>NC_087513.1:53428359-54826135 GCF_963921805.1 Phalacrocorax carbo
CATTGGCTAATACATTAAAATGTAATCATTCTTACTGACTAAAAATTCACTTTCACCGAACTGATGCCAGTGCTTAGGATCATGTCACATCATTATCAATATGGTGCAGTAGGGCAGATAGTCCGTTAAGGAGATACTTTTAGGACTGGATGTGGAACATATTGCCAGGCTATTGTGACACTGTTGCAACTGATACTCTGCTAGCTCATGAACAAAGAGTTTTATGTTCTCTGTGGTTATCAGCCTGATGCTTTTCAGTGAGCAATAAAGGGAAAAGCCAAACCTCACAGTGGGAGAGGAAGCCTTTCTATGGATTTGTGTTGACTTCAGGCAGCTTCTATATTCTTTTAACAGAACAAATTAAAAAAAAACTGTAACCATAAACAGGCTCAGTATTAATCTCCAGAATATGAAAATATTATTCTATGACTGAGTGCTTCCTTGATTATTCTTTCCATCACAAAATGGAAGCATAGTCAGGTATAGGAATTTTAAACTATCTTGAACTCCATCAATAAGGGCTGTACAGCACAGAATGTTTAGCTGTCAGATATTAATGCCACACCACATATACGCAGTCATGTAGTGTAAAAGAAATGGTCTGGATTAGAAAGGTGCAAGACAAAAGTTCCCATTTCTTCAGTAGTACTCTACAGATTTGCACATGCACTGGAATGTGTTTCCTCTTGGTTCTGGTTTCTGTGCATTGTAAATGGTCTTCAAAGAGGGAAAGTTACTGCTTTATCTACAATATCCCCAAGAAACCTTTAGCTTCATCAGAAATCTGCTATATCTAGTAATGATGACTCACAGGAACAATTTTATTCTTTGAGAGTCCTCCCTTGGTTGGTTAGAATTAAACATTCTCATTTAGCACTAAACGAATTCTCTAAAGCCTCAATCATACTTGAAGCAAGCAAAGTAATCCTTAGAAAGCAATGCTTTTTGAAAGCAGTTTTTATCATCAGCATGATTTGCTGTTCAGAGGAACCTATTTATGCAAAGAAATTAAAATAATATAACATCTTCATTCAACAGTTCTGTGATAGTAGTTAACATTTTATTGACTTAAAAACAATTTTGTATTTTATTTCTTTTTGCTCCAGCAACTGTTTTCCTGGAGTTTTGGAAAAGAAGGCGAGCAGTAATTGCTTATGACTGGGACCTGATAGACTGGGAAGAAGAAGAGGTTTGTATGAAAAATTGTACTCCTTAATCTTTAATACAAAAAGATTTGGTTAAAATTGTAAGCATGTTTGTCTTTCAGATTTATTTTCAATTCATTCTTCAACCTTCATAAACTAGGAGAGAAGCATTTTTCTCCTCAGATGTTTCCTCTGGCCTGTGAAGAAATTTTCCCCAGACCAAACTGTCCTCTCTTTCTACACATTTGTAAATCTAAATTAATTTCAACATATCAGGGGCTGTTCTTGTGGGAGATTTCAGGAAAATAAAATGCACTTTAGGGGAAGCTAACAAACATTGCTTTTGAATCCAAGGGAATTCTTGACAGCCAGGGTACTATGAATTTTGGCAAATGAGCTCTTGTCTATTCTTTTAGATAACCACTAAGAATATTGGTGGAGAGAAAGCGTTGTGAGGCTTGTACCAGCTTCTGAACATTCAGGTGCTGGTTACCTAAGTATACAGTGCTGCGGAGAGACTGAGGGAGGTGAACCAACTCAAAAGATTTAATTCATCCTCTCTTGGTAGAGGAAATCCCCCTGGGGAGGAAACTAAACAGCAAAAAATAGCCTTAACCTTTTTTGGTGGCAGTTACCAGAAAGAAACAGCATGCTCTTGGGACTGAGACCGGAGGTCTAAGTGGAGTTAGAAGGTTGTATTATGCAGGAGAAAAGCAAGGTTCAGTGGATGAGGCAGAAAAAGTGCTCCTCCAATGGGATTTGGCTATACAGGTGTCCATACAGTCCGCTCTCCTTCCTCTCCAGGGACTCTCCTGAAGCACTTGGAGGGACTGTAAGAGGCCGCTGTAGTGGTCTCAGTGTAGTTGTACTTATATATTGCTGCCTCTGTGAAATAATTTATTTTTCATTAATCTTGCCAGCAGGGAAAAAGAGTCTTCTGAGTTATGGGGTTTTTGTCTCTATGAGGCAATGTAGTTCAATAAGGCCATGAAACAGTAGGATCTTTAAAAAAATCATTAATGACTATGAAAATAATCCAAGAACATAAAAGGAAATAACTTACACAACTGGAAATTGGTTTCTTTATAGCAACAGGAGCATCATTATTTGTGCACATATGCTCTCAGTTGTTGGTGATACTTCAGGACCATTGTCATATATTTAGAAAATGCTTGAATACTGATTTAACTCCCCGGAGATTAGCAGCCTGCTCTTGCCAATGCTGACAAGTCACAGAGAGACCACACTGAGAGAGTCCTGCCTGAGGTCCAAATATTGGTCAGGATCAGTGATCAAGTCCCCTCATGACAGTTGTAAAAAAGCCACTGCTGCTGCTGACAGCTAAGGCAAAAGACAGATGTACCAAATCACAATTTCCAAGCCTGGACTATAGCTCAGTATCTCCAGAATGAGAATGGCTATTCTCATTCATTTCTCATTTTCTCATTAAACTAACAAAATATACAAGTAAGTACAGTATGAGGCCCTTTTTATGTTTTTCCCAGGAAGCCTGGCCTTATAGATGTTTATAGTTTGGAATGTTGTATCTCTGCACCTTTCACCATTTAACCTACCTGGATTTGGGATTATGCTGATTTATAAAGCCATCTACCTGAATCTTCTGCAATCAGTTCGTTTACAAATATTGAATTTCCTGGTAAGGTTGTCCTTACTCAGTGATTTCTGGCTGGTGTAGTAATGCTTGGAGGAATCTTTTGCTCAGGTGTAAGCACACCAGTTCCAAGGCCATTCAGGACCACTCCCTATTCTGTTTCCCTCTCCTCTTTATTCACATGCCCAAACTGCTTACAATTTTGCAGCTACTGCTGAAAGTGTGTGTCCTCTTGCAGAGCGTGGAGGAAAGCATTCCCATGGAAGAGTCACTCTCCTCTTTTTAAGCTTTTTTTGGAAGATCATTACCATGCCTATGCAGCTAAGCCTTTAGCTGGAATAAACACTGAAAAGACAGAAGAAAGTAGAGTTACTAGATTTTTTTCCCTTCCAGTCAGAAAGCCCGAAAGAGCTTCTGGTAGTTGAAACTATCCTCATAGAAATCTGATGTGTTTATTTTATGATGCCTGTCAAATAAGGTTATTTTTTATAAGAGATGCTTATGTTCTACTGGCAGATTATTTCAGTTTGGCCCGCAGGATGACATATGCATGTTGGCAATTTTCACAGGATACCTGCTCCCTGTTGATGGGCAGCTGGTCTTTTATTCTCACACTAGGCTTTTTCCAATGAGCTCTGTCAACAAGAACCCAGTCAGGTGCCCTTGGGCAGTGGTGAGTGGACCTGCTCCAGAGCTATTCATTGAGCCTTCTTACAGTTCTGCAGGGAGTTTTATATGTCTCTGCAGTCTTTTCAGAAGGAGTCTCCCAGATGGTACCTCTCTCTCTCAAATTAGAGGTTAAAGATGCCAATAGGAACTCAGCTGGCTGCTGCTCAAAGATTTATGTGATCAGTCATCAGAGCATCGGTATCTCATTGGCATTTGAGGCATCAGTTCCTCCTTTGTTCAGTGTTCAGTGGGATCTCAAGAGTAGGAGCTGATTGCCTCCCAGAGGTGTCTTCTCTGAAGATGTTACAGCTGCCAGTGCCCATACCTACTGCACAACTCAAGCATGTCCTTGCTTTAAGGTCAGCTCTGCAGACCACTGCCTCTTCTTCTTGAGCATTGAATGCTGCATTTTTCCATTGGCACTTGGGTCTTTGCAGGACTTTGCCTCTGAGACACAGTTTGGAAGCAGGTGTTCCAGGTGACAAAGTGTTGAGATCACTTCCATGTTCTGTGATTCAAAGTCCACCTCTTCACTTTGCCATTGCCTTCAGCTGCAAGCAGGATGACATGCAAACCACAGGCTTTACAAGGAGGCTTACTTCTGGGGATGCTATCATTTCCCCAGTGATCAAGATTCAGATTTCAACCTTTTCTACATCTGGGCTATAGAGGACAACATACACTTGGACTAGGAAGGATAGACCTGCAAGAATTCACCTGTTGAAGCACTCAGAAATCTAGTGAACAAAAAGGATATATTTCACAAAGAGATTTAAAGTAGCTCTTCTACTGCACAAAGATCTGTCTTAAGGTAATGTGCATTAATCCATATTTCATACTCCAGAAACCAGTATGGTTTCTCCTGTGAGTAAAGCATTGGAGAGATCCATGTTTGAGGAGCAGGAAGGAAGGAGAATGCTCTGCTTTATGTAGACTGAGAAAGAGACATCCTGTGGAGCTTCATCATGAAGTTGTATATGTCAGTGAGATGTCAGTGAGAATTTTGTCTCCATAAGGTGAAAAGTTTTCTCCTAAAAGTGCTGCTTTCTAATAAAATCACTGCTTATTAAATTTCCTCCCTACATTCCATTCAGTTATCACTGGACAAAATCAGCCAATTTATTTTATTATCTATTTCAAAGAAATCAGCTGAAGAGTTTTAATGACCATTTTAAGTCACAAGCTTTTGTTAATGAAGATTGTTATTTTTATTAACATTATCTGCTATGTCTAGCTTTTGCTTTCTTTAATTTTCATTGTCAAATTGAAAAGTAAGGTTTTGCTACAGAGGGAAATTTATTAACTTCTACCAACAATAGATTGAAAAAAACCCCATTTATAAGGCTCCCTAACACTGCGTTATCACTTTTCTGTTCTAAATGAAGAGACAAAGAAATGAAACAATAAAGATGAAGGGAAGGAGAATTAAATTTGTTCAGATATGCAACCTTGTGAATTCCTTACCACTTTAGATTTTCACCCAAGGAAGGCATGAGGCAGCCCCTGCAGTGTCCAGGTCCTCCAGCCTGGGGACATGGGCTGAATGTGTTCTGGCTCTTTGAACCTTGCATATCTGGATTTTCTTTTCTTGTAAATGAGGTGCAAGGTGGGAGACATGGAAAGTCACTGGGTCTTGGCTGGGTATGCAACAAGAAACCAACTGTGCAGGGTTCCTGGCACTCCCAGCTAAAATATGGCTTCTGTTGCTATTTGCAGCGTACCTTTTTCTTCAGTGTCACTTTCTTTATATCATTGACCTCAGCCAGATACGGTACTGTTTACTTCCTGCCCCAAGCTGTGCTCAGCACTGCTGATTGTCATTAAACAGGTATGAAGATTCATGCCAGAGTTTCAGCTTTCTGTGGAGATGTATCTGCAAAAATGGCATTTGCATTATCTGAATTGACTGGAGATCATAGGAGATACCTAGATTCATGGACAGGCAGATATGATGTATTCCCTATAGTGCAGATTGTAAAAGATCATTAAACCTTGGCTTAGAGAGAGCTGCAGAGAAGAAGGGATTTCTTGTGTATGACTGAGTAAGTAAGTCAGCTGGCAGAGTCCTTGCACAATCTACAGGGTGCAATTCTCAAGCGCCCTGCTTCAGTGCTATCACACTCTGTCCTATTGCATGTCCCCAGGCACACAGGAATACTAGTTGCACTGTTTCTCTTGCTAGATTGTGGTCTGCTCAGCAGCCTTCAGCCCCGTTATGGCAGGAACAGCTTGAGTAAGGTAGAATAAGAGCAAGGTGTTGCCCTGCCTCCACAAAAACATGCTTAGCTTTTGTGTATAGCTAAGGTAGAGCTGGTTCCCTCAAGCACGTAATTAGTTACACAAGCATTGCAGCTGAGCGTACATGCCTCTCAACTTTTTTAATACCACATTACCAGCTTACTGCTTGAATTTGGAAGTTAACTGTATTGAGAAAGTGCATTCAAAATTTGAGACAATGAGATGTGTCTTTTTTTTTTTTCCCAGGGGAATTTTATATCAAGGATGTAGGATTTTAGGATATCTTATTTTTAGTCACATTCTAAAGACTTGTATGAGCAGTTAACATTCACCTATTTCGATGCAGTCATTTAAGGGCCAGTCATTTACAACTTTCAGTCAGTCAAAGTTCAGTTAAATGCAGTTGAAGGGTTAGAAGTAACTGAAATTGGTAAGGTGGGTTCTTGGCTGTTACAAGAAATGCAGAGGCCATGTGGAAATGCTGCAAAGACAGTCCCAGTCCATAGCTGCCTTTGTGCTCCTTTGTAGGTAGCTGTAGCACGGGCCAGTTCTCCAGTATGCATCAAAGCATTGTAAAACTTGATCTAATGTGTATGGACTGCCCAGCAGCTGTGAGAGTCCATCTTTGCAGCCTGGTGCTTCCTCTCATCTCTGACAGCATCCCCAATGTCAGACTTGGGTGAGGTGGCACAGGACACGCAGCTGTTGGTGAACCTCCCGGATGGCAGGGCAGTGGTTTTCTGCTGCAGCTGAAATCCACGAGGTCTTACCTGACCTAAGGGTGACCCCTATCTTCTGACAAGGCTGTAAACAGATGAAACCAAGCCTCTCCCCAAGAAATCCCCAGGTTTCATATCAGAAGAGAGTTTTTATGGCACCGAAGGACTTGGCATTTCTGCTGCTGAAAGCTGTTCCTGCTAATAATATTGTCCAAGTTAGGAAGGAATCGAGCAATATTAGATGTCATGGCTCTTTCTTCAAAGGCTGAGAAATTTCTGCTGATAATGGGAAGGTAACCAATTACATAGCAACTGTAAGTGGGTTTGGAAAAAGGAGGGGTTTTTTTTTTTCTTTCTTTTTACTTTGTTGTAGAATTCTAGTATCAATAGGATAATACCAGGCTGGAAAACTCTATGGTATCACCTTAAAATGATTTGGCTTACAGTCATATCGTTTGAAAGAGTATTGTTTAGATGAGTAGCTAATTGGGCAGTTTACTAAATACTTCCAAAATGGTTTTATGGGTACAGTGATTTATTCTAGTTCTTAAAAAGGAGACCTGATTTCTCAGCTCATCTTTTATAGTAGCTGTGCCAGCTGCTGAATTCCAAGTTGTAGTTCCCAGTAACAGTGATCTGATAAATGATCTGAAGTTTCCTACAGAATTTTTCCTAGCTGTGCTGTATGTGAACATTGTCTGTCTGTTCTTCAGGAGGAAATACGTCCACAGTTTGAAGCCAAGTACTCCAAGAAAGAACGAATGAACCCCATATCCGGGAAGCCAGAGCCCTATCAAGCATTTGCAGATAAATGCAGCAGACTCATTGTTTCTGCATCTGGAATATTTTTTATGGTTTGAAAACTTTTATTTATTTACCAATTGAAAAAATACAAGATAACATAATCACTGCTGAGAAAGTATGAAGATATTGGATATAACTGCTTGAAAGTAAAATGAGTTCTAGCATGTTTACTGCAGACTGAAAATCTGTGCACAGCAAATAGCCTGACTTTCTGTAAAGTCCTACACTAGTTTACTCTTCACCAAGTCTCACAAACAGTTAAGTCCTTCCTTCAAGGCTATACACATAAGGCTATATGTAGTGACACATCCCAGAATAGCGGTGCTACCACATCAAGGCACCAGCTTCAGCTGACTGAATTAGCTCATTGATTTCCTTGCCTCCCCTGTGTGGACAGCGCAGAGTTATGGGGAGAGATGTCATGGACGAGGCAGTTGTTCTTTGTAGACTCTACAGAGAACCTAACCAAGGTGCCTGGAGCACTTAATTATGTTAATATGCCCTAGTTTTTCAGCACTGAGGAGGTAAGGAAAGAGGGTTCACACTCCTAGTGCAACTGAAATGGAGAAACTGATGTTCCTTGACTAAAGTGAGGCATCTCACCCCCTTCCAAAGTGAAAAACTAAATGCAGCAGCAAAATCTCTCCTAACAGAGAGCTGCATGCGTTTCTGCTGAAATGTCCCCATCCTCTAACCTCACTGAATCTATTATTCACTGTTACTCACATGACAACAGCAGTAGTAGGGCTGATCTTGAAAACACAGCTGGCATCAGCTCAGACCCTTGTGAAATGTATTAGGGCTTTTCCCAGAGGCTACAAAAATTTATATTTGTATACCTTCAGGAGCTGTGGAGAGCCAGGTGGGTGAGCTAGCCCAGCAACTTTGTGTTTGAATGAGATGGGAGGGAATAGGGCAGAGGGTTTGTAAGAAACTGATGGCTTCAAAATTGTCCAAAGCAATATTGGACAAGAAAGGCAAGAGCATTATCGAGATGAATCGTGCTCTGGTATGTCAGGTGGATGGACAGAGACACAGAGAAACACTGAACATGAGAAGGCAGTGTACTGTCTGATTTAGTCCTTGAAGACACTTATATCTGCTCAGGACTGCAGTCTCTGCTCAGAATTGATCATACACCTGAAATATTTTGTGCTTTCCCTACATTTTTTTTTCTTGAAGGGGGGACAGTTTTCTCTCCCTACCCTTTCCAAAAGCAGTCATTAATCTTCTTAGCCTAGTGATAGATCTTGCTCAAAGTGTCAGAGAGAGTAACCTTGCTCTGAATTGCATGCACCACAAATTGTCCCCATAACAGTCCTTGAAACAAGATGAGGATTATTTTCACTGAAGATATTTTTATTGCTGGCATAGTGTGAGCTTCCGATGACATAGAAAAACTATGAATTTTCCCCCATTTTGGTAAAAATATTCCTTAAAAATTATAGCTTTAAGCACAGGAAATATATGCATATCAAAAATTGGAGTTAGAGCAGTTCTCAAAATTTCACAGCATTGACTCTCACAATGCAGTTACTAATACTGCCTGAACCAGGTCTGTGATTCCCTGTTAACAAAGGAAAGTGGTCCTTCTTCCCCTCAACACTATGCAGGGAATCCAGAGGCAATCCTCTAGCTCAGTAGCTTCATAATATTTCTATGTGCTGCACTGTGGTAGCAGAGAATCTAATAAACTAGCCCTTCACATTCACACACCTAACTTTTTCATCTGTACCAGGATTATGTCAGTCAGTTCAGTAACTAATAAAATATGAAAACAGCATGATTAGCATTCAGTGCTTTCAAAGTCATTTTGCCCATTCAGTTAGTTTAGATATGCTTCAATTTTGATAGGGTTAGGTTGTCTTTACATAACCTTGGAATACACCTATCTTTTGCAAATAATCATCTGTCTTCTACTGAAGAAACTCTCTCTCCTTATCTAATAAGGTTCTGTGTCAGAGCTTCTATGAGTTGCACATGCTAATTCCCAACTCTTTGTCCTTTAGGTGGCTTGCTAAACTGTGACAAATTGGCTACGATGGAAAACAGTTGTCATTTAGTGCTCAACTGCTGCATATGGAACACCAAGTGATTTAGAATCCTGGCTTAGCTACATGGCTTTCATGTTATAACCATCACATTTGCTGAAAGTCTCATCAGAGAAGAAATTACAGGGGCAATTGAATTTGTTACCTTCCCTAGATAGAATCTTTCCAGAACCGTAGGAAGAAACAGCTTGCTAGGGTAGCTCGCCAGGATTGTTGTTAAGGCAGTACTTACAAATTGATACATTTTTTCCTGTAAGTGTGAAGTCCATCAACGCACAAAATTCATCCCAAATATGACACCATCAAACTGGGATATCAGCCTGAGACTAGTCTTTGCACATGGCGGAACATACATGTAAGGAAAATTTCTAATTCCCAGAGCTGGCAACACAGTTTCTCACATACATTCTAAGGAAGAGATACATTTCAAGAAAATGTTTAAAACTAAAAATTATTTTAATATGATTTCAAAGATATTTTGCATTTTGGAAAATAGGGCTTCACAATAAGAAGACTATTCATGTTGAAACCTATCCCTGGAATCAAAATGAATGTATTTTTCAAGTCTTCATTGTTTTCGTTTTCAGAGTTTCAGGGAGAAGTTAACTCCTGTTCTATTGAAAATTTTCAGGTTCTTCTCTCTGATTTTTTCTTCCCTTAGATCTGTGTGGTGATTGCTGCTGTTTTTGGCATTGTTATTTACCGTGTTGTGACTGTCAGCACTTTTGCTGCCTTTAAGTGGGCTTTAATCAGGAATAACTCTCAGGTTGCAACTACAGGGACTGCAGTGTGCATCAACTTTTGCATCATCATGCTACTGAATGTGGTGAGTAAAACTAACATATCTAGAGTTATACCCAAGCCATCGGATCAGTAGATATCTGAGTCTGCAGACCACTGAATACTTTTGGTTCCTTTTTCAGCAGGAATGGAGTGCCATGCTAAGCCAGACATGGCATTATTGTTTATGGACATCTTTCACTATTTATGTAAAGTGCAATTCCAAACCCAAAATATTATGTAAATGAGTTTGAATGTTCTAAAAAATATTTTAGGGAGACACGTCCATACCCCTGTTTTATCCTCTGCCTCTTTTTTAACTTTCATATGTTTGCAGGATTCAGCCATTTCATTAATATTCTTCTTTTTAATTAGTGTTTTGATGTTATTTTTTAAATACAGTGGCCAAGCTTAATTCTTATTTATACTAGTTTCAGTAATTCCAGCTTCATTTTTCACAGTACTTTACCATTGAGGATATGCATATACAGACACAATGTCCAAATGAAGGAGAACTCCTTTGGGCTGAAGACTTCAAGATGCTTGAGCAAACATGACTTGTTGCATGAACTACCAATGGCCTTTGCCAGAGTACACCAGAGACACGGTCTGAGTGCATTGTAGGGGGACTGGCCGAGGTCAGGTTATTGTTATGAACTGGTTTGGAACCAGACTTGGGACAAAGACAAAAATGGAATTCCTATGTGGTAATAGCCCCAGTAAGACAGTATAACATAGATTAGATGGGGAATGAGTTTCATCCCTCCATTGAGATGCAGGTACTTCTGCATATTGCTGTGATAGTAACGTGTCTTCTATTAGTTGCTCTTGGCAAGAGGTGTATGGCCTTGTATTGTCAGGTTTTTGTCAACTGACATTATAAGAATGCATTTTAAGGGGGAGGAGGTGTAACAGAGGGATCAGCCTACAAACCATCCAGGTACTGGAGCCAGGGGGGAGTATCTCTACCCACTCAGCAGCGAGCATCTTCTGCAAAAAGCATGTTACGCTTTGCTGCAGAAGATATGCTGGTTTACTTCCTAGGGGAAGTAGAAGATACTATTTCAGGCCTGCATGTTCCAAGTGCTGGCTTGGAGACTTCTTTCTTCCCTGTGCAATACCCAAACATTTCCATCATGTAAAAATTAATTTTAACAGGCCCTGGTTTATATAGCAGGAAATTCCAAGAGGCTTTGCTGTAGGACTTCACCTCTCCCTTTGGCATAGGCAAGACTGGATTGGTGACTAGGACAGTGTGTCAAGAACTGTTGACTTTCCTACGTTTTCCCTAGAGTAGGGCTATAGGCTGAGAAAGGGCAGAAAGAAGAGGTGGAAGCCATTATTCTCTCTGAAATTGTACTGAAGGCTTTCTTCTCCATGTTATCTTTTATTAACTTTTTGTTGTCTGCAGCTTTTGGAGGTTTTCTTTAATCCACCTAGAGCACACAATAGCATAGAAGAAATAAAAGAAAACTATATATATCTAAGTCAGTAAAACATCCATTTCCAAGCTCTCGGTATAAGTCATTATATATGCAGTGAAGCAGCACAAAGAAATACTGCACAAACAAAATTATTTGGTTTTCAAATAGTTTTACAGCTTAAAGAAATTTTTAAAATAATGGAAGATGGCTTGAAGGTGCCTTTTGAGAAACTTTGTTTTGCTTCCTAAAATACATCAAATAAATAGAGCACTGCAAAGATGGATTTCTTAAGCCTTATACTCATTACCATGCAATAAACACCCCAGCCATAGATCTGGATATAGTGCATGGAAACAAAAGATCCCCAAAATATGAAACTGCATGAGCTTTTCAGAAGAAGGACTTAAGAACATAATCTCTCACTTCCCATGATGGATTAATGTGGTTTACTGAAGGACAGTAGTGGGATTTCTTTTGGAAAAAAAAAAATTCCCCAGGAACAATTCAGGTAATTGAATCCTCTACAAACTGTGACTCAAGAAAAGTAGCAGGAGAGCAAGCAAAGATACAGTAATAAAACCAGAATGGACCAAGATGTATCTAACAGTAGGGAATTTACTGCTAGGAATCCTGGAATACTGTCGGTGATTCTGATATGAGTTGACAACCTCTCTAAGCATCAGGGGGAAGGTCTAGACCACAAGTAACTTCTAGAATGGATGCTCTGAGAGCTAGGTGCATACACTGACACATCCATCATGACAAAACAAAATGACTTGCAAGTATAATGTCTCCCAGATAAGCCTGCAGCCTGACCTGGGAACATTCATTAGCTTTACCTAGGTTAATAAAACCTGTTAATTCCAGTGATATTGCCCATAGAAAATATGATCACAGGACAGAATATGATCCTAAACAAGGCCCCTTGGGACTAGTAGTGATAAACTGCAGTAGCAGATAATTCGATCCAAACATTGTTAACAGAATCTCTAACACAGCCTTACTGTTCCAGGAGGAATAGCAACAAAATACAGTTTTGATACCCTCTTCTGCAGGGCAATGTACATTTATAAAATAGCATGCTCCCCGCTGGGATCAAGATATAAACCACCCAGACATTTAGCAGTTTCACAGTTGCCCTTAGGAGTCGCTTTTAAACCTAGAAGAAACCACCTTTTTCATTACTTGAAACAAAACTGTGTACTCCAAAGGCAGCAAAAAGCTATTCTATGCAAGAAATGGTTGTTAACGTGGATGAGATAATTCAGGATGACTTCCGTTCTTGAGCAGGCAGTTTGATCTGTAAATTGTACACAACTCAATTTAAGCAAGAGTTTATAAGGATAACTGCAAATGAAAAGAAACATTGCTGATATGCACTTTAGGAATAAGTCAGTACTTGAGCCTGAAATATGAGGAGCTCTGTATCCCTGTAGGCATCAGTGAGAGTGAAGGACATACAGCGTTTTGTGGGAACAGGCTCCAAACTCATTTAAAACATGCAAATCAGGGTATTAATTTACACTAATACTGATGTTGGTGGCAATGTACTTTACAGGTTCAAAATCCCTTTGCAAATACTAATTATGAAAACCCTCCAAGTCAGTTTTTGTAAGCTTTATGAAGTTATCAGTCTCCCAGAGAGTTTGAGAGCATCTGCTAAGCGCCGAAAGTACCACTTAAGATTTAGAACAATGTCACTGACTCAGAGTAAGAAATGTGTCTGGTGGGGGGGATTACTAAAGACTTTCTCTGAAGCAAACCTGTTTCCCCAGTGTGTTTCCTTTCAGCACCAAAAAAATCCCAAACAAAATCAAAAAGCCCAAAATATCCAACATATCAGAGCATGCTCTTACTAGGGTGATTTTTTTGTGACATAAATGTACCATAAGTAACTAAAACAAAAATCCCAGTTGTGCTATTTTTCTGCTTTTTCTTTTTGGAAAAGCTATCTGGCCCTTTTTCACTGCGTATGTGGCTGCGACAGTGACAGCATTTTTTTCTCTGCATATTGTGGATTAAAAGAGCTGAGTATAAGCTTTAAAAATATTACTGTCCCTTGTTTGATTATATCTCTGTTGTATTATTACTGTATAGTTTTATTACTGCCATTATCAGAACATCACAGAGACCATCTAGATGTCAGATTTAATATGGAAGAGCAGTTACTCTACTTAGGAAGCAGTTCTATATTTTTGAGCTGGTCACATATCTAAGAGGCTGTTTCTTCTCTGTTACAGCTGTATGAAAAGGTTGCTCTTTTCCTGACAAATTTAGGTAAGCAATGTTATATACAAAGTTGAATGATATTGTACTAATTTTTTTGGTCCCTATACTCTGATAGCATTCAAACAGTCTGTAAAAATACGAAAAATCCTGATTAAATTGCAATCTATAGTAATTAATGTTTTTCTTAGGTTTATAATAAAGGAGTATATAAACTAAGCTATAGCACTATTCAATCAGTGGTGACAATGATCACCCATCTGCCATGTTTGGTTCTTGCTCCAACCCCTAACCTTGTAAGAACTTTAAAAATTGTTACTTTGCAGGAAAAAACATAAGTTTTCAGAGAGGCTGAGCGCTCTCAACCCCCAGGTTTTGTGAAGACCTGGAAAAGGGGGAATCGCTTCTGGAAGACAAATTTATAGCTTGAAACTAAGGTGCTTATTGACTATCAAACATATGCCTTTAAGAGGGGCAATAATTTGGAAGGAAAATAACTAGGAGACTCGTCAAGTCTACCAACACCTAAACTCTAATGGTGTTCTAAGTCTCTGTAATCTTTTCAGCTCACCCATAAAGGTGATCTTTGTTAGAGTAAAGACAACATGTTTTCTAAGGACAGCTTGTACTGCCACTGGGATAGCAATAGGCTATCACTCATATGTCCGTGGCTCAGGCAGAGGCTCTGGGGATCCTGATCATGCTGGAAGATTGCAGTAGCTAGTGGCAATTGGCAAGGGCTCCTTAGCCTTTGAGAGTCTTGCTGAAGGCCTATTAAGTGAAGCATATTATGGCATCTGTAAAAATGGTTTGAGGATATTATTTTGAGCTTCTGCATACCTTCGTACAGTAAGGTATTTTGGATGAGGAGGACAGATTTTGGTGTTTGCTCAGAGGAAACACACGGTTGATTTTAGGTAGTGTCAGGGCTTTTCTACATCTGGGAAGTCATAGGTGATGTATTCAAAGCACATCTGTGTAAAATAGCATTTTATTCTGTTGTTTCTTATTAGACTGAGAGTCCTCATTTTTATGCTGTAAATTTAAAATATTTTTGCCATCCTGTATCCATGGAAAAGATACCTACTAGTTATAGTTGAGAAATATGACTTTCAAGTATGTGATTTGCACAGGCTATGCCCTTTTATTCCCTGTGACACCCTGAGGACAGTAAGATATGGTCTAGAGACCTTGAAGCTTGATTACTTTCTGCCAGGTTATCACCAAGGTAGGTCTGCATCTTGTAGCTTGGGTAGAAAACACCTGTATTAAAGCTCAGTGGGTCAAACTGTTCTGACGGTGTTCAGACTGTTTTGTGGTTTTTACTCTGATGGCCTAAGTAGCTGATTTGGTTTGAATGATCTTTATCAGTGTAATAAGCTCAGAGTAGGATTGGCAGCAAACTACATTCAGGTTGTCCTTCTTCAGCCTTTACATGACCTTTTTCAGAGCGCACGTCCATGCTCCTCCAGAGCATTGCCATTGTCTCTGACAGGCATATAAGCAAAGCTTCAGCTGCAGCAGCCTTGTTAAAGTCAAACTTGTCCTTCCCACAGATTGTCATCAAAAATCCACTATATTTTATTTCCTTCTGCTTAGCTAAATATGTATGTACTGGCACACATGCAAACTTGGGTTTCTTGACAGGCATTTCCAAATCATTAACACAGTTGTTGATTTATGGTCTGTTTTATGGTTTTATTGATGCACCTATTTGAAATTTCCTCATAGGTAGGGCAGGTCTAATTAAAGAGAATCTATTTTATTGTTGTTGTTTCTGTATTTTCAGTACTTTATGGGAGGGTCCTTTGGAAGTAGTATGTCGTGATACCATTATGATACTCAGAATCACCATTGGTACCTCCCTTTCTCCTCTGATTACTCCTGTTCACAGCAATGGTTGACTAATAACAAGTTCCTGCCAACTGGAATTAGGGCACTAGTGTGTTGGCATAGAAGTTGTTTTGTTAACTTCTGTCTTGATATCTCATTAGATGGAGATTAAGGGCCTACCTGAAGGGAGGAATATGCCTTCCCCTTTCCCATTTTCCTTACCCCATCCATTGCAAAACATTTTTTCTCAGACTTTTGTAATGAGCTCCATGGGACAAGGAAAAGGAGTAATGCAGTGGCACTCCACCGATACCTCTGTAGAGCCCTTAGGTGCCAACACTGTTGTCAAATCCATGAAACAGAATTACAAGGAAGATTTGCTTCAGTTCAGTGTGACATCTCTAGCAAAAAGGCACTTACATACCTTGTAGTGGGGTGCTTTCTGGCAATGTCATTATGGTAGGTTCCAGAAAAGGAAACAAGAGAAAAGCCTGAGCCTGTAAAGCACGCAGGAATCCAGGACAGATGTTTAATATATACATTATCTCAACTACTTTCTTAGAGTCTCCTGGGAATATACATGTCCAAATATCAGAAGAGATTTCTAAGTCTTTACAAGCTCACTTGCTGTGTGCTGCTTTTGGATACAATTTCTTCTGTCATCTCATATTTTGAAATCAGCGGGCTAATTTACAAATACATTGCCAGCTGTGATACATGTGTGCAGCCTTTGTGCCAAGGGAAATTGTTAATCTGATTTAACCTCTGAAGCTCTGCTCTCTTTCTTCACAGAGCAGCCTCGTACTGAATCCGAGTGGGAGAACAGCTTCACCCTGAAAATGTTTCTTTTTCAGTTTGTCAATTTGAACAGCTCTACCTTTTATATAGCATTCTTCCTTGGAAGGTAGGATTGATGTCTGCACCCTCATATGTGTAAAATGAAGTAGACAGAAGAAATAAAATTGTCTGTAATGAAACAAAATGGGACCATATTATCACACAGCTCAAAATGCAAATTCCATACTAGCAGAGCAGGACAGATTGCACGCTTTTTTACCCTGTCAAAAGCCCAGAAACAGACATAGTTTTCTGTTTCTAGCAACACATTGGCTCAATGCTAAGTTTTAACAGTTTCACTACTGGGAACTGATGCGTCCCACAATACTATACATGCAGGTCACTTCACTCTGTCTTTATGTGTGTAATTTGTACAGCTAGTAAATAACTTAACACTGTGTCTTTTTCTTGAATAGAATAGAATAGAATAGAATAGAATAGAATAGAATAGTTCTGTTGGAAGGAACCTACAACTATCATCTACTCCAACTGCCTGAATACTTTGCTGCTTCTGTTGTATGATTTGGACTATTAAGAGTGAATTATGAACTCTCAGTTGGGATTTATCCACAGAAAATGAAATATATATATATATCAGTATGTCTCTTTCTGCAAGTCCTCTAAAAGCAAAAGAAGAGCCTTTGAGTAGAGAAGGCTTGAGTAGAAGAATCCATCAGTATGGTTTATTTGCATGTGGGAAGTTGTGGGAATCATTTTGGGAGAAAACATGGAGGAATAGTAAGAAAATTCTGTTTTCCTAATGAAAACTAGTATTTTCACTGATTTCACAGACAGGCAGATATCACAGCCCACATTATGGTGTACGGAAATGGACTGGCAGTTGAAAGCTATTTTCCAAACCGACATGAACAGTTTCATTCAGATTTTCTCTCTCGTCTGCATATGCTGAATATCCAACAGCAGGGTGTTTGGTATTGAAATAAAACTGGAAGTAAAAATATACTTAGCCCTTCATAGAAATTATGCCAGCAATCCTCCAAAACTTTTTGCAGCATAACAACTTTTGTAATTATATCAGTCACACTAAGACAACATTAGATTAAAACAACAGTGTGAGTTTACACAACATATTTGATGTATATTCCTGTGTTAAAGATTTACAGGACACCCTGGTGCCTACTTAAGGCTGATAAACCGGTGGAGACTGGAGGAGGTGAGTGTTTGCTAACTACACACTAATTCAGCTGCTGCCCACAGATGCACTGAATGCAAGCAGAGGCAGACATATAACTCTGTCTAGGTATTTTTGAGCGTATTACTGAGTTTTCAGTTGCTGTCTAACTCCACACTACTGACACTATTATCTGCTACAAAAACATCTATATATTGATACATATGCCCTTTTCAATGCTAGCAGTTTTAGTGTTTGCATGACATTTGGATAGTGGTATCAAATGGTTTAAACATTACTCACATTTTTACATTGGAAATATTTCATCCTTGAAATGAATCAAAGTCAGATATGAATCTGACAACTTTTTGCTTCTAAAAAAATCTTTTCTTCTCAGCTTTTCTAGCCTGGCTGACCAGGGAGCTAAAATAATAAAATGATTACTTAAAAATCCAGACATATAAAATGTACTTGAAAATTGACCAAAACGCCTGAACACATTTCCCAAAAGAGCTACTCGCACAATGTTCCATGTCTATAAAAACAAACAGATATTTAGATCAATGAGAGGTTGGCTTTGCAAGTCACTCAAGGACCAACCCCATTGTTTTGACAAATACATTCAGGACTCAGAAACCATTTGACAGTTATTTGAGATGAACAGCAGCAATTTCTGGATCAGCCGTGTAGCTTCCAGTGCTGCTATTTGCACACCAGAATCCCATGGTTTCTTTCCTGCTTCACACCTGAATAACTGAAACACCTTTGCAAATACATGACAAATGGCAAGCGGAAAATGCATGTCTTACACTGCCAACATGAATTTACAAACCCTTCCAGATATCTAAATATTTTCGTTAATAGAGGTCATCCAAACACCAACAAAAAAAAAAAGGAATGATTTGAAAAGGCCATCCTAATTTTGAAGTAATGAATGCTGTACATTCAAGGAAAGAAGAATTGATAAATGGGCAGACAGAAATTCACTGAACATCCCTCTAAAGCCTGAGAGGGACCAAGCTTCCTGCTGCCAAGAGAGGACAGTTCTGCTCTGCCTTTGACTTCCCCCAGAAGTTTGCTCCTTCCTCTTCCTCTGCACTGGCTCTGGCTTGTCCAACCCTTTAAGGAGCCTATTCAGTTCCCTGTATCAACAGGAAATGCTTCCTTTTTCTGGGTGAATTAGTTTTTTGATGAGTTACTGTGCTGAATCGTCTCACAGAGGCATCAGAGAACAGGGAAAGAACCTCACTTGCAGGAGCAGGGATGGGAGGAACAAAGAACCAGGTTTGGGAGGGAAGTGCAGCAGCGAGGTGTTACAGGTTGGGTCAGTTGCTGGTGGAAGCTACTATTAGTAGTCCCTACTATTTTGCTTTTCTCATAGGAAAAAGTCTAATTATAAAAGAAATGTCTAACAAAAAATTCTCAACTTTATTGACTGTGTTAGGTCTTATTAGAAACATAATGTAGACTATAATGCCCAGATACCCTTCCAATAGCCCTCTCTTCATCTCTTGGATGAAGCCAAGTGTAAGACATTTAATAACATGATATATTCTGGTCCAGTGTCTGTGGGCATATTCAGACCACAATGTACAAAGTGCATTAGTGATGTTATGGTTGCAACATCACTTCTACTTCATTAATACTGCACCTACCTCTCTGAGGTTATATTGGCTTGTGTGGCTGATTCCTAAAAACAGAAGGATGATGATTTAATAATATATTAGAAAAGTTGTTTAAAAAAAAAAATTATCCGCCACCCAGTTAATCTAAAGAGAAATTGAACGAGGTCAAGAAAAACCTCAGCAGGGACCCTGGTTCTGAGCACTGTATGATGCAGTATGTATAAGAAATTCATATCACATTTGGTTATAGATCATAACTAACATAAAATGTTTTCTCTGTAAAAGCTAAAGAGAAATAGTTCCAGTTCTATGACAGTGATCTGTTTGACTTATCCATAATACCCAGGATCTAAGTATAGCTCAGACCTCCACTGTTTGGATCTGCAAAGTCAATTGTGCAAAATGCTGTTTGAAAGCAAGAAGTTTTTGGCCCTTTTCTGTTTCTTCCAATTCTATGTGAAAAAATGTGGAATTACTTAAATTTGTACTAGCTGAGCATCTCTCCCAAAAGCAGCACCACTTCTTCAAGGCCTGGAGCCACTGCTAAAGCAAACAAGCACTCAGCAAAACACTGAGAACTGTTATTCGACAGTTAAGAGGTTTTTAGTTCTTCTAGAAGATAATAGCTTTGCACAGTCCACTCAGTCATACACATTAAGTAGTACTCAATAGACAGTATGAGGTCTATCCTTTAGGCATATAATGTATGTCTGTGCAGCCAGGAGGAATTTTCTTTTCATTCTTTGACTCGAGGCACAGTCACCCTCCCCAGAAATTCTTGAAATCAGTGAAGAAACTTGTTAGTCTTTGCCTCTGCCCCACCCACAGTTGCACAAAATATTAGCATCACTAACGTGAGAACTGCTTTAGCTTCAGTTTATTCTGACCACTGCAGAGAATTAGATTATATGCTTAAAAAGCTCATGGTATGATACATTCTCATATGCTCCCATTTGTTGATATTTTCAAAAAAGTTAAAAAGAATGGTATTTAATTTCCTTTAGTAAATTATCTAATATCCATTTACGGTCTTTAAGAATTACCTAAAAACTCAGCATTGTTTCTGTTTAATCTTTTTTTTCTTTTGTATTTATTTTGCAGTGCCACCCTAGTGGATGCCTTATTGATCTCTGTATGCAAATGGGTATTATAATGGTGCTAAAGCAGACTTGGAATAACTTCATGGAACTAGGCTACCCGTAAGTAAATATAATGCCTATGGTTCCATAGGTCACAGAATAATATTATGTTTTCCTTATGACCAGTTACATAAAAGCAAGATGCAGTAGTCATTACAATAGATGTAAAAATTCTTACTATAGGTTTTCAGATGTATAGAGATAGATGGTGTTTGGGTTTTTTTCACATTGAACATAGTTTGCAAAAGTGAAAGTGTAATATAAATATTAACAAATAAATAATATGTGGGAAGTACTTGATTCCATTACATTGTATTCCCTGTTTTAAAACTCCTTAAAAACAACTGTAGGACTGCTATATTCCTTACACAGGAAATAGTATTTATATAATTTTTTAGCTATGCCAGTAAGTTCTAAATTGGATTTCTCCTTGCTGGGTGATAAAAGATGCCTGAAAAGGCAGGTATGAGCTGGAAGAAATGCACTGCTGGCATGCACACTCTCAGAGACAGACAAATGTACTGACTGGTATATAGGCAAGTTCTCTAGTGATCTTCAAGATATTATGGAGCTGTCCCCTAGCTAAAAAGGTTGATGGTTATTCATTTCCTATTGGTTCATTTCTTATTGATTAGTATTTAATGAGCATGTTTAATATGATTAATATAGACAGTTAATGCTAGAGACACTGTGGCAGGTCATCAAGGGAAATTAGCAAGTGTGAAAATATAAGAGAGAGAGCTGACATTGTCAGAAAGTTTGCCCTTGCAAAGTTCAGAGGAATATGCTTCTCTGCAGGATCCACAGCAGCTAGTGCAGAGTTTGTCCCCTGAACTGCAGAAACATGTTGCCGAAGCAATTTCAGACAGCCTCAGTGCTGATCACATCTAGCAGTAATGAGAATGGCGTAAATGATATAAATGCACAGGGTAATTGGCAATCAAGGTACTCAAAGCTCGCTATCTCTCCCTCTTCCCTGGTTTGCGCCTAGCGCTAGCTGCCAGGATTTTGCAGCTGTTAGAGCCGGAGGAATTAGCCAGGGTGGGGAGGAGGGAAAAGCAGCAGCAGTATTGATCCTTCTCTTTCCACTCCCTGCCTCTTTTGTCAGTTTCCATTAGACCTTTCTGCTACCTAATAATAGGGATTTCAAAACCTAATAAAGAGCATGGAAGGGGATTAAAGGTGGCAGAAAGATGTACGAGGAGATTGTTTAAAAACAAGTGATTTAACAGGAATAAACTTCTTCAGGTGAAGTCAGGCTATTCATTTTAGTGTCACAATGAAAATCACAACACAAAACACACAGTCACAACAATGTGAGATGCATCACCTTATTCTGATGAGAGATGTATTTGCTTTCCAGACCTTTCAGTCCACCTTCTAGCCCTGAAGTGCTGCAGGCAAGTGCATTTCCTTTTTGTGTGAAAAAAAAATATAATTTCTGCTAAGAGCATGATCGGAGCCAACACCATGTGGATGGCCAGAGGATTTGGAGGCAATCCTACAGTCTGTAGTAGAACATCACTGCACCTCCGCCCGTGTGCCAGCTACTGTCTGCCGAGACCCAGGCTGAGCCAGCACTGAGCAGCGCCAAAGCTGATAGCAGAGAATATTTCCCCATAAGACAGCCTTAGGAGAGGAGCACCAGCAGCCTGTTTTAGAGAGTGGTTTTTGCACCATTTCAGGGTGGCAGCCCAACTCTGGTGCAGGCATGTGCTCCCACAGGGACCGCAAAGACACGCGGGGCAAGTCAGAAATGCCACTGGGTGTTCCTTGGTGACGGGAATCCCAGGACCTGCTGTCACGTTTCTCACTGATACATGTGGCATTGGCCTCTCTTCTGAAATTTCTGCCTGAGAGTTAAAAATTAGGTTTCAAAGATAGCAAAGAGCAGCCCTAGGGTGTGTGCTAGAGCATTGATTGTTCAGTGGTTACATTTTTAGTACAAATACTGGCATGTCAGAATGATGCTTCTCCTTCACAGAAACTCCACCTTGAAATGTCTGAAAGTGCATATCAGTTCTCCTCTCCTGCATAGATACGTTTGCAATAACTAAGTATGAATTGTTGCTTCATTTGGATGTGGAAAACTGCAATTTCAAGTTGATGTTTTTCTTGGAAGAACATACATCTATATCAAAACCACATTATGCCGCGTTGCTCAAACATAAATCAGAAAGTGACATCTCTCTGAATTTTACTAGGAGTCTTAGATATGGGTTAGTTATGGGTTTCCCCTCTCACAAAGAAGGAATTTAACCAGGATCTGTCTCAGCATATTGGTCTCCCACCTACCTCACCCCTCCTGCCTTTGCACGAATTCAGTTCTCAGCCCTCTCACTTTCTCACGGGCAGGACATGAGAGGCAAAGTCCCAAAGGGTGCTGTGGACTGCAAAGATGTGCCCTTACCTGTCCCACAGTTCATCAGTCACAACCATGGCCATTCACAGGAAAGGCCTTTTAGGCTTTTTACATACTAGTGACTGGCTGCAAGCTGCTAAAACCAAATATTTTAATAATTTCTCGTACTTCCAAATTTTGCCTTGAGGTCCATGTGGGTACTTCCCAATTTTTAAATTGCATTTCTAAGCTCTAGATGTTAATGCCCTGCACTCAGTTGCACTTACACTTTTTTAAGGAAGGCAGGACAAGCTATAACCTCTCTGGTCAATGGCCTGAACAGAAAAACAATCTCTAACCCTTAAGAAAACATGCAATTGGCCAAACCCTTAGCCAAATCCAATGGCCATTTGCCTATCATTAACAGACCAGACCAGGCCAATGTGAAGGCAAGAAGTAAAGCACAGTCATGGAAAGGATTGAATTATTTGGGTGAGCCATCCCCTTCTATCTTGCTGAGAAGAAGGGGTCAACCACAACTTCGGAGAAAATCTTTGTCAACCTTTTTTTTTGCTCTCTATACTAACTGTAACTAATGTCCTTTGCTGGCAAACCTGTGCAACTCCCCGATCTGGAGAGGCAAAGGTGTTTATTTCAGATGTGATCACTCATTTCTCCTCTGGGTCGGTGCCTGCCATGGTGCCCCTACACAACCATTTCTTCAGGAACAATATTTTCCCCTGAAGTCCAGTACAGCTCCCCCATTTCTTGAGATGAAGACAGCTCTCATGTCAGCCATTCATCTCTCAGTCACCACCTGTTGTTGGTAGTCCCCACACTTCTTTCTGCCTTTTGTTCCTCTGAATGTTTGGCTGCGGACACCATTCAAGGTTGCTTTTTCCCTTCCAGAATTGCCCCAGGGACTGTCACCCTGCACACTGTAGAGCCCTGTAGAGATGCCAGCACACCCACAGGAAAGGACTATGCAGCATTAGCACTCTATTTACTGATTTCTCAATTACAGCTCAACTATCTCCACACAGCATTGCATTCTGCCCTATAAACAGACCCTGAAGTGATTTGTCATTCTGTGTAGAGAAAAAGAAGGTAAATAAATAATGAAAATATGTCAAAATCCCTCCACCACTTTAACAATATCTAGGCTTGGATTACAGCCCATCAGCCATATCTGTTCTCATGCTGTGTCATCAACCACATGTATTACTAATGCTCTATTTTCCTGTGCACTGGGAAATTAATTTTGCAAGGTATGTTGTGCAGACTTAGCCTCTTCCAAGTTTGTGTTAAATAGCCACTAATATTATTTACCTTGTTTCTTTAATTTATTTGAAAATTTAGGCTAATTCAAAATTGGTGGACCAGGAGAAAACTGCGACAAGAGTATGGCACGCAGAGAAAAACAAGCTTCCCACAGTGGGAAAAGGACTACAATCTGCAACCTATGAATGCTTATGGACTCTTTGATGAATACCTAGAAATGAGTATGGCACTGACCTTTGTTCTCTCTCTTTCACTAGATTATCATTTTGTTGCTTTTTTGTTGATGTGGGCTGGTGTACTCTTTTAATTATTGCTGTATGAAGCTAAAGAGGCTGCAAAATGGTTTTCATTCCCACAGGTCAGGTGAGGAACGGGCGTGAGTTTGTAAGAACCAAACCAAACCAATGTAGCTAACCACACTGCTGCTGGTTTGCTAACCTCGCATCCATAAAACACTTCTCATTCTGGCTTTGTGTGGGGAAGGCTGTTTTCCAAACCAGAGCCCACCTCTTTGCCTGCATATATTTCTGAAGAACTTTGCTGTTATTTATTAAAGGAAGTTCCCTTGGGCTTTTATTTGTAAACTGTGTGGTACAGACCTGCATGCTTGCTTATGTTTAAATCCACCATTATTTACTACCTCACTTTTACAAAGTAGCTTGCTGCCAGAAATCATTGCTCTATCCAGAGGAGAGGAGAGGATAACTGCTCAAAGAAATGTTAAAGAACAAGAACTTTTGCCCTGTGTGACTGAACTGCTTATGTTATAATTGGGTTTTTTTTCTCCCTCACATAATTCTTTTCAAATTAATGGGAAATTTGGCAGCCTGAAAACCTGCCTCTAGAAACTTACACAAAATTTGAAACTGCTGCCCATCTGCACTACAAAAAGGAATGTATTATGCCCTAATCTTTGCAGATATTGAGAGATCCTAGTTGATGCTGGAGTAAAAATGTCCCTTTATATAAGCACAATTCATCCACCTCCAAATTTTGCTCCAAATTACAAAATCTAGATGTTGCTGTCCATCCCGGGGACAGACATGCATTTGTTCATGTCATCCTTGCACTGAACTTTTGGCAAGGAATTGCTGTATAAGTGTCACTAGACTATTGTATGGTACAGGTATGGCACAAGAAATGTTTGTATATTTATACATAGTATTCATATGCATATATTATTTTGGTATCTTAGACCCTGGGGTTAGATCTTAGCAATTATACCGTGATCTTTCCTTTTTTTCCTAGTTCTTCAGTTTGGGTTCACAACCATTTTTGTGGCAGCTTTTCCACTGGCACCGCTTCTGGCCTTACTTAACAATATTATTGAAATTCGGCTTGATGCATACAAATTTGTTACCCAGTGGAGAAGACCTTTAGCTTCAAGAGCCAAAGATATAGGTGAGCTCTTTGTATGTGTTTCTGTGTGTGTGTTATTCTTAAGGCAAAGTGTTGACCACTTCAAGTAAGAGCAGATTAAGGTATTTTCAGTCATCTTCCCCATTAACAACACACGATTTGATCCAAAAAACTTCATATATCTGATCCCAATCTACTTATGCAATTAATAGTCTATATGGGAAAATGTCTTTTAATGATTTTCTGGGTAACTTAACAGCCAAGGTATTT
Source organism: Phalacrocorax carbo (assembly GCF_963921805.1). Classification (NCBI taxonomy): domain Eukaryota; kingdom Metazoa; phylum Chordata; class Aves; order Suliformes; family Phalacrocoracidae; genus Phalacrocorax; species Phalacrocorax carbo. The sequence continues at coordinate 53,453,845 of NC_087513.1, forward strand.
TAATGAAGTGATCAGGGTTCTCTGCAGTTTTTTCCTCCTGCTTCTCTGTTAGAATATAATAACCAGACAGAGCAGCTGAAACATGAAAGTCAAGTTAAAGTGGCCACTATCCTGTAAGGGACTTGTGTGTTTTATATTTACCTGGCCAAAATCAAGCTCCCCTGTGACTCAGGGGCTATGCCCACTGGGTCCCTGCCGGGTCAGACAGGGTGTATCTAGATCCCAAGAGACAACTTGCTCTCAGCGAGGCACACCTACATTGCTAAACACAGGGTTCACATAACTTTGAGGTCACCCAGCCACACACTACTGCAAGGGCTCTCCGAACATATTTTGACTTTAAATCTCTTCTGTCTTTGCAGTGTGCAAAAGCAGAACACCTTTAGGAAGGATTCTGTAAAACAAAGTCATCTGCCCAACGCTGAATCCCTGGTGTATTTGGAGGGGTAAATAGGACACCTTGCTGCCCACCTGCATTGCAAAAACCAGTAGCCAGCACCATGAAATGTCAGAAGCTCAGGCTTTGTGCTCTCAGAATGGTCTACCATGTGCCTAAAGTCTGTGTCTGAGTAAAGCTTTGTATGTGGACAGCATGGATCTATGAGTTTAGGTACAAGCCTGGACATCAGCCAGTACACAGCATACACTGCAGGCATAATTCCTGAAAAAACAACTATATAACATAATAAAGGCACAGAAAAATTGATTATTTTTTTTCAGGCCGATTCAGGTGTGATTTCTCAAAATAAGTTGCATTCACTCACTAGTCAGCAAAGTTTTTAGGGGCAGCTTGATGCCTTATTAACATCAACGGTATGTCTAACCTTCCTTTGGTGTGGTTCTCAGTGATGGTCCTCATGACCAGAGTTGCTGTGTGCTGGTACCACAAGATCTGTCAGACAGTTGAGAATGAGCCAAAAAGCCCAGGTGATGCCTAGGGGCTGTGTGCCATTGTATAGCATTAACATGCTGTGAAGACTTTGATGCAAATAGGTATGTGCTGACCAACTGTGCACGAGTTAGTTACACACAAGGCCCCAGTGACAGGCAGATCATGGATTGCATGTATTAATGGCTGCCCTGGCAGACCCTCCTCACCCTAAGCAGAGAGACTTGCAGCGTTTCTGAAAACTGCCTGCAGGGTTATGTGGCTTGGTGGAGCCAAGGCCTCTGTGAGCAATTCTGCAGCTTCGTTGAGATTATTTGCAGGATAAACAAAATTCCCACCCAGTGGAAACAGAAATCTTGTCCACTGAGGACCTGCTGTTCAATAAGAAAAGTTATTTTTACTCAGTGACTTTCAGATAGAAACTCAGATAAAAAGACCTTGAGTGGTGGGGACAACTGCTTCGGAGGATGCAGTATCTCAGGCACTTTTGTTCTTGTTTTTCCTGGAGCTCACATACTCTTCTTGTTGAACAGGAATCTGGTACGGGATCCTGGAAGGCATTGGAATTCTTTCTGTTATCACAAACGCATTTGTTATAGCTGTGACATCAGATTTCATCCCTCGCCTTGTTTATGCTTACAAATATGGACCTTGTGCTGGCCAAGGAGAAGCTGGACAAAAGTAAGGTTTTCTCTGGGAAAAAGAGATGCACGTGAAAATCACTTACTACTTGAATAGATACAGCAGTACTGTCTATGTACGTTCTGATTCCACTAACCCAAATTTATTTTTTGTGCTTAGGTAACAGATATCAGCCACAGATATTGATGCTTTGTATATTCATAGAAGGGGTTGCTGAGTGACTATAATTTATGATGTTAATTTAAGGAAAACGTGGCAGAGCTGTTACAGAGATTTGGTGTGTGTAACAGTATGCTGCACAAGCTGCACTTCACAGCTGGTGTACATGGATATAACCCTCTTCATTCTGAAGCAATGCTGATATTTATCAGTTACAGATTTAATGATCATTTTAAACTTATTCACTAGGTTTTTTTCCCTGATGTAGTATTCAGCATGTATTGCTCAAAAAAAGCAGTGTCTAACAAGAGGAAGCAATTCCCAACTAATAAATCAAGATGTACTTACAGAGCAAAGTAATTTGTTTTTCTTCTAAAACTATAGTCCTTAGATTAAATCTTTCAGGAGACATTTGTGAACTGAATCCCTACTGTCTAAGTGGATTTTCTTTCAGTGTTGCTAAACACTGAGATTATATTAACGTGTGCACACTACCAGGAAGTATGAGTATAGCCACTACATGGCAACTTGTAAAATTTAGGCTGCTGGATGCAGGGAAGGTCACTGAATCCAGCTGAACACCAACAGACACAGTTTGCAAATGATCTCCTAGCAGCTCTGTTAGCAAGGACCCTACTGTTCAAAAAGGCCCAAGCGAAACAGTAGACGGTGACAGAGAGCTCACATTCTGCTATCAGATTGATTTTTATTCCCTGCTACAGAAAGCAGGTTCTTCTGTGGCTGCTTTTTTGCCATCTTTTGGTTATCAATACTGTTTAATCATACCGATGGAAGAAGGGCAGCTGGTGTGGCAGCTCCTGATCAGCAGTGTTAACTTGCTGTCCTGCAAGGAGTTCGGCATTTTATTGGTGCCAGGAGAAATGTTGCTTTTATTTTCATGAAGAGTTAAAGTCCCTTCATGGGTACAGTGTTTGGTCTGGTGCCAGTCATTCCTGCGCATGTGCCTCTGCTTGTGCCATTATGAAGGTCCACAGGACATCGAGGCACTGACAGCAACTTTCCTTGCTACTGATTTTCTCAGGACCACCGTGCATGAAAAAACACCTTTAGAAATATTATTCTTATGAAGACTCAAATATGACTCACTGGCTTTGAAACTAGTTCTGCACAGGTGAAGTAGCTTGGCCCACAGAGGAAGCTCTTATCTTCTCTTCACCAACCTCTTGTACAGTGTGTTCACACTTCTGCTGCTTTTCTGAGTGAATTTCTAGATGAAACCATCAGATAGTAATAATTTGAAGGAGCCAACTTGGATAAACACTATTTTTGTCAGCATTCTGGATATTGTTATTATTAAGTACTGTTGCAAAAACAGGAAGCTGTTCAAAAATCCACAGGAATATTGAATTTTGTCAGATTAAGGAGTCAAGAATATCTGCTATTGGGTAACTTAAATGAGAGAGGTGCTTTTTCCTTTCAAAAAACATCTGTCGGTATTAGAGCCATATGACACCCAGTATTACTAGAAAAATATTGTAATTAAATTAAGTTCCTAATCCAATCAGTATGGAGATTTTGAGACAAAGCCAGATGGTGTTTAAATGTAATTTCTCAAAGACTGTAAAACCCATAGTTTTTTTTTTAAAAAAAAAAAAAACACAAACCAAAAACCCACCAACCAACCAAACGAACCCTTACTGAGCATTATAGCCTACACCAAGCTGATCAGTGTGGCTAGTTTTAACCTGTGCTTGGGCAGTACAGAGTGCACAGCACAATACACTTGCCACATCTCTCCTCAGCTTTGTTAACACCAAACTTGAGCCTTCCTGTGACTCCTGCAGCCCTTTGTCTGCCAATGTACATTCTCATACTCAGTCTTCTCTAAACTCTGCCTGACCCTCCCAGTGCTCAGCCACCCTGGGTTCTTTTGGTACTGAGTTCCTCTGATTAACTGGACATTTTGTAAAAAGCTGTTTTAAGTGTATAGCCTTTCCATCTCATTTAATGTCCCTTTGCACTAGTACCACAAGGGTAACACTGGGAATATTCTCCTTATCTTCCTAGTGCTGCTCATTATTTTCTTTAGCTCTATTGTGTCACCTTTTAGGTGACTTTTCTTTTCAAAAGCAACCAGCCCCAGTCTTCACCATTTCTTCTCCCATAGAAATCTACCATTGCTTCACTTTTATTGTCCATCTGACCTACCTGAGCATTTCTTTTACATTGCCACAACATCCCTTTCAAATATTAATAAGGATCATGGTTATACTGTGGATTTCATGAAACCCAGAGAACGTCCTCTGGGGTACAACAGTTAATGGAAAACCTTGCTGTGTCCTGACTACAGGATTTTTTCCCCCTAGGTGTATGGTTGGCTACGTTAATGCCAGTTTATCAGTATTTCTGGTGTCTGACTTTGAAAACCGTTCAGAGCCAACATCAAATGGAAGTGAATTCTCTGGTTCACCATTAAAATATTGCAGGTAAGTATCCAATCAAAATAGCTTTAAGACATTGCAATGGAGAAGCATTATGATAAATTTGGGGGTGGAACTCTTATGAGGAGTGGCTGAGGGAACTGGGGTTGTTTAGTTTGGAGAAGAGGAGGCTGATGGGAGACCCTATCACTCTCTACAAATACCTGAAAGGAGGTTGTAGCGAGGCGGGGGTCGGTCTCTTCTCCCTAGTAACAAGCGATAGGATGAGAGGAAATGGCCTCAAGCTGCACCAGGGGAAGGTTAGGTTGGATATTAGGAAAAACTTCTTCATCGAAAGGGTTGTCAGGCATCGGAACAGGCTGCCCAGGGAGGTGGTGGAGTCTCCATCCTTGGAGGTATTTAAAAGAAGGGTAGATGTGGTGCTTGAGGATATGGTTTAGTGGTGGACTTGGCAGTGATAGGTTAGTGGTTGGACTCGATGATCTTAAGGGTCTTTTCCAACCTTAATGATTCTATGATTCTATGATTCTATAATTCTTGAGTGCCTAAAGAACAAAACATACTCTGTGGTACAGCAAAAGTCATTGATACTTTGTGATGTTGTGGCATTTTTATTAATAAGAAGGAGGTTGAGTGGTATAGTGTAATGAAGTGGGGAGTGGCATTAATGCTTTTGTTTAACTAACTGATATTTAAGACTGTTGCAACTTATTTGGTAGAAAGAATATCCCAATGTTGAAGCCATATATAACATTTTCTATGGTGCAGAACCACTCTGAGAATACTCCATCCACATTGTTTGCCATAGCACCATTTAATAACGTTTTGTAATTCTGATCATTCTCTTCCCACTCTAATTCCTTTCTTCCCTAACTTCAAGCAAGAGGCTGCTGCTACTTAAAGCCAATGGTTGAAATCCCATCAACAAAAAAGTTGTCCCCTCAATATCCCATAAAGAGAACATTAAAATTAGTGCCATATATCTTCAGAAGATAAATCTGTTCTTTTGGGGGACACTGAATTGTCTACCTACCCTTGAAAGAATGTCTTACTTTCTTTAGCTGAGTTTATCAGCTACTTAACCTGAATTCTGCTAAAAAATCCGTCATTTTAATTGTACTTCAGGCCAGATATTGATAGTGAGATAAGGAAACATTATGTGTAGGCATTTTTCCAGGAAGGCAGGCTGTCTTAACAAAAAACAGTGGCCATATTCAGTTAACTTCTGCTCGTCTGGAGCCCAGATGGTGCCGTGCTATTCTGGTTGTTTATAAAAGATTTCCCCATTTCTTCACGTGTAGTGCTTGCTTCCTAGAAAGTACAAAAAGGAGGCTTACTCTACTGACTTGGGACTTGGTCCAGGGACTTCTGTTTTCAGTATGTTTAGGATATTATAAAATTATGAAGTCAGAATGCTGCTTGCAGAAGGGAAGATCATCTCAGTTTTAGGAACTTGCACCAGAGATACTACAATTTAAGAGAGGCCTTTTGCTGACTAAGATGTCAAGACACAGTTTATTTCATTTTGTGTAGCACACTCTGCAATCTAAGAAGATGAACCTTCAGGGAGAAATAAAGATTATTGTAGAGATGAAATAACTGTTAATTTTCTTTCCTCATCTGAGTTTTCTTCAGTTTCTTAAAACTAACTTAGAGATCAAGCTTAAGTATATTACTTAGTATGGTATTTTCAATATATTTTATAATGGGTTTTCTGACCCATCTAGGAAACAGATTAAGGGGAAAACAATTTTTACACTACTTTTAAATTAAGTTCCTGCAATAGTATTTTGGAATTAACATACTGTTAGTAGAAATGGACTCCAGAATGTCTGAATTAAACAGATTAATGATTTGTTAATGTAATGTTTGAGTCTTCCTGGATCCAGCTTTCCCACCAGATATCTCTATTTACATTATTGAGACCCGAAGTCTTTAAAGAAACATTCTGTGAGACGAGATCCTAGATCCCTTTCTTACACAGCCCTTGCCCTGTTGGTATACCAAGAAGTGCAGTTCTGGCTCCACTAAAGTCAAGATGATTCACGCTTTATACCAGGTTTGGCCAGCTAATTAACAAAGGGACAGATGAAGCCCACGAGGCAGTTTTATATGGATTTTGCAATGGCTGTCAGGCTGACAAAATTGGGGACATTTGTAGTTTTAAAATGAACTTGTAGTGGGAAGAAAGTGGCCCTCAAAACAGCAGAGCATCCCACCCTGCTCCATCTTCTGAGGAGATGCCTGCAAAGCACACGTTGCACTGCCAAGGGAGGTGCTGTAGGGTCAAACTGCTGGTGCTGAGCACCCAGTATCCTCTGTATTTGCTTCAGCAGTTTTGCTTCAATCAGACACTGGCCTGGTCCTTTGCGCTGAACTTCCATTAGCAGCTGAAGCACAAAGTGCACTCCTGGAGTGCATCTTACCATTAGGATTCATCTGAAAGTAAACCCATTTGGGTGAACCAAAGCATGGCAAGTGGAGGTGATCAGGACACTTGCTTCAGAAGCATGCACCTGATCTGAAATAAAACACTAGTGTAAGCCCAGCCTAAGAAAATGCAATGATCAAGAGGTTTTGGTTTTGCCTTCCTCCCAGGCAGCAGGGCAGGAACTTGCTAACTACCGTACTCTGCTTGTCTTCCAGGTACAGGGACTACCGAGACCCTCCTCACTCCCCAGTGCCGTATGGTTACACACTGCAGTTCTGGCATGTCTTAGCAGCACGGTTGGCTTTCATTATTGTATTTGAGGTCAGTGACCATTCAGGTAGCAAAACAAAAACAACAAAATGAAACAAATTTCCCTTTGAAGCTTTTTCATTGGGCTGATCTATGATGGCTGCTGTTGAGATTTTTGTATTAGTTTCTGCTATTTGTATCGTGCTTTGTATTCTCAGATCTGTTTTCTGAATAGTCACAGGTATTTAGGTTCCAACAAAAAGAGGAATGCAGCACTTTGAAAGCTATAACAGTGGCTTGCAAAGAGGGGAAATAAATGAAACTTTTCTTTCCTTTCTGAGGTCTGGCATTTGTAACCTGTCTAGGCTGGGAAGCCGTATGCTGACTAGTGTGTGAGGAAGGGGTGAAGGACCATAAGGAGAAAAGAAGAAATGTGAACAACTGAAAAATGAAGATTAAGTTACAGTATTTACACATCTAGCTTTTGTCACTGTTTTTTTAATACCATTCATTTCCCCAGAATGATTAGCATCACAAAGATGATGATGATGAAAAGGATTCAATACCTTTGCCAATGTTCATAATATTAGTACTTACTGTCAGTATTTCAGAAATCTTTAAGACAAAGCAGAGAAGAAAATACCAACTTAACACGACTGGTATTCCCATGATGATTTTGAAAAAGAGAGACAGGACAGTAGACAAATAGGATGAGATAATTTACAAAACAAAATGCACTTCTTAAGGCCTGAATTTCAGGTGCCTGAATATCCCTGCCAAAAACCAGGGGCTCAACATCTCTCCTGCATAAGCAGTTTCAAATGCCTTTTACACTGTGAAGAAGCCAAACAGGAAACAAATGACTTTTAAAAACTCTTTACTCAAACCTCTGCTCTGAAATTGTAGCAACAGGGCATCCAACACAGATATGGAAGCTGTAATCACCATAAATTATTGGCATAATGTTCATGAGCACATACTGCATTTCTGACTCACATACTGTGTGAATCAATTCTGGACTGAGCTTTCGAAGCACCTCTTTAGATCACAGAACAAAAGCGTTTGAATTAGAGGAAAGGTGAAGGGGAAACATTTTCTAGATTGTTTCTTGTGTAGGGACGTCTTGGCGGCTCAATAGAAGCCTGAGGTCTGGAGCGAATTCCCCCCGACTCTCATTTTCAGCCCTTCCCTGATGAAGAGGGAATATGGCACTGCAGGCTGGGGGTCTGTCCTTCCTCTACACTTCGCTAACTTGTTAGAGGTTGGTTGTAAGGAGATTGGCTCTTCCATCTCTACCACACTCAGGGAAATGTTAAGGGAAAGAAAGGAAGATTTGATAGAGGCCTGCTGGGCTTGATCTCTTCTTTGTTTCTTGAGCTGTCAGTGCTGAGAGCCAGGGTATCTGTCTCCAAAGAGGACTACAAGGCTGACCTTGGTAGATCAGCCTAAGCAGTTTTAAGACTGAAGAGAGCCTGGCTTCTTGATACACACTTGGCATAAAGGCAGCACAGCATAAGGGCAAAGGTAACTGAGTCAAGAAAAATCAGCTCTGCTCAAGTCCCAGTGCCCAGCCAAATTTGCAACCTGCTGTGGAATAGCTTTTTTGTGTCTGCCCAATACTTGCATGAGAGATTTGACTTTGCTTTGCCCCAGCCAAAGCCATAGGCTGGCTCATAGCTGTCTCCCTCAACAGGGGCCACTCTGTCTATTGGTGCTCTAAACTGTTTCCCTAACTATATCTATGAAATCAAAAAGGTCATTGCAGCAGAAACCGTGACTGTCTTTGTGGAAAACAGTAATGGGTGTATTGTGATTGCTACAGCAATTACAGTAAAAGATTGCACTAAGAGATAAGTGACTCAAGGTAGGTTTTTTCGTAAATTAAGTAACTACCTAAACTCAGGCACCTTTATGGTACTGTGGGTGTGGTTATTTTGGCTATCTTGACCTCTCTCAAAAACAAAACAAAAGTATGTCCTAGCACTGCAAAAGGAATTATTTGTCCAGGCTAAACTGACAGAAGAAGCTTTTTCTTTTTTTAGGTTTGGCAAAAAAACAGCAATGAAAGTATTGCATGTTTATTGCTCATGAGGGAAGAATACATGGGAAAACACGTCACTTTTCAGGGGCTTTCAAAGGAAGGGTTCTGCTTGGAGAAGAAGAAATAGCTTCATTTCTCCAATCTAGAATGAGTGTCCTTTCTGAGATGGAGGATTTTTCCTTTTCTCTGCTCCTTCTCTCAAGTGGAGTGAGGAATTCTTCAAGCAGCATCTTTGATCAAACAAAAAAGGACACTCAAGCAAGCCTTTCCCATCACACTCAAGCTTTGCTGAGGCATTCCTAAAGCAGGAGGGACAAAGGATCAGTTACCTTGTGAACACTGTGATGTTTAGTAAATGGGTGTATGGCTTTGGATGAGAGACACAGTAAAAGAAAAAAATGTCTTGTTTTGCATAGATAATTCATTGGTTCCATCGCTTCTGGCAACAGGAAAGTATTATATCATTTGATCCTCCTCTTCCTGCAGAGCAATCCACTAATACCAGGCCCTACCTAAACAACCGTGTAGCAACTCAGGACCTCAAGGGTTTGAACACACAGGTGGTACAATAGTTCTGAGGCCTTGTTTGAACCCAGCTGCTCATAACCTTTGCTGTGATCCATAGGCCGCTGACTTTGGCTGGCGCTTTTGTGGGGAAAAATTTCTCAGTTTGGTTTCTTCAAATTTTGTAATGGATTTAGTTCTAACACAGCATCTTTTTGTGAACTGGCAGGAGAGGGTTTTCAAAAGATATGGAAAGTACTTCTTTTCTTCCTAAGATTTTGTTTTCAACCCTTTTTGTTTTCACAGCACCTTGTCTTTTGCATAAAGCACCTGATTTCCTACTTAATCCCAGATCTCCCAAAAGATCTGAGAGATCGGATGAGGAGAGAAAAGTACCTGATTCAGGAAATGATGTATGAAGCTGAACTGGAACGTCTGCAGAAAGAGCGGAAGGAAAGGAAGAAGAACGGAAAGTCTTATCACAATGAGTGGCCGTGATGGGGTGAGGAGGAAACTGCTTAAAAGAAGATAGGAATTCTGTTTATAAAAATTTCCTGGTTTTCTACAATGGAGAGTGCACCGAAAGAAATAGCACATCAATGTTGTGCGCACATAGCACATGCGTGCCCATGTTTAATAGGGTGCATATTGTCATAAGCCTTTTGAAATTAGAGGTCTTGCAATGCTTAGTCTTCTCCAGAGCTAACGTCAGCATGAGCAGATCAGACCAATGCTTAAATCTCTGCACTCTTTCCAGGAAGCCCCAGGCCCTGACTTAAATTCAAGGCCCTGAACTTCAAAACAGTTATATATCTTACAGTGCATTACAGAACTCAGAGATCTTATGGCTGGTTCTCATGGCCAAGTTGCTACTTCGTAACTAGTGACTGCGCGTTGGCAACATGGCAGTGCTTGTCCACGTGTGTGGCCACGACCTGCAGCATATGCATGGCAATGTTGCCCTCTTCCACAGTGGACTAAGCTGTGTTAGCTTGTATTTACCACGAGTTAAGGTCACATATGTGGACCATTTCCATTACTCCAACAATACTGAAGTATTTTTAGGAGGAGGTGCTTGATCATGAGTCTAATCAACTGGTCTAACAATGCTGAAAAATTTAGGTGTGCAGAAGCACTGATGGATAAACAAGCATCTAAATGTGGCCAGAGGTACCTAACTGTAGGGTCATTTATTTGGAAATGATGCTGTGAAAAGTTGTTAATATGTTTTAAAGATTTGAACAGTGCCTTTTCAGCTATAGGACTGTCTGGTCTCTGAAGGAAACAAATCAGGCTAGGTCATCTTGCCCAGAATGGCCCGTGTACTTGTATTGCAAGATCACATTGAGGCCTTGTCAGGAATTAGGGTATATGATACACATAACAGAAGACAGACTGTGTCTTAAAGACCTCTCTGAATAACTAAAACAAAAAACCAACAGATGAAGAAGGTCAGCAGAGCAAAAGAACACAGGCATCCAGAATCTCTACACTTGTAACATTTTCTTTGTTCATCCTTCCATATTCTATGAAGGAGAGGAGGGGAAAAATAAAGCAACACACTATAGTATGAAATAGCTTGAAATCCTTCAGGCAGAGCAATTCTACATAGGCTGCAGAATTAGATTTGGGTGAAATGGGCTACTGTCTATGTCCTGTTATAAATCCTTTAGCATTAAGAAATTAAAAATTTCCCAGATTGTTAACCCAAAATAATGGAGTTGTAGGTCTGAAGACTGCAGAATTGTTGGATGGAGCAACATGAATCAAAATGCTGTGTTATGAAAGCTCTATCACCTCTTGTCTCAAAGTGATAACCCTGCAATTCTTGCAGAACATGCAGTGGCATAATCAGCCACAACACAAAGAAGGAACTTCAAAAGCCAAGATGGTAAGAAGCCAAGTGGAAGCAAGCCTATGTCCTGTGAGGATACAGCCAGGTACAGACACTGGAGCTGATCCTTTTGCCTACCCTCTTCCAAATAACTGGAGGTCCATGAAAATCATAGTTTTCTCAGAGACCTTAAGGAATTGTGACCTTGTTAGTTTGAAGATATTTAAGAGGGAGGAAAATTCAGCAAGTTGTTTCTACAAGTCCTCCTGGAAATCATTCAATAGAAGGACTAGAATTTGCCCTTCTGGACAGATCACACAATGAAAGACCCTATGGATGGATGCCTCAAGCTCCACAGGACATCAGGCCCACTTGCGCCAAGAACCCATATTGCCAAATTAGATCTATTAACTTCTTTCCACTGCAGCAGAGAACTGTGCTATTTCCATGCAGAGGGAAGGTTTTAATGAAAGATAATATGGCTTGAGGAAGGAGAGGGGTGGAAGAAAATGTATGCACCTTCATCTCTGTAGTGACTGCCTGCCTACACTTTGCTTCCTTGCAGCAAGGAACCTCCTCCAGTAGTGACCCATCAACCTGCATGAAGAGGATAAATAGCACAGCAGCTCCCGTTTATCAGGTGCTCCTGGCCCAAGCCTGAAGGTCCCATGAGGCAACATAAGCACTGAAGGAATTTCAGGATTAATCTGCAGTCTGTTGACTCAGTGCCAAACTAAGTGGGGAACATGACTAGCAGTTGTGGGGTGTATTCCTGCCTAATGAGGAAGTGAACTTGATCATCTTTGCTTCAGCTTACAGCAGTTGTGGACACATCCCATGTGGGCAGTGGAGAAATGGGGGTATTTCTGTCTCTGTAAATAGGGGGTGGGGATTAGGCGAAGTCATCCTCCGATACACCCATGCCAGATGGGTTAGTATTTACCATCCACCACGTACAGGTGTGTACTGCACTGGCAGGCTGGGGGCTCTCGGGCAAAATCACATTCAGACCAAATTCACACGAGCAATTGGATTAGTTTGCATACCCTCTGTTTAATATCTAAAACAACAGATGACAAGAGCTTAGTAACTGTTGGCTAAGTAGTAAAGTGAGACATGAGTCATGCATAAAATCAGTGTCACCTGTGAGTGTGAACCTTTGCAAATTCCTGCAGTAAGATATAGCTTTGTCAATGTAGATCTCAATAACTTCTGAGAACTGAACTGAAACCTGGTAGAACATAAACTGACTTCCACTGCAGAGGAACCACCGCAATATAATGTGCCAGAACAAATCAAGTGCAGCAGAAATACAATAGATAATAATTGCTTTTGAGACTAGTTTTCAACATAGCTACATTATGATGAATTTTCATGACAACGCATTGCTACAAGTTGTGTCCTGTTCTGCTCTGAATGAGAACACGAGCTGGCCGCTTACCAAGCTTGTGCTGCGTGTGATGCTGAAAGGGGCTCTGACCTCCCTGGCAGATCCTGAGTACATTTCTGTCGCTTAACATTAACCAGTCAGCCCACTGAGGTTTCTGTGCTGCTGGTCTGCTGAACAGATTTCCCTCGAGTCCTTCAGATCCTTCAGATCTATATAGCGGAACACTCGGGAAAGATGACCCCTTTTTATTTCGTTTATTAATTAGGAAAATAAATAATACAAATAATGGGCTGATAATAAAAAGTGGAATTTTGATGGTCTCTAGATAGCAAATTTATGCCATTCCCTTCTTCCTGATCTCATGATGGGTTTTGTTTAAACCTCCAGGTGACCGTCCTATATGTTGTTTACTTATTCCAGCTCCACAAGAGCACTACCTTCAAGGGAATGCGAAAAAAAAAAAAAGCAACCTCAATGCATGCCACTGACATTTTACAAAGCAAGCAGGACAGCACACATCAAAGGATATACTGTGAAATCATCTTGCAATCAGCGTAGGATTGATCTCCATAGACCACTCTTGACAGCAAGCATGTACTTCATGAGCAGTTACACGCCAGTTTTTAAAACCAAGGAAAAAAAATATTGTATATTGGGACTGTTTTTCAGCCTGTTTGCTACGTTTTTTGCATTCTGTCCCATGTTGGTTTTACGGAACTTAGAATAAAAAATACAAATTAACAACCTGGATACTTTGAAAGAGAAAATCCTAGGCACAGAACATCATCTGCATTCAAGCCACCAAATACTACAACAGGATCCGTGTTTACAAATCAGTTCTTTTTTATTTTAAATCTTTCTGAGGGGAGTTATGTTATTTACCATATATATAATATATATATAAAGTATATATAGAGATTGTTTATTTGTAAATAGAAAAATCCTATGGAGAAGAATGTCAAGTTTTCACACTTTAAAAAAAAATCATCAACATAAAGCCATGTTTAATGCTTGTATAATGTGTTGCAATAAACTTTAAAATAAATTATGCATATGAAATATTTGCTGTTTGGTGTTCATGAGCTATTTTCTGTTTCCCTTATTTGTTCAGCAAGCACGCAGACTGGTCAGGTGGAAGCAAATTTGAAAACAGACCAAAAAGGGCCCAAAATCTGTCACTACTTTCTCTCTCTGGATCTTTTGTGTATTCACATAGTCAAATATTCCTCCTGTTGTGGTTTTAAGGTTTTTTCTTAATGTTCCTACTTGTTTTGTCTCTTGGCCTGCCAGACGCTGCATGTAATTTGGACAGTGTGAAGTGCTCCCACTCCCATGCAATTAATCGCCTTTGAGCATCCCGCATTTCTTTGTCGGGTGAGCTTTTAGCCAGGAGAGATGAAGGACGTGGGCGCACGAGTGTGATGCAGACACCAAGAATTATGTTGCTGCTTTTACACAGACAAGGCCCTGGCTGAGAGTCCAACTAGGAGAGGACAGTATATGATCCCAGAGAAAACATTATTCAAAATTAAGTAATTGTTTTAATTAGTGATGCTGATTTAAAAAAAAAATAGAAGCATATAGAAAAAAGTAAAGCAGAAGGAGTCACTTTGTAGCTCTGCAGCAGTCATGGGAGGTTAGTTAGCAAGAAATGGGGTAGTCGCAGGGGTTATCTGCAAAGCTTAAGGACGATTGTCTCTAAACCACTAACAGCAAGATATTCTCCCCAGTGAGAGCTCACCTTGATGTTGTGACTGCGGACCAATAGATATCACCTGGCCCAAACTTTCCCTTCATACCAAAATTAGACTTAAATGACTGCTCAGTGCTCAAACAGTGACATCAAGCAATAAGTGAAGCTCAGTTGGTCATTTACATGTGAATTCTAAGCACTGAGAAAACAACTCTGTGGTGTTATATTTTTTAGCTATGATAACTGGGAAGATTAGTCTTCACTCCAGGAACAAAACAAGTAGAAACCACAGAACATCAGGCAATTTAAGGCAGTATCAATTACAGCACAAACAGCGATCTCAGCAGAGTGATGCAACGAAGGCTGGGCTGATGACGTTTAACACAGCGATGATCGGTCACCCTCCCGAGAAGCACATTCAGATGAGAGTTCAGCATGTTTGTTGGGAGGGCTGTAGCCATATCAGCAGGCTCACAGGTCAAGGGCTTCCTACAGGCTTCTGTCCTCTCAGTCCACAGCTTACTCTGTGCCATAAAGCACAGGTACTCAGAGGCACACTGGTCCTCTTCATTTCAGCACCCTGCAGCAGCATGGAGATACCAGTACTTACCCTTTTCCAGATCTGTGGGCTGGAAGCACCTGGTAAGTACAAATTATTATATTCCAAGGCTCAAGAACTATTCTGTAGCACAAAATGCAGTATCTATTTCTGTGTCACGAAGACAAGGCACAAGGTTGAATGGGCTGCACTTATCTTCTGAGACTTGAGAAGCCTAGCCAGCTCATTCAGCCAGCGGACTAGTTGTCTCAGAATGAGTAGGACAGTCCCAGAACAAAGACCCCTGTCCGGAATCCCAGATGACTGTATTCAGGATGTTATTGTTTGTCTCAGATATATGGACAGAAGATATAACTCATGGGATCTATCCCGCTCGCTCACAGCCCTTCCATGCAGTGGCTCTAGGCACTTTGCTGGTCACAGAGCTGCAGCGGAGGAATGGGAGACAAGGGGCTGGCCCTAAACGCTGCATTGGGTCACGCAAACCACTGCTTCAGGGGGCAAAGGGGACACCTGCCACCATCACGTAGTTTTGCACTGGTCAGCCGATGGAGACATGCCCCTGGTGGCAACCTGTACAGCGCCCGTCTGGCCTGCGCTCCTCTGGCAGAGGTCTGCTCCTTGGAACCCAC
Organism: Phalacrocorax carbo; assembly: GCF_963921805.1. Classification (NCBI taxonomy): domain Eukaryota; kingdom Metazoa; phylum Chordata; class Aves; order Suliformes; family Phalacrocoracidae; genus Phalacrocorax; species Phalacrocorax carbo. The sequence continues at coordinate 53,469,270 of NC_087513.1, forward strand.
TTTTGCCTCTTAATGTTTTCTGATCCTGCCAGTTCGTCTTATGCAGTAGATCATCAAGCGCCCTCTGTCACAGGGGCATGGAATAAATTCATTTAGGTGCTAAAGGGCCCCAGTCAAGGTAGATAAACTAGCACTGTGTTGTATTCCAAGTTACAGCAGCTAAGCACCTGGCACAAATGCAGCATAACTTTTAGAAAGCATTTAAGACACGCAATTTTTCATCTGATTCCATCTGACTTCATCTGATTCTCAAGCATGACTGCTTTATAAGCTTCACAGCTCAACTGCCCTGCAATTGCTTTTATTTTCCAGCTTGATTCTGCTGCTATAGAAGAGTTTTAAATACCCGTGCATATCCAGAGCAAAAAGACTGCAGTACAAAAACAACACAGTGGTTCAGAGTCTGTTCCCTGCTGCTCCATAAAAGCACACAGGAGAAGGACGCAATGGGGGTTTTCACCCTCCCAAACCACAAGTTCAGTGCCTGGTCTGGAGTGGATGTGCTGTTTTCAGCTTCTCTTGGCAGCCCAGCCAGAGGACGGGCCGTCTCATGCCCTGCAGCCCTGGAGAAGCCTTCACTAAATGACAGCCTCTGCAATCCCTTCCCCATCCTGGGGGACTGAGCAGTGGGTCTACCTGCCGGCCAAAACATGTGGCGTGCTCGTGTCTGACATGGTCCGACCTCGAACGTGAATCCCCGCAGTGACAACAGGGACTGCATGAACGCAAATGGCTACATGAGGTTTCAGCTCACAGCTCCGCAGATAGCACAGTGGCAACTGCAGAGGCAGCCCTCCCTCTTGTCCCAGACAGCAGCGAGGGCCCTCCTCTTGCATTATCATCTCTGCTGCACTACACCCAGCCCAGTCCGAGAGCAGCCCTGGGCCAGCACGCTGGGAATGAAGTAGAAGACTACTGTGGCTCTGCTATATGGCATTGAATAAAAAGCCCAAATAGCTCATTTCTTTCACGAGGACCAGCTCTGTAAGGGTGAGACAAGGCAGAAAAGGGAGACGGGGTGTGAAGGGAAGGATATTACTGACTCTTGCCTCTGCCTGTCACCAAAGGCACTCTCGTAGCTTCCAGCAGCGAGCACAGAGGAAACGCGGGTAAGCAGGGAACAAGTAGCTTAATAAAAACAAACATATGACAAAACCAGCAAAATAAATACGCTCTTAGGATCAGTTCTACAAAGGAACCAGATGGCACTAAATACACCTCCTGCACTAAAAAAAGACCCGCTGTTTCTTGCAATCTGATAAGGTCCCACAGCCCTAATCTTGTCATACTTTCAATGCCTTAAAAGAGAAAAGAAAAAAATAAACCAGAAAAGCAACCATGTCTGGGGGGAAAAGTGCTCTTACCAAACAAAAAATTTACTCTGAGCGTGAACTGAGATTGAAAGCTGATATTTTCCAGGAGGATCAAGAATATCAGGCAACTATTTCACACAGAAACATTGCCTTAAGCCCTGTCACGAAGATCCAGATCGAGAGAGAGTGAGCAAGTGCAAGAAAGACCTGATTCCTTTCTTGACTAACGTCGAGGTCATGCCAAGGGTGACAGTGCAACAAAGCTAAGCAGACGCCTGCCCATGACCCCAGCAGGGCTGGTAACTGACCCGACACAGAAACGTCAACAGTGCTTTACATGAACAAAACTGTCCTTGAGGGCTGACATGGCCCCACATCATATATGAAGGCCATTGACTTTGTTTTCATTGCTTGCAACATCCATTTCAATGTGGCTGAAAGCAGGGTTGTCAGTTCCTTCATCTGCCACGGTGAACGGCTTATGGCTCAACACTTCAACTTTCTCTGGCTAGAAAACAAAAGACAAAAGCCATGCTGTGAAGTGGAAGAAACAGTCTTCCTCTCTTTGACCTGCATGCAAGTGGAGTCAGCCCTGACATACAGGATGCCTTGCAGGAAAACACGTCTTGGTTGCTGACAGAGCATGTTCATTGCTGGTATTTTTCTAGGGGCAGGGGAAGTTTCTTATTGCATAAGGTACTAATTGTGTAAAATGCTCTTGTCACATAAAATCTTCTTGTCCTGCAAAGTGTCTATAAAGTATTTTGGGGTGTGCAAAGTTCTAATTGCTGTTTTCATGTCTAGTGATCTGTCACCACCAGGTCCCTGAGCTATCGACTCCCAACCCTGGGTCCTTGCCCCATCTTTGACACGAAGAGCAGATTAACACGCATCATTGCTTTGATGTTCTGTCTCTGTTAAGCATAATGAGATGTTGAGCTCTTCACGTGCAGGAAGTTGCTCAGTCCCCCCTAATTTTTTTTTCCTCAACAACTTTCTACATTATTTGTGATGCCAACCACATGTTATCCAGCTCCCAACTGTATAACCAGGCAGACGCTTGTTTCTGAATCTGGGCAGAAAATAATATGGCTGTGGACATTAGCTTCCAGGTGCATGGTTTGGTTTTTTTTTTTCCAAAAGACTTCAGGGATTAAATTCCTACATAATGAAAACAGATATTGGCCCATTACGGACAGTGAATGACAATAGCTGGCTAGCTGGTCTCCAGTCCTGACATGGTCAAATAGCATTACAACGGTATCGTAAAAAGCTCTTTCTCTCCCTGCTGTTCATATCCAGAGGCTGAAATCCATGAGATCATACTAAAAGCAGTTGTCTTCATTGGGGAGAAGCATTTTGCAATTTCAAAGATATGATCACTCGAAAAACACTGAACAAAGCTGAGCTTGAATGTTCAGCATCCTGATGATACTGATTGAAAAAAGATCTATAGTTTTATTTGAAAAGAAGAAAAAAACCCACAAATTTCCCCTACATTCTCCCTGCTGATGGATGTTATTAGCCAATAATATCTCCCCTTTTCTTATACCTTAGGGAGAGAGCTAGGAAACAGATACACTGAATAGAAATGTTTTATCTCAAACAGTAGCCAAGGTTGCAAAAAAATCCAGACATTAGAGAACACATGTTTACAAACAAAGGAAGCTTTGCTGAATCTAAAGCATATATTGGGCAGGCTTCCAAGAGACTAGTGAGGGCGTATTTTCACAGAAACCAGGAGAACAACTGTCCCTTGTCTCAGCTGCTGCTCTGTTGTTCACTGAAGTCAAGCTATGGCCAAGCATAGCTTCCCTTCCTATGCCAGCTGCTTTACTGCCGCCTGCCTTGTGCTCTGCTACTGCCTTAAAGCAGATAATCATGAGGCAACATCAGGTGCTACTCAACCTGATGGGAAAAAATAAGCCAGGGACTGTTTGCCTTTGTCCCCAGGGGGAAAGATTGATTTAAATCAGAGATGCATAATTACACTTACTCTCTCAGATTTAGTCCAGGAGAAGTTGGACAGGAAATCTTCCTTGGTCAGAAGGAATTTACGATCTGTCTTCTGCTTTAGTCCTCCTGCAAAATAGGCAGGTTTCAATCAGCCGGTTTCCATGTGCCAAGTATGCGTCAGAGCTCAGCTATGGGTGCCAGGCCAGGTGAGCAGGACAGAGTCATGCAGCAAAAGCCATCGAGCAATCACAGGCCTTAAGGATCATTTCTTTACAATAATGCACATGCTGCACCTCTCAAAATATAAAGTGATCCTTAAGCTTTACTTGAAGTGCCTTAGCTATTTCCCAGAGTTTCCTAGATTCTCCTCAGATTTCTTATTGCATAAAAACCACTGAGACAATAACTAGAAAAGGATGACCACTGTACAATATTCTCTGGGATCACTCTGCCAGTCCAGGAGCTGTGGTACCAAGTGCTGCCCTGGAGCCTGAGCCCCAGTGCTCAGCTCCCTGCCAGCAGGACTCCTGTCTCCAGAGTCACCAGCAATTTTTATAGTGAGTTATTTAAGGGCAGCCCCAAGGTGGAGGGATGAGGATTAATGGGATGTTTGGGTATTTTTAAGGCATGGAATATTAACTAGTCTTGTGTGGGAACATGTGTGGGAAAGAAAGGAGATGCAGGTGCTGGGAATTAGCTCTGATATCCACCTGAGGCTTAAATGGCATCTTGCCCTGCAAAAAGTAGGGTGACATTGTGGTTGGGTCAGTTCTTTAGGGGTTTCTTTTTCTTGGGCTGACCATCTCATCTAGTTTTACTGAGTTGCTTAACTTTCAGGCTTTGTTTTGTGGCCTGTGGATGACCTGATCCCAACCTGGTAAGAGGCAAAATTTGTCTTCAAGCATCACTATAGCAACAGGAAGACCTTATGATGGGAAGAAAAGGGGGAGCAAATCCGCTAGAAACTGACAAGGAGAAGAAAATGGTAGAAGTGTAACTAGTGCTTATTAGCTGCAGGGCACAGGGAAGCTAACAGAAGTGAGTTTGTCTGCTGGATTTGGAGTTTCACAGTCCTGAAGTAGGTCAGACTAATAGGTCTGAAATCTAACAGCCTCAAAGATGAGGGCTGTCATATAGAGAAAGCTGGACATATAGAGAAAGCTATGAGAGCAGCTGCTTTTGTGCTGTTTCTGCCATGCGTGAGGTGGGTGACAGGTACACTTTGTATCTCCCCTAGACGCAAAAGTAGTGAGGTCCTGGGCTGGAACTGAAGTCTCTGCTCTTATCTGTGGGGTGCTGCTTTTTGCCCATTGCACAAATAGTACAGGGAAACTGAGAAAGATGCTAATGTAGCCATGTGCAGGGTCTGCGGCTCTTGGGTACGTGGTTGGGGAATGTGGTGAACAGCAGGCACTGTACACATGCAGACAATAACCCTTGAGTGCTCTGAACTCACTCAAAGTAAAACTGCTTTTGTCCTCTAGAAACATGGGTGTATCTCCTTGCGTGGAGCTGTTGCCATGTTCACGGACAATCCTGAAACCTCCAGCCCCTGCTGGCATCTAACAAAACAGAAAGACAGATGACATATTTTTTGCCCTTCAGGTTAAAAAACTGCTGAAACTTCTTTCTCCTTAGAAATTTGAAGTAACCTTTGCTGCAAGCAGAGATGAGGAGTGAGATGCAGGAGGGCTGAGGGGAGGAGGTGAGAGTTAGGACGGTAACCTTTATACAGCATTTGCAATAGGGTCACTGACACTTCCTGTGGCAATGACAGCTCTCTGTTTGGTCATCTTAGTTTGAAAGAGATCTAAAACACATTAAATCACAGCTCCAGTACTAGTACCTGTTAGGAGGCTGATAATTATTCCCACAACCACAGTTATAAGTGTCCCAAGTGTGCTGAAGTAAAGATAAGACAAGGAATACCAGTTGTCTGCCAGGGCAGGCCTGAAAGAGAGCAGAAAAAAAGTGTTAATCTCTGCTTTCATATTCCAAGTGGCTTGAAAACGTTGTCTGTTTCCACACAGAGTATAAATACAGAGTTACTTCTGAACCAAGTGACCTGGTACTCTTGAACTACCTCTGCACAATAAAATGTGCACTGAAAATCTGTTAAAATTGGCAGGACAGGTTCCTTCACAGGGGAGGAGACTGGTCAGTACAGTGAGGCAATGCACAGGACAGAGCAGGTAAAACAGGACTGTCCTGTCTCTGCTAAGAATCTAGTGCAGAGATGAGCACTTCTCCTATCCAGATGAAGGGATAACTTCTTTAGAAGAAGGGACATTATTTAAAGGAGGGGACAAAAAAAAAAAAACAAAAAAAAAAAAAAGAAGGAAATCAACCATGTGCAGCTCTAAACAGCCAGGAAAAACAGGGCAACTGTCACACCTCCGGTTACACCTTATTTTGTTCTCCCTGACAATGTGCTCTCTTGGAACAGTTCCTTCCTCGCTGGAGGCCTCGTGTGAGATGTGTAGTATGTGAAACTGTGTGTTGGGCACCGTGAGTGTACAAGGCTCTCTGCTGCTGATTGTACAATGCTCTGAGGTGTAAGGATTGGGAATCCCTAGAAATGTGTTTGTTCAGCTTCTGTTCCTGCCGTTCCCTATATTGCCTTTCCTAACTGTTAAACTTAATTGTGATTGCCCAATGTAAGATGGATGGTGGTTGCAGAGGGGAGAAAACCCCTTATATTTTGCCCATTACATGGTTTATGCCCTCTTCTGAATTTCCTGAAGAGAAATATTTCTGCACAGGCAAGCTGTTCTAGGTGGAGCTGTTAAACTGGCAAATTGCCTAGTACTTTAATTCATGTGACAGGCTGCAAAAGTTATTCCAATAAGTATAAATGTTATGCCTTCTTTAACACTCTGGTTCTGGGTAAGGCCTTTAGACTCAACTATTGAAATGGAGCTTTTCAGATCAACAGGAAGATTCACTTTGACTTCTGTTCTGGGACAACTCAATCAAACTTCACTCTGACAGGGGAAAAAAAAAAACAGAGAAAACTGCTTCATCTTAAACAGCCTGGTAAGTAAGCCAGGTATGGATGGTTATAGTAACCCAGGTCCTAGACAGATGCTTGTGTTGCTTTGAAACAAATACATGCTTTGTTGATTGCATGATGAACTTGTATACCTGTCTGCCATTGGTGTAAAGATGACTGTTGTTAATGGATTTTCTGTTGATGTCAAATTTCCTGAGGTTATATTACAGCCTTCAGTTGAGAGATATAGTGGCTTGGTCCTCTCTGGGAGTGGAGGATAAATCTGAGATCCGATTCCAACCCAAAGTGAAACAACAAAGCCACTGATGAGGCCCACAAATGCACCCTGCAAAACAGAAAACAAAACTTGGAATTACATGAAAAGCAAAAGGATATTTGAAAAAAAAACGAATAACAACAACAACAACAAAACCAACCAAAAAAACCAAACAAACACCACCAAACCAAACCCAACACCTAGATGAGCAAGAAATAGTGAAGGTAATCCTAACTGTAGGCTCCATAGCAAAAATGAAATATACAGTTAGGGAGAGCTGGGGAGTTTACTTAATTCCCCTTTTGAGAAACACAGTGTTTATTCATAGCTCCCGAGCACACCTCTTTTTATTCTGCCACTAGGCCTTTATAATCAAAGGACAGCTTTGGGCTGCATGGTATATGGGAAAATACTGCTTTATTTGAGGCCCTTCTTGAACAAATACAGAAGCAATTTTTCCTTTTCTCATGTGATATGTTTTTGCAAAAGTCTCTTCTGCTTCAGGGTAGGGTGGGGTGGCTAACAGCTAGTGATTTTTTTTGTACATACATAAAATTTTCAACTGCAAAGAGGTAAAGGCTAGTGATTAGTGAACTTTACTAAACAGCAATCCTGTCAGACTAACCCACAGACCATATTCCCAAAGTCTGTCAAATCCATTTTTTTGATGGAATAGCTTTTTCCTCTGGAAATTATAATTTCACAATACTGAAGCGCTCTGAGAACACCCCAATTCACTCTGTAAGTGCTTGGGCCCTGTTTTCCCACCCTGAGCCCCTTTTGCTCAGACAGGCCAGCATCTTCTGAGTCTACTGGTTGTTTAGCTACATCTCAAGACATGTTGTTCTCTGCTTCTAAAACTGTTTTTCCATAAATCTTTGCAAAGTTTATTTTTATTCAGGTTTTTTTCCCCTCTCTGGTCATGTAAGTCTCTTCATGGGATGGAAATTTAAGTTCCTATATAGCACCGTTCATTTCCTTGGGATAAGGATGAAAGGGAGCAAGGGGAAATGTCCTCGTGGAAAGTATCAAAGACACCTCCCTTGCTGCACAACACAAAATTACAGGGGTGGGGGGGAGGGAGGGGATATGCCCAAAATTATTGATGAATTTTGGATGAGAAGCGCTTTAAATTTGTACTTACAATTCCATTTGCAAAGGAGCAGAGGATTCCCAAGGAAAACAGTCCTAAAAGGGGGCCACCGACCATGCCAAAAATGCTGAGTGCTGCCTGAGGAAGGAAGAGAGTCTGCTATAAGGTGCTATGCAAGAAAGTTAAAGCCTCCAACATGGTGAGAAGGGAAGATGTTGAGAAGGAAATTAGGAGTTTAACTGGTGTGAACTCAGCTGGCAGGACTTGGTATATAGTCATATAAATATATCTATATATGTGAGTGCTTAGAACAGAGGCTGAGCCATGGGCTGGTTGAGGTCAGTACCCAACAAAGAATAAAAACTAATCTCATAATGGTATCCAGCAATTATTTTCTTGCATAATTCTTTCTGGGTCATTCAACAAGGGCATGAAAAAGCACTCTGGCACCTACCTGCAACAAGGCTCCCAAGAGAGATGCCAGTGCAGCCATAGCGATGCAGACTCCACCATAAAACAGGCCTGTGTGGAAAAGGCAGAATGATGAGTAAACCTGCCAGAGTCTGAAAATCACTAATGGAAATGTTTCCATCTGTCCCAGCATGGCTCCTGACATCTCCAAAACACACCTGCTGGCATCTGGGTTTTTGCTAAGAGAGCCTGAATTGGCCAAAAGATCACGTTATCTATTTATATTGAAAGGAGATCATGCAAACTTGAGAAAATCCTCTTCCTGTACATTATTAAAGACTAGTTAATAAATGGCAGTCATATGGATTAGCCATAGTGGCAATACCACATGTATCATTGGTATTTCTCAGCTAATCTTCTGTGTCAAAGTCTTTATTTTAAGGGAATAATTTTTGCTTCTCAGTCCAAAGTCTTTGGTGCAAGAAAGTAAATGCTGGCAGATTACTGGGAACTGGCGCCATGATAAAGAACATCCCAGGTCATCACGATGTAGTGTCTCTTCCCAGGACCCATAACACCGGCTTATTTGCTTTTTCCACTTCCACCCCTGTTGAGTTTTACTGAACCAGCAATAGCTTAATCCCACTGTTTAATGTGATATGTCAGGCAACTCATGATAAGACCAACAACAATTTTGGCATAAACATTGTTTGCAATAATGTTTAAGAAACTGCTCTCAGGTGAAAATAGTTAAGACTTGTCATCTGCCACCAGTCTGCTGTGCTCACTACTATGGGCTATGGCACCACGTTGGAACTGTGGTTTTTCCACGCTTACTACAAACACTGTTTTGGGTTACCCCTGCAGCTGGTCACAGACAGTGCCACCAGCACAGGTGGGAATTGCACTTCAGAGATTTAAACCATCTGCTCAGCCTAGTTCTCACCCTCTTCTTTGAGCTACAATATAGAGAGATGCTAAACAGACTGAGGGTCTCAAGTGTATATCAGAGAAGACGTGAAGTTTCTCATTCTCTGGCATGTTATTGGGACACAATGCTGTTGCTTGTGTATCCCGTAGTTCAAAAGGTTTCTTCAAAATTGTTTCCTATGCTTCTCATTTTTGACAGATGAAAGAAAAATAACAGCTGTTTCCATCTGAGACTTTTGGCTTTGTAGTATTGCAGATCAATATTGAATACAGATGCAGTGCATCTTTCCTGCTTAAAGATCAAACAGATGGCATCTTTTTTTCCTTATGCTCCCTTGAAATAGCTTTTCCCCCAATCTGTGTAAAATCTACTGAGCTGATCTTGTCTCCCCCTATTATTGCTCCAAGGTAGTCCTGTTGGTGTGAATGCAGTTACTCCTGACTTACACTGCCATAAGCGAAATCTGAATCAAGCCCTCACTTTGTAAAGCAAAAGCGGAAAAGAGATTTTCCAGACATACTCATCCCCATGGAAATCCATGACAACTTCTTTTCAGAGAGGGATTTGAAGTACGGCCTAATGAGGTCTTCAACAGTCACGGCAGCCAGAGCATTGATGCTGGAGGACACTGTACTACAGAAGGCAAGATTTACACAATTTTTTTATCTTGGAAGCTGAAATCATAGATAACAGACGGGTTACTGGCAGAGAGAAAATGCCACTGCCTAGAACAGTGTCAGAAAACTAAGATATCTGCTGTATTGGTTGAAATAACTTATTATTCCAGGTGATGCAGTTAACAGCTTACAAAAATTGTTTAAAGTAATTGCTCTTAGTGAAGATACGGCAAATATTTATGGAAAGATGGGCCTGGAGTAGTCAGTTAAAACACCTATTGCATGTGGCTCAGCTGTTAACACTACTGGTAGCCATGATAGCTTCACAAATTAGCCACAGAGTATATATCTGGGTAGGTAAAATTCCTACACGCATGTCACTAGTTACTTTGAATGCACTCTCAGAGGAGGATTCAAATAATCTGCTCTGCGCTGGTGCGGCCTCACCTCGAGTGCTGTGTGCAGTTTTGGGCACCACAGTACATTAAGGATATAAAGCTACTAGAGAGTGTCCAGAGGAGGGCCATGAAGTTGGCAAAGGGTTTAGAGGAGAAACTGTACGAGGAGTGGCTAAAGTCACTTGATTTGTTCAGCCTAGAGGAGAGGAGACTAAAGGGAGACCTCATTGCGGCCTGCAGCTTCCTCACAAGGGAAGGAGGAGGCGCAGGTGCTGATCTCTTATCTCTGGCAACCAATGATAGGACCCAAGGAAATGGCAGGAAGATGGGCCAGGGGAAGTTTAGGTTGGATATTAGGAAAAGGTTCTTCACCCAGAGGGTGGTGGAGCACTGGAACAGGCTTCCCGGGGAGGCAGTCATGGCGCCAAGCCTGACAATATTCAAGAATCACTTGGACAACACCCTCAGAGATATGGTATAAATTTGGGGTTGTCCTGTGCGGGGACAGGAGTTGGACTCGATGATCCTTGTGGGTCCCTTCCAACTCAGGACATTCTATGATCCTATGATAATCTAATTTTACTCATCTAAAAATTAGGTATCTAGTCCGAACTGAACTACTCCAGGCTCTCTATGGAGTCAAAGAAACCAGCACTCCTGTGGCACAAAGCCAGTCAGGTGATCTTGTGTCTATGTGTACCTTGCTCTCACAAGCCACCAGCTTTTCCTCAGCATGTGAAAAATAAATAACCTGGCTGTTCCCTCTATTTATGTAGCTACAAGTACTCAGAACAAAAAAAAATTATTGTAATGTCACATTCTTAAGTTTCCTCATTTTTATCTGCTTACTATCGTTCAGAGCCTTCCTCGAGAGAGGCTATGTTTCCTAAAAGATGGTCCTTGGGAGAGCTGAACAAAACACTCCCCACCATGGGATAGAAGGGGATTGATTTGTCTCCTTCAGTAAAAATATACAGTGATAGTTGTTTTCACAGGGTTCATTCAAGAGAATTGGAAGTCCAGAAACTCTTTTGTAAACAAGACTCTAAAGATCAGGGATGAGGAAAGGGAGATGGCTTTAAAGTTATGCAGGTTTGAAACTGGAAAATTAAAGATAAGCAGTAGGAAATCCCCCCAAATTGTAGCTATTTATAACACTTAAAAACTGCTATAGCAGAGTGGCTTTAACAGCACAGAGAGGAGGATTTGTTAGTGCTGTACATCACATGTGGCTAGCTGGTGCCTCACACTGTTAGCAGGGAACTCCAAACAGCTTTGACTCTTAGGACGTCAGATTGCCCCTGCTGGAAACTATGGATTTTTAAGCTGCATCATCAAAAAGCATGTAGTGCTTTTTTAATGAACAAAAAATAGCTAGACAAAGAAATGAAAAGCAGAAGTTTTAGTGTAAATGCACTTTAGTTCTAACGAAAAAAAAAAAGAAGACACTAGGTTCCAAATTATTAAATTACCTTAATGTTCCACTGTAGGCACTAGCCACAAAAAGTCCTGGCACTCCTGGAAAATCGTGGAGAATATCCAGCACTAGGTATGGCATTAGCTGAAAAATTCAGAGAGTCAGAAATATTACTATCTTGCCCTACTTTTTCTTTTTTTCACTGTATTATTTTTGTTACAGCCTTCTCACTGGCATCCTGCCCAGCTCTTCTAATTTTGAATGTCCCATCTTGCACTATTTATTGGTTTTCTACAGAGAAAACCAATTCTAAAACATCCACTCAAGGTACAGCGAAGTCCATTTAGACCACCCAGCTGAGATGAGCCTATAGCCATGCTGTCAGGCTTGCTTTCCAGTGACAATGGTATAGGAAACCAGCACTGGGCAGCAGATAGTCTGTATTGTACATCACTCTTTTGGGCTTCGGTGCCACAGTGGATACTTATGTCTGCTGTTGACTCCACAAAAAGGTTTTTAGATACAGTCCAATAACGTCAGGGTACCTGAGGAAAACTTCCATATGGAAAATGTGTGCTATTTGTTGGCCTTTAGGAGACCTGAGTGCTGGAAAGAGATACAGATGTCAAAATTTTCTTCCTGGGAACCAGGTTTCCACAGACAAGTTAGTCCTTTCAGTATTTTGCTTCCAGTTTCCACCTGGCAGGAATGACTTAACTACCTTTGGGTTTCCACCTTGGCTTTCCATATCTCATCTTATTCTACCCTAAAAGACCAGGTGGTCCTGCCTCAGGTACTTTGTTGTCTGTGGTCTCCTCCTGGCTTTCCAGCTATTGTCCGTAAGGAGTTATCCAGAGCCTACAATTACCTCAGGCATAAACATAAAAAAAACCAAAAAGACGACTTGTATGATTTCCTTGGGCCCTGACTCCGGTAAGACTACGGGCTCCCAGACCTCTTGTTCGCCAGGTAAATATCCTGCTCCGGGCCTATTTAGGAAGAAGCTTGACTGTGGGTTACAAGGTGGTTTCTCCGCAGCATGATATGATGCTGTTTTATTGCCAGCTCTCCTCCAAAGGAGGGAAGGATTCACCATCGCTAGTGAAGAATTGTCTGCTGGTAGCCTTCCAGGCATATGCTTCAGGCACGATTATGTTTCGAGTCTGAAAAGGCTTTTGCCCACCTTGGCACAGAGCGGTTTAGGTCAAGCAGCTCACGAGGGCCTGCAGTCACTCACACAGGCCACGCTTGTTTCAGCTATCCCCAGCAGCAGCCTCCTGCCCTCACTTTGAAGCAGTTTCATGCAATGCTGGCACTCCCAGGCCCGTTTGCGGTGAAAAACCCAAACACCTGCAGAGGAGGTCAGACTGAGTGCCCTCCACATCGCTGCTCTCCTTGCTGTCCTCCTTACCTGGTGCTGAGAGACCTGCAGCTCTGAGACAGCTCGGGGACACTGGGACTGAACAGTGCCGAGGACAGGTCTGCAGCTTTTCCCACGGTATTCCTTCCTGCCATGGTCTCAGCTTAATCCCTCAGTGTTACACTCAGCTGATACGGGCATGTCATTATTCCCAACCCCCTGGCTCTCGAACCCCCATCCCACATCTAGTTATTGTGGCTGCAGAGGAAGGCAATCTAGTTATTATGGCTGCATTGAGGCCACTTTCTCACCACCTTCCCCTGAAATGTGGGGCCCTACCTGGTCAAGCGCCGACACCTGCTTTGCCGTCCAAGGGTCGCAGTCCTTGTAGATGGAGTAGAGGGCCAGGCCACATAGCGTCGCACAGGCCAGTATCGCCCAGAGGCCCACCAGGTTGATGTAGAGGGACCTGCACCAACAAGCACGGAAACACCGTGTTAGAGCTCTACGTCCTGCAAGACCCAACTGGGGCCAAGCGAGCAAGCACCCATGCCAGCCCTGAGGAGACCTCCTGGCCAGTGGCTGCCCACCAGAAAGGGAGTCACGATACAGGTCCCAGCATTTCACCCGGTTTGAGATCTTGTTTATAAACATATGAATTACACTTCTGGTTTTGGTGGTATGGTCTGAGTGCCTGTCCCCTGACAAGGTCTGCTTGGGACATGATGGGAGCGATATGGAAATCCCCATGTTTCATCATGTGTGTGAGTTTTACATTGCAGGCAGCTGGCAAGATGATGCTCTTCCCCCCTTGCCACACCCCATGGTAAAGACAAACCCCGGACAGATTTGTAAGGTGGGGTGCCCCAGATCAAAGTGTTGAGCACCTTTTAGTCAGCACCAGCACCCCTTTGCCTATGGAGCTGCAGTGCTGTGCTTACACAATGCTGGATTTGCCCTTGTAAAGCAACAAATCCCTCATTTCCTCCTGGGACAGTCTTCATGGGAGGCAGCAACAAGGCACTGGGACCTAGTCTGGAGGCACCTACAGCTGTCAGTTCCAGAGAGTAGAGGGTTGCCACCGACCCCAAGCTTTCTCCCTTAGTAACTAAACAACTTGGAGCCCGTTATGGTCCAGTAACCCCATCGCCTCCCCATGTCCTGATGGGAGCTTCAGCTAACACTGAGAGCAGAAATGCGTTTTCATCAGGTGTTAATGCTACTTTTGCCACGCACAACAGGCAGCCTCTATTGGCAGTGAAAAACAAATTGTTCTCCTTGCTGAGGGAGGGTTTTTCCCTTCCATCTAAGTATGTGACCTTCTCAAATGTTTCTCAGCTCTTGATGACTCCTGGGTCACAAAGTTTGTCTCACCTAGGGTGGTCAGTTCAAGCAAATGCACCCACCAGGAGCTTGGCCTTGCAAAACAGCGTTCCTTTCCAGCAGTTGCCTCCCTGTTATCTGTGTACCATCTGCCGATAGTGATTTAACTGCCCAACAGATCACATACCATGGATCTGTGCCAACTGCTAAGACCTCCACTGGGAGGACCATTGGTTTCTGTGCAAATATATCCATGCCTGCAATGCTTCAGGAGGCCTTTTAGTGCTTTCAGGTCCCAAGAAGGTAACTGAAAGCAGCTGGACTGCTCTAGAGGACCATCAGGATGAATGAAGAAGTAAACCTAACTTTATAGGCCTTGTTAGGTATTGAAATGGACATTTTCAGAAAGGCGTAATGTATATTAATTAGTTGAACTATCAGTTTTATGCCACAGCAAAAATTATTGTCAAGTGCAATGTAAACTCTTAAAAAAGACATATACAAATAAAAGCTGAGTTACATATAGTAGGGGAAACTGCATAGTAGGGGAAACTCAAATACAAATGCTTTGTATTTGCAATTGGGGTGGGCTAAACACAGAACTAGCAGCACTTTAAAATTCTCTCTAGACTAATTTAGTAAAATATGAAGTAGTCCTCTTCTTACAGATGCTTACATACTGGTTGGATGTCCTGTATTCATTTAGCTGAAGCTGTTCCTGCATCACAATAATCTACCTTGACATAAGATTATTTAGCACAAAATTTAGCCAATGAGTTATATCAATCCAAATCTTTTGAACAGTATCGGCCTATAGTCTGTAGTAAAGGTTAGAAAGTCAAGAGAAACATACGGAAGCAAAAGGAATTGTTTGTCTGAATCCAAAAATTCTTCTTTTTAAAATGCATCAGTGTTTGACAGTGAAAAGAAAGCTGTTTTTTTTCTTCTGATTTACATCCCAGCTCATGGTACACCCTATGACTAAGCATTGGAGTATAATAATTGTAGCTCTATTGGAGGGAGGTGTTCCATTAATTCTGGGTGAGTAACATGGGGTGGAGTTTGGAGGAAGTAGGCACAGTAACTGCACAACGCTTATTTTCGGTTGTTTGTTTCAGGCTGGCTCTAAGATTTTAGCACCGAAATATGCCAGATTATGACCTTGAAAGGAAAATAGAGAAAAATGTGTTAGTAGCCCATATTGTTTGAAAATGTAGCTGTCCTGCTCTGAGTGACTGTTATCATCCAGATATGAGCATTAAATTCAATTTGCCTAGTTACTGTTTGAGGATGACAGTATGTGCTCCTACCTACTGGTGTGTTTCTTAAATGGTTGAAATCCTTTCCCAAAGCCTGAGAAAATTCCTGCCCTTGTGCCACTGTTAAAGGCCTTCCCAAAAGCTGCAAGTTGGGAACTGTGAAAGAATTATTTTCTCAGCTCTGATTTATTATTATGCTGTCTCTTATAAAGCCTCACAGCAAATGCCACAGGGGTACAAAACATGATTACTTTGACCTGATGGTATTTTACACTTCTATGTACAGGTTAAATAGCAATAAGAGGTTCAGGCCACCAATGTAACTTGCCAGATGTGTCTAATTACATTTGCAAATTAACTAGATAGTCATCACAGAATGGCAGTGTTTATAGTTGTGACAAGCTGCAACCATTATACAAAATTATTTCTCCATGCAGGGGAAATTCCCTGCCACAAGCAAGGCACAAGCAAGATGCCATGGAGTCCAACGACTCACGGCAACTGGAGAGGACAGCACTGATTAAGGCTGTGCCACCACTAATATGGTATGAGCTCTAAATCCCATCCAAACCCCTCAGGAACCAGATAGCCTCCAGCCCTGGTCAAAGCTGCTGCAACAGCTCAGAAAATCTGCCCAGCAGCTGCCACGGTACAGGTTTCCCTTGGTAACTCTGCTTCTGGGATGCCCTGGAGGTGTCCCTCCTTACAGAGAGTGAAGGGAGGGTGCAAGAAAAGAGCACAGCCCTAGGTGGAGCAGGTGCTCAGGAAGAACAGTCTCACAGGCACACAATTCTGGCACAATGTATGTGGCTGCTTTCCCATATGCAATCATGCCAAGCAGCATTACAGGTGTGGGATGCACCTCCTCCCTTTACAGTGCCAAGAACCTGGAACCCCATCACGTGCCAGAGATTATGGAGAAGCCACATGGTGTGTTGGAGGTGTGGCTCATGATGAGCATCAGCTTATTCCTGTCTGCAGCGCAAATGACTGAAAAGTAGATTTTTCATTACTGCCATAAACAAAATATTTCAGTTCTAAACTGTGCATGATTTTGTGGGTATTCTTCTGACTTTATGAAGTGAAAGCCTTCATAATACTCCTTCTCCGTGTGTCAATGTATTACAGAATTTATAGACACTAATAATATGCATTTTTATGTTTCTCCTGTAAATACACTTTATGACCTCACTAATAATTCTTAAATCCTGAGTCATGAATTACTGGAATGATTCTAATGATAAATTAAGATAATAGAGTTAGTGAATCTATTCTAGAGTAAAGGCTGATCAGAGATGTTTAAACTCAAAGAAAACAGAATTCACTGCCAGTTTCCATAGTGAATTTCTGAAGAAAAAATCTATTATTATTATTATTATGAAAACAAAATATATGATTCCTCAGAAATTTTAGCAAGATTTATGAGGAGAGGTTGAGGGAACTGGGGTTGTTTAGTCTGGAGAAGAGGAGGCTGAGGGGAGACTTTATCTCTCTCTACCACTACCTGAAAGGAGGTTGCAGTGAGGTGGGTGTTGGTCTCTTCTCCCAGGTTACTAGTGATAGGACAGAGGAAACGGCTTCAAGGTGCGTCAGGGGAGGTTTAGATTGGATATTAGGAAAAATTTCTTCACTGAAAGAGTGGTCAGGCATTGGAACAGGCTGCCCAAAGAGGTGGTAGATTCGCCATCCCTGGAGGTATTTAAAAGACCTGTACATGCGGCACTTCAGGGCATGGTTTAGGAGGCATGGTGGTGTTGGGTTGATGGTTGGACTTGATGATCCTACCTTTTCCAACCTCAGTGATTCTATGATTCTGTGATTTTTCTCATGCATATACTCATTGGCATGGAAAACTTTTAGTCTTGTCTTATGCAAAATTCCCACACAATGATTTAGGTTTAGTAAAGTAGCAATTCAAGACGCTGTCTTGATATGGCTTCAGCATAAGTACTATATTATTTGGTCTTTAGGCTGCATATAAACTTAATGCATCTATGTGTATACAAAAATACTGGCACACTGAAACATTCTGGGACAAAGTTCAGTGTTACAGCAATTACATGTAATTCAAATACCAGTATTTATTGTGCTGATTTGTTTTCCACCTGGCCCACAAAACAGAAAGAAAAATGGGGTTTATATAGACAAAAACCCATTTCTTTAGAAAAAAAAATCTCCCTTATAAAGAACAGTCACTGCCAAATTCAGGCATTAAGAGTTACTTTAGGCAGACTTACATTTTTGCATGGAACCTGCTTTTGCATGCAATGTATCTCTGTACTTGAGACTGGTTGACCCCATATATGCCAGTCCATGTGAAGGTCCCACCTATAACAATCGTCCAGAAGGTATGCCTTTGCAGAGGGTTGGGATTAAAGCTACAACAAGAGGGAAAAGAGAAAACAAATTCAGGATATGAAAATCTTTTCATTATGAGAAGATATTAACGGCTAGGAGAAAACTTTCCTCATACTTGTTCTAATACAAACTGTCTTAATTTGGCCAGATTTTGAACATTCAGATACATGAAATCTGAACTCAAGGAAAGCAAATTTAAAACTCAGAGCTGAAATCCTGATCTAGTTAAGCACTCCCATATGTCCAAAGATTAAGTTTAACTAATTTATTTACCTATAAACTACAGTCTTATATAAAACTGTATGATGCCTGTGACTGTTGTGATGAAATGGTGCTCCAGTAAAAAGTCCAGTATGTCTGCTTATCTAGAGGAACATCAGTCTGACACCAATATAAAGGTATGTTTGCCTTTATACAGAACAGCCGGATGAGTATTGCAAACTGATAAACAGAAGGAAAAAGGTAATACTTGTCATGCTAAACTTCCACTAATACCACTTGGCAAAGTTTCTCATCAAAAGCACAATAACTTTTTTTTTAACTTGAAGTGGTATTTGATTCAACATTGTCAGAATGAATGCAAAATGGTATTTTCAGGCTATGATTAGTTTCAATAATGGAGGGTAAAATACTATTAAAACTACTTTTAATTTTTCTTTCAGGGAAAAGGAAAACTTCTCCCTTTTTCAGGCTAGACAATACCTATTATTTTACCAGGTCTTTTGATTCAGCAGCTGAAATGCCAAATCAGCTGTTTGCAAATTATGAGCATAAATACTAGTGTTCTTTCCTATTCACCATTTACTTTCAGTGGAATCCAAAATGTATCCTTAAAGCAGCTCCTTGACAAAGTAAAAAGGTTTTGCTCTTTACAGGATTTTGCATAGTGTAAAACCTAAAAAAACCTCGCTCAAACTACGTAAGCTTGTTTAAAAATATATAAAAATTGGGTCACAACTCCTCCCCTCCTCCTCCTTCAGTAGCAATTTAATTTCACAGTTAGTCACACGGGCTCTATTTGTAGGAATAAAGAGGCACGTCATCTGCAAGTACAAACTCACTCCCAGAAGTTTAATCTTCCTCCATAGTAAGAATCATTTACAATGCGTCCAATTCCCTCCTGAACCACCACAGCTCGTATAATCACAGACGAAAATCCAGCGACCATGATTCCAACCTGGAAAACATCTGTCCACACCACTGCCTTCAGACCACCCTGTATGAGGAACAGCATATATCAGGTACAACATGGCAGCAGCACTCTTGCTTTGCGCTCATATTCAACTAAGCAAAATGTTACTATCTGTATTATGCATACATGTTTCATCTTCTTTAATAGAAATAATTCTGTACTGGATTGTTTAGGAATTGCAACCTGGAACCTATTCAGGACATCCCGGCCCTTTTTTGAAGTGTACTAGATTTTACTTGGGCCATACACATAGCTTAATCCAGTATTTCCTTCATCGCATAACCTGATCCAGAAGTTTGTATCAAAACATAAATTGGCAGACAGTGCTCGTCTTACACATATACAGTACCACTCACTCCAGAAGGCATACCATTCATGTAAATAAAAACAAACATTACTTAATCCAACATATACAAATTAATTTGTCACTGAGGTTCCGCTTAATAATTTCTAGACGCTTGGTCAATTAACACTAATCTAAAGACCAATTTGTTCACATGCTTGACAAATTACAAAGCTAAACCCTACTAGATAAGAATAAAAATCACAGAAGGATTTTTAGGAAGGGAAATCTATGTTTTTGCTGTTCTTTCAGCAACAATAGAAATTTGAATGTATCAAACCAGAAAAGGTTTGAGTCACACCATGGCTATCTTTGCATCCAGAGAAGCCCCTGGGTGAAACGGCTACAGCTACACTGTGAAATGTACTCTCATGGGGTAACCCGCCTTTTAGGCTACTTTCCAATAAACTCCATATATTATGTGAATGGTGAAGGAACAGAGATTTTTCCTCAGCTGGAGGACCCACATACCAGCGTGCAGTAGAAAGTGCAGACCACGCCAGTCGCCACCACTGCACCCCACAAGTCGAAGCCAGTGACTGAAAAAGAGGGAAATGGTACCAGTGTGAATGAGGCACTGGGGACAAAAAAAGGAGGGGTGATATTTCACTCCCAACCTGGTTGTTGAAAAAAACTAGAAATAAGTTAAATGGAAAGGTAGGAGGCAATAAAAAATGGCAATGAAAAGATTTGTGTGTCTAAACCAGGAAATTCGCCCTAACCAAATTCTAAAAACAACACAGCTGCTACAGACATTGGGAACTGCTAAAAAGTTAGAGATATTTCAGGATCTAAGAAGCTATTTGCCTTTAACATGAATGCTGCCAAACAACATATCCAATGTGTTTGTAGGCCCCAACTCAGGAAGGTTTTAAAATACATGTCTGTTCTTTGAAGTGCCTGGGTAGTCCCACAGAGTCCTTAGGCAGGGATTTACGCAGGTAAACAGCATGGGGATGTGCCATGGAGACAAGGTGGTTCAAGCATGGTCTGGAAGAACTGTGCCAGACTAAAAGCCTTTCTTTTATTCTTCTTCCTTTTAGGGAAACATGATAGTACGTCTACTCTAGACAACGCTGGGCTGTGGTTGGCGTACAAGCTGTAGCTGCCTCACCTTGGCACGCTCACGTGCTGCCAGGCAGGACACTGGGGGCTCCCTGACAGATAGCTCAGGCTAATTAGAAACACTGCAACAAAACTAATGAAAATCATTGCTTCTAGTCGGGACCCAGCTAGGTCATAGCTTGGTTTAGTGTGTGTTTGCAGGACAAATATAAACATCAAGACATAAAACCTGTGGGACTTGCACACCGGAAGAGGCCAATGCAGACAGTGCTGGGTTTTTTTCTTCCTTTTTGTTCAATGAACAAGCCAAAAAAAACCCAGCAAACAGAACTGTGATTTTCATTCTAGCCAAAATGATTAATTCTTATATGCACTTTGTGATTGCCTTTTCTTGCCAAGTACACAAATGAATTGTGTCAGATTAAAAGTTTCATTTGGCTTCACATGAGAGTTTTTTTCCCCGTTAAAAATACATGTGGCTCATTTTCAAAGCAAAGAGTCATTTTGAAGAAGAAAATTGAAATATTTCATTTTGTAAGTACCCCAACAAACACCTTAAGTTGAAGATCTCTGCTGTTGATTTGGTTTTCCAAGCAAAAGCATAGGCCGAGTTAAACAGTTCCAGGATGCCCAAAACCATATTTACAGAACTTACGCCTCACTCTCCTTTTGAAGAAGAGCACTTAACCAGCGGAATTAAATGTGTGCTTAGTCTCTGCATTGCCTTCAAAATTTACTTAAGTCTTCTTAACTTTTTTGAATGCAGCCATGAACTAAGGATATTGCATGAGAAGTAGAGTAAATGAGAGCAGATTTTCCTCTCGAGGCTCTTCTGTGAATCCTTACAGGGACAAGCGACAAGGATTACAAATGGGAGGCCTTCTATCAGAGTTGCCATCAGGATCAACAGAAATCTTAGAAGACCTCACAGTCAAGCCTTCACCTGTATTTTTAGGTATGCATTGCCAAAAAAAATCATACCAGTACTATATGTATTAAAAATTCTAACAGTAGAACAGTTGCAGTATACTCATCTTACCTTGATTTAGTGCTAAAGCTGGAGCATAAATGACAATACCAGTGTATAAAGTCTAGAAGGGGAAAAAAGATACAAGATCAAAATAAATGTAAATTCCTGGAAAGGTTTCTTTCCAAGCATTTATGCAGTCTATATATCCTAAATTCATAACTGTTGAGAAATAATTCCAATTGTTAGAAGATGAATGTCTGAGACTAACCAGCACTGCAGTCTTACGGCCTAGTGTTCTTAAAGCAAATACCAGGGACTCTTGACTGAATAGCAAATCACTCTTCAGCTTCCCCTGGCTTTTATAATGAAGTTATTTTATTGCTTCAAAACTGCAGTCATATGGCAGAAACAAGAGCAAGGAAGTTGATGAGGTTTACACAGTTCGCCAAGGAATCTATTAAAATTTATTTTCTCAATCTTGGGATCAATATGCCTCTCAGTATGCAACGATAATGAAGGTAAGTAACAACAAAAAAGTACAGCATTAGTTAGTCATTATGGATAGCATTCTAAGCAATTACACTTCTGTAAGATGAAGCCATGCATGATTATCAGCACATTTGTATTTTCAACCAATACAGTAGATATAGACAAAGCAAGGGGCTACTCCATCTACTTCTGAGGGCACAAAGAGATTCATACACTGATATCCTCTATAATTTCTTTGTTTATATATTTAAATCCTATTTGCTTCTTTATCACTGTTATTACTGCCTTGTACTACTAGGAGAAGTTCAGCTGTGACATGTTTCAGGGGAATACAGCTTGCAATGAGCAGATAACTTCTATGCAGGTCAGTGGTCTTGATCCAAAGGGACTAAATCACAATCAAGTCCCGAGCTGACTTGCGTCAGCTTTCCATGACTGACCTCTTCTGACTCCCTGATTTACAGGGGTGGGACTTCAGCATGGAAAAGCAGCAGAACCAGATGCCATCCAGCATTCAGCAAGCCTTTGCCCTTCCTGCGAGTGTGAAGTCCGCCCTAGGCACAGGTGGAGCAGGATGGCTAACCTCTGGATTACTCGCTGTGGCTTTTGAGCAGGTCAAATCCAGACCCTGCGGTGGAGCTCTGCCACATGGCCAGTGGCAATGCTGGGGAGACAGCCAAGAGGTAACTGGAGTGGTAATCCAGCTGTGGAAGGAAATTAGTATGGAGGGGCTGCTGCACCCAGCATGACCAAATTGCCCTGGCCCTTTGCTGTGCACCCGCTACAAGCACATGCCAGAAAGGATGGTGGGGCCACTGGGGAAATAGTGATTCCTACCTGTGTACTACTCCACACATGCATGTGCGCATGTTTGTTTCTCTCTGTGACGTAAGTCCTCTCTAGGTTTTCATGTATAGGTGATATGCAAAGAAAGCTGCTGGTCCTGACCAGGCCCTGGTGAATGCCGCCTCAGCACCAGGTGCATCACTTCACAGCCAACAACTACTGACATTTGTCAAGCCCTGACAATGCTTGAGTTGCTGACCATGCAGTGGTTGTCAGTGTGGGCTGCTGAATCATAGGATGGTTTGGGTGGGAAGGGACCTTTTAAAGATCATCTAGTCTAACCCCCCTGCCATGGGCAGGGACATCCTCCACTAGATCAGGTTGCTCAAAGCCTCATCCAACTTGACTTTTAACACTTCCAGGGATGGTGCTTCCACAACTTCTCTGGCCACCTGTTCCAGTGTCTCACCACCCTCATCATAAAAAAAATTCTTTCTTGTATCCAACCTAAATCTGCCCTCTTTCCCTTTAAAATCATTGCCCCTTGTGCTGTCACTACAGGCCTTGTAAAATGTCTCTCTCCATCTTTCTTACAAGCCCCCTTTAATTATTGGAAGGCCACAATAAGATCTCTGTACAGCCTTCTTTTCTCCAGGCTGAACAACCCCAACTCTCTCAGCTTTTCTTCATGGGAGAGGTGTTCCAGCTCTCTGATAATTTTCGTGGCCCTCCTCTGGATCCACTCTAGCAGGTGACAGGTCCATGACCTTCTTGTACAGGGCACCCCAGAGCTGGATGCAGTACTTCAGGTGTGGTCTCATCAGAGTGGAGTAGAAAGGGAAAATTGCCTCCCTTGACCTGCTGGCCACACTTCTTTTTATGCAGCCCAGGATACGATTGCCTTTTTAGGATGCAAGTGCGCATTGCTAGCTCATATCCAATTTTTCATCCATGAGTACCCCCAACTCCTTCTCTGCAGGGCTGCTCTCAATCAGTTCATCCCCAGTATGTACTGATATTGGGGATTGCCCTGATCCAGGTGCAGGAACTTGCACTCGGCCTTGTTAAACTGCATGAGGTTCACGTGGGCCCATTTCTCAAGCCTGTCAATGTCCCTCTGGACGGCTGCACCACTGCACCACTCAGCTTGGTGTCATCCGCAAACTTGCTGAGGGTGCACTCAGTCCCACTATCTGTGTCATTAATGAAGGTATTAAACAGTACTGGTCCCAGTACAGACCCTTGAGGGACACCACTCTCTACTGGCTTCCATTGGGACAGTGAGTCACTGACAGCAACTCTTTGTATGCAGCCATTCAGCCAATGCCTTATTCCTCTAATAGTACATCGATTATATCCATATCTTTCCAATCCTGCACATTCAGGGAGTCAGCATGAGAAAGTGGCTTTCTCATATGGAACAAACAAGTGCCAGCAGCTTTGAATCATCAGAAACTGAAATTTGTCACAAGTATGATCATATTTTTGTGTAAATTAAAACAGGACTGACGATACAAGCTTTCTACTTCTTCAGTGGTTTTTCAGGTTGTATTACTACATATTCTTTTATTTTTCTTATTTTAAACACATGCCAATATTCACTGAACAGTTAAAATTACACCATTAAAATCTTCAGAGGTGTTCCTTTCTGCACTATTCTTGTCATTATTCAGGTTAAGTTTTTAGCACTTGGCACAGAAAGACGCCTATAGATCCTTAGTTAATTTCCTTGGGCACATATTTAAGTTGTATAGCAGTATTTTTCTGATCTTTGCAAGCAAAGATTACGCTTGGCTTGTTCCAACTTAGGCAATTATGATGTCTTCATATATGCTGGTGAAACAGTATCCTATCGGCTTGTGTATCTATAAATGCCAGCTAAGAAGCTCTTTTCAAATAAGTAATTACCACTGCAATGATCACCACCTTATAGGTACAAGTGTGATTGTCCTGTAACTCATGGTGTGTCTTAAAAATACTAGAAGGGCAAAAAGCAAGCATGTAACTTGAAAAGCTTTCTGATTGTATATTCATTCTTGCTTTGAACTCCCCAAGAAGTCCACTTCAAAATTGTGAGAAGAACACATTTTTGTTTCTGGTGCATTTGGCACATGCTCGCTATGCATTTAAAAGCTTTGGTCTCATACTGACTCACTGAGTGGGCCGGATACAGCAAACTGCACCAACAATAACTGCAGGGACTGCTTTAGTTTAACATTCCCCAAGGCAGTAATGTGCCACTTCTCAGTTTACAGGCACCCAGGGTTTCTTCCGTGGTGGCGGTACAAACCCTTGTGCAGCAAATGACAGCTCCTGACAGCTTGTTTTGTCACCTTTCACAGACCCTTGAGAATTAGTCAGACTCCCAGAATCCATGGACCAGCGGATGGAAACTGCCGCTGAAGATAATTGGGGCATGTTTACATTTTGAACCCCTCGTGGGTTTCTCGAGCAGGCAGGCGAACCACTGCTCTACATGCTGCTACCCTGCAGTTAGGGTTGCTCGTCTCTTGGCATGGCGCTGATGCCAAGTGACTGCTCTGGGTGCTCAACGATGCATGCAGAGACCCAAGGGGCAGGTAGCCCAGCATCTGCTCCCCCACCTCATTGCTTTGGAGCAGAAGGAGCTTTGTTTCTCCCACTCCCAGCCACCCATGCACTGTGGCAACCTCATCAACCATTCGGAGAAAACATCCAGTGACACTAAGCTGAAGAATCCTGGTGGCTACAAAGACCACAGAACAGCTTTGAGGTTTACTTGCCGTTTGTATAATGAAGAGGAACGTTCCACAGAGGCGCAGGTATTTATTAAATCGAAGCTCTAAATACTGCAAAAGAGGAGAAAAAACCCAAATGTTTATATTGAAACTTGGCACTAGATAGGACTAGAGTGAAGCAATGAGCAATACAAAAAGGGCATAGTGTTTTTTTTACATTTTTATGAATGGCCGAAACTCCTAGAATTGCATTGACTGGTATCTCTTTCAACTTGATTTAATATTTCTTTACAGACCTCACCACTGGATAATGACACATGAGCAAGTGAAGTAGACATAAACTAGTCAGTATATGACAGAGTGTGCAGAATGGAACCTGGTGCTACTCAGCCGCCTCAAGGCATTCTCAATAGAGCTGTGCACTGTGGCTGGCAAAGACCAGCATGTATTATCACAGAATCATTGAATATCCTGAGTTGGAAGGGACCCACAAGGATCAAGTCTTACTCTTGACTCTACAACCTAAAAGTTCAGAGTGACGTACCAGCAAACAACAGAACCCCCTTGCGTTGTGAAATCAGAGAGAAAAAGAAAACATTATGGCTATTCCTAACCCTTAGTCGATTTGGTAACTGGCATTACATGTGTCCATCTGTACTGTTGTGAGAGAGAGCAGGTTTTCAATGGTCAGCGGCCTCCTCCCATGGTTGTCTTACCTTCTGCACTGCCCACAGGAGCTTGCCATATTCTACCAGTAAATGCAAATCTAGACTTTTGCAAAACAGGAACCCTCACTTTTCTATCTAGCCTGGGACAGCACAACCTCTGAATGGGTTTGTCACGCTGTAGGGCAGATTTTTTCCCACCATCTGTCCTAACAACCCTCTAGTGTGTGTGGTTGCACAAAAGAGATCTCATCGGCCTGCCAGTCTGTTCAATTGACAAACACTGAACTATCTCAAAGTGCTCACAAGTGAACCGAGCATTTAAAATGTAATCTGTGAGCATGTCCACACAAGGAAGCAGTGCTGAACCCCTGAAAAGACACAAAAAAAGTTGTTTAATCTCTGAACTCTGTCCACAATTAGAATATCCTTTATAGGTGCATTTAGATCTTTTATAGGATCTTTTATAGGTGCATTTATACTCCACGATTCACAGTAAGTTTCCAGTCAGAACAATAAATGTTCATTTAAAAGGGCCCTATTGTCATAAGTGACAGTCCAAAGATTAGTAGTTTAAAACACACTGGAAATGACCAGACATTTCTGTTGGTGAATTCTTATCTAAATCTTTCAACAGAAACCTTGTTTTCAGCCTCCAGGGGTGGAACGCCCCTGTTCAGTGTAATAAAATGCAAAAGACCAAGGTAGCTAGCCAAGGACTTTCACCTTTTCCCAATATCATCTATGAAAAGGGCAATTTGCCTCCAAATCTGCAGTTAGAACTATCTCCATGCAGGAAGATAAACAGGTTGCACAGACCTTCTAAATCCTGATCACATGCTTCCTCACCCCAAAACAGTCAGACCCGACATGTGATGTGTCCCACCACCCCAGATGTCTCTGCGCTGCTGGCTATAGCTTTAACCTACATGCTGAGCTGAAGACCAGCTCAGCCATATTTTGGTGGAAGTAAGAAAACTCCTGCAGACACAGAGAGTTGCTGACCTCTCTGTATAAGCATGATGGAGAAGACATTCAGTGGTGTGAACAGCCTCAGGTGGAGAGGGCGTCCCTCCAAAACCTCTAGGAACAGCACAAACATACGCTCTGCCAGAGGGGGACTTTTGCGACAGCACCTGAGCTTAGAAACCTAACTGGAGGGAGCATGATTTGAGAACTTTGGTTTCTATGTTAGATGCTCTTGCACGCTGCTTTTGGTATATTAATTACACATCAGTAACCACATGTTACCAACCAAGGTGCAGGAGGATTAATCCACCTGCTGTACTGACTGTTTGGAGTGAGGAAACAGATCTGGCATGGAGCACAGCTCCTGAGCCAAGACAGCAGGGCTGAGCGTCTCCTCTCTGCGGAGGCAGTGTGGGAAAACTTGAGGACAGAGCGGGTTGCAACCTGCCCTTGGGAGTGTGGCGATATGGTGGGCAGCACAGATTGCAGAGGGATTTGGGGGAACAGAATGAGGGGAAACAAGTGGAAAGAAGGCACGAGAAGCCCCCCAGCTCCCTGAAGGCTGTGGAAAGGCACCTTACCTCATATGTGCTGGTAACGCCCAGCTTGTAGAAGACAGGCAGGAAGATCTCGGCACTGCACAGCACCACCAGACCGTATGTGATGGCAAAGATGCAGAAGATGGCACCGTATCGGTAGATCTCAGCAGGGGTGCCCAGCACAGTGACAGCTGACATGAAGCTGGCGGTGAGGGAGAGCGCGACGGGGAGGGCGCTCATGCTGCGTCCCCCCATGAGGAAGTCCTTGGATGTCTTCTGTCCCCCTCCTGCAAAGGCGTAGTAGACCCCGATGACGGCCGAGACCAGCAGCATGGCTGCAAAGACCACATAGTCCCAGACGGTGAAGCGCCCCATGGTACCTTGGGGCCAAGGATTTGCCCCAAAATCAGAGGGGCAGCTGGTGCAGGCAGAAGAGGATGGGGATGGGTGCCCGGGGGGATGGCGCGGTGCGGTGTGGTGCGGGGTGGTGTGCAGTGGTGTGGTGCGGTGCGCCCCGCCGGGGCAGGTGCGGAGCGGTGCGGGGCGGTGCGGTGCGCCCCGCCGGGGCAGGTGCGGAGCGGTGCGGGGCGGTGCGCCCCGCCGGGGCAGGTGCGGAGCGGTGCGGTGCGGTGCGCCCCGCCGGGGCAGGTGCGGAGCGGTGCGGGGCGGTGCGGTGCGCCCCGCCGGGGCAGGTGCGGAGCGGTGCGGGGCGGTGTGGAGCGATGCGCCCCGCGCAGGTCTCCGCCCGTGTCCGTGGGACGGGCGCGGGTGGTTGCGCCGGGGGCAGCGGTGAGAGTGCGGGAGCCGGGAGGGCGGGCAGCCCTTATACGGCGGCGGTGCCCGCTCCTCCCCGCGGCGGTGAGCGCCCCCGCGGAGCGGGAAGGGGCGGCGATCCCGGCGGCGCGGCCCCGGCCGGGCCATCCCGGGCTATTGCGGCCCGCCCCGGGCCTCCGGGCCCTGCGAGGCTGGCGGGATGACCCTGCTGCAGAGCCCCGCCTGAACGGGGTTACACCACCACCAAGGGTCGTGGCCCAGGGGTTTGGAAGGAAGCCAATTCACCCGACAGTTCCCTAGGACAGTATTTCCTACCCTTCTTAGTTAGCACATGCTACCATCGCCCCAAATAATGAAGGTGAAAATACGTTTTGATATATACATTCCTACGTGTTGAGTAATCTGGAAGATACCTCACTGAACCAGATATCATAGCCATTTGCCCAGGTGAGTTACCGAACAGCTGCAGTTACATGACAGGGAAGCCCCGCTACCTGCGCTGTGCTCACGGAAGTTTTGCTAACACTCCTCAACTAACCGCAGGTTCAGGAGTCAAAGTGCACAGCAGTATCACGGATGGAGGTTCACGTCTTACCCACATGGGAATGCATCAAAAATACCTATGGGATTTCAAGGCCATGGATGTCAAGCACTGGAGATGTGCCTGTTTCTACAGCTAGCACATCCGTGACTAACCCAGCAAATACTACAGCTGGCCACTTTGCCGTATGTTCGCAACCCTTATGTGGGATTAAGATGTAAGGAGCCGAAGCTGACTAAGGTGCACCCAACAGCAGCACAGCTGCACACAGCACACCTTGCAGCGGGGCTCAGTAGGTTTGCATGGAGGCTTTCCAGCTTGAACTGTGCATTGGCAAAGTGCTACACTGGATGGTGATTTCCCAGCACATCAGCACTGGTTTGAGGATAAAAATTCCTTCGTGGCAGGTAAATAAGTCTCCTTCGTGCCCAGCCTTTCCTGGCTCTTATCCACAGATGGATTTGCTGGAAGCCGTCTTTGCTGTAGGTGCTCTGTGTTCAGCACAAGACACTCTGACCTGCCTGCATCTGACCAATTTGAGACACGGTTTTCAGCAGCCTTCTGTATCTTAGACAGAAATGATTGACCAGACACCTGACAGCCAAACTCAGCTCATGGAGCACTTCTGTCTCTGTGGGAGCTCTGGATTTGGCAGGCCATTTGAAGGTATTTCTAGGTGGGAAGGAGGAGGTGTAAGTGGAAGTCTGGTCTGGCAGGATTACTAAGTTGAGCTGTGAAATCATGCCTGTGTTGGTCTGGCCTCTAGATGCCCATCAGGAGTACAAATGTCCCTGAAAATACAGAAGCTGGCCACTGTGGTACAAGTGGCATGTCCTCATCTTACCACACCAGGTTAGGGCGTCAGTCTCTCTGGCCTAATTACTCTTTAATTACTTATACAATGAGTAACAGTTTCCATATGTCCTTCTGAGGAAGAGCAAAGAAACTTATTCTGTACCCCTACCAATTAGGCTATGGAGCTATCGATTACCTGAGGTGGTTGCCCTAATTTGCTATTGGCTTTTGACCACATGAAAGATGAGAAACCCTCCCAAAAAATCTTCAGCCAAAACCAGCACCTTTCCATGCAGTGCAATGAACTGGTGTTGTCCAGCAAAAAAATACATGCTGTCAAAAAACATGACCCACTTTGTCATGAGAAGGGCATAAGCAGCCTCCTGCCCAGACCCACAGCTCGTGCTGCTCAGAACTCCATGCCTGGTGTCACTTGTTTGTACCCTTTCAGGTATTATGTTGCTCAAACCATTCAAACAATAACATGCATTTAAAGTATTAACTACACAGGAATAATACGGTTTTGGTTCTGCTTCTTTATCATTTTTGACATAATGTAAACACAGCAAGTGATAACATGTATTGGAAAACAAATCATGCTTCTTAACTGAAACACAAACAGCTATGAGGAAATGCACGTCACTCTGGTTTCAGGTGGCATCTGATTCTTTTTACAGCAGTGTTAAGCAAATCGCCTTTCAAATGTCATCATAACCGATATGGCAAGAAAGTCTGGATCCTCCCATTCAGGTGTTTCCGTCCTAGGAACCAGCAGTGAATCTGTATGATGCCCATGTCCTAAATCACAGTAAGGGGACCTGGAGAACAAGGCAAAATGGATTTTTCACACACAAAATCAAATTAGCTCCATGAACCTGTTGGAATTGTGCTGCGTAACAGAGACAGAACTGCAGGTGTTTGCTTTTTCTCATTACTACAATAGGTATTTAAATGTCTTCCAAACCCAGGGAGCATATTTAATTGTTTTCTTGTTGCACCTTGTCCCATCTCCATCGGGTCTTACATGGTCCCTCATCTCACTGCCTATGTGGCTCTATCCTTGTGAGATCCACTGGCATCAGTGGGATTTGGTGTTTAATAGCAGGAAGTGTAAGATTCACATCTCTCCAGCGCTCTCAAGTTAAAAAGGCCATGAATCTGCCTAAATAAATCCCTGACTGCCCTATGGGATCCAAATAGTTCCTTTCTCATGCTGGTATTGGGCTCATTCCCATCACTGGACACCTCTGTGAGGTGTAACTGGAAGTGTCTGTATCGCTTGGAAGGACAGTCCCTCCCTGCTCCTTTCCGTGTGGATGGGCCACAGCACTGGGAGTTCGGTGTGATGGGTTTCCCTCTACAGATAAGAGACAAACCAAATATCAAGCCCTGCACTTGGAGACATGCTGCCCACCTCTCCTAATTAAGATGTGGAAATATGCTTTGAGGGGTTCTCCTGCTTGTAGGCAAATG
Organism: Phalacrocorax carbo; assembly: GCF_963921805.1. Classification (NCBI taxonomy): domain Eukaryota; kingdom Metazoa; phylum Chordata; class Aves; order Suliformes; family Phalacrocoracidae; genus Phalacrocorax; species Phalacrocorax carbo. Next base: position 53,500,293 of record NC_087513.1, read on the forward strand.
CAGGCATGGGCAAAAGCAACTGGAAGTGAGGAGGAAGAGCACTGGAGGCCCAGTGAACACTGCTTGGCAGTGCTGCAAGACCCTTTGCAATCTCCCCTGGCAGCCTGGGAGCTCTTGGACTTTTGGTGGTTCCTTGCTTGAGCGTGCAGTTTCAGACTGTGTGGGGCTCAGCTGTACCTACACCAGATGAGCTGAGTTTGCACATGAAGAGTAGTTCATGCTCAGTGGTACTTCTGTGTAGTGCTGGGACCAGGTTCGGAAGTCTGAGCTCTGTTTTCTTCTGCTTACATAGGGAAAGGTTTGGAAACCTTGCCAGAGAATAGCTGGCCATTGGTAAAAACAAACAAAACAAATGCAAAACAAAATGTGCAAAACCTAATTTTTGGCCTTTTTTGTACTGTTTGGCCCTTTCTGGGAACAGTGTTATGATTTGTCATTTTGAAAAACTTTATCTTTGTTTAGATGATTTACTTAGGAAATTAGGGGCGTGGGATCTGTGTGTATACATATATGTATGCATGTGGAAGGTGTTTGCCCTCTGTCCACTAACCATTGAACATCGTGACCAAATTTACAGAGGGGTAGAGGCCTCGGAGATTTTAAGGCACTACTAGTTTCACAAAAGTAGATGGGCAAAAAAGAGGGGTCCTGTAAATGTTCTTGTTGAAGGGAAGACTGTAGCAGGAGCTGAACCTCTATTAGATAACAGTGAAACCATACGAGAGAAAGACCTTAAAAAAGCTGCAGGTGTGTTTTCTACCCCTTCTTAAATACACAAGCCAACCAACCCAAAGGCACAGCTGTCGGGATCCAGGTTCCATTTACTCCTCTGTTAATGGAGCTACCTGTAAAATTTCCTTTTGCTCATTGTTATTATTAGGAATATTATATCAAACTTAATAATTGAATCCTAATTAGGCAGTTTGATTTTGCTCACAATGCAATGCTTCAAGTGCATTTCTTTTACTTTTGGAAGATTTTGATTCCAGCAAAATTAATAAAACCGCAACCGCTTCCTGCACAGCATCACATATCACTTTGAAAATCCTGCTCAGATTTTGTTGTAATGGAAGCTCATTGTTGATGGTGTTCTATATTTCTGTAGATCAATTAGTGTTTGGCTCCATCCTAATCTCTCCTGTTTGCTGTGGTTGCCCACACACTGCTGTTCTGAATTGCTGGGCTTGGTATAGCTAGTTACCTGACTACCATCGCTATTGACTTTGCTCCCTCTGGTTTAATGCTACCTTAAACAAATCTTCCACAGTATTTTTTAATGATGTTCTTAGCTGTCCATTCAATTTATTTTTTATGTGTGTGTGTGAGTGTGTCAGTTCTTCTTCTGCTAATAGTGTTTGGACATGACAGAATAATCCTGCAAGGGTATTCAGAAGAGCAGCAGCATCACCAATATTCCTTGTAAAATTTGGATGAGTTCTTTAGAAATAGTCACATGGCACCTGTATTCTGAGCACTGGGATCTTCTTCTACAGAGATGCCCTGCAATTGCCATCTCTTTATTTCCAAGAATATCACTAGAGTACATCTCCAAGCATACTTTTAGAAACTTCTTTCCAGCTCATTGGATTTTTAGTGCCCAAAGCACAGAATGGTAAGTTTAGAAGCCCCTTTTGCACAGACTGCGTGCTGTTTGTGGGCAATAGCAAGAATGTGATGCAATCTGCAAGTGTCTTATGCCTTAAAACACCACCATAAACATAACAAGTTAAATATTTCAAGAAGCATCATTCCCTAATTCTATGCCTGTAGCATTTCCAATCCTCATCCTACCCAAATCCTAAATTTGCATGGGCATAGGTTTGCAAAAGGTCTTTGCTTAAGACGCTAATCATGGGAAAACTTTCAGGGTAACAACTTGTTTGCTTGAAGTGCTTGTCCTCTCATGCTTAGTTCATTTGGGACACAAAGAGACATGGAGTTACTTCCAGAGAAAGACATCACTGGGAGGAAAAGAGCCAGAGAGATGCATAAAAACCATGGGAATCTATCACGTTTCTATTGACGTTTTGAATGAAACCTCCTTGGCTGTTTGTTTTTTCTATTTTTGCATTCCACAGAAATTTGAACGAATGCAATTTGCGAGCAAAATGATTTAAATGTGAGTACTTAATGGGCTTGATAAGGAAACTTGTGTAACCCCCTAATACCAACACACCTTTTAAAATCAATAGTCACCGCCTCAGGATTGAAGGAAGTACTTAAGTTAGCCTTGAATGCTGAACATTTAAATCTGAATTATTTGGAACCTACAATTTATTTTCTGGAGAATTCTGCTCCATTTAAAAGGACAGATTTCAAAATGTATTTAAGGACTGTCCGCACAGGGAGATGTGGCATGCATAATTATTTGCTCAAGAGAATAATTAATATGGGAATAAAATTGTGATGCAGATTTCACTTCTTTAACTGAAAAGGATAAATAAGTTACATGCTTGAACTTTAATCTCATGGCTTTGGGATCTTTTGTTTATTTAAGGTGTTCAATTTTGCATCAACAGAATTACAATTCAACTAGTTTGCTTGCTCACAGTTAATGTATGAGGAAGGGTTGTCAAATGTTCACCAGAATGATCAACGAAAAAATGATTTTTTTCTGAGTAAATCTTTTCTGAATTTCCTTATTTTATCTTTGTTGTTTTCTCTTTCCCCACTACCTGCTATCCAAACTATCCCTGTCCACATGTTCTAGTTGGTGTTATTCTGAGATGCGTTTGCTTTAGGTGCACAGTGTTGGTTATGCAGCTTGGCTCCCTATGTTTCCTCCTCTCTAACTGAAGGAGAGAGACAGGCTCTTTAGAAAGAAACTTTGCTGCCTTTATATGCTCCCTGGAGGAGCCCGTCTTTTTCCATTATCTACAGAGGAAGCCTCTGGAAAAGAGCCTGCTAACTCTGGCACTGAAAAATAATCTGAAAAATGTTCCCTGCCACTGCCCCAGCGCCCTAAGTAGCTCTTTTTTATTATTATTTTGGTTTATTCTTCCATTCATATTCCAGAGTGTCTATCACCAGTTCTGACATCTCCCGTGTTATCTGCCTCCCATCCTTTTTTGTAATTCGTACTGCTAAATCTCTTGTGCTCCCTGACTCCTTTCATCCCCCTCACTCCTTATATTAAGAATTTTTCTCTTTCTCCTCCCTCCCACATTCCTTCTGCCTGAACCCCTTCTTTTCTGGACCCCCAGTCCAAGAAGCGTTTCCCCCCAAATTGCTGTTTGCTATTCAGTTTGTTCTTCCATTTTTCGAGTGTCTCTATGAGCTGACTGCCTTGCCTCTCTTTTAAACCCTTTTCTGATCCTTTCAGGTCCCTCTTCTGCTCTCTGTCAAGGCTGCCCACGCTGGAGATCACACAGACGCATGCATTGCTTGGAAACGTTTGAAGGCAGTTATGCATACTTGCACCAGCTCTATATGTTTAACTGGTTTGCTTGTCAGACGTCCTCAAAGCTACACTCATCACCAAAAGGAGATAAGAGATTTTTCCCTCAGGTCCAACTGTCTGCAGCTGCTGGCTTTGGTTTGGTTTCTTCTGTTTTATTCTATAACATGAGACTCATTGCACCTATTTCTGATGATACCTGTACATTTCAAATAGCAAATCCCTGGTTTTTTGGAGAGTAGAAACACTTCCAGTATCCTTGGTCCCTCCCAATATGCTGCTGGGACACATCATAGTTTTTGTAGCCTCTTGGACTGCAGTCTTACGGCTGTTGCAGGATGCTGGGCAGTGGTGGGTCGTCGGTGGTGGGTGGGGGACAGTGAGCACGCGTTATGTGGATTTTCATGACCACACTCCCTGGGAGGGGGACTTTACCAATCCAGGTACGCTGCGACTCTTGCAGTGAATGTCTATATTATCATAGTGTATTGGCATCTAGTGTTAGCATGCACTCAGATACGTTACTGAGGGGGTTTTGATGAAAATGTGGATTGTGGGCTAAGGCAAAGGGGAAGAAATGATAACTTTAATAAGCATTTTTGAAGATGCAAAAAAGAATGGTGCAGATCCAGCATTATAAAGGCCCCACACGTTCTGCAGCGTCAGGTTAATATCTATAATGGAAATGCCATGTGATAGTGTCAGCAATTTGCAAACTCAGTAGATGCTGTGATGCCCAAGGAAGCACAGAGGTAGAAATGGCAGTCAAGGAGCAGCACTTTGGCCACAGCTGGTTTTAAGGGAATCCATCCCTTGCCACAGCAGATGCTAATGCACAGTAGCATTAGCTGATCACCATTTTAAGGGGGTTTATTTCATCTCAGTTCAAAACAGGCACTGGTGGAGCACCTGTTAACTCATCTATGTGTCACCCTGTAAGTACGCATCTCCTTCCACTGGCTACGAATGCCAGGTCAAATATAGTCCTCTGTGCCACAGGTGGCTACAGCCAGAGAGGTGAACTGCACCCCTGTGGTAAGTGCCTGTCCAGTACAAGCAACGAGGACTTCACCTGCTTCAGTGTCTTTTTTTTTTTTTTTAACATACTTGGAGGTTGATGCTCTTTTTTTTCTTTGTTTCTGAAGTCTCAGTCTCCATCTGGATATCTTTTGCACAGGGATCTGTTATTTCAGTACGTTGGTTGTATCTGTTTTAATGGCTCCTATTTGATATGATCATAATTCAAACCCACAAGTCAGTATTAGAAGCAGCACCAGGGTCCAAAATCTTATTTAAGTTTTGTGGAAAGAAAGGACAGCCCTGGTTTTTTCCATGTCATTATCTCTACAGTCAGAGCATTGATAAAATTTTGCATCTCTTCCTCCAGAGAGAATTGTTTTCCAAGCAAAGTACAGTTGTATCTCCTTGTAAGGTTTTTATCAGAGAGAGGGACTCATTGACTAGCAGAAACTTGGGATGCTAGGAGTTAAGAATACACACCTAAGGCGTCCCTAAAATTCCTACTACAGTATGAATAGGGACATTGTCTGCAAGCAGAGTTGACTCTGGTGGCAAATCCTTCTTCAGGCAACACAGTTTTGGAAACGAACCAAAGAATCTAGTCATGGGGTTTTTTCTGGTTTATCTAGACCAATGCTGGAACACTCTCCTGACCATCTATGATTAACAGCCAGTACCACCAGCTGATGACACAGTGGAAGTAGCAAGAAGGGCTGCTTTGTCTCTCAATATTGCGTAAGTTCTTCCACTTTTCTAAGCTACCCACAGATACTTCATCAAGCAGTACACACCAAAATTAGACTGCTTCATAACAGTCTCAGCTTAAGGGTATGTATCCATTTAAATGTTTTTTCCCTAAAGGGCTCTGCTGTGCTGAGATTATTAGACATTTTCTTGAGAGTTTCAGCTTTTATACACTATGCCTCTTGGATCTGTGAGACCAGGAATGGTTAAGTGAGGTACTGTCTCTGTTGGAACCTGAGAACAAAGTTAGAGCTGCATGAATATTAGGACAGCTCAAGCTCCAAATAAGAAAAAAAAATTTGCAAATTCATTAGCCAAAACCTAAATTTTGGATCTATCTTGTATGAACCAGATGGATGCAGAGACATGAAGAATTGTGTCAATTGCTTTGTATGTTACCTTCCATTCAATGGCAGGAACATCCGTTCCTTTCAGTAACAGAATGCTGAGCCTGGCCTTATTTGCCCCCGAATGCCATGCACAACTGACTTTGCAAGTTTGAAGGCAGAAATTATTTGAGAAAGGAAATATCCTTGACCCCATCTTTCTATGATTTTGTCTTTTATACTCATGATGAGCTTCTCAACATCACTATGAGAAATTGCAGCTTTGGGTTATTGATTTAGTTTTCCTCAGCGTCCTTTTACAGAGAAAGGGACCGATAAAGACAGAGCAGAAGAGGACAAAAAAGAGAAGGAAAACTGTATATAGGAGATGGCAATGATTTTGAGGGAAGCATTCCCTTGTGTGCACCTTTTTCTAAGAGATTTTTACCATTTTCCATCTTCCCTTTTTTGGAAGGTTTAACTTTACCTTAAAACTTAGAGTTGTGATCCCTCAGCCCCAGTTTGTCATCTTACACTGTCATTTCAAGCTTCCAAACAGACAAGAAGGATCTGGGTGAGTGGAAGGAGAGATTTGGGAGCCTAGCTTCAGATTCGCTGCTAAAGGCTTTATGCTTTGCTCCTGGACATGCCAAACAGCCAGGTTTTGGGACAGTTGTCAGAAATCTGAGTTAGACTGTAATCAGACATTTAGTAGTCCCAGACGGCTGACACCCAGCCTGAAATCCAGATGGTCTCTGCCAAATCCAGATGCCCCTCATTCTAGTGCTGAAGATGAAATACAGGAGAGAATTTGCATCCCTTTTTGGGGACAAGACTCCATCCTCCCCATTCATTTTCCTTTCCATGCCCCCTGCTTCCTCTGTGGGTCCTCATCCTCCTCCTGCTGCCTCTGTTGCTGTTGCTTTGGACAAGGCCAAAGCCAGTTCTCCTGCTTCCAGTGGCAGAGACATGGGATGAAGAACAGCAGCAGTGTCACCACTGCAATCCCTTCTTGTCTCAGGACCATCTGTGTAAACGCTGCCTGTGCAGAATTCAGACCCTTTTTCTTTCGCTGGAAAGATTAAACTCTACAACTTTCTCCCATGCCACAAGAGAAACAAGGTGTGGCTTCCTACTGAGCAGGAACCTTGGAATACTACCAGTTGGCAGGAACAAAAATTGTGCCAGGGATTCCCTTAATGAATAATTGGTGTGGATGATCCCTGTGCTCTGGCACTACTCAGTTTGCTTCTAGAGATGGAGCTAGTACAGCCCACCTGCTCCAGCTCTGCAGCAGGACCCTGTCTTGCAATAGAGGAGCCACTTGACCTAGATGTCTTGAGGGGCTGAATCAGGTTGTCAGTGTCCCTTTCCATGAGAGAAGTCCCAAGGTTCAGGATATTTCAGGCATGAATGCTCCCCCCTTCCCCCCAAATAGCTGCAGAAATCTGGGATCTATATTCCAGCTCCTTGCCCAGAACTCTCTGGTCTGCAAACATAATGACAGGTGAAATTCTCCCCAGGACTCAGCTAGCATTGACCTGGAGTTGCATTATTTGCAGAATCTCTGTGCTTCAGGCATATTAGAAAAAATGTGGTCAAACAGTTCCACCAGTTTGCAGAACAGGATTCCAGTATCTTGCCCACTTTGTTTTTGAAAATGCCAGTTCTCTTGACTACATCCTATATAATCTTGTGGGGCTTTCTCCTGCAAGGCAAGGCAAAATGCCAGCTAGAAGCTGAGGAGGAAACTGGCAATGAAAATGTGTCATTGTGTTTCAATGGTCTCTCCTTACTTTCCAGGTAAATTAAAAAACAAAATTTAAAAATCTGTTTGCTTTGGTTGAAAGAGTACACAAAAGATATCATGCACTTGTATAATCTGCCTTCAAATCCATGCCAGCTTCCCCCTCAATGAGGATTTCTGAGAGCTCCTGTGATGCAGCAGGGTTCTAGCCATGTGCACCCAGACTGTGCACCCCGAGTTGTTCTGTGAGGTGACTCGAGACAGGCAAAGAGAAGAGCTTCTGTGTTCACAACCAAGGCAGGTAACCTTCATCGCGTCAAGACTCCAGTTACTTATTTAATGTCTTTAATATTGATTGAGGAACTCATGTTTAGGCACCCAGACTTGGAAGTTGTTTGGCTAAATTCACGGGTGTTTCTGTTAATCTATTTGGCTGTTATATTTAACTTTGAAAAAGCGAGATCTTCTCACAACGAGATTCCCTATGTGAACTCTTTTCCTGGCACCATGCCCACATGAATATAATAGAAAAATGGAAATCTGACCTTACACCTGTGCATTTCTGCAACCTACAATATCCTAAGGTTAAAAACAGGCTGTCTGGAACTCTGGCTGCTCATTGCCTTGTACCAGATAGCATGTCCTTTAGGTTAGAAACTCCATGTTGTACAGGCTTGAGAGTATGTGTTGTCCAGGCTTGAGAGTATGTGTTGTCCTTGATACACATAAAAATATGATGGAAATAGGTCAACTCTGTAATAATTTGAATACTGCATATTTATGTAGTTATTGAGCCATGCCAGGGGGGCATTCATAGGGTCAGTTGCAGATATGCACATACAATGGGGCCGTCTAGACCCTCAGAGACTACCAATTCTAAGGCACAAATCACTTTATTCTAAGACTGATGTGTCATGTACAAGAATGTACCTAGATTTGCAGTGAATATAAGAGGAGCCTAAAGTGACCACTCAGAGGCAGACATGTGCATTGTAACACTGCAGGCTATGTGAGATGAGTTCTGCCCTGTGAGACTATCCTGGGTTAAACACTGAGATATTTTACCTAAATTACTATTATTAAGCTAAATTGACAGTACTCTTTAAAAAAAAAAAACAACTAACCAAACAACAAAACCCCAAAGAAACAACTGGAAAGTACGACACTGTCTCAAGGTAAGACACATTTCCAGAGGACAAACCTGCTTTGCCTCTACAAAGAGGGGGTCTGGCTCTTGCTGGCTCCAGCAAATGAATTCTGGACAGCAGAACCCAGGAATGGAGAAGATATAAGAATGTTAGACCTGCCCCAGAAGTGCTGATGGATTGCCATCAGGGACTGGTAGTTGTAGCCCACAGCAAGTGCTTGAAGAAGTCAGATCTGCATAGGTGACTATGACAGCCATGCACGTGCTGTTTTACAATGGGTTCCTCTACGTGACTCTACAGGTATTACTACCAATAGCCATCACTCTTCAGAAGACCATCTGCTTGCCAGATTTCTGAAGGATACTTGCTGACAGCTGGACCCACCAGATAATCACAGGGTGTTGGAGCTGAGGCCTGCCCAGAGGTGGGAGAGCCACATCTCTTCCTGGAAAAGTAAAGGAATAAGGCCTGAGGCTGGATGCATTATAGTCAGAAAGGAGTACATGTAGAAATGGTATTGTTAACATAGCTGTAACACATACAGAAGTGGGGAAGGGACCTTCTGGGTCACTGAACCTTCCCAGCTGAAGTGCCAGACCTACTGTCATGGCCATACTGGTATCATTGATACCTGAGTTACTACCCTAAGGCTCACTCAGATATATCTCCAAATGCTATATTCAGTGCTGGCTGAAATGCAGTCTGTCAGTTCTTACGGGCAGAAGCTCTCATGAACATCAGCAGCTGCAGGGCTAGCCTGTCTCACTCTTCTGAGAAGTTGCCAGTTTACAAACATAAAGTAGCATTTGTAACCTTTTAAAAACTTCCTCTAATGTCTTCTATTTTTGCTGGTAACTCATCTTCTGCAATAGGCAGAGCACACCTGAGCTCTTCTCCCTGAAGTTCCACAACTCTACAAGATGCTCTTCATAATGGAAAAAAAGATCTTGTAGACTGTTTTTCACAAATTCACAATATGTAGGAGACATATAGTGAATTTACTAACCACATCCAGAGAGGTATTTGTGCTCTTAAACAGTTGCATACTGGTGCCTAAAGTCTTTTGTGGATCTAGACCTCCCCACATGCTTTTAGCAGCACTTTCTAATGGAGATACTTCAGCCTGAAAACACTTAAGCCAACCTTTTTGAACTCAAGTGCCTAACTTAGGCATTCACTTCCCACTTAATCCGTATATCAGAAGTCCTTCCAATTCCAGCAGCAGAACAGCAAGCTTGAAAGCGAACAGCTGTTTCTGCAGTTCTCTGACTTCGCAGGAGCTGGAGTGAGGACGATCCCCTGCCTGTCCAGATGGCTATCGTGTTAATGGCTTATTGCCTGCCTGTGGGCAGCTTTTCTGGATGCACCTGGCAGTGTTTAACCTGTTGGGTCTGTTCAAAGTAGTGGGTCCCTACGTGCTCCCAACAGTGAACTTCAGCTGTGCTCAAATCCAAACTTGTGTCTTGCTGTCTGAATAACCTGCAAGCCTGGTTCCTGAGAATGGCCTTGAGCTGCCCGTAGCAGGCAGGACAGGCAGGCTAGGCTGGGACGAAACCCCTGAGCCTTGGAAGCTGCAGCCCAAAATGGTCGCGTGGTTCTGGGCTGCTCATGCCGCACCTGCCTCAGCTAAAGCTTCAACCAGCTTCTGTTCACCTCCCGTCCCCCCAGCGCACCTTCTCTACCTCCTGCAATGGCAGCCACAGGCAGAAGCGGCCCTGGTACTGCTGTGAGCGCCGTGGCGAGCGACCGTCAGCCCGCAAACGTTTGCTCTTGCGCAGGGCTTTAGTGTGCGCGTACTTTGTCTCGGATAAGCTTTGGGTTTTTTTTCCTGAGGTCTGAGCAAAAGCCTGTGCTAAAATCGGGGCTGTAGCAGCTGCGCAGCGGCCGTTTGAGGCTGAGGACTGCGCTCTCCCACACAACCTTTTCTCCCGGGCACCGACTGCTCTTCCTCGGGCGCGGCTGGGGCCTCCCTCCGCTGCCGCGGCGCCCCAGGGGGGCTGCTCTGCCCAGAGCCCTCACGGAAAGGCCGCTCACCGCCACGGTGAGACAGGGACAGCTGTCACTCCCACCCTCCACACAGCCCGGCTCTGGGTCCCGCTCCGCACGGACCGCCCGGCCCCCTCAGCCACCGCCCGCCCCTTCCGCCGGCGGGCCCTCCTCCTCCTCCTCCTCCTCCTCCTCCCGGCAGCCCGCGGCCGGCATGGCGGCGCCCGGTCTGTAGGGCCGCACGTGTGGCTGTCGGTGTGAGGCCGGCCGTGGGGCCCAGGCCGCCCTCCCCCCCGCCACCATGAAGAGCAAACCCTCAGCCCACAAATCGGGGAACACACACCGGGTGAGCGGCGGGTCTCCGCGGCCGGTGGCCGGGTCTTCGGGCGTTCGCCGTCGGTGGTGGTTTAATGTTAGCGCCCGTGGTGCCGGGGCTGCGGGAGGGGGCGGGAGGGCGGGCGATGTGGTGAGGCCACGGGGGGCCCAGGCGCCCGCGCCGGAGCGCGGCTTCTCCCCCTTTCCCCGGCACTGAGCGACACCTGCGTGGGTCGAGTCACCCCCCCGTGTCCCGCGGCGGGCGCTCCGCAGCCTTGGTGTAGAAAACTGCCTTAATTCAATAAAAAAAAAACAACACCCAAACCCAGCACATCTCCATTGGGGGTATTAACTTAGACGTTGTTTCGGGAAAGGCAAGAGCCAGGCAGTATGCTGCAATCCGGGTAGATGCTCCTGCATCCCTTTCACCATGTTGTGGAGACGTGTGGGGTGCGAGCCTCGGTCCTGCTCGTGGGCATTTTAAGCCTTTTTTTGCCTTAAAATTCTGGAAGGACTGTTTACTGGTCGACAGGTACTATCCGGCAGCCTGCCGTTATAAGTGTGGGTTTTGTTTGCAATGCGTGAACTGCTGAGAGGGACTTAGAAGGGCCGCACTCGGAATAGAGCAAGAAACATATATGTCCTTTTGTTTTACAGTTTCTTACCTTTTCGGAGCGCTTAAGCAATGTTAATATTGATATTATTCATCGGATTGACAGAACTGGAAGCTACGCTGAGGTGAGAACAATTGCAGTCATTTTTGGAAATCGCATCACAAGTAGATACGCTCCATGAAAGATTCACTTAAGAAATTTATTCAGGAGGAAATGGGAAAAAAGCTCCTGGAAAAGTTGCCTTTCCTGGAGCCTCATTTTGTGCTTTGTTCCTCTTTAGTTTTTGACCTGCTTCACAGTATTGCCATAGGGACTCTTTGACAGCGTCACACCAATGGCTTCCATGTGGCTGGTGGGCCTGTGTGTGTTGCTGAGCATGGAAGATGCTGCTGTGGCACTCAGCATGCCTGTGTCTGGCCCTGCAAAGACTTATGGGCGCTGAGTAGTTGCAATACTCACAGCATGTGTACAAAGCATGTGCGTGTGTCTTTATAGATCATAAGGAAGGGTCATCTATATGTGTCCTGTAGATCATCATTGTGAATATAGTGCTTTGCAGGTTATTACCTCCTGGACTTCTGGATTGTTCTTCTGAACTTCCCACTCAATGGCTGTGAGGATGCCAAAAGAAATCCCAAAGTGTTTGTGCTGGGTGGGCTATGGCTCAGCATCTTATATTATCAGGGCTAGTCAACAGAGGTCTAAAAAGCAATTATGTAAACAAGTCCTGTCACCAGAAAATATTTTCAAATGTGTTTTGTATATAGAAAGAAAAGTCTTGTTTTCAGGGAAATTCTGTAGCACCTTTTGAAATGAAGTAATCAAGATTTCTTGACATATTCTCACATTATTTAAGGCACTTGATAATTGTCTTCATTTGAACATCTCATCTTTGCAGGCTACATTCATTAGGGTTGATAGATATTTTATTTTTGGTTTGACAGGAGGTGGAAACCTATTTTTCTGAAGGACTACGAAAATGGAGGGAACTGAACCTCACTCAGCATTTTGGTATGTCATTTTTATTCGTGTTTCCTGCTTTCCTTAAACTGTTAAAATACATTTCATCTGCATCCAGAGCCCAATGGGAGATTTTGTATTGACTGGTTTTTGGATTGGGTTCTGGAGAGCTATTATTCTTTAACATCCTACATGTTTACCGGGAACTGGACTGGCTTTCAGAGTTTGTCTTTTATATTTTGAACAGTGCAATTCTACAATGAAGTGGCCACCAAGTGCCAGTCCTTCAACCAGCTGGTCTATTACCAGAGTGCCATTGTGCAGAGCTTGAAAACACATTTGCAAGTTGAAGGCAGTCTTGCTTATCAACCCCTATTAGAGTAAGTATATGGTGACAAAATGTAGTCAGAAGCCTTGATGGTATTACAAGTAAGCAGGAGTCCTGTTTTGAGTCGTCTTTTTCTTTATTGTTTCTGAGGAAGATATAGCAATTAGATGCCCAAAGTCATTGTAATTCCCTGATAGAACTTTATGGTTCTAAGTCTTAAAAAAACCCCACACCTATGACAAGGCAAGCAAATTAGCCTGAGAGCTCACTGAGTGTCAGACAGAATATTAATGTGCTTTGTTTGATATTAATAATTTATGTCGTCTTGTTTACTGTTATCTGCTTGATTTTTTTTCAGCTCTTAAGATTCTTGCCATCCACAGCTGCCTAATAAGTTATATTTAAATAAAAGTTAAATAAAAGGTGATGCTGCCTTCCTTTCCAAAGGACTGTGCCAGATAATGCAATGTTTGACTAGGTTTTTATTGTGGTTTTGTTTTTTTTTTTGAAATGCACTAACATTGGTGTGTTTTCTGAAACACAGTCTTGTGGTGCAGCTGGCTCGAGATCTTCAGACTGATTTCTATCCTCACTTTCATGACTTTTTCCTGGCCATCACCAAGTTACTGGATACACAGGACACAGAGCTGCTGGAATGGGCTTTTACCTCTCTTTCCTATCTCTACAAATACTTGTGGAGATTGATGGTGAAGGACATACACAACATATACAGGTAAAAGCTGTTTTTAATGTCTGTCTTGTTCAGCAGTTGTCAGATGCTACAGAAATGTAAATGCCACACAAATACATGGCTTAGTGCTTCACTATACTTGTTAGCATGCTTTCCCTGCTTTCTGAGAGACTCTGAGCCTTGTTATCATATGCAGCTCCTTTGAGATCCTACTGACTTTCATGGGCCACTGTATTGGAGGAGGGATGTGGGGGCTGCAGATTTGGGCTTTCGGTCCCCTTTTCTCCTGTGGGGATAGGAGAGGAAGCATCCACCTCAGCTGGCTAAACAAAGCTCAGAAAGGCACGGGGTTGTCAGAGTCGTCTGTGAAAATCTCTGTCCAAGTCTAAATTCAACAGAGGTCTCAAGTATCTGTCAAGTACCCCAGCCATAGTTTTATAATTTCTGTCTTTCCCAATAGCAGACACCTAGAGTAATGACAGTGAATGGATTCCTTTCAGTCTTTAATTGTCCCTTACCCAGCATTTTCCCCTTTATGTTTTTCCCCTTCTTCCTGTCGTCTTAGTGAGAAAGCAGATGAGGTATGCACAGTTTTGTATGCTTTCAAACTGCTTGCCACGGGATGTTGTGGAATGTTGGCATAGGTTCAAAGGTAAATTGGCTGAGTTGGAAGGAGTTACCAAATGCATAGGAGCCACCTCTGTCTTGGGGAGGCCCTGAACTGCAGGTGGTTGAAGGCTGATTCTGCGTGTGTGCTTGCCCTGTTTTTAAACCTTCCCCAAGCATCTGCTGCTGGCTGCTGCTGTAGACTGAATACTGGGCTGGATGGACCTGTGGCCTGACCCAGTAAGGCTGCTTGTTCAATCTTATATTGCTGAGGTAGCAGGTCTCTTCGTTTTGTCATAGCCGGTGGGTCCAAGTTGCTTCCTCCTAATCTCAGTTTGGAACAGATGGAGCAAAAGAGGGGTTACTGATTTCTTCCCCAACCCAGCAAACGCTGTTGGGCATATTGAAAAAACATCTGCTTGGCTATGAATCTGAGGCACTGCTTGCTCTGCACCGAACATGTGCCAAGCCACCTGCAACTGTTACTGATACTTAGCAGAAAACTGCAAATATTTATCACCCCTGTGAACTGTATCTTTAGAAACTTTTAAGTGCACAGGAGAGCCTGTTGACTCAACTGAAATATAAATCTGGCTTATCAAATCAACTCTGGTTTCACTTAATGCTGCTGAGTATATATGTTAAAAATCTTAATGCTACAGTCAAATCTGTGTGGATCCAGAGATTTTAGAGGTATTTCTAAATGTGGCTTGATTTGCCTGATATTGTCATTTGACCTTCTTTCCAAAACTCTGTTCTTTATCCAGGGGGAATGGGAAGGAATAGAGTTGAAGGTATTTCCCCTCTCTAGGAGGACAGATTCTTAGTGTTTGTAAGAAGTGTAAATTGAAAACATAACTTTTAAAATGAATTGGTGGCAATTCTTGGATTGCCTTTGAGATGGTGGATTATTTTTTGTCTTTGTAGCCTGTACAGCACCCTGCTGGCTCACCACAAACTTCACATCAGAAGCTTTGCTGCTGAAAGCTTTGTCTTTCTAATGAGAAAGGTAAGTGAGGTGTTGGTACTTTGATGCTATCTCCATTCTGTGGTGGCTCTTGGATTCAATGTGTAATATTAGGTTTTCTCCAAAGAAGGCTGAACAAGGCCTGAAGTGGCATTCAGCGTGTCCTGAGTTGTCATTTTTAGTGAGTGTTTTACTAAGAATGCCATGCGCTTCGCATCAGCAGTGGCAAATAGAGGCCTCAGTGCTCTCTGTTTTAAGAGCAGTTAAAACAAATGTCTGTGGTTGGTTTATCTAAAATGACTAGAAACAGTAAGGTAATCTTGCAAAAGGCGGCTTTAATATGTAAATGCACGTTTGCTCACTGGCTTCTTCACTAATGCTTTCAAGCCTTTGTAGAACTGACATTCTTGTGACAACCCTTTTGCAGTCCTGAAAATCAGAGTATATAATGTTTCCAGGCAGATCAATCAAGATCAGCCTTTCACGGACTGAGGAAAGGGAGTGGTTTGTTGGTTGTCGGGGGTTTTTTTGGCCATTTATTTAGTAAAAATATACAAAAGCCACGATTCCTGAGACTGGCTAGCAAATCTGGGTATCCTCGTTTTTGTCCTAAGTTGAGAGACCTTAAAAAAGCACATTTATTTGATTGGTATTTTCAGATATGGCTGAGCTTCAAGTCAAATCCTCAGAAATGGAAGGTTTTAAAATCTTGGGTCAGAAATCCTTGCAGTATTCCCAAGTGTGGTTATAGTTTTGGATGACTGGATTCTGTGTTCAGCAGATACAGATCTCTTTCCACACCAGTGCAGTGACCTTGTGTGTCATTTGGGACCAGTCTAATGGTGCATTTAGACACATGTTTCACTCTAAAACCATGATAATCAAAACTGCATATTTCAGCTGCAGTGACCTCAGTAGATCTGTGTACATCTTGGGGGGAGTGGGGCTGTAGTGACTGAATAGCTGATCATTTTTGTCCTTTCAGTTTCCTTGTGTGGTTGCAGAAGTAATGAGTTTCAACGGTTGGGAAAGGCAGGACTAGGAAAGTAAAATGGTGCTGTGAAGCCATTTAATTGCTTCTATCCATCTGGCAGCTCTGAATGGAAGATAACGGTTTTTTCTCTCCTTATGTTTTGTAGGTTTCTGACAAAAACTCAATCTTCAATTTGATGCTCAGTGACCTGGGGGAGCACCCTGAGAAGGTGGAAGGTGTAGGACAACTACTTTTTGAGATGTGCAAGGGTGTTCGAAACATGTTTCACTCTTGTGCAGAGACGGTAAAGACAAGAAAAGACTGCTGGTTTAAATGTTGCTGTAACAGAGCCTTAGGCAGTGTTCAGTGAAACAACTGAGTGTTGTCTTGTTCACCTTGGTGGATCCTTGGCAATAAGCTTGCTGTTCACTACTTAATAGGATATGAAAGCTGCCTTCTAAGAATATTCTTTGAGATAGGAAGGTTGTTTTTAGGAATTCCTATACAGTATTCCTGTATATTCATGGAGGACAGGAGAGGTGCCTGAGGACTGTAGGAAAGCAAATGTCACTCCAATCTTCAAAAAGGTCATGAAGGAGGACCTGAGAAACTCTAAGGCAGTCAGCCTCACCTCCATCCCCAGAAAGGTGACGGAGCAGTTCATTGTGGAGGTCATCTCCAGGCATGTAGAGGAAAAGAAGGTTATCAGAAGTAGTCAACATGGATTCACCAAGGGAAGATCATGCTTGACCAACCTGATGGCCTATGGTGGCATGACTGGCTGGATAGATGAAGGGAGAGCAATGGATGTTGTTTATTTTGACTTCAGTAAGGCATTCAACACTATCTCCCATAACATCTTTGTAAACAAGCTTAGGAAGCGTGGGTTAGGTGAGAGGACAGTGAGGTAGATTGAGAACTGACTGAACAGCAGAGCTCAGAGGGCTGTGATCAACAGGGCAGAGTCTGATTGGAGGCTGGTAACTAGCAGTGTTTCCCAGGGGTCTGTACTGGGTCCAGTCCTGTTCAATATGTTGATCAATGACCTGGACAAAGGGATAGAGTGTACCCTCAGCAAGTTCACTGATGATACCCGGATGGGGGGAGTGGCTGATACACCAGAAGGCTGTGCTGCCGTTCAGCGAGATCTGGACAGGCTGGAGAGCTGGGCTGAGGAGAACCTCATGAAATTCAACAAGAGCAAGTACAAGGTCCTGCACCTGGGGAGGAACAACCCCATGCACCACTACAGGCTGGGGCTGAACTGCTGGGAAGTGGCTCTGTTGAGAAGGACCTGGGAGTGCTGGTAGACAGCAAGCTGGCCCTGAGCCAGCAATGTGCCCTTGTGGCCAAGAAGGCCAGCGGTATGGTGGGGTGCATAAAAAGGAGTGTGGCCAGCAGCTCAAGGGAAGGTTATCCTCCCCCTCTACTCAGCCCTTCTGAGACCACATCTGGAGTACTGTCTTCAGTTCTGGGCCCCCAGTTTAAGAAGGACAGGGAACTGCTTGATCAAGTCCAGCAGAGAGCTACCACAATGATCAGGGGACTGGAGCATCTCGCTTATGAGGAAAGGCTGAGAGACTTGGGTTTGTTCACCCTGGAGTAGAGAAGACTGAGGGGGGATTACATCAGTACTTACAAATATCTAAAGGGTGGGTGTCAAGAGGATGGGGCCAGACTCTTTAATGGTGCCCAACAACAGGACAAGGGGCAAAGGGCACCAGTTGGAACACAGGAAGTTCCACCTAAACATGAGAAAGAACTTCTTTACTGTGAGGGTTACAGAGCAGCGGAACAGGCTGCCCAGTGAGGTTGTGGAGTCTCCTTCCCTGGAGACATTCAAAACCTGCCTGGACGCGTTCCTGTGCCCCCTGTTCTAGGTGTCCCTGCTCAAGCAGGTGGGTTGGACAAGATGATCTCCAGAGGTCCCTTCCAACCCCTACCATTCTGTTTTCCTGTGATATTAAAATAGTACTGCTTGCTATATTTCAGATTTTAAGTGATAGCCTTTTTTTTTTTTCCCTGTAGACATTCTAGAAAGAGTCGAGATCACTGGAATATTTCAGCAGTAGATTGCACTAACTAATTTTAGGACTGCTAGATTTTTTTTTGAAGTATAAGGACATGATGTGCTCTTTTCCTGTGCAGGCTATGAAGTTAATTCTGGTAAAGTTGGGGCCTGTTACTGAAGAAGAAATTGAACTACCGTGGGTAACTGTAGGAGAAGCCTTTGAGCAGATGATGAGATCAGCTGCAGTGCATA
The DNA here is from genome assembly GCF_963921805.1 of Phalacrocorax carbo. NCBI lineage: Eukaryota > Metazoa > Chordata > Aves > Suliformes > Phalacrocoracidae > Phalacrocorax > Phalacrocorax carbo. The sequence continues at coordinate 53,518,378 of NC_087513.1, forward strand.
TCCATAAGGAGCATTTTGACATTGTCTTCAAGTGCCTGGAGGTACACTGATTTTTTTTTTTATTATTATTATTATTGCTTATGGGAGACTGAAAAAGAATGTGCACTTACCAAGAAAAGTACTTGTGTATTATTGGACAAGGATTGGGGTTTTTTTTCTGCTTTGGAAACTCTAAATACAGTGTCATGTGCATGAGAAAAATTGCACTCTTGTAAGTTTAGTGACCCTGGTGGTTGTGCTGTAAGAAGGGAATGCTGTGTGTGTGATACACAGAGCTCGGTCCCCCATCTGAGCAAGGCACTTTTGTAGGATCTGCCTTGGCAGAGGCAGACATCACAGGCCCCTTGCTGGGGTGGGAATGCTACAGCTCGCTTTACATTGCTGAACTAGGTACGTTAGTGGTTCCAAGACTGCTTTGTGACAATAAAGGGGAAGCTTTTTCCCCGTGTTCCTGGTTGGGGAGTTACGCTCCAAGGTTTGAGGGATGAGTGCTGAGGGCTGTGCTGTGCTAGGTTGGGCTGATGTAGAATGATGAGCAAGGGCCTGGCAAGTGCTTCTTACTTACCTGATCAACATTTAGATGTTTTTTTACTAGTGGTTGGGATTTGCTAAGGGGGTTTGAAACTTCTTGCAACTGACAACTGTGTCAGTTGTGCTCCTCAGAGGGGTGAAATGGGAAACTGGAGGAAGTGGTACACATGAACTTCAGGGTAGTCCTTCCAGCATGGGTATGTAATCCTGTTTATTCCTTCTTGGAACTCCCTCTCTGTGACTATCCATAGTTTCACAGAAAAATCCCATCCTGCTCCTCCTACCTCACCCAGTATGATAGCAGTTCATGTCTGACTATCGTTAGCTACAGAATATTTTGCCATTGAATGTTTTGTATCCCTGGAATCTGAGTCCCTGGCATCTGCTGTTGTGATGAAATCTTGGAAACTGGTGACATAATTGCCTTTATTTCTAATGAGGCTTGGTTTTTTACCCTCGGAACCAGTGGGTGAGTGGTGTTTGTTCAGAAGGAAATATTCACATAGTCTATGATAGCTCTCTAAATGGGGTTCAATTTATAGGATCAAGGATGGGAGTTTATATTCTCTGGACAGAAGGGACATTAATGGTACTGATCCAGAGCAGCTCCATTATCTGTGTAATGTAGATGATATGAGTAACATCTCAGCATACAGACTAGCATAATGATGCATAAAGTGTAAAAGTACTTAAGTTACGATAATTCCAGTGGAAGCTGGGTGCTTCTATACCATTGTGGCTCTGAGGCCAAGTATTTCTTTCTCTTCCTTTCCTATTTTGTATGTGATGGGTTGGCTTTTCAGAAGACCCTTGTCTTGGGAGGTATTTGCTCTGTCCAAGGAATCCAGGATGTGTGTTTTTACATAATGGGAATCAAATAGTGTTTCTGCAAGGTTTAGTTTGTTGAACGTGAATGCGACAGTCAACAGTAGGTTGGGCAGATGAGACGACGATTCTTTAGAATGCCTTTCAAATGGCAGTAAGTGAAACAGGGTCTGATCATTTCTCAGAAACGTTTTGCTTTCCTTTATTATTTAAACAGGAGTCACTCTTAGACTTGCAGAGGAGAATAACTAAGGCCAACTGCTGTATGGCTTCAGAGCAGATGGAAAGGATTCTGCAAGCTTATCTGATCCTAGTGAAACATGCAAATGGATCCAAAATCTCACTGCCTGAACGCGTCTGTCAGGTAGGTCAGCCCATCGCTTTGGCTGATGTACCAGAGAAGTATCAACTGAATATGGAGGAGGTGTGGTCAGCTGAAGCACTCATACACATTTTCGGATGTATCAGTAGGCTTAAGATTTGAACGAACAGAGGCAATTATTGTGAGTATCACTACTTCCCTGATCCCAGGAAAATTTAATTTTATACTGTAATGCTGGTGTATTCTTCTTTTAAATGAGCAAGGGTAAAAGTGGGCGGCTGCTGCTGCTGCTAGAGACCATGCTGAACTGTAGTTCCTGCCATGTGGGAGGAAACCTAGACCCCCCCATATCAATGGTAGAGCAGTCCTACCAGATTCACATACATTTGACCCCATTGTGTTCAAATGCAAGTATAGTTCCTTCAAACTTTGACAGGACTATTAGGATTCATTTCTGTGGGCTGAAACTTAAAGCATCATGCCTTCCTGCTCCAGGGACTGTCCAGGTCATTCAGACCAGACTATAGCTATCTTCTTAGACGAATATCAGGTCTTGTGCTTTCATTTCAGATTTTAATAAAAATGTTACAAACACCAGACCTCTCATCATCTTGCTGCAAGACCCTGCTGAACACTATTTCTGCATTCCTGCTGGCCGAGAATGTTTTCTTGCCTGATTCTTTGACCAAGGAAGCTATTGAGAAGGTAACAAAGACTGCTACTTACCGCACAAATCCCAGAGTTCAAGTTCCTTGCAGCAGGCTTATTTTACAACTTCAGACTGGGAAATAGGCTATAAGATTCCCTTTAGCCTTTTTGTACAGATAAGGGAGAAGCTGCCCAATGCCTTAAGTAATATCTGCTGTGGTCTTGGGAGTCCTTGACAGTCTTACACAGACTGTCTGAGTAGCAATGCCTCTGTGGCAGACATCTTTGCAATGAAAAACAGGCTCTGATTCAAACATGTACAGCCTCCGTAGAGAAAGGAGGGAGAACAGAGAAGGAATGTGTTCTGTTTTAGATTATAAAGCAGGTTAGTGAGTTGGACTTAGTGAAAAAAGTACGTTTTTCACTAAGCTGCCAAACATTTAGTGAGCATGGGTTAGCTTTGTGAACAAGGTTCAGGCAAGCACAGTTTGATTAAGAAAGTAGAGAGGTAGGCATATTTCAGTACTACCATTGCTCCTGAAGCATTGACAGGATTAGCTGCATACATTCCTATCAAGTGCAGTGTTGCAAAGATGGATAGGAGATGCTACTATGGAGTCTGATTCTTCAGTTTTCCTGTTCCAGTACATGATAATTTTGCAATTTACGGTGTAGATCAAAGTTGTACTGTGTATTTAAAAATATGTTTAGAAAAAAATGTGTTGCGATTTGCAATGGGAAAACAAGGCTATTGCAATTGTTTAAAAACAGATAAATTTCACGTGCTCTTCAGTGTTGGCTTGTGTTAAAGTAAGATTGGTTCTGCCTGTGGCATGAGTCCAGTTTTGATCAGGAGACATGATCCTTCAAACATTTGAGGGTGTTTGTGTAGGCTTCTGTTAAACTGGAGGAGGCTTAAAGCTATCCTTGTCTGCTGAAGGGTCTGGGAAAGGGAGGTCTGGGTGTGTGTTTCTGTGCTGCACATCTCAGCGTTGAGAAGCACTGGTCCTGGGTACTTCAAAGGACTGTTCCTGGCTTGGGTCCTTCAAAAGCACAGAGGTCAGCTCTGCCCATGATGTGGTAAACTTTCTGCAACCAGCTACACAGGGAAAATGCTGAGGTGATATATATTTTGGGCCTAAGCTTTTTCCTAACAGTTGGTGTGTTTATGCTGCAATCCTAGAAGTTTCAGCTTACATTTTCAGCATTGCAGTAAAGAGATACCTAAGCTGTCTTTGCACTGATCCAGCTTGGATCCAGCAGGGTTTGTTAAAAAGGGTGGTGCTTTTCTGTACCTGACCTGTTACTGGTAACAGTATTGCTGTGTGTACCTGAACTGAGAAGCCCTGCTAGCCATGATCAGAGAGCCAGGCTGGGTGTCCTGGAGTTGAAAGCATGTTTGGTTCATAAACCAGAAAATATGTCCCACAGATAATGGACAGCTGACTATGAAATATCTCTTGTTATTGTGTTCATGTCAACCTTTCACTTGCATCTTGCAGGTATTTGCAAGTGGATTTGAACGGTGCTTTCTTTTGGACTTCTCTGAAGCGATGTTCACAATGAAGCAATTTGAGAGGGTAGGTGGAAGCTTTTGTGCATTTTGTTTAGTTTTGTTGCCAAAGGGAACAACTGGGAAATCCAGAATATATTTACCTGCCTTGTATGCTGAACCATTTTTGTGCATTGACATGATGTTTCTTTAAACTTCTGGCATGATTTGGTAAGAAAGAAAGAGCTTACTTATGCCGTCGTGTTGAAGCTTGGTAGTGGTGCTTAGGGTTGGAGAAGGTGACAGGTATCTGTACTCACAAAAAGGATTGTGTCTGTTAGGGATTAAAGGGGTGGGCTTGTTATGATAGGATGAAAAGAAGTTCTGGAGAAATTAAGTGGAAATGAAGAATGAGAGGTGTCTGGTAGGTCAGGCCTGGAACTGGTGATCTGGGAGGAATTGAATTAGTTGAACTGAGTGGGAGGTGAAAGAAAAGTCAGGAATCTGGAATGTCCTGATGAGACTAAATTTGGGGCAAACTGAGTTTTTATATCAAATCACTGTCCCTGCTGAGGTAAGAGGATGTCTGTGTGCTGGTGAGTTGGGGCACCAGGAGTGATAACTCTGGTGCTTTGCTGGCTTATTTATGAGTGTTTGAATTCCCCTGTGGCTGGTATCATGTAGGATTTTTTTGTGGATTTGATCATAGTTAGAGATTTAACAATCCTTGACTTCATTTTTTATCCCCCTCTCCCCTTCAGCATTTTCTTCCATGCTTTCTGGAGTACATTGAGCATTGCTTCTCTGGCACCGATGCCCTCGCAAAGGATGAGGCAATGGCGATTCTGGCTAAACTCATTCTGGTGAAAGCAGAGCCTCCTACCGTTGGTTCAATGGCATTTGAGAAGTATCCTCTTGTTTTCACCGAATCATCTGTGAGGTGAGACTTCTCAAGTTTAGCAAACACTAGATGCATCTCCATTGCAGCAGGCCTGAAGGCAGTGCAGAGCTACATAAAAGTTGCCCCCCAGGATTTGCCAGAGTTACGTAAATGGCAATATTGCTGGCAGATTTGCAAACCAAATGATATGGTAGGATCCCATTTTTCTTCTTGAGATTAGTTGTGGAGAGATACTGCTCCAGAAAGGTTATCACTGATACAAAAAGACTAGTGAGTGTTGTAGTAGGTGTGTGATGGGGAATTGTTACACCAATATGCGTGGGCCATCCTTGGGCAGTTAATCTTTGTAGTGAGTGCTGCAGTCCAGGTTCTCATCATTACTAACCTCCTGCCTGTGTCCCATCCTTCTTCCCTCTATGCATGTCTCTTGTCCAAGAGCTTTCTTGGCAGCAGTACTATAGTCTCACCATAGAGCACAGCTGGGTACCAAAGGACATGTAATTCATCCAGATACAGCTCTGTACTGGCACAGCTTGACTGCTTCTAGTTGCAAAGCTAGCTTGGTTGCAATGAAGTGGCTGCGTTCTCCCTGAAGCCTCTTTAGAAAGATTTGGTGTAACCACTGTCAAGCACGGAATGACCATTGGTAATCTGCTAATGACAATTGTTCTAATCACTCTAGCTCAGATAATTTAAAACTTTCATCTGCAGAGTGGTGACTTGTATTGCCTTTTATGGAAGGTTTTATCTTTCCTAAAAGCAGTCCACTGTCTGGGTTTTTCCCATCTTTAGTTTAAGAGGAGTTATTAGGCTTGAATCAAAATAATTAAATTTCTTTTTCTTCCCTTGTTTTGTCTGTTGATCTCTCTGGATTTTCGGTGGAATGGAGTACAGAGATGAGAGGACCTTGGTCCTACTTGGGACTTCTTTGTGCTCCTGCAATGTCAGTGTTAGAAATTAGGTCTGGGAGGCATCTCAAGAGTTGCATACCCCATCTCCTACCTAGGATGGAAGTAGCAAGTCCTGAACCAGTCCTGAACGATGTCTGACCAAACTGTTATTAAATACTCCAATTCTGGAGATTCCCAAGCTGCTACTGGCAATCTGCCAGTACTTTGCAGTCTTCATGGATACACAGGTGGTTTGTGGGATTTTGTGTTTTGTTTTGTGGGGTGTTTTTTTTTTTTTGCTTTTTTTCCCCCCTCCCCCAGTCCTCAGTGTATGAGCTAAACTTCCTTTACTGCAGTTTAAATCCATTCCTGCTTATCTTATCTGAAGGAAACATAAAGAGCACATAATTGCTTACTCTTTGCATCCAGCTTTTACAAATAACAGACTTTGATCATGAGAAACATCTGAAACCTTCTTTCTCTGGACCAACAATCCTAATTCCTTGAGGTTTATCTCATAAATTTTGTTTCTTAAACGTCTAATGATTCTCGATACTGTCTTTTTGTTAGGTTCTGTATTTCTTGAAGGGTGGAGCCCATGCAGCCTTCTAATTGTGGTCTTGCAAGCACTGGGTGGAATGGAGAGATTACTGTCCATGGGGTGTGAAGTATTCCTGTTCATATGTTCCAGTATGATGTCAGCCCTTTCTGCCTGCAGATAGGCTTGTGATTTGGGCCCAGCTTGTGATTACTTTTAAGTCCCTAAACTTTCATTACCTCTTTTCTGTCATCCATTAGCCTTCTATGTCAGCGTGATCATGGTTTATTAACAGTAATCACAGAGAGGACTCTCAGGTGCTCTTAGAGGCTATATGTCCTAGTTGTGAGGGTGTCCAAATAAGAACTAGTGTCTTTCCTTCTAGACATATTATTTGAACTTCAAATAAACACCTGACATTTCTTGTGGGCCATGTTTTGTGCTCCTCAGCATGCCTAGATGATATTGTATGCCATGGAGGACATCAGAAAGAAAATAATCCCTTAGGTTGTCCAAGTCTTTTTGCTAGAAATTGCAAACATAATTTTGAGTATCACGGGAAGAAAAGAAACAATGTCTGATATGGAGTGGTGGGTAACTAAAAAATTTTATTTAAATTTTAGCTCTAATACAAGACAACAAACAAGTAAAAGACAAGGAGGAAAGGCAAAAGTACCAGTGTTGGATCATGTGCTGTCTTTAATCCATTTACCAGAGAAGGAAGACGTCATTGATCTTTCACAGCCTTGGGTTGCCTTGGTTGTACTCCCGCATATTAGGTAAGGGATATTCTAAGGTACTGTTGTCATGTATTTCTGTAGTACTGTCTAGTTCACTGTTTGTCAGAGATAATTTTCCTGAGGGAAGGACAATAATTACTCACCCTAGTTTGGGGAAACTGGGGTTGGAAGGTGAAAAAATGCTGTGTGGAAATACTATAGTAAAGTGGGAAATAGAACACCAGTTTGTTGAATGCCTACTCACTAAATTTAGTAGTCCAGTACATAAAGATGCTCTTGACATGTTTCAGTTTCTGTGTTTCAAGCACTGTCCTCTCTAGACAATGTTTTTTTCAATAATTACAATGTTCTTGTATGGAAGGAGTAGTTGTAAAGAAGGTGCAATGAATGCTACAACTTAAACTGTGAATCAGAGATAGCAAAAATGTTTTGCTGCTGGTTTCAAACTTGGGGTGAGCTATCTGTAATTTAATACAGGCTAGATGTGAAAGAAAGCTTTCAGATGTGTGTAGGTGTCGGTGTAACAGAGGTAAAAGTCTTCCAATTTGTTTTGGACAGACCAATGGACAAAGAAAACATTGTCCCCTGTGTGACAAGTTTTATAGACTCCCTATTCACAGCCATTGACAAAGGAAACATCTACAAAGGTCAGTTATAGTTATTTCCTGTCTATTTGCTTTTTGTTGATATATAAAAGAAATATAAAAGAGTTTATCTGATGACACAAAGCATGAAAATTAATAGCAGTAGCATTGTGTCCAGATTTGTTGACCAGCTCAAGTGAAACTAGAAGACCAAAGCTTCAGGGGAAACACCCTCCAGGAAACAATTCTGCATTTGCTGTTGGTAATAATGGGGTGGCAGATGTTCTGCAAAGTGGAGGACAGATAACTGGGAAGGAAAAGAAGAAAGTGAGAAAAAAGGATGGAAATCAATCTAAACCAGATTCAGGCTGAAGCAGTTGACTGAAGGAGAGACTGTTGACTCACAAGCTGCAAATTGGACAATTCCAAACCTGTAGTGCAAAGTTTGGGACATTACCATCTCTGACCTAAGTGACAGCACCAATTCTAAAATGCTGCATCTTTCGTCCAGGCATGGGTGGTCACTGGTTGTCTTCCTTCTGGCCAGAAAAAACAATGTTTTAACTTAGTTTTCATTGGGCAGGGCAGTGGTTACTCAGGGATTACAAGTAGTTGACCTTGTGCCAAATGTAAGCAAATAATGGAATGCTGCAGGTTTAGTATTCTTCATTCCTTGGTTTGAAAGGGCTTGTCTAGAGTCTGGCTTTCTCCCTTTATAATCCCTTTATTAACGTTCCTAAATGTATCTGCCAGTTGGTTCTGTTGCTTTGTCTTCTCTATTCTTTGTCAAGCATGGTCACTTTTGATTTAGCCCTTTCTTCTGTCCTGTTTGCAGAGCTTGTGTGCTGTCATGGTTATTTTAGTGGCAATGTACTTATTCTAAAAAAGGGAATAGGCAAGCTTTTTCTTTTCTTGGGTCTTATTTTTGGTGGCAGTAGTAGAGGCTCTGCACCAGCTCTGTGTGTGTGCAAGAGGCACGTTGCTATTTCTTCCTTTGCCCATGAGAGAAAAGGAAACAAATGCAACCTGAGTCCTACACTCCTGCCTCCTATTTCCCCATGCTACATTCTTTGCTTGATTTTCCTCACCCTCCTCCCAAAAGAGGGTTGCTGGACACTTTCTTCATCCTTTGGTATTCTTTGCAGCTCCATCATCTCTACAATTCCTTCCTTCACCTTCTACTAGCACCCAAGTCTCCTCTCACTATCTGTGCAAGGCACATACCAGCCCTGTGATCCCTATTTGACCTGCCTGTCCTCTGTAGCTGGAGGCAAAGTGCAAGTCCTGGAAGACCGGGTGTTTTTCCACAGTTGCTGTGTAGTGCAGGGAAGCAGACTTGTGAACTGAGATAGGCCAACAGCAAGTTACCCCTGGCAGCTGTCCAGGTAACTGCCTGTATAGAAGGGCTTGCCCTATTGATCGTATAGGTGTGTCCACAGTGAGGTGGGAGCCATTATCTTTGTCCAGCACAGATACACTACTTCCAAATGATACACAGATTACAGTTTGGGAACCTCTGCCCTTACACTATAGATGCAGAAGGCTTCATTCTGCCATTACTTGCTATTTCTTCTCCTTTCTTTGAGGAGCTCCTTATGGAGGTTAATGGGGAGCAGGATTCAGCACACACCTGGGGAATTAAGCAACTTGGAATAGAGGGAGGTTTGCAAAGGAATAAATGGGAAATCAGTTCTCACTTCCCCTTCTTTTCCATGGCAGCTGGCAGCATTTAAGAAAATTATATTCTTTAAAAACTTTCTTCTGTTTGCCTGGTTTAAGAGCAGTATTTCTTCTGCTTGGGAAGAGGTGGACAGGGGAATTTATTTTATGTTTTTTTAAAACAACCTACTTGCTAACTTTGGAGTGGTGGGGGAAAAGAATTGCCCTTCCCCTTCCTTGGCTGAAAGGCCTTTGGCTCTCCTGTGTGTCTGGGAAACCCTCCATCACTGAAGGATGTTGAGAGGTTTCGGAAGGAGGCACAATTGCTGTGACAAAATTCAGCAAGCTCACCTTCCATCCATTCACTAACAGATGTTCAGTCTTTAACTACATGGGACAGCTTTGAAGGTCTCATACGGTAGCGCATTGCCAAAATGCCAGAGTTTATAGGCACCTGTGTGGTAGCATCAGTATATATTTTTGTTTCTATTTTACATATCAATTTGAGCAGCATTTCTTCATTTCTGAGTGCTGTTTGTAGCATCAAGCTATCTGAGACTCCTGCAACAGTGCTTAGCTCCAGATCTCTCTTTTCTGTGTACATGGGTGTGACAGAAACAGATGCAAACAGGGAGCTGCTCACAACTTTCAATGCTGGCTTGCTGGAGTACACGCTTACTTTGATAGCCAGAGGAGTGTTTCCTTCATGGGTTATGATAATGGTTAGAAAATACACATGCCAGTTCTGGGATCCATATGTTACCCTATTTCTGTGACTCCAGCATTTTCAGGATGGGTAAGCGCCATATAAACACAAGTCATTGAGAGCTGAGTAAATATACAGGCAGTTCTTGTTCTCTCTTTGCTCCAGGAAGCCTGTTTGTGGCCTGCCAAGCTGTAAGTACTCTTCTTAGTTTGGCAGAGTCTTCTGAAATACTCCATTTGTTACCTGTGGAGCGTGTCAGGAGCTTGGTGACGTAAGTAAACTCTGCCTGTTCTGTGATCGTTCATGATTCTCCTTGGTACGGCAAAGAGTTGACTTTGCTTTTATATAGGGGCTTTTTAAATGCCTCTTTGTGTTGCCTGTTCTGTAACACCGACATGTTGCTTCAGTATTGTGGTTATGTAAGGCAGCAATGTTGTAGGCACTGTTTGTTTGGAGAACCAGGTAGATGTAGTGCCTGTTCAGTAACATTTTCTCTGCAAACTGAAGCTTTCTTGGAGAGCTGCAGGGTAGTGTGTCAAATACGTTGGTTCTAGTTTTGCCTAGAAGCACTACTCTTAGTAACTGCGTTACATTATAATTATAAAAAAGACAGGAACAGCACCTTCTGAGTTGTGTCAAAAGCTTGAACTTCTGCAGTCTGTTGGCCGTGCTGGGATTCTGCCATGGCCTTACATACCCATGTGTGCATTCCCTGCAACGGGAGGAGGTTTTGTGCGCTCCATTTTATTTATTGTAACTCTCTTCTACTTAAAATTGGCATGCCTGAGTGGCTGGAGGGATTGAGGGAAACTGTTGAACTCTCTTTAGCAAATCCTGCTGAACTTGTCAGCTCCCATCACTGTTGGGCTGGAGCACCTCCAAATCTTCAGTAGTTTGAGCTTCAAAACATCCTGTTCAGTTAGGAAACCATGGTGCCCATGTCTGAGGCATGATGGAGACAAAATAGCTTGCCCAGATCAAGCAGGAAGCCTTGGCAGTGAGCTCCAGTCTAGTGCTTTTCTGCCAGCTTTGGGCTGGGGGTGTGAAACTCACTTGGGACAAGGGATGTTAGGTAGTAGAAGGAGGTTTTCCTGTGGGCAGGCAGGATTCCTGGTGTGTCACCTAAGTCCAGATTATTTCTTTTTCTGTTGAGGTTGATCAGTGACTGGACATGTGGGCAACAGCAGCAGTCCTTGTCTGACCTGTGCAGATGTATTTTCTGCAGCTGCCTGTGTGTGGGTCCAGCCTGCTAGCCCCAGCGTGGCAGGTCTGATTAGTACAAAGGAGGAATATCATGCATCTTGGACTGTATTAGGAAACTGGGCTTTGAGGCTGTAAGTCAGTGTGTTGGTGAAGTCTAATTTCACAGGCCTGCTGGTGCCAGCAGAGTCTGAAGTCATGTGGAGTTTTCTCTTAATGTTTTGATTGTCACTACTGCCTTATTTTCAAGTACCTGTATTGTTGCAGTGCTCTCTGTATGCTAATAAAATACTCCATTGTTTTAGCACTTTCCCTTCAGACCCCTCTGCCTTGCTGTTGGCTGATCTCTATTACACGAGGTTGGCATTGTGTGGCTGCCAGGAACCCCTTTCTCAAGTGAACCTAATGGACTTGTTTGAGAAGTTGCATCCCAATATTTCCACTGGTGTTTCCAAGGTAATCTGCTTTTTTTGAGCATGTGCAAGATAATTTGTTTTTTAACAACGTAATTTAAGTAAACTGAGTTAAATGACAAAGGCTGAAAGGAGAAACATGAGACTGTGTAAAACTACTAATTCCATAGTACCTGTTTAGGACTGTGTCCATTTCTGAGAGGCTGCCAGGGGCATCAGTTAATAGAGGTTAACTTTTAGCTCTGAGAGACTTGCCTCTTCCCTAGAGGTGAACCAGAGTAGGAGCCTAATGTATTCATTCTGAATTGCCTGCTAGATTACAGGAGCTCATTCATGTCTCAGCTCTAGTGAGAACCCAGTGAAATCAGCCTTCTGTGCAAAACACTCACCTCTGTAGGTGTGTATGCATCTGCATATGTAGCCTGCATTCTCCTGCATGCTTCTGACATATGTTTCCACTTTGGATAGGTCCGGCTATTGACTGTTCGAATTCTAAACCATTTTGAGAATCCCCCTTCTACACAGATTGAGGTAGGGCTAAAACTTTTCATTTAACATTTCAAAGCCATCTGTGTGTGATGCTGTGTGTGAACTGTTTTCCACTTTGCAGAAACAAAGCATGTGTCTGGCAGAGGCTGTCCTCTGCTTTTGTGCTTTCACATTCCAATTCTATCTCTCTATCCCCTGCCTCCTGATCTTTTCAAATGTGTGAATTTTGATCCCTAAGTGGTGGAAGCCAGAGCAAATCCCCTGACTTTGTTCTGTGATCCAAATAGCTGGGACTCTGTGTAGTTTTGTTGAAAGACCTTTTAATGAGAAAAGGATACTCTTAACAAAATGCATGTCATTTGCTTGTTCAGGGTGATGGCACAGGGGAGCTCCAACCAGTATTTGCCATATTGCTCCAAGCAGAACTTGTGCCAGCAACAGTGAATGATTACAGAGAGAAACTTCTCCATTTGAGGAAACTAAGATATGATGTAGTGCAGTCTGCAATACCAAGTGGATCTCTGCAGGAGGTAAGTAGTTATTGTCAAAATGCAGTTGTCACATTCCTTTATTTCAAGAGAACATTCCTACTCTGTCACATGGATTGCAGAGTTTTTAATAAGAGTTCATAAAAAAATTAATTACCTCCCAGATTAGGTTTTAGAAAACTTACTTGTTAGTAGGGATCACAGCTCCCATTGTCCTTGGGACTATTGTGTTCTCTTGAATATTTAGTAGAACAAGAGTGGTATCCAGATAAATGACCCACAACAAGATTTATCAGGTTTTGGTATCATGGAAAGGAAGGCAAATGATTCCAGGGAGAAGTGATTCATGCGCAAATTTAAAATCATGACCTTGCCATACCCTCAGCATGGCTGAACATCGGTAGGATGTTGGTAGGCCATAGGAGAGCCTAGCTTCTGGATCTTACTGCAGGGTAAAAACCTTGTATGCCTGTGACTGTTGAATCTCCACTGCTGCTGAGCTAAAGGGGACCACACTTTCTAGATGTTGGAAGGGTCACAATTTTACTAGACAGATGAATCATGGATTTGGTGGGAGGGATTTTCTTTATTATTTTTGTGGCTGTTGCTGTACCTGTATAATTATTTTTTTACCTTGTAAGCTCTTGTGAGGAAGGGTTGTAGGTCAGTCCTACTGCAATGGAGACTCTGCAGGGCAAACTTTCCTCTTTCTGAGGTCCCTAATGCTGCTACGGTAGCCCTGAAGTTCGAGAGGTAGGCAGGCAATCCAGATCATCTGCCATGCAAAACATAGTTCAGCACATTCATGGTATGTCAGTATGGTGACTAGATCTCAGTGCAGCTTACGGTAAAAGGGCTCTAGATTTCCCCATGCAGCTATGAGACAAGGAATGATGGTGTGTGTGACTTGCTTCATTACTTGTAGTACTTCTGAGAACTTGTTCGATCAAAGTTTCCTCTTTGAGAGCAAGAAAAGTTAGGGGAGGTTGGTTGGTCTTTAACTACTGTTTTTTACATCTCAACAAGGTGGTATTGTGTGTCATTCTAGGTGCCTCTTCGGTATTTACTGGGAATGCTTTATATTAACTTCAGCCCTCTCTGGGATCCTGTAATTGAACTCATAACGTGAGTATATCCAGTTGGATGCTGCAATCTGTAGTTGTCTCATAGAACATTCCTTCCAATGTTCTGTGAATAAAAGCCGAGGTAAAAATGCCCAATTTGGAAAGAACTGTGCATGAGAACCTTCATGTGAAATCTTCTGAAACGAATTTGATCTGTGAAGTAAATCGCAACCTGTGTAGACTTTTTAACTTAGTTTCTGATTTTTTTTCTTACTGCTGAAAGGAACTTGCAAAAAATATAGTCAAATAGCATCAGAGTTTTAAGTCAAAGGTAGCAGGATTTGATTAGTGTTTCACAAATGCTTAAAGGAGCAAGAAGTCCCTCTCAGTTTCCCCATCTCTGACTTTTCTGTCCTTACTGGAAAACCTCTCAATCCTACTAAAGAGTAGGGAAGACTTATTATGGTGACAGCTGAGCTAAGTACCGAAATCAGTGTCTGGTTACAGCATGACTTTATCTTCTTGGGTTTTTTCCCCCTCTGTTGTATGATTAAAAAGGATGGGATTTTCCCCTTCAAACCAGTGAATTAATAAAAAAAACCTAAACCAGCTCTTCAAAAGATATGTCTACACTAATTCTTCCTTTGGTTCTAAATGATGTTACTGTACAGAAGTCAGTAGAACGTTTGAGAACATTTTTACTCAATTTGAGTTCATTTGAAGTCAGGAGATACAACCAGATTATTTTAATAACAATTGACACTTGGAATCCATGGGTAGAGGCAAGGAAGTACTACAGCTGTATCATGCAGATGTCCTGTCTTTGGACACCCACATTAAAGCAGTGATCAAAGCCTCTGATTGGGTTAGTTGTTAACTTGCCTAGTGACGCATGGCTTTTTGTTTTTTCTTTTAATTTCATGCTGTTTTATGCTTTCTTAGTTCTCATGCAAAGGATATGGAGAATAAACAGTTCTGGAAGGTCTTGTATGAACATTTGGAGAGGGCTGCTACCTATGCTGGTAAGTCATGGCTCCTAAACATTGTTGTGACAGAAACCCAGCTAATTGTGAATGACATGACTGTTTTTATGTGCCCCAAATTTATGTGGGGTTGGGGAATTCAGAACCAGTGCTCTTGACTACCAGTGTCATGTCTAGGGCAGGAATGGAGAGGCTTGGGAGAAAACTCTGTCTCCTCCTGTCCTAAACACCAAGAAGTAGATTGAAAAGGCCCCTGCATTACAGGAGGGAGTTGCAGGTTGTGGGAAGCCATGCAGCAGTTTCATCCCTGCTTAAGGCTGGCTCTGCCCAGAACTGATCAGGAACAGCGCTGAAACCTGTATAATAGGGCCAACCATCTTTCTGCTCCTAACATTCATTGGAATTCCTGCAAACAGTGGCTTTCTCAAGCGTGCTTTTGAGGTTTACCTGTGGGTGTTCGGAATCTATGATTTCACAACAGAGCCATGAGCACACAGCCATTTGTGGGCTTCTGTGTTATTAAAGAGAACTGAGATTAATTGACATGGTCATGGCTGTAAGAATACTTTATAAGCAATACAGGTCTTCCAGGTCAGTGTTAAATACAGTTGTCTGAACAAGTACATGTCACCAAAAATATTATTTTCATAGTGGGGGATTGGTACCTTGCCAGTGGCAATTACGAATTAACCTGAAGAGATTTTCTTTATCTGTTCTATAGAATTGGAGCTGCAAAATGAACTCGATGAACAGGAGGAAGGCATTGCTGAAATAGAAAGCGAGAAAATGTCAGGAGGAGGGGTGGGGTCTGTCTTCCTGGAGCAGCTGAGGACTAGAACAGATTGCAGCGACCGGTTGGACCACACAAACTTCCGTTTTCTACTATGGAAAGCACTGGATAAGTTTCCAGACAGAGTGGAGCCTAGGTCAAGGGAACTTTCCCCACTTCTTTTGAGATTTATTAGGTAAGTAAGATTTATTTTTCAGCTGAGAGGACACATTGCTTTCAATGTGTTGCTGAGTTCTAAGTCTATGGGTATCCCATTATAGACTTTATTTCCTGAATGTATAGCTGATGAGATGTCTGTTTCCGGTTAAGATAACCTTTTGATTGAAGTGTGGGTTCTGTTAGAACATCACACAAGAAGGCAGCTGAAATGAAACTAGCAGTACCTTTCTGCTGCTCAGTCTCTCATTTATTGAATTGCGTCTGTCACAGCCTCATTACTCCATTAGGGAGTGATTTCAATGGAAATAAAATTCCTTTTTCTTTTTAAATGAAAACACATTTCATTTTGGAATCATAGAAGACCAAAATATTTTCCTCCAAGATGGGGAGAACACTGGTTTTGTTAGAGGCTGGTTCAGTTTCCTGCCTCTGGAGGGAGAGCAGTGGTGTGCTTGCATGCGTGCACATATCAGTAGTATGACGCACATGGGATAGATGTGATCTCACAGCAGGGGAAGGTTTCAGTTATTCCTTTTCTATGATTAGGAAACCTATGTTTTGCTTGCCTTCCTGGAAAAATTGAACCATAGTGTGATAGGTTAGTTTTCTTGCTTACTCTCACACTGTCATACTCACTGTTCATCTGCCTATTCAAGCAAACACAACCCCCATGCCCTCCACGTAACCTCTTTACAGACCTTTAGTAATTCAGTGATTCAGGTCTCTTTTTCTCCTCTCCACTAGGAACCTCCAGTCTCCTTTAGTGTATTTGGTCACTGCCTTATATCTCTGCAACTTGTAGGCGAAGAAGCATATACTTGCTGAAGTACGCTTCTTTGGGAATTTTTAGCCACGTAGTGTCCCAAGACATAGTGCCATTAATGATGAATATGGTGGATTGTGGAATTTTCAGTTGTCTTGCCCTGAAACCCTGAAAAAATGCTATGCTTCTTAATTCTTTCCTCCTTTTTTTTTTTTTTAAAAAAAAACAAAACAAAACACAGAAATGAGTACTACCCAGCAGATTCATTAGTGGCTCCATCTCAGGATCTTAGAAAGAAAACTAGTGGTACAGTGGCAGCAAAAGAAATACCCAGTGAAGAGGTGAATGATGTTGAAATGGAGGAGGAGGAAGAAGAAAAGGAAGAAGGGGAACCAATTACTATAGGACTACCAAAAAAGAAAACAAGAAGAGCTGCTGCTAAGTAAGTATTTTAGTTTTCCCTTGCTCGTGCTTTCATGGAAGGGCAGATTCAGCAGCTTGATAAAAGCTATGGTTTTAAATATATATTCCTTTTTCTTTTGTTTGCACTTTGTAATTTTTCAATTGATTACCAGCATTTTAGAGTCAGAAGCTCTGCCTGCACAGTGCTAAACATCCAAAGATGTTATCTACTTGCCTGCTGACAGTGTGTGGTTTGTGTTACTTTAACCAAAAATTATGTGGTATTCTGAAGCCATTGTGAAATTTTTGGAGGCCATCATACCTGCATTCCCCTGGCTTCTCTGTGTGTACCTGTTGATCTTATAAAACCATGGGCATTGCCGAACACTTTGAAAAATGAGGCTCTTCATTTAGTTATTTTAATATTTGGATTCTGCAATTGCCTACCTGTTACAAATCTTGGTCCTGGACTACTTTTTAGGGACAAAGATTTTTATTTGGTAATGTTTTAGACTGAAGCTACACGCTGTTGTAATGTCATTGTTTGCAGTGCTGAATACATGGAAAAAATTACTCTCTGTATTAATTCTCCACAATTTCTCTAAATAGAGTCTTTTATTCTGATGACCTCTGTCAAACATCTGTTACAAATACATCAAAGATTTGTATTTTGCCACTTCTTCTGCAAAGAGTGGCCCTTGTAATGACAGAGAACTTAAAAATATCACCTTATGTGTTGGAGTACAAGTATTTGATATGTAACCTGAATTGTCTTTTAACTCCAGGTGTTTCTTTTTGTTCCCAGATTCTGGCTCGTGTCTGTAAATTAGCAACAATTAAAATACAGTGACAGTCCAAGATTTCCCACACACACCTCCCAAACTCCATCTCAAAATGTCCATGTATTTAAATGGAAACATTGGTTCCTGGTAGTAGTAACACAGGCATAAAAGATCTATCGGAGGTGTGTTAATGGGTTTTGGAGTTACCTCCCCTTGTCTTTGCCCTGGACAGTTCATGCAGTCAGGCCTGTGTCGTGGTTAGGAGAGCTCTCGTGGGGCTGCACCCTGTGGCCCACAAGGTCTGGTTGAGGCAGTGGGAGGACCCATGCCTGCCCTAAGCCTGGTGTGGCGTTGCTGGAAGGCATCGTACTCATCCTTTGGCTGATCTCAGCCATGCAGGAGGGTGGCCCAGCTGTGTGTCTAGAGAGTTTAGTGTAAACTATCAGGGGGATCAGCTGGATGAGGACAGCTTCTGCCGACCCCACAGTGCATAGGGTAGAGGAGAATCTCACACCTTCCTTATCCTGGTCATCTCTCTCCCTTCCCACAAAGTGGAGCTGGGGCAGATGTGGGGTGATGCAGCCACTTCTAGAGGAACTGGCTCCCATCTTTGCTTGCAGCCCAGCATAAGTCCAGCACAGCCTGTGGCTAAATGCAGCCCTTCATGTTGATAGGAGAGAAATGAGCACCAGTTAAGGGCAAGTAAATAAAGAGGTAAATTCCCTTGTTTGGTGTTCCAGGCTGGGCTGGCAGAGAGAAGTAAGCCACATCTTGACTGTTTGTATTCCTTTCTCATCAAAAGCTGAGCCCATCTAGTGCTGCTGAGGAAATAGCCTCCGTGCAGTGAAGTGATATCTGGAAGGAGCTGCTTAGGAAGGGGAACAGGATACCTCTTGTTCTATCTCTGAAATGGAAGCCTGTAGACTTGGAATCCTCCTGTGTTGGGGTTTTTTTTTTTTTTCCTTTCTTATTAATTTCCATAAAACTTCCCCATTTGTTTATGATAATGCAGGATTGTCTCTCCTGGTCATTTAAAAAAAATATTTTATTTTGTTTTACAGGCAACTAATAGCCCATTTACAAGTTTTTTCTAAATTCTCGAATCCTCGTGCATTGTATCTGGAGCAGAAGTTGAACGCATTATATACCCAGGTGATGCTATTTGCTGGCTTTTAGAATTACTGCTAATAAATGAACCCATTCTTATTTGAATGCAGTGTCTGAGACTGCAGAAACCTGTAGTTTTCTGAACCCAGCCATGATAGCTGAAAAAGGAGCTGTCCTTGAGAGAGCTTCCTAGCAGGCTTCACTTGAAATGAGCCTCTTTAGCAAAGACCTGCTTGAGATACCTGGCTTAGTTTTCCAGGAGTGGCTCATGCAAACAGATCTGGCAGCAGACAAGCAGTAATCTTTGGCAAGGTGGAGAAGTGGCTGTAGAGGAAGTCTGTTCCACTTGCACAGCAGGTGGAACCCCCTCTTGGGGGTTCAAAGCTTGGGGAAGACCCAAGAAAATTTATCCTTGTCCTACAGAGTTGTGTCTACAAAGAGTATGGTCAGTGTGAACAACAGATCATTTTGCATCATAAAAGAAAACAGAATTTCTTCTTGAAGAATATTCAGTTTGATAAGATTTCTTCATGAGGGATTTCCCTGAAGGAATTATCAAAAATATGACTCTGAAGAGGGATCATAAGTGTTTATCCTACACTGCTTACAAGGGTGTTTTATTAATTTTACTGGGTTTAGTTGGTTCCTGATTTGTGGGTTTTTTTCAGATCACTGGGCTTTGGTCCAATTGTTCCCGATATGTGTTCTCTGAGGCTGTGGTTGTGGGCTGTGTTAAATGGTACAAACCTGTTAGTTCCCTAGGTTTCACCTGGCACCTGGTGTGGGAGTTGGAAGGTCCATTCATTAGTCCCCAAATTTCAGAATCTCTAATGAGCATCCACTCTGTTTCAGTCAACCTCAGAGTTTTGCTTAGGACAAGAGTTGGCCCATGTGTTGGCTTACAATAATATTATTAGGAAAATATTGAACAGGTGTGTATGGGTCAAAACAGCATGTGAATACAGCCTGACATAAGAAGAGAGGTTACTCCATCGCTTACTGTTTGCCATTTCTGTGTCTTAGCATACGTATTGTTATGGCTGGTGTGTCTGTCTGGCACAGGGATGTCATGGAAAAGTGACCTTTGATGATTCTAGCCTGTGCTGTTTGGTAGGAGACTGAAGAACGGATAAGGATGCTGCTTGGGGAGATTATTTGTATTTCATAGTGCCTAGATTATGAGGAGTCATCTTTGAGAGAGGGCAAATCTCAGTGCAACCTTGCGTATCAAGTCTTATGAGTATTTTGTGTTTGTCACAGGGAAGAGATACAGGTGTCTTGGGATGGTTTGGGTAGTCTGCTTTTTAATCCAGTCTTCCCAGATACACAGCTGGTAACTGGTTTTGGAAGTTGAAAATGCAAGCTGACAGTGGTCCAAAAGACAATTATGAAAAACCAAATAGTATAACTATCCTATGCAGATGGGGGAGGAAAGTATATATGAACTACCAGCAACCATGTCCGCTCTTTATGAGTGACAGTTGTATATTTGCATCTTGGCTTTATACTGGCAACACATACATTCTGTTTCCATTTTGATAAGTTAGTCCAAAACCTGCTAGAGCTTGGATCCTTTGGGTTGTTCCACTATTTTCAGTAAGCATTTCTGTCTTCTAGACAGGGACTCATTTTTTTTCTTTTGTCATTTGCAGTTACTGTCCCATCAAGACCAGAATGTACAGAGAATAGCTCTTGACTGTATAATGACATACAAGCATCCTCATCTACTGCCATACAGGTAAAAGCTTTTATATTATTTCAGCATTGGTGCATGAGCCTGCTGTCATATCAAAATACTGCTTGGGGTCAGTTGCCTCAAAGAGAGAGCCTTTCCTATATTTGTTGAAGACATATGTATAAACTTTAATTTTAGCCAGCTGCATATTTCCTATCTAAAACAGAAACAGGGTCTTGAGGTTGGTCAGTGTCTCTTTTTTGTTTACAGGAAAATGGCAACACTTTCATTCTGTCCCAGAATAGTGTGTGCTTAGTAGTTGCATCATTTTCAATGAGGCCTTTTGTACTGATGATTTTTAACCACTCAGAGAAAGTGACAGCATAAAACTGTAGTTTGTGGTCGAATAATCTCTTCAGAATGTGTCCAGGAGGTACCTTCCTACATAATTATCTTGGACTTGATGGCTTTTAAAATGTTTTTTTGCTAAAAGGGTGGGAACATAGTACTTTTATATTTTATATACAGCATAGATTAGATAAGTAGGTAGTTGGATATAGATGTGTGTCTGTTATAACCCCTACCTGCCCTCAAATAATGTTTATTGCTCTCAGGGAGAACTTGCAAAGGCTACTGGAGGACAAGAGTTTTAAAGAAGAAATAGTCCATTTCAGTATTTCTGAGGAGACCGCAGTAGTAAAAATGGAGCATCGACCAGACCTCATCCCTGTTCTTATGAGGTGTGTCATGAAATGCGAGTTTAAATGTTTTGTGTCAAAGTACCACGTGCAGAGATGTAAAGCTGCTGCTTCTCATTTTAAGCAGTTGAGATAAACCTATAGTGAATGGTGTAGTTTGACAACTTATATGGTTTCCTTATTAACACATTTATGTAATGTGTTATGTAAATGATGTTTTCTTTAAAAACTCCGTTTTGGTAAACACTGTTTCTTCTAAGGCTTACAGAGAACTGTGAGAGTGTTTCAGTTCACTGTTGCCACTTATTAAGATGCAGTGTGCAAGTTATGATGCAGGTTGCTGCTTGAGCAGTATCTTCCCTCAAGCTAGCCTGGAGGTGTTCTAGTTTTATACCTGCAGTCTCCAGCAAAGCTTCCATTGTAGTAGCAGAAGCAGATCTTTCACTGGGATGTTTTAGGGCAATGTGTAGTAATTCAGTGGGGACCCTGAAGGAGGGACTTCTGCTCAGGTTGCTCTCACTAGAGAGTATTTTTAAACAGAATTTCTTCCTGGAGAATAAGAGACTAGGAAACAGATGGTTTGCCAAAAGCTAATGCAACCTCTTTTTGGTTCTTGAAGAATTCTCTATGGCAGAATGAGAAACAAAACAGGGAGCAAAACACAGGGCAAGTCTTCAGCAGGCACTCGCATGTCGATCGTTCTGCGATTTCTTGCCGGCTCACTGCCAGAAGAGATACGGATGTTCTTGGATCTGCTCTTTGAAGCTGTGAAGCAATTCAGTAATGGTAGGTACAGGCAGTAGAAGCTGGGGGGTATGGCGCTTCCTGACCTGTAGAGATATGGGGGGATAAATATGCTTAGTACTGTTAGGTGCTTCAGTTTGTCTCTAATAGTGCCTTGGAAGGGTGAAAGTAAACTTTTGATAAGGACTGGGATTGCCCTGTGCTTTTCCTTACAAAGCATGATTGCTCTGTTTTACAGGGCCAAGGTCAGAAAAGCTGAATGACTTGCCACAACTGTGCAAGTAAGCTGTAGCAGGCCAGGAATGAGCAATCACTAGCATCGTAGGCTAGCCTGAGTATGATGGCAATAAACAGAGGTTGTAAAGTGCTCTGCTACTGTAGCAGTGGAAGACATCTGAGTTGAGTGTCATAGGAGATGGAGACCTAGAGTTGTCCTTATTTAGAAAGCTGAATGTGAGGAGCTGTAATTTAGGGTCAGATTATACTTTTTTTCATTAAAAAGTCTTTTTGGTAGTGGGTATCTTGATAGTGCTTGTCTAGGTAAGTTGCTGTCCCTTTGCCTATCACAGGGCCTTGCCAGACTGCAGTGCTTCGAAGTATGTCAGAGCTGGATTTAGCTAAAGTCCTGCCTCTTGGGCGTCAGCATAGCCTCTTCAATGGTCTCGAAGTTGTGTTGAAAAACATGGGACATTTGATCCATCAGTACTTGCCTGAAATTCTACAGATTCTGCTCTGCATGACGGCTGTGGTAAACTGCATCCTCCAGCAGAGAGAAAAGGTATGATATACAAACGTACATGTGAATTAACTTCCTTTCCCTCCTCCTCCCCTTAGTTTGCACATGTACACCTACCTTTGCTGATTCAGATAAAGCTAAGTTTAATGCCAGCATGGAGTAAAGTTTAGCAATTAGGTGTCAAATAGATGTCAAAATAGAGGCCAATTACATTTTTCTGAAAGTGCTGCAGGTTTCAGGCAGTGCAGGCAGAGTTAATACATTTAGAAAGCTGCTTTGCATTGTATTTTTGTTTGAGTTACTGAAAAGAGAGTTGGAGGTGATCTCTGTGCATTGCTACCTCCCTGCTCTGTGGACAGATGGGCATGAGGGAAAGGTAAATGATTTGTTGTAAGGCCCTAACAAGATCTTATGGCTGGAAGTTGAAATTGCCCTTAACAGTGTAGTTTCTTGGCTGCAAGGATAAAACATTTGGGCAGAGGAAGGAGAGGATTTAAAGTTCCTTGCCTGAGGACTTCAGAGCAAGACTTGTTTTGAGATGTTTTGTAGCAGTGCCTAGACCCTAGGGGAGCTCAGCATTGTGGATCATCACGGTGATTATCTACAGTGATTCTCTCCTGCTGTGGGACACAGCGAGAACATGGCTACCAGCCATGCTTTCAGCACATTAGAAGCACATTCAGCTCTGTATCAGGAGTAGTTATGCTAATCCAGTGTCACAATTTGGGTCTTAGCCAGGTATCTGCAGAGCACTACGAATGGTTTTTTCCCTGCTGTGCAATGGCTGTACATGCAGAAGGGGTCAGGTGAGGAAAACATTCTGTTAAAGATTGCCTGCGCCTAAAGACGGGGCATATTGGCATACTGCTGCTGTGTGTCCAGGAGAGCAGCGCAGAGATGCCTGAGCTCTAGCCCAGATAGCTGAGGGGGTCTGTTGCCAGGTCTTTGGAAGCTATGACACTGAGCCAGGCTTTTCTGCCTTTCTGAAACTAGTGCCTTTGCCAGGCTTCACAATCCAAATAGGAAAAGGAAAGCTCAAGTCTGGTCCAGTGAAGAGCACGATCATATATTAGGTGAGAAACAAGCAAACTGCACAGTCATCGTCATCACTGCGGTGTTGAAGCGAATTATGAGATGATAGCCAAAGTGGCGTGTTGGAAGGAATTATGTGATGATAGACTGAGCAAGTGGCGTTAGGTAATGAATGCTTTGTCACTATGTGGGCGTGTTCTTGCTAAGACCCATCTGTGAGTATTTGAGGCTAGAACTTGTCTTGAAAACAATCCATTAAACAAAGCAAGCCCTTGCATTTAGGCAGCATCCAAGGTCCCATAGCTTGCCTTCAGGCTGCGCGGAACCTCATGACTCTCTTCATTTATGAAGAGGATAAGCAAATTTTAGGATGGGCAGCATCCCACAGTCTGACTTGAGCAAGGGATTGCACGTGCCTACATGTTTTAAACTGAGGAAGGAAAAATGTTACTTCATTCATTGCTGGGATAGTCACATTTTGCTAGGGTTACTACAGTAATCCTGTCATCACTGTGTAATGTACAGAGTGAGTCTGTCATTTGTCTGAACTTATTTAGCACTTCATTAGCCCCTGAAATGTTAAAAGCTCAAGGAAGAGTGTGAGAAATCTATTTATCTTGTCTAATGATTAGAAGACATTCTTGGAGTTTGAGAGTAATTTATTGCAAACTGATACTGCCTGGAGTGTTAAACATCAACTTTGACTGTTTTAAGCCAAGTTATTCATTCACCATTTCCTACTGTTTGTGTTCAGTCATGAGTTTCTTTGTCCTCTCAAACTTGATCTCAGAGGATTGCTTTTATGGCAACTGAACAGTGGGAGACCCAAAATCATTTTGCTAAGCAATCGCAGCCTGGTTAGTGCTCTCTTTGGCCCTTCAAGCAGCATATTTGCTGCCTGGAAGCTGACTGCACACCATTACTACACATTCGGCACAGCTTCGGAGGTCATGGGCAACAGCATGCTTGGTTGCTTTTCCACCATCTCCTCTGCCTTTTTACCTGTGATTTTGGGTGCAAAGGGAGCATGGCAGTCTATTGGATGGTAGAGTCTCGTGTCTTCAGAAGTCCATACGTACATCAAATTAAAAAAATTGTGATGTCTTCCAGTGAGGCTTTGACACCAAAGCTGCTTTGCAAAATAAGAGTACAGATGTTTATTCTGTGTGGTGGATCGTGATATGTACTGGAGACCCTGAGGAACCCAAGACATAGCTCCAGTCTCAGACAGTGGCCTTTATTTGCTCTGATATGGCACTGTTGTTTCTGAGACTGGAGTTCAGTACCTGTGCACTGTGAAGCTACCTCATGTGTTTGTGCTGTCCGCATTGCACAGTAGGGAAATAATTTAGATTACTCAAGTCAAGACCCTTCTCCAGAAGAGTCAGAATGCAGCAGTGCATGAATAACTTCATGATTAGCTGCATGACTGACTTCCTTACTAAAATGTTTTCCCCAAGAAAGGCTATGGAACCTAAATGCTCAATGGGTACAGGAAGCATCCACCTGTAATCAAATGCTGTACTCCTACCTGCGCCATTGGAGGACGTGATTCACATTCTTGCCTTCTCTATTCTTCCCCCTTCTCCTTGTCTGTTGATTTCTTTTCTCCCCAGTAGATCTCAGTGTGCAAAGTACAACTTTGCTTTCGAGAGCTGATTTGGGTCCTTGCCTGTGTAAAACAGAATTATTTAAGTGTCAGGGCTGGAAATGTAACTGTGTTGTAGCTTTTTGCATTTTGTCCAAAAAGGGCAGATGCTACTTCAAACCTGTATGGATTTTCATGAGCTGAAGGACTAAGTGCAGGAACAGGCACCCTTTAGAAAAGTTTTGGTCAGCTGTGAGAGGTAGTTTGCTACTGTGAGCAAGTTGCAGGAGAAAACCGAAGAACATTGTGGTAGTTCCAGCAAAGGTTGTGTCTGTGGTCAGTGAATTGCTGTATTTAATTTCAGAGCAAGCTTGTAGTAGTTGTTCTGCAAAGGTGTTACTGGGGGGCTGTGGGCTTTGTTTTGTTTCTACAGGTCCAACCTAGGTTGATTAATCCACTGAAGAACTTGAGACGTCTTGGACTCAAGCTTGTGGTGGAGTTTTTCTCTGATTATGAGACCTACAGCTTTAGTGTGGAAGAGATTGATGCAGTTTTCCATGCAGTGGTATGGCCTCAGGTAAGTATTTCTTGTTCTTCCAAACAGCTTTTGTGTACCGTGTACTATGCAGAGAACTTCAGCTGTGCTGGAGTCCATTGTGTCAGCTATGTCTGTCACAAGATTGGATGCAGCCTTAGACGGATTCTGGCATTCTGATGTGTCTGTGCAAGGCCAGTTTCTTGGCTCGTGTCTGATTAGTCCTGGAATAATCAAGTCACAGGCTAAAGTACAAATTAATACACCTGAATAAAATGGGTGTTATTTCTTTGTTCTTTAACCACAGAAGCAGACTTCTTCCCTGGGTGCTTCAGGGAAGCAAAATAATACTAGTCGCTTCTAGGCACACTTTGCTACTGTTCTGTGTGACAGTTGTTGGGCCTGTGGTAGGGGTCTGCAAAAGCAAATGCTGCTGCAGGAAAGGAAGGACCCAGCAGGGTCTGTCAGTGGGCAGTGTGCTCTTGTGGCTGTCTGCTGGGAGACGCATGTGAGCACAGTGACAAAGCACAGGGTTGTGGCCTTCATCAGAGAAATTCAGATCACCTCTGAGTTGGGAAAATGCACTATTGTGAGAGGAGGAGAGAACACAGTATTTAATTTTAAATTGTGCTGGCTTTGTCAGAGCACCGGCCTCTGAAGTTATCATGGAATGCATGTACCAGCTGATGGGTTGCCTCTGATCTAAAGGCAGTCACGTCTACCCAAAGGGTAACTGAGCAAGATGGGCTGACTCCAACAGAGCTCTTCTGCTAAGACTTTTGAGGTAACCAAATGCCCAACTTCCTTGCAGCAGCAGAGTGTCAGAGAGCTCCAGGAGTAACTGCTGTGGTCTGTGAAACCCCAGATCTGCTTCTCTAGACATGTTTGTTTACTGCTGCCCTGTTTCTCTGCTCTACAGTATGTGATGTATAGTATGTATAAGTGGACAGACAGTAGATAAAATACTCTCAGGCAGTGCATATGGCTTTGTGTTTTACTGGGCTGAGCAACAAGGAGTTGTATGTTCATGGTTTGTCCATGGAATTTTTTTAAGGCCAGGGTGCTACGTGGCCAAAGCAGTGAACATTTATTGCAGTCCCAGCGCAGTTCAAGCATGTGGTTCAGGCTTTAGGGTCAGCAAAGCACTTGATGCTTTTGGGAGCATTACGTTTAGAAACACAGTACATCTGAACAAGATGTAAAATTGTTGTTAAACAGTTAGAATTCCTGTTGTCCTTATAGGTGTCAGGACAACAGAGATGGTTTTGGAGCTTGGATGGTAGTATGATCCAGAAGCTCCCTCTGGAGGGAGTCTCAACCAGTGAACTCCATGAAGATTTGGTTTTGGCAGAAGAATCAGTTGACTTGTGTACTTCTGATTTTTTTAAGGTTATGAAACTGAGGTGTATAAAAGCTTGTGGAGAGGGCAAATTGTTTTAAGCCTATTGTACTGGGAGCTGGAGATTGCTGCTCTTCATAACCGAGGAGTTTGCTGCAGAGGCTCAATATTGTTAGTCTGCACAGCAGCATTCCTGCAGGATTGGATCAATGGTTTACGCTTCATTGTACATCATTCAGAAAAGCTGTTTTATGCAGAGCAA
The DNA here is from genome assembly GCF_963921805.1 of Phalacrocorax carbo. Taxonomy (NCBI): domain Eukaryota; kingdom Metazoa; phylum Chordata; class Aves; order Suliformes; family Phalacrocoracidae; genus Phalacrocorax; species Phalacrocorax carbo. Next base: position 53,545,463 of record NC_087513.1, read on the forward strand.
TAACGTTAACAGCCTGTGGGGGCAGGAGAAGTTTTCTAAGACCCTGGCTATGGCGGTCAGGCCTACCTTCTTTTTCTGTTATGGTCAGGTCTTGAGCTCAGACTGAGCTAGTCCAAATCCCATATGCACCATCCTGCCTATTGCCCCAGAATGCACTGGAGCCTCTTCTGCCTGTGTGTTCACCAACAGTGCCCTGCTGACAGCCCAGCTGTGGTCTGGGTGGAAACCCAGCTGCGTGACTTGTGCGCAGCCTGTTGGGTTGCAGAGTGGGAGAGGAGGGAGCCAGACCTGTGCACTGGGTGTCTTGCCTGTGTCCAGTCATGTGAAGGAGCAGTAGCTACTCTGTGGGGCTTAGACTGGGCAACTCTTTGGTGGAGTTGTTTTGGACACAGAACCCTGTTCCGAGATCCCATTCCCAGGGTGCGGTGTGGTGCGGTGCAGTGCTTGAGCCCCTCCCTGAGCAGAGAGGGTACTTTTTATAGCAGCAAGGCCACGGAAATAGAACAGATACTGGAATGGCAGGTGCTGCAGCCAGGGTGTAGGAAGTGTTGGAGAAGTGAGTCTTGGGTGTCATGTTTGAGATCTCATAGGTATGTCCACAGAGGCTGCTAGGTCTCTGCAGTAAATGTGAGGCTCCATGGGGAGCCAGCTTCAAGGGGAGGGCAAAAATAGTAGCTGGAATAGTGTATAAATAGGAGTGAGATGATGTAAGAGTGATTCCACAAATACTGAGGGTGCTGGAAAAAATGATGAAATTACTTTCTAAAAGAAGGTAAACTATAGATTATAGTGAGGTCTTTGTTAGACATGAGGTTTTTTAAGTGACTTTACTTATGTTGCATTGCTATCTGATTTTTCTCTTTTAGGTCTGCAGATTGGCTTCAGAGAGTCAGTATTCTCCAACTTTTCTGCTCAAACTCATTCACACCTGGAGTAAGAATCCCAGGTAAGTGTTCTTTTTGCAAAGCAGCATAAGGATTTCTTCTGAGTACACAAAATTCAAGGAAGAAAGAGCACACTAACAGGTTATGGATAATTGCGTCAAAACCCATATTTTCTTTTTCCATTAGACTTATTCTTTTGATAGCAGTCCAGATGCAGTTGTGAAGCTTTACAGTTTATGCAATTACTGTCTTTTTATTGGACTGCTTTTCCTGTATATGAACAACCAAGCAGACATGTAGCCCAGACCTAGCTGATGGGTGAGGAGGAGGGCTGACTTATTAGAATATGTCTGTGTCTTGACCAGTGGTCTTAGTCTTGGGAGGTGGGGAATCTGTTTTACAATACATCATTTCACTCATGTTTTTGATTCCCTATTTCTTTTTATTTTATGAAACAATGTGGGCAGGTTCCACACAGAATCTTTGACTGAAATTCTGACACTGGAAATTGTAAGAGAGCTTTTTTTTTTCATGCAGATACTGGGAGAAATTCTAACTCAGCTGTCTTGAGTGATTTTTTTTTTTTTTTAACCTCTTTCACACACTCACTACTTTACCTTTGCCAAAGTATCCAGTACCTGGTTTAAGACATGTCATTCGTAGGTGTGAACTTGTATGCAAACTTCTGTAAAGAATAGTATTGGATCATTAGGTTAGAAACAGGCTAAAAGGAGGCTTGGACAAACATCTGTGGAGAAAGGGTTAAGTTCAGATGATTCTATCTTGAAGCAAGGACCTGATAACCTCTCAACCTCCATTCATTCTGTTTTTCATGACACTGTTCTATGATTTTTTTTTTTTGCAACCCCCCCCCCCCCCCCGTTTGAAGTAGAAGATAGTAATTCTCTTTTTGTGTGACTTTTTGCACAGAATTATGAAGTTCTAAACTTAAATTTTCAGCCTACCTTTTTTGTAATCTTTCTCTCAGGTATTTCCCCTTGCTGGCCAAGCAGCAGCCAGATCACCCAGAGTGTGATATACTATCAAATGTGTTTGCTGTCCTGTCAGCCAAGAATCTGTCTGAGGCCACATCCAGTCTTGTGATGGACATAGCTGATAGCCTTCTCAACAGCCCAGATTTTGAACCCACGGAACAGGTTTCCAGTTTGAATGTGACTGACAGTGTTGTCGTGGTCACTGGAGACGTGACAGAAGGTATGCCCACATAAGAGTCGTGAGAGGCCCATTGGGTGCTTTGGATGGAGGTGTTAGATTATGTTGAGGTTGTCTTTGCACTGGCTTAGAATACTGGGGAAGGAGACCTCCCAGTCGAGGTGGAAAAGTCAACGTACAAATCTGTCTCGGCACGCTCAAGAGCTGTAAAGTTCTGATTGTCTCATGACTGGTGAGGTCCACATTTGAGTGTCAAGGTTCTGAGCATGGAGAAATTCCTTACAGAGATGGAAAATATTTGTGTTGTCTACCTGTTTTGTCTATGAAGCTTTAAAGAATAACTTCAAGAACTGCATTGCTGACTTAACTCTGAGCCTAATATCAAGTTTTATATAAAAGCCCACTCCCCATATGCACACGATCATGTATCACTGATATTCAGTCTCTGCTCTCTGACAGGAAAGACCTGCCATTGATTCTTTTCATATCTTTGAGTGGTAATAGACAGGAAGGGTGGTGTGCTGTGTTTGATGCTGTGGAGTCATCTTTCATCTGTATCACTCAGAGGTAGTGGAGAGGAGAGCACTTATTGCTGTGCCTGTGTTATGACAGCTTTGATTTGCACAAGAAGTCAGTGGTAGAATAAAGAAAACTGCATCTCCAGCCATTTTAGGAGACAGTTACTACCTTTGAGGAACCTCCTTGGAACCTTTTGAAAAGCCCACACTTACCAGGACTGCTATGGAAATCTGTGAGGAGAGCTTTTATTCTCTGTGTGTGCTATGTTTGGTGCCACTTCAGACGCATTAGACTTGGTCTCAGCAAGTGCTGGTGCATGTTCCCAGCAGCTGGCTGCCCTACACGTTCATAGCTCCCATTGATTTTTTTTTTTTTTTTTCCTCCTTCCACTGATGAAACCTCCTTTGTCTGTGTCTCTCCCTTCATTTGTGTAAGATTAGATCTCCCTTCTGTGGCTTGCAGCATAGAGTTGGATGTTGCTAACTGTTGTATCCCTTACAGAGACCCTCAGCCTAGGTTGCCGCTTGGTTCTGCCTCATGTTCCTGCCATACTTCAGTACTTCAGCAAAACAATGTTAAATGTGGAGAAGGTGAAAAAGAAGAAGTATAGAGCTCAAGTCAGCAAAGAGCTGAGCATACTTTCCAAGTAAGTGATTCTTTAGAGCTCAAAACAGTTAAAAAGTTGGAAGGAGGGAGGCTTTTCATAATAGGTTGCAAATTAAAAAACATATCTTATTGACCTTGCAAGTTGCTGGTGACTGGACGAAAAGTTTTCAGAAATTGATTCTAGCTGTTGCTGTTGCTGGTACTCAAAACCAATGCCTCTTGGGGGTAGGAAACTGCCTGCAGTCGTGTGGAACTGAATACTCGGGCTGATACCATGATTTTGGTGGGTGCACTCTATTAGCCTGGGTACAGATGGATGGGCTGACAAAGCACTGTGATACGGCACTGGTGCTGAGTTGTTCTTTGCTCTATACTGGTGATTGAATTGATATAAAGTAGTAAATTACCTTGTCTCGTTGTGCAGGATCAGCAAATTCATACAAGAAAGGAGTCAGAATTCAGTGCTTGTGAGCCTCCTCCTCCCGTTCCTTTATCAGAGTAACATGGAACAGGTAGGTAGAAATTACTTCCCATCCCCATTTAACATATATTTTTATTTTAATAAAGCAGATTTGTTTAAGATGCAGTTAAAAGTCTTAGTGATTACATGCTGTTTCTCCTGATTAGCATGAAATCAAGTCTTCATATCTTTGTAGTCTGCTCAGTATGCTGTGTTGACGTGTACAGGTCACTGGATGCTTTGCAGGGATGCCAGTGCCCAGGCTGACTCTGTTCCCCCTTTTCATGGGGAAGGTCTGCAGAAGTGTTTATGCAGTCTTTACTTCCTTTGCTGCTGTAGTCAGTCCACCAAATTCCTTGTAATGCTTGAAATAAATGCTTCTCTTCACTGTAGATTTTATGCACCCCAAATCCAAAGCCACAGCATCTGGACAGCAATATAAATACATATGGTTGGCTATGTAGTACATGCTGTGTAATGGGCAGTGCTGTGTTGGTCTGCAGGATGAAAGGCAAACATTATACAGTACTATTAACGTGCTCCCATATCTCTTGCTTCCATTCTGTTCTCCTTCCACTCTTAACAAATCCATCTGTGGGCACAGAACTGAAACTTCCCCTAAAAGACTGAATTCCTTAGGCATGCAAAGCAGTTGAAGGAAGCAGAGCTCTCCATGGCTTAGGCTTTAGTAAACTGTTAAATAAATCAAGCACTGAGAATATTGGTAGACTGTTTTGTCTGGGTTTCCCTCACCGCCAAACCTTGTTTTCAGAAATATAGTCCCATCTACAGTGAATTAATGTATTGATTATTCAGCTTGATTGCCTGAGTCCTTGGATCAAGGCTTGGGTCTTGTTTTTCTTAAAAGACATGCAGTAGCTCAATGAGAGATTTTAGGTTTGCAGAAAGAACTGCTAGGCAGCAACCTGTAGCTTCTGCTTTGCAAGTGGTCATTTAATTGTTCACAGAGGAATCTTGGTTTTTAAATCTCTGAATCATTAGTGGACCATGTATGACTTCCATTCAGGGAGATCTTACAAGTATACAGTGCTGTTAATGTTCATATCATAGGTTAAAGAAAGACTACTTTTTAAAGCTTTATTAATTCTCCTGACCCTTGAGTCATTTGAGGAAAGACACAAAAAAGAAGTCTTAATCGTGATAGCACTCTTCTCTAACGCTGTGCTTCTGTCTAATTGAAAGGTTTGGAAGTGCTTCTGAGAGACTTGATGATTGCATCGAGTGTGTCCTCCTAATTCTTTGTTCTCATTCAGGATCTGTGATCTGAACAAAATGCAGCAAAGTGGTTAAGTTCACTCTGTGTCTTGAAGTATTTCCCAAGGAAATTAAATAATCTCTTAAGGTTTCAGTATTTATTGACAGTTATCTGTCTCTTTCAGGGTACAGAGATTGACATTCTGGAGACAGTGCAGAACTTGCTGAGGCATTGCTCAAACCCTACAAACTTTCTCAAACCACTGGCAAAGCTTTTTTCTGTCATCCAGAACAAACTGTCTCGGCATAAGTTGTGCTTGGTATTTCAGGTATTGCATTTCTACATGTCTTTCTGTGCTTTTTTTTACTTGTTCTAAGAGATCAAGAACAAAATAAATAGCCATATTTATCTTTGTTGTACATGAGCTTGAAAACCTTTTTAATCTACATCATCTATTAAGGGAAGGTAACAGAATTGTATATGATAGAAATGAATGAGCTGCAGGAAGATCTGTAAAAGTTTTGGCTTACAGCCTGGTTGATGTGAGCATCATCAGGGTTCCTTTGTGTAAGGGAAGCCAAATAAAGCACACTTCATCCGTAACAAGTCTGGTATCTTTGTGAAATAAGAATGAATTTCAGAGTCCTGAAGATGTGTTTTATTTGTATTCTTCTCTCACAGGTTTATAGCAGTCAGACTATTTTGTACTTCTTTGAAATGACTTATGTAACTTTATTTTTTCAGCAGGAAAACCCAGGAACCACTGAGTGTAGATATTTAGAAACTTAGGAACTTAAACACACACATCTTCCAACTTACAGAAGAATGGCTCTTATTAAGCTTCTAAAAGGAGAAAGAGTGCTCTTGCTTGCTTTATTTTTTGTCTCAAGTTGTAAAGTCTTGAGTTCTCGAAATTTTTAACAACTATAACAGTTAAACTATTTTCTTTTATGTTTCTCTTTAGACTTTATCTGATTTGGACAGTGAATTGACGTATATTACTGATGTTGTTAAGGTATGCACAGTTTCTTTGCTCACTTGTTTCCCCAACATTGTATTGTCATGTTTCTGGCCATTTTCATGAATGACTTGTTGTTCTCTCTTAGCTGAACGCCTTTGATCAACGACACCTCGATGATATCGACTTTGATGTACGTCTGTCAGCATTCCAGTCAATCACAGCCCACATCAAGGAAATGCAAACAGTGGATATTGACTTCCTCATCCCCGTTTTGCACAACTGCTTCTATACCATCCAGGTTGGCTGAATGTTCCTTCTCTTGCTCTGTGCACCATGTGTCCATGATGAATCTAACTGCCAAATTATTTCCGTTGGTTGTTTTTTGACACTGCAAACCGTTCAGAGAGCATGTTTGAGTCTTCTTACAAACACCTGTTTTTAAGTTTTGTCCACTTGCCTTTTCGTCTGTGTGTCCAGAAGGGCCAATACAGTGCAGCAAGAAGGCTCACCCAAGCGCAGTGCACTTTTCTGTCAGTAAGCCCTGGAACTGTTCTGTCAATTTGTACTGTATAAAAGGCATATCACAGTCCCGAAAGGCTGCTTTTCTTTTTGTTGCAGCATGTTCTGGTTGTGTGGGCCTGCTGGTAAGTTTAAAAGGATTTTTCCTGATTGGAAGGGTGGGCGTTAATTCAGCACTAGAACTTTTGCAGGAAGGGTCTCAAGAGTTGCTGGGTCTCTACAGGCCTTGTTATGTTGTGTCCAGTGGTACTGTTCAGCCCGATCTTTTGGAGAGAAAAAGGAGTCGTATCTAGACTAACGTGGTTCAATTTCTTCATCCATTCAGCTAGGGGATATGGCTCTTAGTGACAACGCAAGCCTTTGCTTGACCAGTTTTATCCGCCGACTGGCAGAAATCGACCACACGGAAGATGACTACAAGGAGCTAATCCAGCACACTCTCCTGGAGTCTGTAAGAAGAGGGCTGAAAAGTAAGACTGAGGTAAGGCAGTGCTATCTGACTGCTCATCTCCAGTTGTCCTCAGGACACCAGGGTGTGTGAGACATTTTATGGATGAATTCTCAGATTCCCTTGCTGTGATAAGTGCAAGTACCCACTGTAAACTTCCCTTCATTTGAAATCTTATGAAAATCTGAAAAGTTACAGAACTCAGCTGTCTTGTGTTTCTTTGCCATTGTTCAGCTTTTCTTAGTTGTTGCTCATTCTTTGGAGGGGAAACTTGAACTAATGTACAGTCTGAAATATAGGTATATTTGCTGTTACCAAAGCGTAGGACTTGCTGGCCTGAAACACCTGTAACTGACAGCACTGCTGTTCTGAGGAATGAGTAGCAACCTCTCTGAGGGGGTACTTAACAGTCACTGCTTGCTGTTTGCAGAGCATCCAGCAGGACTACACGTCATTGCTTTCCTGCCTCATTCAAACATTCCCAGCAAATCCTGAATTCCGGGATTTGGTCCAGTTGACCAACTGCCATGATCCTGACATGGACTTCTTTGAGAACATGAAACACATGCAGGTAAAAGGTGACAGGCATTCCCTAGTGCCTCTCTTCCCCTGCCAAAGCAAAAGCATTTTACTGTGGGGTAATGTTTTCCAAAGCATCTATGTACTCTCTTTACAGAGAAATTGGGTTTTGGTTTGATTTTTGGTTTGTTTGGTTTTGGGTTTTTTTTCTTTTTAAAAAAGGTGGGGAGGGGGATATGGTCATCATCACATCCGTGAATGCAAATCATATTTCTGTCTAGACGTTTCTTGGTTCTGTGATTTAGCAGCACCGTGCTTTCCCTCTTCCTAATTTAGCTAAGAGAATTGCTTTCCTTTTTTAAGTGATTGTTCATGATCTTGAGCAGGCACCTCCACATTACAACCTGTGTGTGACCCAGCCCACAGTCAGCAACAGTGTCCCGAGGAGCCCTCTGACATAGGCAGGAAATGCATCTTTCTGGTTTTAATAGCCTGTTCTGTGCTACCCTCTGTCTGGAGGCTCTGCACCTCTTTTTCATTCACAGGCCTTTGTAATGGAAATGTTGCAAAGCCTGGTCTCCTGGTTTTACTTGCAGAATGAAAATACAGCATTTCTCCTGCTTTCAGAGGTGCAATCAGAGAGAGCCTTTGCTACACCTATAGTTATACATAGAGTCTAAATTTTTTTCCTTGTAATTTTATCAGGCCTTCTCATCTTGTATCAGTTGCCTCCCTTGTCCAATACTTGAAGATGGTACAGTCTTACGATTGTGAATTCACAGTGAAATATCCCATTGCGTTGGAATATTTATTGAGGCAAAAGGCTAGTGAAAGCCCACAGACTGAAGGAAAAGGGCATAGCGTGTCATTGGGAAATGACCGTAATATGTTTATGTCATTACTTAACTGAGGCATTTTCAGAACTGCTGAATGTATGTGCTCCCTCATGCTAGTTGTGGCTCAATGGCCACCTCATTCATTGTCTGTCATGTTTGGCTCAGATCCACAGGAGGGCACGAGCTCTGAGGAAACTGGCTAAGCAGCTCACTGAAGAAAAGCTTGTGCTGTCTTCCAAATCCCTGCAGAACTACATCATGCCTTATGCTACTACGGCCATTTTTAATGAAAAAATGCTTAAGGTAGGCTTTTAAATTGAATGCGTCCATTTTGAATATTTCACCTTGCTTGTATACCCTTCTCCTTAAAAGATTAACCACTTTAAAAGACTGATAGGTTTGTGGAGCAAGTGTTCCCCTTTCAGGCAAGAGCTTCTTTTGGTGGCAAAAAGAGGGTTTGGAACGTGCAGATGCAGTCTGGGCCCAGTTCTATATCTGCTAAACCTGTCCTGTTTTTCGAAGATGGATGTCTCTATTATTTGGGGTTTGCTGGTTTTGGTTTTTTTAATGTTGTGGGGGTTTTTTGTTTTGTTTTACTTGAGGTTATATTTGTTTGCAGTTTTTGTAATCAGGTTGTTATTTTTTCCCCTCTGCCTCCAAACCTCTCTCTTCCTGTTCAGTTATGAAGTTAGTCACTCTTTGGCAACAGAATGCGTGTGGCAGGGAACATAGGCTGTACCTAGTAATTGAGGTGGGAATAAATACTGTTTTCTCTGGAGTTACAGGGGAACTGCAGGGATCAGCTGAAAACCTCTGAAATCGCTGGTAGCTTTGTAATCGAAGTTTGAAGGGTGACATTTTGTTAGTCGCTTTCCATACGTTTTATTGAAAACATAGGCAGTGAAATTACTTGTAATGTCAGTGTGGATAGACGTTCTACTTGCGGCTTGGAAAAGCAAGGCTTCACGCTTCCATACAGTTCCCTGCACATGATCAGGAGAACAGCAGAGCTGCTTATGTCAGACCAAGCAAGTGTCTAATTTGGTTACTGTCAGAAATATTCTTCTGGAGCTGAAACAATTAGAGCTTAGGCACAGGACCCAGCACCTGCAGCCATAGAGACTGTGCCCACCAGTAGAGTGACTGCAGTCGCTCTTTGACCAATGGAAGGTGAAATGTGTTGATTGAAACCTTGGTGAAGAAACAAACACATTTTATTTCACATCAGAAATGGGGTAACGATGTTTATTTGCATGGCCCAGTAATGTGCCATGTGTCTGTTGTTAGATATCTTGGCTGATTTTAGTTCTTCGCACAAGCGAGCCCATAGATTTAGTTATGTGAGAAAAGTTAAATGTGTGCAGAAATATTTGGAGGAAGTGGGTCTGGAGATCGGCTTGGTGAGCAGTGATTTTATTTTCTACCTGGTGACTGGGAGGAGATCTAAAAGAGCTGAATACCAAGCATCCCCACTTGACAGACATGACTACTTATGCCTGTTGTTGCTTTGAGTAAAGTACGCTTTAGACACACGTTCAGCGTGAATGTTAACAGCAACTGAATTTATATCTTTTGGGCAGCATGAAAATATGGTAACAGCCTCAGTTGAAGTTGTTGGAGCTGTCTGCCGACATCTCTCGTGGTCAGCGTACTTGTACCATTTAAAGCATTTCATCCATGTTCTGCAAACAGGACAGATCAGCCCAAAGCTGGGAGTCAGGTAGGTACTGCGAGTGATGCTACTCTATGTTTCTCCTAAGGCAAAATGCAGTGTCTTTAGGAGCATCACGTGGATTTTAGCCTCTTCCGTGGGATGAGAGGTTGCCCACTTTGAGGTGGGCTTGTGCAAGTGAAAGTAGGTGTGGCCTTGCAGTTCGATGTGACTGAGCAATGAAGGATTAACAGGTCATTGTTTCCTCACGCTGTGTCTGAATGCATGCCAGCATTAGCAGCTTCTGCTCCGATCAGGCTGTCCCTGCTCCTGGGACCACCTCCATTGCTCCAGTATCACTGTCTGTGAGGTTTCACGGTGAGCTAGGTCACTGAATGCATCTAGCTGAAAAGCAACCGATTTTTATTTCCTGGGTTGTTATTTCAGGATAAACCTCCTTAAGCTGCACTGTCACTAAGTCTGAAATTTTTTTAAAAAGCTCTTTTAAGGTTTTTCTGTTGTGTTGGTCTATGCAGCTTCTCCTTTTTGGGTGGAGAGCTGATCTCTCTTTGTGTTTTCCTTCTGCAGCTTGTTAGAGACAGTGCTGGAAGCCTTTCACTTTGACCACAAAACACTTGAAAAGCAGCTTATGACCATTGAGACCCAAGGTGAGCTTTCTGGTCCTGATTGTAGAAACACTATGTCTAATTGCTCAAGGTGCAGCTAGTTGAAATTTTGTAGTTTACTCTTGAGGTCATCTACTCCCAGCTTTTTAAATTTTTAAAACATACATGTTGGAAAGCTGGTTTTGACTTACCTCCTCAGACTGTCCTCCTGTGTGTTGACACAGTGAGGAGAGGTGGGGGAACCATCTCCATGTTACCTCTCCATCCCAGGCTTCCATAAGTCAAAACAGCCCAGGCTGGGTTTATGCAAATCTAGGGGGTTCTCCAACGTGCACCCACCTATGTGGCTGCTACCACATCTGAGTGTTTTTGTTCTTGGTGGCAACTTCTTTCGTTGTTATCTGCAGCCTAACCAGGGTGCTCTATGTCCTGGCTTTGCTTCCCCCGCTCTTTCATGGTAAGCAATATCTTTAGCTTCTCTGCCATAGTAGTTACCTACGTTGTAGCCTTTGGGATATTCTGAGGAAGGAGGAGGATATATCGCAGCTACGCTTGTCAGTACCTCTTGCCTTATGAAATTCTCAAACATAAGTGAATAGCACTTCTCTAAGGTTCAAGCGCATTGACTTTTGCTAAGCTGTCTATGGAGTTCAGCGGAAGAGCAGCCTAGTCTTTGCGTTAAGCCTAGCCCTGAGGGGTGATTATTGGAAACTAGCATGCCAGAGCTTCTCTACCCAGTAAATCAACTCTGATAATTAGTGATTGTTTGCTGTTGCTGATGATAGGAGCTTTTGTCCAGATCAAAGCCATCACTAGAGTCCCTTTTAAGGGCTCAGTTTTTGTGGCCTCCTATATTTACCTGTGCTTTTGACAATTACTTGACAGAAGCTACTGCGATGGAACTTGAGCCAGTGGTGGAGGGTGAAGAAGCTATGGATCTGGAGCAGAGTGAAGGGGAAGAGGAGGTAGTTGAGGAAAAGAAAGGGGAGAATCTCCCTGAGGAGCCAGCAAAACCCGAGCAAGCAGCTGACACGTCTGAAGATGCTGAGCAAGTGACCAAACCTGTTTCTTTCTTACCCCGAAATAAAGAGGAGCTGGAGTGTCTGATCAAACACATTCAAGATACAGTTACAGTCAACATCTTGCCTAAATTGCACAGGTGTATTGTTGCAAAGGTGAGGAGTTGGCATTGGAAAGGTGTTTTGCAGGCCTGTTCTGCTACTGTAAAGGTTGGGGTGCTACTTCAGAGAGCCCAGTGGAAATGCAGCACACAAAAAAATATAGGTGCAATTGGAGAGAGATCACCTGAAAGCACAAAAGGGGCTTCATCGCCTTTATGTCATGGAGATTACTGGCAGACCCTCTGGTCAGTGTGGGTCTTCCCTGCTGAGAACTGGCTCGAACCGCACAAGTGAAATGATTCACTGTGTGTGGCCTGCTGAAAAGTGCTCAGCTATTTGCTAGGTCCCAACTTAGCTTCAGTTTTGGAAACACAGGTATTCATCTCACCGGTCCTTTAGCTGTCTGGGTTTTTCCTGTAGTCAGCAGAGGACAGCAACTTGCCTTGGTGGCCTTTTCCAGGGTTTGTTGAGAAAAAAGCAGGATTTGTTTATATATATTAAAAGTGCATTGTGTCTTGCTCTGTCTTAAAAAGGTTAAAAGAGATGAAGAACACAAGCTTGTGAAATCCAACGTTGTGAATGATGACGAGGTAGTTCGTATTCCATTAGCTTTTGCAATGGTCAGAATGATGCAGTGTCTTCCCCAAGAAGTGATGGAAGCCAACCTGCCAAGGTAAATCCTGTCAGAGCTTCTTAACTGCTGTTCATTGTGCTGGAAATGAGTACAGGCACCTTTCTCAAGCTGTGGTTATGTACAAGGTTAAATCCAAGAGGGGCATCCTAACAGTCCTTAAATACTTTTTTTGGAAACTCATTTTCCTAGTAACATTCCTCTCTGTCAGCATTTGACTTCTGTAAGCTAAGTTTGAAAGGAGCTTGGTAAATCCTTAAATAAGAGCAGAGCTGTGAAGCAGGGTACAGAGGCAGGGATGGCAGAGTTGTGGAGAGAATAGCGTACAGAAAAAAAGGACAACCTATAAAATGTCTTGAAGGACAGTAGGTGTGTGTATGACTAGAAAGCCTTTCTGTGAGGTTGGCTTTGATTTGAGCTCTGGTTGTAAAACAGCCCTGAAAAGCAGACTCTTTAGCTAGCAGTGCAATTAGTTTTGCGCTGTTTAGGGGTGAACTAAGCTGTCTATCTCCATTTCCAGTATCCTGCTGAAAGTCTGCACGTTTCTGAGGAACAGATTTCAGGAAATCCGGGAGATTGCCCGTAACACCCTCACTAAAATCATGGAAGTGTTGGGAGTACAATATCTTCTGTACATCTTAAAAGAGATGCAGTCCGCTCTCGTCCATGGGTACCAGGTAATGCTGAATATCTGCCTCTTCTGCTCTCTGTAGGTTTTTTTAACGTGTTAGGAGGAGAATCCAACGGGAAGTTGTTACTGAAATTGTTTTGCACCGGTAGAATACCTCAGTATAATGCAACTAAATACCATTGCTAGTGCCTACATCAGTCTTTGTTATGCCAAGTGTCAAATGAGCACCTGTACCCAAAGAACTTAGAGTCTAAGCAGGGAAGAAGAGAGGATGTCTGTCTTCCTAGTGAAGAGTCGAGGTTTGGAGGTGAAGGATGAATTTCTGGTTCAATAAAATTAGTGGGAATCTTTCCAGTAAGTTCATTAGGGCGAAGGATCATCTGAGGTGAGTTGCCGCAGAGAATGCACAGGCAGTACATGGTGATGCTAATTGAAGTCTTGCTTCCTAGATCAAGAGCCAAGGCTCTGACTGTTAATCCAGTCCAGTTCTTCTTTCCACAGTGGTTTGGGTTAAGAATAATTTTCTTTGTGAATTAACACAGTGGAATAGCATGAGCTTCTGGCTGCTTTAACAGTGAAAGCATTGATTAGTACAGCCTAAAATTACCAGTAAGAGCACTGGGGAAAGAGGAGATTCCAGCCCTCCTGCCAGTGTGTGGAGGGACAGGGTGCCTCTTCCCACTTGCTGGTATGTGGATTCTTGGCCTCCCACTGATTTCCCGCCCCCCCTATAATGAGAGCTCAAGTGCAGTGTGTGAGTTGTGATGTCTCTGCTATGGGAGTCTCCCCATCCAGTATTATTAAAGAGGTCTATGCAGGGGGTTGGAAACATGATCTGTTCTCTTTTTTCTGTAGCTCCATGTGCTGACTTTCACTGTGAACCTGTTACTCAAGGGCCTTACTACCAGGCTCAGTGCTGGTGATCTGGACCCCTGCTTAGATATCCTGATTGAGGTAAAAACTATTCAAGATTAAAGGAAAGAGCATCATGAAGTACCTGGGGCGGGCTCTAAGACGAGAAGGCTTTGTGTAGATTGTCTCAGACTTGATGCAAACAGGGCTGATTGTCTGTGAACTGCAAAGAAATGAGACTGTTTTCTACTGACGCATCAGGAGACCCCTTGTGGAGTAGCAAAGTATCTCTGGGGCTGTATCCTGAGCCCTGCATCCTGAGAGGAGGTGGATTTAAGATTAAGATACCTAACTATGCTTCTCTGTACTCTAAATGGCTGAGCAAGTCAATAGGCATCTAGTCAGTCCAGGGAGCCCAGGAGCTCAGCTGGCCATCCAGGTGGAGTATATTTGGATGTCTTGGTCTGACTGCAGTCCCACTCCTTGTATGACGACACCTTAGAGGGGCGTGAGAACAGCTTCTTCATCTGGTGTGCTCAAATTGGCGTGTTTTATGTTGGACAAAGGAAAGGTAGACATGATTTGTGGGAAACCTGGAGGATTGGGTTTTTATTTGTTGAGTGGGGAAAAATAGTGTTATTCTGCTGCTACTTTTCTGCTCCCCTCATTCATTTCTCTTGCCTGATTTCTAAAGATTTTCAACCAAGAGTTGTTTGGGAATGTAGCTGAAGAGAAGGAAGTGAAGGGAATTGTCTCCAAGGTCATGGAAGCACGCAAGAACAAGAGTTATGATTCCTATGAAATTCTTGGAAAGTTCATAGGGAAGGACCAGGTGACGAAACTTATTCTGCCACTGAAAGAGGTAAGAAAAGTCACCCAGAGTCTTCTTAACTCTGACACTCTCAGTTCTGCATGGTCTAAAAGAAACTCTAGAGCGTCCAGGTGGCTGCGATGAGATTTCCTATATAATCCCACTTTGGCTTCCCATTTTTCTCTTGGAAGGCAGCATGCACCCAGCTCATACAATGACACTTTGCTATTGATGTCCAGGGCAAGAAATGGTGTTCTGGGAAGCCTCATCCCGCTACAGAGGAAACATCCCACTATGAGTTCTCCATGCCCTCTCTCTCTGCCAACTCCTGTTAATGCCATTTACTATGAAGCTTTAAAGTCCTGCAAGGCCACTCTGTGGTTTGATATTTCGTGCATGAAGGAAATGTCACCAAAACGGTTCACGCTCTGTCCGTGTGCAATAACTGCCTTTTCAGAGATGTGTGGATTTGGGTTTTTTTTTTTTGAGTACAGTGCAAGCTCACGCAGAAATGGAGCCGTGGTTTGCTCATGAGCTCTGGAGTGTCCTGGTGGTGATAGGTGAACTGGCTTGGAGCCTGAGAAGAGGCTGGAGAGAAAGAGAGGTTATGCTGGAGTGGAGCTGAGGCAATGGGATGCTGTTCATGTAGAGAGCTAGGGACTTAAGGCAGCGGGTGATGAGGGAGGAATTGCTCTCACTTTTCCCATCTGTTCTGAATACAGATGGCAGATCATCGCTGTCATGTTGCCCTCCTGACTCTCATGGTTGTGCCTCTGCAGGTTCTGGAGAGCACCACAAGCTTGAAGATAGTCCGGAAGGTGCATGAGGCACTGCGTCACATCATGGCAGGGCTGATCTTCAATTCAAACATGAACGCAGAATCCCTCCTCCTCCTCAGTCATGGTCTTATCAGTGAAAACTTGCCTCTGCTCACTGAGAAGGCCAAGTGAGTTCCAAGATGTTATACAGATAGCCTGTTATCAGTCGGGATGTTTGCTTGCAGAAATGGCAGCTCTCAGATCTAACCGATCAAATGTATGAGGGTTTTCTTGCTTTCATTTGCCTTTTATTTTCAATGTAAGTGAATTGTTTGGGCAGTGAGAGGGCAAGGAGAGAAAGCTTGGAAATGGGCGTGAGCACTTGCTGAACTCATGGGACTCTACTTTTGCAAGTGCTCAGGGTCTTCAGTAAGGCTTTTTCACAATCTGGTAAGCTGGTATATGCATTGGGGTATTTGGGTGAAGGGATGAGGGGCAGTGTTTAGAAGCAAGCTACAGACTGCCATGTAAGAGGTGTTTGGGGTCCTGGACATTTTCATGGACTCAGGAACCAGAGAAACTGTGGCCTGTCACTTTATCACTTCAATGCTTGTGCAGAAGTCGGGTAGAACCATCAGGTTTCCTCTCCGTTTGGTGTTGTCACTGCTCAGGGCTGGATCTGAATGTCTTGCATTTCCTACGTTACGTAGGCTGGCTTGGTCCAGAGTCTGACAGCTGTTTGCAGGGCTCTCGTAGCAGTTTTTATAAACCATCAGAAATAGAAGTAAATACCAGTAAATGAAGTGTAGTGAGCAGTGGCAGGAGGTTTATTTGCTTGAAGGACCTGCCAAGGTTCGTCTGTCGAATGAGAAGAAAAAAATGGGGATGTTACGCAAATCAGCACGCATTTGTTGTCATCTTTGTAATAGTGATGTGGCTCTCAAGTCTGAGAGCCTTGTCTGTCATGCTGCTCTCGAGTTTGTTTTGTTTCATTGTGCTCTGGCTGTGATCTGGTTTTGCTTGCTGTGTGGGTAGCAGCTGAGCACAGGCCAGCTCTCTTCACTCCCAACAGCAAGCTTGTTGTGGAGAGGGTTGAAATCTGAATATCCTCCTTTGCTATACATTGCTTTTCAGAAAAAAAGTTGCCCCTCCTCCAGATCCTCGGCTGCAACCAGAGAGCTGCCTGCTGCTCCAGCCCACTCCCACAAGAGGAGGGCAGAAAGCACGTGTCAGCAGCAGGACTAACACATATATCTTGGTTGATTCAGGACTTCGGGTAAGGATCTCCTCAGATGCAAAGCTTTGCAATTAGAATTTTTGTTAAGAGTATCCAGAGGAAGGTATTCTGGATATATTGTGTTGACAATACAGCCACTAGCCTTAACTTTATTTTGCCTGTGGTAACTCAAATGGTGCCTCTTAAAGAGCTATAAAAAGTGCTCAGCCCATTGCAGATATTTGAAAGGGACATGGCATAAATTCTGCTAAACCTGAAACAATGTGGGACCTTGACGTATTTGAGTCCCAGCCTAACTTTGAGATGAATGTCCTGTGTTTTCTACACCAGCTGCTGCACATGAGCCTGAAGAGGTCCAAAGTAAATTCTTCTGAGGAGCATGTTCTGGAAATGTTAGATCCTTTTGTTCAGCTGCTTATAGACTGCCTGAAATCTATGGATGTCAAGGTACAGTTCTGAGCTGGAGTCTGTCTGTTCTGCTGTTCTACTAAGAAGGGTCCTGCTCACAAATAGCATCTTGCAGTTGATCTGCAAGAGGAGGGAAAGCCATCCAGTTTTCAAACCTGATTTCTCAGGTGTGCAGGGTAAGTTGTTCGAGGACATGATATCCCAAGAGGGAGGAGGGATTGTGGCTGATGGAAGACTGAATGCTCTGCCCCTTGTGCTGCAGGTTCAAGTATGGACAAGTTCTCCTGGAACATTTTCATACAAAGACTTTGCAGGGACTCTGAGGAGGTTCATGACGTCCTGTGGCTGCTGGAAGTGGTGTTGGGACAACTGGTTTCTTTTGATCCAACTTGTCTTTATTTCAAGCACCACAGACAGCCTCCTTTTTGGGCAGCTTTGGGTTTGAGTGAGCCTAGGAGGGAATCTGTTAAACCTTGGGTTTCCTGGGAATGGAAAGCACGCCTTATACGCTATCAGATAGTCGGAGCAGGGCTTTCAGGTGACGTGGGTTTTTGGCAGAGCAACTTCTATGCCTTGAAGACACGTCTGCTTCAGAAAGAGTTCCTGCCACCTGCTGAATCAGCACGGTGTTATTGTCTTTACCTAGTAAAATCAAAGTTACAGAATTAGGGAGTGGCAGATAGTGTTTTTAGAACTGAGAAACTCTTTGTGTTACATATGAATGGTTTGAAAGAGGTTGATTTTGTGAGCTAATTGACTTTTACCACAGTTACAGATAGCCTGACCATGTCTGTAATAGAGTAAGAAAATTGTCCTGTTGGTGTCATTGTACCCACATGCTGTCCTTTGGCTCTTTCTTACAGGTGATAACTGGTGCTCTGCAGTCCTTGGTATGGATTTTAAAGTTCCCTTTGCCTTCTGTCAGTACGAATCTGGAGCCACTGATAAAGCAGCTTTTCCTCTTGCTGAAAGAATTTGCCAAGACAGGAATAGCCAAAGGCCAGAATTTCCACCTGGTTGTGAGCTGTTTCAAAGTAAGTCAGACCCAGCTCTGCTCTTTTCTACTTTAGGATTAACTTTGTAGAGTGAGACTCTTCCAACTGCAGATCCCTCCTGCAGCTGTCCCTGGAGAGGTAGTCTGGAGATAGCAAGGGAAATGTGGCCTTGCTGATTCTTTTCCAAGCGCAAACTCAAAGGAAGTTACCCCCAAAAAATGCACAGCTTGGATCCGAAGAAGTGTTTTTATAGAAGCGTATTTGTCTTATTTCTTCCTTATAATGGTATCTTGTTACTACCCTGTCCTTTGAGAGGCATCATTTTTGTGCTTGAGTAGCTTGCTTTTAACAGGAATCATTGGAGTAAACCCTTGCAGCTGATGTGAGACAAGGGAAGAAGGCAATTAATAGTGGTAACAACTACTCTTCCAGTGTGCAGTGTTTTCCTGTAGATGTCTCCTAAATATGTTGCTGAATCAATTACAGCTTTATGATCACAAGGGAAAGTTAGAGTAATTCATGCTGAATGCCAGTGCCAGAAGAATTTTCCCCTTGTACTGGCTGTGTTCCTGCATCACGGTTCATGTCCATGAGCATCACCACTCATTTCAAGGACTAGTACTGCGTATTTGTGTTCGGTTTTTGTCTCAGAATTGCCAGCTGAAAGCAAAATGTGATGAGAACAGTGTTAGTCTCATGTTTCAGAGCAGCAGTTTGTCTTTGCAAACCTAAGTGGTGTAAACAGTCAGGCTTTGGTGTGGGCTTATGTTTTATGATACTGTGTGTGTACTGACAACGTGTAATTTGATTTTTGTAGTGTGTAACAATACTTGTGAAGAATGCAAAGAGTCAGATAACAAGCAAACAGCTCCAAGTGTTGCTTGGCTTTGCTGAAGAAGACATTTATGATTCATCACGCCAAGCTACTGCCTTTGGCCTTCTCAAGGTATTTCTGTGAAGTAGATGTATGGGTTCTGTGAGCCACTAGAACGGCAGTGATTCTGCTTCTTGGTGAAAGGCTGTACAGCCTCACATCAGGAACAGGCCACAGAATGCTGTTAAGGTTCTCTGTTATGGGGAGAGAGAGGGGAAAACAGCAAAGCTTTCCCGTTTGACTTTGTAGTTGCTGTTTAAAATTGTTTGGGAGGCTGTTTTATACACATGCAGATGAGGGTGTATTTGGGTCTGAGGATGTTTTTGCTAAAGAATCAACACCTCTAACCATTAGACCAGGTATTCTGTGCCCTGCAAAAGAAACAGATATAGATTTTTACGCCACTTTTTTCCACCTTTTTTTTTCCTTTTCAAAGTTGCTCTGGCTATGTTTGAAGATGTGAAAAAGTCAGTGTTAATGTATCACCTGAGACCAGCGTAGTCCCAGGTTATGGTACTGCACCTCAGAGTACGCAAGTGAAATGACATGACTCCAGCTGTGCTTTCACATTTTTAGGCTATTTTATCCAGGAAGCTGATTGTCCCTGAAATTGATGATGTGCTGCAGAAGGTTGCCCAGCTGGCCATCACAAGTCAGAGTGAGCCGGTGCGAGTCCAGTGCAGGCAGGTTGGTAGAACAGAGAAGTCTCTCATCTTTACTTTACTTACAGCAGTTTAACAGGCTGGAGGGCTTAGTGTGGCCATCCCAGCTCTCACAGACTTGTGCCTTGGCCCTGGTGAACCCCTAATCCCATTTCCCCTTCTCACTAATACTTGTCCTCTTGTTATCTGGCTGGTTTAGGTTCATGTGACTGATGCATAGCAGAATTGCAGACTGCTTGCATATAGTGAGACCGCTTGCCATGGCATACCTTCAGAGAGCTGCTCAGCAGCAGTGACTCGGTGCCTCCTTTGGAGGCTTTTAGGCCTATGTAGCTAAGAGATTTGCCCTTTTCTGAATCCCAGCAGAAGAGAATTTGCTACTAATCCATGATTCCTTCCTACTACTTCCTCTTTCTTTCCAAGCTAAAAGCAACCAAAAGGCAGAATTGGTTGCTTCTTTTCAAGTGTTGGGATACAGATGCAGCAGGAGCTGTGCATAACTAAATAGTGCATTTCTATAGTTACAGGATGAATTTTGAAGGATGCAGAATCTATCTTAACAAAAGCCCGCACAAATCACAGTAATACCCTAAAGACAGATCTGGCAGTTGTCAAACACCTGCAGTTCCTGTTCCAGGCACGAGAGCAGTTGTTGGCCCCTTGTGTAACAGGAACTTACATGTATAGGAGAAAGTGATGACTCTCATAAACTTGCTGCTCCCTCTCTGTGTTTTCTTCATTACCTTTTTACAAGTTTTCCTGAGTGTTTCTTCTAACTCCTCTCTGTGGTGTTGTTTTTCTTTCCAGATATACTTAAAATATATTCTGGACTACCCCCTTGGTGACAAGCTGAAACCCAATTTGGATTTCATGCTCGCACAACTGGAGTGAGTTTATATTCCCAGCATCTCTGTTGTTTGTGAGGGGGGGAGGGTGTGGCTGAAGTCTTGATTTTCTTACCGCTAAAGCACTTCCCTTTTACGGAGATGGTCTGTTTGGTAAAGCAAGCCCTTTTTCTCTTCCCCGTTTCACAGCTGGCTTTGTTGTTCTTTATCTCTTTGTAAGCAGAGGTTCTGTTGTTTGCTTAGTAGTTAACCAGCTCCACTGGTTGTGAACCAGGTGAACTGGAAAATCTAGAAAGGGTAAGGGAAGGTACATTTATATGACTGCTGTCCCATGGCAGTGGTCTCAACTGCAGTTGCAGGCACAGTTGATCTCAACTGCACCAATTCAGCAGGAGCAGTGTGCCTGAAACCTTCTGAGCATGACCCCTCCCTTGCTCAAGGTGACAGTGGTTTGCCATGTTCCCCAGCACCATAGCACAGTGCGGTTGTGCTGACTGAAGTTGGCTGGAGCCCTCTTTCACCTGTTTGTCTCTGTGCCTGTTCTCTGGGATTTGGAGCTGATGGGCCTGTTGCTTCTCTTCTCCCAAGTACCAGACCAGGTCTGGTAGCTGTTGTAGAAAGATCCCTGTCAGTGTGTTTCTGGCATTGGCCAGTCTTGTAAATTGTTGGTGACTTTCTAGAGTATTAACCCAGCTCTAACCATTAATCATTTCCTCCCAGGTATGAGTATGAAACTGGAAGGGAATCTGCACTGGAGATGATTGCCTACCTCCTCGATACGTTCCCACAGGTAACAAGCACCCCTTGGTGTTCCAAGCATCAAGCAGTTACTGTGGCTTGCAGTAACGGCGTTTTCAGAGCAGTTTACTTTGGGAGCGCTTGGTAGTTCCTATTATCTCTCATCATGAGCAGAACATTCACTTATCGCCAAAGAACCTGGCTTTGCTCCAAAAGAGAAATGAAGTGCTGGAAAGTCTGCTATATTTCTTTACCTAATGTCCTCAGTCTGCAAGTAAAAGAAAGCTCTTGTCAGCTGGAGTTTGGATAAACGTGATGGTGATTTATGCCAGGAAGAAACACAACCAGTTTAGGAAATGGGGTATGAATAGAAAGTCTGGAGTTTTCTTGTTGTGGTTTTTTTTCAACATTCGTGAGGGATGTTGTTGACTGGACTGGTATGTGATGTACCAGATTTGTTTTGTTGGCCTGACTGGAGAGGGAGGGCTTCTCAGTGGGGTAGGTCAAAATGAAAGCTGAAAAATAGCTATGCATCTGTGCAGGATAGAATGCGCAAAATGCTAAGCTGCCTTAATGCTCTGCAGCTGAAGCTTGACCAAGCATTCAGGAGACTGAGAGAAGTGCAATCAAGCAAGAATTTGGGAGGGAGGAAGAGAAGTTCTGCACAGTAAGCTGTGCTTCACCACCACCTGATAAGATTTACTATCTCAACTTGGTTCCCGGCAACTCTGTAAAGTAGCAAAGAGCTGCTGTGTCTGAGAGAAGGCGCTTTGGGCTGATTGCTGCAGTGCTGAGGAACTTCAGTATTTTTCAGTGAGAGCTGGGGATGAAAATGCCCTTTAAGGTTTGACACTCGCTTTGCTGTCCTAAGGACTTGTTAGCAAATCAGAGTCAGAGCAGGGCTGGGGCTGCTATACACTCCATGTGCTCCAAAAACTGGATGGATCATCCCGTCCTTTCAGTTCACCTGCCTTGACATGGACCCCACTCAGGGCTGACATTGTTCCTATATGCTGCGCAAGAAATACCTCGCTTTTTCCCTTTTAAATGCCAGAAGCTCCTTGGGGATGTGTGGTTGACTAATGGTTGTTTCTTTCTAGGATCTCCTCCACAAATACTGTGGGCTGTTTTTTCTCTCTCTTTGTATGATGATGATAAATGATGACTCTGCCAAATGCAAAAAGATGGCGGCTTTGACATGTAAATCTCTCCTCAGTAAGATAAACAATGAAAAACAAGATCTGATGTTTTCGCTGGTCACAGAGTGGTTTCACAGTAAAAAGGTACTCTTTGGTCTTTCATCTGACCAAGTCTGGACTCTGTTTGGGGGCTGAGTAAGATTAAGGCGAGTAAGAGATGGCTAATACCAGGTCTGGTGGATTGGTGGGTTCAGTTATGCTTGACTTAGTAGTTTTAGGAAAGCAGTATGGGCAAGACTCAACTTAGAATAAAAGCTCTTTAAAGCTGTGCTCAGCACCATAACTGTTGCTAGTAAGAAGAGGAAGAAATGATACAGCTTCATATAGCTGCACAAATGTAAGGAAGTGCTGTAGGTCAGCCTACAGACTTCCCAGCTGCATTGTGCTGCTTTCTGACAGTTCCTCTTTTGGGTCAGGTATTTCACCAAGTGTAGTCTTTGCTCAGGTTAAAGTCTGAGCAAATTCCTTAAAACTTCTGATGCCAGTAATTGGATTTTCTTGTTGTCTTTTAGCTTAGACTTGTTTCAGTCTGTTGCCGGCAGCTGGGGGGTGGCAAACCTAGTCTTGCAGGCCTCCCATTTTGACCTGGGTGCCTGGGTGTTTAGTTATTCTCAAACAGGATTCATGCTCTGTCCCTCTGCACTAGTAGAGTAAGTGTTCTTCACCACTTCATCCTTTTCATCTCTAATATGTTCAGTTCTGGTTTATAGCTGTGAGCCGTCTGTTACGTTGTGAAGAACCAAAGAGTGCAAAATAGGCCCTAGAGCTTTGCAGCTGGGAATGGGGCTGGGAAAGACCTTTTGGCCTTCAGTTTTAAGGTGTATTTCCAGGGATAACTTGTGCTGCCAGGCGCTTTTGTCCCTAGTTGGCAGCATCTCCTTTTTCAGTAGTACTTTGAAAAACAGCCTCTTGTAAGATGCTGTTGCTACAGGCAAGAGCAGGGGTTGCTACAAGCTCCTGCACATGGGAGCTGCAGGATTTGATTATCAAGAAGTAACGAGGGGTGTTATTCTTTCTGTTGGCAGAGCTCTCACAGGAGGTTGGCTGCCCAGGCATGCGGTTTATTTGTTGAAGTGGAGGGAGTAATGTTTGAGCGGCGGCTTGAAGCTGTCCTCACCTTGATTGAAAAAGAAATCAACCCAATTAACTTTGAAGACGTAAGTAATTTTTCCCATGCGTGAGGTGTGGGGAAGGAGAATTAAGAAAATGGAAAATGAGAAGTGTAGGAGAGATTTTAACTGTCGGACCTAATCTTTGGGACTGAGGAAAGACACGAAACACGCATTTCTTCTGAAGGGAACCTCACTGACCTAGAACCATATTTTTTTGTCGGTAAGCCCAAATTTGATGTCATGTGTCACAGCACAAGTGGCAAAGGAACTTTGCAAAGCCTCCTGGCCTGAGCCTCCATCCATATTGTGTAACCAGCAGGCATATTGCTCCTTACCCTGGCCTCTGTCAAGATCTCTGTGGGCTGAAGGATTTCTTGAGGCAGCCCTTGAGTCTCAGGCTTTTGGTTTTCACCTGTATGACTTGGTGGGTTGACTGCATATAGCAGTATGTATGTCGAGGTAGCTTTTCCTGCTTCTGGTCTTTTCCTCTGGTGGCAGGAGAGAAGGGACTTCTGTTTTTTGTTTAAAGTGGAGTTATAAAACCACCAACAGAAAGAATGGCAGGGTGCGCAGGTAGCACTGGGATGGGTTAGAATTGGTTTGGTTGGAAAACAGCCTGATGATCACACAGACAACATACATTTAACTGGGAAATGTGTCTGCTAGCCGCAGGGATTTGTCTTAAGTGTGGAAGATCAGGAGTACATTGCTTGTGACTGTCTGCTTTGTTCAGAGTTATCTACAGCTTTAGCTTTCAAAGGAGTTCCCCTCCTGTACTTCAGACCATGGTTTTGTTTTACGGAAAACCCTTTTAGTGCACATGGTTAGCTCAGACTAACAAGGCTGCCTCAGGTTCTGCTTGGCATGTGATAATCCCAAAGGGATCCCAGTCACTGCGCCTGGGGAGTGGCCACATATGTTACTAATGTGCGAGGGCAACAGGCTGAACAAGAAAGAAGAGCCTCAGGGTACGTAAATTGGCAAGAGATGAAAATAAAATACCTGCAGTGAAGAGAAATTCAGTGTAATCACCCCCTGTGCTGTGACATGCAGGTGAAGCACTGACTAGTTATATCAAGCCAGCTGGTGACTGCAGGCAGGGTGAGCACCTGAAGGTGATTTAGTAAAACAGAGCGCACAGTGTTGTCATAACAACGTGGGGCTTCCCAGGTGACACAGGTAAATCTGAGCTCAGCTTGGCTGGAATAATGAGAATCAAATGTGCACGAATACATATATAGTCATGAATGATATACATTGTGTGCATAGTTGCTTGCATTTAGAAGCCTAAGAGTTGCTACAGTAATGTCTGTATAAAAACCAAGAATGACTGTAGTAATAATCTCCCCTGCAGAGGACCGGTCTCCAGAGGAAATGCTTTAGTGGAGCTGCTTCTCATCTGTTTATTTTGGAAATTGGGGACAAGTCAGTCTTCTGTCTCTTTGCAGGGTTGATCTGAAATTTATAAAATAAGCAAGCACTGTCTTCAGGTTCTCATAAGCATCTTTCTTGACTTGCTGATTTTATAGATAACTGAAGAGGAGGAGGAGAAGGCTGCAGATAGGCTGCTATTCAGCTTTCTTGTGCTGGTAACAAAGCTAATCACAGAGTGCAACTTGATTCAGTTAACCAAGAAGAGTGAAGTTGTGAGCAATATCTGGGGTAAGTATCAAGAATTGTTACGGCTGTGTTACATGGCAGATTCTTTATGTGCCACCTTGCTTTTCATGCCCTAATATAAACAACTGAACTTTGTCATGCAAGGTTTGCCTGCTGCAGAATGCTAATACGTGGCAGTTACTGGGCAGTGGAAGAGAAGTTAGACGGAAAAGGGTACATGGTTGATGAAAACAACACGCCCTCTGAGTTGCTGGGAAGTATTTTCTATTATCCCAAGAGCAAATAGTTGCAGACTATTGCATGTTTGCCCACAATTACATACTCTTGGATTAAAACATTCAGTTCTCCTGGGTAAATGAGATTTTTCTTGATGAGATCATACATATCAGCCAGCAAGTGATGACACATGGTATTGGTGCTTAAATACTGTGTGTCTGCTGGGATGTTAAGGCCTGGAGGTTATTTGATCCAAGCGATTTCCCTATGAGTGAGATTGTACAATGTCAGGCTGGCTTATTGGCATTTTGTTGCCTTATTATTTTTAATTGCTTTATTTGCTGCTATCAGAAGGCCTGGGTCTGGATGGTTGATGTCTTTGAAGAGTTCAGGCTCCAGGTGCCTTTAGTGAGATATGAGATAACCTTTATAAATCCTGGACTGCTTGGTGATGTGCACCTTGGACAGAGGCGAGATAAGAGAGTGACTCCATCTCTTCTCTGAAGCATCCCCAGCCTCCATCGAGGGGTTCAATCTGCCTTCTGCAGCAGGGCCAGCTCACCTGAGTCACACAGCAGACAGTCCCCAGACATCATGGACAGATGAGCTGCGGCACTGAGCCCCTGAGGGGACCTTAGTTGCTGCAGAAACATGACTTGTCAGCCAGGATCAGAGCAAGTGTCGTCTTGTGCCATGCCCACTTTTCCTGCCCAGTTGCCATCGCTTTCCAGCAACTGCCCAGTCTTTGGGTGTTGGGAACATTCAAGAACACCTGCTCACCATGGGGATGTTTGGCTACCTGTAGCTTTTTGCTGCTCTCTGCTTTGGCTGGATGGGGTTGTTAGGAAGTCTTTTATATTCTGCGCAGATGAGCACAGTTCATTTCCTTCACTTTTTTTATTGTAGCATGTGCGGTGGTGATTCTTGGGGGGACCTGGTTCTTTTCCTGCTCTCACAGGACTAGCTCCTGTGCTGAAAGAGGTTTTCTTTCCTCCAGGTCACGTGCAGTCTCACCTGTGGTATCCTCACAGCTGGGTCTGGCTGACAGCTACCGAGATCTTTGGCCTTTTGTTTGCATCTTACAAGCCAGAAGATCTTGTTGACAAGTGGAGGGAAAGAAAGGCAGGGAAGAGGAAAAAGACATCAGCAGAGCTGTCTGCATCCAGAGTCTTCTTGACTGCTGAACTGGACAAAAAGGTAATGATGTCTGTACTACTTCTTGCCCCCCAGCCCATGTCCATTCTCCGGCTGGGACATAAAAATAGTGTTACAGCTTGGCATGCACATTTCTCTTTTAGTTGTTTCTCTGCTGCCTAATCCCGATTGCTTAAAGGATTTGAAGAGGTGTGTCTGCTGCTGGGAGAGGGGGCTTCTTTCGGGTCTTATTCTCAGCAGCCCAAAGATTCCCCTCTAAGCTGCAAGATGCAGGCAGAAGTTGTGCTGAGCCAATCCCTTGGCCTTCCCTGGGAACCGGCTTTGGTGACTGCAGAACACTGCTTTGAGTCTCTGCTACTGGCTCCCTTTCATGGAATAATTCCCTTCTCCTTTGTCCTCTCCCCAGATGAAGGAACTTGCGTTTGCATTCTGCCATCAGCTGCAGTCCAAGTTCCTGGACCTGTCTCTAGGAGAGCAGGTAAGAGCAGGTCTGGGGCTGCAGGAAGGCACAGAGCAGGCCCTGGCCCGTGAGATTGTGTTACATCCCAGTCAGGACAGCAGTGCTGCTGGTGGCTCAGGGCAAACACACAATGCAGGGCCAGCTGCTCTATGCTGAGGGCATCTGAGGGGCCCAGGAAAGTCCCCCTTGTGGTGTCAGCCCGCTGGAAGGGCTGCAGGGTGGCAGGGACAGAAAGGGGAGGCACCGTGGCAGGACTGGGGTCCCTCCTGTCCAGGCCTCCAGCAGGGAGGGTCTGGCTCTGCGGCCCAGACTGGAGCAGGTATCTAGATCTCTAGTGCTGGTTCCCTGCAGTTGCACTGGAGCCTTGGCTGATCGCTGGGAGCGTTTAGTCCAGCTTTATGCTGCTGCTTGAAGGTCTGGCTCCACTGTGAACCTGGTCAGAGATTTTCTTGTGGAGAACCAGGGGCTGCTAGAGATGCGAAGGACAAAAGGAGCAGCCCTGCCTCAGGGGGTGCTGGAGCCCAGAAGGCATGGTAGTTCATGGGGAGAAACTCTCCCAGACTGTAGGAGGATATTGAGGTGGGCCTTCCTGTTAGGAGAAACATGCAAGGGGTGAACCCGTTAGAGCCTCCTTGGTTGACCAGTTCCTCTTTTGGATCTAGCCTTGACTCTTACATACCCTGGGCACTGCTCATGCTGGCACTGCGGGAACCCACAGTGACTGACTACTCTATTTATACACTTCAGGTTATAAAGAACTTGCTTTTTGTGGCAAAAGTGGTTTACTTGCTAGCCCCTGCCTCCGAAGAAGGCAAAGAGGCTGAAGGAGAACTGGGCTGTGAAGTGGAAGAGCAGGAGGCCTCAGAAGATGAAGAAGAAAAAGATGTTTCTGTTCAAGTAGAGGGAGAAAGAGAAGATACAGAAGAAAAAGGCCAGACACCCACATTGCTATGGTTAATGAAGAAGCTCTCTCTCATGGCAAAGCGAGAAGCAGCATATTCTCCTAAGGTCCCTGTAAAGGTAAGAACAGGGTTAGACCAACTGGTTTTGATGTGGTAGACACTTGCATAGGAGGGTGTTGCTCTGGTTCTTTGCTTCCAGGGGACCAGCTGTAGAGAGTGCTGGGAGCTGATGCTGAAGTGAGGGTTAGTAGGTGCCAAAAAAAACACCAAGTATTTCAGTCTGGGATTCTCAGGAAAGGCTTGTGCCAGTCTACTGCTGCTTGCCGTTGCTTCCAGCCCTTGTGTGGGGTGGTGGTAAGGCCAAAGGCACCAAGCTGAAGGGGACAGAACACTGCCTTTGAAGGCCTGAGTGCAAGGTTTATGCAGGCAGGCGAATGGCAGTGTGAAGTTACTTGCTAGGAGAAGGGGAGGCTGCAGGATAGCGTCAGGAAAAGCACTGTGGTTCCCTGTGGTGCAGCGTGAGAGAGGTTGAGCTTTCATGTCTTCAGCTGCCTCAGTACAGGACAGTGAGAACAAGCCTGTTCAGAGCATTAACAGCTGCCAACCCAGTGAAGTCATAGCTTACATGTTTACAGATCCCATGGGGTTGTGTCTCATCTAAAGGCTGTGCTTGGCTGCAGTAAGACCTTGTAACAGCAGTGAGTTTCTGACTAGGGGGTCTGAAACAGCGTCGTGCACGTTGAACAGTGATGCAGAGGACTCTTGCAGCAGATCAGTAAGGCAGTTCCCTTCCAATCTTCCTCACTTCATGTCCACACACTCATTTTCAGAGAAGCTGCATCTTTAAGTTCCTGGGAGCAATCTCGGTGGATCTGGGGAAAGACAGGATCAAACCCTACCTTCCAACAATTCTGACACCTCTGTTCAGGGAGCTGAACAGCACCTATGCAGAGCAAGGTAAGTGATTTCCCTCACAAACATTATCAAAGAGGGAAGTGTGTCAGCTGTGCTGCAGCACAAACACCTCCTGTCATTCCTTTCCTCTGTTGAGGCACAGATGCCATAATTGGTGAATTTCACCTACCTGCAGTCTAACCAAAATACCAGGAAAGGAGGTGTTTGACAGCTGGAACAAAAATCTACATGTTGACAAAGAAAAAAGACTGAAGTTAAGCAGGCTCCTACATGCAAGTGGGTAAAGCTTGAATATGTGATGTAGTGGGAAAAGTGTAGTAATCAAGGGTGGACTTATGGTGGCAGGAGCCATGGAGTCCTTGCTGAGGAGAGGAGCAGAGCGCGGCTGTTAAGGGAGCCAGAACAAGGCTGTTGCCAAGTGCCATTCTTTTTGAATTGCCATGTTAGATCTGCTGTGAGGCTTTGGGGCGTGAAGATCCATGTCCTGAAAGTGTGTTTCAGTTTTAATGTAAAACAGGGTGTGTTTTATGGCAGCTTGTGTTACTGTAGAGCAAGGGACTGCACAAGTTGGAATCGCCAGTTTGGTGGCTGATCAATGCTTTCCCCAAGCTCCCCCTTCTGAAATAGAGAAAATGACCTTCAATGTGTGCATGTGTGCACAGTGATGGAAAGAAAGTAAACTTTGCAGGCAGGGGAAGAGAGCTGCCTGCCACAGGAATGCAGCACGCAGTGTGTGCAGGCAGGCGTGCACCTGTTAAACTGTGCACAGAACCCCCTTCCTCCTGGATGTGTCCAGGTCACTGTGTCCTACTTGATACTAACCAAGCAACAACACCTGTTTCTCCCTGGAGATCCATGTTTGTTTAAAAGATCTTAAGGAGTCATGGCTGGTGGGGGAAAGACAAATCAACTTTCCATTTAACACAAGAGACTCCTGGCTTAAGAACAAGACACTGGTGTTTAGATAGTTCTTGAAAATGTGTTAAGTCAAGCAAAATCCGATGTCAGGAAAAGGACAACAAACCAAAAAAGTTATATTACTCTAAATCTGTGGTTGTATATGCGCCATGAAAATTCAATGCACAGCACTGGGTCCCCATGTCTTAGGATACAAAAGAACTGGAAAAACTTGGAGAAGGGCAGTAACAGTGTTCTAGGTAAGGAACAGCCGCCGTAGCTACCTTTTCATTTGTGGTTTTGGTTTTTTTTTTTTTTAAGGTAAGCAAGAAACTTGGCAAAGGTGTGGTAGAGACTGACAGTATTGTGCGTGGATCAACTGTTTGCTTTCTCTGCCAGCACAAGAACCAGGGGCCGTTGCATGACTTTTTAGAATAACTGCAGAGGTGGTTTTTCATATGGCAGGAGGTGTAGACCCCAGGAACTTTTCACTGAGGGATACTGTGGAGGCAAGCAGCTTACAGAAGCTTCCCTGGAGGTTGTACAAGCACTTGAAAGAGAGATCCTGTTGGAAGACTGAGGGAAACATTTGCCCTGCTCTCAGTTTTCTCTTAGCATTTCTTTGTAGCCTTCTTTCCCCCCCAGTACCTTTTTTTTCCCGCAGTGATTGTAGTTAATTACAACATATTAACTAGTGATCCTAACCATTAAGCCAGCCTTTATTGTACACACTGGACAGAGATGCTGACTGACAAGGCTGGAATCCTCTATTTCCAGCAAACCCATTTCGAAAAGAGCCCTGGTGGCTGTTTACAGCAAGCCACTTTTAACAACCTCTGTGATGCCATTATTCCTCTGAAAAAAAAGTTTTACTTCTCAGAAGCATTATTGTTTGCCAGTGTGAAGTGCCACGTGCGGCCCGCTGGGAAAGCTGGTGAAGAGCCAGATTTCACAAGCACCTTTGCTCTTGTCTCTACAGTCTATTGGATAAGATGATGAATCCTTAAGATAAGATGAAAGCAGTCATCCTTTAGTAAAGAAAGATTAATCCTTACTGGGCTCTTGGCTTTCATTCTATATGCTGAAAAGATTACACAAGTTAATTTGTTTTGTTAGATCCAACACTGAAGAACCTTTCCCAAGAAATCATTGAACTGCTCAAGAAGTTAGTTGGACTGGAGGCTTTTTCGCTTGCCTTTTCTTCTGTGCAGAAACAGGCCAACCAGAAGAGAGCAATGAGGAAAAAGCAGAGGGCTTTGCAGGTAAGAACTGAGTGGGAATGTGAGTTAGAGGCAAGAACTTCATCCCAAATTGGGACAGCTTCATTGTTTCATTTCTGAAACTTCAGAAGAAACTGTTGAAGATCAGCCTCTTGGCTGACAGCGATGCTGTGGTAAAACTGGGCAGAGCAGCCAGAATACCCTCAGTTTTGAGGAGCCTATGTAAGCCCCTGCGTTGTCTTAACAGTCACCAGTTAGGAAGTACCTGATGTTTACAAGGGCAGTTGTTTGGTTAGTTACAACTAACGAATGTACTGTTTTTCACTAGGCTGTGGCAAACCCTGACATCGCTGCAAGGAGGAAGCTGAAGAGACATAAGAATAAAGCAGAAACCAGGAAGCGAAAAATAGAATTCCTGCGCCCCACCTACAAGGCCAAGAGACCTCGAAGTCATGCACTGAAAGACATAGCAGTGATGGAATGAAAAGGCTTTTCCTTCCTGGAAGTTTAATTTATAGAAAGTAATTTCAAGCTAAAGAACTAATTACTGTGTTTTTTTAAAAAAAAGTATTTACATATTTTAATTGTATTTATTTGTATTTTTTCATGTCCTCTTTTTCATCTAGGATCTTAAAGAAAAGCTTTTCAGTTTTTTTTCCAAAACTGTATATTTACCAGAGCATGTACAGCTGAATGGAAAGCCACTTTGATTTTTTTATATTAAATTTTACTTCATTTTTAACAGATGGGTTATGTGATGACTGCATTCAGGCCTGTGAACATCCTCGCTCCTGGAGGGAGAACACTGCCTCCTGCCTTTCATTTGTGTTTCAGTTTCTGCAGTAATACTGAATAATGTCACTGTCAAGCTGAGGGGGTGGAATAACAGCTCATGGAAGTGGAAGTTACATTCGGATTATGGCCCTGGCAGGCCAGGGCCATAAGGTGCCTACTGGAGACATTTATTTTCCTTTCAGAAAACCAGTACTGTGTTAGAGATACAGTATTCGTCTTTGTTGCTGTATTTTACTGTAACATCTTATCGACACTGAAGGGATTCTGGAATATAACATCAGCTTAAGGAAACCTCTTTCAATGTTCAGCTAGGTGGCTGTTAGAATGGGCAGCGGCTGCTGGGCTTGCTAGAGGCTGCTTGCTCACAGAAACAAGCAACACATCTATGAGTACAGCTGACAGTTCCAGATTTTATTAGTGTTTTAATTACACAACTATAGTAGCCACTCAAACCACCAAAGGGCGGGGGGGAGCCACAAGAAAACCCTTCCCTAGCCATACAAATTAACATAAGTACATCCTTTAAACAGAAAGAAAGAAATGAATATCATAATGTACACAGACATTCACTTGGTTCACAATTCGAGAGAGACATCCATATTACAGGAGTCAGACTCAACTCTGTCCTATTTACAAGTACCTGTGGCCTAAAAATACTTGACTGCAGAAAGAGGGATGTTGGATATAGCTGAAACATCTTTGCAAGGGCCAGCTTTGCATCACTGCCTGCTCTTCAAGGCCTCCACCAACCTAGGAAAAAGGTTAAGTCGGTTTACTAAAATGTCAGTTCAAGTACATTGAAATACTCTGAGGAGAAAGCTGCTCGCTCTTCTAACGTGGACAATTTGTCTTTTCTGTCCAACTTTCTACAGACCCAATCTTCAAGTAAAAAATAGTACAAGGTATTTTTCTAATGAAGCTAGCAAAATTAGACTGTTACTCACCATTCCATTGCTTCATCAAGCCCCGTGCCTTTAGTTGCAGAGGTTTTGAATATCTGCCACTTTCGGTCCTTTAAAGCCGGTAAGCCAAGTGCGTTTGCCATTTCTGTGGGAGTCATGGCCTGTTCCATGTCCTGCTTATTTGCAAACACCACCAAAATGGCTTTCTTCAGCTCTTCTTCCTAAAAAAAGGGGGAATTACTCAAGTTTTTACAGAGACTTTTACTGAATTAATGTAAGTTGGAAAAAAAAAAAACCACATAAAATGAGAAGAAACTTCAGCAGCTCTCATCATAATGATTTTAAGCTTGCCGATTTTTGTTCTTTATCATCTGTCACTGAAGAATTTTTCTATTTACTTTCAATTCTGGCATGATACCACATCAGAGCAATTTCCAAACAGGGCTGGTTATGCCTGTTACATTATGAAACAAGCTGCTAGTTGGATTTAACAAGGCATAGCAAAGAGCTTGCAGGAATCTGGGGGTAAAATAAAAAACAAACAAACCCCAAAGTTTTGCTCAGCTTGTCTTCTTACTCATATTACCCTGTTCTACATAGGTTCTTCAGCTTCAAAACATAGTAGGCTACTAATTAGCTTAGTGTTAATTCTTCAGGGCCTGATTTTGCCACTGCTGCCATACTGAGCAGCTGTCCTTGCAAACAGATAAATTTTCATATGACCAAAAGGCTACATGTAACTAACCTACTGCCCAGGCACCGCTGCACGAAACTGCAAAGCATCTGCAGCGTATTTAGTGCTTTTCAGTCAGAAGCGTTGCACGGCCCTGTTCCGAGGGCTGAAGTGTCACAAGTGAAGTTGAGCTTCACTTGATTCACTGAATCAAATTTCACATTTGCTCCCCCCAAAAAATATTTTAATTTCTCAATTTCTGTTCTATTAAGATGATTGTCATCCTTGTTTTCTTACCTCTAACATAGCAACAAGCTCTGATTTTGAAGTGCCAATTCTGTCTCGATCACAGCTGTCCACTACATAAATAACTGCATCTGTATTTGAATAGTAACACCGCCAATATGGCCTGCAGAAGAAAGATAAGTTCCAGTCATATCATTGGCACTTTTAACAGTGCTTTTTAGCCAGATAATGGAAACCAGATTACCCAGAGGAAGTAAAAACCGTCTCTGGGGTGAAAGGCCCCAGGAAGCAAGTAGAAGACCTCTTCCAAGAGGCTACAAAAGGCACAAACAGTACAAGTACTCTCAAGTGCAGAAAAAAAAACACACACAAGAAAAAACCCAAACCAAAAAGAAGGCAGCTTGAAAACAGGGGAAGGACAGAAGTGCTGGGGACAGGTTTACTTGGGCATCAGCCTGCAGGACACCAGGTCCGTAACTGAGGGAACAGGGAAACAGAGGAAGTTTAAATAACCAAGCTTCTGCCATAAGATAATCATTGTGGTCACCAAAGGAGGATAAACAGAGAAACCTTAAATGACAAATTCATGCAGGCAAGTCATTAACAAGGATCAAAACAAACCACCTTTTTCAAAATTACCTTACTGAAACTGAAAAGGGAAGGAACCTGCACCTTACTTATGAACTAACTGTGCTGCACCTTACTACCTAGCATTCAAAAAGGAATCATGAAAAGATCATACACGGGTACTGAAGAGATCACTGCAGTTATGCACATAATGACTCATTATGAAATTTGTAAAGCTCGCTAAAAAAATTGTCTATATCTAAATTCAACTTCCTAGCTTTGCATTCTTAAACCCAAAATCATATTTAAATGTTCTTCCATCACTCACTCCCTTTTCTCAGAATGCTACACCATTGCCTACTACACAAGCAGTCTTTTTTCAAAGCAAAAAATTGTGTACAAGTGTAAACATTCACTTGTTTCTTTCTAATCTGGCCTCCAAAACAGGCTTTACTAACTGAAGTCTGTCAGATGAAAGTGCTCTCCTGAGAATGGGCTGATTTTAATACTCGAGCAATTTTCAAAAGTCCCAGCTATGAGAATTCCAAGAATTTAGCACTTTTTAAGAGAAATTTAACTGTACCTTTTGATTTTAAGAGATCTATTACCTTATGCTTGTCTGGCCTCCCAAGTCCCAAACTTGAAATTTCAGATTCTTGTATGTCACTGTCTCAACGTTGAAGCCAATGGCTGAAACAAAGTCAAGCAACTTCACTGTTGATCATTTTTCTTTATTTTTCTGGAGAACATTACAGCACTTTTAGTTAAAATTTTCAGGCCTGACAATTCTCAGTACCTACATAACAAAGTTCATACCCTTTGCGAAGTTACACCAACAAACATTTATGGCTCAAAATAATGCAGTAATGTTTTTCTCTGAACAAAACACATTGCAAACATTTTGTAGGGAGTTGTAACAAATGCTATGGTGGTTAAAAATGAACAGAAGTGTGCCTGAAATCACCAAAACTGACAGAGCAAGAGTTAAAGGAATGGCCTGTTCTGATAACCAAGTATACAAACTGACAGCAATAAAACACTAAGGAATATGTCCTTCGTGCCAACACCAGACCTGCGCGCTCACAAGACCACAGCAGAAGACTCAGCGCTGTGGTATCGGAAGATGGCAATAAGGTTACAGCGTTATCACATGTGTCATTCCTTCTCCTGCCAGCCCAAAGAAGCACAACACAGGGAAGCAAACGATGGACACAGACTGCCTAAAATTCATGGGGGCTGAAATAAGCAAAGCCCTAAGGCAAAAGGATTATGGCGCAGCAAACTGCTGCCTTATAAAAGGTAGTAAAGACCTGACCAAAATCAGCTTGTTGTGGCCAGCTAGGAGGAACCCAAGAGACGTGACAGGGACTCAAAAGCCAAGCATCCCTTCTCCTTCACGTTACATGGAGCGATCCTCCCGAGGATCCTGAGCCAGGGCACTTTGGCACACACAGCCGGGTGTCTGGAACAGGTGGGTATGGCTGCACGAATGCTAAGGCAATTGGTGAAATCAGTCACGTTTTTTAAAATAAGCATCCTCTCCTTCCATGAGATCTCACACTGAGTTTTGTCACGCTTCCTACATAATGTAAAGTTAAACCATCTGATTTCTTCTCTGTCTTAAACAGAAGTGTTTACACAACAAACTGAAGACCCTTGTCAAAAAAAAAGTTAAATAGGTGTGATTTACTGACAGCAAGGTGAAATTTTTTCTGTACAATAATAATGACTTCTGGAATTTGTATTTGGAGACAAAAGACTTACATAGTCAACAGTTGCCACTTACTGAACATTTACCTATCAGGAAAAGCCTGCCAAATCATGGTAACAATCTTAAGGTCAACTACTTTTCGCATTCAGCAGTGGAGCATAAAACATTCCTTTATGTAGCACTTCTGTAGCATGTTGCAAGCCTGTTATGCAAAAAAGTTCTTAAATACAACAGTGCAAGGCTCCCACAATGTAAGGTGTTTTTGTTTATGAAGGAAACACACAGCAAGGTCAGGTCGCAAAGCTTATGTGTTAGAGCTACAGGCAAAGTGACTGTTTTCACTAAGGAAGCAATCACTTACTCGGAATGGTGGTAACAACTTCTCCGACTTGTAACCTGTAGAGAATGGTTGTTTTTCCTGCTCCGTCCAGCCCCAGGATGAGAATCCTCATCTCTCGAGTTCCAAACAAACTGGAAAAGATGGTGGAGAAAAAGCCCCCTAGAAAAAACAGAGCAGAAA
This sequence comes from Phalacrocorax carbo, assembly GCF_963921805.1. Taxonomy (NCBI): domain Eukaryota; kingdom Metazoa; phylum Chordata; class Aves; order Suliformes; family Phalacrocoracidae; genus Phalacrocorax; species Phalacrocorax carbo. The sequence goes on from NC_087513.1 coordinate 53,581,554, forward strand.
GATGTTTCAATGTCAGCTAGCAATACGGAGGATAGGGAAAGGCAGACAGATCAACCTCGTTTCTTACTGAGCAACAATATATTTCTTCTCTCCAGTGAAAACAGACATGTTCAGGTTGTCACCCAGATACCTGTGAGCTGAACCACGTTATATTGTCCTGGTTTTACGCTGCTATGGTAGCTCAATCCAGCAAAATCACGTTGCATCAGCATCAAGCTTCCTCATTGTGGTTAGGATGTTTCTTCCTTTTCTCTCATTTGCCAAAATCTGAGCCAACTTCTTTTTTGTTTCTATGGGACTCTATCTTTTTCAGTGCAAGAGACTAAAGAAGGACATGCTGCGGCCTGAAAGAATTCCTTCTGATGTTTATGGTCTCCCACGGGACCATCACTTTTTTCTTAAAATGAAGTACAAATTAGTAGGTATGTGTTAAAACACAGTCCATTACAAACTAAGAACCTGCACTAAATTAAATACTTTAATGCTACAGAGAAGCCTAGGAGCTGATTTTAAATGCCTTCCCCCCCTTTTTTTCCAAAACTGGCTTGCCCCAACATCTCATTTATTCTTTAAATACTTGTAAGACTACTTGTGGCCAGACTAATATCTGATTTATGCCTCTTAGATGTTTTAAGTGTAGAAAGAATACTAATGTTCTAAGCCAGTAACAATGACATTTTTTCCAGTTATCTTCCATAACAAATATATCTAACGCTAAATAATAATTTTGTAAATCCACCTAAACCCTGTAAAAGGTAATGAAACACCAAAAAAAGCTAAAATCGCATTTGATAACTACATCAGAGAAGAGACAAAGTAGGGAAGATCTGCAGCCAAAATCTTATTGGAAGAGGTTAAATTGTAAAGATAAAAATTAAAGATAAAATTAAAGATAAAAATTATTCCCTGTGTTTGCCTTTCTAGGCGTCTGTGATGCCTTTCCAGGGAATGGAGGGAGCAAGGAGCTTTACTTCTTCCGAGCCCATCCCACCCCAGAAGCCAAGCACGCTGCAGACCCGGAAGCCAAAGAGCAGGTACAGGGCACCATCTGTTGCCAGTTTGCATAGCGCTGCTCAAGGTGCTGTTTCCTGTGAGGCAGGCAAATAACCATAACAGAACCGAGCTGTAAAAGGTATTTAAATAGAAGCATTTCAAGAAGGCGGCTACTATGGGATCCATGAAGGATGGTAACTCTTTCCTCTCAATCAGCAACTCTGCTTACTGCCAGACACCTCTCATTCCCTCTTCTTATATTCTAGTATGCTTTTCCCACTAAAACATTGCTCAGACACCACCTGCAACAGGACAGATTCACGTTAATCCCTACATTCAGGGCCTCTCGCTACTCCCTCTACTTTATTATTCCACAAAAACTCTTTTCATCATCAATTCCTTGTTACCAACCCGCTATGCACCTGAACTAGAATTTAGTTCAGGCAAGGCTCAGCCGTACCACAGCCTGACGACCTCTGCCCCAGACCAGGCTCTCGCGGTGCTGCCCGCACGGTCCCGCACAATCCCGCACGGCGGGAACCGCCGCCGTGAGCCGCTTCGGCCTCACCAGCGCCCGAAACCCCAACGCCGCCAGGGACCGGGGCCGGGGCCGGGGCCGGGCCTGCTCCGCGCCGCCAGCGCAGGCTGAGGGCAGGCGGGCAGCAACCGCTCCCGCCGCCGGGCGGAGACCGCGCCGGGAGCCGCCGGGGCCCCTCGCCCCGCCGCCGGGACCGGGACCGGGGCCGCCGCCCGCTCCTCACCCATGTCGAGCCGCTACGCCGCGCCGCGGGCTCCCCGCTCCGCTCCGGTCCGCCCTGCTCTGCCCCGCTCCCGTCCGGGTCGTTCCGGTGGCCCCGCCGCCGCCGAGGCGCCGCCGCTCGCAAGCTCCACGTCGGACGCCGCGGCGAGTAAACGAGGCGCTCCCTCCCCCGCCTCGCCGTTTCGACACGAAGCCGGGACAGCACCCGCCCGCCCTCGGTGAGGAAGGGAAGGGCTGATCGCAGGGCTTTCCTTACTCCCCACCCCCCACCGGGGATGCACCCGGAGGGAAAGGAGAAAGGGAGGAAAGATTTAAAAAATAAAAAAATGCGACCCGGAACGAAAGCGTGACGAATCTGCGACGGCGGAAGCGAGGGGCTGAGGGGAGGGGCGGTGCTGGGCTCCGCGCGTGCCTGGGGCGGGGCGGCACCCCCTGCTTCCCGCTGCCTCCGCGTGCGCCGGCCCCGGGGCGGGGCTTGTTGACGCCGAGCCGAGCCCCGCCCAGCGGTTTGTACACAGGCGCGTTGGGGAACGCGTGGAACTGAGGCGGCGGCGGAGGGGGGAGGGGGAGGAACTCTGAGGAACTCTGTACGTTATTCCCTGCTTGTCACCGAGGTGGCGGGGAAACAAGAACACCCCGGTTGAGAATCAGCAGGCAAAGTCCGACTGTGTGAGCAATTAATACCCAGCTGGAACAGCTCATAACCATCATCTGATAGCAAGGCTGTAGAATCATCCCTGAATAAAAAGATGATGTAGTTTATGTAATTAGCTTGTGTGGATGAATAAGTATAAAATCCTAAAAATCTGTGACATACTAAGTAACAAGCTCAGGAGAGACAGAATTTACGAGGCATACATGGAGAACTGGACTTTAAGACCAGACACTGTAATAAGAGAGAAATCCAAGAGATCGCCTACCAATAATCAGTAGTTAGACTTATTTAAAAAAAAATAGAGACAAGGAGCTAGGAATATCTCATATGAAAACAATCTAACAGAACCAACGTACCGCTAAGCATGTTGGCTTCCTCTTCATGCATTTTATTGTCGTTATACTCCTGTTCCAGTGAGAACAGCACAAAACTTTACTCACCCAAGCCCTAAGAACCAAACCCAAGGCAGTCACCTTCATGACTTTCCCCATGTGTTTTTCTGTCTTTCAACACACTTAGGCAAAGGGGAAACAGCTTGTACTTCTGTCAGCTGAAAAATGGCAGGGCAAGGGGGAGCAGAAACAAGCAGTTCACAGTGCAAAAATGATCACCTTTCACACGGAAGCCACACTGAGGAGTGATTACACTGGCTGTGAGTGCTGGGACTGCAAGTGCAAGGTCCTGCACCTGGGGAGGAACAACCCCATGCACCAGTACAGGCTGGGGCTGAGCTACTGGGAAGTGGCTCTGTTGAGAAGGACCTGGGAGTGCTGGTGGACAACAGGTTGACCATGAGCCAGCACTGTGCCCTTGTGGCCAAGAAGGCCAACGGTATCCTGGGGTGCATTAAAAGGAGTGTGGCCAGCAGCTCAAGGGAGGTTATCCTCCCCCTCTACTCTGCCCTGGTGAGACCACATCGGGAGTGCTGTGTCCAGTTTTGGGCCCCCCAGGTTAAGAAGGATACAGAACTGCTTGATCAAGTCCAGCAGAGAGCTACCACGATGATCAGGGGACTGAAGCATCTCCCTTATGAGGAAAGGCTGAGGACCTGGGTTTGTTTAGCCTGGAGAAGATGGAAGGGGGATTTCATAAATACCTATAAATATCTAAAGGGTGAGTGTCAGGACGAGGGCCAATGGGCACATGTTGGAACACAGGAAGTTCCACCTCAATATGAAAAAAACTTCTTTCCTGTGAGGGTGACAGAGCAGTGGAACAGGCTGCCCAGTGAGGTTGTGGAGTCTTCTTCCCTGGAGACATTCAAAACCCACCTGGACACGTTCCTGTGCCCCCTGCTCTAGGGGTACCTGCTCAAGCAGGGGGGTTGGACAAGATGATCTCCAGAGGTCCCTTCCAACCCCTACCATTCTGTTACTCTGTGACTCGAAACCCCTGTTTTCATGAAATCTGTGTGTGAAGCAAGAACAGCATAAACAGACACAGACGTTTTAGTTTCCTCTGAAAGCATCCATAAATGTAAAATCACAACTGCGGAACTTCTTTTGTTTCCTTTATGTCCTTGTCCAAGTTTCAGCTGGGATAAAGTTCATTTTCTTCCTGGTAGCTGGTCTAGTGCTGTGGTTTGGATTTAGGGTGAGAATAATGTTGATAGCAACAACAACACACTGATGTGTTAAAGTAATACTTATGCTAGGCAAGGACTTTTCAGCTTCCTGTGCCCTGCCAGCAGGGAGGCTGGAGGTGCACAAGAAGCCGTGAAGGGGCACAGCCAGGACAGCTGACCTCAACTGGCCAAAGGGATATTCCATACCATATACATCATGCTCAGGACACAGATCTAAGGGGAGTTGGCTGGGGAGGGGCTGGGCATCTGCCAGCAGGTGGTGAATTGTATCATGCATGACTTGCTTTGTATATTATTATTATTACTCCTACTATTTTACTTTAAGTCAACTATTAAGCTTTTCTTACCTCAACCCAGGAGTTTTCTCACTTCTACTCTTCGATTCTCCCCCCATGTCACTGGGTGGAGGAGGGCGAGTGAGTGGCTGTGTGGGGCTTAGTTGCTGGCTGGGGTTAAACCACAACAGTCCTCCATTAGAAACTTGCTTGAAATTTTACATTAATCATAACTCAGTTAAAAAGAATCCTTTATTTCTCCTGTCAAGTTGGGAGCGGTAGGAAAGAATACACAAAATTGATCCACAGGGATAAGAAAAAAAAAGTAACAAAATATTTTTGACATTATTTAGAAAATGTATGATCTAGAAAATCTGATGATCCAGAAGGCCTGCCCGCCCTAGTACATTGCTTCAAGGGACAAGCAACATGTATCACAGTCCTTTAGGTCCTTGATATCCTTAGGAGGCCACGGATGCGTCTAACAAGAGCTTGAATGAAGGTGTATCGTGACCGAACCTTAGAATATAACCCTTCAATATCCAGAAGTTTCTTCTGCAGAGATTCACCAAAGCTGTTTGTAGCTTCAATCTGAAGCTGAGGAACAGAGAATTGTTGCAGTCATCAATACAAAATCTTCTCTTTCTGGAATGTCAGCTTATCCATCATCAACTACCTTTCAACCCTTTCTCTATGATTTATTCGCTAAACCACTTTCAAAATTATGTTTTTTCTGACTCCCCTAGTAAGGACTACCTGCATTCTTCCCTTAAGTTTTTCTCTTTAACTTTTATAATGGATAGCCCTTCTACAGAGGTTTTTTGGGTGACTCAGACCATTTACAGATTATCCAAATATTACTACCTTACAACCTCTCCAAGTTTTGGGAATTAAGTTCCTGTTATAGGAATTAAACAGTCTTATATAATTCAGCTTCTTCAGTTATAGCCATACCAACACTTATTCCAAATAAAGTTTTTCTAGTCCTTTAAGGACTGTTTAGGAGTTAAGAGTCCATGTGCATAGACAATATTTTATCATTAACACATAAGTAAACAATCCCTGAAAAAAAAATTACATTCCAAGTATTTTAGCAAGATGTTACTCTATATCTTACTTTTGAACAAATGAAATAAAAGACAGATGCCTCATCACAAAAAAACAGAAGCGTTCTTATCATTCTAGATATATTATAAAGGTACTTGAGACTGCACAGGTTTTTGAGCACATTTTTTCTGCACAAACAGCAGTAGAAATGTCAGTAGGATTTACTAATAAATTTTTTTCTGCCACCTCTGCATCAAATTCACACGAACTATTAAATCACTGTGTAAGCAGAAATTACTTCTTTGCTAGCATTCACGTTTTCTTTCATCTCCTCAGTTCTGTTACCCTTTTTGATCAGATTTCTCTAGAGCCTAGCCACAGCTGACCTGTAGTAAACAGTCATAGGATCACAGAAAATTGGGAATCCTGCCCTCATATTGCGAGTCTTTCAAGGATAACCGATGTTTTCAGAAAGCTATTATTAAAAAATACATAGAATTTGACTGGTTTACAAGAGGAAAAAGAATGATTGATTTCTTTTTTTAAGTCTATCTCATTTTTCATTTACCTTTTTATATCAATCGAGACTTGAAAATATGTGTGCAGCAGCACAACTGCTATCTGCTTCGCAATACTTTCCACAAAAATTTTGCAACATTTAATTAATCCTAAATTAAGTTATATCCTCTTGATGTTACCACAGGTCGTTCAGAGGTGGGAGAACTACAGTCAGACTGCTCTCAATAGCTGTATGGTAACCAAGTGCATCCTGTACTTCTCAGTAGACTGTTACATCTCACCTGTTCTATATCATGCTGGCTCACTCGATTCAGTCCGCTACTGAAATCCAGGCTAGGCTCTGAACCAAAGGAATCTAGTGGAAGAAAACAAGATGTTAGAATTATGTCGGCTGTCCCATGCTATCTTCTCCACATCAAGTTACAGAATCAGTTTAAAACGCAGTGTTCCAAATGGGTCAGTAACCTTGTGCATTAGAAATGACACTTTTTTTTTTAACTTAAATTATTTAAAGAAAATATGTTAAGTAAGAGCCATAAATAATTTTGATCACACAACACGGCAATTTAAGCAAAAAGCTCCTCCCCAGATCACTTCTCCTTTTCTGACTCATTCCATTCCTAATTTTTGTTTTTTTAAACCAAAATGCAACAAACTTTAAATCTTCTGGTGAATTGATGGTGCCTACAATTCTAAAAATACTTTTTAAACCACCAATATTAATTTTAGTTCTTAATTTCACCTTAGATTGTTATATTGAAATATTTTCCTGTAAATTGTTTTGAATGACTGATCTATTGATATTATTTGAACATCACTCGGTTTGAACAACAGAATTAAAAAACATAGTTAATATTACTTTCCTTTGCAGGCGATGTGTAATAGACAAAACCCAAAAGCCTATGACTCAACAATATTTGTATTGCCAATTCTCCTGCGGAAAATCCAAAGGTATGCCAAATCCAAACAAAATCTCTTTGGTTAAATACAAATGGCACAACATTAATAGTAGCAAGTCAGTTTTGAAGTTAACCATCAGAAATTACTCAAAGGCACTCTGATGTTTCAGAAATTTTACCTTGCAGCCTTCCTTTTTTAAACGACATCCTGGAGGACAGCAGTGGGTCTTGGGAGTCAGTGGGTGTGCAGTGCAGTAGATAGTGTTCCAGATGACGCCAAAGAATGAAGAGACATGTTTCTATAATATCTGTAGACACATCAGAGTGAAGGAGTCCAGTTTTGTTGTCTTTAGGTTGTACATTTACTATCTGAGCATATTTACGCACTTTGAAGCAGCTGAAGATGTTAGCTCAACCATCTGTCACCCCCTCCAGCAGAAGCTTCTCACCCCCACTGCTACGGCCTGGTAACCGATCGCCAGCGCCCTCGTTACCTGCTTCAGTGCAGTGCTAGCTAGGTTACTTCCATGACTGCTACTCACCCTGCAGAGGCTTTAAACCAACACTGCACCAGAGCAGACTTGAGCACTCATGCGATTTGTAACAATAGCTCAGTGGCAGAGACAGTGAATTAAAGCTGAGGTGATGTTACTGCCATCCCCAGCTTTAAGTTACAACAGGTAAGCCTGCAAGAGCACCTCTTTCCCAAAGAAGGTTTCAGAGGAAAATTCTGATCTGCTGCAGGCAATTAGTTTGTGCGTGACTAGTTATTTTCCAGAGTTACTGGTGTTTATGAGATCAGGTTTATGCAAGGTTGACGATAAGACTGGAAACTCCAGTTACTCTGACAGGCACCTCAAAGTTCTTTTTCAAAATATTTCTTCCACCACACTTGTACCTGTGTGAATGTTTAGTGGGTCTGCATACTGAATTGAAGAGCTGGGCTGTAATAACCCCTCCATTATCATGTTGCAGGAAGTCCTAGCAGGGGCTCCATGATGGGAATTACTAACCTGAAAATATTTACATTCTGAAAATTGGAGAACAATACCCTCCCTCCTAACTTAATTTTCAGTATTTCAAATTTGCTTTTTGCAAAAAGTGTTGTTCGAAGTAGTCAGAAATCTAGGTAAAAAGAACCTGTTCCTATTTCTCTGCTTTGCTGGAGCACCACCTTGAGGGTCATTTCAATTTTAGAAGGATACAAGAACAGAGAGAAAGCAGCTTGGCTCGGTTGTTTATCAGCTTCACCAGGCGTCGCCTTGCCAAAACGTATTTTTGGGTAGTGGAGATTTTGTCAACCCCAGCTGGCATAACTGACTGACACAGCTGTGATAAGAAGAGGAAAACAAGACGATAGCAGCAAATCACAGAGCAACAAAAGAAATAAGCAAATAAAATTACTCGCCAGTATCTAGAACTTCCTTGTCTGCTACTATTTCTTCAAAACGGTGCTATTTTGAATTTGCATAACCTTGCTGACTAAAAAATGGAGAAATTATATTTATCCCCAAGCAACTGTAATGAAAATCACAACTTTTACAAAGTTAAGCCCAATATTTTCCCCAAAGTTTTAGGTCACTCATTCTACGGACCCCTTCATCAACAGCAGAAAGAAATATGCCAAGATCTGGAACTTTTTACTTAATATTTATTTTACTTTTTACTTAAGATGCTTTGGAGTCTCTGTTACAGCTATGTCTAAGTCACAAACAATACAGAGACTACTGAGTCAGAAGAACTATTACCTCTTTTATTTCATCTGGTGGGAGTTGCTCCACATTTTGCAATTTGTTAACACTCTGACGATGGCTATCATAGTAACTGAAGAAATCACTAGTGCTCTGTTTCAGCAGGTAGACGATAATGCCTAAGCCAGGCAAGTGCCAGTATGGGACCACTGGTGCTTGTGTATCTAGAAAAGATGATGAACAAGTTATAATAAATTAAAAAAAAATTAAAAAGAACAAGAAATCAGTAAGGTATGGTCTCTGTCAATAAAGTAGTGAAAGACATGAAAGCACTGGCAAATTTGTATTTTATACTTCTACGTTAGAAGTAATACAAGTGAAAGTCTAGGCAAAAAGTTCTGCGGCTGCAGGACTAGAAGGCAGTCAGCACAATACACTACTGGGTGTAACATGTGAAATGTAATAGACCAGAAGACTTACTATTTAAATATTTTAATGACTCAGCTGCATAACAGCACACTGTAAACTCTTGCCATGTGGCGGTAATGAAGAGTTCCAGTCAGCAACAAACAAGTCTTACATGTCATAAATGAGGTCCTAGTTTCACATAATGTAATCCAGCACAGGTGCTGGAAAAAAAAAAAAAAACAACAAAAAACCTCACCTTCCCCTGTCTTGTGCTATTTATTTACACAGGGTTTTTTTTTTTAACCGATATATGTGTTTCTGCAGCTGGACGGAAAGTGAATTAAAAAGGATTTTTTTCGTCATGTTTGGTTTAACTTGGATTAGTTTCCTGATTTGGCTTAGTGCAAGGCTGCGCAAGCACGTGGTCCAGAAGAATATGGGCAGCTACAGTACTGGCATAAAGTAACTTAAAGTGTATGTGAAACTACCACCTCTGGTTCGTTATTTTCTGCTAGCCCAAATTTCACACCATTCAGTCTCAAAATAGCAAGCCAAAAATCTCACCCTGACGAGGCCCATCTCGGTTGGTTGATTCTGACAGGCTAGGAGTAAACAGACAAACAGCGTGCTGAAAACTGGGGGCGCTTTGCAACATAAGTGACTCACAGTATTCCATCACGTTTGCACAGATCTGCCAAAAAAAAAAAAAAAAGACAGCATGTCAGTTACAGTGTCTGCAGGCTTTGGAGCATTAAATTTTAAATGGATAAATATCAACAAAAAACATATTTTGCTCCTTCTCTTCTCACCAGACTATGATGATTCTTTTTTTCTGATCAGTTACAGACTTGAAATAGAAGGGAGGCTGGGACCTGCAACCTTCCCTCTTTCCCAAACCTGCTTGTAAACATTTCTGGTCAATTTTAAGTCCCCCTTGGCTCTAATTTAGCATTAGCCATTGCCCTCTATACCCAGCCTTCATTTTGAAAATTTCTTATCAATTTAAGGCTTTGAAGTTCACAGAGGTTGTACCCAAAACAATAATGGCTGCTAATGGAAATCTAAGTAACCAAATTTTTCAACATTTACTTTAAATAGAAATAAAGTGTGGGATCCTACACCAAACTAAGAACAGCGTAGAGCGTTACCTCTGTCATATGAAAGTATGACAACCAAACAAATCTGCACAGCAGGTAAAAAGCCACAATTAGAGCCTGAAGGTTCTAGCAGCTTCCTGTGTCCTTACCTGTTGCATGGCCAACTCAATTTCATCCCGCTTGTTCACTCTGTCTCCCTCTGTGTTATCATCTTGCAGTTTAAACTGACGTAGTCTGTCTGAACCACCAAACCGACTCAGAAGTCCCAAGCACTGGCGCTGCCATAAGGAGTGAACGTTTTAATTAGTATCTCGACAAGTGAGGTGCACGATTCTCTTCACTTAAGGGGTTTAGAACACAACAACAAGACAGCAACGCAGAATAACATTTTTAGCACTTCGTAAATGAAATTTAAATTTTTAAAACACAATTTTTTTACCTCACCTTTAATCAATTTAAAGGTTAGTGGCTCCCTAAAATGGTTCCTTGAGAAATGAATGCAATTCAAAAGTGTACAAGTTTGTCTTATGTGCCTTCCAGACTATTATACTGACTAGCATCAATGACAGTTTAGGTTTACCCATTCCCGCTTAAAACACCTTTACCTATATTGGCAAACTAATGAAATTTGGATATGAAGATAAGCAGCTCCATAAAAGGAGAGCGCAAAACCCAATTCAACAGTTTCATAAAAAGAAGTAACAATCAATAAGTTCTTAGTTTACATGTGGCTGTTAAGATCACCGAAGTGTCTCAGACTGTAAGTCAGTTTTGTGTGGAACAGCCAAAAAAAAAAAAAGAAAAAGATTTTTTGATAATTACTTTTGGGGAAGGGTAAACCACTCAAGTCCTTTTATTACTTGATGAAAGTTAACAGGATAAACTAGAGAGAAAAGTTACAATAACAGATGACTGATTCCACAATTTTGCTCAGAACAGCTGTTTTCAAAATAACTAATTAAAACTCTGTGTAACAAAAAAAAATATATCTTTCTGCCTTCCTATGGGATTTCTTGCTGACATGATGCAGTAGAATATCAAGTACCCCATCATTACAGCAGTCATTTACAGCTTGCTACTTTGCTTTGGGCTGGTCAGCCTAATAGTTACTATCAAAGCATCCAGAGGACACATCCTTCTCTTGCAGCCAGAAGTATTTGATAGGGCAGCCCTTTCTACAGGTGGTTTTCAATGAAATATTTCTTTACGGAAGCCCTTGCTCACATGAACCACAAAGCTTCAAAAACACAGCTGGATGCTGAGCTGTAAAGAGGTCTGTAATGATAGCTTTTGAGCAAGGCTTTCATTCTGGTTTCCAAGTCAGGGTTACTTTTAAAGGGGCAGGAAAGAAATAAAACACTAGCATGTTTGATACTTCGAATGGTTGAGCTGGAAACATGCTTGTGGCAGAAGTGGTAACAGTATTTCTGCGTTACTTCACAGGCTTTCCTGTTGACCTCAAATTCTTCTCCTCCACATAAGGTGAATCCTAAACCAGCGGGGAAAACAAAGTGCCTGATGCAACTCTCATGGTGCCGAATGTTATCTTTTCTACCTGGTCGGGGAGGGGGGGAAAACCAACCCAAAACACCAAACCACCAAAAACACACACCACACAAAGCACTTCCACTCCTCAGAAAAAAACAAAACCAAAAAAACCCCACACCAAACCACAGCATAGTCTTCTTAATGGCAGAAAACATCCCTTTCATTAACTCCTACTGGTCAGAGTACAAAACCAGGAAGAAACTCATCTACATACAGAATTCTAAAAGGACAAATGTTAAAATATACAACTTTATTACCTGAAATCGGCCTATATGTCCTTGTAACTCCATTTGCGTCCCTTCATTAACATCAACATCCAGCTCACTTAGCACTCCTGATAAAAGATACAGCTATTAAATTGGTTGTTGGTTTTGTTTGTTTGTTTTTGTTTTCTTTCCCCCAAATAAGCATGAGAGCATGTAGTTTACTGTTCTGCTAAGTAATTAAAGGGGAGTAGTGGAGGAAGGGAGGTTAGGATGAAAATTGCAGCTGTTGTGCAAAGCTCAGTGTACTGTAAGCAAAGAAACATTTGGGCTCAACCTACAGTTCTGCACTCCTTTCTCTTGTAGTCAGACGTCTCTCCTGAACACAGAAAGCCATTAAATCAAAATAGAGGAGTTATTCTGCAATGGTAAGCAAGCCTTCTAACATGCAGAAGAAATCACTATATCCATCACAATAATTATTAGTCCTCTGTGAAGAGAAGTCACCCAAGAAAAATGTCAGTATGCTAATCCACGGTGCTTCTCCCTGGAAGCTTTCTTTTTTAAATAAATGAAAATGGAGAAGACATTAACAAAGAAATGAGTATGCAAACAATTTTCTGTCTTCATTTCCTCAGCCACAGAATTTACTGAATGAAAATTCTTTTTGAAGATGCCACATGCCCTTTGAACACTACTATTTGCAAATGATCTCAAAGACAAGAAGTACTTACTGTCAGGCAGCATAATGAAAAGAAAATGGGAAGACAAATGCATATTGATAAGGGCACTATGTCCACTGCAAATCCACCATACTTAGTTCAATAACAATTATCTAACGTTTATTTTTTCCCAGAGCTCTACATATCAAGAAAATTCTGTATTGTAGCAGATACTCCCCTGTATGTCTTACTATTTCTTTATAGAAAACAAAGCCTGAGTTTCATGCAGATGGGGCTAAGAGACTTCAAAACTGTGATTCCTACCAGGCAAAGCTGCCTTGCTGATTATTCCTGTCAGGGAGGCCAGCTCCTGGAGAGATCCAACACTAACATCTTGACACCTCAGGATTGCCTGGATAGTATCTGAATGGGAAATTAGAAACTGCAAAACCTGTACCACAAGAAGAAAAGGGAAAATATTAATGATTCAAAATTTAAAAGCCATTTAAAAAAAAAAGTTTACTTTCAGAGCAAACACACACATAATTTCTTTGAATGAGCAATAGCAGTGATCTTGTGTCATCTTTTGGAACTTACCTGTCCTGCTGCTTGCAGGTGTTGTGCCATGCTGGATGTGAGGATGACTTGGCACAGTTGAAGAGCTGGAAGAAGAATCTGGCGATAACGTTCCACTGGAGCAGGAATGAAGACCGGGGAATCTCTCATTCCATACATTCTTAAGAGGTTTAAAAACAAGAAAAAAAAAAATAAGATAAACAGTGCAAGAAAAGTGAAGCCCTCTAGCGAGCCAGAGCCTCAGCCTGCAGTCACCCTCAAGAACCTACAAACATTCATATTTCAGTAATAGGTCTGTACTTGAACAGAGTTTATATCGGAAAAGCAACAAATTTATGATATACAGCTGCTGCAATTTACCTAGAAAGCCACTGCCAGACATTTTCCCTAAGCAGAGAAAATTACTTCTTTGTACTATACTACATTAAGTCAGAGTACTTTGTTGTAGAACTATGACATCTGTTTTCTTATGTATAAAACTAAACATTCTCAAATGTTTTAGGAAGAGGTGTGTTTAATTCTAAAGCAACTGATAAATACAGTCCCCTGCAGATGTCCTGTGGGGTCATACAATCTTACACATCTCACTGGCACTTTTAAACAGAGTACTTGTCTAAGTCTTAAATTCTTCCCAAAATGTTTGAAATCCCAGTGTGTCACTAAGAACTGTAAATTTAAAGCAAGGACCAAGGTTTGGAATCAGCCAAGGTGATTTCCCCTAAATAGGCAATCTCATTCTCTGAGATCTTCTCTCGGACATCTCACAATTACTAACAACACAACAACACATCAATAAGTTTGTCAAGCAATATATAACTGAATTATTTTATTTTTTTTTAAATAAATAATAAAATATTTCTGAAATAACATTTATTTCACTGCTCTCTCATTAGTGCTTTACGGGGGAGGATAAACTGCACTTTTTTTCCCCAACTGCAAAGCCCCAAAATAAGTTTACAGTGTAATGTTTGAAAGACAGCCTACAGTCTAAATAATAATAATAATAAAATTCCTATCTACGGTATCAAACAAATAAGATTTTACATAGTCTAAGTAACTGGGCATGCAAGTACAACTTCACACCCACCTATCGTGAATTTTTCTCTCAATAAAAGGTAGTTTTAAACTGAACTGATACGTTAAAGAAACACACACACACACGAAAACAATATACCCACAAATACCTACTCAAGAGACTCGTGGCTATAAAAAGACATCCTATGCTTGCAAGACCATATTACAGTTTCAAAACCAGCCAGGGAACCAACACTTACCCTTGATGGTCTGTTTCGGGCCGCATGTCATACACTTGACACTGTGCCAGCCTCACAATCACTCCAGAACGCAACAGCTCTAAGGCCCCTTGCTGACTTTTAGCTACTCTAGTGAGGAATGCCTAGACAAGAGTAGAAAAGGGTAAGTATTAGAAATGTACAATGAGCCTTATTATAACTATTTTCTCTCCTGATTTGAACATAGTTTCAAATACTGTTATTTCAGTAAAAAATTCTCCGAGTGCAACCAATGTGAAGTACAAACAACTTTTACTTAAAAAAACAAAATCCACACAATAAAAACAAAACAAAAAACCCCCACTGTACCACAACATCATTTCTGAAGTACTATTACCATTTTGGACTCATAGGTGTACAGCGCTTTAAGTAAAGGGGGCTGAGGTGTGAGCAAGCTCTGAAGAGTCAGATCATCGTCTGCTAGGCTATCCACAAGCACCTTCAGGTAGCCACTATTGGAGAGATACAACAGCCACTGCTGCTGCTTGTCTACTGAAACAATACGATCAAGCAAGGCCAATGCCAGCATCTGTGATGGGGAAAGAAAAAGGTGTCGGGGGGAATTCAAAACAGAATTACATCTATGAGATTTCTAACAAATACCTAGAAATATGAAATGCTAGTTCCTTCTAATAGTGTCTTAAAAGCAGAATGCTTTTCTGCACTACAGTCACAATCCGAATGGAGGAAATGTTATAAAATTTCTTGACAGTTTAGTATAGTATGAGTCAATTACCTTTTCTCTATTATTCTTTAACAAAATATTACAGATATTAGTGAACAATAACTATGCCAAAATGTTTTAATGAAGTATTCCTACTAGCACTATTGCTATTTAAAACTAGTTTGCATTCTGACTAGATACCTGTCCACTGAAGTTAATATCAGAAAATATTTTTTCCTGAAGTCACCAAACCTTCCCAAAGTGGGAAAATAAACTGGTACATGTATGATTTAAATACAATAACGAATAAATGCCATAGCAGTTCATACCTACAATCCTTTCCAGCACTGCTTGCTACCCTTATTTTTAAGCAATAGGACACACAGCTTTTTTGAGAAAAAAATTAATATGTATGTATGCCTTTACTTTCAACGGCTTGAAGGATGAGTGGGAGGACAGAAACATTAAAGAGATTAAGTACCTATAAAAAAAATGTTCTAGTTCTACCTCATGAAATTTCCCTTTTCTGCACAATAGTAAAATGTTCTTTAAATCAAACTGAACAGCGACTGCAAAGGAACAGATTTATTTACCCGGCCTATCTCATGACCATCACAAGCATCACGACAGACCACCTCCATGAGAGCTGCCCCATAACTCTCAATAATTGCCATGTTTTCCCGTTGCAATTTACTAAACACATCTTCAGGAGCTGTCAGACGTTCCCACATTGTTTTTTTAGCTGTAAAAAGCAAGTAAAACAAAAATTGAAAAATGCAAAGAGGGGCAGCTTAGCATTAGCTTAGCTACAGTACAGCTGAGGCTACATCCTTCAGGGCATTCTCTACCCTGCAACAGAAACGACCCAAGCAATGGACAGGGTTTTTGACTGAAGTACAAAAGTTTTCCTGCTAATTCATTCTCTCCTGAATATCATACACAGGCCAGCCAGCACAAAAGATGTGTGTGCCTGTATACATACACCACTCTTGCAAATACATACTCTACGTTACATGTATTGAATCAGAATAATTTTAAGCAGACAATCAGGCCTAAGAACTTTCACTGGGACCAAAACATTTGGTTTTGCAGTGAAGTAAACAAGGTGAGTTAAGTGGGAAAGGGCTGAACCCAAAGCCAGCCATAAACTACACAGGGTTCATAACAAGTTCAAAGGTATTTTTACTACTGTAGCTCAAAATGCTGATCAAGTAATAGCAGTAAGATTCTGCATGTACAGGTACTAGCCCCAAGTTTGTTTTTCAGTCCTTGTCCAAACTCTAAGATGATATCATGATTAGAAACACTGACAAATCAAGTATTTAATCCATTATCGGAGAGAATGTTATATTTGCCATAGGCTGTCTTGGTTAAGCAGCAACTCTGGCTCACTTATTTTTTGTGGGGTAGGGGTGATGCTTTTTTGTTTGTTTGTTTTCCCCCTAGGGGTGTTCAGCTAAAGGAACAGAAATAATATTAAATAATCTTTGGGTTTGTTTGTTTTGTTGTTTTTTTTTAAACAGGATCACTGTGGTATGAGTGTACATCAGATATGGAGGCAATACATTTCTACAGCTGTAACTGTTCTCAAGCCAAAGCACTGGAGATTACTTGGACCTACAATTTTGTAGCTATGATGCATAGCTTTAAACGGACACAAATGAAATATCTTATTTAGTGCTGGAGGTCAGAAATTGTCCTCATCCAGAACAATACATTTTGAATGCACATGTAGCTATACAGGTCAGAATAGAGGAAGATTTGCATGATTTAGCATACGCAACTAATTTCAGAAACTCTTGGGGTAAGATGGTTTCTATCTACACAATCTATCTATTTCCAGAAGACAACTCAGCATGTAGAAACTGTACTGTTCAGAGTTAAATAACAATTTTTTTTTTTCTCTTTTCCATAATACAGTTGAACCATACCCGCTTCTAAAGTGTCTGGTTCATCTGGTCTCTGGGCAATCTGCAAATAATAAAGCAGCGATCCATAAAGGTGCGTTCTTACTCTCTGGAAGCCACCACCTGTTCACAAGAAACACTCATAATTAAAACCAAGTATATGTAAATTCTGTAACACCACCTTCCACTGGCACTTAATTTAACTCTCCTATGGCAATGCTAGCAGAAATAAAAACAACAGATTTCTTAAGTCAGAGTTCTACTGTTCACATAAAAGTGTATTTCTGAGTAAATTCAGCAAGCTTATGCTGCTCAGAAGAAGTAGGAATATTTACACATCTCTCTCCTGCTTGTTCAGATTAATAATTGTTTACTAATTTTTTTCTTGTTAGTAATATCACTTAGATCTATATTAATCATGTAAGAGCCACCTAATTGACTGTAATAAAAGTCCTCACTGCAGTAACAGGAAGCAGCTCAGTCCATCCTTCTACTCTTGGCGGTTGGAATTCCCACACATGCACCACAAAGGTCAACACACCTGTTTTCAAAATGAAATCCAGCAGCTTTTTTAAGATGATGTGGAGGGAGGAGTCCCCAATGGAAGCAAAACCCATGGATATGCTCTCAGAGCCAGGTGATGAGGTGAAAGAACCGTCCAGCATCAAGACATATTGGGACTGTCCCGCCACAGGGAGTGCAAGTGGCTGTTTCTGCTCAGTTTTCACAGACTGGCTTAGGTGGGCAGTCAGGGTGAACACAGCCCCTGCCACCACCGGCATCAACTCCTGAGCTGCATCATCATCTAGGATCTTAATACAGAAGAAAAAGGAAAAAAGAGAAAAAAGAAAAAGTGAAGTAGAAAAGTGTTTGATTTCATGAGCTACTGAAGCTATTAATTTAGCCTCCCACAGCTATTTCATTTACACATGCATAAGGACTTCATTAACCTGGTACTATTTAAAACAAATCAAAATCAGGAGTGTCAGAAACTTGTTCAGAAAGATGAGTTGAACACATTTTAATTGAGAAGACCATTAGACTTTTTTTTTATATTTACACAAATCACAGGAAGGATCATAATTAGATATGGATGTGGAAAAGGGAAGGAACATGCTGACATCTGAGTTGTTTTATTAGTAAAATTTCTAAACCTAAGCTAGGGAAAGAACAACTGACACCTCTTCGCTTTACAGCTATTTAAGAAAACTACTTCCATTAAAAACGTGAAGATACCATTTAGAAAACTCAAACAGGAGCGCATCAAAGAAGTGAGCAACAAAGGAGCATTAAGACAACATGGAGAAACACTAACAAGAAGTTGGCATTTACTAATTTAGTTCACTTTGTCATTGAAAAGGTAAGCCTGGTATCTTTTTCACTGACACTCAAGGAGCTTTCCTTTTAAGCAATACAGTTGTTCAGTATAAGAGATGAATTATTTTCAAAAGAAAATAATGATAACTGTTTTCTCAGATTAACAAAATCTTCACTAAAAATTAAGTATTACAGAAAATTAGCCTGAAATTTCTGCTCTGTAAAGATTTTAGGAAAGAAAGAAATTCCTTCGACTAGCAAAGGCTTCCCTTATTTCCCCTTTTTTTTTTGATTTTGTTCACATAAAAACCAAAACCAGCACTCCACTAAGAATAGTTTTTAGGTAACTCCTACAGAAAAAATATTGGAAACAACAACAAAGGTCCAAACTGTTACTTTTTCAAGCAAAAAGAAATAGAAATACATATGAAAATTCTCAAAACACAACTTGTCTAATCAGGAGAACTACATCAGCATAACTCTCACAATAAAGAACAGGACACAAAAAAGCCCCAGCAACCTAAACAATACAAGGATCCTTCACTAAATTTTGTCTTTGAGAATGGCTGGGTCAGTAGTAACTGCCTACTCTGTCTCAAAAATCACTACTGTAATTCAGCAGTAAACCACCCAGACTTTAAATATTTAAAGACAACCAAACTCTCTCATTTCCAAAAGCCCTTCTAGTTGTAAAATCTTTACTACTTCTACTCCGAAGCTTCATTCAACTCTTTCATTTTTCAAAAGAAGTCGCAGTAGCATTTGCAGTGAGCCACCTAAATGCAGTAAATCAGCAACTGCGGTACTGTTTGTCTTCATCCCTTCCACAAGTTTTCCCATGTTCCTCATCAAAATGGGATGTTTCCTTTTTTACACACCCCTTCCAGACTACCATCATACTGGATTGTATTGAAATGTCTTTGAAATTTGTCAATACATCGTTCACAGTTCAATAGTAGCTATGCAAGAACACAGTACATCCCCTCTGTCCACAGTACATTCAACTTCTGCAGAATAGCAATCCAAAAACCAAAAAGAATACTAAAAGCAGACAAAATTTTGGGGGATTACAATCAAGAATGCTACTTGAAGAGTAGTTTCTCTTTCATGTAAAAAGATATAGCGATAAAGGTCAAGGAGAGGGCTCATTTCCAGTATAGCATTACCTTGTCATGCACATCCTGCAACAGATCACGGATAATCAGTTGTCTGTCCTCAGCCTGTATGAGATCCTGGGGGCAAGCAGTGAGTATAATTTCCACTAGTTGTCTCCATGACTCTAAAGCATGCCTCTTAGCATGCAGGCATTGCAGCAGCTTGTTCCGCTCCACGACATACTGCAGGATAGTGTTGATCTCCTGAACACCCGCGACAAAGAAATTGAGTTATAATATGCTAAAAGAAGTTAATGGCAAAGACAGATTTCAAGATGACAATTTTATGTATAAGTAACAGTCGGGGAGGGTGGGGGCGGCAGAGGGGAAAGTGAAGTCTTCAGCTTATCAGAAACAAGCTGCTATTAATCATTTTAACAAGATAGGCCAATCCATTTCTGAACTGCTTTTCACAAGGCCTTTCCATCATTAATGTCTCAAGCTTATAGTTAAAAATGCTTTAACCAGGGAAATTCTTTTCTAACATACACTTTAAAATCGAACCAAAAACAACTACGAAAAAGTCTTTTTGTGCATTTTCTTCCCATTTTAGTCTGAGTCATTTCTCCTTTATCCTTCAACTTTCAAATCCATTTAGCCAATTTCAACTCAATTTAAAAGATGGCAGGAACCTCATAAAATAATTAAGCTCCAAGCTCACTGAAACTATAGCTGTGTAGAAGAAAGAAGAAATAAATTGGCATCCCCTGTGAGAGAAAGGCAAGATGAACTTGGCTGCTACACACTGTACTTATCAACAGCCAATCCTGACATCATTTCTGTATCGTGGGGTGGGAGCTTCAATTGTTATCAGTAACGGGGAGGGAAAAGGTTCAAGAAAAAAGAAAACAGACTCCAGGTCCGTTGTTTGGAGAACAGTACATTAAGTAGTAGTTTATATTACTGAGTTTTAATGTCTTCTTTTTTCTTCAGGAATTACTAACTCAAAGTTACATCTAAAATCCACAAGCTTTCATAGTAAAGCTTGTATACTTGACAGTATATGCAATCCACCAAGAGCAGAGTTTACTTTTTCTATACTTACCTCCATAAGTAAAGGTCTCTGGCCTATTGCTGCCATTCCTTGAAGGGCATTGACTTCTGCAACTAGAACTCTGTGGAGGTACTGAAATGAAGAAGTTAAAAAAAGAAACTTCAATGACAAGGAAGATGTATGTGTCCGTCCTAGAAGTATTTAGGAAATGGCTACCTAATCACAGGTACAACTGAAGGACTGAGAATCAAGTAAGTTTTACTCATTTTTTTAAGGTTTCTCCCTGTTGTGGTTCTGCCCCAGTAGGCAGCTATGGGGAGAGAATTGGAAGAGCAAAAGAAAAAAGACTTGTGGGTTGAGATAGGAACAAAAACTTCTTCTGCTGTATTGCCCCACACGATGATGTCATCAATGTATTGTAGGTGTTCGGGAGCTCCACCTTGTTCCAAAGCATTATGGATCAGTCCATGGCAAATGGTAAGGCTGTGTTTCCACCCCTGGGGTAGTCAATTCCAGGTATACTGGATGCCCTACAAGTAAAAACAAACTGTGGCCTGCACTCTGCTGCCAGAGGGATTGGGAAGAATGCATTAGCGATATCAGATGTGGCATACCACTTGTCTGTCTTTGACTCTAGTTCATATTGAAGTTCTACCATGTCTGGCACAGCAGCACTCAACGGTGGAGTGACTTCTTTCACACTACGATAGTCTACTGTTAGCCTCCACTCTCCATTAGACTTCCGCGCTCACCATATGGGACTGTTAAAGGATGAGTGGGTCTTACTGATCACTCCTTGGCTCTCCAGTCGATGAATGAGCTCGTGGACGGGAAACAGGGAGTCTTGGCTGGTGTGATATTGCCGCTGGTGCACTGTTGTGGTGGCGATCGGCACCTGTTGTTCTTTGACCTTCAGCAACCCCACAAAAGAAGGGTCCCTCGAGAGGCCAGGCAAGGTAGACAGCTGTTCAATTCTCTCCGTCTCCAAGGCAGCTACACCAAAAGCCCACTTGTACCCTTTTGGGTCCTTGAAATACCCTCTCCTGAGGTAGTCTATGCCAAGGATGCACAGAGCCTCTGGGCCAGTCACAATGGGGTGCTTTTGCCCCTCATTCCTGGTTAGACTCACTTTGGCCTCCAATACAGTTAGCTCTTGGGATCCCCCTGTCACTCCAGCAATACTGATGGGTTCTGCCCCTATATAGTTTGATTGTATGAGGGGGCACTGTGCACCGGTGTCCACTAAAGCTTTATACTCCTGTGGGTCAGACGTGCCAGGCCATCGGATCCACACAGTCCAGAAAACCCAGTTATCCCTTTCCTCCACCTGGCTGGAAGCAGGGCCCCTCTAGTCCTGATCATTGTATTTGTTACTCACTTGTAAATACGAATTACAAGTGTCTCTGTTAAGATCAGAAATAAAATCAGCACTTCTACTCTGCTGTCTGGGGAATTGCTTACTGGAAACTGGAACAGCAGCTTTCCTGGGAGAAGCCCCCTGAGTGACTGTTTTTCCTTGCAGCTCACGTACCCATGCCTCTAGGGTTGAGGTAAGTTTTCCATCCCACTTCTTCATGTCCTCTCCGTGGTCATGCAGGTAAAACCACAGGGTGCTCCACTGTGTGTATCGTCTCTCTTGAGCATAGGGACGCTTACTCCTAATGGCTGAGATACTGGTCCGTACCGGTGGGGAGTAGGATATATCTTCTTTGAGTTGCTGGAACTCCTGGGACAGTTTCTCCACAGCCGAGACGAGGGTGGAAGAGAGGTTTGCTTCATAATCCTGGAGTCTGTCAATCACGTCTGCCATTGTTGGTGCCTTATCATCTTTCCAGGACATTACTGCCAATGAGTTCCCATGTGTTGATGGTGCGCTCCGTACAAAATTGTGCCACATGGGTCGTGTGCACTCGGCTTCATCTGGATCTATGGATGATGGTTGATCGTCCAGGTCACCATAAATCACCTCAAGCACAGCTACTTCCCTCAGGTACTGGATACCTTTCTCCATGGTCACCCATTTTCCTAGGTGATATACAACATCTTCCTTGAAGGGATACCTTTCTCTCACACCAGACAGGAGTTGCCTCCAGAGGCTGAGGGCTTGTGTTCCTTTTCCAATTGCTTTGTCAATGCCCCCTGCCCTAGAAAGGGACCCCAGTTGTTTGGCTTCCTTCCCCTCTAGTGCCAGACTGCTGACCCCGTTATCCCAGCATTAAGGCATCCAGGTGACAATGTGCTCACCTGAACGACAGCCGAAATCTTTTCGCATATCTCGCAACTCACTCAAGGATAGGGATCGGGTGGTCTCCACGTCTTGTACGAGTTCTTCCTCTTCCTCCTCCTCTCCTCATGATGGCCCTGCTCTTCCATCATCTCTTTCTAAATGAGTTGACTTTCTCTTCCAAGACTTATTCTTGTGTATAGGGGCAACTGATACTGGCATGGGTTGATCCTCTGATTCAGCTTCAACGCTTGTCACTGGGGTTGGAGTAGCTGCAGTGTCTGTCGTGGGGGTTTGAGTGGCTGCAGTGCTTGTCGCTTTCATTTTTAGATCCAGAGGCCTTCTCTTCCCCTTGGGGGTACTGAATAGTGTTTAACAGGGCTCGATAGGCATGGGCCAGGCCCCAGCACGTTGCAGTAATTTGTATCTCTCTGGAATTGCCAGGGTGACAACATACTTCCTCCAAATATTTTACTAATTTTTTGGGATTCTGCACTTGTTCAGGGGTGAAGTCACACGTCATGGGGGGTGCCCACCGTCTCAGGCATTTGCCCATACTATCCCACATACCGTGCCACACATAGCTATCAAGCCTTGGGGCAGATCTCTGGATGATATTCTTAACTTGCTTATTAACCTCAGACAGAACTGAAACTGTCTGCCAAAGCAATACCAACAGATGTATCTTAACTACCCAAAGATGTGCAAGATACTGAAAAGTTGTTGTAATGAAGGAGGAGGAATTATATAAGATGGTAGCTAAGGTGCCATTCTGTATTTCCTCCATAAAAAACCTCTCAGAGGAGGAGGTGTAATTGCTAATTGTCTCCATGAGGTGGTACCCAAGTACAGCAACGGCTTCCATGCAAGACCCAAATAACCGATAACGCCCAAGGCCAGTGTTTTAATAACAAATCTCCTAGGCAAAACATCTCTAATCACTGTAGAGCACAGCAAACTACAAAAACCAACAGCAATTTTTAACATGTACTTCAAAATCAGCATGGTGTAGACTGGACAAACTAATATTGAAAACAGACGAATCAATGCTGTGACCAGCAACTGTTATTATCTCAAACCCTTTGTGTCCCACGTTGGGCACCAAAAAGGACCGTCATGGTTCAGCCCCAGTCGGCAACTAAACACCATGCAGCTGCTCACTCACTCCCCCCACCCCTGTGGGACGGGAGAGAGAATCGGAAGAGCAAAAGGAAAAAAAAAACTTGTGGGTTGAGATAAGAACAGTTTAATAATTAAAATTAAAAAAAAAAATATTGTGATAATACTAACAATAATGACAATATAATAAAAATGAAAAGGGAAAAAGGGAATAAAACAGAAACACGAACAATACAACCATTTACCACCCGCTGACCGATGCTGCCGGTCCCCGAGCCACAATTGCTGCCTCCCTCCTCTGGCCAGCTCCTCCCAGTCAACATACTGGGCATGATGTTATATGATATAGAATATCCCTTTGGCCACTTTGAATCTGCTCTTTTAGCTGTGCCCCCTCCCCTCCCAGATATTTGTGCACCCGGCAGAGCATGAGAAGCTAGAAAAGTCCTTGACTAGTACAAGCACTACCCAGCAACAACAAAAACATTGGTGTGTAATCAACATTATTTTCATACTAAGTCCAAAGCACAGCTGCAGTGAAGAAAATTAACTCTATCCCAGCTAAAACCATTACACTCCCATACTTCATTCTCTAACTGCAGTACTTTTAGCTGTCCAGCCTCTCTCCTGCACTTCTCATTTTTGCACTCATTCATTTCCTTCTGGTCCTAAGTTATTCTGACCTTTCATGAGCTTTTCTAACACACCACACTCCCTTTCCTCTTCAACCTCCACTATAGTCCTCTAGCACAGAAGGAAAGGTTTGTTTCCTCTCAAGTCTAAAACACATTTTACAATATAGAATAGCTGGTTCCTAACATGGAATAGTTGCATTCCTATCACCATCAAGATCCCTTTTACATTGCATTCCACTACTGCTCTGTCCCTTGTCTCTCAGATCACAGATTTTTCAGGACTATTTATCATACACTTGTCAAGTACTCATCACAATGGGACACCGTCTTAACTAAAGCCTCTAAGACCTACTGTGGTAGCATATGTAGTACTACATACATAGTTGTGTACTGGAAACCAGTGGAATACATAAGGTAGTCATATCTGCAATATCACTTGGGTATTCCAAGATGGAAAAAACATTAAGGTAGAAAATATTCCTGAAAGTGTCTTAAACTGATGCCTCTGTCTACTGCAAATGAGAAATTAGTGCATGCAATGCAGAAGAAAAACTAATCCAAATAGTTTGCGTAAATTGTGCACATATCTGAAACAGCTATATTTTTTTATGTGAAAGCAAGTTTCAAAGTATTCTTAACACACTGATCGTTTTTAGTAGTAGTAGTACTGTCAAGATATAAAATAGCACATGCAACCTGAGAACATAGACCACTGCGCACCTTGACGTTGCAGACCACTTGTCCACGTGCATTCTTGTGCTCACAATTAGCAATGACTTGCTCAATCTGAACCCGGTCAAAAAAATCCAGTTGCAAAGGCTCTGGAATGTCCTGACTGAAGTCAATTGAATCCAGGATACTTAAGATCTTCCTGCGTACTGGAAATGTAAATCAATTCAAACTGTAGTCAGAAATATCAAGGGGAAAACAACAACAACAACAAAAAAATTGATGATGGGAGCCTAACTTACCTTTGTAAATCCAAATCTTAATGTGTGAAGTTTCAAAAGAAAACATCACATCTTCAGAAAGTGCTATCAATCCATATAAGGGGTTAAAAACACTTTCTAGAGCCTTAAATTCTTAATTTGTGTTATACTCTATTGTCCTCCTGTTATGTATGCATGTAATCCTCCTATATTTACAGATAAAAGATTTTCATTTTTTCTCCTAAATAAAAGCAGGCTGGTTTCCAATGAGAACCATGCAGTCTTTTGTTGAGAAAGACTGTAAAGAATTTCAAGTTACTGACTGGGGTTTTATATTCTTTGCCATGAAAATATAAATATGTTCAGCCTTAGCAACAGTCTCACAGTTTTTATTGTTAGCAGTAAATTTATAGACTGCCACTCTCCCATTCTGCCCTTCCATAGATACATAGACTCTTCTAACTTGCTTTCCAGTCCAGTATTTTCCACTCACTCCACCATCTTCGTCACGGTTTTAAAATTCATTTTTTCCCCTGCACTAAATGAAATCGTTCCATGTACTGCTGCTGTTTACAAAGTCTATTATTTTCTTTTTCAAAGTGTCCTTTCTAGAGGTTGCCCTCCCTCCACTCAGGATCAGAAAAAATTTACTGAGAAATAATCAACAGCCATAATGCTTACCTTTGGAAGCAGTGTCAAAGTGGAGAAACCCACTGACTGATCGACTTTCATCTTCCATCCCTCCTTCACCATCAGCTAAATGAAACATGATAAAGAAATTTTAAAAAAACTTGATGTGAAAAATACCACCTACTTTATCAATACTGAAAGAAAAAGACAGAGAGCACACACTGACAAAGCTTTCACGTGAAAGTCTTCTAATATAAATAAGCCTTGACTGTTAATAAAATCAAAACAATATTTATCTCACAGAAGCTAACCAATTATCAAATAGAGATTAGACAGTACTAGAAACGTCAAAGAAACACGCCACCCTCCAGTATGAATAATGCAGTCCGATGAACACTGTAAAATGAGTAGGGTATCTGGACACCATTTCCCATACTCAAATCTCCACAAGGATAAAGAGACAGTGTTCAGATCTATAAATGTAAGGGAAAACACCATACTGCTGCAGCCCGTTATGTTACTGTCCAGTTATTCTGGCTTTATTGTCACCTGTTTCTATTTCTCTTGATTCACTTCTCTGTTCTGAAACCTTGCCTTTTATTTACCATTGCATTTTACATCACATTGGGATGAATTATCATTTTTGTGATGCTATAATGTCAAAAGCTACATTGACCTGAAGCTACTATCTTCTGTGAGAGAGGGTTGAAAACGTGTGACAGACAGAAGTTAAGACTGAGAAAACTTTAGCTAAAACTCTTTTCCAAGGAAGACCCTCCACCTTCTCTACACAGTAACAACTCTGGATAGCATCCCAAAATAAATTATAACTTTTTTTTATATATTCCACTCTCCTACTCCATAAACTACGTTTATTTTTCGTATCAGTGTATACACCGAGATGTTTCAAAAATGAAACACAGACAAAGCAGCAATGGACAAACAGATGCCCTGATTTTTTTCACTTTGGAGTCTACAACCACCACCTTTATTCCCATCTCTCCAGTGGCAATTCCAGACCCGGTATCACAAATGAACTGTGACAAGTTTAGAGAGAAAATAAATAAAAAGACTCTCATAGTTTCATTTATTCAAGCTAATTTAGCTTCACAGTAAATTCCTCTTACCCAAGTATGGTTTCACAGGCATGTCATCAAGCAGCAGATGCAGCAGTCTCTGTGTGTGGGAGCGCTGGCGGTTCAGCGATGTCACTCGCATTTCTATAGCTGCAGTCTTCATCAGCCAAGACATTTGGTTCAGTGTTGAAATCTCGTGTTCTGGGTGGGGATAAGGAAACAATTATAAAATTGAACATAAATAAAATTACTTACTCCAAGGAAAGCATTTTTCATTTGAGAAAGCTTTTAGCAGATGTCATTACTCATTGTCTGCTCACCATTTGTTTACAAGACAGAAGGACTGAGAGATCTGACAAAAGCCATTAAATGAACATGTGGTTATTGTGAAAACAAATGACACACATACATGCAATTAAGAGTATACACATACACAAAAAATCTGGATACAACCTGTACTAACAGTCACTGTGGAGAATGCAGCACTTCATAAGCAAATAGGGTCAGTTACAATTTCAATGAAAATAATCAGAAATTTACCCAAAATTATCAACTTTGGTTAAAGTTATAGTTAAGACTTAACGTGGGTCTCCAATCTTTGTGTTCTATAATCATCCAATTTAGACTGTTAAATTACTTAAGAATCATCTAAAGTGCTTTACCCATTCTGGATGCATGTATTTGAATCCTAAGTTTACAATCATTTAACAAAGGACTAGTGGTCAAGCATCTAGGAAAGCAAATAAATACACTTATTCATCTTAAGACACCTGAGAAATGTTGTTCTGAAACATTAAACACACATCTATTAACTTAAAAATTAATGCAATCACCAAATAAGTTTCTTATTTAAAGGACAGGAAGATACAGGTGGTTACGACCACCAGCCTTCTATTCCCTCAGTTTTTTGTAGCATTCTTTCTTTTTGAAAATATTTTTTTTTCCTGTAGCATAATCTAACAAAACTGCAATGATAGTTGAGATATAGATTCGGATTTGCTTCTGGAGACTTGGTGCATTTCAAAACTAACATTCTTTTACAAAAGTTCAGTGCTAATAATCTGAACTTCCTAAACAGGCAGAGTTCAATCTTTGCAGAATCCAAGTTAGTAGAGGCAGTAATTAACTCAGTTTAATAATGCTACCTATGCTTCTTCTATGATTCCTAAGGAGTCAGAAAGATGCACTGAATTTTAGCATGTACAATCTTATCTTAGCATAAAAGTTACCTTTGATAGAAAATGGCAAATACTGCAGCTGAGTGAATAAGAAATCCTGACTGGTCCTCAGATATCTCATAGTTGGACCTGATGTGTCAGAGCATGCACACAACTGATAGATCACCTGACAATCAAAAACAGTAGATACCCATTTATGGAATTTATTTTAAAAACAACCCAACCACCAAATCAAAAGATGCATAACACTGTTTTACTGCTTGAACAATATTACCTGTATGTACAGTAAGTTTTCCATCAGCTTATGCCAAAGCTGAACATATTATTTATAACAAACGCTGAATTATGACATTGAAGGACTACCAGCACATGGATTATTCCAATGGCTATTTGCCCAGAACAAGCCTTTGTGTTTGTTCAGCTCACTTAAAAATTAGTGTCTTTTTCAGTCGCCAGGTTCACCAAGACAGGAAATGGAATCTTCCCCCCCACCCCTCCTTCTACAGTATGGCCTCTTTCACTTTGAATAATGTTTAAAATCCTTTCTAGATTCCACAGATTTTCAACATGATACAGATGTGTAATCATATGATTCCACGATTTAAGGCCAAACATCAGCTACCTTGCACATACATCTAATTCAGCCGTCTTCCCCATCTCACCCCCTCAGACATACAAACATACGTTCTATCACTGCTACAGAATAGAGAGAATTCTATTGGCTTATTTGGGGTTAAATGTTATTTTACTCGCTGGCAAACTGCAGTTCCAAAATTTAAACAACAACAACAAAAAAAGCAGCACATGGTCACAACAGATTCAAAGGACCACAAAAAATAGAACATCAGTTTTATAAACATATCCCAATTCCAAGTTCTCACATGAGTGCGCATTCTTTACTTTCTGTGTTACTACAAGATAATACTTTTTCACACAGAAAAAGGTAGAATAGAAAGAGTTCAATGTATATAAAAATCTGACAGGTGCATTTTAAAAATGAAACTATTATTGAAATCATCAGTCATCTCTGTTCACCAATCAAGAAGCAGCTAATTTTGTTTAAAACCTACTTTCAATATATGTCAACAGAAAATATGCTGAATACCTGGTAACAGAGTTCTGCAAGATGAGGAGATTCCTGAACTGCTGTAGGCCCATTCCTTGTTTCAGTACCCTTCTCCAGTATGTTCAAAATAGCATGAAGGCAAGTCCGTGGGCAACCCAAGACACCTTAAAGTACAAAAATAATTCCTTAACGTTCTTGATCTTACTTCCCTCCATAGCTACACAGGCTAGTACACAGAATTACAGAAACTCAATTGTTCTGATACCTTATGCTGCACTATACTGCTCCACAGAGCTGCAACAAAAATGTCTGGCAAAGTTTTTTCTCTGTTAATTAAAATAAAAGAAGGAACTGTGTTTCAGCAGATATCTAATGAAAACATTTATAGTTAGCCTGTATGCTTTTGAAATGCTGGTAAAAGAGGATAAATTATGCATAACTTATTTATGAACTTTCTCTTCAGTTCTATTAAACAAAAACACAAACCAAAATTCACACACAAACAGGAACTGATTCTGAACCAAATGAAAAAGTCAATTCTTGATCTTAAACAACAACTGAACACTCATTTGACAATTTCAAAGAGCAGCTTTAAATTCCTGTCTTTATTTTACAACTACAGCTATTTTATGACTAATGCTCCTAAATGCACCTGACACAGCAACCAAGAGGAACGGGGAGGAGATTTTAATACTGAAGTCAAAATTCTGTCTTTTTGCATTCTTCCTTTAGCCAATTAATTCTTTAATCAAGCCAGAAAGATGGCCTGAAGCAGTAAGGACATCAATAACTGCAGTTCTTATAGGGTAAATCATCTTCTCTGTTTGGACATGTATAGTTTTATGCTTTAGTAGGAAATTATTACCTTGAGGCAAATAGCTTATGGTCATTATTTCTTCACATTATTAATGGGATAATTTAAAGAGATGTGCAAGGCTCTCTCATGGCTTTGAGACAAAGTCCCCTACCACTAGCCTAATGTATGATACCCTATAAAATTGCGTGCGTGCAGATCAGTTACCTGTATTGTGCAACAATGGAATTTCAAATTTTCCAAAACATGGTCTGCAACTGTAAGCTACTTTGCAGATGAAAAAAAATAAGTTGGCTTTTTTTTTTTCTTTTTTCTGATATATTAAGGTTCTGAATTTTATTTGAGGGGAGGAGGGGGAAGGCCTATCTGCCCTTCATTTAGAACTATGAAGGACTAAAACCGCTGAGCCACAGCCTCCAATACAAACCGAAAGATAATGAGAAGTATTCTTTTCTAAGTAACTAAAATCAAATGTTTGTTCAGACACATTCATAGAAAACATCCTTTAAAACAGTTGAGAAAATCCCATTGGAAGGGACTCCAGGATGTCTCAACTTCAAACTACTGTTCAGTTACGGTATCAGACCAGATTGTTCACGGCTTTATACAATTGGGTCTTGATAACTTCCAAGCATGAAGACTGCATGACCTCTCTGGCCAACCCACTCCACTGCTTCACTGTCTTCATGGTGAAAAAGTTTCTCCTATATCCAAGTTAGAGCCTCTCTTGTGTCAGTTTTGCCCACCATCTCTCATTTTGCTGCCACACACCTCTGAAGAGCCTGGCTTTATCCTCTCATTAACCCCTTTGTAGGTACTTGAAGACTACTATTACGTCCCCTCCAAAGCCGCCTTTTCTCCAGGCTGAAGTAGTCCCATTCCCTCAGCTTCACTTCAGAGGCTGAGTGCTCCAGCCCCCTGACCATCTCTGCTGAACTTGCTCAAGTTTATCAATGTCTCTCTTGTAGCTTGTATTCAGTACAAGCTGAGGAGGCAAGCCAGACACATACTAACACACTATTTTTCTCACTAATTCAAGAAACATTAGCAATGTCACTGATGTTGCTTTAAAGTTCATATTCACATATATAAATTCATACATATTAATATATGAATATATATTCCGAATATATAGATATATCACAGAATGGTAGGGTGTCAGGGACTAGAAACTTGTCTCAACATTGTTGGCAGACAAGTTTCACTACTAAAGCCTGATCACTACGGCAGCTGAACAGAACAGTTTAATCGCCAAGGTCAATGCGGCAGGAATGTGCGCCCCGTTATCTCGGAGTGCTCGTCCTCCACGCATACGCCCGGGCCCAAGGCCGACCGGCAACATATGCGGGGAGGGCTCAGACACTCTAGAACTTTCAAGCACCCTCTAGTAACAGTACTGGGCCCGCACCCCACCGCCGAGTGGGAGGCAGCGGTATGCAGAACAGTTACTGACCATGCAAGAGAGCAACCTTATAAAAGGGGAAAGCAGCAGAGATGATGGGAGGCGCATTCTGGAACATTCCCCCCTCTACCAGCTTCGAAGATGGATCGGATGCCTGGACCGGACAGACTGCTGCAGATCTGTGGTGATAGCTATTACAACAGTCCCACCCTCTCCCTCTCATTCCCTTTTTCACCTTTTTTTTTCCCCTCTTTCTTTGCTTTTCTCTCCTGTACCTATTTCTGGCCAAATAAAGTGACTTGGCACTTGACTCCGTTTTCAGTCTTAATTCTGTTTCTGAGAATGTAAAAGCAACCTAGTCACGATAACACATTGGAGTTAATCTGAAGTTAAGCCCAGCTGCCCCCAACCTCCCATGATTATCTGAGGTCGGTTGGAAAGCAAGGGGGTTTAACCTCTGCCAAACTGGTCAACCCAACAGTGGATTGTGACACAGGGGCTGGAAGGGACCTCTGGAAATCATCTTGTCCAACCCCCCTTCTTGAGCGGGCATATCTAGAGCAGGGGACACAGGACTGTGTCCAGATGGGTTTTGAATGTCTCCAGGGAAAGAGACCCCACAACCTCCCTGGAGAGCCTGTTCCACTGCTCTGTCACCCTCACAGCATGAATATACCGAGCAGTAGAATGAAAATCCACATATTCTAAAAGGATTTTTCTACAATGTTAAACAACAAAACTGTTTTTCTTCACTGTAATTGATTTTAAACAGCAGTTTGAGGAGGGACAGGATACAGTCAAGTAGTATAACTAGTTCAAAGTGACAATCTGCTTTGTAGATTCCCATGTTGTCATATGTAGGTACTTCCTGGACCATCAAATCAAATTCCTTTACTGCGGACACAACCACACTGCACAGAATAGTAAATAAATTAATGTTTCCTTTCTAAATTATCGTTTTCCCCCACAACCCTAATTTCAAGTCTGTTCCAAAATCCAACTTAAAGGATCAAATCCTGAAGCGTTTAAATGCTGCATAAAGGTATGAACATATCTTTTAAGGATTAGAAAAAGGCCTGTTTCCTTGCTCTTAATATTAAGAGGAACTGCTTCTCCCCATGAGTTTTCCAACAAATATTCTCAGAGTCGGTAACACAAATGATTAAATGCCAGATTCATACCTGGATCTTGCAGATTTGTAGTGCTGACAGGTTTCTTTAGTTCATAGCCCAAGAGATACAGAGCAAGGCTGGGAGGACTACACTCAAGAGAGGTGATAAGGAGATTCAGAATATGGATCCTTGTTTCATGATGGATTCGTGCCC
Organism: Phalacrocorax carbo; assembly: GCF_963921805.1. Taxonomy (NCBI): domain Eukaryota; kingdom Metazoa; phylum Chordata; class Aves; order Suliformes; family Phalacrocoracidae; genus Phalacrocorax; species Phalacrocorax carbo. Next base: position 53,614,198 of record NC_087513.1, read on the forward strand.
GCTTCTTTTCAGGCTCCAGCTCTTGATTAAAAGAAAAAAAAAACAAAAACAAAAAAAAGATGAGGTTAATAATGAAGTGAAGAAATCCATTTAATGGAATAATCCTCAGAGCCTGCAAGTTAAAGACAAGAAAGCTACAGTATAACTTATATTAGTACAGAGGGATACAAGACCAAAATTTCATATTACTATTAATGCAGCTCTAAATAGTACATCCAGAGCATGTTAAATACTTGTCTTCTGAAAACAGCCTCAGTTTGTAGTTGGCTCATCATACTGTGAACATATCTTAACAAGACATCGGTGCTTTTCTTTCTGTTAAAGGCCCAATTCTACAGAAAACACAGGGGTTTCCTCACTGAAAAGTTCTTTCTTCACCTCTTTCATTAATTTCATTCTATGCAAAAGACAATAGTGTAAGCCATTTTTAAGAAGCCTTTTACATACCCTCATCTGGATTAATTAATTCTTCTGCATCTTCATTGTCCAAACATTCCACAAACCCAGCCATCAGCTTCTGGCTAATACTCTGTATTCAACAACGGAAAGATGGAAATGGAGAGTATTAAAACCAATACCTTTCATAATTCCCTCCATATAAGTTGACAGAAGTTCTAGACAAAAATTATATAAGCTAGTTAATAAGCAGGAGTTAAGAGTCATAGCTGTTCTAAGCATAGGTTAGCAATTAGCCACTGAACAGGAAAAAAACCCTACTGTTGTTACATATGCTACATTATCCTCACAGGTTGAAGACTATGAAGTAAAGAAAAAGTCTCAGTATCTCAAAGAATATTGCCGTTTTCCTCCTTGCAAACATTCATGATTTTTTTTTCAATTCATGGAGTAGTTGCTTTTCACAATGCCACAGTAAAAAGACTTTTTAGACATAGATATAAGACAAAATATAGTTTTAATGTATTTGATCTAGAAACCTATCCTTTAAAGTAACATTATAGAGCACTGGTATTTCCCTACCAGTTTGTCTTTCCAGATCCAAAGAAACTGGCACTTACCTGATCATGTGTGAAATCACCAACTAGCTTTATCTGGATGTTGGAATTACAAGAAATACAGCACAAAATCTTGGCGCTTTCAAAAGCCAGTTCAGGATTGCTGTTTCCATGATAAAGATACCTTCAAAAATACAAGATTATTGTAATGAAATTGTGGAAAATTTTATTATTTCAAGATGGTAATGCGCAGATGAAAAATTAAACAACATTTAGAATTAAAACCTTTACAAATCAAACTACATGAGAAAACGTTAAAGCTACAAATAAAATTTTACTCCACATGAAACAACACTCGTCCATCAAAAGGAAGTTAGTAGGCTGAGTAGGGATGATAATCTCTCCTGGAATTTTTACCATTCTTTTTATCCAAAAATCTACTTCAAACACTGCAGGCTAAGTTAAAACAACTGGTCACAGGCTCACAAAAAAGAAACATGGAGAAAACACCTTCAGATCACACAGAAATGAGTGTCACTGAAGACTAAAACTAGCTAAAATCAACTACTGCATGTACCCAAAATAAGCAAGATAAAAAAAAAAATAAAAGGATCTTAAAAGGTATGCTTTTTTAAACTACTTGTTGACTATTGTTATGTGAAAAAAAGTAATCTAAGTGAAAGACAAACATCTAAAGAAAGAGTTCAATTTTTCAGTCCATTCCATGTCAGAATATCACTGGTTTTTTATGCATCCAATTCTACTATTCATCAATGCTGGTTTGTCTGTAAAGTTGTTATAAAATCAAACAGCAACAGAAGGTGTCAGTGGGAAGTGGAAATCCTAGTTTCACATTTGAAACACAGTTTCAGATTACTAGCCTGATACTTTTAATAGAGTAATAGACAATACCGTGAAACATATAAGTGGCCAATAGCAACCAAATGAAGTTTTACTCTTACACTCTGTGACAACCAAAGTTTTGGGAAACTGAATATTATATGCAAGGGAATCACTGCACATAAGACAACCAGGAAGAAATCATGAGGGGAGTAAAAAAATCAGAAGGAGAAACTATAAATGCAGATCCCAATCTTGGCACTAGACAATTCACACCTGTGAAGGCATCTCCCCCATCAAAAAAAAATTTCAGAGATGCTCTGTGCAAAGAGAAACATTGGCTGGTAAAATTAATGAAAGGACCAGGATCCAAACATTCCTGTGCCTCCAAAGCTCCTCCCTTCTCAGTACTTTTCACGTACCTAGCAATATTCACCACATGGTCTGCCTTTTTAGTGCGAGGATTGATTCCTTGAAGCAGCTGCTCCAGTGGCGTGACAATAAGAGAAAGGTGGCTCTCCCGCAACAGATCCATAAAAAGATTCTCTTTCTGTAGGGTTAAGTTTAGAAGAGCAAGGCAATACTCTACAGCTTTCTCTAAATGCTTCTTCCCTGCAGTGCACAAACAACAAAGAACCAAAATAAAAACAAAGGAGCAGTTAAATAGGCTACATTCATAAACCTCATTCATTAAGCCTTGAACCAAGAAAGAACTTGTCAGCTGTTTACTACTAAGAAAATTACCCCCAAAACACATTTTTATATCCAAGAGAAACAACATCAAGTTGAAGATATGCAATGTCAGCTTTAAATCCTACTTAGTATGCATTTTAACTTCACATGAAAAATAAATTCTAGGCACATACCAGGAAATGGAGCATAAGTATCAAGCTGCTTAACCCCTTCTTCCAGCAAACTAAGGGACAGTTCCAGCATCGGGGACTCATTCAGTAGGTGATACATCAAATTGAATCCAGGTGGTTTATATGCTATTATTTCTTCTCCTAAAGAGAGGAGGGGGAAAAAATTAACATCTAATAGAAAAGACTTCCATTACTCAAGCTAGCCTGAGCTACAAAAGATAACAGTCCCTGTTGTTGTAAGCAACGTCTAAATAGATGAAACATGCTGCATACAAAGTTGTCAGAGGTTTTTTACACATAAGCCATTCAGGTAATTTTAAAAGTTTGGGAAGAGTAGTAATGGCAATTACCATTATTTTTCTATATCTAATAGCACAATTTCAACTTTAACCAGTTAGGCTTCCTCTAGATAGATCTGACCTTGGACTCAAATAAATGCTAGGACTTCATAGCATGTTGGAGATATATTAAATGGTGTTGCAAGACTGGAGAGTAACTGGAAAAGGTTTACATGCCCCTAAACCTGCATGAAAACCCTGGATGAGGGATGAGGGAAAACGCATTTCCAGAAATCAAAGCTGAGAAGGTCCACTGAACCCCTGAAGCTCATGATGTACAGACACTTGCATGTCTGTTGCAACAATGTATGCAAAAATGAACTACTAGCCTAAAACTCAAAGACCCTCAAAAAACCAATAAAAGTCAAGACTAATGTTTCTGGTTTATCTAGTCTCCTAGTAAACTATGGCGGATAAAAGCAGGAGAGCAGTGAGTATCTTTTTTAATATGCAAGTGAGAATGAGGGTGCAGTTTCTTTTGGCATCAGCTTGAACTCCCTTCTCCTTCCATTCATTCCGTGTCTGTGCTGCCCCCTAACATCTCAGTAGACATGTGATGCCACTGTGGAGCCACACACTGAATCAGTTCAAGAAAGGGATCTAGTAAAAAAAGATCATGTTTAACCCATTTCTCCAATATATCATGCAATCCACAAATAATCATACAAGCTGAAGGACTAGCTAGGGACAGGATGAGCTAACAGAAATTGCTCAAGCCAGCTAAGCTGCCATGAAATGTTTGTCAAAGCACAGGGCACAGAGGCCTCCCAGACGGAGGAGAGCTCACTGGAGAGGTTTGTCTTAAAGTTCTTGTTCACTTAAGAAGGGGTTCTTACAGCTCTCTACTGCTACAAGCAAGTCTACAGGCATCAGGCTGGCATTCAATGTTAAGAAACTTTGTATTAAAAAAAATCTGCAGCCCAAATAAGCCTTAGATTTCCCATAACGAGGCAACTGCCATCTACTTTGGCCTTCTAAAAGAATTTTGTCCAGAATTAAATTACCTCAGATAATAATTCTCCTGCTACTGACTGCTCTGAATAAATATCTATAATATTTGTGTCACAAGACATATCAAATACACTGACACCTTTAAATTAACCCTATGAATAGTGGTGATTTTGATATAGACCAAAGAAATCCAGAGGAACAAGCCCAAAAGCAAGGTATTTTTTAAATGTCAAATCCTGCTCTTTAATCTACTCAGCAATGCAAGAGAGACAGAAGTCATCCTCCTAGTAGAGCTAAGGAAGTAGGAAACAGGGTACATGAAGCCCTACTGAATCAGCAACATCGCTCCTGATAGTACACGGACATTTTTTGAACATCTTCCTATCTTAAAGCCTTGGTCTAGCTTTCTACCAGCTTGCTTGCAATATTAAACAAGATCACGAAACACAGGCAAGACAGCAAAGCAAGTTACAATTCTGTTTGTCAGTGAACAAATGAACAAGTTAACCTTGTAACTCCACATATTGGTCCACAAAGTCTTCAAGTTGAGGTTCATAGTCCCGCAGCAATTTGTAAAACACTTCCAGAACTACCTCAGCTACTTCCCACTGTAGATAACCATAAAATGAAGAAAAAGTCGTACACAGAATAAGATTTTTACTGCAGCAACAAGACCAGTATGACAAAGGATAAAACAGGCAGTGCAGTGATGGATCAGAAGTATGGTATGACTACCTAATTCTGAAATACTATCCAACAACACTTATAACTCATCATGTCAAATAATTTGAAAGGACAAGCTTTTTCTGAAGTAAAAAGGAACACTGAAATAGATTTATTGCCTATTTTAGGCTCTATTATACAATATACACATTAGTATATTGAAACTACAAGCAATAAAGAGTTTAATAGGTATACAGCTAGTAACAGATCATTAACAGCTTCCAGGATGCAGTTTAGCATGTGCTTTCATCCAGAAGGATCATAAAGGAAACTCAAATTCCTGGATTCAGCAAGTCAGAAATACTCTCTAAAGTAACAACGAGGAAAGGACAATCTGACTTGTACATTTGGGCATGTGATGTTCAGAAGTCATTAGCCATGTAGTAGAGGTCCAGATTCACGTATAGCAAACAACATTAGCAATAATATAACTTCTTCTGTTTTTTTAAAAAAGATACTTTATACAGGCTCCTTAGAAATAGTTCATAGATCCTGATGACCTGTGGGTTGAAAAATCACCTGTTCACAGAATCAAAACAGTATCAACTGCTTCGGGTTCCCTCTGCCGCATGAAACTTGCACAACTTCTCAAACAGATCTAAGCTACATCAACATTGCCAAATCATTTTAACTACATCCTTTTAAAAAAAAAAAAAAAAAGATATTTTCAAACAAAAACATTACTTTTTCCGCAGCTCTCCGGTAAGCTCTGGTACGGAATCGGAGAAACACAGCATCCCTGAGGAACTGGAGATAGGGATCAAAGCCTGGTGGGCGGAGACCTGCTCCCAGATTAGAGGGGAATGAACTCTCCACTAGTGTGCTGATGAGTCGACAAAAGGCACGGGTTAAAGGATATTCCTCACATCGGGACTCAATCTCATTCAGTTCAACCTTCCCAAGAGGCCAGCAAAAACAGAAGGAGAAAAATCAAATATTTTGAGATAGGAAGAAACACATGAGAACAAATAATTTAAGGGCATCATCTGTAAATTACTTTACAGCAAATTGGCTTTGCTGCACTTTTGTCCACAGTGCACCACAAACAAAGCAGAAGCAGTGAAGCAACAGTACTGTCATTTCAGTTCAGCAATACTCTTCATTCAGTTCTGAGGTACTAGAAGATATGCCTCAACATTTACATACTTTGCTTTTATTTACCACTTTTATTAGAAAAGAAGTGAGCTGTACTAAGATGTAACAAAAGCAAGGTCAATTTAGGAAAACAGGAAAATCTTACTAAGAAGTGCTCGTAAGGAATTTGAGGGTTTAGATGCTGCTCTGTTACTAGTGCAAAGGTACACTAGACTCATAAATGGATAAAATTTCCAGAAATTACAAGCAGGCCTGAGAGTAAATTAAGAAGCAGTGAAATGACAGTGCCAATTGCAAGGGTTTCACGTGGACACAGCAGCAGATGCAGCCTCTGCAAGTGCTTCCCAGATTCATATGGAGATGGTCACAGAGGCTGTTTAGGTACAAAGAAACCCTTACCTCAATACCAATTGCTTGTCTCTGGCCTGGACTTCTCACAGTTTGTAATATCTTCAAAACAGAAACAGAAATGAAAACAGGCAAACAATACATTTCACATAATGGAAGTGTATTTCCATTGTTTCTATCAGGGCTAAAAGGTACTCATCACTTTTTAGCTGTAAGAAGAGGTTTCCTAAATCCTCCTAAAAGGTAAAAAGCTCAGATTTTTCTGTCTGAAAGGCTGGATTATACGTTGTACACTTGTATGCTTCTAGCTTTACATCCTCAAAGACCTGCATCATGTTTAATGTTAAATGAAGCAAAGAACAGAAACACTTTCACATTAATGATTGTCTTGTATTGGCTAGGGGAAAGATGTTCCCCTTGTTATCTCTTACAAAAGTATATTTCAAGAAATATCATAAATTAGAAAGCAAAGGTGGTGAGCATTTAAAATACTACTGTTGGAAGACGTCATTATTGTCAGGGTCTTTTTATTAGTAATTAATAATAAGCCAGCAGTTGCAGTTCAAATGCCTCAAGTTCTTCCAAACAAAACAGCAATTAGCCTGAATCATAATACACACTATAAAATAAACCCGCCACATTACGATTTTTGAACCAACAATAATCAAGAGCATTTTCCTTCGATATTCATCTTCCTTAGGATTCATATTTAATTTTTTTCTCTGAAATCAAGACAGAAGGGGAAAACATTTTTAATAGGTAAGGCTTTTAACATGTATCTGACATTTGCCATCTAAAGTGAAAGTTGGCAACAATATCCTGTAAATTATAATTAACTTCCTCTGAAAATTAAATACCTGAAAGTGAAGCTTTTTAGTCAGTCCCTTCCTTCTAGGAGCACCACTCACACTGGAAGAATATTACACACCAAAAAAAACCCCAAAAGCCCCAAACAGAAAAATATGTAATCTGCAGAACATTTATTACTCATGACAAACACTGTGGAAAAATACTATTGAAAACACAGGGCTGTCTGTTAGAAAACCTGTATTTATGTAAAATAAGCACAGCCAATGATATCTCTGTGGCATAAAACCATACTGTCATTTTCAAAATAATTTCAAAGTAAGAACTTCACTAAGTGAAAAAAATTATATTCAACAATGGCCACAAGAAAATTGAGGAAATGCAATACTGCAAATACACTGGGAATTTCAACAGACTGGGACGCTATAGTTCTAAGCTCTGAAAATCCTAAAATACCTGTGTGTATTCCAGGGATTGCCAGAGTGAAGCAGCTATTTCAGGAGACTTTCCAAAAGCAGTAAGGGTTTCCAATAGCTCCGCTTTCAAAATAGGAGGAATGCTGCACTGCAGAAGTCCTAGAATGACCACTACTGGTGTCCACTGAGGGTGCTCACAAAGAGCCAAGCGAGCATTCTCGCTCTGCGGAGTTCAACAGAAAACAAAGCTGCAGATTATTACTTTGAAGATTATTCATGTCTTACAACCTCTAACTCACAGTTTAGCATAAACAACTCTGCTTCATACTTGAAGCTATACGAAACAGAGGAATGGCAGACTGTTCCAAAGCAAATAATTTTAATTAAACAAAAAGCCCAATTTAATGACTCACGACTACTAAAATTGTGCCTATCCATACAGAATAATTATGTGCATAATATAAGCTTCTTATAACAACCCCAATTTTTTTTTCCACATTCATGGTATTAGTCTTAAATAAGTTTAAGTACTTACACTCTAGACACTTCCTCAAGCACTGTTAGGAGGAGTTTATCAATATTTCTATAATGACCTTAAACTGCATTTGGACATTTGCTAGGAACTTACATGAATTTGTTTAAGTCTAAGAGCAGGGTCATCACCAGTGTAAGCTCATTTGAGACTCTCAGAAGAACCACTGGACAGGAACAAGCCTCTAGCCTCATCAAATGATAATTCCCTGCATCTTCAAATCAAATTTACTTCTTCCCAGGTTATAGTTTGATGATGCCAGGAAATACTAGTTTTAAGAGTTCTTTTTACCCCATGCTTATCTAGTGCTGACACAACACCTCACATAGGAACACCCCATTATCACCAACACCATGATGATTTTAAAAAGCCTAAATAGTTTCACTGATCTGTCTCCTGTTTGTGTCAGCAAAATCAAGGGCATCTCACTACACCATAGAATTTTTAGGCTGCAGAGTCTGGTGAGTACTGCAGAACTGAATTCCACTCTATCCAGAATTACCCAGACAATTCACAATATCAAATCTGCATTGCACATTTATTATCTCTGAATACTCTTACAGTCAATTCATGGCACATTTCACACTATTGGCTTGGGGACATTTTAAATCGAACTCTGGAGGCAAGTTTCACAGTTGGTCTGTTTCCTTGCCAGATTTCTACCATTTCCTTTTAAAGTCACCTATTATTTTTGCCTTTTCAAACTCATAATTAAAAGCAAACAACTTTCCTACTCTGTAGTTACTTCTTCTGAAAGACATCTCCATGACACCTAAGTGTCAGGAAAGCAAGAAAATCAGTAACACCAGCAACACAGGAAAATGTGTCACCTCTTCCTGCTTCACCTGGACTGCGTGTGTGGTCATAACACTTACTCCTGATGCTTCCCATAGTTTTCATGCTCACTAATCAAATGACAGCAACTGCTAGATATATTTGCCCTACGTACCTTTTTGGTCAAGTGAATTTCACAGCTGAATGATTATGATTTGCAAGAAAAAATAATGTATTAAGAACAAAAACAATAAAAGGTTACTTACCCAATTTACTATAACAGTGGTCAGCTGTAAAAAGGCAATTAATCCATCCTGTTCTTTCTGTGTGATTCCTCGGAGAGGCAGGTGACGATACTGGACACTGTCTGCACTTGGCAAGTCTTTCCTTAAGTGCTCATGATAAAGCATCAGAGAGTGGAAGAAATGCTCCCAGGAGACAGGGCTGCCACCTGCTCCTTGGATGTTTTCCGCTAGAAAAATGACAAACAGGTGACAAGATTTTCTTTCTACTCTTTCACAGGGTGACAAGCAGGGTGGTTAAATTTAAAAGGAAATTTTTCTTATCTAGAGGAAAAAATAAAGTTCAAAGTAAAGCTATTGTTTCTGAAATTAGTGGTTCTGGTTTGAGTTTTTTTGTTGTCGAGGCTTTTTTGTTTTCTTTTTTAATAGAGACAGAAAGGTGCTAATATGAAAAGCCCATACAAGTAAGTTTTCCATTTTATGAATCAGAATATTTGCAGCATTGTATATCTTCAATGTAGGGTTTTCTTTCCGATTTGATCAACACAGAATTAATGTAAAACACAGGAATGACCAGCATCTCTTATTTTGTGAAAGTGCTATTATATTACTCGTATCAAAAAAATTCTAACAGAACAAAGTGCTTCTGAAAAAAGTCAGCCCAGGAAAGACAACTATATTTACAAAATATACAACTTAACTTTAAGACACTACTCATTTTGTATTTTACAATACGCAATATTGATACTCTGCATCTCTTACAGTGTTAAGACACCGCTTTTAAAAACAATGCATTATTTCATTATCTGAATTACTTGCTAAGGTGCTCATTTAATTATCTAATCAGTCTTTTTTTTGTTTTGTTTTACAGATTACACTTTCAAGGGAAACCTTCCAATTTTATCATTATACTAATAATGAAATGTTAGAAGTGTGAAGCCATAATTCATCTTGAATCTTTGTACTTTTCTAAAGAAAGAGTTGAGAAAGAGCTGAAGCGTTACTTTCTTACCATGACTACTGCCATTGACTTTTAGCAAACTAAAGCAGTAATGAGCACACTGAGGCCCGCTAGCCAGTCCTCGCAGCATTTTCAAGTATGGGATGTAAATTGTGGAAGGAAGTAGATCTCCCATTTGTCTAACAAACTTTGACAAGACAACCTAGAACAAATAAAGATCAGTGTTTAAAAGAAAAAAATTAGAGTTGAGTATTTTAAGAAAACAATAGGCAGCCAAAGTCAGAGAACAGATTCTAATGTAATCAGGGAGGAGTAGAGCGGTGGAATCACAACTCAAAAAAAAAAATTAAAAAAAAATCCATTATAGACTGGCTTATTCAGTTTCCCTGAAGGTGATAAACATGTTTCAAAGAAGAAATAAAGAAAATAAAATAATTCATGCTATTGCAAAGTATACTAACTTTCTCATTCTGCATTTCTAGTGATAAAATTTACTTCAGCTCACAAATGCTGCACAGCAGTATTATTAACACATCCTACAGCACAAGTTAAGTGATATTGGGGAATAATTCACTATGCTTGTCATATCCCTGCATAGTAACTCACACACACAATTGTTCCTACCAGGGTCATCTTAGGGTGCCTGCAGATTGCACCAGGCATTAACTTAAGTTGCCTTTATTCTGGCTGGGTCATGGGATGCGTCCCACATGTCTTCTACTAGGTTTTGCCTAACACTGCGCAGTCCTTCAAGAAGCACTGGAGGCTGGCAGCATCCCAGGTACCTAAAGAGTTTCGGAACACCTGCTTCATCTGCTGAGATTGCTTCTTCATTCTAATTTTAAGTTCTGCCTCTCATGGGCTATAACATTTGGGCTTTAAATAACTGCAATATTCTTACGGATTTTTACCCCCCAAAATAACATCAACTACAGTTAATAAAGATTTTTTTATAGTTAAGGAATTTAACTTCTCAGCTACACCAAAAAGGTATGTAGAGGTCAGACAGAAAACACAAGAGCACTGTTATCAGACTTCATTTAGCAACTGCAACAAAATCAGACCTAAACAAAATTTTCAAAGGGGTTTGTTAGGACTTGTTCTTACTAAGTTTATTGACAACCACGAATGACTTGCAGTAGCTCGTTTTTGAGCAAGTAACAATAACACGTCATGCGCAGCAGGACAGATGCAGATAAGCCACTGATAAAAGAGAATGTCATCTTAGAGACTAGCTGTAATAAGGAAACCAAAAGCTTTGTTGCCTGTTTTTTTATTACTTTGATTTCAAGTTACTAGTAATTACTCTAGAAAATTTCAATAACCTGGCGCTGAGGGGGTCGTTGATGAGCTACTCCAAGGTAGGATCCCATGATGGTAGATGTCTGCAAAGGCTCTGATGGACACCAGTATTCAAGGGCAAGTTCCAGATTAAAGGGGTCTTTCCTATACAGTTCAGCAATCTATCAGAGAAAGAAAGATGTTAGAAACAAAAAGAAAATATCACCTATATAAAGAAAAGATTATTACTTCAACCATAACACTACTTCTAGAAAAGCTAAACACATCAGAGAGGCAAAGCATCCTACAGTTGGTGTTCCATTTCTTAAAACTCTCTGAAAATGATAGCTTCTAAATAGTGATATCAGAACATATGACAGCCAGGGAAATTAAAAAATGCACACATAAGTTAAACTTCCATAACATTCTACCTAATTATTACAGATTAAATGACTGCTAAGAAAACAGTTTCACTTCTCCTTAAATAACAATTTGCTTAGTTAGCCAGTATCAGGATTAGAAATCTTATCTGTTATTGGAACGTACAAATTTCTCAGAGTACATTTTCATATCCAGTTCTTCAATTAGGTTTACTATATATCTCAGAGCTACTTAAGAAGGCGTTTCACTATAAATTTTCCTGTTACATCCTGTTATGTCCTGTTGTGTTCTATAACCTAAAGGACTACCTTTGGAAAAGACAAGTAATCCCTATATTAAAGACTGCTATATTGAAAATTGCTCACTTGCATATTTTCATGCTAAATAAGGGGAAATATACAAGTTTTTAACTTATTCATGAACAGAAAATATAAATGCACTGGTTCAATATGCAAATCTTTTCCGCTGTGGGGTTTTTTTTGCTTAATAACTAATTTTTATATAAATATTTAAGTTTTCTTTCACTTCTATATTATTTCAATTTCTTTCTTTTATTAAAAAAATATGACAGAAACAGAAAGATCTTTTTTTTTAAAAATGTATGCATGTGGTCAAAATTCTACTGAAATTAGGGAATTTGTAATTCCAGCAGCCTCAGTGGGCTCACCTTGCCTAGCCAGCTCTACAGCAAATACAAAAGTCTTCCAAAATTCTCATTACAAATATATCAACACATGAAAACTATTTAAAAAATTCAATCCTTTTATCAGAATAATTGTCAATAGTGGGGGAAAAACCCTAAAACTTAATTATAGTTTACCCACAGTAAACAGGGAGAAATTTGAAGACTTACAGAAACATAAAACATTGTATAAACATTAAAGTCTAGATACACAAAGGTATCCCATGCATTTAGCCAGATCTCAACTCCAGTGATAGCCCGTAGTCTCAAAATTCCTATTTCTAAGTTATGTTAAAATAAGATGGCTTAAGATAATAGGTATGTTAAGATAATCTTATTAAAATTTAAATTTTAGATATTTAAATGTTTTGTAAAATAACTTCAGCTCAATAATTCTTCAAACATAAGAAACAATGCAGTATTTACTCACTAAACAAGAACTAAATGACACTTCATTAACATCAGAAGCCAAGGCAGTAAACTGATTCCTTTACAAGAAAAGTTATAGGAAGTGGCTATACTTAAGAATAAAAACCCCCCTCTAATCCAAAAAAGGGAAAGATCCAGCACTGTATGTTATCATTCAGATATAGGTTTTCTGATGAAGAAGGAAAGTCACAACCACTTTTTGCCACAGTAATTTAAAAGCAAACAGGGCTTACTAAAAGCATTAAATGCTCCAGATCTCTCCGAAGGGAAATAGGTGGATCATTACCCATCTGAATACTCATGTGAATCATGCGAGCATCTTCATCAGCACGGTTTCTCAGCTGTTTCACCTACACAATTTATGGATAAAAACATTGGTCTATATTTAGCTAAGAATGAAACAGAACAGAAATAATGGAATTGTCTAAAGAGCCTATTAAAAACTAAGAAAGCAAATGAACTTGCACATACATGACAAGAATGTTCAATTCCTTTTTTTTTTAATCTCACCCACAAGAGTTTACGTTCAAGGATATATTCAATCACTTCCTTACTGCCAAGGCCCTCCATTCATAGGAAAAGTCCTGAACTTATATCACGGGAGTTTTTCCCAACTAACTTCATCAGACCCTCTCGTTTGGCCCCAAAAGGTGGATCCTTTCATCGTCTTACTTTGAATGCTAGATGGGTTAGCTTCCAACAAAGTAAGCTAGCCCATTATCCACAAGGAGTGAAAAGAAACAGAAAACTGTAATATATTTTCTGTCTATAGATCTGGGGATTGCACCTTTCTTAGATGTGTAAGGCTACTTCTGCTTACAACTACTTTATGTTTTGAGAAGTCTTCGATTGATGTAATTACTTTGGACCCAGTCTATTGCAATGAAAAGCATTAGTACATGTCAATAAATACGGCGGGGAAAGAAGGGAAGGGAAGAATAACTGCAGCAAATTTTTAAAGCGACCTCTAATCAGTATTGTAAAATTCTTTGTGTTGAAAAAACTAATTACTAAACAAAAAACAGCTGACGTTTCATTTTAATGTCAAAAAGCCTTTGACAAAACACCCCACCAGAGGCAGGAGAAAGTAAATAGCCATGAGATGAGAAGTTAAGTTTTGTTAAATATTAAGCAGACATTGAGGAACACGAAACAGAAATAAGCGACCAATTCAACACACTAAAAATTAAAACATGGTGATGGTCAATAGGTTTATGGTCTATAATATCTCTTAATTTGCAAAACTGAATGAGCAGCAAGATAATTGTGCCTCATCAGGAAAAAATAGTTAAAAACTAGAAATAACCATGGAAAGTGTCAGAACAAACTGGCCAAATTAGTATATTAACAAAACTAATACACAGACAAAATTGAGTACTGATAAATGAAATAATGAATTATCTGAGTGACTAAAGCTAATTATCAAGTTCTGAACATAATGCAGTCAACCAAAAGATTTACCCAAATCATTACTGGCAAGCAGCATAAATGTTAAAGCTCTACAGAAGAGTTAAATAAAATGCTGACTTACAGCTTTAAATAAAACTGAAGAAATGTTATACATACACACACACACAAAAAAAGAGATCCTGTAAAGCAGACACTTCTCCACATAAAATTTGAGATTCAGTAGAAATAGCTGAGTACATAAGCCAACCACTAATTATTAGCAGTTAAGACAAAAAATTCCCTTGTAGGGCTATATCCCAATTACCTGCTAACAAAGTCCTTCCTGCAAAACAACTAGTACTGGCCTCTATCAAACTGGACTAGAAGTCAACAGTCAGATTTTTTGCTTATATCCTGTATTACAGAATCTTACTTGTAATGAAAAAATTATCCCTCTCATTTTTAGGCATTAGCTACAATCAACTGCAGATCTGCACCAAAGCAAAAACACTGAAACGGAAACAAAATATTCTTCCCAGAGATAAAGCCTCTATTTCCATAATGCAATGAAGAGGAGAGATGCACCAACAAACCAGCCAGCCTTGGGATTTTCAGGCAGTTCTGTGGATACAGGAGGCAGAGTCACATCTGTTCTAAATCTAATATGGCAGCAACCTCTGCCTAGGTCAGTCTCCAGCTCTTCCACCTTCATTCAAAAAAATCTGCTTTGTATCTCTTTCATAAAAACTGGTATCATAACAGGGAGACATTCAATCTTTCATAAAGCAACACCATCCAATGAAGAACTGCCTCACAAAAAAAAAAAGTTCCCACTTCCAACCCTGTTTGCACTTAATTGTTTAAGGAACTTCCATAAAATATACCTCATGTATTCAAAAAGATTCCTAACAGCTACTGCGTCTGTATTAGAGGAAAACACCATTGCATGCAGCCTTCAAAGGATGTCCAAAGCCTGATAACAATGTGCTAAGGCAGCCACTGCAGCAGAAATACAGCTGTAAAGTTATCAACGTGAACTTGTTTGAACTGACATTTTACTCGTTCTGTGGATATTCTGTGGGTTAAAAAGACAGCTTGAGAAAACAACATGCAACACCAACAGATTACAGATAAATTATGATTAAGCCTAAAAGCTGTTTACAGCATGTTCATATATGCCCTCAAAGTTTCTGGAAACTCAAATAGTTTTTCCTGCCAATATTGCTCACATTCTGTGAGGTTACAATGAACAAAATATATTTTTAAATCCTTCTTTTTCCACGTTGAAAAAAATAAAGTATTTGGCAACTCCAACTACAGCTCAACACAATGAAGATCACAAAATAAAGCCTCTATCAATTAATTAAAAGCATTTTCATAGAGTTTTAGTTTTCCATGTCTAGATACAAGGTCTTGCGCAAATGAAACTGTTGTATTTGCTTCAAACTTTTTTAAAACCCTTTTGTAGCATTTCTGCTGTTCTAGTGAAAACAGCTGCTCATTTTCCCAACAACTGATACTACTGAAAAGTAGAATCCCTCCCCTTAAATATGGAAAAGATCATTAGTAAAAGAATAAATGAAGAATGAGAGACAAAAACCATAAATTAATTTAGGTTACACTACTGTCTGTATCAAAAGAAAAAAAACCAACAAAACCCAACAAAATAAATCAATACCCACATACATTGCCAATGATTTCAGCATTCATTTAAATTTTAATCATGTAAAGCAAACCAAAACTCACTACCACCACAAAAGCTTGCTTTGCAAATCTCACCACACTGAAGTGTTTTAAAAATCACATTCCACTTTAGTGCGGAAAACAAACCCCAAACTATATGGGTTCCATGAAGTCAACAAGTTTTCTGAACTGCAGCACCTCAAGCTGAGGGTCATATCTGCATGTCTATGCTACCTGTCCTAATGTTAGAAAGAAAGAAGAGATGCCCACATTTCTCAAGAACTGCTATTCGCACAAACAACTTACTTTCATTGGCATGAGTGCGAGGAAGTCTGTGACAAGGTTATGAATTTTGCGAACGTAAAATTCCTCCTGGTAGAAATTTTCAGACCCCACGACAGATTCAGTCAGGAATAGGAAGACATTATCAGCAACCGCTAGCTCTGCCATTGCTTCATCTGCCTCAGTGAATTCTGCAAGAGCTGGGCAACAAAAATCACAAAAGGGGAAAAAAATAAATTACTATTATCTGTTACCAAATGAAACATATTTCAGAATACCCAGCAGATGTGCAAATTGACACGCTTCTTTCAACTAGGTTTTTCCTACCGAACAAGAAAACACTAGACTGAAGAGACAAGTTAATGAAAGTTGAGATCACCTGACTCCTTTAGTAAGTGTTAAAGTGCATAATCTATACACCCAATCAAATCTAAGGCTGTGAACCAAGAATAACAAACTAACCTTAATTAAGCATTTATTAATTATAATGTTTACATTTTCTTTAACAGATATTCTGAGTAGACTCACTTTTGACCTAGTAGGGAGCCTGGAAAGCTTGTGATGTACAGAGAGGAAAAAAAAAAATTAAAAATAGATATGTCCTCTCAAGATACTGAGATTTAACATTTACAGATGTAAAAAGTCAAATTAAGAATAGGTTCATGCCTATAAGTGTTCAAATGACACTGAAACTGCTAAAATGCCATCTTTCACATTTTTCAGTACGCTAAAATCTCTCTCACTTCAATATGGCTATATATATATATCAATATATGCAACACTATGCAGTATTACTGTCTAATAAGTAATTATTTCTAAATCTGTGTATATTTCAGAGCAATTGAATTCTCAACCACCAAACTCACATACTAAGAAAGCTTTAAAGGAGTGTCAATGGTAATTTTATCATAAAAGTAAACAATAACAATTCAGAAAGGTAACAGATACTTCTATTTATACCACTTGCAAGCTCTGAAAACTAA
Source organism: Phalacrocorax carbo (assembly GCF_963921805.1). Classification (NCBI taxonomy): domain Eukaryota; kingdom Metazoa; phylum Chordata; class Aves; order Suliformes; family Phalacrocoracidae; genus Phalacrocorax; species Phalacrocorax carbo. Next base: position 53,631,151 of record NC_087513.1, read on the forward strand.
TGTGCAGCAACTGCACTTTAGGGTAATTTACCTGTCACATCGGATAATTGGGATATTCCTCGTAATGCCAGCGCCCAGGCTAATCTAACAGTAGCTTGCAGGCCTGGCAATTTCCAAGGCTGAGACTCCTGAAGACGAGTGTGTATTGTTGCTATATACTGTCTTTCTGCTAGCAGAGGGAGCCGGTGCAGCAAATCTTGAAGAACAACAAAACACAAACACAACACCAACACCCAGTAAACAAATGTGAAAACAAACAGGCAAAATCCTACCAACTTGTTACTGGTCAATAACAAAATTGGTTTAATAATAATTTATCCATCTACACAACATAACCTCTCTGGGAAACCTGCCAGCATTACCTTCACGATCCTCTGTGCCTTGTTCCAGAAAGCTGACATCAAAGCAGTAAAGGAGGGCCATGAGGAGAGACAAGTTCACACCATCCAGCGAGCCATCAGCTTCCACTGTTACTTTCTCCAGGTAACTTATGAGGATTAGAGTGTCATCCTTACTCAGTGGCGACTGGCAGGTCCAGACAAATAGACTTTCAGCCAAGGACTGTCGGCATTCTTTAATGAGGTCAGAAACCTTTAAAAGAGAAAAACAAATAAAAACCAGTTAATATAAATATTCTGGCAACACATTCAATTTGTCCTTCTCAGTCAGTTAGCGTGACTATGTTAAGCTGAAATTACTCTAAAGGCAGCTGCTACATAAAATGTTGGGGTTTTTTAATTGCTAAACAACAAAAGGCACACTTCTGCTTGTTAAATGCATTCATATTCCCATGTACTTCATGTCAGCTGTGAGTAGATACCCTAGAACACGACTACATGCAAACCAGCATCTCTGTCAAGGTCAAGAGACATGACTCTACATAGAACTCACACGAAAGTCACACCTCCTGTCTCTAATCCACAACTACCCTGGTAGTTACATCCAAACAAGGTCATAGTCTTTCCCTTGCCCCAAAAGAGATACCTTCAACTGACTATACAAATACCTAACTTTTAAGACATTTAGAAATATGAAAAAGACATTCAAAATTAGAACTTTCTTTCCCCAGACAAAATATTTGTTTCAACTTTAGAATATAAACATAAATGAAATCTATCATCCCCTATTACATATTGAACAAATATCATGCCCAACCTAAAGGCCACCAAGCACTTTCATACTAAAAGTACTTTTTTCTTTTTATTTAGCAAAATATTGCATGCTATGATAAAATTAAGTACAATGGCTCTTGAAAACAAAGTTTGTCTTTTTTCTAACAGTTACACCAAAAATTACCTCTTCTCAAACACGGACATTTATTTCATTTGTTAACTTCATTCCTCCCACAATCTGAGTTTTAACTGCTTTAAGTCGTATAAAAACAGTAGAACTTAAAAAAAAAGACTTAAAAAATAAAAAGCCACTAACAGCCTTTCATAATGTATTTTATTTAGCTAAATTATGAGCTTTAATAGAGCTCTAATAATGTTCTTGCCCTATATCCATTATACCTGATTAAATTTTCAAAAAAAATGAAGAGCTATAAGCATTCTATCCCCAGTAAAATCACATGCATGGTGATAGAGAGAAAAAACTTTTCAACATTTAACACAGCAAGAGATCTGTGCACAGACTCCAAAAGAATAAATAGTTCTAATGAATACAGAAGGAGATATGGTAGTCCACCTAAAAGGAAGAAAAAAACTAACATTAAACATTAAATGAATTATAAGGTAAAATTAAGGTAAATTAAGGTAAATCAGAAGGATATTCTTTGCATAGTTTCTAGATTAATAGCAGAAGCGTAAAACAAATTATTTGGTGGAAAAAATTGACTGATTATAACACAGATTAATTTTAGATAGATCATCCATTAGAAAGAAGTTCAGAAATTATAACAATAATGTTTAAAATCTTCCTACTAGAAACACACTCTGCAGTTAGTCACAGTCTCAATTAAGTTCAAGGATTACAGAAGTGAGAACTCATTTTCAAGCAATTCTCACTTCACTATTAGAAATGCTTCTGTTCATATCAACACAATTGGATTATTAAGAGAAACATTATTTGCCTGACTAGACTTGATTTCTATCTGTTTTAATAATTTGTGAATTTTAGCTTGCTATTTTTATTTCAGTGGTGCTGATAAGGGTAGTTCTGAGAGCAAATGATTTAATACAGTCTTTAGAATAAAACTGGAAAAAAAAGTTTACATGTAGTGCAAATATTAGGCTTACTTTCATGCTGTCCTTGATCACACTTTTTCACTAAAAATAAGGTATGCCCTAGCATCAGGGAGCAACTGGGAGCAACAGCAAAACAGAAATGCAGAAAGTAATCCACATCACAAGCTGTGGAGTAGTTACTATGACCCCTCAGACAGTAACAGGGCTTGAAAGGTAGAAGACAAACAGGGTGGGGGAGCGGGGGAGAGAAAGAGAGAGAGATCTTGGTGGTCTAAGTGTATTCTAATCTGTGCATTAACGCAGAAGCATATTCACACCTAGTGAAGGTTTACCTCTTTGCGATGTTTCTCACTGCCCAATCCTCGCTCTCTCTGGAGTTTATCAAATTCATTGTTCAAATCAATGTGAGACACAAGAGTGAGGATCTTCTGCGTCAAACCCTGCTCCATTAAATCATCTGTAAAGCGTGTTGTCATGGACATTAACTCTTGACTATAATGGAAAGAACATAAATTTAACAATTAATCATACTATTCCCAGTCACAGAGGAAGTCTAAAATAATGAATCCCATCAAACGTATTTTCTGACAGAAAATGTACAACTACAGCGTATACCTAAAGTAACTAAATGTGCATTGCTAATTAGTAAGCAGTGCCCTCTCAAAACATTATGCTGAATGAATACGAAGTCTTTAGGTAACTGTAGGTTCAGGAATATGGAATATGAGAATACAACATGGATCAGCTGGTTAAGGTTTCTATCAAAAGGAAAATGTACTATATATAAGACACATAATTCACAAGCTCACAGCCTCTTTCTTACTAGTAAATGCAAATGTCCAATTATGTGCACCCTACTGAAGTGGTAGATAGAGCTAGTTCTAAAGTAATAATTTAATTTATGTTTCAGAATTTATATTTACACTAGAACACACCTTTTAATCTTTCTCTATTCAAGCAATCACTGTGCACTGGAAGTAAACAGCATACTGTTTTGTTTTTAATGTCAAAAAACATCAGCATATTACATTCGCCAGTAGAGTGTGCATCCATTTTAAGTAAAGGCAGAAGCACTTTTGCAGGACACAGGAAGACAGAACACAGCAAGAACAGAAACTCAGTCTCCGAAACACTGAGTAATCCTCACTAGTTACAGCGACACTGACCAGGAGGGTGTCTGAAGAAAAACACTGCCAAAAGGTGAAGTAGCATGAAAGAACTGGAAGAAAAATGGATATCCTTATAATCCAATAAAAATATAAGAAAAAATAATATTATGCTTAAAAAAGAAACATGAAAGCAACTGCATCAGGTTATGAGAAACAAACAAATTCGAGAAAAATCATACTCCCTTGAGTCTAATTAGTCCTAAAAGCACTTAAATCAAAGACCTTTGATCAGCTCATCACCCTAATACAGACCTGAGTTCCAATGTCCATGTCTTGCCTTGGCGTGACTGGATGAGGGTTCGTAGTGAATTGGCAATGCATCTCTTTCCATCCCAGTACAACAGAACAGCCACTAGACCTCTCGTAAGGCCAGGAAAATGAGGTTGCTGGTGTTCTCCTGTTGAATGAAAACGCACAGAATAGTCACAGGAAGTCGAACATACACACTTTGATAACAGCTCTGCATCTTTGTATTTCTAATTGAAATACAGGTGTAGCATTCAAAGCAACTGTGGTTATTCACTATCACTTTGATTCATTTCAGGCACTTAAAAAAAAAATCACAGATATTTTGGGTGTTATTATTAAAATTTATATTCAACCATTAAAACACTGAAAATAATTAAAAGAATTTGAAGTGCAAGTCCATAAATATCCCAGTCCAAATGGTATTTGCAACTGATATCTACCCATCTTAATAATTCAAGCTGATTATCAGCAAAAATGTCTTTTCTTTATCCAAAATGAAATTTTCTGTCTGAATTTACATTGAAAATTCAAGTTCAAAACAGAAAGTGAGGTTGACTTGAAGATGGCTTTCCAAAAGTGACAAATTTGCAAGCTGCTACTTCAATGAATTTTTTAAAAGTTAATGATGAACAGTAGCTAGTAATAACAAACAATTACACTTCAATAACTCTGAAATCCATTTTCTACATGCAAAGCACGCATCTCTTTCCAGAATACATCTCTTCCTAATCAGTTACTAGATTATGATCCAAATAGAGTCACATATCAATGTGACCATTTAACCCATAATTTGAAGAACCAATACCTATTGCACTGCTTTATGGAAAAACTCAATCAATTATTTTTAAACTATTTTTAAATTCAGTGAGAAAGAAAGCAAATCATAAAAACCCCTCAAATTATTCCCCCTTTTGCAGTAACAGCATAAGATATGAGCATTAAGGTTCAGAACACTGTTATCATATTACGTTACAGTGACAGTAGATTTCTTTTTAAGAACATTCTATGTCAGGAAGCTAAGGCCTTGACTGAATCATGCATTCATGTTAAGCATACACTTAAATAAGAAGGCCCTATTTAAGTTGTATTTCTCCAGCTCTTAAATATTTTCCCTTCTCACCAGCTAGAAGGAGCTCAACAGCTGCCAACTCTCCAATATCAAAGAGGTCACTGAGGATAAAGGCTTCTCTGATGAGTTGCTCTGGCAAAAGCCTAGTTCCCTGCTGACCCTGGATAGCAACCCCTTCTGTACTTGCTTTCTGAATTTTCTCATGCTGCTGAACATTCTTTGGCTGCAAGAGAAACAAGCATCAGAAGTTACTCAAAATAGCAAGATCAAATACTGAATAAAGCTTTACACATATAATCCTTCCTCACAAATACAGCTCTGACAGGTTAGGCTGTCATCATAAAAACAAAGGCAGTGTTTTTAAACACAGAGATAGTAAAGGCATCCTAAAAATGCTTCACACTTGCACAGCAATGTCCTCTTTGTGGGAACATACCAAAAATAATCTTATACAATCAGTGTTGACATTTAGTTTGCTCAGAATAATGGAGACAAAGTAAATTTTGACACAATTCTCAACAGGAATTAGTATCAGCTCAATGAGGGACATCTGGGTTGTTGATCAGAACTGTCCCGTTACCCCAGAGCACTATTTACTACATCATTCTTTTCCTGTTAAACTTAGACACTGAAATCCACTGACGAAACTCTATAGCTGTTAAGTTTTCTGACCTATCAGTTTAAAAAGCTATGTACTATTTCAGAATTAACACCACTGAAAGATGACATATTTCTAGTTGCTACCTTATGATCCATCAGCCAAGAAACACTGAATTTCTCCACATCATCTCACATTCGTAATGATACACATTCTATATTTTGTGAATCCATGTGCACACATGTTCTATGTGTTCATTAACCTGACTGAAGCATGAGCATGGACCAAAACCAGACAAAATAAGTTCTGCACTTTATTTCAGACACACAAGAGTAGCAAAAATAGCTAGTACTTGACTAATGGGTCATCAGATTCTTTTACTATTCCTTTCAAAATAACATTCAAATAATGAAAGAGGAAAAATAAAGTTATAGATAAAATTATCCTGTACAAGACACAAAATAACATGTATTATTCAAGTTATTTGTATTCTTACAGCAGACCAAGATTGCTATAACACATTTGTGTTACGTACTGTAAAAAACATAGAAAAGAATGGTCAGGGCCTAAACAATATGTAATACAACAATACAGGACAGAGTAAGTCATCCACTCTTCAACTCATTCCACAAGAGAGCATTAGGCCAGTACCGGATTTCTGAAGAGAGAGATGAAGTCAGATTTGTGTTTCTTTAAGACCTGGTCAAGGCGATGAATAGCTTCAGGTTGCCTTTTCCATATGGCATTCATTACAGTCTGCCATATGTCCTTATATGGACCCCACAAGCTGGCAGCTAAAAGAAGAAATAAAACAATGTATTTGAAATGGAGAAAGAAAGAAAACAAAGTATTCATATGGTATTTTCAATAAACAGACTCTTTAAACCTACTATTAGTCTCAGCTTGATGGTATAGACTGTTATGCCCATCAAGTAAAGCATATTTTCCTTTCTTACGGCACAAAAAAAAAATGACCAGTGGTCTGACATAAAACCTAATCGCATTTAGGGAGCTAGAAAAGCAGAAAAGATGAGGTAACGCAGCTAAGTTCTGGGGGTGAAAGTCATCTTATAATGAAATTTCATACCAGCTCTGTAATCTTTTATCCTTATATGCCTAAGAAATTCCATCCACTTCGGTAAGATTAAAGGATAACTAGGAACTGGACAGCAGATCTTGAATCTGAACATAACTCAGCAAGGCTGCCTTCCTGCTGTCCATTTTTGATAGAAAAATAAAACAAAGAAATACGTAATATATGATGAACTGATAACGAACAGCAGTGCTATCAGAATTTGTTTCATCATTGCATCAGTCTGTGTAGAATAAAATAAACTAGAAACCAAAAATGTAAGATTAAAGGCCATATTACATAAGGAAAAAAATCAGAAGACTAAGGACACTTTCTTTGACAGTTACTCAGCTTTCTCATTCTAATTTAAAAAATAAATCCAAGTACTTTTGATCCCTAAGACACACTTGCTGCTAACATTATGTACAAGAGCTTCATAAAGATATGAATTTCCTTTGCTAGAAATAGACAGATCAATATACATAATTACCTGACTATGTTCAGAAGAGGCCAGATTATTTCTGGAAGCTAGCAAGCACAAATATATTATTTAAGAGAAGTCTGACCCTACTTTAGAAATACAATCTCTCTTCTTCCTCAACACTGAAAAAGAGTTTTCTTTGCATATTTCAACTCTGAATTTAGTATTAGAGCTGAATGGTCTCTTCCTCACTAGAAGTTGTATTATTCAGAACCCAAAGCGTGTAGCATGAAGAGTGCACTAGAAGTTTCCTTATCTGGTCTCATGAAAAGTGTATACTCTTCAGACTTCATCCAGAATCATTGTCTAAACTGAAAACCTTACAGATAGAAAATTATTCTTAGCACCTAGTATTAACATCCTATTTTAAAAAACTCCAAATATTAAGACCCACATTAATCAGAAGTACCAAAATGTTTTCCTTGCTAGATATCATTTGTATTTGTGAAAGTTTCAGATTTTACACACCACAAGTCACCGCTAAACATACCAGATAAATTTATTAGCAATTGCATTGTTCGCCTGCAAGCTACCACATAACAACCACTGCCTGACCGCAGGTACTGTTACATGTTTCTGTGCATCTACTGAAACAGTCCCTGGCCCAAGGATATAAGCTACATGCTACAATTTTACTAGTGGAAAAGCTACTTTAAGAGGTTGCTGCCCTCCTTCATTCAGAGGGACTTGTTCCCAACCATACACATGCCTGCTTCATTAACTTTGATGAACTGCACTGTAAGTCGTGTTAGTCAAATGATCCAAATTAAAGGGTCAGGGGGAAGGCAAAGTTTCCAGAGTTCTTCCAACCTTGTTTTTTTTAAAAAAAAAAACACCAGAGTATTTCATTAACACAGGTTAAAAAGCGGCCCTGTTAATCATAAAAACAACTGAAGGAACAACGCCTGAAGCACAGAGGGAAAGAGCAAGTGCGTAGTGAACAGCAGAGGCCTCTGAAACTGCCTTTGTTTCTGGAGAAATGATGAAATAGAACTATGCCTTGTAGAGTAGCCTATATACAAAAAGTACTAGCATTTCAATTAAAACTGGCTTAACTTTCTTTTTCCTTCTTATTATTATTGTACAAGTTAATACCATGGTATAACATCAAGTACAGTGGCAACACTTTATCTTCACATAGCTTTTTCTAAGCAGCTCTAACCCTTAAGGTAAACCTGACTAGGTGCATCAAAGTCAAACATATCCGCACCTCGTCTTGACCAGGCTGCTTCTGTTAAGACAGCAAGCAAGAGGTATCTACTCTGATGTGAAGATTCTCCTCTTTTCATACACTCAAGACACCACCTCAAAGGAATGCAAAACACTGCATGAATTCCCCGAATAATAAGGCAGCAGAAGCCAAGTCAAAGTGCAGCGAGTGAGCATGGAGACAAGAGCAGGTCTCAGAGCGAGGCCACTGGTTTCAGTCAGTTTTACCACTACCTAAGGTGTCTTGGAAGCAGCAAACCAAGCAAAACCAAGCAAACTTTGTCAGTTCTATTCTGTTGCAAAGGAAGAAACCACACAAAACAAGAAAAAACCAAAACAAACCCTCTCGTCCCAAACTCAGCGCTAACAAAAACTATCATCATTTACCATGTAATTAGCAATAGCAGTAAAGCTGTATCTGAGAGGACAGACTGTAAAAAAGGACAAATCCTCTGTCCTTTCTAAGCATCAGAGTGTTTTCATCATAACCACGTTACCCCTGCCTAGACAAAGTCACTAAAAATAGCTACTATCAGACAAATAATTTCACACTCCAGACTGTAACTGGCTCTCCCACATAACTTCAGAGTTCAGAGATTTACTTCCACTTGATGTGGCCTTTTCACTCTTATTACATTACCAAGTCCAATAAACACCAGCAGCAATCCACAGCGCCTGCCAAAAGCTGTTCAACTATATCCCTGGCCCATTTGTTTGCTCTTGTCCCTACAACATATTGTTTTGCCCAGCCCAAATACATGTACTTACTGTAAGGCATTAAAACGGATACAGGATCTAATTCTTCTAACTGAAAAACTCATCCAAAAAAGAGTTTATTTCCAGTAGGATCACATCTACAACCCGGTTTGCTCTGCAACGGCACAAGCTACGCTAGAACAAAGATGAAGTATTGCAGAAAAAGGAATAAGCAATTGGGATAAAGAGCAGGTTGGAGCTTAGTGACCATGCTGACTTTTTCCCATTTATGCTGCTTCTATTATTATTACTACAGTTTTAGAAAGGCTGACCATCCCATCAGGGACAGCAAGAAAGGACAGGCTGGGTTGCTTCTTTTGGAAACATCAGCAGTTGACACTTAAGCCTGAACTTTTTGCCAAGTTATAGACTTAACCACGCTATGTCTGTCCCCACAAATAATATACTGTAACCTAAGGCAAACTCTTAATTAGTTCTAGTGTCACATTTGCTTTAACTTTTATCTCATCTTCTATGTACATAACTCCTTCTTCCCCTATTGTTTTTAATTATAAGGCTATGGAATCTCTTGCCATGTAACATACAATAAAGTGTAGTCTCATTTGAACTACTCCAATTTTCACTTAACAAAGTCACATTTCAAACAAAGGGTCTTTGCTTTATTACTGCTTTTCTGTGAGGGGGCAGGGATGTAACTGATTCAGTTGGATCGAAATATCTTCTCTGTACAATTTACTCCTCACCTGACCCAGGAATGGAGCTTTTAATTTTATTAACTAGTCACTACGATGTACACCACCTTAGTTATAGACGTTTTGGCCATGCCCATATTCTACTCATGACTGCTTTTCATAGGGTCTCCATTATCCCTGTTTTAACCTAATGAAGCTCAACAACAGCAAATGCAACGTCTTGCACCTGAGGCAGAATAACTCCAACGGGCTGGGGACCGAGTGGCCAAAAAGCAGCTTTACAGAAAAACACCCAAATGCCCTGATAGACAGGAAGCCGCACACTAGTCAGCAGCATGTCCTCATAGCAAAGAATGCACTGCAACCAGCAGGTGTAGGCAATTTATTTTTTAGGCATCTCTTGAGAGTCCTTCACTGCAATACTGTGCCCAGTTTTGGAATCCCCAGAGCAAGACACTGAAATATGGAGCCGGAGAACTGGATGAATGAGGAGAGGCTGAAAGAATTTACCTTGTTTGGTTTTAAGAAGGCTAAAGAGGGATGGGAGCTTTGTTGTCTTCAACTACTGAATGGCACTATACACTGAAAACAGAGACAGAGGTACCCCAGGAAAAGATGAGCAGCAACTGATACAAGCTGCAATACTAAAACTTCCAGTTACCCATCAGGAAAAAAAAAAATGTAAGAAAATCACTGTGAGGGTGATCACACATTGGAACAAAGACCCAGAGAGGCCTCTGGGAAGATTTTCACCCTTACAAGTATTCAAAACTAGTTTAGATAAGGCCCTGAGCCACCTGATTGAGCTGGCCTTGCTTTAAGAGGGAGGAGGAGGAGTGTTGGACCAAATGACCTTCTAAGTTATTATCTGGTTATCTAGTCATTCCCTTTTGTATTAGGTTTATTACCCAGTATAACTGGGTAAGTGCTGCCTTAGTAACTCACAACTGCTCCCTGTGACAGGCTCTGAATGAGCAGTGGATGATCCTGATGCTCCTAATCCTTAGCAACACTCGATGCAAGAGGAATCAGCTCAGCATTTCCAGACTCCTTGTGTAGCATAGAGCAAAATTAGGGACATATTTCTTTTTTGCCTTTTATTGCACACAGCGTTGAGAGATGAGTGCAATATAGAAGCGATGCTTAATCGCATATGCACAGAGTCACCACAGACCTCTTGAACCAAGGCGGCCTTTGCTATCCCGTGTTAGCAGCTTCGTGCACTCCTTTCCAGGACCAGCCGGGCACGGGGGCAGCCCCAACCGCGGAGCTCCACCACCTCTCCGCGGCCTCAGCGACCACCACCCGGGCGGAGGCCCACGGGGAGGCCGCTCTGCCCACCGCCGCCCCCGCAACCCGCCGCCCGCTCGGGCCGCGCCGCCTCCTCACACCCGCCTTCCCAGGGCCGGCCACTCCCGCGGGCTTCGGGGAGGGGCACCGGCCCCGCGCCCCCCAACCGGCGGGGAAGACAGCAAGCAGCACCGCCACAGAGAAGAAAGAGGAGCCACGGCCCCGCACTCATTTGCCGCTTACCCGAATTTACCGCCAACGGCGCCGCCATCTTGGAGAGAGGGAGGCGCGATCGCGGCGCCGCCGCCCGAGGAAGGCCCGCCAACACCCCGGGCTGCCCGCGGCGGCGCCTCCCGAGGAGCGGGGCAGCGTCCCGCCGGCTCCGCCCGCCGCGCAGGACGGGGAGAGGGTCCCACGGTTTCTCTTCCCCGTTCCCGCTTTAGGGGCAGCCCCGCTGGCGAGGTTAACAATCGGCCGTTCCCGCGCCGGCGGCTCCCGCAGCGGCTGGAGGGGGTGGGCCGGTGCCGCGGGCCCTGCGCCGCGGGCCCACGGGAGTTGTAGTCGCGGAGGGGCGCGGAGCCGCGGCTGGGGCGGGGGTCAGGCGTGCGGCGGCGTGCTCGGCTTTTTCTGGGCTAAGTTGCAGACTGGTAGTTTACCGTGCCAGTCGGCTTCGTGCTCCAACGTTTTGGAGGTGGCTGCGGAACAGGGAGAGCGCCGGGGCTCTGCGTTCCCACGCCCCCCCCCCCCCCCCCCCTCCCCGTATCGTGGGTAACACATCCCTCCTGAGCCGCTCGGCTTCTCTTTCCCCCTTCCTTTCCCATATCGTGCTGAAGGGAGTGTTTCCTTTCCAGCCTTGCCCTGTAAGCCGTATTCATTGAATAAAGCAAAATGCTTGAAGTCAGATGCTGCACCGGGAGGTAAATTTATTAGAATGCTTTAAATTATTTTTTTAGTTTTAAAATGCTCCTTTTTTTCAAAACCATAATGGTTTGAGTTTCTGTGGTTTCCTATTGAAGCCTTAAAAAAAAAAAATGAAATAAGTGATTTGTAAATGTTTCAATGATGGATGATCCTTATTTAAAATGCAGATAATCGAAACAGCACTATTTGCTTAAAAACAGTAAACTGAGGGGTTTTTTTCAACTTTGTTAGCAGCTGTGTGGCATTTAAAACTAACTTTTCTTGGGCTTCAATTAGTGAACTAGGGTTTACAATCTTGTATAGAAAAAAAAAAAAGCAGCCCTGATAGGGGTTATCCTGTGAAAAAAAGCTGTATTTAAACTCCAAGTATGTGTAAGAGAAAAGCACCAGGAATGAAGAAAAGAAAGCAAAAAAGGACATTTGTACATGTATGTATGTGGAGCTGAGGAACACATATTAGCATCTTAGAAGTATCCCATATATGAAGTCAATTTACCACCCCATCCCAGTAGTACTTAAGTCTCCTCCAGAAATGACCTCCTGCATTACCTTGAAGACAAAAGATTCTGCCAAGAGTATGTATTCATTTTTAGTGCCAATAGTTTCTCTTTTTGAACTTTATTAAAACAATATTTCATGGTTGCAAAACCACATTCAATGAACTAAACCCATAGGAAACTGGCAAAATAATTATCTTTGCTTCTCTAGATCTTTCCTATAATGCGATGGCAGAGGCGGCAATAGAGAGAGTGCACTGGTCCTGGGGTGAGAGTGAATTGGCAAGGCAGCTATAAGGAAAAAAGAGACAGAAACCAGAGAAAAAAATTCACAAGAATTAGTCAGAAGTGAAAGAGGAGAGAAAAGAGGAAATCTAAAAAGAGAGGGGAAGGAAGTCTGGCCTGTCAAGAAAAGCTCCTCTCGAGTTCAATAGATGAATCCCTTCTCGTTAATTTGGCCTAATTTGTTCATTTAGTCACAGGGCTCATATTTCCTTGAGATTTCCCTTTTCCTGGTCATAGCCATGAACTAGAACAGACCTATTGTAATGAGAAAAATAGTGAATTATTTATTTTATTCTAGGAAAGGAAGAGTGTCAGGCAAGAGGTGAAGGTAGAAAACAAGTTCAGTTATTGTACAAGGAGCAGAACTAATGCAGCTTGGCTACAACGTTTCTCTATCTTCTCCCCTGCACCGGCCTCCGTGAAGCCATAGCTCTGCTCCTACACTGTCCACATACCACCCCAACACCTATGTCTACGAGAGGCAGGTGCTACAATAAATTCAGAGACACATACGCTGATTGCCTGGCCACGACAAACCTAATGGATAGTTTGAGGTTTTGCTTCAGCCTCTCCAACCACAGGGATCCTAATTTTGATCTTTTCCTTTCATACATTCTCTGATTTTCACAAAGTTTGTGAGGACATAAGTTTTTGAGCTCTTTAGCCCTTGATCAGATTAGGTTGGAATTGGTTCAGGAATTGCAACAGGTTCAAAAGTTACTGAAAACGTTTGGCAGACAGAGTGTGATTTCCTAAGCCTTGTTTCCTTAAGAACCAAGACTTAAAAACAAAAAAAGAGAGAGAGAAAAATAAATAAATGAATCAATTTTTTTTAAAAGCCTTTCCCAGGCATTAAGAGCTGTCATATTTCTTTTGGCATTCAGACGCAGCCAGATTGCACACACTTTTTTTAATCTCTGTTGGAGGAAAAAGATCTTTTCTAACCACTGCAGATTTAATATTTTAAATTTCCAGATAATTCTTTCCTCTCCTTGCCAATTGGCCAATGGTCACATAGCAACATGAAGAAAAAAAAGCACCCTGAAAAGAGTGGATGGCATGGGGTAGGTCACTGGGCAGTTGAACTACAGAAGAAAAATACCACATTTAGCTCCAGCTGCACAGCATTTATTACACTCTGTCGGCAACATATTTTAATGCAAAATAGCTGTGACAATGCAGCTCCTAGTATGGATGAAGTAAGAGAGGTGTCTAGATACACCATACCATACATTCTGCACATATTTATATTGGCATAACTGCGTCCATCCATGCTTTGATGAGTAGGCAAGTCCATTAATTCTTTGCCTATTCTCACTTTATTCACTGTCCTTTAATTTAGGATCTTATTGTTTACCCAGGATCACTGGCTGGTTTGGTGGAATATTTTTGCCAAGTCACTATAGGAAAAGAATACCTCATTCCTCTTCCTAACAATAGCTCTCAGCAAGTTCTCCAGTACAGTTGGGTTCAGTGAGGGACATCGGCTTCTTTCATCCTTAATTAGAGGATGGCAATCTGTGAAGTATCAAAGGTAGGCTGACACTAAATATCTGGGATGGATATTAATTCCTCTGGATTCCTGGGAAAGGAGGTCCCAGGTTGCCTGTAGGGTAGTGAATTCTGCTTGTGCAGTGTGAGGCCTTCGTGTAAGAGATGTTATTTTCTGTAGGTGGAAATAACTACTAGTAATTAAAATCAACTGCACAATGGGAACCTGCTCTTCGACTGGAACTTCTAGGTGGTTTGTGATGTACTACAGGTGTAACATTCTTAATTTTAATAATACTAAATTTAGCCACTGTGGTTCATATCTAAATCACCCATCAAGATATGAGAATAATGATGATGACATTATGATTTCTTTTCTTTATATTTTATTAAGATCAGGAAGGATAATTATTAGCAATAAAGAAAGTATTATTCAAATGCCCAAGAGGCCATGCTTTATTTCCCACCTTTAATCTTGAGCGTCATTGTGATCACATCCTGTGTGATGGAGTAAAATGAAAATTAAAAGTCTTTTCTGCATTGCAGCTGAAAAAGATGCCTCGTACAAGAGCATCTACATAAATAGACCAGTTTTTCCATTATGAAATATGCCTCTTCACTTAAAAAGACAAAAGCGTTTCCGGCTGCCGATTAGACCATGAAACTTCCTTGAGCTTTTGTTTTGACTGACACTAACTCTGCCTGTGCATCTCAGCTTACTGGTCTGCAGAAATGGGTATAACATTTCATAGCAGGCCTGGAATGCTGGTGGACTGGATCTTTAGCTTGGCCCCATCTGAACAGAGGAAAAATAAATGTGTTTTTGGATTAGTTAAGTTGGCAGAGTCCAACCCCCTGAATTCTCTTACTATGCTGGCTGATTTTCCTGAAAACTTCTTAGCTGGCTATAATCCTGTTTTTGTTGCAAAAAGTGTGGTTTATACATCAAGATAGTTAGCTCAGCACCAAATCTTAGAAGAAAGTCTAAGACCTTTCCCTGCAGCAGTTGTCAACAAAATAACTTTTAAATTTCTGTCTTCTATCCTAGATACTTCTACTGTCACCATGGTATCTAAGCTCATCAGAGAAACTGCGCGAGGTTGTTGCTAGCTTGGGTATGTGGTTTATCTAGTCCAAGGCAACAAAGAGATAAATGTTCTCAAAGTTATATGAATACCTTCCTCGGGGTCTGGGAGCAGGGGGAGAGGAGCTGAACAAGGACAAGTGCTGCCCTTCCTGTGTAGGTGAGGACAATTATTGACTACAGGCATCTGAGCAGAAATGAATGCCTTGGTAAACAGTATCAGTAATTTTCATGCTTGACAATTGGGTATTTATGATCTCTGTTCAGGCTTCAGAGATAAAATTAAAATACTGTTCTTGGCCATGTAATGTACTGTGAGTTAATTTTTTCCTAATTCCTGCTTTGGGGCCCTTAGAACTATCTGTCTTGTTATTCTTTCTTCTCTATCCCAGAATGAAGAATAGCTTTTCTTTTTTTGTAATAATTTCTGCATTCAGCTGCTGAAGAGAATGAGGCAGTTACTAGCCCAGGAGATAATCTGATTGTTATAATGATATAGTTGCTTATAATTGGCAGCAAGAGGTGGAGAAACATACACCAGGGGAAATGACGGAAAGACAAAGTATGAGCAAAGTGGAGATACTTGATATAGTAAATAGAAGTGTTGGCACATCAACTGCCTTATTGATACTCATTCTGTTCAGTGATTTCCGTATCAGATAGACAGATGGTTGATGTTTTTGCTAGTTGCCAGTCCCACAAATTCAGACTTCATCCTGAAATTCACACTGAGCTTTTTATGAAGCATGTTGTATATATTCTGCAAACTGAGTTATATGTTTATTGCATTCTTTTGGGTTCTCGACAGAGAATAGCTGTGATAGAATAGGTGTAAAGGTACAGAAGTGTAATAAGGTCACCTGGGCAACACTGAAAGTGTTTAAAGTTGCACAAAAATGTCTGTGCTAATAATGTAAAGCACAGCATTTCTGTAAGTGGAGATGATACAGGAGATGGGAGAGAAAGTATCTGAACAGCCATAATCTGAGCTAAGTTGTAAAAAAAAATTGTGACCTTATACTTACGAACTGAGTGAATTTGATATGGGAACCAGTGAGACTCAGGAAAAATGGCATCTCACAATGCCATCTCTACTGCAATGTGAAATTGCTTCACAAATCATACTACCATTTTGTTAATTATTTTCCCAGTGCTGTCCACTTCTTTGGGTACTAGATAAGAAGCTCCTGTGCACCAAAGACGCGTGCAGAATTTGGCTTGCATACTTCTGACACACAATTACTGAAATACTTTCCCTGGCCTGATGCTCTGATATAGCTTATTTGAAGGAAATCTCTGTTTAAATAGGTGGCATAAGACAGGATTTGCTTTCTGCTCCGGACCATTTTTGTTTTGTTGAAATTTCCTGAGGGTCAGGAAGAATTAGCCTCAGGAGCAAGAATCTGAAGGACAGGAACTGAACAAATCCAGTTTCTGGAATAGGCAAATGTATTAATTGGCTCTGGTGTCAAAATATTTCACTGGAAGTCACACGTCTATTAAAGTGTCCTCCTGCCTTATTTGGTTATAACTGTGCTGCAGAAGGATAATGAGTAGCGATATTAGCTGCTCACAATTAATGGGGCAATTGTTGAGACCACATGCTCAATAACTCCTACTAAGGTGACACCTTAGACACTGGAGACCTAAACAATATTATGTTCTTGAGTGATCAAGGCTGGAGTTTATGGCTTATGCTCATTCCGTGGCGTGAGTGCTTATGAGGAGAACAGTGGAAAACCTTTATCTTACGCGCAGGTTTCTGAGCTGCTTGGCATATATAACTCTCATAGCTTTCTTCTAGGTGGTGTCAGATGGTCAAAATGAATTTCCCTCATCATTGAAGAATATTCCTATTCTAAATCAGACAAAGCTGATCTCTGTCTTTAAAAAGTAGTGCTGAAAAATACCTGGTCTGCTAATCTGAACTCTCAGATAAAATGAGATCTAACCAATGGAGAAGACAAAATTCTCAGAGTTAATTGTGTGTGTCATAGATGTCCAACATGGTAGAATGGCAATCCTTTAGGTCCTTCCCCAAGACAAAACTACTAGTATTTTAGATTAATGTTAGTGGAATTATAACAAAGCATACTTAGGAGAATAGTTCTTTCCAAGGTTAATAACCTATTGAAAGCATGCATCCAACAAATGCTTATTTGCAGAACAGAAATTCAAAGATCCCAAGAACATGCAGAAAAAAGTAGTGACCCACATTCATCATTAGGGTTGATATCTGCATAAAAGGTCACACCAGTTCTCTTTAAGTAGACAGCAGTAAATTATGATCTCAGGATAGCTTTACATCTTGTGCTATCTCTTTACAAATGAGAATCAGTATTTGCTTGGAAATAACACTCAGAATGTGTCACGCGGCTGCATTCCTAGGCATCTGCCTTTTAATAATATAATTTTGTTTTTCTTATGCATCACTCAGTCTTATTTAATTCACAGTCTGTCTGCAGAAACAAGAAGTTGCCACGAGGTCCAGCCCAGGAGAAGCTTGAGGTACTGACTCATTCTGAGACACTGACAGAAAGGTTTTCTTGCAGGTATATTTAGACTGTAACTACAGAAGGACACTAAGGTGTAAGAAACCCCTAAAAATGAGGTGGCCTTATTTTTAATGAAGATTTGATTCTGCCTTTTGGGTGGCTTAGTTTGACATTTTTTTAGGCTGGCAGATAGTAAATGTGTTTTAAGGTGTGATTTCCCAGAACTTTGGAGAAATTCTAGTGTCAATTTTGAGGTGAGATCCAAACAGCATTACAGGAGAGATTAATGCCTCCCTTTCACTGGAGGAGTTGAAATCACTTATTCACATTGTGAGAGGCTTGCTAAATTCTATGCCCTGCCTCACCCAGCTTAACATACATCTCCTACCTCCCATAAAGGTTGGAGGGCACTTTGGCATTGCATGCTCTCAATCTCTCATTACTGCCACTTCATTTTGAAAAAATAATTAAACTTTCACCCAATATGGAGCTTGAACCTGCCAGGAGCAGAGCAGAGATAATCCCACTGTTCAAATTAGTAATCTGGTCACCAGGTAAAGAATATTTCTACTGCAGTTCGTCTCAGTGATTAAGTCTTTTGGACAAAAGCATCAGCGTCAACCAAAAGACTTGATGGAAGCACAATCCAAGGCCCTCAACTGCCTAGAGCTTTTGCTCAAGTAATATGAGACTCAAATACTAATTCACTTTCTGACTGAATCATGAAGAAATATAACCTAAGTGTTCACTACTTTGGAGAGTTCTTGAAAGCCTGAACCATGCATGAAAGGGGACACCACTTCCACCAGCTCTGTCAGCCTGACCAACCACAATCTTTTTTCCCTTACAGGTATTCCAAACCAAGGCAATCTGTATTCTAAGGGTGGATTTTTTTTTTTCTGATCTCAGCCAAAACAAAAACATGGTTTTGTTTGTATTGATCAGAGCCGCACTTTTAATACACCCTGGTTGGTTTGCCTACTCAGATAAATCAGTGAGTCATGTAGCCCTAGTGCTCTCAAACTGATTTCTTGACTGAAAGGCCTGTGTCTTTTCTCTCTATTCATGGCTCCGTAAAATAACAATCCAGCTCCAAACCTTACCTCACACCAGCTTTTATGCATAACTTTTATGCAGCCTTCCTCATTGCTAAGACTCTCTGTTCATAAACAACTTAACTCCTCTTGAAATACTGTGCAAACACAGTTTTTTAAAAAGTTACAGGGATGGTATTAATTGTTAATATTGAAAATTAAGGGGAAAAAATAAGGGGACAGTAAGTACACACAGAGCTAGTGTCACCCAGGACAGTGTATGTTCTTACATGATGCTTCTCTGTCCGCATCCTTCTCTCATCCAAATCACAGCTGGAGTCAGCCATGTCATAGTAAGAAGTTCTTCAATGAGAAGCCTGGCTGCCATTACTGGAGCCAATTGACACAAAGACTGCTGTGGTAGGACTGGAATAATCACCTTTCTGGTAACCTTTTGTCACATGCTGCGACATGAGCAACTTGCCCTAGCTCAGCCTTTTCCCAGCGGGACACACCTCACAGGTAATTGTGCTGTCAATCTGCTCCACAGCAGTTGTCAGCCCTCTGCAGACTGAGCTGCCAGGACTCACTTTTAGAGCATTTATTTAAAACAACTGTTTGAATTTCACAGGTGCAAAAGCTTAAGCACAGGAGCACTTGCTAAAAAGAGGGCTTAGAGCCACCATAATTTTGAACTTTTGTGTGCTGAATTTCTTGGAGATGTCTCTCATGAACCAGTTGCTTCATGATGTGCAGAGCTGTTTTGTCTGAATGTTAGGAGGACATAACATACTACTAAACTTTAAAGGTCTATACAAGATGCAGATGAACTATGAAAACCTAAGGTGGCTCTATTTATCCTCTTAATTCCTCGGTTATCTGAGATGAAAGGTACCAATTAAAGGTGAATGCTGTGTCATAGCTAAGTTTTCTTAAGGGAGTACACTACTCAGAATATTAGAGCCAAGTGCCTTTTATAGTTTTGATTGTTCAGTCACATCAACAATTAGAAAGCAATGCCTAATAACACTCAATTGTGCCATCACCATCTCCTTTGTCTAGGAGTACAAGAGAACCACTGTTATTCTTTCAGCAGTTTTACTTCATGTTTTGCAACCTGCACTCTTTGTTTCTGCTCTTATTACTTTTCATGAAAATAGTCATAACTCAATAAATAAATAGTGTACCTATTTAACTATTGTTAAATGAAATCCACAGGGGTGTTTTCACTTACATCACTAAATTGAGATAATCTTGGACAAGAAGCTTGGATTTTAACTAGATCTTGAAGATTAAAAGATAATGCCCTTACCTTTACTAAGATCTCAGCTGAGACTACTGTTTACTTGTCCTAAGGTGAGAACATATGACTTCACTCCAGTGAGAAAAGGTCTGAGAGTGCTCCTTCTGACCTCTGTGCCTTTGAAGTAAGCCTGCAATGAGTCAAGGCATACACTGCTCAAAAGAATGAGGAAAGGTTTATATTACTCAGAAGGAAGAAAGTCCAGTGTCTAGATTCCTATCTGCAAAGAGGAAGAGTGAAGAAGCAAGGAACCAGCAACTCACTTCCTTCTCATCCCTGATTTTGGCAAAGTCTTTTTATCCAAGTCGGAAGTAGTTGGCTGCCCACCTCATCTAACGCTCTTACTGCTGCTTCTGTGCTGGAGAGTGAAGAAAGTGATGGCCCAACATGTTGGCTGAATGAATGGGTTGCCTCTGAAGGACAGCAAAGCTGTCCACATGCTTATGGCAGAACCTACTGTTAGGCATCACCTTGTGCATCTTTCTCGACGATGCATTCCCTACTATCTTATCTCAGGACATTCCTCATTACCTACTATTCTGCTTAGTCATAGCTTTACCCTGAAGTCTTTTCAAAATTTATTCCAACATAATAGACCCAAGAGATTAAACGTAGAAGATTCTGGATACATTTGGTAGAATCTGCTGGGTGCCCACCTTTTATTATTGTATCATAATACTGTACCCCATGTTTTCCACAGTGTAGGTCTAATATTCAACATGGAAATCCTGTGTGGGAAACTTGCAGAATGGAACTGTCTTCCAGAGAAGATGATTTTTTGTTGACCTTGAGAGAAGTTGCAAATGCTCACCTGTTTCTGAAATCAGGCTACTATCATGAGATCCTGTGCAAATATAAACACCTAAAAGTTTTGAAAGTTGTGGCTTTTAGACATTACACGTTTATTTACTAATTAGGAGAAATACTGCTAGGCACAGACTAAAAACACAAAAAAACCTCAGCATATACTTCCTTCTCCCCATGTGGATCCAACAACTGTGCAGTATGTTTTAAGGCCCAGCATACAGTGAGCTTGCATAAAACAAATTATAAGCACTTCAGGCAAGCATGACAAAATACACTATCAGTGGAAGTGCTGGTGGCACATCTGGGCTGAAGCTTTCCATGCAAAACGTCATTTTGGTTTTCCAGGTGCAATACCAATAGGAAGAGAGTAAGAAGAAGAAAAAAAAATGAAAGTAAGTGAAAGTAAAAATCAGCACATGATTTACATGGTTTACCAAAATATGGCTCCTATCTGAGGCTGACTGGCTACAGGTTAAAATAACCTATTTAAGAATCAGAGGCAATTTATCATTCCTTTAAAAAACAAGTGCTAGATTATTAGGAGTGAAACCAACTAGGGCTACCCAGGGCTTTAATTCTCCGTCTGGCCTGTTAGCAGGAAATTTTCCTATTCATGCAGTGATGTGCCAATGATTTTTAAATGTTGCAGGGGAAAACACAGTAAAATTTTAAAATGCGTATGAAAAAAATTACATTAAAATACAAATATATCTACCATCCTTTAGGTGTCTTGTTTAACCTAATCAATACAGTTGGGATAGGAGTCTGGTCTCTACTCCCCCTGAATATGACCCCTGCCCTTGGTGGCTCCCAGCCTGGCCCCATCATGCTGCAGGGCGCTGGAGGGAGGATGGAGCAGAAGCAGAAAGAGAGTAGAGCAGTGCAAGGCACACAGCAGAACCTTCACTCTGTCAGTGTGTCAAGCACAGGCTGTTAAGAAGAGGAAATGTTCCCTATCAGAATATAAGGGCCCAATTTCTCTGTACAACAAGCGCATCTGTATCATACGGAGTCTCAGTTACGGTGCTGCCTATATGCAAGACTGATCTTATTATTCTGGGATCTCTCATTTGTCATCATTACAGTCAGGCTCCTGCAGCTCCTTAAGGAACATACTCATATTTCTGATTAACAAATGCTTCGACTTTCCTATTTAATCTACTATTTTGCCTATCTAACCTATCTAATTTCAGGCTTGTCTCTCTATCAGCATTATTTATATAGCATAAAATTAGCTGCAGTAGCTCACATTCCTTTGGCAAAAGGATGTAGATCTGCCTGGAAAACTGCAAGTTTGCAGCTGGAGCTGGCTGGTGCAATATATTTACAAGCATCTAAGTTCACCCTTTAATGCAACACCACACTTTCTTGATGGGTAAGCTCCCATCACACCTGGCCTATGCAGAACACAAGCTCCAACACCAATAAAGTCGGTGGAAATTCTTGTAACTAACAGTTCCTGTTTAAATGGTGGTCATGGAATCAATACGCAGGATCAAGTATTGCATTTTCTCAAGTTGTGCACTTTTTATTTCGTCTCAGCAAATCCCATACGGCTGAGGCATTTTTATAAGAATGTGAGCAATTTTGAGCTCTGTGGAAAATGCTGAGTGCTGTCAGATACAGGCAGAGAAGGGCAGAAGAGAAAAAATACATTCCTTTGAACACACTAATATAGAAGGCAATTAAGGAATACAACAATAATGAGCAATCATTCTCTCGTAATATATGTTGCTCTTTAAAGAGCAGGTGAGGACTCCCTGAAAACAATAACAAGTAATATAATGAAGTCCTGTCTATACAGGAATGATACTTCAAATATTCTAGATGAGTTGGCTTAAGTGTATTTGCAAAGATTGTTTTAAAGTGGCTGGGCTTTCTTTTTGCACAAACGAAACCCAGGCTCAGCGGCCCACAGCCTTCAGCTATGAGTTGCATCAAGCTTATGGGAGGATTCTGCCCATTTTTGAATGATTTTCCTCATTTTATATATATATGTATAATGCGATAAGGTTTATTTGCTGTCTGGCCCGAGTGCCCTCTTGTGTTACCAGATCATCTGGATTGGGCATGTTACCACTCTCACTGAATGCTGATGGCTTCCTTTGCAATTCCAGTGTGTGTATTTCCCCCCAGGTTCATATATTTTTTTTTAAGGCAGTGCCTCTTTCTCCCCTGATATTGTCTCATGGGTTGTATGTAGCACATCCAGCCCAACTCTATGGCTCTGCCTCAAATATTGGGATTTGTGAGTGCTGGCCAAACTGAATGCAAGAGAGAGACATTCCTGAGAAATGGACCGGTGCCACCATAAAGCAAAATAATGCTGGCTGGTCTACAAGAGCACAAGGGATGTGAACAGGACTCCAGGACTTCTAATTGTCCAGAGTAGGACAAGCTGTGAAAGATTTATCCACGGGAAGTCACCACTGAACCCCAGTATTGTAATGTATGTGGGTGATTTACCAGAGCTGTCAAATGATGTCATTTCTAAAAGGGAGTTGTGGAGCTAATATTTTTTTTCAAACCACTAAACAGAAATGCAAAGACTGAGGTTACAAAAATGCTGTTTGAAATCCAGATAGATGGTTAGCTTGAAAATGCTGCAGAGGGAAATACTCCTATCATGTCCTGCATTATATTGTAGCTCTGAATCTCTAAACCAGGTAGTATCTGGATGCCATCACGGGTGGTGGAAATGAGGTGTACGAACCATGAGCCTCTTTCCATCCATTTGGCACCGCCTTCCCTAGCGTGGTCATTGTGGTGCTCCACAAACAAGAACTCAAATCTTCTGTCCCCACTTCGCGCTGCTCGACTACACATCTGGGCTTGCTGCTACTCTTCCTGCCACTCACATAATGTGGCAGCACTGCGTGAGTTAAAGGGAATACAGATTGCAGGGCAGGCATATTTATTGCAACAGTGGATGCAGCAAAAAAGCAATAGCAAATATACTTTGGCTCATAGTTTATTCAGCACTTTTTAGCTCCTTTCACATTTCTTGAGACAAATTACCAAAATTAAACATTTCAAAATGCTGAGAATTGTAAGACACTTATAATCAGATCTTTAGCAATATAAAATTCTTGGATTCAGGCCAACTGCTCTAAAGTCTGTTCCCTTCTAGTGCGCATGATGCTGACCTATGTGTGTTATAGGAGATCTTAAGGCAGACTACACTCCATTTTACTATGCATAGAGCAAAGTAATGCAGCCTTCTTGCTTGCTTATCTGCATGGCGTCTCTCTCTCACTTCCGCAATTGAATATATTTCAGTACTGTTATATGCAATGCTGCATATCTTCCTGATTTATCCATTGCCTTTTTCAGTATGACTTTTTCTCATCTCTTGGAAACACACTTCAAGGTAACATTGCTACAGAGGTGCACATAGAACTGCAAACTTGAATCCTGTTACTATTTACCTCTCATTAGCCCAGCATCTTCCTCCCTCCTTCCCATTCCAACACCAGCACAGGATTTCTGTGGAAAGGAGATGTAGAGTGGGAGGCATCTTATTTTATTACACATTACTGGGTTCCCTGGGAACATCCATTTCCTAAGGAAGCCCAGACTGGAAAAACAGATGGGAATGACATTCCAAAATTAAGAGAAAAAAAAAAAAAAAAAAAGCAAGCTATTATCATTGGCACTGAGTTCATTGTAGAAATGACAAATATTTGCAATTTGTCTCTGGCAACCAAGGTGCCATTATGATGAGGAACATGAGCTTGCAAGCTGCTTGATGCATAAAAAATGTTTCAGAAAAGAAAAGGAGAAGTCAAAGGAGTCTGTGAATGGATCTCAGCACAGGAGCCAGAAGGCAAAAAATGAGCTGGAAGGATGCTTGTGACAACCTGTATTGACTTTCACACAAGTGTCTAGATTCAGAGGAGTTTGGAACAAGGAAAACAACATACAGGAAAATTTGCTGTAAATTGTGTAGAAGGAAACAGACCTCTGAAGAATATTAGGACATTATACCACTACCTCAAGTGCACCCTGAGGTTAACAAGAGTAGTGGTAGCTTCCCAGAGGTCCCCACTGCACCCTTTCCAGGAAACAGAAGCGATTTCTGCTTTCATTTGCAAAGATAGGTGCACTTAGCAGATAAGGAGTGCTGTGCCAAAGTTACGCTGAGTAAGTAAAGATTATCATGAAAAAATTGGCTGAGGCATCCCACTAAAGTTCTCATTTTCCCCTAATAACACAAAAACATTAATAAAGATGTATCTCTCTCATATATTTGGCTATCATACATTCATTTTTCACCACTGCATTCTCTTCATTTAAGAAAGAGCAGAAGTCCCTCATGCTGTTTCCCTGGGCAGCATGGACACCTCCTCTTTCTCTCATGGATTTCAAACAAGACATGGTGAACATCTGCCACTTGCAACAAATATTGATCAGAGTGTTTGTAAGGCTCCTCAACCTGCCCTTCAATTTCCCAACAAAGCCCTTCATTATTATTCTACAGTTACTCAGAACACTCATACGGTTCCTTTCTCCAACACATTTGCCCAGTAAAAGGCTTCATTAGCCAGAGAAGCAAAAAGATATCTGGATCTCCCAGAGTGACAAAAGGAATGGACACATTATTAACATCCATTGCAGTCTGGGGAGCAATTCTTATTTCTGTTGTAGTAAATAAGGCTGAATTTCTAGAAAAAATTATCATCAACTATTATATATCATTCTGCAAAAATATCTATGAACTTTCAAGAGTAATCAATGTGGCTTTGCAGAAGCTTGCAAAAATATCTTTTTTTTTCTATTTATGAAACCTGACTTTCAGCCTGCAATATAGGCACACACATCCAGCCATTGCTTCCAGCATAACTCAGGATCATGAACTTTCCAAATCTTCAAGTATTTTCTCAGTACCAGCACACTCACACACACAATATGTATTTCCAGCACACACTGGTAGACCAGCATCAATCCAGTGAGCAGCGAGTCAACTGGATTCCTGGCAAGCACTGAGGCACTGATGGTTACACATGTCCACTTGCAGAGGTGCTGCTGTATTGTTTTTTTGTTACTGAATATTCAGACTGCAGTATGTACGGATGCTTTGCAAACTTCACCATCCTGAAGTCCCAGTGTAATTACTTTTCATCCCAACCAGGCATAGGAATTACTCAGTCTCTACCTCCTCCTTTGCTGCCAGTATCGGTATACCACCATTGTGTCTCTCTGTAATCCCTTCTCAGGACACTCCATTGTTAATCTCTGCTGTGTTTCTTCCATACGGCTTGACAGCCATTTGAAATGGCGGTGACTTAACACTGGAGGAGTCCTGAAAATAGCTTGGTTTCACCCCAAACTGCAGAATCCTGGTAGGTTCCTGTATTTGTTCCACAAGACAGCAACCATGGAGCATTGCCCGGGAGAAAACTAATCTAATGAAAACTATTACAATTAGTTAAAAGCGAGAAAAATAATTAATTTAATACATCTTAAATTTTACAATGGCCACATGATGGCCTGGTGAATTATTCTTACCAGATTAAAGCAGAGGTGGAAGCAGGGCTATGAGTAACCTTCAGTAACATCAACCGAAGCAATCTTCAGTCGTGCAGATTTTTTTTTACTATTGGATGCTGCTGAATTTTGAGTTCATCCAGTGCTCAGCAAAGGGATACGAACTGACTCTTACTAAGGGAACGACTCCTCAATACTGGATTAAGAGAATGCATAGAATTCACTGAATAAACAGCCTCAACTGCAGAATTGCAGCTTTTAGATACATTATTTTTAATCTTTCTTTCTGAGTCAGAGTACTTGCTTTTATTCAATAGGAAACATTGCCACGTATTAGGTGTGTCAACAATTACATTACTTATATAAGTTACCTACATAATGGATACTTCTGGAACCTATGAGTCCCATATGCAATATGAAAGTGTGAAAACTATCACCTTTTTGGTGTTATTTTATATGAATTTGATTAATACATAGCTATATATATGAAGTATATGCTATAGTTGAATCTATATGCAGAGAAGCATGGAATTTCTCACATATATAGGTGTTTATATTCCATTGTATGTTTTGTTTTCAAAGGAACATGCATTTGTGTTCACATGTCAAGATGACTACTGAAAACAGCATTTATTTTTTGCAGACCTGGATCTTGCCTACAGCCAGAAGTGGTAAAGTTAATTCATAGAGCTTTCCTGTTGTGGATATATATCTCTCAATATAAAATTTAATATGCACAAGGTAATGTTAACTTGTTTTAGGAAGGAGAATAAACTACGCCAACACAAGGCACTTTACCGTTAGTGGAACGAGCATATTGTGCGAGGCTGCGCTAGTATAGCACTTCAATCTAAGACACAATAGTAAAGAAATAAAACATGCCACTAAACAAAATAGTAATGCCGGTGCATGCTGTGATGAACACCTCTTTTTCCTAACAACTGCTGAAATAAGTAAAATTCTCAGGTGGGTATTCTCATGGCAAAAGTAGTAATAGCTTGTGCATTGGAGATAACTGGTAATTAAACACCCAGGATGAGGCTGCCTCTTCGGAAAGCTAAGGATGCTGGTGCAGGAGAGTCACTGGAGAGCTCTAACGGCAGTGAGTGAAAGCACTGTTTTTGTCTGCTAGTTGAGGTGATGAGGTCCTTCGTGTGGCATGGGGATTGTAGGAAAAAGGAAGGGAGAGTTGCGGGTTCAGTTTTAACAGGCCTATGGCCCAGGGTGTCTGCAGTAGAATGAGGAGACAGAAGCAATGTGGTTTGTTTGAGTTTCTGACAACAGAAATACAAAAAAAAAAAGAGAAGCCTTTTGGTGGGGAGAGATCCTCTCTTTGTGAATTTGCAGGAAGTTGCTTCTGCCAGTATTACTTAGAGCCCCTATGCATGAAAACAGAATTTGCCTAGATTTTGTAAGTGAAGAGAGAAAACACTGGGGTTTTTTGTGCTTTTTGCTTCTGTTGCAAATGGGAATGGACTTGGAAAATCCTAATAATAACAAAAATCTGTTCAGCAGAGGGGCAGCACCATGTGAGCACCTGTTGCCATGCCACAGCTGTGCTTGGGCAGGCGAGGTGCAGGGCCGGTGAGGGAGGCCTTGGCCAGCTGAAGTTGGGCCTGCCAGGACAGCAGCACAGCGGCCCGGGAACCGCGGGGACGTGGAAGGGGTCTCCGAATTTTGCAACTTCAGAAACAAATGTCTTCATTAGCGAAGCAATCCTGTCACATCAGGCCTTCACGGTTGGACCCGCGGGTCCCCTCCCGGAGGACAGGGCTGGCACGCCGGAGCGATGGCCGCCGCCGGCGGCGGGAGGGGGGTCTGGGGCAGCGCAGGGTCACGACACAGCCCTCCCGGCGGGTGGGGGAAAGGGCAGGCTGTGAGGAGCACTAAAGGTCTTGCACTTAGTGGGAGCCGCGTCCAGTCCCGACCTAAGCGCCGTGACAGCTGTGCTTGCTAAAAGCCGGCTTCTGGGAGGACACCCCCTCCCCCCGCGGTCGTTACAGCCAACAACCGGCAAAGTCGGGGGGGGGGTGTGGGGTGTGGGGGGGGGGGATGGACGGCGGTGCGTGGAGAGACGGGGTCGCTTCGTCCTGGCGGGGGAGAAAAACCCAAAGCAACATTCGTGAGGCGGGGGGAAATAACCAAGCCAGTACTTCAAACCTGCGCAGGTTTAATGGCCAGCAACAGGTGGCTGAAACTGCATCGGGCTGACGGCCGGGGACTTCCCGGAGCGGGGCGCTGGGCGGTGGGTCACCCTTGCCCCTGGAGAGGGGTTAGAATCCCCGGGCTCATCCGGGTGGCGGAAGGGGATTACCCCTGCTCCCGCCGGCCCGGTACCTTACAGCGGTCGCCTGCCCCCGCGCCGCCACCGCCGCCTACAATTCCCGTCACGCCTCGCGCCGTCGCGGCCGTTGCCGTCGCGCTCCGACCCCCCCAGTCCCGCCGTTGCTCCCCGCCCACTGCCGACGGCGCAAGCGCAGGGGAGGCGGCGTCCAGGGCAAGTCTCCCAAATGTAAGATGGTGGCCGGGCTGGCAGCGGAGCGCCCCGAGCTCGGAGATTACCCGTTTCTCGCGTAAAGGTCGTCGTAGCAGCCGCCCGAGCGCCCGGCCGGCCGCCGCTGCAGGTCCCGCCCCAGGAGCGTTGCTGTGGTTTTGTGTGTGTGGTTCCCTCCCCCTCCCCCCCGCTTTTTCTCTCTTTCCTCGCCGCCTCTCTCCTTCCCTCCCCACCCTTCTCCTCCTTCTCTCCTCGCCTCCTTCTCCGCACGCTCACCCACCCACCCACCCGGCCTCCGCCGCGCCGGGCAGCGTGAGGGAGAGCCGCGCACACGCACCGTGGGCCGGGCAGGGAGGAGGAAAGCGGGTGAGTGCGAGCTGAAGGCCGGGCCGGAGAAGGAAGGAGGGAGGGAGGGAGGGAAGGAGAGGCGAGGAGGAGGAGGAGGAGGAGGCGGGGGGGGAGCCGGGCCGCTCTGACTACGAGAGCGCCGAGGCTTCGCTGGGACGGCGCAGGCCTCAGCCCACCCCCCGGTGCCAGCCCTGGCGGCGGGGGGGGGGACGCGCCGGGCCGCCGCCGTGCGCGGAGGACAGCGGGCCGTGTGGGAAGGGTGGGTGGCTTCTCCTGGGGGTCGCCGGGGAAGGGGGCTCCCTCGGTCCGGCGGCCCGGGGGAGGCTGTATCTATTTCCTCCTCGCCGCCCCGGCGCGGTGCGGGGGAGACGCCGGGCCGGGCTGGGCCGCCGGCCGGCCGGGGGCGCGGGGGGACGGTGCCCCCGGAGCAGGTCGCCTCTGCCGGGGGAGGCCGGCGCGGCCGGGCACGGGCAGCGCGGCGTGATTCACTTAGGATTTGCGTGGAAATTTCCTCTCTTCCCTTCTTCCTCCTCCCCGGAGCCGGTCTCCATTTGTTCTTGTGATCTGCACTTTTTTTTTTTTAACCCTGAGAGAGAGGCAAACAGATGGTAAATGGCAGCCTCTTATTTTTGGTGTTATTTTGGACAGTCCGTGTAACCTCCCAAGATTTGTCTGTCGGTAAAATAACCGGTGTGTAACTTTCCATCTCTTACTGGCAAAATACTAGACGCTCTTTCCATTTTGTGCGTTAGCAGAAGCAAATGACAAGGCTGTGTACGGGCTCCCATCGTACTTCCAGTGACGGTCGTACAGCTCTACCTGCCAGTCTAAAAGTGAGCTGCCTGTGCCTTCGTCTGTACAGTAAAAGGGGAGGGAAAATACACTAGATAATTATCTCAAAATGCTTCCTTACCGTACCTGAAAGGATTTAATTGTCTATGGCTTATATATTTGTGTTAATATCGTAATATCAAGTGCATAGTTCATAGGAGAAGCGATTCTCTCTAGAATATATGTTAATGTAAGCAAAACCCATCAGCTAGCTATGGAAACTCTAAGCCTGCAGATGTTAGCTTACTCCTGCCCCAAAGTTCCTGTACATATTTCAACTTGCTGTGTTTTAACTCTGTATTTTTGTAGAGTTTTAAAATGTCTCAACTTGACCATCCCTATACTTCATATTCTTGTAAATGTGATGACTGGCACTGACAGAAGAGAAACTCATACAGAAGATGAATATGTAGAAGAATGAAACTCCTTCTAGGCCCTTTCTTTCCCTGCTTGAAAAAAAAGGAAATACAGGTTTATGAAGAGCCGAGAATAAACTAGGTGTTTGGCTTGAGAGGGTGAATTAGTTTTAGATGGCCTACAAATACTCAAATATATTTCTAGTATCTTAGCATCTCTCTAATAACATAGTGAACTAGAGCATGGTCTAGGATTCAGATGTCTTGTACCTTAGGCTTTTGTGATTCTGTGATAGAGTTTCCATTTCATAAACAAGATAAACACATGCAAGCATTTAGAAATGCTTGGCAATTGAACTTGGCTGAATTGCAAACAAAGTTCGTTCTAGGGGAAAGGATTGTTTTGGAAAGGGGGAATACAATGATAAAATGATCTCTGGTTTTAACTTTCATGTTTTTTCAGGTGCCTCTTTAATAGCTTTTAAAATGATGAGTCTCTTACAGAAAAAAATATGATGAGTGACGGTCAGGAATTCTGCTCTGTTAATTTCTTGGTACCTTTTCTTCAGAAAGTTTAAGAACAGCTATACAGTACCCACTAAATAAAAGGCTTGGGTTAAAGAAGCTGGTGAGAGAATATATACAAATAAGTGGCTTTTGTTTAATTAAAAATATTCATTATAGACAGATACATGTTGTCCTTCATGGCTGTTGTTCAGGAAAGTTAGGATATTATTTGAGTGAAATGTTTTGAAACTAGTCTGACCAAGACTTTAAGTATGGGCCCTGAAGGCTTAACTCTGGCAACTATATATCAAAATTTTGCCTACCTCTTTGAAATAAATGAGATTATTTCAAACAGCAATTACCTGTGCTTACAAAACACTGTCTAAGTGGCTGATCATAGATTGCACCTTATGCCTCGGACAACCGAATTCGTTGTTCTGGTAAGATGAGGCTGATCTATAGGCCTTACCACATGTTGGAAGGAAATTACTTGCTCAGCAAGACCGCTAGGATCAAGGGCTCTTAAACTTTCACGTGGTGAATGGTGTCTTAGGATGCACAAACCACCTTTTGTCCCACTTGCAGTTGTGCAGTATTGCTGAGATAACTTGAGTAAGTGCGTATGTTAGTTGTTGTTAATGTACATTGTGTGTGTATGCAAGGCATAACTTAGCTTGCTTTAATGTCCTGAATGTTTCAGCTCTTTGAAGATGTTGATGCTTTCTTTGCTTTCTACTGTGTATCTTTCTGTGTGCTTTGTCCATTTTTATTGGATGGAAACAGTGTGAGGAGTCAGAGCTCTATGAATAAATAGAGTCCCCATCACTCCAGGCCCCTCTTTTCTGGTTCTTGGAGAATAGTCCAGGAATTTATTCCTTTCAGGAGATTGGTTAACATTTGTTAACATTTTAACAAGTGTAAACACTTATCAGACTTGGAAAATGAAGTATAGCAGCAAATGGTGTGGTATGGCTTGAGATGCTGTTCAGACCTTCTGGTTCTTCCTGTAAGCAAATTGGGAGAGCAACAGAAGTATCCAGCAGAAAATATGAGTATAATGTCTGTAAGTAAAAACATGTATGCGTATTTGCATTAAACTATTTGGATCAGTTAGGCGCATCTTTTCATCAAATTGAGTTTTGTTATGTCATACCAGGAATGCTGATGATATGCTTGGTTTTGTCAGATGACATTTTTCTTGTGCGAGATTGAGAAGGGAACCCTCATTGTTTTCTTACTTCAAAATTTTATCAAGATACTACTAATTTAGTGAACATTCAGAATACATGTTCTTGACTTCTGGCTAGCTGTTATTAGACTGGCTACACCAGCTTAAAGGAAAGAATTAGTGTTTTAACTAGTGATTTCCACATAGTACTAAGATCAGGTAGGTTTTGTGGTGGTTTTTTTTCTTTCCTTCCTCTTGGCTGTTCTGGGAACATGACAACTCCAAGGTATTTCTTGTAGGAGTCTGTCATTTAAATGGAGCTTACAAGTGTTTTCTAAACACACATGTACAAAATAATGCATTCATAAACTACACTGTGCGTGTGCTTTAGCAATTTGAGGAAGCCTGTATCCAAAACCATCAGGAGAGTATAGGCCAAGAGAATGATGCTCCTTCTTGTCCCTTTCTGTGTACCTTGAGCAGAATATGTTAGTGTTAGTTTCATAATCATTAATAATTTGAGTATTTTTATTAGGTACTTTGTGTGTTGCTGGTGTTCAAACTAGGAAAAGGTGGGTTGGGTCAGCATAAGGGGGATTTGTTTTTTATCTTCTAGTCACAGAGTTAAAGGTGGATGTAAGGATGCTACTGAACTTGGTGGAAAGGGAGCTTAGCTCATGGCTGAGGCTTGTGCCCTGAGCAGAGCTGTCTGTTTTTGATCAGGTTCTGTTTTCTTGCATGGGAAGGAGGGAAAACTTCAGCTGTCTGTGAGTGGCTTTCTAACGTACTGTGATCCCAGCATCAATTCTCTTGCTGCTATCTCAAGAAGAATAGATGCCTAATATGAAATGGGTTCCAACTGTCTGCAATATTTGATATCAAGTAACTGTACTTCTACACATCTTTGTTGTGAGATGGAGGGTCCCCTGTTGTAGCACAGATCCTTGGACTGTCCCGTTTTGGTCCTTGGGTGTTTTACTCATCACAGCTTAGCAGTCCTTGATTTCTGGAAGGTAACACTGCAATATCTTCTATTTGATTGCAAGTATTAATAATTAGCACTAGGAATTCAGGGTGATGTGTTTGGTTTTCTTTTCCAAAAGAGGTGAAGTGGATAGAGAAAGAAACTCTGAAAATGACAGCACACTTCCCCTTCTTGACTTTGAACTACTCCTAATGAATTATTCAAATTCTGAACAGAATCATGGGAGCTTTGTAGGAATGACCAAAAAAGTGACAGGAGTGAGAGTGTACTATGGTTTTCAAGTAGTGCTTCATCCCTGGTTTTACTTTGGCACACTTTTAAGCCTTGTTTGTGGTAGACTGCAACCTAATCTTCTGTTTCGGACTACTGAGCGCTAATCTCTTCCTTGCTTAACAGAAGGGGCATTTACTTTTCCCAGTGTGGGTGTTCCTATAGTGGTTTCTTCCATGTAAGATTAGATACAGAAAAATAGTAACTAAAAGGGTAGCAATCTCGCTCGTTGTAGGACAAAATACACTGCATAGGAAGACTTGCTACCAGTTTCCTGGCTTAATGCAGTGGAAAAGTGAGAAGCTGGGCAATTGGTTGTAGGAACACTGAATTCAACAGATGAGATTTATCTGAAAGCAGGCTACATATTGTGTTTTGGTTTAAAGTTTCTATCACTGGTGTAGACTTAATGTGAATCCCGTTTGAATGGTGTGTATATTAAATTGCAAATCCATGGGCTAAGAAACCTAGAGTGTGAAATACTGTACTTGCAGGTGGAGTAATTTTATTACTTCTACACCCATCTCCTATTACATGTTACAATAACTTACCATCTTAAAAAAATTAACAGAACCTGAGTGCAGGAGAGGAAGTAATTCGATTATATTTATATGTGCTTTGGAACTGCCTACCTGAGGGAGTTTAAGTGATAGAAGTTTTGATGGAGGTAATGTCCCAGATAGGTAAGCATGTCGTGGCTGTTGTTCAGGGTTTCTGTTTTGCAGTACAGCCTAGAAACTTAGAAAAATGGGATGGGGAAGGAAGTATGTAGCAGTAATCACTTTCTCAACATATCTAGTATTCAGCTACCTTTTCTTTCTCTACCTTCTCTCCAAATATGATGAGAGAAGATAGGTGTAGCTGTAGCTGTGCTGTCAGTTAAAAACCTAAA
The DNA here is from genome assembly GCF_963921805.1 of Phalacrocorax carbo. Lineage (NCBI taxonomy): Eukaryota > Metazoa > Chordata > Aves > Suliformes > Phalacrocoracidae > Phalacrocorax > Phalacrocorax carbo. Next base: position 53,665,138 of record NC_087513.1, read on the forward strand.
GCTTTGCTATGATCTATAGAAGTTACCTTGGGCTCTTGGACATTGCAGAAGGAGAAGCTGTTCCCTCTCTTTGAATAGCTGCTGCTTCATTACAAGTGACTTCTTCCTTTTTTATTGAATGAAATCTAGAATTAGTCTTCAGTATGTCATTCATAAAAAGTGTCCTCTGAGAGCTCCTAAACTAACATAAAATGAAAGGCCAAAACTTGCTAGGTCACAATTAGTGTTTATAGGTCGACTTGCCTGATACTTAATTTGAAGGCATTTCCCCCAATCAGTGTGAACTGTAGGGGTCCCTAAACTGCTGGAGTTATGTTAAAAGCACTGGTCTGAATGAGAGGCCCAGTAGCATTAATCCAATTTGTCTAGGGACTTAATCTTACTGCCATTTGTCATATAACTGCTGCTTCTCTGAAGGAGCCTGCTTGCATGTGCTTCTGTTGGTTGTTTAGCAAGTTGACTCCCTTTTCCTAAGAAGGTAAGCTTTCCTTTTACAAAACTTCATCCTAGGTTAAGTTATAACTGAGGAACCATGTCTGAGAAATTACAGCTTCTTCCCGTCTTTGAAAGCTTCTTTGCTAATCCTTTCATTCAGTAAAGCATATATTTAACATATTAATGTTGTGGTTTCACAGTTAGTGGGAAACTGGTTCTGGAACATCAGGTGGTAAGTCTGAAACTAGAGGATGATCACTGGTTTTCTTTTACATAACTGTTAGTGTGTGGTGAAAATATGGAAGAACAGCTGGGGAGTTTAAGGAAATACCAGCTCTTATACTCATCAAGCTGTCTTCTGCACATGGGTAGTGTCATCTTCTGGCTGGATTAGCTTCATTTTTATTTTGAATAGTAGTTGTAATCATAAGCATGCTTCAAGGTAGGTCCATCTACACGTTTTTACCAGTGTAGTGGTTTCCTGCTCTAATTGAGCCATTAATTTCTTAATTCTTTTGCTTGTGGTCTCATTCCGATTTAACCTTGAGGATCATGATTGCCTGGTGATGGGGCAGTGTCATACCTTGTATGAGAACTATTGCTCTGGTTACTACTGTATAAATACATAGCACAGTGAAACTTGGTAAGAGCCAGCTGTGTTGCGTGACCATATGACTCTCTGACAGTGTTAAGAAAACACTCTACCTCAGGCAGAAACTGCTTAGAATTGGTTCTGTAGGCAACAGTATCTTCTTCTGGGAAATGAGCTAACTGCTGCTGGGTTTGGTAACCAAAAGAGATGACCATACAGCCATCTTTACAAGGAAGCCTGCAGTGGCAGTTTTTTATTTTTTGAGCTTAGTTATATAGAGTATAACTAAAGTGAAGAATCAGAAAACAGGCACTTAAAAGTAAAATGCTTATTCTGTCTCTACTGATAATTAATATCAATTACCATGAGTCTTTTTAAATTCTTTGCACACACAGAGACAGATATATATTAGACTACTGAGTAGAGGTGAAGCAAAATTTGTTTTCAAACAAATGTAATTTGGTAGGATGAGGTGAGAGGCAGGTTCCTTTTGGCACTTGCAGTGCTGTAGTCATCCATGCTTAATAAATGAGCCACTTACTGGTTGAGAGGAGCAACCAGCTGCTCTTTCTGCTGTATTCAGTGTGTGCCAACTCTGAAGCATGATGAAGGTAAATTCCATAGAGGTGCAGTGCAGCATCTTCAGATGGTACCATTTTTTCCCCCCCGAGACTTATAATGGACTCAGGAAAGACCCTGGTCTGTAGAAGTACAAGAAAGTAGATGGACTTGGTGTCACTCTCCAGATTGTGTCTTGTTTTGTGTGTGTGTTTTTTTTAACTAAATGTAAAGCCAGATATTAGAGAGCATCCCCTCAAGCAGAGCTGACATCAGCATGAATGTTTCTGAGGCCTCCTTAATACTGTCTTACCTTTGTACTTTTTTCCTTCTGTTTTTTAAAGAAACTTAAATCTAATAGCCAGTTCTCTTAAGGCAGGCATTTGAATTTCATATTGGTTCTGGTTAGTTAGCATCTCACATGGGCCTAGGCTTCTCTGAAGGAGCTATATTCAGTTGCTCTTGATCAGTGAAAACTCAGAATTGTCTTTGTTATTAGAAAATCAAAGCATTTAAAGGATAAGCTGGGCAAGTGCATTTGCAGTCAACTTCAACTTCTGTGCTTTTTATAGCATATATTTGTCATAGTCTGACAGATTATTTGTTTGGGATTTAATTCAGCCCTTTGTACATATCGAATGACTCTTTAACTTCATCTGCCTGAGTTAATGCAGCTCCATATAGTTGAGGTAGCAGTAGAAAGAATTTGTCTAAAACCAATACTACACATAGTGCTTAAGTTTGTGGAAGCCAATGCACTGCTTTTGAGTATTTTACTAGATTGCTTCTTTTTAGAATACTGAATTAGCTTCACCTTTCTGCCCTGCCTTTTTAGAAAATGACCTGGAAGATTATTTCCCCAGGACACTACTTAATGTTCTCCCATTCCTTTTTTTTTTTCTTCTTTTAAGACAATTACTTTGTATGTGACTGTCTCTAGAATTTGTTTACTACAGCATATAGGTTATCTTCAAGCAGTTACACATTCTGTTCCCCATTGAGATAAAGGTACTTCCCTGAATGCAGGTCCTGATCTTTCTCAATTTCATTTAGTAACAAATATGTATTTCCCTGAAAAGTAGAAGCAGAAGGTTGTAGCTTGTGTACGAGATACATGGGAATTGGGATTTACGATGTGAGTGAATACTGCACAAAACAATTACCTCTCTGGATTTCTAGCAAGCGTGTGGAGTGATATAAAGATTCTTCCATCCTCTGAAGTTTTCCCGTGCTTCAAGGTTAAATGTTTGTACTCTGGTTTGCTTTTTGAAATAAAAGTCAATTTTTTTGCAGATACTAAATGGATGTCTACAGTAGTGCTGCAGCTTATTTTGACCAGTTTTAGACTTGAGTGTGTTTAAGTGGTTATACTTTGTTCTTGTTAATCTGTGAATCTGTAAAATTTTCTAGTGTTTATCCTGTTGGGGGACGCAACCTTCACTAGAAGGCAGTGATATAAGAGTCTTATCTGGAGTCTTTAAATTCCTGTGTTTTGGTATAATAAATATCAATTTCTGAATAATTCAAGGTTATCCCTAATTTCTGCCCCAAAGAAATGGAGTTTACTTCCTTGTAATGTAACTTTTACCCTTGGGACAGTCTTGTGATTGTAGTTTCCACCTTTATCTTAATTTGCTTGGATTTTAGAATTTCTTATCCTTATTTCTGTCTGATAAAATTGAACCATAATCAGTAATTTATGAGAGTTGTTGCCTTGTAGATCTGTTACGAAGAAAATCTTGTTGGCTAAAGAATGCTGAATTAAGTGTAATCTTCCACCTTCTGAAAGGTATATTTTATAGAAAACTACAGTGTATGCTGTAGTAGCAGAAAGGCTGGGAATGGAGTGGCTACTTCTGAAGTGACTTTCACCCTATAATTCCTAATATTTCTCCTTCTTGTCCCAGCAGTGCCTTCAGGGTGTCTAAGATTCTGAAGCCCAACCCAGAAAAAAGTGAAGGTGGGGGAGAGATTTAGGGTGTTTTGTTCTGTTTTCCAGTTCTGCATTTGTGGGGTGGTGTGTTGTTGTGTCTTTTTTGTTCTTTTCCCTCAGAACATAAAATTCTAAGTATTCTCTTCAGAAACCAACAATAATCCCAAAGTGTGACTGTGACATGGTAGACATTTGTACTATTTTCTGTTGACTCGGATGTCGGTGAATCTCTTTGAAGCAGCATCCTGCTCTTGTCTGTCCCAAGCAGAGGATGTCCTAAGCACAGTATTTGTATTTTCCATAATTAAACTGAACTCTGAGTCAATATTTTGCTTCAGCCAATAGAACTGATAGATCATTGGGTTTAGTTGATGTTGCATTTTAATTAGATGTACTTTGTGTTTTATCCAACTGTTTCCTAAATTGCTAAAATAGATACTTCATTGTCTTGAACTGTATGTGTTACAGAATTCCAGATTTTAGAGAAGCTTCATTCTTTGCCATTTTCAGCATAAAACAAGAAATAGGCCAGAGGCCTAATTTCCACCTGCTTCCTGATAGTGCCACAAATCTGGACAAGGGATGTGTGCTGTATTTGCGGTCAGCTTTACCTTCCAGATATACATCAAGAAAGTTGAAATGCTTTGCTTATATTTTCCATCAGGCTTTGCAGTTACTAGCCGTAGGGGCTAATGCTTTAGCTGCTTGTGCAGTCTTGATAAATTCTAAGTGTGTGTATACCTCAGTGTAGCTGTTATGTCCCTTTAAAGTAGAAATGGGCTCTCATCTATTAAACTTCTATTGTAACTCTACAGTTCCACTGTACCACATGGTTTTACACATGAAGACTGTTAGATTGTGCAATGGCAGTCTTTATGCTAGGGAATGGTTTTAATAGAACTTAAATTTTTGCACCTAATATTGTAAATGTAGGCTTGGTTCTCTTGTTCAAGCACATTCTGTAATTTCAGTATAGTTGATAGATTATTCCATTGGGTAAAGTTTACTACCTAAATGCTTGTAGGATCAGGGCCTTAATTTCTAGTATTTTGTTTGTCTGCCTTGAGCACTGCCTAAATGCAATTAAGTTCTAATGCATTGCTGTGTTGCCCTAGGTTTAAAATGGAAAGTAGAAGCAAGTTCGTAGAATGGTTTGGGTTGGAAGTGACCTTAAAGATCATCTAGTCCAACCCCCTTGCCATGGGCAGGAACACCTTCCACTAGGTGAGGTTGCTCAAAGCCTTATCCAACCTGGTCTTGAACACTTCAGGAATGGGGCATCCACAACTTCTCTGGGCAACCTCTTGCGGTGTCTCACCACCCTCACAATAAAGAATTTGTTCCTAATATCTAATCTAAATCTACCCTCTTTCAGTTTAAAACTGTTATCCCTTGTGCTATCACTACACTCCCTGATAAAGAGGCCCTCCCCATCTTTCCTGTAGGCCCCTTTTAAGTACTGGAAGGCTGCTATAAAGTCTCCCTGGAACTTTCTCTCTCTAGGCTAAACAACCCCAACTCTCTCAGCCTGTCCTCATAGGGGAGGTGCACCAGCCCCCTGGTGATCTTTGGACCTCTGGACCTGCTTGATCTTTGGATCTTTTCGATCTTTGGTCCTCTGGACCTGCTCGAGCAGTTCCATGTCAGTCTTACACTGGGAGCCCCACTTAGTTACTCAAGTAATGTTATCTCCAAATTAAGCGTTCATTTGCCTGTGGCTTAAACTGGCTTGGCTGCTTCTCTGTGGTGAGAGGCAAGCATCGTCACTTTTTGAAAAAGTCAGGTTTGCTTTCTTTTGCTCTCCTGTGGCTGTAAAGTTACTAAGAGTGTGAATGGCTGAGAGTGAATCTCGGGGCAGTGACTGCTGTTTTCCAAGTTTCGGGACCAGGTTGAAGAGACTGACCAAATCCTCCTCCTGCTGTGCGATTCTGTGTTAGCTTCTCAAGGATTCTGAAGATTTTTTTTAAGTAGGCACAAAGATTGAATTTATTTGTAGGTATTTCTTTAAAAATGAGGCTGGATGAGGAGTATAGGCCTTTCTCTGATATATTTGCTCCCCTTCAGCTAGGAATAAAAGAAAAGCTATGGGTTTTTCAGAAATATGGAGGTCTGTAGGAAAGATTCCTTTTTTTCTGTTAAGGAAGCATCACTGCTGCTTCCAGTTTCTGTAGCACCATCACCCCACTTCTTCCCCCTACATGCCCCCTCCCTGGCCCGGCTACCTTTCTTTTGAGAAAAAAGGGGTGACACATATCAACCGCTGCCAGCAGGTCTGAAGTAAATCTTTAGATAGATCTTTTCTCCTTCACTCCTTCCCCTCCTGTCTCTGGGATTCATTGACTGTCTAGTCATGACATGGATTTTTCCAGTAGCTAACAATTCCAGATGTTACTTGCTTCACTAAAGAGCAAGTGTGTGTGTCTGAAGAGCTGATACTGTCCTGAAATACCTTGCCATTAGCCTGATAAGTAACTTCGTAGGACTGGACAGAGGATTGGGAGAACTGATACAGGAACTTTTGCTTGTAATTGTCAGTGAGGTGTTGTACCTTACCATAAATTTACTTGAGATGCTGTAGTGCTTGTGGCTTCTCTGTTAATGTCTTTCACTTTTTTATAACGACTTAATGGTTTAGACAGCAGCCCTAGTGATGTACTCTTATTCTCCTTCCTGAGATATTTCTGATCTACGTACTTTGAGGGTTCCCCCCTTCCCCTTCAGTTCTGGACATCTTCTTCCCATGTATCCAAGCGTGTGTGTATGTATAAAAGCCTGTAAAACTTCTGTTCTACCCTGCAGAACTGTCATTCAGCTGTGCAGTGTTTTTTAAGTTCTTCCATAACTCTAATTCTAGTTTAGAAACAGTGTTACAGGCTGAACAGGACATGCTGTCTCGTTAGAGTTGAGGTATGCCCTAGAAAGGGATTATAGTGAGCCTGGAAAGACAGTGTACAACTCATTTCAATTTCAGCTTGTAGTAGAACAGGTTTTCGCATGAGGTCTTAGCTTCTGCTGTTCTATCTGGGGAAGTGCAGGGTTGAAGAACAAAAGCCACTTGGAATCAAAACTTTACATTGAATTGGAAGACTTCAAGCCTAGCAGATGCATATGAGAAGTTAGTTTGCTAAAATTCTGTCGGTTGTTAGGGAAATGAGTCTTCACCCTGTAGAAGAGAAGGCTTTGGGAAATGGGGGAACTAATAGTAACCTTCTGGTACCTATGGGTAGGCTATCGAGAATACCGAGCCAGGCTCTTTATAGCAGTGTGTGGAAGGCAGGCAAGAGACAGCAGGTCTGCATTAAAATAACTGCGTTTAAGAACATGTTTCACCATGGAGTGGGACAATCATTGGGACATGTGAAAGAGGTTGTACAGTGTCTTGGATGTCCTTGGATGTTTTGATGCCCAGCTGGGTAAAGTCCTGAGTAATCTAGAGTAATCTTGCTGACCTTGCTTTGAGCAGTAGCTTAACTAGAGAACCCTATGGATTCTTTCCAACCAGAATTATTCTATGATTCTGTAGCAAAAAAAAAAAAAGTAAAAATCCTCAACTTCACAAATACGAAGTTGTCCCTGTTAGAGCTTGAAACTAGGTATCAGTAATGGGCCTATATTAAAAGCCTTAATGTAGTTAGTGTGGCTTCAGTGGAAAAGCCAGAAGGTTTTTAAACTTACAGGTATTCCTTAATGTAAATACTGAAGCTTATGAATGTAATACAGAAGACTGCTGAGCCTCTTGCACTGTCAGAGGATGTTTGTTTGTTTCCTTAAAGTTTGGCCTGGTTGCTTAAAAAACCAGTGATGAAATTCTCAGAAGTGGAAGAACTTTTCCATACACTGTCCATGGTACTGCAGGTGCAGGCGTTGCCCTTCCACAGAGGTAGTCAGTCTGAGAATGTGTTGGAATAAAAGTGGTTTAGTATTGAAGTTGTGGTAGGCTGTGTGTATGGTGGGGTTTTTGTGGGTGTTTTTCTTCCTCACTCTCCTGTAAGGTTTCTTCTTTTCATTTGTCCTTTGGGCTAGATAATTCTCTTCAAAGCCTCAGGAGTAGTAACAGCACTGTATGTGGCTAAATGCTTGTTCCTGTAGTTGTCTCTGAAAAGTAGGAGAGACAGACTTCACTTCTGTTGGCTAAAAAGCACAATTTTATAGTAGAAAATCCAGAATAATTTCTTCAACTTGTAACTGCAAGTACGCTATAATTTTTCTCATGGCTTAAAGTAATAATTTTCTGCTCAAATTAAGACCTTTGAGGTAGCTTCCTAGTGATAGCAGGATTATCAATAGAGTCCCAAATGAAGATAAAATTAGGTGTTGGAACATCATTATGGTGGTTCACAGCCTCTGCAGTGTCCCCTGGGACAGTGCAGGCAATGAAGACAATCTGGTCCTAGAACCCAAAACTTATGTTCTTCATCTTTGCAATGTACCTATGGATAGTGTCCGTTACCCTACATATTCTAGGTTTTGCAGGTATTCTTTCTCAAGCTTGGGAATCTAGTTTGGGTAATTAAAAAAGCATTTTTAAACTAACCCTTTGTTATGTTGATATTGTTGTTAGATGAAAGCTAAAGGACACATAATTTTTCAGTACCTTATTACTTGTTTCTTTTAAAAATACAACACTGGACAATAATTCCCACTCTTCTGACTCTTACATATGAAGACTTGTGATAATTTAAAGGCACTTGCAGACTAAAATTAATTAGGGACTGATGAACTAATATAGATATTTGTAAACAATCCAATACCTTTATAGAATGCTGTAAAGAAAGAGCGTGTTTGAGAGAGCCTTTTGTGTGTCCAGTAATATTGTTCAGCTCTTTGTTAGTCAAACAGGTTTAGCAGGAGTAATAAATAATCATAGCAGTGTACTTTAATTCTGTCCTGGAGGAATGCGAAGGTAGTTCATTCTTCAGGTTGGCCTTTCTTTGGCTTCTCCCCACATCTGGGAACTTAGTGTGGTATGGGTAAACTGGGGTACTGTGGGTACCGGAGACCTGGACTCTAGCTGACAGCTATAATAAGTAGTTTACGTGTTGTGGCCACCACTAACCCTGAACTAGATCTAGGTGCAAGCTAAAAGGTGAGAGTTCTAAAATATTCATTGACTACTGGAGAAGTGGTCTGCAAGCAACGTAATTTTGTCTTTCTGCTGTAAGAGCAGAAATGATGGACAGGCTCTTCACCTAAATGTATGATCTTATTTTTTCTTGGAAATGTTGAACATAACAGTACCTTTTCTGTTGTTGTGGGTTGTTGCAGTTTGCCTCCTATATAATTTATCAGTGAATTACATTTGGTACTTTGACTGTTGCTAGATATATTGAAAATAAAATTCAAATAATATTGCCTTTCTCCTATCTAAAAATGCAGGTGTAACATTTATCTTGAATAAGAATTTTGAAGGGTAGAGGGTGAAAGCTACTTATACAATATAAGCAATTCTGCATCATAGTCCTCTTATACTAATTATAAGAGAACCATTCTGAAAGACAAAATGGCCTTTAAAGGTTGAAAAAAGCCAAAAAGCAGACCCTCTGTGTTTTGTGGAGAGCAGTAAACTCCTAAGCTTTTTACGTTTTAAGCTTGTGTGAATTAATATTTTTTCTGTGCAAAGTGCATTGTGATGACAGTACCTGACTGCAGTTTTGCCTAAACTGCTTGGCATTATTTACATACCCATACATCATGGATTTTGCCACCTATACCACAAATTTGTGCTGAACTATGAGAAAAGACTAAATGCAAGGTTTGTAAATACATTTAAATAGGAAGCAAATGTAGTTGGGATGTTTAGCAACCACAGTGCTGCCTGCTAGGGACACCATGTGCTGTCTGTGTAATAGATATTTCAGGGATTTTGTGATCCCTTTTAAAATGGTGCAAGATGCCTTATTTTACTGCTCGTATATAGTATGCCAAAGGTTCTATCCCTCTTCTACCTTGTCTGAAAAGACCTTTTGGTGTAGAACAAAAGACACAAGAAGTTACCCACTACGAGTATCTTAAAGACCTCTTCTACCCCTCCCACCCCCTAAGTGTAGTTATTGGTTTCCTCTGCTATGCCTTAGTTGATCTTAATCAATTTACTTTCAAATTGAGCATGCTTCTCCTTTTGCTGTGCCCTGAGAATAATAAGGTGAATTACTATTAACTTTAATTCTTATGCACATCTGAAGAAGAATTTTTAAATTTCAGAAACTTCTCTAATTCTGATGAAAGTTTGGGACATCAGAACTTGGGATCGAGTGCTGGATATATTAAAGAGTCTTTGTATAACTTATATCCGTCAGTTACTGAATTTGGAAGTGTCAGATTTAGTCATCCTGTCCCCCTGTGCAAGGTGGGGGATGCACAGGTGGTATCTCGTTGGATGCAGAGATAGTATCTTGTGTTAGACCAGTATACCAATTCATTATATTGTACTGGTCTAATAAAAGATCTAATCTCACCCTACAAACCTCGTGACTGCTTTGGAGCATGATGAACGCAGAAGTGTATGTGAGGCACAATGATGTGGTTTCTTCACCTTTGGCAGCCACAGGACTCCACAGAGGTGCGTGGTGCTAGAAGAAAGAAGTTTTCTTTCCCTCCATGCTCACTCTCATCTCCTCTTGTGACCATCCTTGATCCGCATTCTGCTGTTTAAGAAAAGCTTCTGTGGTCACATGGTTGGTCTTTTGGTATTGATATCTATGCTCAGGCGTAACAAAGTGACTTGTGACTTCATGTCAAAAACCTTAATTCTGCGTAGTGATATTTTACACTATTATATGCTGTCTATGATCTTAATCTCGAGAGGGTATTCCGTGTGCTCTAGCATTCTTAGTCCTATGCATAGCTGTGTGTCTCAATGAATTAAAAAACCCTGTGGCTATAAATGTCCCTCTAAAAGCATTTAGGACAGTTTTCAAGCTTTCATGGAAACTATGTTTGTATGAAAGTTGAAAAGCTAAACTGGAGTTTTCACTGAAAGATCATTCCTGGGAAGTAGTACTTTACTGTGGGACTCTCTGCAGGGGAGGAATAATGTGAATTCTGCATGTGGTCGGTTTGGAGCTCTTGCCTTGCAGAGAAGGCAGCTAACCTGGCAGCTGCTGTGATGTGTAACACTAAGGAATGGGGCAGTGGGAAGCACGTTCCTGCTGCTGACGTCACCATGCTTTCTTCCTCCTGGGAGAGGATGTTACTTTTCTGTTACCGTCTGACTTTGGATTTCTTCTCTGCACTACCTACTCCACCCAACGAGCATTTCCTTCCAGAGGGTCTGGGAATTGAGTTGCTGACGTTCCAGCAGCAGCAGGAATGCTTCATCCCTTTCCAAAGGTTTGCTGTTTGTATGAGAGCTGGGAATTTATCCGACTGACAATCTAGTGTAAATTTGGGAACGATGATGTAGTTGAGATGTGCATACATAACCAAGTTTTAATAAACAGAATGGAAAAAAAACACGGGGAGGAAAGAAAACCCCCAAAACCAAAGGTGCCATTTATTCACCCTGACTACTTATTGTTAGCTAACTATTGCCATGTTAATGCTTTATGGTCAATCTGAGCTACCCGTGCCTTTCTATGTGCATTATGTTATCAACTGAAACTCTTGATAACATGTCACTTACCTGTCTGCATGCACAATACTGATGAGAAGCCTTTTTTGTTACAGTAGCTGAGGAGAAAACATTAACCTGCTTTTTAAAGAAAATGTCCCCCCTTAAAAAACAGATGAAATATGTCATTTTATTGAGTCAGAGGAGCAAAGATACTTACTGTATGTGGTGGTGTGGTCTGTACAGATTTCACACCCTCTTCATTACTGTATGGATCCAGCCCTTATGCAGATGGGTATTAAAAGAACTTGGAATGTGTACCATGTTCCCTATGAGGTGGCTACAGCACTTGTCAGGAAGCAGATTACCTGGTGTCATGGTTTAGCCTGGCAGGCCAACAGCTGTGTGGTGTTCAGATGCTCACTCTCCCCCAGTGGGATGTGGGAGAGAATTGGAAAAAACGTAAAATTTGTGGGCTGAGATAAAGACAATTTAATAGGACAGAAAAGGAAGGGGCAATAATAATGATAAAGAAATATACAAAACAAATGATGCACAGTGCAGTTGCTCATCAAATGCTGACCGATGCCCAGCCAGTTCCTGTTTGTGGTCCTTCCCCCCTGGCCAACCTCCCCAGTTTCTTGTTCAGCATGATGCCGTATGGTATGGGGTATCCCTTTTCGCCAGTTTGGGTCAGCTGTCCTGGCTGTGTCCCCATCCAGCTTCCTTGCTGGCAGGGCAGTGTGAGAAGCTGAGAAGTCCTTGACTTGTTGCTGAGCAGTGCTTATACTAACTAAAATATTAGTGTGTTATCAACACTATTCTCATTCTAAATCCAAACCACAGTGCTATACCAGTTGCTATGAAAAAAATTAACTGTCCCAGCCAAAATGAGTACACCTGGGTGCCATTTCCCTGAATTATTAATACTATGATAGCCCCTTCCCTCTCCAAGTCCGGAAAAGATGCTTCTATAATTATGCTATTTACTAGGTAAATGTTGAGAAATATCTTTTTTTTTTTTAATCCAGGGAGTAGGTCTTTGGTGTGGTGACTTAGCATTATTTTGAAAGTGGAAATTTCTATTAAAGACAGCGAAACCACTCCACTCTGATGTAGGAACACTAATAAAGGTTCTCTGGTTGCTCTTTAAAATGCTTAATTACTATTCAGCACCTTGCAGATGAAGACTAAACCACACTATATAGTTTCTATTATAGGTTCATAATCACACACTATCCCACACAAAAGTGGCAGTGCAATATGACCCATTGTTTTATTTTCTTATTTCTGCACACACATTTCAAATAGAGCTTCTGTGGTTTTCAGACTAATTTTGGAAGACTTTTTTTCATCAAATTAAGCTTCGTGCTTAACTGTTCTCCTAAAGCAAATATAGCATGTCAGATACCAGCTAGTGCTGTCTGTCCTGTAGTTAATACACAGGGTAAGCATAAACGTAAAAAGCATGCATTTGTATTTTGTTCTCGTTCATTATTACTTGGCATCCTGATGCCAAGACCCTAGAAATTCTCAACACTAAAACAATAGACTTGAATAGATTATTTTTCTTGTTCAGTGCAACTGCTGAGCTGATTTATGTTTGTTTGCATATTAATATTTCAAATACCTTGATTAGCGGGGGTATGTGGTTGCTTATAATAGCCATGTATGCTAGCCATTCTCCCTTTCAAAATTGGGTTTGCAAATTATTTTTCTTTAAACTAGAAGTGTCAGTTGAGTTTTTTTGAGAAAGTTTTAGGACATGTGCGAGTAATGCTATAGTTGCGTCCAAGACTCAAATATTATAAAGCTTACTAAGTGGAATGTCCTAACGAAAAGAGAATGATGTTGTCAGAAGAGTAGTCATAAATGGTTAAGCTCTGAAAACTGAAGGGCAAGAGTCAATAACAACGCATTTCAAATACGTGATTGCAGCAAGGGAAAAGGTAGTTGTTCTGATGCTTGCTGGATTCCCTTCTCAGGGGTCTTGTACGTGAGTCTGGAGACACTGAACAGCTCTGTCCTGAGGAGCTGCTGTACTTGGCCTGGGCTGCTAAAAGAATAAAGAAAAGTAAGGGTGCTCTCACCTTAATTCAGGAATTACTCTTCAGATGTGTGTGATAGATTATATGGCTGTTTAGTGTGGGGCTTTTTTGGAATATATTGCTCATTCAGAACACTGTTCAGTGCGAAAGACTTTTCAAATAAAAAGAAGTCAGGTGCTTTATTCTAAGAAATCACTGCAGCTTATAACTTTATTTCTTGATGGCCTGCTTTACATTTTTGTATGAGTTCGGCTTCTCTAGAAGGAATGATAGGAGAGCCTCCCTGAGCCTATAGAGGTGTCTCTCCCATGACCAATGTCTTGAAAGAGAAAGGAGCATTCTGTTCAAAAGCTTATGATGGATTGCTATACTGATTAAGAAACTAAGATGTTTTTCCTGCATTTAATCTTGTAGACCTACTGTTTTGAGACTTCTCTTGAATATCTGTTCATGACTATCTCTCTTTATTTGGAGCGGACCTTGATGCTTCTGGCACTGTTTCACACCAAGGACTTTGGTGATTATCACTGTGTTGGCTGTGCAGAGTCTGGCACTGGAACAGATAACAATAAACAAAGCTTCTTAGTTGTCTCAGAGTGGAGAAACTTGGAGCTGATACAAGGGTACAGCCTGAAGAAGTCCGTTCCTAATTTGAGATGCTAACATTTCTGGTCCAAAACAAAAAACCCTTGCACTGTTACTAGTGTAAGCAGCTGTGTTTTTCTTCTTGTGCTTCTTCCAATAGGGTGAAAAAGGACTGTGATAATGAAGCCAAGGATTTTCAGAGGGAGCAACAGCTTTTCAAAGAAGTCATGATGACGAACTAGGTTTTGTGTTAGTGTGGGGGTCATTGTGTGTGTGTGCCTGTCCCCTGCCCCCCTTGCCTTTTTTTGATGCTTCCACAATCTTTAATCATACTAGCTTGGATGGTGTGAAACCCTAATGCAGTAAACTACCTTTTGCAAAGGCATGGATCTCAACCTCTAGGGAAGACTATGTGGCAAAGCCATTCAGCTTAATTTGTAGAAAGGTACAAAATATTTTACAAGTGCATTTAGATTTTACTGCGAACTAAACAGCCTCCTAAGTCTATTTGCATCAGTCCCTAATACAACTAAGGAATGAGTTACAGATTTTCCAGGAATGGAACGTACTTGCTAATACAGTCTGAAAGTTGACTCTGGATATAAGGGCCATGGGACCTGACATTGGTACAAGATTTCTGTTGTAGCTTCAAATCTTAATTGCTTCAATAGCAGCCTAGTCATTCAATGACTATAGAGACTATGTTCCCCTAACAAGCAAATGTTTATCCTCCTTTGGTCTTGAAATGTTGTGTAGCCTTATCTCAGGAAAAACCCATGGTGTTTTTGTGGAGTGTTACTACAGTCATCTCAGCTTTGTTGTTAGCACCAGCCCTCTGAATTTCCGTTCTGCAAGACAGAGTCTGTAGACATAATGTATGATGTCTCCGTTCTGTCTAATGGAATGGTTGAGCACAGTAGACCTTGTTTAGAGGTGACTAATTCTTCTGTAAAATGAACTGTGCAAACAGCTTACAACTCAGGGTAACATGCCTGACTTGCAAGGTTTAATGTTGCTATTCCACAGTATAGGTGCGTTGTGGGAAGGCAGGGAAAAGACCTCACCTTGATGCCCAGTGCCATTTAGCTGGTAGGGCTAACTGCAGCCTCTTAAATGTTAAAACAAAATTCTTGTATACTGACTTTTCTTGTTGGAGAAATTCTGTGATACTTCTCTACAGGATTTTCTTGTAAATGAAAAATTTTGGAACACATTGAATTAGTTATTAAAGTTGTGGCTCTGGGCTGTGGTTGGTGGTTGTGGTAACTGGCCTTACAGAGCCTCTGTTGTTTTTCCCTTCACATTTCCCACGTAGCAGTACCTGTAATTCTTTGCAACTCTGAGCTCTGTGTTTTGATGCTATTCTTTTCCAGAGTTGACTTCAGTCACTCTTTAGATTAAAACCATACTCTCTTTGCTGTTGAAAGCCCTTTGTTAATGAGAAGGGGTAGCACCAGTGTAGAAAAACATTAGAAGAGAGTCCTTCTAACCAGGCAATATGAGGCTGAGAAACCTACTGACTGTAGATATGTTGCTTTTTTTCTCCTTCAAATGGTTAAGAGTCCAGTTGTCTGCCACTACAGATTGTGTTAAGTTGTAGTACGTTAGGAGGTCTGAGGTGCTTGGATGTGGTTGAGATACTGCTGTGTCAAGAAATACTTGTTGTTATAACCAAAACTTTAAACAAACCAAAAATAGTATGGTTGCACACAGCTTGTTGCAGGTGATATTGATAGTAGGTAAGTTAGTCTCTAATATGAGTGCTGAAGCTTCAGAGCTGGGTTATAGCTTTTTATTTTGGTTTGTGTAGAGTTGTTCAGGTAATACTACAGAAACAGCTCTGTACTCCCACTTTGAGTAAATTAAACCAATCTTGATCTAACTAATGTCTTCCTCAAATTTTTCACTTACAAGAGTCTAGAAGGGTACTTATGGACAGTATCTCAGTGCTGTGACTAAGTGTTTCTCATTCATAACACCTGATATCACTGGACTCAGAAATACTTTTTCTGTATCCTTTGCTCATGATGCCTTTTAAAGGCTTGTAACTGAAAGCATCACTATTCAGCAGTGAGTTCTGGGAACTTCAGCTAGTACCTGTAGTGTGAAAATAAGTGGTGCAGCTGTGGTTCCGCTCATATGGCATGTGTGTGGATACCTGGCAGATGCAGAGATTTGTAACATTAAATTAGCTTCTCATAGGTTTTGTTGATCAAAATTGGGGAATATTTCTCAGCAGTTCAACATAATTTCCTGATGCACTTCTGCAAAGAGCTGTGAAATTTCACGGAGTGTGTCTATCTGTTACCTGGCTAACTGCTGGTAACCACCTTCAGGACTTACAATGAAGTTAACACAGGGAGAACTTTTTTTGATTTGTTAAACATGGATGTCTTCATACTCGCACTGTCTTTTCTGTATGGTGCATTTCTTTCACTTTTTTGTGTTTGGCAGATGCTAGGTAGGTAACTGCTTATGCTTCTAATTGGTCTGTCAGCTTGTAGTCATTGTAATAGCATGTTTTATAAAAGTGCTAAAGTCAGCTCTAGGGATAGAAAATAAAATTTAAAAGGTGTGGAAGGAATCCAGGGTCCAAAACCACTCAAATGCAGTGGTATGTATTAATGGCTCTTTTCCCCTTCCTTTTATGTTTCTAAAAGTGTGGAACTTTGTAATAATTTAGACCAATACCATGTACAAGAACTGCTGTACTGTTTCTCTTTCATTCTACTTGTGTACCTACGGTACCCTTTTTTGAGTGGGTCAGTTTTGTTCCTTATGATGTATTTGGTAATTCTTGTTGTTCTTTCTGTACTTGCTAGTTCTTCATGTATGTGGGGAGAATAATGCAGAGTTGTTCATAGTACAGGATGCAAATGCACTATGGACTTCTACAGTGATGATGTTTTTGTGATCCCCATCCCTCCCCCCCCTTTTATTTAGTTTGCCTTTTGACTGTGACTGATTACTGAGCTGATGTTACAGGAGATACTTATGACAGCTCTGAGAGCTTGTTCCTTAAAATCGCTAGGTAGATAGGTGCATCATTGTGCTCCTTTAGAAGTTTTTCCTTGGTTGCATCATTTGGCATTCAGCAACAATAGATTTCAAACTCTGTTATTGCTCCTCAATCTCACGAGCTCCTTCAGATTTCTGTGCTGGTCTTAAATATTAAGTCCTTTAGTGTAGTAACTTTTGTTCGCTTCCTTCTTACATTTTTTTTAGATCACAAATAGATAGAATGATGACTTATGTCTGTGATATCAGAGAATTGTGTGGAGCTCCCATGGTTGACTTCCCTTGTTCCTTCTTTTGTTTCCAAGTTTTTAAAATCCTTAATCCCTGAGAGGACAGATGCTTCTTACTGCAGCTTAGTTTCTCTAGAGAGCTCAGCAGAACCCTCTTGAAAGCCTTTTTGAAATTTAAGTAAAGAATTTTGTTCTGATCCACATGATCGGTGACTTTCCTCAAAAAAATTATTTACAGGGGGTGACTTGTCTTTCCATGAAGAGTTGGATATTTTTTCTTTTTTTGTTTTGACTGCCTGCTAACTCTAGCTCTAACTAGCATGAATATTGAACTTGATTACAGACTAAATCTTCAACGCTGCAGGCTCTGTGGTATTTGTTCACACCTGGAGAATCTGATGTGTTTCTGTTTATGAATGGATGCTTCTATGGATGGTTAATACCTGCCTGGAAGCTAAAATAGTGTGCAGTACTGCAAGTACCCATGTTCCTCTGATTCTGTAAACCCAATGGGAGGAGAGGCAAAGAAATTAAATCTACTTATTTTCTCTGAAATATCTTAACACTTTTCTAAGCAAAACATTTATTTTCAGTAAAGAACAAGTATGCAAAGTCCCTTCTAAAATGTATTTACTATCAATTCCTGTTCTTAAAAATGTGCTATTGCAGCTACCAGCTAAAAAGCATCTGTGTAAACTCATTAGCAAAAGTTTTGAAGTACAGGCTCAGCAGGTGAGAACTGTGCTCCTTCCCAGCTGCCTGATCAACATGTATGACTGACCAGACTCTGAAAACAAACCTGCAAATAACTTCTAAACAAAATTTCTAGCGATAGACCCAGTCAAACTCTTAAGCAAAACTACTTTAAAAATAAATATGGACTAGAATTTGTAGCTCTCTTGCATAAAATATTTGTGAAGAGATTAGTCCTTTTTGCCACTGATATTTGATTCAGAATTGTCTGATCAAGCATTCATTCTGTTAGATTTTTATAAACTTGCACTCCTCATTTGTACCAAGTAGAGCTGGTATTGAGAAAATTTACCAGATAAAGAATAAATGTGCAGGTATTGAGGGGAAGACTTTTGCCAGTTTTTCAGGTCATGTATATTAAAACATTGGTGCTTTTGCAATTATAGTCTAATAAATGGAAGTAAGAAATCCTAGTTCTAGACTGCTGCTTAGTATATTCAAGATTTTTGTAATAAATTAAGTAATGACTGGGAATGGCAATTAACATGTCAGTGTTCTGTGACTGGTTGCTGGCTGTCACTGGCTTTCCCAAACTGCAAGTTTTCCTTAAGTCCAAAACGTAGCTTCATTAACTTTGGCTTGGTGCTCCTAAAGAGAAAATTCTTGCTCTGTTCTTCCTCTGCTGAGTCAGGAACACTTTCAACCAGGGGAGCTGTTCAATTTCTTTCCCCTTCCACCCCCACCGAAGTCACATTTCAAGAAATGACTGAACAAAACTTAATGGCTTAGTTTCATGTCAGGCCTGAATTTGGAAATTCACGTTGTTACATATTGCAGTTGTCTGCATTATGTCTGCTCTCTACGATTGAGGTCCAGACTACAGCATATTCAAAAACTGTGGTGTACATGAAAAGAAATTACTGCTGAGTTACCTGATTAAAGAAAAAAGAAAATAAGCTATGCGTCTTATTTTTGACCATGTCTAACCAGAGTCATTAAAAGGTAAAGTACATGATTTAGCCTTGGAAATGCTTTAACTGGTATAGTGCAAAAAAGATGTTAGAGTAAACCACAAGCTGTCAGAAGCTGTTATTGTTCCAGCAGTTTTCCTCGCACTCTTGTCTGTACAGAGGAGTGGCAGCAGCTGCGCTCTTGCTCCTACACCATATCTCTGGGTCCAGAAATGAAGTGATTTAATAGCTTTCAGATTTAACTTCTACTGTCTCTGTTCTGTTCCTGACCTTTTCAAGAATGGCTGTGTGGTGATTAGCAGTTGGGTTTTTGATCATATGACTTCTTTCTTACTCTCTTGCTGTTGTCGTCAGTTAAAGCCAAGAGGTCTAGTTAGCAGCCACCTGCTGAGGTTCCTGCTCATAGGGCTGACCTGGGTACGGAAACAGCCTTGAAGAGAGGTGAAGCGTGGTTCCTGCTAGCTTTCCAGGGGAGCAGTTTCAGCTCTGGAGGAGAGGTGTCTCTGGAGTTCTCTCCATTGTTTTCTGACTCTTTTTAAAGAATGCAGATTTTCTTATATACATATGGGGCTGCTTTTCCCCTTACTGTTTTCTGTGAGTGAGGCATGCTTCCTGCTGATACTGAATCTGTGCCATTGAGACTATTCTGGTTAGCACAGTTCTTATTTAAATAAGTCCTGTGAAAGCTTCTTTGCTTCATGGCATCCAGTAGGACACTTTGAATTGTCAGGAAAGAAGCTACAGCCTGGAGAATGAGAAGATGACTTGAGAACTTTGTAAAGGATCTGTGTAATTCCAGAGTGAAATGAAGGTCAAGAATTACTGTGGTTTATCTTTTTCATAAGTTAAGGTTAGACTTAAAGTACAAGGTACTGCTAGAACTAAGGGGAGGCACTGACATAGGTGCTTCACAGTTTCTGACCAGGGAAGTGACAAAGTAGTGGCTTGTATTTTACTTGTATAAGAATAACCAGGCATATTCTATCTAGTGCTGTATGTGGCTGTTGATTTGTTAATCAGTGTGTCATACAGCATACTTCATGCCAGTCCTCTAATCTCTGGCATCAGCTGCCATTGAGTTTCAAGATAAGAATTGGAGGCACTGAGGGGTGCATGGACCTTGACAAAGAGGTTTTTATTCTTCTGAGCTCAATGCTTTGCATTATTACTTGATTAGCAGAAGCACTCAAGCTGGAATCACTGCTCATCCAGAACCCATAGATGAGCTGTATAAGGCTTTCTCTGTGCAGATTTCTCAGTCTTAGACTTGTTTTGGTGCTTCTTTCCCTTCCAACCCAACTAAAAAGTCTTTTATTCTTTCATGGATTATGGAATAACATGGGAGACCGAATACTATTGTTGCTGCTAAAAAAACACCAACCAAAAAACCCCCAACAATAAGTAGACTGATATTATGTTCATGTTTGCTGTTTGAAATGACTTTAAAGGTGCATAATAGGTCTGTTGCTCTGTAATACTTAAAGGTCAAGTTACCCTTTTGTTTTCTTTTGAAAATGTTGAACAGCTGCAGAAGTTGAAGCCTGGAATAAACACACCTTAATTGAGAAGGTAGGGAGAAAACAAATTAACATAAGTAATTTATCATCCATTTTCTGAAGGTTGTTTTAAACAAATTTTAAATACTTCCAAAAAGGGCTTTGAGAATTATTTAAAATGTGTTCTCTTTCAGATTTTCTAGTGTCTTAGTTCATGTTTTCCTAATTTCAGGGATGCTACTGAAGAGAACTGAGGGGTTGTTGCTGACACTGGCTGGATCTCCCATTCCCTAGATCAGAAGTGTATTCAGCTGTGTTAAGCTTCAGAGTGAATAATTCTTAGTTTTATTCATGTCTTGGTAACATGGAAAAAGGGTTGCCTGGAACATTCACTTGTGCTCTTCCTGTTCAAGAAAAGCATCTCAAGCAGTCTGTGGAATTAAGATCAATGTTCAAGGGACTCTCAGCTAGAGGCAAGGCAGGTGGGGTCTTTGACTCCCCCCTGCTTATGCATAAATGGAAAATTTGCTACTTGGCCATGTGAGTTGTGTGAGGGTTTTTTAAATAGTACTAATATGTGGCTGATAATACTTCTCTGCTTTGTTCTCACTAACTATTGCTGTGACAACTCCTAAGGAGGTTGGAAAGTTCCTGAGATGCTTAGCAGGTAGAGACAAGAAGCCATGACCTGATCATCTGTTCTTCTATTTTATGCCTAGTTTTCTACAAGTAACTTTGGGAATTCTTATGGGCTAAAGGTATATATGTGTGCCTTTATAGTATGGTGCTACATATAAGAATCTAACTCTTTGGTGTGATCATCTTTTATCCCCTTTTTCTGCACTTCCTCCCCCTGTGTCCCCAGCAGCTTTAACTTTTAGTATTACTCCCAAGATGATTTCAGAAGTGTGCATGTTAACTACTGGATACTGTTCCCCTAAGAGCAAAAGATAGTGCTGCATTTTTAACCATTAAAGATCCTTGAATTTCTGTTAAAATCAAGAGAATAATTTAGTGTACTGTGCCTTAGCTGCAATGGCATTTTCCTTAGTTATGCTTTCTGTGGAAGATACGGTCTCTGTAACTGCTTCAGGGGCAAATAATACAATCCTTTTACTATAGAAGAAAGTGGTTATATAATAGGTAACTTTAAAAAAATCTCTGGGCATCTGTTTGCAGGATGTTTAACTGAATATTCTTTTTCCTTCATTTGGATAACATAAATACTCAGGTATTAATAAACTCGTTTCAAGGCTTTTGTACTGGATAGTACAACTCCTGTAATTACTGAGTACAGCTGGACAGGCAGGCAAGGACTTCTAAAGATGCTGCAGTGGTCCTTTGTGCTGCACCATGAAAATGCAAATGAGAGGTTTCTTGTGAAAGCTGAGCTGTCCTTTAATGCAAGTTTTTTAAAAAATGGCATATGCTTCTTTCTGAGCATACTGCATTGATGGCTGTCTGTGCTGGATTGTACTTCAGTGATGGTATGAGTTTTGTTCTTCAGCCATCCTTTCAGATCAGACTAGTTATAATATTAAAGTGTATGTGAGCTCATGCAGCTGGAGCAGCAGGTCAAAAATAAGTCCTTCTGATAAGTCATCCAGAAGATGATGGCTACCGGCAGGATGTTGCAAACTGGGTTATATTCAAATGCAGTCTTGCAAGCTCAAGTGGGGTGATTTTTTTTTGTGTGTGTGTGTGAGAATTTCTGGGTTGTCTCTCTTTAAAGGCTGTGGAGCTCTTCAGAGCTGAGCTTTTCTTTATAATTGGGTCTGAGAACACTGGCCATTATTAAGTATGCTATCTAATACAAGCCAGCACAAGAACTTTTCATTACAGAATGCATGTTTTTACCTCTTTTCTTCAGTGAGGAAAGGAACAGACTGATAACTCCAGAAGCTGGAAGCCTGGAGCAAATGCTGGTTTCATCTTCTGGATGAAAGCATCCTAGGAAAATGTGAATAGGCTGAATGGCACTGGGAAGACTGAAAAGTGGGAGATGGTGAGAGGGCTGCCTAGGAGACAGGCAGAGAGCTGAGCTGTGTCACAGGAGAGGGACAAGAACAGCCTGAACTGCTGCACAGAGGGGAAAGGTGGCACTAGTGTGGTGACTTGGGTAGCAGGGTGAGTTTTTTGGGTTGTGGGGTTTGGGTTAAGTTTTAAATTGATTCTGTAGATCATGTCTCTTAAGGTTTGTTTGCTCAACTCCACTGTCAAAATCAGTTTGGCAAGTGTTAAGTCTTCTACTTCATGATCTTTGTTACTTAAATTAGCATTTCCTCTAGTAGTCAACATATTCAACATTTAATCAATACACATTGATTGGTACTAGTACTGAGTTCTAGCATTAGTTATACTACTAGAGTTCACTAGCTACAGAACTGAAATACCTTCACCTGCTGTACCAACTTTTCTTAAAGGCACAGTCAGGCCATGTCACTTTAATTTACTAGTTCAATGATGTGTTCACTTTCACTGGAGGAACCAGTTCTCTTAAGGTGAAAAAGTTTTTTCTTTTTTTACCCACAGGAAAGGAAAATGAGGATATGCTATACTAGTTCTGAAATCTTAAAGGATTTGGAGATATAACCTACTGTTAACATTGCTACTTTTAGATAACTTAATTGGTTTCAAGTTTTCTGAACATACTGTCTTATATTACAAGCACATCTAAGAGTTTGTATGACTTCTTTACACTTTGCTAGTTTAACAATTCCATGTAGACTTTTAAAAATTATTAAATGCACCAGTGATACTGGATTAAGAAACAAACGCTCAAAAATCAGAGGAACATATTACATACTGAAACAGCAACAGCTTAAGTGTGGGTAATGCCGACTTTCTGCTGAGTTCAAAAAAAAAAAAGAGCTCTGTTTAGTTGTAGATCAACATATTTTTTCTATTGATAACTACTTTATACTTTAGTTGAAAAAATTAAAACCAGTTTTAATTGAGGGGAGAGCTAACTAGCAGTTTGTCTTAAAATCAGTGATCTTAAGTCACAGTAATTAAAAGGCAGCAGAAGGATAAGAAATTAATAGAAAAGTGAGATGCTTCAGTTGCACAAAGTCATGGTTCAAGGGGTTGCAACATGGGATAAATTGAAGCTTAAAGCTGTTCCAGCTGGTGTCTCCAAATTTACTCAGGGATAGCACCAATGAAAAACATCTGTCTAGGGGTTTTTAATCTGTGGAGGTAAAAGCACTGGAAAGACTGGATGTTGGAAGCTTCTGCGAAACAGATGGAAGCTCAGGTCAGTGAGGTCAAGCTGCCATCACTCACCCAGCCTCTGTGCGTTGCTGTAGGGAGTTTGAGTGGCTGAACAGTGTTAGCCTGTTACGTTATCATCAAAAAAAGTCAGTCTGATGGGACTTTGCACTGGTGCTGAATACACTTTATTATGTTAGTGACTACCTTTTACAGTTAAATATTGTTATATCCCAAACTAATTACTGCACGTACGTGCATTAGCAAAGCTTTTAATTGCTAAGTCACCTATCTTTTACAAAACACTTCGTTCTTTCCAAAGTGCTGTTCCAACTGTCTGATAGTGCTTTTGTGCTAGAATGCAAGCCTTCTACAATTAAATCGATATGCTAGTCTTCAAACACAGAGAAAACTAGTCTATTAGGACGTGGAAAGAATAGAGGTTTTTCCAGTGGTAGTAGTGCTTTACAGATTTACAAAGAGGACAAGTGTATGTGTTTCAGTATGTATCACCTTACGAAGGACTGAATAGATCAGTGTTACAGAAAAATTGCAATATGGTATGCTAATGTGTAGGTACCCCGACTGCAGGATGAGTGTTTTGTGCTAGGGTGCTGCGTGAACAGAATAGAGACTCCATTCCCCAAATAGCCTGTTTAATAGCTGCCTGTGGTTGCTGTATCACGGGCAAGGTGATCTATCTAGATCCTCTTTCTGACAGCGACTGTTAGCAGGTGCTCTGAAGAAAAAGTGCAAGAAATGGAGTAGCACCCTTTTTCCCAGTAATGAGAGATTTAGGGAACTCAGGATAGTTCAGATGAAACATATTTCATATTTAACAGGAGCTGGTGGATCTATGTTTTGGCAGATTTTTTTGCATGGTATGTTATGGTCTCTGCAACATTGACAACAATTTGTGATATTTCTATACGGTAAACTGAATAGCTATTTTTTTTTCACCTGTTGCTTGAGGATCTCCTGCTTGTGTCCTGAGTTAGAAATAATTATGGTGGAATATGTACAACACTATCAAATGGTCACTGTCTGTGACAGCTTTTAAAATATTTAAATTAATAATTGTGTAGCCCACTTCCAATTCATTATTGAAATGCTTTTGGCATATCATGTCTATATATAGTTGTGCTATGGGTACAAAAATGAAATGGGGACATGCAGAAGGAGAAAGTAAGGAACACTAGCATTCAAGTTCTAACATGAATGAATGTGGGAGATTAATTTAGACAATTACAGAGCAATATATGCTTTTAATTTCATTGAATGAGTTGACCTAGATGCTAGGATAGAGTCATCCTCTGGATAATTGTGCCCAAAGCTTTATGTGCTTGTGGATGAAATTGTCAGAATCTTATTTGGCCTATTTTCTTCTAAATAAATTTTAACACCTTGATTCTGTTCATGATTTGTAAGAAAGTAATTTTCTTAGTAAATAATCTTACTTGGCATTCATGTGTCACTAGTAGTATGTAGCCCTTTATGCATAAATGCTCGAAATGCTACTATGCAAGCCTACAGTGACCAACTCTTGGCTCAGTTTAAATGAGAGGAAAGCATCTTTTAGTGGTACTGAACTTTTTTGCCACATAACTGTCTTGACATAGTTTGTGTTCACACTGGGTTTATAAAAGATGATTAGTTCCCCTTTCACTTAGCAGGTGACACTGACGCTTCTATTTTTGTTTTTAGGGTGCCTTGAGGACACTAGGTCGAAACTTATCTAGTGAATTCTTTAGCTGATTTTTGCAATGCTGCTGAATATGGAGCTTGAGCAGTTGCTACCCCTAGGTGCTCATTTCTACATCTTCACTGTTCTGGTGCAAGCCCCTGCATGGCTGTGTGATGAACTGGGTGGAGGATTGATTTAGGTAAAATACAACCCAGCAAAAATAACTGTTTTGGTCTTGTCAGTTCAAGTGACAGTACAGCTGTTTATGCTGGCAGAATTCAATCTAAAATGATGTCAGTGAGTTCCCTAAGCACCTGCAGGGAGGCTTAGAGCAGAGGAGTCTCTAGACTTCAGTATTGACCTCTTTGAGCTGATAACTTGGGGATAATCCTAATCAGCGTAACACTGTTTTTAGAAATACTGAGATGGCTACCTGATTCTTGGTAATACTTTCTAAAGATTTGTGACTTTGTCTACCTCTTACTTTTCTTAAATGTTGTTTGTACTGTGATCAAAATGTAGCTGCAGATCACAGACAGAATAACAAACATTATACCAGAGAGAAGACATGAGAGAAAATGGACTGTGCAGTTACTGGGCATGATTTTGCAATTAGTAGTGCAGTTTGCTTTGAATGTTCAGAATGATCAGGAAAAAGAAATAGGAAGTGAACTTTCCCTCTGTCTCAAATGAAAATTAACTTGGATGAATTCAAGAGCCTGCTTGCTTGCCACTGAGGTGCCTTTGTTCTCAGTCAGTAACGGCGCCATAAAACTTAGAGAAGCGTAGCCTGTTTTCAGCACTCCTGCTGTCTCCTATATTAGTGTTGCTAACCAGGTGATTGTAAAATATCACTGTATTTTGACGTGAGTGAAGGGCTGGTGTGAGAAAGGGATCACTGTCCTTGTGTAGTGCTTCAAAAAATGACAGGCAAGTGGAGGGTAGCCTGTCAAAGATGTGGCCTAGGGAAGTTCCCCAGACTGCCTCTGGATTGTGTAGATGACTTAAGACACAAGACCAGATGCTTTAATGACTAGACCATCCGTCTGTGATTTGGGACATGCATATGTGAACTTTCTTCCATATGGATTCTCTGTGGGGCTCTGAATGACTAAATTGCTGGATCTCCCTTAGTTCTGCATGCTTAAAGTAAAAATGAGCTTTTCTCTGCAGCCTGCCTATGAAAGGTTTTGATGTAAACCTTCCAGTGGTCACTGCCATTCAATGAAGTGGTAGCCTTTCTTGCATTCAGAGACCAAAGGGGATCAAGGTTGCTTTCCTTTCAGCAGTCAGTAATGGGAGGAGGTAGTCCAAGCGTGGGCCTCAGGCTGCCATGCCCACATGCCAGCCTAGAGGAGAGCGCTGGGCTGACAAAACTGCCTCTGCTCCCCTGGTTCAAGGAAGGGGTAACCCATTGTAGCTGCTGCTTGCAGTCTGCTTGCTTTCCTACCTCCAGTGGTTATGTGGCATAACCACAGATGTCAAGTGTCGTGGTTTAACCCCAGTCCACAACAAACCAGCTGCTCGCTTACCCCCTCCTTCCTCCCACCTGTGGGATTGGAGGGAGAATTGGAAGGGCATGAGTAGGAAGACCCTTGGGTTGAGATAAGAACAGTTTGATGATAGAAATAAAATAATTTTTAAAATGTAATGAAAAAGAAAACAAAAGAGAGAAACAAAACCCAGGAAAAACAAGTGATGCAACTGCTAACCACCTGTCAGCCGATACCCAGCCAGCCTTTGAGCAGCAATTGCTGCCCCCTGGCTGACTCCCCACAGTTAGTATACTGAGCATGATGTCATATGGTATGGAATATCCCTTTGGCCAGTTTAGGTCAGCTATCCTGGCTATGCTTCCTTCCAGCTTCTTGTGCACTTCCTTGCTGGCAGAGCACGGGAAGCTGAAAAGTCCTTGACTTTGTATAAGCACTGCTTAGCAACAACTAAAACATCATTGTGGTACCACATTGTTCTCATGCTAAATTTGAAACACAGCACTATACCAGCTACTGGGAGGAAAACTAGCTGTATCCCAGCTGAAACGAGGCTGTGAAGTGTGGAAAGGGAACTGGTCCTTCAGCACGGTGGGAATGGGTGTCTCGGGGGGCTGCCTTCCCTGTGGTGTTACACAGGCTACATCCGCTGTGTGTTTTTGAGGCTTCTCGGAGCTGATGAGTTGCAAAAGATAAAAGGCCATGAGAAAAGTATGAGTTTCTGTTTGTGTAAGTTTAATGAGCCCTTACTAAAGGTTCAGTGCATAGACCCTGACCTGTTTCACTTCAAGCGTCAGGTATGTTTGAACTTTAAGTGAACATTAGCTAACACATATTTTTTTTCCTTCAAGAGGCCCTAAATCTCCAAATATTTTCTGGGATGTGAGTCCTTTACTCAGGTTTTTCATGACTAGATTTTGACAACTTTTGTCTGTGACACTTTTATTACCTTTTGAGCAAGTGGCAAGGCTGGATTCAGCCCATCGTGTAAGGGGAAGATCGGGTCTGTATCCCCTGGAGCTAGCTGCCCTCCTGGGGGAGCACTTAAAGTTTAAGGGACATATGTACTAAAATGAACTGCTAGCAAGTGGAAATGTTCTGGTGTCTACTGTGGGGAGATGGGGGGAGTGTGTGCCGAGACTCAAATAAATGCATTTGAGGAAAAAGAATGGATAACAAGCTAGTTCTTTTTCCCTTGTCCATTTTTTTAATGACCCCTTTAAAATTAAATGGGGAAGATAAAATGCTGGAAGCTAAACTTGCTTACCTCAAGTGAAAAAGGTAAAGGTAATGTCTGCATCCTAAATGGACTGAAACCACTAGCTATATTAGAAGTAAAACTGTGTTTAGGTGAGTACCCTCAAATAGTAGGATCTCTTTTTCCTGACTGCAAAATTTGGAGGATTTAATCAAGAGAAACAATTGTACAGTGAAGCTGATTAGACACAGCTGTCAAATCCACTAAGTAAGCACTTTTGAAAGTTAATGAAAAATTATTTTTTTCTTCATTTTGCATGTGTTTGGGAAAGAAAGGAACTTACTCATTAATATGGTGGAAGGGATAAGACACACAACTATATATTTCTATATTATTTCTATATATTGGTTATTACCTATTACAAATTCACTGAATCGAAAAGATGCTGCTGGACACTGTCCACCTCTGCTCCATCCCTGTGTGTATGAATGTTCTGGCAGAGTCTCCTGTAAACAGGATGTGGAGCTGTCAGGGCCCTGTTTGACTGCAGTTGTTGGTGTTTTGGAAAGTGTATGGACAAATTCTAGCTGCTTGTACTGCCTGTGTACTCGTGTGCATCTTTCTTCCTTTTCTTTTCCTGAGATGCTATTAATTTAATCTCTTTGAACTTGATCCCAAAGACCAAATACTCTGGATTAAACGCAGCATGTAATACTGCCTTTTGGTTTTTGCCATCACTGTGTTACTTTTCCTGTGACATTAATCTTGAATTGCTTGCAATAGCCTTAGAGCTGACTAACCTGTTTCTTGGTATTGCTATATGAACGATGCATTAATGATGCCTTACTGTGGTGTTTGGTTTTGAAAAAACAAGCATTGTTCTGATGTGGAGTTGAGACACAGACCCTGGTATATAAACCCTCTTGAAATGGAGACACACTTCAATGGAGAATCTCTAAATGGGATGCTTGAATGGTCTTTTTCCAAGTAAATAAATATTGCCTCTTACTTAGTTTCAAGAAACATGGCACACAGCTGCTCTTTACTCCTTGTTGTAAAATAATGGGCCATTTGCTGACTGCAACAAGCTATTGGCATTACTGCTAGCAGCTGCTGAACTCTTAGTGTCTAACTTAAACAGCTTATAAATGTTAATCATGCTGCAGTTTTGTTAGAGCTTGTCTACATATCCCAGAGGCACTAGCTAATATGTCACACTTTTTTCACATGAGCTGACGACGTTTCTTAGCAGAGATTCCAAACAGTAATTTCATAATTCAGTTTTACTGTGGTAGCTGAAGTTTGTTCAAAACGGCACTTTTAACTATAGCTTCACTAGTACTAGTATAGGCTTATTTAGACATGTTTCAGTAGGCTCAAAGCTGCTAAGCACGTGGTGGAATGATTACACAGTCGAAGGGAGTATGCTGTCTGCTTACTGACCTGTTGTTTGGAGATCTGACAAAGTAAAATCCAAATCTAAACTGAACAAAACCTGTTCAGTTTATCCCATGCTTCAGTTTAAAGTCACTTTCACATTGTAATGGTTTTGCTGCTATGCAAGTGTGAAAAGTTTACAGGAAATGTAAGGGTTGCTGTAGAAATGTATGTTAAGTTATCTGCATAATAAGCAATTAAATAATGTGCTGTGGCCTTTGAACAGTCCCTCCCACTCTTCAGCCAGTGGGAATGTGTTCTTAAAAACAAGACAAAGCTCCCAAGCAAACTAATCCTTTCCTTCCTTCAGGTCAGATTCTGCTAGTGTTCTCTGTAGAAAACACTGGTAAGGTCCCAGAATCTGGTTTTGAGCCTGTCAAAATGATGGTAAATATAGCACTACTGAAAGCATAGATAGTGAACTAGAACCTGCTGTATAGGAGTTTAACTTTATTTTAATCATTGTGAAGGTCAGAAAGAAGACAGTGTTGTTCCTAGTGCATGCCATATAAAGAAACTATGCTTACCACATCTAAAACACGTTCTCATGCGTAGTTTTATGGGAGCATCCAGTAGAACTTTTTCTCCCTAGGGCAGTGGTATATGTTTACCAAAACTGCACTTTGTGCCTAGAGGCTATGCTCACTACCAAACCAGTTGATATTGTAGTTAGTCTAGGCTTCTGGTATCAGCCTGTGAACACAGGTTAACATAACTACAACACAACCATTCCTGAACAAGGCTATATACTCTCTGCCGTGTGCTTGGATGGTGCTTTGGTTGTGTGCATGTATGCTGTTACTCTTCAGGGTTCTCTCCTGGCTGCTTGCAGAGGAATTTCAGTCCCTAAAGAGACATGCTGGACAGGGACAAGTACTGCAGACTGATGCTAAACAGATCCTATCCTGTAAGGTGGAAGGTCTTGACTTGAGCTGGAACCTCTTGGGCTTTACAAGATAGACTTCATATAACGAAGTATGGTTTAGAATGTGGAAGATTATAAAAAGGATTCTTTGTGGTTGTTAAAGTATCAAACCACAGATAGGTAAGGCTAACACTACAGCATTTAGAAATCTGTGAGCAAGGGTTTGATCTCAAAACATTCAGTCATCTTATTTCCAAGGACAGGAGTAAATGTCACTCTTGAAGTAGGTGGATGTGAGAATTGTTTCTGGACTTGCTCCTAAAAGCCTGGAGAAAGAGGGGGTAGTACACGATCTGGTAGTTTTTGGTTAGAAGTGAAACAGTAAACTCTTTGGGAAATTAGAGGGGACTCCAGATTTTGTGTGTGTGGTTAAATTATAATTGCATGACTG
Source organism: Phalacrocorax carbo (assembly GCF_963921805.1). Classification (NCBI taxonomy): domain Eukaryota; kingdom Metazoa; phylum Chordata; class Aves; order Suliformes; family Phalacrocoracidae; genus Phalacrocorax; species Phalacrocorax carbo. The sequence continues at coordinate 53,695,584 of NC_087513.1, forward strand.
ATGTTTTCGGAAAGGCATAATTGTAAAAAGAATTTTGGAATTTTAAAAAACTTCTGAGCTTGCTTATTTGTAAAGAAGTGGTGGATGGTCATACTCTATCATTGCTGGTCATATCTTTTTCAGTGCTTTTCACTGGGTTTCTAGTGTGTTCTCCCCTCCTTCCCCCCAGGTCCACCTAAAAATTCTGCTGTTGCCCTTTTAATTCTGTCCCATCTACATGCATGTCTTGTGCAGCAGATAGATAATCTCAGCCAGCTGTTTCACAACCTTAAACATCCACAGCAGTACTTAAATGAAAGAAGGAAAACCCCAATCAGATTTAATATCTCAGTGATGACTCTGTGTGCCTTATTTTGGATCTGGAAGTAACTTTCTTGTGCTGCTTTCTTAAACTGGCAGAATGGAAGCATACTAAAATGGCTGAGTAAAAGAAATGAGTTAAGAATATGGTGACGTGAATTTTGGTTCTCTTCAAAAATTCTCATCCAGAAACACCTTATTGTGACTGCACTCTAAAACTTAGGATTTTTTTCGACCACATGCATGTATTTGGGCTTTGGTGTGAATTGGATGCTGACAAAAAGCATTACATGACTTGATGAAATTGTCTGACACACATAGAAAGCTGTGTACCTGACAAATCTTGGCTGGTACTATGGTCTTGGGGATGATCTTGGAGATCAATCTCAACTGAAAAATTGAAATGGACAAAGAAATGAATCCTCCTGAGTAAGAAGCTTTCATTGTTTTTGTTTGATAATTCTGTAACCCTACTGAAAAGTCTGAATGGATGAGCTAAATGTTGTTCCAAGTCTCTGAGCATAAATAATAAATTGATCTTGAATGTGAAGTCCTGCATTCAAGGATTTGACTTTGGATTTGTAGATTTCAAGAAAGCAATAGTTAAAGGAGCTGGCACAACTTAGAAGCAATGTATGGTGTAGGGTGTTAAGCATTTCTTTGCAGCTGTACAGTTTGAAACCCAAATAGGCTAGTGACCTGCCAATTGCCTGTCCAGGTAGGGAGGTGCATCACCAGTACCATCGTTCATATTACCCTTGTGACTCACAAGTAGGAAGAGACACCCAAGTTTATTGGGGAGTAACTTGTGTGTTAGTAGATAATTTGCACGGAGAGAAGGGAAGCGGTGAAGAACTGAAATATGAAAAGGTGCAAAAGAAAGATTGTCAAAAGTACTAATTACTCTTTTTTTTTTTCTTCCCTCCTCCCCCCACCCCCCAGCAGACTGTCAAGTGCTGACCTTCTTGGTCTACTAAGTTATTATAAACTTTTGCTGCTCTGCAAACATACAAAGATGTCTCGCAGCCCTGATGCTAAGGAAGACCCTGTGGAATGCCCCCTTTGCATGGAGCCTCTGGAAATTGATGACATCAACTTCTTCCCTTGCACCTGTGGCTACCAAATCTGTCGTTTCTGTTGGCATCGTATCCGCACTGATGAGAATGGACTTTGTCCTGCTTGCAGAAAGGTAAATATCCTGGAACAGCGGCTTGTCTTGCACATATCGCAAGGCTCTTGCATTGTCTTGGTACCAAAGACATCCTTTTCCTTCAGGGAAACATTCGTCTAGTTATGGCCTAGATCAAGGGTGAGGTGTTGCATCTTTCAGAGTCTGTCTGCATATGTGTTGAAGCTGTTGTGCAATGGCTAGTCATGGTTTGTTAAATTCAGAACTGGATTAATAGGGAAGGCTGTGGATCAGAACCAAGGCATGTTGATGCTGGGAGAACTGCAAAAAAAAAAAAAAATCCTTTGAGTTGGGGTGCTCATGCATTGACAAAGTCTTTTCAGGAAGGACAGTGAGGATTCCAGCATCAGGGGTTTGCTGAGGGCCAAGGTTCAGCTAAACTAGCAGAACTGTCTGAGGCAAGCTTGTAAAGCACCTGCTTGTTTTGTTTGTGGCACCGAAGCTGTATTTTTCTGGACACTGAACATGTGAAACCTGTGGAAAACATATCCAATGGTGTTAAACTTTAAAGCATTTCAAAATCTAGGCTAAATCCGTTTGTCTGATATTCTGATCTTGTTGCCAGATGCATAAAGGTAGTACTTTGAGAGTCACACTTAATATCTCCCTGTCTTTTAATTGATGTCTGGCTGGTACTTTGGTTGACCACAATGACAAACTTCAGCTTCACTAAGTTGCCTGCTTTTTTTCCCTTGAATTATTTTCTTCCTCCTCTTAGTATTTCGCTTAACCTCATTATTTCCTTATCTTCAGTGTTTAATAAAATTCTCTCTCAATATCTTCTTCTCTTTAATGACTTCCCTTGATTGTAACCTTCTTGCCTGGCCTTCCTCTTTTTGTAATTGCAGCTGCATACGTCCCCTCTCTCTCCTGCTACTTAATTGTCATCCTGTGCTGAGTTTGCCTTTGCTGGCTTCCTGTCTCGTATTACAGCTCCCTTTTCAGACCCCAAGTAATCTTACTTGGTCTTGCTATCTTTATTCATTGCCACAGCTTTCTATAAGTACTTCCATTCATATTTTCTTGCTGCTCTTTTGGGCTTTGGCTACACTAGAGCTATCACTCCTAACCTGTGTTTGGATGCCTCTACAAGCCTGAAGGTTGTCCTACAGCAACATATATATGTTAACAAATTGTGCAAATTTGCTGTGATATTTGAGCTGTATGTTCTACAAGGAAGATCCACCTGTCATCAGCCAGATCAGTCTCCACATGTGGTATCTGCTGTAGATGACACATGCTGTATAGTAAATGTCATAGTACAAGCAAATTTTTACTCTTCTGGTACAACATGAGATTTCTGGAATTTCCTTGTTCATTTACCTGGATTTATTACGCTACTTCTTGCCAACAACTATTTGATTCATCTCTGCTTGTTCGTTATTGGAAGCTTGTGGAATATATCTAAAAAAAAAATCACAGAAGCAGCATGCTATTCACTGCCTCTGGGTGTCTGAATTCTTTGAAATATGGATACTGCCACAGCTGAACTTCTTAATGTGGAATAAATATGTTTATGTTTGGATGTGGAAATATTTTGCCAAATTGGATACAGTTTGCTCAGAAAGTTTCAGAAAAAAAGCTAGAGTGCCACAATTGGAATGAAGTACATGGACTGTTCCAGGAGAGGAAGGATGCCTCTTCTTTCACAATGGACGAGGATTATGTTCTTGATGCTGTCTTCATCCATGGACTACAAGATGATGTTGAGTAGAATTGCAGCTTTGTCACTGGATTGTAGGAGATTTGCATGGAGGAGGCTGAGGAATATGTGCCTTTCATGGCATACACGAAGACTCTGTGCACAGAGGCCCCATCAACATCTTGGGAATAAATCATTTCAAGCTACACAGCTGATGGCTGCATCAAATAGATCTCAAGAAGATACCTTTGAAGTGTGCTGGACCTTCTGAACCAGGTATATGTGTATCTGTATGTGTGTGTATATATATCTGTATATATGCAGTGTATCTTAATAGTTCTGATCTGTGTACTGAGGTTTCTGGGGAAAATTTCTAAGCAGTTTTCTAATTCATATCTATTATGGTGTGTATTGGTTGTGACCATGTGAAATGTTGAAGCACAGAAAATGGTAAAGCAACAAAACTTTTGCAGCAAAGTTTATAGTAGGTATGATGATTTCAGCAGGTATGTCATGTTTATAATGTGTATACCTGTGCAGGATACCTACTGCAAAATGGACTGTGAATAAACATATACTAAAGCAAGGCTGAGTATGTTATGCCCAATTACATAATAGAAAACTGCTATTTGCGCCAATGGTACTGAATGCAATGCTAGCTCGCTGGCGGTTTGGTCACTAGTCTGTGGAGAGGAGCAACAAAGTTGTTCCCTATCTAGGGAATTTGGTTGAATGGTTTGGGAGAGATTTTGGAGAAGTCTATAATAGTAGTGCCTATGCCATTACTTTCATAGCTCTTAACTGTGCATTGTATATATACCATTATTTTCCTAAGCTGCTCTAATTTACTTCTAACTGAAAAGATGTTAGCTTGCAGTTTTTCTACAAAGGAGTAAATACTTCTACATGCTTGAACTGTTATAGCTTAACATTTGCATGGGCAGAATATATTCATGGGGTTTCAGTCAATTGAGTTAGGAAGTCTTAAGTTTCATCCTGTCACTAACAGTAGTAGACACTTTGTTTTGATTTGTGAAAGTGAGGTGCTAGTATGAATTTAAATTGAATGCTGGTTGGAAGCTAGTACTTGTTAGTCTTAACACATTCAAAGCTTTCTAAACTTTGTCTGAATCTTCTGAAATAGATTCTAAATTGTTCCCGTTTAATTCATTAACTACAAAAGGTATTTTCTTAACTAATAGAAGTGAACTGCTTTGAGTTCCTGATGTCCTTCAGAATTGTAGGTGTAGTCAATTGTAAGATGCTAAGCAAGCCTTCCTGTTTTTTCCAGTCGATTTATTAACTGTGAGTGAAATAGCTGCTAACTAGTCAAATTAGAATGAAAATATGCTGTCCTCAAAAGAGACTTCTGTAGCCAAAAGCTGGTTTACAGGTCACCAGACTTGCTGGTTCTGGTTGTGAAGCCAGTGATTTTTATTTTTGCAGTAACTTTTCTTTAAAATTCAGTGGCCCAGGTATTATTTGTCATATGAATAATATGTACCATTTCAGTTGCTTGTGTTGCATTAATAGAGCATAGCACACTCAGACCTTAGTGTTAGTTGTTGCAGTTCTTAAATCTAACAATAAAAAAAGCCTAGCTCCTTCACATTTCTAAATTGCTTTGCCTTTCCACTAAATAATATGACTTGATGCATGGCTTTTTCCTGCGGTGTAGCTTTCCCTGGTTCTCCAGTTCCTTGACTTACTGAGCTTTATTCCTCCTAGCACCTTGTGTTAGAGATATAGAGATTGTAAACTGCCACATTTATGACCAAGAAACTAACATGTTTTAAGCATGTTTTTGTCCATGTTTCTTCTGATTCTATGTAAAAGGAACTCCTGGTCTTAATGCAGTCTCCAAATGTGAGTTGTTTCCTCTGGTGCTTTTAATCCCATAACTGAGTAGTTTGGTGCAACAAATGATATTTAGAAATCTATAGGAAATCGCAATTTTTTAATTCTAGATAGAAGTAATATGGTGTATACTATGCATAAACATTACTGACTGTCTCTGTATTTCTCATTTCAGAACGTATTCGGTAGCAAGGCAGCAACTGGGAAATGTTGGTACATCCATTGTGTGGAAGGAATGTGACACATCTGGGAATGACAAAAGCAAAGTGCTTGATAAATCCCAGCTCAGCTTTCAACAACTGGGAAAATGTGGGGGAAAAAAGTCTGAAATAAAACTTAAGTGACAAGACATAGTCAGAAAGACTGAGAATTCATCAAGTGCCGTCTCTGATTAAAGAAACAAAACTACAGAAGAGACACTCGAACTTTTGACGAAGTTCTTGTAGGACTACCAGCAACTTGCAGTTAGTGTAAACAAAAATCTGGTCATTTGCCATGTTGGCACATCTTGTTTAGGTGGCTTCTGTGTTTTTTTCTGAAGAGGACTGTATAACTGCAGCGGAGGGTGTCAGCTAAACTTCGTGAATTGGTGACTAAACTTAGTCAGTGAATCTTTTAACGTCTTGCATCTGCGAATATGTAAATGCTGATAACATTTGATGTAACTACTTTGCTTGGATCTCAAATCCTCTACCAGCTAACAAATTGGTGATAGTAGGTTAAACAAGTATTTTATGCTTTTTCAAATTTTTTAAATTATTTTTTAAAAGTCATGACAGTAGCACTGCTACTTTAGCTTTTGCAAGACCTGAGAGCTTCTGGTACCTGTGGTCCTACCCCTATTTTGTAGGGTTGGACACAGTAAACAACAGATGAACTGGTACTGTGAGATATACCAGCAGTTAGTCCACCTTGATTGGCTTTCAGAGCCATGCCTTCCCTTCATGAGTTCTTTCTGTAGTTGAACTTATCTGAGTTCAGGAACTTCAACAGTGTGGGAAGGAATCACTCTGAAGATGAAATAAGTTATTGTCCTATTTGTAGACTGCCTTCATGTCCTTATTTGAAAGGAGCAGGCTTTATAATACTTTTTTCAAAATTAGCTTCTGAAATGTTGGTGTTGTGCCTAAGTGCTTTCCTCCCTCCTTAAATATACAATATCTCATATCTGTCATCCTGCCACACATCATATATAGAAAGGAAAATAATCTGTCACTGCTTAGGATAGGGTTTCTGATCTATTTTGGGGATTCAAGAGGTGCATGCAGATTCATTTACAGGTCTTGCAAGTCAGGATATCCAGCTACTCATTAAACACATCCTAGGTGGTATATATATGAAACAGCTCTACAGTATCTGGCAAGAACTTTTGATGATTCTGTTGTTCAAGCAAGTCTGTTATCCATGGTGGCAAATCAACTGCTGCTACTTCTTAATGACTGAAATCCTCATTCAGGCAGTCTCATACTTTCTGCTGAGATTTCTCTTCCCTGATTCTGAAGTTGCTGTGTAGTTTTGTGCCTCTCAGCAGTTCTTGTGCTCTCCTGTACAAATACAAGCTACTAGTTTTACTATGGACAAAGAAACGTTCTGTTCAGGGTTATGCTTGAGCTACCGTGGATGTTTCCTGACTAATGTTCAGGACCTCCAGTAGCACATAGCTGTACAGAGAAGGAGCATACCATCTTGCTTGCTTCTGATTTGAGAATATGCTCCAAATGCATCTCTACTTGGCAGGAAAGAAGCTGATGAACTTTGGCAGTTTGCTGTAGTTTTCTTGGACCTTCAGGAGCCTTACTGAACACTATTACTTCATTTCTTGCACGGTACCAGAGCAGCACACTTGCAAGCCTTGCCTTGTGTAGTATGTGATGTGGAGAATCTGAAAAAATGGATTGTGGGTATGGTACCACATCACTTGATATAGGGCCAGCCGTTTTGTTTTTGGAACTGTAACTACCTTACACTGGTGCACTTGTTTTCTTCCCATTCCTATCTGAACTCAGCTTGACTGTGATAACTGAATTAACTATCTTTTTGCCAAGCAGTCTTAATCTTCCCTAAACCAAAACAATATCTACTCTTTATTCTACCTGATTGACTAACACAGACTTTGAGAAGCTCTTTAAATAAGTGAAATGCCTTGCAGAATTATTCTGTGTCTCTCAAGTCCTCATGTGTACGTGTGTTAAAACTCTAGCTATAGCCAATGATTATCTTATCTCAAATGACCTTACTAACAGGTCACTGCTGTTCATCAGGTACATTGTGAAATCTGCATAAGTTATTCCGTGTTACTTGTGAATAACATAACTTTTTAAGAAATCGTAGTTTTAACTGTTCTTCAGGGGTAACGGGAGTCCTTAGTGTCTTTTCACATTAAGGACTTAGTTGTGTTCCTTTGGCTACTGCTAAAGTATCTTACAAGTGTAAATTCCTTTGATACTAAATACATGTTCGAGAGGACTTGGTGTTTAACCATGAGATGCCATCTGCTGAAGTCAACTGCAGGATCTTTTCAGAAGATGTCTCAAGTATAGCAAAATGATGCTGAACTTGAAACTTTGAACTGTAGAATGGATCTTGTTTTGTTTGGGAATGTACTCAAAAGACTATTAGGTGCACTTGGTGGCTTTTTCAGTAGCATCGTGCAAGTATGAGGAATATATGCTTTTAACCTAAACCTTAATTTTATCTGCTGTTGTAGATTTTTCTCAGGTCATTTAGTACGACTAGTTATGTATTCTACCATTAACAGAGGACAGTAAGGAAAAAGTTAAATTCATTTTTGTTGGACTTGCACACTGAAACCTTTGGTTTTGGTAGTACAAGCAAAGAAATTGGCTCAACATATTGGTGAGCTTAACTTTATCTTAAGTCTTTACCTTAACGCACATCTCCTGTACTCTACTTTTTTTTTACTTTGTATCAGTGTTTACAAACTCTTTTTGTTTGAGATGTATTTTAATATACTTGCTTCTGTGCTTAGTGTTGCTTTATATATAAAGTGTGAAATCTAACTCTTCAGTCTGAGAAACTGGGACAGGTAAGGAATATGGGGCTGCTTTGAAGTGTAATCAGGACCAGAGGACAGTGTTCAGTAGTCTGCAAGACCAGGCTAAAATAGTGCCTTTACAACAATGCTCTGTGTGAATAAAGCAATCCTTCTAGGTAACACTGAGGACACTTGTACTTCTGCTGGATACTTTTGAGATTAAAATCTACAGTGTTATGTCTGTGTTTGAGGAGTTATCTGTACATCATAATCTTGACGTTAAAAATGTACCTTTGTCCAGGGAAGACAAAGCCCAAGTTTCAAACTGGTACATAAACCTGATGAGAATACTATTAAGTCAGTATACAGTAACTGTATTGAAATCTGTCTCTTCACTAGAAGTTAACTATGTAAAGATTGAGCCATGTAATGGTGTTACTGTCTGGAACTTGGTGGGCCACTGAAATCACGTTTCTATTTTGATTTCTTATCCTGTAGTCTTTACTTTGTTAATACACTTAAGTATCCAAATCTGTATCAGACAACTAAATATAAAGTGAATATGCAGGGCATGCTTTCACCCTGCTTCCTATGCTATGTTACTGAAATCCTAACAAGATATGTTGGCTGTCATGTTGCAGCTGCTTGCAGTGTTACCAAACTGACTAGGCACCTGGGTTAAAATGTGGCTATTGCCCAAATCAGTATTATATATATAAAGAGGAGAAGTAAAAATACTCAAGATGTTCCTTTCCAGAAGGACTGAATATGCTACTTTTATAGTGTGGCTGGCTATAACAATCAGAATGGTGTAACAAATGAAATTAGTGTGTTAGAACTTCAGGATTAATAATTTTCAAATGCATTTTCTTACATGGGTTGTTTTTAATGGTATCTGTTATATTTAGCCATATCCAGAAGATCCAGCAGTGTACAAACCACTCTCCCAGGAAGAGCTGCAAAGGATAAAAAATGAAAAGAAACAAAAACAAAATGAGAGGAAACAGAAGATATCAGAGAACCGCAAACACTTGGCCAGTGTACGGGTTGTACAGAAGAACCTTGTCTTCGTGGTAGGGCTGTCTCAGCGCCTAGCAGATCCAGAGGTAAGAGGGTTCACATTTGCAGATCTTGCTCCTAATTTACTGTAGTGGAGCCATGGGAATACCCTTTTCCCCACACTTGCTGTCTCCCTGATGGGTACAAAATGAAGCAGCATTGAAACGGTTCACTGCTGCTGAGGTCCCCTCTTAATGGAACATACTCAGCTTCCTCCTCCAAAATAACTTCAGTAAGTGTTTGTCTTTGCTTTTGGGAGTACAGATGCTCTTTTTTTTAGGAAATTTTTCTTTGTATTTGTTTAAAAATGCCTTGTTGTTAAGTGAAAAATAAGCTTCAGGATTTTTTTAAGGTGCTCATTTTCCTAGGCTAGATTGGCTGGCAATATACAGCTGTGTCATACATCACCAATTCGAAAATGGGAGCTTGGTTGGATTATAAAGAACAAATATGAAGTGTAGCACAAACTTGTAGGGTGAGAAGAAAAAAACCAATGCTTGAAGTGTAACTGGAAAGGAGCATAAAAGCGATGTCAGTTGAGGGGAATATTAATAAGAGGAAGACCCAAGAAAGAGTTGGCTTGCTACCCTGCATCATCAAAAAGAAGCTTTTCATTTGAGAAAACTGATTGTTTTTAAAATATTTTACTTCTGTCGTGAGTCAGCTGCAGGTGGCTAATGGAATTAGTGCTAATGAGTACAAAGTACTGTGAATTAAAATATAGAGTGAATGTGCTGCAGGATAGGATAGGATAGAGATCTTCAAAACTACTCTGCTAAGTTAAATTCAACTGATTGGACTAAACTGTCTGGAGAAGTCTCAAAGAAGTGGCTGTTTCTGAGGACTCAAGAGTATGGGCTGCATTTTGGTAGACTAGGAAAGAACAAATATAAAAAGCTGCTTTTAGAGGAGGGGAAAAAAGGAGGGGATATGAAGGGGAGAGAAAAGTCAAAGTTAAACTGATCTGGCATGTAACATGTCCATTTCTACAAGAATATAGCAACAAGTATTTGCAAGCAGCTGTCAATACTGGCTTGGTGCTATTTATTACTGAAAAATGTGTTTGGTTTCTTTGACCAGATAAAAGATTTGTGAGTAATAGAAGTAATAGTATATACAGTTAATTTTTTTAACCTCTGATAATTCCACACTGAATACTTGAAGTAATTAGAAGTGGGTTTATTGGTGTAGTAAGGGGTGGGGGTGTTATGCTAGGATTGGAGGTAGCAGCATTCTCACTGACATACCAGAAGATAATGTATACCTACTGAATCTTACACATAGCACCAAGATTTCTTGATTTCCAAGAAACCTAGCCTGAAAGAGAGAGAGAGCTTAAAAAAACCCCCCAACTATTCAGTGTAATCAATTTAAGCTTTCCACTTCAGCAGGCAAAAAAATCCTGCACAAATAAAGACTGTGGAATGGGAGATTGGCTGCTGTTTGCTGTTTCTGGAAATAGATCTGTGGATCGTAATGGAGTACAGATGGATCCACTTCTCTTGACATGCTCTTGTGAAAATTGTGACGGCAATGCTGTCATATCTTATCAGGAGTATAATCTGCAAGACACTTGAAGAAACTCTTCCGCTTTACTCAGGATTGTCAGTCTCCTCTGGAATGATGCCTGCGGGTGGGTGTAGGATCTTTTAGGAGGGTGTAGAATAAGTGAAGAGCAGTTAGAAGAGACCAGTGAGTGGCTGGTTGTCTATACAACAAGCCCTGTAGTTCTACAGGATGTTCCAGATGTGGTTAATGCTGTTAGATCTTGAAGATGTTGATGCTTCCTTGCGAAGGCAGAGGAGGTGGTTAGGTAAAGAAGTTCTTGGATCGATACAGTTTAAATGTACTATCCAGTGTTAATATGAAAACAGAGCTGGGGAAACAAATCTTCCTTTTTAACATCTCAGGTTAGAGTCTAGAACTAGAAATACCCTTAGCTTATCTAGCTTCAGTTTGAGTAGTCAGTACTTCTGCACCTGCTTCCATCACGGGGACAGAAAAAGAAAGGCTTTTGGTACCAAATGTATCAGATATATTACCTATTTCATTGGTACGCAGGTAACAGTTATTCAACAGAGTTGCTTAATGTGCTGGAGATGTTCCTGCTTTGCACAGGATCCCTAAATGGTGTGTCATTGCTGCCTGATGCAGGGAAGGGTGAGACAGGAAGTGGGTTTTTTGGGTGGTTTTTGTTTTTGTTTTCCTCAGGGATGTGATATTCATTTCAGCATGATGTTGATTCTGAAATGGTTTTTCTTGCCTCTGGGAAGTGTCATATATTGTCTTCCTGTACATAGCTTGGTCTTCTGAAAACTGGAGGCTATCTTGAGCTAATTGGTTTATTCTCTTTGGAGTGGGGCAAGTGAATCAGGATTCAGCATTTTGTTCCTAGCAGCTAATATATCTGAATGCAAGTTTAAGGTGGTTATTTATTTTAAAACTGGAATGAATGTGATATTCCCCCCCCCCCCCCCCAAAAAAAAATAAATAAAAATTTATAAAATAGATAAATATGGGAATATTTCATGCTGAATGGGATGTATCTTGCCAGGGTAGGGTTTGAGTAATCTGAGTACCAAACAAAATTTTAAAAATACAATGTTAAATGTGGAATATCCGCCATTTAATTTCGTTACTGCAGTGGCAACGTACTCTGTATTGCAAGTAACCGTGTTTTATGCTGGAAAACAAACATACATCTACATGCTCTCTTCTTTGTAGAAGAGACCTGTTTTTTATTAGTTAAAGGCTTTAGTTGCACAGTTACACAGAAGAATAAGTACAGCCCTGTATGAATTATCTTTCCAATATACTACTTTAACTTTCTTTTCTTGTAGGTTTTGAAACGACCAGAATATTTTGGGAAGTTTGGTAAAATACATAAAGTTGTCATTAATAACAGCACATCATACGCAGGCTCACAGGTAAGTCAGAGGCCCTTATTTTTTTATTTGTTTAGAGAAATAGTGTGAAGAGTGAATCTGGGGCCCCCTACTTCTGATTAAGCCATAGATTAAAGAAGTAAGAAGAAAAATACAGCATTGCAAAAATCAAATTACTGTTAAGTTACTGACGTATCGTCCAATCAGACTCTGAAAGTTGGATGCACGATACAATGTAGAAAGACTAAAAACTGGGAGATGGGATGAGAACCTTCAAAAAAGCAGCAACGTGGCATTTATTCACTAATCTGCATTTCAGGGATAAAACACCTTTAAGTATTTTTACAACTTTCAAGCAATGTTTTGATGCATGTCATCTTTTCCCCATTCCTTATGCATCACATCTAGATTTTTATGAATTCTAGAATTTGTCAGTTTTCGTGTTAAAAACATGTAGCTGTGAATATACCAGTTTATGAAGCAAGCTGCTAAAAAGACAGCTTAATGTTCAGATCTGTCTGGGGGGAGAAAAAAAAACACCACCAAAATGGTATGTTTTCTTTCTAGGGTCCAAGTGCCAGTGCATATGTAACCTACATCCGGTCAGAAGATGCTCTCAGAGCCATACAGTGTGTCAATAATGTGGTGGTAGACGGCAGAACACTTAAGGTGGTAATATTTTTTAACATTCTTATGTGTATGTGCTAGGACACTAATATCAGTGCATAGTATAAAATTTTATTTGTATGGATATGCTTGTGTTGATGAACGAAAATGTCCAGTTTATTGGGTATTGGGTTTTGACCTATTTCCCTAGCATTAATCCCAACATGGAAGTTCAGTGAGCTTCCAGCAGGCAATGTTTTAGGGGTTTAGCAGGTAACTTCTTGAAACAAAGGTCTGAGACAGAAAGAGATTGCCCACCTCCCCCTTCCCACAGTGGCTTTTTTGTTGTATAGCTTAATAGCACAGTGTGAAAACCTGATTATTTGCTTTTACAGAGCATTTCTGTAGTCCAAACACCACACCTTTCAAAATTTTCCTGGCAAATGCAAGTTTTTTCCTTTTGATATCTGTATAAACAGGTATTCAGGCTGACTTGGCCAAATTGGTGCCTATAGAAAATCTAGTTTAGTATTAATTTCCTGACCCTACTACAAAACATTAACCAGTTTTGTGTAGTACAAACTCATAACTACTTATTTGGCTTCTTATGATTATGAATGCAAACACTTACTGAGGCTCTTATTTTGGTGTTTGTTTAGATTGAATGAAAATAGAAATACACCCTAGTTTTCTAATCCTCATGTATGTAGATTTCTCAGAAATGGATCTCCTAGTCCATCTGCATAAAAAGGCATTATGATGGAACTCCAAATTTTGGGAAGGACTCTTCTTTTTGCAAATACAGCGTTTTGGAGTTTTTTTGACCCCTTACACTGCGAAAGGCATTTTTAACTCCCAGTACTTACATAATTATTTTTTTCTTCAGGCATCATTAGGTACAACAAAATATTGCAGTTATTTTCTAAAAAATATGCAGTGTCCAAAACCAGACTGCATGTATCTACATGAGCTGGGAGATGAAGCAGCCAGTTTCACAAAAGAAGAAATGCAGGTAAGTGTAATATGGGAAACACAGGAAATGCGGCATGTATGTATTTTATGGTATATAATTTAATCAAATATGTGTATAAGGTAGCCTTTTGCTGAATGTTATGGCAGAGCTGAATTTTGAAATCCAAAAGGTGACCAACCAGTTGGATATTGGAAGTGAACGGTTAATTTCTTTCATTGCATGCTGCTTTTAAGGCTGAAAAGTCCACTGAGTGTTCATGAGTCAAAAAGATGGAGATAAACTCTTAGCCAAGAACTCAAGTAACCTTGAATTAGCCGCTTGCCCTTTGTTCATACCAATGCAAGGTAACATATGTTATTTTAAATCTCTGTGAAAGAAGTTACAGTAGATCTGGGTTTTCCTGTAGGTTTTATGTTTGTGGCTGGTTATCATGGCTTAGCTATTGTGCTGCTGTTTGACCATGCCATCTGAATTCTGATATGCCTTTTAGGATATCCTTTTAGGATATCAGATAGGATGTCAGGAAGGATATAGAAACATTTTGGAAATAAAACATGAGGGTGACTGTAGTAGAGCATAAATACGGATATAGGGATTTTTAAAATGATCTCAACATTAGAATGCTTGTTATCTAGAGTGGGGAAGCAAGTAAATGAATAGCTTTTGCTTCTTAAAGGTGGTGCAGTCTGAGTTCTTTTAAGTCTGGGTCTGTCTTTCTATGAGGTATGATGAAGCTTTTAAACTCAATCTTGAGTATGCAAGCCATGTGTCCATGCTGCAGTTTTTGCATGTGGTCTGTCCGTGAAGCAGGTACTAGCAAAAATGTACAATTAGTAGGCTGATGTAAGCCAGAAAATGAGAAAGAATGTCCATATCCATTAAACTTTTTTTTTCACAAATTAGCAGTTATTTCTGAGGATTTCAGCTACCTTTTCATAAATTAAAAAAAAATACCCTGCTGGTTCAGGTGAATAGTCCCTGTTGTGATCTACTGGTTCTTTTCAGTTTAACTGAAGAAAGTCTCTGACAGTGAGGTTGGGAGTTTAGGTAAGGTAGGCTGGAGATGCTACGTTTGGCTTCTGGATTGCTTGTTATAAATAAAGCATGATTACTTCAAGCTCCTATGTAGGATTTTAATCTTGTTTCTTTTGTACGTTTATGTGACAGGTAGGTGAGCTTAGGACTGGCCTGAGGTTCCTGGCCATGATGTTCAGTCTTTTGCCACTGAAGTCTTAAGCAAGATGAGATACTTGGGGATGGTGTGTGTGTGTGTTCTTACTCAGCTGCTTAATGTTTGCAGTGCAGATCTGTGGATCTGAGCTAGCTGCTTATATTCTATTCATAGCAGTTGGTGAAAGAAGCATTGAGGTGAACCACACTCTAGAACCACGCTTTCTTCTACTGTTGTAGTAGCTTGGGTGTAGACACTGACAAAGTTGGGTAAGATGATGCATACACCAGATGTTTGAGTCCTTTTTTGAGGGTTGTGTGGGTTGACTACATAGAAAAAGACGCAATCAGAATTAACCAGTAATGGAGATCTGGAGAATTAAGTAGCAAAAAACTGGAGATCTTTATAGTGTTTGAGTGACTTGGGGTGTTCAAATGGGATATGCCGTTGTCCCTCTAAATGAGCCCATAAGGGAATTTAGTTTCTCAGCAGTACTGTTTTTTTTAATTTTGTCAAATATTCCTACTTATTTTTTTCTCAAAAAGCAAGTAATAGTTTTCTTCTAGGTTGTAGTATTTTTCTGAGGATGTCCACATTGCCTGTGCATAAATTCCATTCTTGTTCCAACAAAACATTTATAAAGGGAATGAATTAAGGAATGGACAAATGTTAATTTTAGGTGTACAAGGAGTGTGAGAGCTTTTAAATCAATACTTAAGATGCGATAGATAATAACATATGTGTTCCAGTCGTCAGGTTCAGAAGGCCTGACCATAAATCTTGGCACTCATTTCCTTTGCTAAAGGACATTTCTTAGTAGCTGGAAACTCTAGATGAAAGCTATTGACACCCTCAAATTCACTGTTCTATTTTGCACCTTTATTCAACTCATTACAATACTTAACTTGCAAATAGTAATTCATAGGTTGGTGTGGTGTATGTGGTATAACAACCTACAAAAAGGTGAATGCTCATCTTGAACTTGTTTCCAATGTCACTTTAAATGTTAGGGTGGATGGATCTTGCTGGTTTTCTCTTAAAATATTTTGTCACAGAACCTTATAGGTAAGCTAGACTGAAAAATGCTTTCTTCCTTCACTTGCCAGGTATAATATTTTGGAGCTAGAGTGGGCTGCCTCAGTTTCTGAAAGCAAAAAATTGTTCTCAATTAATTCAATTAGGTAAAAGAATATTTTGATTTCTCAGTTATTAAAAAGAATGATTGATCAGTTGTTGCTCAGAATGTACTACTTGTCACATGATAGTTACCAGTCTGACCACCTCAGCCGTTTTCATTAAGCTGACATAAAATTGCTTCCATTTTGGAACATTTGAATTAAAAGATAGACTCCTTGCTCCTTCCTGTTGATGTATCAAATGCAGGCTGCCTTGGAGATTCAGCTGTTTGTGATTTAGAAGGTATACTATGAAACTCTTGATTAGAACTGAACAAGTTTGAATAAGGTTATAACTATTTTTCTGCTTTAGAAGTCTCCAAAGAAATTATAAATTAGTAAATACATCCAAGTCATTTCTAGTCAAGCTTTAGATTTGTTAGGATCAAGTCTGTGCCGAGATGCACTCTTTTGAGTTTGTTAGGAGTGACCTGTTGAGTTGTTAAAGCTCAGTTAGTAAGCTTTGGGACATATATTTATATACAAAAAATACTTTTTACATCTATAAAGATATATTTTAAGCCAGTATTCATTCATTGTGAGTTTCTCTTTCCTTAGGCGGGTAAGCACCAGGAATATGAACAGAAACTACTGCAAGAATTATATAAACTAAACCCCAACTTTCTCCAGTTATCTACGGGTACAGTTGACAAGAACAAGAACAAAGTGACAGCACTGCAGAGGTATGATGCGTAAGTACTGATGCTGGACTGCCTGGCTATGCTTGCTTCCTGGTTATTCCCAAAGAGAACTTTCTCACTCCTGTTGCATCCCCAAAGTTGCCGGCTCTTTTTATTGGCTATTATATGATAAACGCTTATGCCAGTTTTCTCTGTGGACTGCTTTGATCTAATACAAAGTATGTGTGAGTCTTATTTAGTAAAGAAATGTTTTTCTGCTGTGTGCATTTGGATCACTAGTTCAGAACAAGGTATTCTTATTCGGAAAGATCTGTGTTTTATATTTGAATAAACACATAATGTTAAAGACCAGATGTCTGCTTTCTTGGTATGGTGCCATGATGAATGCAGTCTGTACTCTCACAACTGAGACACCTTATAGGCTCGATATGTGCGGTTTATGTCATGATTTATAGGGCAGTCCTCACATTAGTTATTGAGGAACTTGGAAATTGCAAGTAAAAATCATTCTTTTGTGAGTAAGAAATCACAAGATGTAAGTAAGACTTCTTGTTTCCATCTAGTAAACTTTAAATGATATATTTTTTCACTAGGTTGTAATTGCAAGTATCACTTATTACTGCTTGTTAAAATAACACTCTATTGAACTAGTTTGTTCAGTAAGTTAAGAAAAATTTCTGTCCATATGAGTACATAGTCACACAAAGATAAATGAAAGCCTAAGGTCCTCAGTCCTTATGTGAATTGTCCACTCAAATGTCATATTTAAGATAAAGAAATAAAAACTGTTAACAATTTCCTCCACTCTTCTTTTTGGTAGGATTTTAATAATGTGATGGGCAGAGTGGAATGTAAAAGCTAGATTGCACTTTGCATGCATCTTGGCCTTTTAATCAGGGTTTGTGTTGTG
The DNA here is from genome assembly GCF_963921805.1 of Phalacrocorax carbo. Lineage (NCBI taxonomy): Eukaryota > Metazoa > Chordata > Aves > Suliformes > Phalacrocoracidae > Phalacrocorax > Phalacrocorax carbo. Next base: position 53,712,987 of record NC_087513.1, read on the forward strand.
TGCTGCTTTATCCACTACTGAATTTTTCAGACAATAATTTGACACTGGCAGCATCACTGCACACCAGTTTAAGCAAGAAAGTGGGTACTGTATCTAGAATATTGCCAATGGAGCTTGAATAAGCAGAATATAATTGTAAAAAATGATATGCCAGTTGATGTACTGGGATTATTTTCTTGAACTACTAGAGGAAACGTCATATGCTATTTGACTGCAAGTGGTCAGGACCTCCAGTTGATCTTCTCTTAAGGACTGTGCCACTTCTTATTTCTTGTCCACCAGTTCAATATTGACTTGGAAGGTAGTAAGTAAAGCACTTTACCTATAGACTATTTGCTTTACCATGAGTAAAAGCAAATAGACCATTTCCTGCATTTGGGTATTGATTATTTTATGTTCAAAGCCTGAAGTAATCTTAATTTGAAACCTAATTAGATCCTTGCAAAGCAAATGATACCAGTGAGGAAAGAATGCTCTATCTGAAAGTGAGCAAACTTCTAAGCCTTCAGAAAGCAATTATGAATTGGAGGTTGGCCAGTCTGTGGTGCGAACATTTTGGCACTTGTAGAAAAAATGGCATGTTACTCTAAAGGCAACAAGTGGTCTGGAGGTAATTTCTCTTGTCAGCTGTGACCAGCATCATCACAACACAGACTTTGTTCTTTGCTAATGGCTAGGCACCACCTTTTGGGTTGCAAAGTTACTTTCTTCTTGCAGCTGGGATTTTGAAATGTTTCTTCAAGTCCCATCTCATTGGTACAAAATGTAGCTTGGAAGCTGGTGAATGCGTGTTATTCTCCTTCACAGCTTTCTACCCAATTGGGTTCTTGGTTTTGTCCGATTCATTGATATGGTATTAATATTTCTGGCAATTTGTCAGAGAGCCTCTGACAATTTTGTGGTTGTTCTTGTGTTTCTGGGGTGCAGGGTTTCTGTTTCAGTCTGGTTTTGAGCAGAAGTTGAGTTCTAAAGAGTAGATGTTTAATTATAAATATGCAGTAGTAGAAAACAGTTTCTTAAACTGTGCATAAATGCTTTTTCATAATTGTGTTCTAATCTGCGAGGTTCTACTCACAGGCCTTTGTTCTTGCTGCTGAAGGCAAATGTTAAAATCCCCCAGTGCCATTTTGCGTACATGGGTACTTACCTCTTGGTTTGTCACTTAATAGTCGTGGTGACTGCTTTCTCTTACAATTGGAGGTATATTCAGCATTTAAAATGGATCAAGCTCTTTTTTTCCTCTCCTTTTTTATTTTTTTTTCCTGCTGGCCTTTTCCTTAAAGAACTGAAATGAATGCTTTCTTATGCTGTGAGTGGATACACTTGTTAAGCACTTGCTGGTCTGTTAGAGAACAGCCCTTTAGAAGCATCCAGCTTTGAACTTAAACAAAACAAAAAAACTCAACCCCACATGCATGAAAATCCACTCCAAAACAAAACAGTTCCTTTCTCTTTACCTTTCTCCTTGGATGCAACACTGACTTTTAACTGTGACGTTTTAAAGATATTTTCAGTATAGCGATCGCTTTGCACCGCAGCAGACATAAATTTTGATATTAAAATCTGTTAATGGATTGAAAGTCTTGTTATATCTAGATTACAGCTCATTTTTGTAAGGGTGATAATATTAAATGACTGACATTGCACTGATGATGATGTGTCTTTATTCCTTGGTGTTCAATCTGATTAACTCGCTATCTCTGACTTATTTCAAATGTGTATAAAGCACATAAGATCTGTAAATCAGATCAAGGCGTTCATCTGTGTACATATTTTATAGGTATATGAGGAAAAGATGGAGGTAGAAAAGCAAATCTTACACTGAGATTTCAGGGTAGCTAGCGATACCAATTTTATCTGAATAGGAGTAGGAAACCCTTGTGTTGCTATATGCAGCTATGGGAATTTCCAGATTCTGACTGTGAACTTACTAAATTGACTTAGAGATGTGGAGTAAATGTTGGACCATTAATAAGAATATATTAATGGAGGCATCAGGAGGAACATATATATTTGAAAACAATTTTTTCGAAGACTTCTTCCTTATGAAGACACTTGGACACTAAAAACAGCATCCTAATTGAGGCAAATGAAAAGCTAAAAGAACTGAAGAACACAAAGGCAAATCTTTTATAGTAGGGTTAGCAGATGACACTGTATTTGAATGCATTCAGTTATAGATGATGTTTCAGCTCACTTCAATTTGTATAAAATAACTATTTTCAGCAAACACTTGGGCTTTGAGTCCTCTTGAACTTCGTTTAGATCTAATGTGCACTCTGAAATGAAATTTATAGTCACTTTATAGAAGGGAAGTAATTATGGTTTTAAACTAGAAATGAAAGGAGCAGGAACTTGAAGAGTGTGTTGGTCTGACTGGTCTCATGTTCTGTTAGTAAAGCTGTGGACCATTGTGTAGGCATAAACCACAAACTTTATCTGTTAGGGCCAGGCTTGATAGGGCCTGGAATATAAAATATTTATTAAAGAAAAAAGTTTAGTTCTTGGTTTACAGAACTTAAAAATACTTATGGGATCAAGCAAGTAATTCTAAGTGAGGTGTGTGTAGGTCTGAATAATTGAAGCTGTCAATGGATTTTTGGGTTTTTAATTTTTTTTTTCTCTACCCCAAATGGACAAGTTGAGACTTCAATGTTGGCAGAGCAGCTATCTATTCAGTGAAGAAAACAGAATCCTTCCCCCCCCAGTTTTCTCTCCCCTTCCTACCCCACTAATTCTTTTTTTAAGTCATCACCATTTAAAAATCTGAGAAGTAATATCCAGATAAATCTATTCTTACAGATTGTCTGGCACAAGGATTCATTCCCCCAGTGCTTAAAATTTTTAAAAACACTTTCTTCATAACTTGAACTCTTTTTTTTTTTTACTCTTGCCTTTTTCCAGACCCAACAGTAATAACAAAGATGCCTGGCCATCATTACAGAGTTCAAGTAAATCAGCCAACGGTTTAACAATGGAACACAGGAAAACGCCTCCTATATTAGAAAATGGCACAGACCCAGAACACATGACTCCAGATGGTGCAGACTCAGATTTCGGGTAATTGTGCTGCCTTTTATACTTCAGATAGCTTGCTTTCTCTCTCACTGATTGGTGTGGAGGGAATGATTCTCCAGTCTCTCTCTGTCTGGTTGGAGAGCTGGATTCAAATCCTGATCAGGTCACACAAAGTTGGGCTTAGCCTAGCCCATGTCAAAAAGACTGATTGGCAGATTGTGCAGGAGATCCCTAATGTGATGTTAGTAAGTGATGGTGCAGGTAAGGGCTGTGGGGAACTGAATAAGTAGGGGATCAACAGCTTATATAGCTGCATGGTCCCAGCCAGAACTGAGCCCTTAATTTCCTATACAGAAGCTTCCACAAAAGTAACATGCTAGTTGCTATACATCAGGAGGCTTGTCACTTGGAAAAGCTTCAACAGAAGGAAGCTAAATGTTAGGACTGAGTATCTGTCATCTCTTTACAATGATGTGTTCCTTAGCTCTGCAGTTGTGTTTCTGGGTTCCCTGATTATCAGTCAGTTACAGGAGCAACAGGTCAGCAGATTCAACAGAGGCTTTTTTGTAATTCATCTGCTTGCAGTAACTTCCTCACTGCTATCCAACAATATTTACTCTTTTGGTGCCCTCTTTGAATAGAACTGGTGTAGTCTTTCATCATAAGCACCACTTGCAGTTCTGATGGTAGTTGGTAGTCGTGCTGTTTTGTTTTTTTATGGGCCCCCTTAGGTAATACCAGTTGGGCTCATTCAGAGGTTGGATGGACAAATAGCAAGGTAAACCCTAATATTTCAAGAAGTGACACTGCTGATTAGGTAGCTGATCTTAATTTTAAATCAATTTTGAACTGATGCATTAACATTGTGAGTGCTGTTGAAAGTGGTACCTTCTTGTTAGGCTTAATAGCAGTCCCATTGAGGTGTGATCAGAGAGCCTGTGGTTTCATCTGAGTAGTGAGGTGCAGCTTCCTCCTTATCTTTTCTGAAAATAATGTATTAAATGTAGGTTAAAATATTGTAACTAATAGATAGTGAATCTTGTTAATTCCTGAGGGCTGGAAGCCTGTCTTAAAATTAAAGGCTCTTTATGCATGTTCAAGTATAATAAATGTTTTCAGCACTTAAACTGTCATTAAAAATTCTTACACATAACTTTTTAAACTGCAACATTGTGACTTTCTGTCAACGCCTTTGGGAAAAGAATTTGGCTGGAATATCAGCTCTACAATCAATGATTGTGTAGTGAAGAATCTACAGAAAACTTTTGTGTGATAGGTATTCAGAAGTTACTAATTTAAGGCAGTTTGTTCCAAATGGAAGATTGTTCCAAATACTATTTGACCACTGAGTAGAAAGTATTTGTAAATCTTCACTGGAGTAATGTTTGTTTGCAAGTATATTCCTCTGATTTTTCTTTTATAGTCATAAATACTTCAGCTTCAGTTATCTTTTTGAGATACTGACTCAGTGTTCTTTAGCACAAAAATTGCTTTTATTCATGGATTACCCTTGTACAGTTTCCTTAGAATGGAGAATTAATTCTCATGGGTTTTGACTTCAATTTTTCTGGAATGGGGAGAACAGATATGGGGGAGAGCCATCTTGTAAATTTTTGACCTTGATATGTGGCTTTATGCCATATTTAAACTTTGCAGCAGCAAAGGGTGTTTGAAAACAAGGTGTAGCTAGAATCTGAAGTCTGCACCCGGTTAAAATAATTACTCTCTCTATATAATGTCTTGTGCTATCACATCATGATTGTAATTTGACTTGTACTGTGTTCTGGCCTCTTAATGGAACTGAAATTTACGTTCTTACTTCTGGTCCTTGTTTGTAGGACCAGTGTTTGGGCTGTGCAGCCCGATGCTTGTACATTTTATGGGTAGATAAAAATGAAAGTACCCTGAAGTTGCAGAGCAGAGATTTTAATCTGAACTTGAAGTAATACTGTTTCATTAGTGTGGTGTTTAGCATAATTAAGGCAACTCACAGATGTTTGTCAGAATCTTGAATCCTGAGATGTGCCATTTCAGCTGAGTCATGTTAATTCCCAGTCAATAGCTTTCTGAGGTGGTTTTCTGCTGTATCTTATATTTGGTTCTCTTTATGTTTGTTGGCGGTTTTTTATGCTATGTCTTTTCCTGTACTCCTCCCCTTCTGTCATCTCAAACTCAGTTTCTTACCTTGGAACTATTTTCTGCTAGTTGAAACTCAAAGGCTGGTGGGAAGCTTAACTTGCCACCAGGACTAAATAGTTAATTTAATCTTTTATTTCTCCCCAGATATATTTAGTATGGGAACTGACGACTTGGGTATTTGGAAAACAAATATGTTCCCAAGTTTAATTCCAGTAATAGCATAGATGGAACTGACCGCTACAGAATATTGCCATAGTAAGAGTCCTGGGTCTTTTTGAATGGCATAGAGTTACCATGAACATGTTTAAAACTTTCCTTTTGTTCCTTAACAGGGCAGTCAACAAGCAGAGTGGAGAGTGGTGGGAAGAAGTATTGCAGTATATGGCAAATGATTGGAATGTTTATGGTTAAAACAAAAACAGTCTTATAAGTGTCCTTTTTTCCTTCTCAATTCCTCCTAATTAATTTCGCTTTGTCTTTCTTTCAAGGCTTTTCTACCACTACAAAAGCAAATGTTGATTTTCACGTTAAGTACTTGAGCGTCTTATTGTCTCTCTTCCCCTCCCACTTTTGCAGCCCTATCGACAAACCTTCAGATTCGCTCAGTATAGGAAATGGTGACAGCTCCCAGCAGGTAAGACACAAAGATAAATGCTGTGACAGTAAGAACTGAATTTGAGGGCTTGGTACACCTCACAGTTGGAGAAGCAAGTGCTTCCTGAAGTGCATTGTAATTTTAAACAAAATTAAAAAATGCTAGTGCTAAGGTGATTTTTATGTTTGACCTGGTAATGAGCAATATATTAACCAACCTAACTGCAGACAAAAGCTCTGAGGAGATTTTTGAACTGTATTAGTGAAGAATATTTTATATAAAACAGTCATGTCCTAACTGTGTTTCTTTCTCTCTTGCCTGTAGATAACAAACAGTGACACACCTTCACCACCGCCTGGTTTAACAAAACCCAATCCAGTTATACCCATCAGTTCATCTAATCACAGTGCACGGTCTCCTTTTGAAGGGGCTGTAACAGAATCACAGTCACTCTTCTCTGACAACTTTCGGCACCCTAACCCCATCCCTAGTGGGCTTCCTCCATTCCCCAGCTCTCCACAGACTTCAAATGACTGGCCCACAGCACCAGAACCACAGAGCCTCTTCACATCAGGTATGTATGTATGCAGATGATGTGGTTGAGGATTGCTTGCTTTTGCAACTGATGTCTAAAACTGTGTAGAAACAAACACTAGGACTTGCTCCATACCGTCCCCCCCCTTCATGAATGATCAAAACTTGTAACTACAAATGAATTGCACTGACATAAGGGTTTCTACTAAAAGAAACTCTAGAGTTTTCCAGCTGCAAGGCTAAATTATCAGAGTACCTGTTTTAGTTTTTCTTAGCCATGTGCCTGCCTAAATAATAGGACGTGACATGTATGCTTAATATTTAATGTTACAGGTTTTTACCAAGAGTGGGGAAAATATGTGGTGGTAGTATATGTTGGTGTAATCATGTGTTATGATCTATAATTCTAATATCAGAAGCTGTGCAGTGGAATTCAGAAATTTTAGTATCCTGCACAGTTATCTGAAGGTGCCTAATCATTCTCTTTTCTGAAGTGAGGTTATATACATTCAGAAAAGATAAAAATATGGTTAATTTCATCAAGTGAAAGACACCTGTATTTTCCAGGTACTTTCCTGTGAAATACCACTTCATATGAATGAAACATCATTTTAAGTGTATTTATAATCTTGGGAATGGTTAACAGTATCTTAATATCTCACAAATTATAAATCTGAGGGAGTAGTTAGAAAATTAAATGAAACAGTATCAGTAGCTAATAAAATGTAAATTATACTTTAGGATGCCATTGGCTTACTTAGTGATTAGTCTTCTTTTGATGTTTATCTGACTTCTGGATGTCATAATCCTGTTTGCAAACAATATTTACTATCAAGGAAATGACTTGCTGCTAAGGTACTATACGTACCAGTTTTGTGAGGATTAAGTAGCAGAGAGACACTATTTCCAGGCAGTAGAGATCTTGTTTGTTTCATAATTAATATAAAAATGTGTGGTTGCGATTTAAGTAAGAATACAAATGACAAGTTTTTGTCTAACAACTCTTTTTATCTATTGTCATGGATTTTAGAGTGAAAATAGAAGTGTAGAATTTTTTTCTAAGAGAGAATACTGAGCTTAATTTTAACTACTTAAAGCAGCAGACCAAGTTCCCTACCAGCAGAGGGAGTTAATGTTGAGTGATACTACTTTGTACTCATCAGCTTGCATTACCACAGTTCTGAGGGAAAATACTGTGAAACTAGATGCAGCATTCACTGAACCTGAATAAGAAACTTAAACAGTATAATGAAATAGTAATCAAAAATGCAGTGGAATTCTGATGATAACCCTTTTCTTTTTTTGCAATGCTGCCTTAAAATATTTAACAATATCTTGTAAAGCAGTTCCTTATTTCATTTTGTTTTTCAAGGTGTCTACTCGGCTTCTTTTTCTTCATAATGGTAGATGGTGGCGGGGTGTTTTGGTTTTTAACCACTGCTCAGAGGTTCCCCCTTTGAGAGGGAACATCACCTCCCCATCTTTCTTATGCAGCAGAGCTGAAGCAAAGCAAAATACTGAGCTGAATAACAGTCTTATTTAAACTGTGCTTGGTTGTACTTCCATCAAGTAATATGGGTGTAAAGAAGGTACTAAGCAAGTATTTATTGGTCTCTCTGTACTTGGTGCTGTTACTGAAAACACTTATTTGACAAGGCTTTTCTGTAGTTCAGGAACAGAGTAATGCTGCAGTAAAAATACTATTTGCTGGTTGTTCCACTTCACCTTAAGTAGAAATCTGTGACAGTTTGATCTGAAAATGGCATTCTAAGCTGATGAATAAGATGTCTTTGGGGGAATGTATTAAGAAGTACCATATGAAAGATAACTGGCAACATAGATTCATATACACTGAGGCTGAAATTTTTGTATGGATAAGTACTTGTTCTAAATCCTGTTCCTCTCCTGTCTGACAGAAACTATACCAGTATCCTCCTCCACAGACTGGCAAGCGGCTTTTGGGTTTGGTTCCTCCAAACAGCAAGAGGACGACTTAGGGTTTGACCCCTTTGATATCACCCGCAAAGCCTTAGCAGACCTGATTGAGAAGGAACTGTCAGTCCAAGACCAACCTTCCCTCTCGCCTGCATCTCTTCAGAACCCTACCCCACACACTACAACTGCCAAAGGGCCAGGCTCTGGATTCCTGCATCCTGCTGCACCCACAAATGCCAACTCTCTCAGTAGCACCTTTCCAGTCATGCCACAGAGGTTCCCACAGTTTCAACAACATCGAGCAGTTTACAACTCCTTCAGTTTTCCAGGCCAAGCAGCTCGCTATCCTTGGATGGCCTTCCCACGCAATAGCATCATGCACTTGAACCACACAGCAAATCCCACCTCAAATAGTAATTTCTTGGACTTGAATCTCCCACCACAACACAGCACAGGTCTGGGAGGGATCCCTATATCAGGTAGGTGAATCGGGACAGCTGTGAATATGACTTAATTCAGATTTTCAGCTTCTCTGAGGCAGGACAGGAAAAGAGAATAGCCAGCTACAAGTGGTAGAGTGGTTTCTCTTGACTGTCATAAGAGGTTTATGAACAGAGGGAGGAATATGGTTTTAAACAAGCCCTTTCCATTTTAAAAAAAATGTATTTGGATGTTTAGCCTTGTAATATTGAGCTTTATAAGGAAGGTGGAGTATTCTGTGCCCGCTTAATTTTGTGCCAAATCAAATTGGTATTTTGGTTCTTCAGTCTTGCCAGACTGGCTTTCCTTAAGAGTAGGCCCTGGAAGTGCATTGTGACTTCCATGTTGACATGCAGGTGCTGACCAGGGTTCTTAAACTTGTGCAAAAAATTGTAATGGTGGTAATTTGTGCGAGATGTCTTGGCTGGGTTGTTCAGTCTTGCGCATAACCAAATGTCTGCACAATAAAACATTCAGTGCTGTTTGTTTCTGTACTTCAGGTGGCCTTAATATTATGCTAATCTTCCACTGAATGGGTGCTTGCAATGTGTGTTAAGAGGATTCATCCTGATTGTGAGGGTTGTGATGTTGGAGGAAAACAGATGTGTGGTCAGGCCAGTTCAGGCTGCCCTGAATGGATTGATAGGTTTTTGCTGCAAACATAACTAAGTTACTGTTACAATTACCTCCTTAATTAAAAACTTACTTCTGGAGTTTGAAGTCCTTTCATGCTTCCAATTTAGCTTAGCCCAAACAAGTTCCTTTTTCCTAGCAGGGAAAAAATTGTATGAAGTGTATAATGAACTACATGTAGAAAGTTTCTGTAAGCTCTTTGTAGCCTTGAGATGGAGAAAACTGCTTCTTGAGATGTTGCCAGTGTTATTTTCATGGGCTTTGAGAAGTACTAGCTATACTATAAGAAAGTGACCTAAAAAAAGTCACTGTGTGTTTGATGCTCTAGTACAAGACCTAATTTTAGCTGTTACTTCCCTGTACTTTGTCCTCTTTGAAGGCTTGTAGAAGATACAGTACTGCTGTAGGGTCCTTAGGCTGATTCATAGTATAAACACTTGGTCTAGACTACAAATGCAAGTAGTTCAAAACTCTCTATACTGGCAGTGGTAAAGCTTTTAGACTAAAATGAGTGATATTAGTGTAACAAAAAAAAAATCCACAAAACCAAAAAACAACACCAACTAAACAAAACCCCCCCGCTCCCCTTCCCCCCCAAAAAAACCAAAGCAATTTATTTTTGGTGTGGAGTCAAAAATATAGCATTGATAGGACTGCAAATTGTTGCTCACTTCCTCTAACCTACATAGAACTCCCAGGAACATAGCAAGACTTCAAGTTTTGACTTTACCACTCGGTTCTAAAAATTGCTAGTTCAAGGGGCCAGTAACAAGACTATCTTCTGTATTAGGGGGACCAGAAGAATCTTTTAGAGTTGAAAAAGATCTGTTTGTAGTACTGGTTGATTCTAGGTTTGAGAAAGTATTCTTTAAATTGCATTGCTTCAATTGCCTTTGGCAGTTTGAGAGTGGACCTCTGTGTTTGTAGAAGACTCATAGATCCTTGGCACAACTCCTGAAGAGCCAGTTGTTTGGTGTTGGTTGATGCGCAGCCCATGCCATGTACTTCCCTCATATGCCTATAAGGCAGCAGAGTTGAAATTTAAGTATATCCTTTTTTGTATGCAACTGCTAGAACCAATTAATCTCAAAATATTTTTGGCAGATAGTTTGTCTATATAAGTGTCTGCTGTAGTCTATATGGAGAGTTATTTTGAGTTGGTCTTAATCTCTTCTTATAGAAAACATTGTTAGTTTCTTGGCTGACAGATAGCAGCAGTTGTGGTGGTGCAAACACTTCTCAGCTGATCTACATGGCAGCTTTGATAGAGCTTGATAAAAGAATCATTTGCACAAACACAGATTACTCCTTTGTCTTCTGTTGTCAGAAATCAGCTGAAATCTCAGATAGTTCTGGTTTTGTTTGCTGGGTTATGCATTTTTATTATTTGTATGGTATTTAGTGCCTAGGCTTTTCTTTAGTGATCTGACTGCTTCAGAATTACAAAGAACTTGAAAGCCAGGAGATGCCCTCATACCTTATATTTTTTGTGTGCTGACCTAATAGTTTCCAATTTATTGATTGTTCTACCTTTTCAAATCCATATCTAGTGTACAGGTCTCTCAACAAATTCCTTTTGTATTCTTTTTTGAAAGACTAATTCCTGTTCTTTCTGCTTGCTTTTAATCTATCAGTCATGGGTATATAATTATAGACTTTTCTTAGTTTCCTCATTTGATTTACAGGTACAGCTGTTTGGTGTTAGAGGAGGAAAGTGGTGTACAAGTACAGAGAAATTATGTCGATGGGACTTTATTACAGCGCTTTATAACAGACTGTAGCTGACCTGCCTGAAAGGCAGTGCGTATCATAATAGCTGTTGAGCAGTACGGAGAGACTAATTTTAGTATATTTGAAGCTCCTTTTTGATAGTTCTCTTGTCTGTATTAGAATGGTTTAGAAAATGTTGTGAACTCGGCTGTTTTGGATGTAACAGCAAAAGAAACCTGGTGCAGGTGAAACATTACATTCTGCCTTCTAGCAGAGACCCTCAACTGCTGTTTCCTAAGATTTTTTGATCATAGCTTTTTACAGGACTATGATTTCCTAAAGCAGTTAATCCTGCACCAGTCATTAAAAAAAACAACCAAACAAAAACCCAACCACATTAATTTATTTTGTGTATTTGCCTGGTCTATTTAATCAACCCTTTTCAACTATTCATTTATGTGAAAACAAGCAGATTTAAAAACTGTCATAACTTCATATGAGATTAGTATACTATTTCCTAGGCTTTCTAAATCCAATCATAGTTCACTTCACTAAGTGTATTTGGTTTGGAAGCCTATATGAAGAAAACAGTGTTTTTTAAATTGCTGCTGCTTGTGCTTTAGATAGGCATTACTATTCACATGAATTTGAAATGCTCATGTGTAATGTTAAATGTAATATTCTGCAGCTACCTTTTGTATAGCCGAGAATGAGCTGTGCTACACTTATAACCCCACAACTCCGGGTAAAGCTGGTTTGTAGTGTGCACCAGATTTAAATGGGGGTGGGCACAGGTGCTACCTACTTTTTTTGTTTTAAGCTCTCATTTAAAAATAATTTCTATATGGAATTTGGTAGCCTATTTCTCAGAGGAAGTAGTATTTATTAAACTCATTCGGCAGTTCCCAGTGAAATGACACAATAATACATGGTTGCCTTCACAATTTCATTATGCATATACTTGAAATGTGTCATTCATCGGGTGTACATTTGTCTCTAACCCCTATTTAAACAAACATTTGATTGACTGATTCTCAAACTCTTGGTTCTTCCCCCCACCTGTGTGATTTTGCAAACTGTAGCAGATGTTGCATGTCCTCATTGTAAGGGACAACTTAGACTTGTTGCTGTTCTCTGGTGTGGGATGGATTAGATGATTTACTGTGTAATTATAACTGTGTAACTGTGCTTCAGGAGAAAAGTTCAGTGACTTATTTGTGGACAGCATGATTGTTGCTAAAAGCAATTTTACCCTAGATCGTGTGCAAGGTGTCCTAAGAATATAGGACAGCAGCTATCCTTTACTCTGCAGATAATGCCAAAGGAAAAATCCACTGACAGCAACGTGTGTGGGTGTGTGCCTTTATTTTATGTTACTTCAGGATAACAGGAAACTTTGTAATCTCATAGCTCATATACTATCATCTTTGCTACCCTACTGCCTGGTGGTGTGTTCTAAAATAATAGGTATAGTATTGGTTCATAAAGTAAAGTAGGTCTCAGATTAACAGTGTGTTTTGAGACAGATGCTTATAAAATGAGATGCATGCGTATTAATAATGGGAAACTAGAAATATATAGTTTTGTTTCTTGAGTTTGCATGGCTGCTAGTCATTGAATTTATTACATAGAAAAAGTATAAGAAGAAATTCACTCAGTTAAAAGTATGAGGAAAAAGTTGCAAATGGTTAGTCCGCCTTCCCTGTCAGTTCTATGCAAGATGAAGTACTTGAAATTTTGAAATGCTGGCTGTTATTTCATTTATTAATTCCATAATTATCCTGAACATAATTCCAAATTAGAACTTTATTGAATTGCTAAGTTCTTACAATTATAATGAGTGTTTGAAATTTGAACTCGTCCAAGACTAATGCTACACAATACCAAGTATATATTCTTCCCACATAAATCACTGAAACCCCTTAAGTTGGAAGGGACCCACAAGGATCATGGAGTCCAACTTCTGACTCCACACAGGGCAGCCTAAAAATTAAACTATACATCTCAGAGCATTGTCCAAATGCTTCTTGAACACCGACAGCCAATTTATGTATATCATGCATATATTAGAAATCTAAGATAGAGGAAATAGTCAAGTAGACACAGAGACAGGTAGAAAGCATGAAGAACTAAACCCTGTCTAGGGTAGGGGAAGAAAAAAGTTTTACCTGTTTTCCTTGACAATAGCCACTGTAAAAATCCATCAAGTTATTTTAGTCGTGAAGCCTATTGGTGTGGAGATGGCAGAAGACTTCTGTGAACTGTTCCTGAAACTTCAGAACTGGGGCTTGAACGTCATAAGTCTGTTTTCTCAAAAAAATTTTTTTTCAAAATTTTGTTTTCTCAAGACTTTTTGTTTTGATGTCGTGGCTTATATATCTTGAATATGCACAGCCTGATGCAATTATGCATATAAAGTTGAGATTGAGAAAATAAAGAGGTAGACAGTTCTTCTAAGTGTGGTGCCATCCAGCAGTCTTTGGTAGCGGTGTTGCATTCCCTATCAAGACACTGATTAGCATGCACATTTTTGAGTCTTGCCTGCATTTAGGTTTTTGTGAAGCAATAGCTGGTAGCAGGGAAGGCAAAGCAATGAAAGTTATATTAAGGAAGTCCAACTTCTTCCCACTTGTGTTAAGTCCTGAGCTCTTCCATATCTGAACAGCTTAGTGTTGTATGCTCTCCCACTTTAAATTTTCTGGCCTCTGTGCCCCCAGCTGTTGAACTTGTCTTGCACATCAAATCCTTTCTTGCCTAATGCTATCTTTTGGACAACATGTTAGTAAAACAAGGGAGGAACCCTATATGTTGGCTATGATCATATTGTTTAAAAAGTCTTTATCCCACAGAGAAGGGTGAGATACTGGAATTAGCATTGATGTGCTCTGTCTTTAATACTAAGAGTCCTTGTCTGACTTAGTATTTTCTCAAAATGCGGCCTCATTGCCATTTGGGGCACACATTTCTTAGTTGACCTTTTTACTTTTGACTTTGTTTCCTCTCTCTGGGTTGATTCTTGATAGTTGATTCTGTCTCCTGAACAAAGAAAAACACAGCTTGTTTTATATAGCTGCAGAACCAAGAAAATTGAATTTGCCACATAGCAGCTGACACTTCTGTGATCTCAGGATAATAATTTGGTATGGGGTTTTGTGGGGGTTGTGCTTCTGCCACTGTGCCTTTTTAAGAGAGGGTCTAGCCTCTGTGGTACGGCTGTTGAATTCAGCATGTTGTAACACTTAAAATTCACCAAATGCTGAGTACAAAATGCATTTAGTCTCATACCTTAGCACCAGGCAATGTGACTTAAACAGTGCTGCCTCACATCCCTTTATTTGGACGCAGTGGTTGAAAGATCATTTTGCTATTTTTCCTCTTGACCTGACAGTATGTGAAAGGTTTAATGCTGGTTTCAAGTATTGATGGCCTTACTCTTAACAGTAAGTGAATTATTAGTCCGTTTTTCGTTTTAATTCTTTAAAGACTGTTTGCTCACTTGATGGTCTTACTTGACGTTTGGCTTTCCAACAGCAGCTGGGCAGAAAGCATGGCAGCTGAATGTTGTCTTTTCTGTGCCTCTGCTTGGATCTGTGGCTGCCTATAGCGGAAGTCTTTCTGATTAGGTACAAATATTGAAAATAAGAAATCTGGTGGAAAATCTTGGCTGGTACAGCTATTAGTTGTAGGTGCCACTTGTGGCATCTCCGAAGGCCTTAATCTTTCTAGAATGCAGAGCAGCTCCTCTCAGAAGTGGATGCATTACCCTGATATCAAGTTCTCTCCTCATTGGAAAATAAAGACCTGCACACTGCTTTGAAATCGTAAAATGAAAAGTACTGTTTGTAAACAAACCTCAGCTGTTTCCAGTATTGTTTTTACTGACCTTTGTATAGACCCTGATTGTCTTGTTTTCCTCAACAAAGATGGCTGTTCTTAATGCAGCCTTTGCCACTGAGTATTTTTTCTTCTCATCAGTCCTTGTGCCTGCTGCATCCCATTTCTTTCCATGGAGGTTCTGAGGCCTCCACCCCCTTCTTTAAGAGGTGCTTTCTGTCTATGTATACCCCACCCACCCACAAAAGTCATTCTCCTTCTATTGCCCATCATAACTAATTTTCTATTTCACTGGTGAAGAGGTGAAGTGTTCAGCAAAATATGGAACAATTTCAATTTGACAATAAGCTTTTGGCTTGCTTGCTTCCATTGCTCTGGAAGTGGCTAGTTTTCTTTAATGCATCCAGGGCGGTACTGCTGGGTTTAAAATAAGGCAAATGGAAGTGGGATTTTGGATTAATTTCCAAAATATTAAATCAGTGTCAAGATTGAAGTTAGTGTTTGCAATCTGCTATGGATATTCCTTGTCCTATCTCTGGTGTCCCATAACTCGCTTACACTTTCTACGTTTGCTACTATGGCCTGCTTTCCTTAGCTTAATCTTGTCACAATCTCTGAGAACTTCATCCATAGCACCTGTCCTTTAAGTCCTGCTACTTTTCCATCTGTTCCAGAAATCTCATCTCACTCACCCACCCTTCCCTCCCAGTGCCTTTTCAGTGCTAATATTGCAACTGTTTCTAAAACCCTGTGGGATTTTTTCTTGTGATTGTATAGGAGATACTGTTCCAAATAAAGCTTGATATATATAAATATCTGTGCCCTCATCTCTGGGAGCTTGGTTTTAAGCTTTTACAAATTTCTTAAAATCTTTGATTGTAATATTATTAGGGATGGTGTAAAAGACAGGCATCCTGCTTTTTTTATTTTGAGTAGTAAGATATCTATTTTTAAATGTGTCATTTTATTTCAGAAGAAGAAAATGTGACAAAATATAAAGGAAAAAAGTGTTTTAAAAAAATCCTCTAACTTCTCTTGGCTGCAGTACATCAGAGGAATGACTAATCACATTAACACTGCTAGACTTGAAATAAATGTGGTGTTGGCTGAAAGAGGTGGCCTGAGTGGCTGACCGAATTTGCATTCTGGACCATCAGTCCTGACAGCTTTTTGGGTAACTCTTCCCCAGAAACGGGGAGTCAAGCACATGGGAGGTATTTCACATCAGATTTCCTGACTGTGTCTGTACTACTGTCACAAATGAGCTTCAGCTGCACTAAATATTGGACTTTTGCCTGTGTTTTAGGGATGGAAGACTGCATTTATTAATTATAAGCAATAGAACAAGTTCTATAGAACAAGAATGTTTCCCTTCCTCTTTAGGGCTGGTCCACCAAAAGTCAGAAGGGCTGTTTGCTTTCATAGGTAACCCATAAGACCTTGGGAAGGCTCTGCAGTAATGTAAGAGGGGTGCTGTGTTCTCTTGGATGCTTTTCTAAAATACAAACTGGCACTTCAAAATATGCGGTAAACCACTAGCATGAGTTAAAAGACATAACTGACTTAGTGATGCTAAAAACCTGGCATTTTTCCTTTTAAAGTCTGGAAGTCAGTACATTTGGCAGTGCTCCCTATTAGTAGCAGTGTAACAAGAGGCTGTGCCTTGGGCATGGACCTGAAACTTTGGCTCCTTCTGAGTCACGTCCATCTCACAAAATACAAATTATGACTGATGAATCTTAGCAAAAAGCACAGACAGTTCATAAGCTTTCTGCGTAAACATGTTTAGAAATGCACCAACTTGAAGAACCATTGAGAAAGGGCAAACATAATCTCTTTTTAAAATGTATTGGAGGAGGAGCATAAATGAAATATCCTGAAGGGATAACAGCAATTAAAAGAGCAGCTTTACAAGAAGTGTTTTTTTCCTTCCAGCAATAACAAATCACATTGGGGTGGGGAAATCTGATCTTTTCTATCCTTTGCCATCTCTTGGTTCCTTCTACATCACAACCTCATTTGAACTTCAGCTTGTTCCCAAAGGTATTAATTTTAAAACCCCCATGTATTTAAGTGGGTCACCTCTATTGGAAGACAGCATTTAGTAATCCAAATGACTTTTATGACATGGAAGGTTTTTCTCCTCAGCTTTCTTCCAGTTTATCTAATATTCCTACAGAATGATTGAAGTATCTACAAATACACATAAGACTTAATTGTTTGTTACAGATGTTGAAAAATTAAAAATGTGTTTCTCATTTCTCAGAGTATGAGTTCACTGTACTAATACTGGTCTCACAGCCTTGGTCAGAGGATTGGTTGGGTACTCCTGGAATCCAGAACCTTCATAACTAGATAGGCTCTTGCTAATTATTGATGTAGCTTTGAAGATCTGATTTTTCTTTGCTGATTCTAGCTATTGCATTGGCCATAGGGCAAATTCCATATATTTTGGTTTTTATGCATATATTTATGTGTGTACCCACAAGTACACTTGTACACACAGGATTTTCATTTGAGGTCAAAGTTTTTTTCTTATTGAGAGATAGGGTAACCTGGTGAGATTCTACCCTGATGCAGGATCTAAGAATAAGCAGCAGGTATACTTAGCTTAAAATGAACTTTGTTTTCTCACGTGAATGGAATTGCATTTCTTCCTGAGATTCTTAATCAAACTGTTCTGTATGCAGTATTCAGGTATCTGTTTCCTTTGTTTCAGTATTTTAACAGTCTGTGTGCTTAGTTTATGTTAACACTTAAGGTTATCAGTGGCAAGAACTGATGATCAGTGGTCATTTTCTTACAGGGTGCTTTTTTTGATGAGAAGCACCTTTTTAGCTCACATGAAAAAGAGGTTATTTAATTTATTGACCTAAGGTGGAAGCATTACAGGTTATTGTCTTATATTTTTTTTGTATGCAAGACAGTGGGCACCAACTTAAGTCCTGCGCTTGACCACTATTTTTAGTAATAAACAATTAAAAAATCAGTAATTAAAAATGGTGGGATACTATGGAAATATTAGCTATGAAGTCAAGCATGTTTTTCAAAGCAAGTTAGAATCTCAATTTGAAATTTACTTATAGCTTAAAATTGGGTGGCCGGCTGTGATAATTATGTATTAGATTTGGTCTCTTGAGCCACGGTAAGTGTAAGTCAATCATAAGAAATCTCAAGAATACCTAATATAAAATTTTGATTTTCTTAAAGAAAAAATTCTGACATTGTACATACAAGAAAAATATGAATCTTTGCATTGAATATCTAAGACAAGCTGTCCCCTCACTGATGATGTATAAGGGATTTCCCTTGAAAATAAATTAAACTTTCTGACTCTTAATGCTGCTTTTGTCATAGAAAGCTTAAAAGTTGTACTGTTGGATCTTCTAAATAAGTTTTTCATCAAAAAGAAAAATTATTTTCCCCTTTGAAGTGTATACTTTATAATTCAATATATTCTTCCTCTACTTGATTGTTTGGCTTACTGGCAAGTGAAGTTGGAATTGATTTATTTTAAATTGAAAAATAGTGCGTTTTTTTATTTACATGGCTATCTTTTTAACTGGGTACATATGGAATTAATATAACCTTAGAAATCAATGTGGAATGAAGATAAAAGCTGCTTTACTTGTATTATTTTAAAGCTGAGGGTGGGCTGGTGTCTCTTGACTACCGAAGCCAATTTTGTAGGTGTGTGTATGTGTATGGATGTATGTATCTTTGGTTTCCACAGCTCTCATGACCATAAGACTTTTAATTTGAAATCTGCACCATGGAATGGTACTTTAAAAGCTTTTTTCATGGATTGCCAAGTTGCTTCCTGTGTGTAGAGAATGTCAGTGAGGCTTTTAAATGTTCCCTTCAAACAGCTTTATCTTCTAGTGTTCTTGTCGTTTGGTGTCTCCCTAATATTAAGTGGCTACTTGTATTCCTGATGGGCAGCGCTGCTGTTTATATGTAGGCAGATTCCATCATCTTTAATCTAGCAGTGACATTCTTAGGCCTCTGTGAATGGGTGAAGCTTCATCATTTGGTTTAAGCATTGTGGGATTCCTAGAAACCATAGATACACAGAAGCAATGAAGCCTGAGAGTGAAATCCTTCAGACCATAGCAGTTTAAATGGAATTTTACTCATGGTTTTAAAAATGCCATGAGCGAACAAGCTTATTCATATTAAAGTGACACAGGTAGCTTTTATCGTAGCTGTTTTGTTGATGGTTAAGTATATAAGCTTTGGATGAAAGGCTTTTGAGTTTATCTAATGTGATGGGGATCATTTCATTTTAGGATGTGGCAAAACATCCTTCCCTTTTCTTCCTCCCCCTCAGAGTGAAATATTGGACAACTTTTTGCAAAACAAATACCAATAGCGGAATGTCATTTTGAGATTAAAATAGAGAAGCCCCATTCACTTCTCGGAACAGGGTAATGGGCTGTTTCATGGAAAGCACAGACGATCTGTGGTATCTGTGAAAATGGTAGCTCAAAGCATGGTCTGGGACCCAACAGGGATGTTGCTGTAAAGGGTGTGCTTTTCTCATGGCCCTGTTTGTTTCTAATCAAGTTGGAAGACACCTTGTGAACTCCTTCTGGTAGTCTTTTCTGTTCCTTTTTTTGTTTTCCTCTACCTACGCCCCACCACCGCAGGTGCAACTTTATCATTCTGGTTGTCTTGCCAAGGCTTCAAAACTGTCACTGTACAGTGTCCCTGAAGATTTCACAAGGGCCTTCTTACAAGTAGGTCACTGCAATAGCCTTCTATACTGAATATACCTTGATAGTCTCGTCACTTTTGTTGCTACTCTGCAGTCAGGTATGTGACATTGCTAATAAGTTGTTGAGGTTTTTTTTGTCTTATATGATGGTCTTCCTCTGAATTTCTTCAGCTTATTTGAAGCTTTTCTGTAGCACCGTTGTGTGCCTTGGTCACACACATAGCATACTGATGGATTCTTAAAAAAGAAATAAATAATTGCAACCTAGATTTTCAGGACTGCTTGCTTTTCAGGAGGAGTAGAATATTTAGGACTCTTGACATAAATGATTTTACACAATTAGTATGAAATCAAGCTCTTGTAATGGCTTGGTGTATCATTTTGGCAGAGCAAAGAAATATGCTTGCTTTACCACTTAATGTGGTGGTCTTGTGATCTTTGCTATTAGTTGTATTTAAGCATGTACTGTGTGAATTTTGATACGGACTTGACCATAGACTTGTATCAGAATGGGGGCAGTAATTTGAAATGGTCTAGTCTCTGTAGGATATTCATTTTAGTGGGCTTGTCTCCTGCCAAGTAAACTGTAAGGCATGCTATCCCATTACCCTGAATATAAGAGATCAAGTGCATCAACATCACAAATGTGGTGCAGCCAAATCTGAAACACCTTTGGGGCTACATTGTGGTGTCATTTGTCAGAATTTATGAAGTCACGGAAACATGTGTTAGTGCAACTGACGCTTGTGCAAATGTCTTAAGTATTGATTAAGTACAACAGAACAGTGTGTGTGGCTTGGCCATCTTCCTCTGCCACCTCTTCCCCCAAATACACACTGCTTTGCCTGATTTGAAGGAATAATGTTAAGGCATGGCAGGTGGAGGATGTTGAAGTAACACTACCAGACTGTCTGGTAGGATGATGGGGCAATGGTTTTATTTAGAAATTCATTAAGTGACCAGTTCTTATACGGATGATTGTTCAGGTTTCTCAATCGTATTCTATTTTAAGCCAACTTTAAGTATTTCTTCATTGAAATTGGGTGGACAGGTTAAGTTTGTGATTAAGTGTTTTTTCCTTGCCTTGGCTCACTTTAAGGCAGGGATTGACTTTGAAAATTTTACATACTAGTGCTTTTATTTCATGTTGGCATACTACCTCAGGCACATGAAAAAATTCAGTGCTAAAACTGGGATCTGTTCACCTCTGTAAACACAAGTTTCCACTAGACCAGGTACGATTATGAAATGCACATCAAGGGAAGACTGGAATTCAGGATGTGTATTTGAGCCTGTTTTTCATGTGAACAGTGGTGGTTTCAGTGACACTTCACCAGGTTTTCTCCTATCAGAGACAAAGCTGGGGCATGGGGGCAGGGGAGGAATCTCCAATTCATCTTTATGTGAAAAATCCTTACATTGCAGTCAACTGGCTTTTAACTTGTTTTCTTCTATGTTTTCCTACTGTCTGTGGACATACTGCTTTAAATTTGATGAGGCTATGGAAGAAGATAGGGTTTCCATTCTTAGAGAGGGAAGTGGTGTATTGGTGCTCATGCTCCTATGTTATGATGTCCAACTGAGAAGTCTGCTAGCTAGTCAAAAAATTACTCCCTACTTCCAAACTTAAGTGGTTGAAGGGAAAGATAACAGGCAAATGCCCCTTTTAATAGATCTGTATTAACTGAGAGCTAACCTTTTCTCATTTTTAACTACAGTACTAGCTTCATGGTGAAGCATAAACTTAAAAAGGACAAACTAGCTGAGGGATGAGTAGCAATTTCTTCTGAAGATACTTACTTTCTTCAGGTGGGTGGAAGTAACTCCTGCTTCTGGGATGGACTTGCATTTTCACTTAAGCTCTTGTTTAAAACTTTTCAGACTCCAGCAGAGACATGATGATTTAATTATTTGGTTTGGGTATTGCTGTATGGAGCCTGGAGTTTGCTCATGTACTTGGGTTGCATCCAGAGTTTTTCTAACTGGGTGTCTTACCTATGGTAGCCAGTAACTGAGGCCTCCAAGGGCAGTGCAGGGAGTGTTGTAGAGCATTGCATTTTCTATTGATCCCATCTACTTTAACACCTTAATGCATTTTAATTCCTTACCAGATCCCATGTTACAATAATAATTTAATTGCAGTATTTCTCATTAGAGGCTGGAATCTGACAAAGGTGTGAAATTTTGGTCATGTTTGGGTTGTTTTTTTAATCTGTGCATTTATTAGCCAAGTTTGAATACCCTGTTACAGACACCTGAGTAATGTGTTGCTTGCCTTTTCTTTCATGTCAGAAGGCAATGTTTTTGTCATAGCTTGTCTTCATCCCCAGAAACCCAGCTGTCTAGGAAAAACAATGAATCTTCTGGAATTCTTCCTATCTTTCTGAACTTTTCTGCATGCTGTATTATGTCTTTTTAAAATGGAGAATAACATGAAAAAAAAAGTGTATTTTCTTAGTCCAACACGGCCTAATGCCCTGCTACACTTATTTTCCTATCCCATTCCTTACGACATCTTGCTGGCTTTGTCTTCATTAGACTTCCTCAATAATACGTTGCAGGTGTATAGTTAATACACGTGCTTATTTTCTTGCACATGAGCTTTGAGGGCATGTTGGGGGTTAGTAATGTCCAAGATTAAGATCATTATGAGACTGCAGATCCCCAGCTCACAGGTGTTGTGATAAGTATGTTCACTCATCTGTGACCCTAGTAAGGATCTTGTGTGTGCTTTTTGCCTTGTAATAGAAGCGAGTAATTAAACTGAGCTGCATTTCTTTGCACAAGCTGTTGGAAGCAGCTGTGAGAAAATAAAGAGGAAACTAATGGTGTACCATGCAGAATCTGTTGCGCAGTATTTCTGTGATGGTGATCTGGCTACTTTTGTTCCAAAAAATTAATTTAGAGATTGTCTCAAATAGGCTAACGGATATTCAAGAGGTTTGTGAGCAGATATCTATTGAGAATATTTCTGACTAACACTTAAAATTTTGGGTTTTTTTTTAACCCCAGGATTATAGGTTAGAATTGAAAATGCATTGCACCAAACTCTTTAAAACTATTTGCATGCATTAGTATTGCAAAGAAAAAAATGGGAGCTCTGGAGGGAACAGAATATACAGCAGGAGAAATGAAAGTAGAAGTGAAAGCCAGTTGTATGCACTATGGCTCAATGCTAAACAAACACAGAACAAAACACTGATAAGCCTGCTTTTTTATTTTTACCCAAAGTGACTTGTTCACCAGGCCCCACAGAGCACACTGCTGCACACAGCGTGTGGATATGGTCACACTTAGGTCTGGAGGTTTGATTGCATCTGTGTGTTAAGGTGTTACTAAAAAGCTGATCTTGGGTTACTTGCTTGAGACAGAGCTGCAGTTCTATTAATGCTATTTTTTGCCTCCTGTAGCACTTAAAATTCTGATCTTTAGATGTAACATAGTAGTGGGCAGGTTTTGGGGTTTACTTTCACTACCCTATTTTTTGACCTGTCTTTTCTTTGTTTATGGGAATGCTTAGGAGTTGTCTGTCTTCCCCATGGAGGTACCTCATGCTGTAACCTCTGAGGAAGAGTGATGCCTCAGCCAGGGAGTGAGAATAACAGCAGTCAACTGTAAAACTTCCAGAGTCTGTGGTCAAATGTATTCTGCAACCTTGCCCAGGCACACAGGATGATTTTCATAGTATGCGCTTAGCATCTGTGCTGTTATCCCAGTCCAGGCTCTACGTGCAGCATTGCTCTGTCAGGCCACGGACATTCTAGGTGTCAGCTGCTGTCCTGCTATATGGAGACATTTATGCATGCAGATGGATGCTTGTGCTAGAACAGCTGCATAAGGCATGCATAGGGTCAGTAACAAATGTATTGCTCTAACAGTCGTCATAGGCAAAGTGGATATAGCAGACTTGCATAGTAATTTGTTTTGAAGTTCAGTTGGTGACATGGACTGAGGTATGACTTGCCGTGACTTGTGATTGAAGATGCTTGCTGTAATTCTGTACAGAAGCAGAATCTTATATAAAGTGTATTTAAAAAAAATACTCTGGTCTGGGGAAGCTAAGTTCTGCATGAAAGCCCAGGATTTCAAGAACTTGCTTTTTTCCCCCCCTCTAGTTACAAAAAGTTAACTGCTCAAGACATCAATTCTTTCTGAGCATTCAGCTTTACAAAAACTGCCAAGGTGGGTTTTGATAGCAAGTGAGACTGCTTTCTTCACTCTCCAACATACAGACTTGCAAGTTAGTGATATTCTCTGATCTTCCATGAAGACTTAAATCTCTTCCGTTGTTGAAGCAGTAGCAGTATTATCAAAGTATCTCACTGTAACGCTTCTGTTTGATGTCAAGGTACTTTCTTCAATTAGGACAGGCAGAGATGGTTTGAAATAAGTAGTTGTGTTCTAGGTTTTTGTCAAAAAGAGCGAACATACTACCCAATGCTTTATTTTCAAATATATTTGACTAGAAGTCACATTAAAATATGGAAATATGGTAACAAAATATGTTGTTGCAGGTATGTGATGTTATTAGAAGCACTGTTGTTAGGACATGGTTTAGGAGGCATGGTGGTGTTGGGTTGATGGTTGAACTTGATGATCTTAGCGGTCTTTTCCAACCTTAATGATTCTATGATTCTATGACCAGAAGTTAGTTAAGTATGACTTTCTGTATTGGCTGGTAAATACTAGGATGCTTATGCTTGGTTTGTTTTGCTTTGAGATACCTAAATCAGGAGCTGGATTGTAGAACCTCATAGTCTGTTCTGGATAGCACGGTTTAATGTTTGCTGTAGTGCTAATGGCCATGTTATCCTGTTGTCCTTTCAGGACACGCCCTTGAAACACTTAGGCAAATAGTTGACACTTGGACTGTTTTAGTGTTCACCTGGTTTGCTTCTAACCAAAAGTTTTGAGGATGTTGCTGTGTCGGGAACTATTCTGAAAGGTCTCTAAAGAATTTTCACTACTGTTCTTCAACTGCAAGAGGAAATTGCACTCTCTCCAACTTCATGAGAACCTAATTGCCATTTCCTTCGGAAGAACATCTGTAGGGCTGTGAATGAGCAAGCTATAACAAAACAAAAACTTTTGTGATATTCCTCCACCTCCCTGGTTCCTCATGTTCGGTTTCTATTGGAAAGCCCTACCTAGCCTTTCTTCATTTCAATACACTTCAAAGAAAACAACCCTTTTGAGCCTGCTGCCCATTAATAAAGCAGCCGAATTGGGTTATCCAGCTTGCAACAGAGGTATTCTCATAAAGGATCTGGTAGGTTTTCCCCTGTTAGTAACAGAGGGAAAGCCACTGTGCCCTTGATTATTTGAGTCTCTGAACTGAAAAAAACAGAGAAATATGAGTTGGGGGAGGAGTTAAATCTTTCTCCCACTCCTATACGCTTGATTTAAAACCTGCCACCCCTGCTGAGTAATTCATCAATCATAATTATTGACCCTAGTTTTTGGACAGGGAAAGTATTAAATGCTTAGCTTAAAAAGTAAAAACAAAATCCCATACCCCACCAAAGAAGGACATCTGTTTCTAACTTCAGCTTTTTATTTTTTTATCTTTCATTTTTTTTTGTTGGTAAATCTCCCAGACAACAGCAGTTCTGTAGAGAGTTTAAATATGAAGGAATGGCAGGACGGGCTAAGGGCACTTCTACCGAACATTAACATCAACTTTGGTGGACTGCCCAATGCTTCTTCCCCCTCCAACGCCAACCACAGTGTACCAACGTCCAACACTGCCACCACCGACAGCCTGAATTGGGACAGCCCTGGCAGCTGGATGGACCCCGCAATCATCACAGGTAACCGTTTCTCACTCCTTCAGCTCTGCTGGCAAACCATCAAATGGGTATTTGGCACAAACTGATTTACATCTGGAAAAAAATGAAGAAGTCAGTATGCGGTGGTCTCTTCCAGCTTCCATCCACAAAACCTCAAGGGTCCAGGAATTTTTGTGGAACCGCTAGGTTTAATAAAGCGTCACTCAGGCCTTTGCAATGCATGCCCGGGACCTCTGCAGGCAGTCAGGCGGATCAGCGCTTATCTATAGGGTCAACTTAGGTGTCCCTTCTGCTGGATGGCATGTCCGGTATGTGCGCCGCTGGTCCTGAGGCACTGAAGGCATTCACTGGACTTTTTTATTTAAAAAGGGACGTACTCCACTTGTTTATAAAGCTCTCTTTTATAAGGCTGGCTGGTTGTGTTTCCCTGTTAGAGAGGCTGAAGCATGATTCAAGTAGGCAGAGTAGGAGGTGAAGCATGCAGTGTACTGGTAGTTTGGTGTGGTAAGGTCACGTCAACAGGGATGCAGTCCTTGCGCAGGATGTTGGATAGAAAAATGTGTGTTCCATGAAGTGTTCTGAGGGGGAACTTTCTCCTGTCTGGATTTAATGTTAAATGTTTTGTGGGCAGGGTAATCATAATAATGTAAAATGCATTCGCTGTATAAACTAATCATGTTTTCTCATTGTTGCTTTTTGTTAGGTTAAATTGACCTCCTTCGTGCTCAGTTTATTGCTTCTGTTCTGACGTGCCTGTATCCCTGTTTTTTTTTCTTCTCTTCATAGGTATCCCAGCCTCCACAGGAAACAGTTTAGACACCCTTCAAGATGACAATCCTCCACATTGGCTAAAATCTCTTCAGGCCCTCACAGAGGTGGACGGCCCCAGTGCAGCGCCATCACAGACGCACCACAGTAACCCCTTCGGCACACAGATCCCTCTGCACAGAGCCAGTTGGAATCCCTACTCTCCTCCTTCAAACCCCACCAGCTTCCATTCCCCACCCCCAGGCTTTCAGACAGCCTTCAGACCCCCCAGTAAAACCCCCACAGATCTACTACAGAGCTCAGCGCTGGATCGTCATTAGGAAAGGAGGAAAAAGAAAAAAAGAAAAATAAAACCCAAAACATTAGAAATGCAGGAAGTGTCCCACCCTGACTCCTCCCCATGCCCACCTACTGTTCCCTGTCATATCTTTCTTTCTGAAGAATCCAGTTCCTGATCAAACCCCCACCCCCAAATGCAATGCCATCACAGGGTCATGACCGTATCTTTTTGTTTAGTTTCTGCTGAGCCAGTGTTTGAAATACACTGTTTGAAATATTTCTAACCATTCTAAGGGGAAAAAAAAAGAGAGAGAGATCAAAATGCAGTCTCAATGCTTAAGGAGAATATTACTGTCTTATGTCTTTTGCACATGAGTATTTTTGCCTAGTGGAAAAGTGTCAGTCTGCAGTAGGGGAAAAAATGCAATGCAGAATCAAATGCAGAAACATGAAAAAAGTATTTAATTTAAATGGAGTTACTGAACATGTGGGGCAAGCAGTGGCCTAGCATTTATTTTGCATTCAGTGTGGCACTACACAAGGTAATTGCTATGTTGGTGGTTTTTTTTTCATAAGGGGATTTTGTATCAGAGTTCGACATGAAGTGTGTTGAAAGACAGAATACTTACAGCTATGAGTAACTGGCATGTGTTAGAGAGTGGTTTAAAGAGGGGAGAATAAGATTTTTTCTTTAATTTTGGCTTTAGATTTAAAGTAAACTTTAATGTTTTAAAATTATTCACAGATTTAATACCTAGCGTATACATAATATAATTATAAGCAGCTGAAACACGAGTGATATTTACTTCAGTCTTTCTGTCTCCTCTGTCAGTCTCTCTTTCTTTTTTTTTTTGGAAAAAACAAAGATTCACCTGATTAGGGCACTCTGGGATAGCACTGCATTGGGGCCACATGATCACCATCAGGAGCAACCTCTGACCTCCTCTGCCTGCAGCTTTTACTTAACCCTGTAGTTTCTGGACGTTTGTGCAGTATTGAAAAGACAGGAAAAAAGAAACAGATAAATAAACATGGTTATAACCTGATGCTAAAACTAAAACCAAGGAAATGTACCTCTTTCTTCAGAATTAAAACTAAAAATCTTAAATAAACCAGAAAACTTGATGATGACTTTGTGTTTGCTTTTCCTTTGATTTTTTTTTAAACTTTGATTTTTTTAATTACTGCATCTGGTAAAACCATACGTCATTGCATGTGGGGTTATTTTCCTCTTTATCTATACTGGAGCTACTGTTTCATGGAAATACTGCGTTGCACGGTGACTTCCGTATTGAAGGGTGGAAAAAGCATACACACTGATTTTTTTTTTTAAGGGATTCTGTGTTTTTATTCATGGCAGTAGTGAGAGGCTGTCTGTCTTTAACTTTTATTGGTGGTATCCTTTTAAATCTGAAGCATGAAAAACTTGTTTATACTTCCTGAATTAAATGCCATGACACTTGGGACAGATAGCATGCAATAATGTGTCTGAAGGTGTGGCAGAGCATTCTAGTTAAAACTCCCTGTTTCTGTCAGCATCCTTGCTTAAAGTTGTCACTGCACGGCAGGGGATGAAGAGCTCTTAACATACAGAAGGCCTCCAACAAGCCCTTATATGTCCAGCCAGAGACTTAAAACCAACAACCTTGTGATTGGGGTGCTGGATTGACATAGCTCATGAGGATGGCAGAGAGCCTGAAATCCTAGAACTGCTTGTGCAGAAGGATTTCTCACCTGGTGTGAGCTGTATAGTTCAGGCTGGCTGCCCTCCTAAAATCCTTGCTGCTGGCAGGAGCAAGGAAGGGAATTCACCTGCTGAACTGTGGGCACCTAATGGGTGGGGGGGACTGGCCCTTCATGGTCCAGGGAGTGAGAGCAAGTCCTCGATCGATTGCTGGATAGGGAAACTAGGCATTGACTGCATAAAGTGACTCTCGCTTTGTAAAGTGTCGCTTGTTGGCAATTGTCTGCTTTTGCTCTTCCCTTACCTGTGTTGCCATTTAGTGCTGTTTACTGTCTGCATTAAGGAATCGCGTGCGCTGTTTCTGGACAGGCATCATTGCTGCAGATCAGTCGTGTGCCCTGGTTACTTGGGTGAATGCACACACCCTTTGCCAACGCTCCCCTGCAAAGCAAACAATGTTTTTGTCACCCACGCAGTCGGCCCCTGCACAATCCCCTGCTGTAGCTGCTGGTGGTGGAAGGAGAAGAGCTGCCTGCTGGGGCTGTGGGCTGGGAATGTCTTCTGCTGTGGTAATGCCTGCTGCCGCTCCTGGCACTGTGAAGCCACCCAGTGGGAACAGGCTGTTGGAGGTGCTGGTGAAGATGCAATGGGATTTCTGCTTCTTTTTTAATAATTTTTTTTTCTTCCCCCAATTGTTAGAGAAGACATTTTTCAACCTTATAACATTTCTCTTTATTTCCTAACCCTGAAAATAAGCAGGTCTACCAAAGCAGCTGTAATAGCTTCCTATGTACCACAGCAATTCCCAAAGCTGCCACCTTCTTTGGTTCTTGATTCGTCTCTTTGCTGCAGTTTAGGAAGAAAAACGATGCCTGTGGTCTGTTACCACTAGAAAATAGGCTTCGGCCGCTCAGGAGAGTACTTATTCCCTGCTGCCATACAATAGCTTGTGTGATCAGCCTACTGACTAAACTTAGCCTTAAGGAAAAGGTTTGCAGCTGGAATTATTTTTTTCTCTATATGGTGCCCTTGGTCCAACACACCATGCCCACCCCACCCCACCCCCCCCACCTCCCAAAAAACCCCAACTTTTTATCGGGTAACATTGGTGTTGTAACACTAAAATGTATCAGTGTGGGTGTTGATTGGCGTAGGGGGCAGCTTCTGCCTCCTTCAGCCTAGCTTTGCTGTCTGATGCAGACTCCTGCATTTCCCCCCCCCGCCCCCAGTCAGGAAGCAACCTGACATTTCACTCTGTTCAGCTGTGTGGAGATCAGTTAGTTTTTCCTGAGGTTTTTGTTGTTGATGGACTCTTCCTGCAACAAGAAACTCTGTACAGGAGCTTTTATTGAAAGGAGAGCACCCATGTGTCTGCTTTGTCCATGTGATCAACTCAGTGCACGTTCTGTTGTTTTTATAAATTGTAGAGAGATTTGCAGCTATTCTTTGCATTAAGCCAAGAACAGTGCCTGGCTAAAAGGCTGGTGACTCAGGACTAGCGACACATTTAGTAGATGGTGTCTGGTGGAGATGAAACTGGAGAAAGAGAATGGACCAGACTCCTCCTCCAAAACAGATATGAATGTGTGTTGAGAGAAGGGAGGGAGTTATTAGCAATGAATGTGTTGGTACAAGAAGTTGTATTGCATTTTCAATGGATTCTCAATTCAAGTGTAGTAATTTGGGGGGCAGCAGTGCAGGAGTGGTCCTAAGGGTTCATGGCTGCTTTTTTTTCCCTTTTTAGTAAGGGAATGATGTTTGTCTGGAGTGCAGCAGAGAGTAAAATGCCACCTTCTAGGTAAGGTGACGAGTCATTGCATACATTCCTTTTCCTTCTATAACTTTCATTTCCTACTTGCAAGCCAAGTGTGAGCAGGTATGTGTCCTTATAAATGCAGTGTCTTGACAGGGATGCGCTAGCCATACTTAAAACACCATTGCTAATTTCCATTACAGTTTTTAATCATGAAGCTGAGTTTGCATTCTAGTTCCTGAACTCCAAACTTCCATTTTCCTTCCCCTCTGTTGTCCAAATAGTGTTTTTCTGAGATGGTCGCGTAGTCATAGGCATTCAAGATACTGGATTTTAAGGAAAATGCAGTGTGCTTGTGTTTTCTTGGGGAAGGTGTGGTGGTTTTATTTTGGTAGTGACTTTGGCTTTTTTTGGTTTTGTGTTTTTGTTCTGGTTTCGTTTGGGTTTTTTTACAGCTCTGTAGGGCTGGCCATGGTGCTGTGGAGATTTTTGGCTTGAACACCTTTTTTTCTTCTGGGGGGAAGAGGGGTCATGCACCAATTTTCTCCCTCACCTTTGCAAGGGAGCTTAGAAAAATAGATATGAAAAGATTGTGGAACATTTACGTGGGTGTTTCTTGTTCATCCCTCTCCTGAGGGTGCGTGGAAGTTGCCTTAAGTTGCAAAGGAGCTTAGGTTTGGTGTTGGTCTCCCCTGTATGTAAATCCACCGAGTGGGATTGTGTTGCCTGGGACTAATTCCCTCCAGGAAAGGCTGTAGTGCTAGAATAAAAACTGATACTGCTCAGAACCGAGGTGTGTTGAGAAACACTGAGCGAGAGGTGGCACAGTGCTTAAAGGATTAGGGGACTGGAGTTGTCACCAACCCTACTTGAAGTGGTTGTAGGTACTCCTTGAGGAGAATGAGCTCTCCTCCAGTCCAGCTGCTAGTGACACGAATTCTTAGCACGCATAAGCAAATAGTGTGAAGTGCTATTTGCTGTGAATGCATGACTGTTAGGAGTAGTTGTTGTTTACGTATTCTAGCAATGTTTGGCTGTATGGGTAGCAACAGAAGTGCTTTCCACTACACTGGTTTATGACGCGTTTGGGCTGAATGTGGATGTAGTAACTGTAAGAACTTGTGCTCCTTCCTCTTCTCCTAAATCCTGGCATCTCTCTTTCCCTACTTTGGGATGTTCCACTGATCGGAAACAGCTGTCAGGTCCTCTTCTGTTCATGGCTGTGACAAAGCTCCTAAAGAGGAAAAATGTAAAGTATCGTCATAGCTTTGGGTTACAGTGTAAGAAACTGTGTGGCCTCAGTATGCTCTGATCTACATGTGAGACCATTGTATATGAGCAAGATCTTCATCTTCCCGTCTTTCTGGGGTTTGCCTTTTCCCTAGGCGTACCACTGTTATGTGTATGTGGCAAAGCGAAGGCCTCTGAGGTGCAAATGGCCAAATGAAGTTCTTGCCGTAGGAGTACAGGGAGCTAGAGTGACTTGCGGGGATGCAGGAGCCTGAGCTGGTGCATGGTGGAGGTTTGAGGTGAGTTGGGTGATCCTGAGAGCAACAGGCTTGTTATGAGCTTTGCTAATGAAAAGCAGTGGTTTAGGAAGGTCTGATGCAGTGATACTAGGTATGGAGGTCATCTGAACAGAGGTGGTGTCACTATGGAGGAAAACAGCATAGAAAAGTCTGTGTTAATCTAAAGCGGATGGGAGAGTGATCTGGGTGACCTGTGATGGTCACGAGGAGCCCATCTCCTGCAACACTGAGGAGGTGGAGTCTTTTCAGTGGGATACTGTCATTGCACAATTACTGTTGCTTTCTCCTCTGAAACCTTCCTAGATTACTCTTTCCCCCAGTTCTCAGACTTAGAAATCTGACAAATCCCTCTCCATTTCAGAGATGCTTGGAGAGAGGATGGGACTCGCTGAGCTCTCTTCTTTCTACCAGCACAGCCACACTTCAAATGGTAGTCTACAAAGCTTGTACTGGCAGAGGGTGGCTGCTCTTTTCAAGATCACAATTAATGTCTTTATGGAGTTTCATGGCTTTAGCATCTGAATGTTACAGGTCCCAGTATGACCCTTCCCTAGATCTTCAGAGATCAGTGCCAAGAGCCTTAGGAGGGTGGTACGCTGAGCTTCACTGAAGAATTTAAAGTTGTGACCAAAACTGGTTTAGCTCTTTCTAAATAAGCATGCAGGCCGATGTTTCCAGTGTGGAGTCTGAAGCTTAAAATCCTGTTTTAAAAAAACCTGAGGGTGATTTCTCTCTTTGTTCAGACGCTGAGGAAAAAGTGATTGCTTGTGAGGTTTGCCTGGGACAGAATTAGCAATGAACTGGCCTTGCAGCTATCTCTGTCCATCTTCAGATGGTTTCCTCCACTTCCAGGGCCCACCTTTCTGTTGGATACTGGATGTATATAATTTCAACTTAAAAAAAAAGTAGAAATATGTTATAGACTGTATTGCATGATTGAATATTGCATTTGGTGTTGCATAAAACGTTACAACTAAACCTCTTGGAGCTTCACCTTCCCGGTAGGGAGGCCTGGATCTTTGACAGCTGGAAATCTTCCGTAGAATGGACGAAGCTGGAGTTTCTCTGGTGGTCTGTAGGGGGGAAACAGTGGGGAAGGCAGCACCTCATGTGCTGCTCTGGTGAAGAAGGGTTGCGTAGATAGTGGCTCCAACAGGAACCACTGAGTGATGTAGCGAGAATGTGTGGGATTATACGTTTGTTTCTTCCTGTTTACAAGTTACTTAAAGCTTCTACATAGTTACCTTCCTACCCCTTCCTCTTTTGGCAAATAAATGCAAATGGTGCTTCCTGTTGCCTTACTGATGATGCCTTCCTGAGGTGAAACTGACTGGCTCTTCACGGCCCTAACTCAGCTCTTTGCTGTGCCTGGTCCAAGGTGAGAAGGAATTAAGGCAAAGACTAAGGGCTTGGTAGGAAAACTTGTGGTAGAGTTGGGCTTCCTGCCCTTAACCCATCTTTCTTCTGTTGGTTTTAGTCTCCTGCAAGCTTGAGATGACTTTTGAGGAAGACCTGGATGAGCTTCTCCCCACTGGAGGAACTTGACTAAGACTGCCAAGGTTTTGGGGATCAGTATTTTGTAGTAGAAAGCTTAACGTTGCACACGTAACGTTGTCGCAACTTTTTTTCCCCAGAAAACTTTTCAATTTTGTCAAGTAAATACTTTTTTTTAAGCAGCAGTTGTATAAACTGCTTGTTTCAAGTTGACATTTTTCTCTTTATGAAAAACTACTGTGTCAGTTTTTAATTGAATATGCTAACTTTTTGTTATGACACTTCAAAATCAGCATCTTTCTGGACGTGTTTGGCAAAAGATTTTTATATCTAAAATGTGCGTCATTTCAGTTTGCAGTGAAAGCAGGTGTCAATCTCTAATCGTATGTAGCAAAAAATACCACTTTTGGTTTTGAAGCCTTGGTTGGATCCAAGGAACAGTAAACTCTGTCCCAAATGTAATTTTTTTTTTTTTACAAAAATCTCCTTGGAGAGAGGGGAAATCAGTGAGTTTTATTTTTTCCTTAAAGCATGTTGGGAGAGGAACAGAAAAGGAAAAATACGAAAAATTTCATTCCCATCCTCTTGTTTCCTTTCCATTTTTTCCTGGTTTCATCTCTTAACAAGACAACTCCTTCCTACATGAACAAGACAATGGACAGTGCTGTTCCTGGCAGGTCCTGAGCTGAATTCCCAGCCATGAAACCTATTTCTCTGAGACAGAAGCGGAAGTGTAGTCTGTGGGTATGGCACCGATGCACTCCAAGAGCCCAAAATGCCTGTAGTGCTGTGTCCGAATTCACTGCCGGCAAGTCTGCGTGCAGAGTGCCTTTTTCTGCCAATACTCTGGGCAGTCTCACAAGCATCCAGAAGGGGACTGAAGAACAGGTTACCTTGAAGCAGGATTATTCCCCTCCCTGGGTGATTAGCCTTGGCTGGAAAAAGAGGAAGGAGAAAAAGGTAAGGTTAGGACGTGAGCCGAAGGGAAATGCAGAGCAGGTCCTGTTTTTCCTGTCCTTTCTACAGCTTCAGTTGTCTTAGGAGAATGAAAGGTTTTCTCCTTCTCATGGTGCAGTTGCTGGTAGATCACCACTGTGGACTTCGTCATCTTTTTGCAAGGGATTGGTAAAAGCTTTACCATCTGCTCCCTCCCCCGTCAAGAGCTGGCCCCCAAACTAGGCTTTCCAAAGCTTCACAATGTGAAAAGAAGACATAAGATGTGGAATGAGGAGAGATTCCTTTATTATTGTTAGAAGTAGAATAAACAGTGGTCCTACCCTCTTTCCAGGGAGAAGCAGCAATAGTTCCCAGATGTCCACTAGTAGGTCTTGGCTTATCACAAAAATGTGCTACCTTGCATCTTTAAGGCTTCTTTCCTTGAGATGTGATGCAAATGTTGGTAGAAATGAAGTCGTCAGACTAAAACTCCTAGCCTTTGTAGCAGGCTTGTTTGAGTATTGCAGTTTGCATCCTTGAGCACTGGATGGTGGGTGATGTTGGGGGTTCCTGTTCCGGGTGCTTGTTTTTATTCCCTGCCCCATGCATGCAGCAGCTCTTGGGGCTGCCAGCACCTCTTCTGAGTAACGCTATAATGCCTCTCGAGATAGAACAGCATCTCTGTGCACATGTGATGCTGTGTTACTCAACAAGGCCTGCGTGCCCAGGCTGTGTCAGGCATGCTATGCATGCATGGGTCTGTCCTGCAGTGTGAACAGGGGAACAAGTTGTCCTGAAGCTGCTGGCCAGGCTCTGCGTGCACTGCCTGGAATGCACCCCTGTATTGCTACCCAGGGAATCCTGGACAGAAATATGGGTGTCATTGCTTTCTGAATGCAAATGATGGCACTTAGGCTAGCTCTTCAGGTGTGGCTGTAGGTCCTGATACACCTGATGTGAATTTCTAATGCAGGAGAGAAGGGATGAAGAACCCCAAGATTTGGGGTTTGGTTGTTCTCCCCCCCCCCCCCCCCCCCCCCCCCCCCCAATGTGCTAGGTCCTTTGTATAAAAGATAAATTCCTGTTTTCCTCTTGACTGGCTACCTTTGCGTACTTGTCACTGCATCTTGCAAGTCTAGAACTGCCTGTAGAAATGGGAGGATAGGGTGAGTTCTGAATAACAACAACAAAAAAAACCCTTTAAATCTCAGCCTACATTCAAGTGCAATGAATTGTAAATGCTTCCAATTATCTAATGGCATAGATTCCTTGTTCCTGGTAACTGGCTGTCTTTACTTTCAGCCTTTAAAAGAGCCCTAAACAGAAAATCAGATTCTGGTGATTAAAACCTCAAAGTCTGCAAGGCTCAGCCTGTAGGTTAAGCTGGAGCTGCTGAGTCTTGGCTTTATGCATCTCACCAAAACGATCAATTAAGAAGCTTGTAACCCAGGGACTCTTGTTTGAAATGTGCACTTCTGGACATGGTGGGGAGAAATAAAAGGATTATATCAAAAAAGCCTTTCAACATGAAGTGTCAAATTTTCTCCATTTGAAAACCCAGGTACAGTAACTGGCTCCTGTGAAATTCTTTCTTGAGCTCTGCAGAGTTTCAAGGCATTGATGGTGTTAAAAGAAAAAAGGAAAGAAGTCAAATGGTGGTTTAAATTTTCAAATTGGCCTCCCGACCTTGTTGAAGACCTTATGTTCCTCATAGCTTCTGTAGTAGAGGGGGAGCAGGTCCCCAGGGAGGTCAGCGCAGCAAGGCATGGTGGGCAGCAGTACGTTGCGGGGCGGCTGGCTGAGCTGGGTGGTGATGGGTGGTGTGCTGGGCTGCAACACCAGCTGGGGCAAGACCTGCGCTTTGGGGTGCCAGCTCTGCAGGGGCAGCTTTGGCAGATTTTCTGGGTTCCTGGTAAAGGCAAGAGGGAGAGGAGGTAGTATGAGGGGGCTGCAGCACTGATGGGACCCCGCAGCCCACCCATGCAATGCTTGAGGCAGTGCAAAGGGGAGCCCTGGTCCTCTGGCTCACCTACCCCTTGAAAAAGAGTGGGTGCAAGGGTTTAATTGCTGTTAGGTGCTAGGTGGGGAGCACGTAAGAGGGTTGGGTAGGGGCTCGAATGCCCAAGCAACATGGGCTTTAATATCTGGCTGCTCCTGCCTCCAGGTGGTCTGGGAGTGGCTCTTGCCCCTGCATGAGGAGCTGGGGGGGCAGGGCCAGTGTGGGGGCTGAGCGGTACCTTTGGAAAGCCAGGTTATTGCAGCCTGCAAACGCCCCTGGGAACACAGAGCTGGAGAGGGTAGAGAGGTGGTAATCACGCCGGTGGTAGTGTTTCAGTCTCCCAAAAGCATTCCTTCTCCTCTCTGAGGTGGAGGAGTCACATTTCCATCCTCCTCTGACTTTCCTCCTATGCTGCTGCCTGCAAGGTAGAGAGAGAGATGCCCACACAGATGCTTTCTTTGTACTTTGTGCACTGGCTGGCTGTTTTCATTGACCCCCCTGGAAAGACTGCATGTTTGCATCCTAAAGCAAAATTCTCACCCAGTGGTTTTGACCCCCCTTCTCCACTCCCAGAGAAAAGCACCGAAGCTGTGCTGCTGCTGAATCCCTGCAGAAAAGGGGCCCAGCCTGGGGAAGAGCAGGCCAGCACAGAGAGGGATGGCTGGTGCCTGCTGAGAGGTTGAGATGTTATCTCTTGCAGGGCTTTTGACTCATGTTATTGTGCACGTCTCATAATAACGAATTAGGCTCTTGGTTAAAGCTGCATCCTCAGGTAGGCTCCTGCATGGTCCCTGTCAGTCCAATCCCTTGTTCAGGGTACTATTGCTGGCAAAACCGAAGAGGTCATGCTGGACCGTAGGCTGGGAAAACAGGGAAGTGCTGCTGCAGAGATGCTGCTCAGTGAGCGTGGTCCTGGCTGGTGGCAGCTCTGCTCACCCAGCCCTGCTATGCACGGCGGCTTCTCTCCCAGAGGAGGATGCTCCTCCTTTCCCCTCGCTGGGCTGTGCACAGGCCCTTGCACTGGACTTAGCCTCAGAAAAAGGGATGCTCCCACTGACTCTTCTCTACGTATAGTCTGTTCCCTTCCTCCTCCGTTACGGAGAGTAACGGAGAGTCTTCCGTATGGGGGCCAGGCATACCTTTAGAGGCATAACTTTTTTTATGCGCGATCTTGCCGAGCAGCAGCTGGTTTCAGATGCGTGAAAGGGAGGGGTGGCGCAGGAGAAGTAGATCGCAAGACGCCGTGTCCCGAGTGGGTTCAACCCGCCCGGCTGGGTGGCACAGCAGATGGCAGCAGCGACTCTCCTTCAGCTCCAGCAGCCCTGGTCGCTCCTCACCACTCCCCCCACCCCCACCCCCCCAAAAAAAAAGAAAAGCACCTCCGTACTCACCCGCCGCGGTTCCTCCTCGCCCTGTCCCGCCAGCAGCAGACGGCGAAGGAGGCGGAGAGGGCCAGGATGACGGCTCCGCTCAGCAGCGAGGCGGCCACGGCAGCGCGGGAGCCCGTGCCCGAGGGCTGCGGGGCGGCTGCGGGGGCAGAGCGGGGCGGCGCTGAGCGGGCACCGGGGGCAGCGGGGTCGGGGGTCGGGGCGGGGGCCGCAACGCTCCCGACCCCGCTCCCCTGTGTGGGTAACCTAAAGTTATAGTTTTTATTAATAACTATTTAAAAAAAACAACAGTGGGTGACGCGGCCCCAGCTCGATTGACAAGAAAGTTAATGGGAGAAAAAAATGGTATTAAAAGTTAATGTTTTCTTCAGGTAGTTAAAGTAAAATAATCACGTGGGGCAGAAAACATATTGTGTTGGATGTGTCTTGAGCAAAGCACAGAAAAAGGGAGTGGGGATTGAGCCCTGAATAAAAGATGTTAAATTGAGGATTTTTTTTTTTTTTTAATCTGGAAGATATATTTTTGCTTAACGGTTCCTTGGGAAAAAGGAGAGGGGGGGGAAGTTGGAAAAGGGAAAAAAAAGTTGGAAAAGGGAAAAAAAAAGTTGGAAAAGGGAAAAAAAAAGTTGGAAAAGGGAAAAAAAAAGTTGGAAAAGGGAAAAAAAAAGTTGGAAAAGGGAAAAAAAAAGTTGGAAAAGGGAAAAAAAGTTGAAATGGATCAATGAAGCATGAGTATTTGAAAGAAAAAAAATGGGCTTGTGAAATTAAAAATAATTGAAAACTCCGATGGCCATAATCATAGAATTGTAGAATAGTTTGGGTTGGAAGGGACCTACAGAGGTCACCTTGTTCAACCCCCCTGCATTGAGCAGGGACATCTTCAACTAGATCATGTTGCTCAGAGCCCCGTCCAACCTGACCTTGAATGTTTCCAGGGGTGGGACATCTACCACCTCTCTGGGCAACCCATTCCCTCATTGTAAAAAATAGCCACTTCCTTCAGAATTTTCTTGGATGGGTGTACAGTCCAGCCAAGTCTGTGATCCCTACCTGCTCTAAGATGGGTGTCTGGAAAGAGCAGATGAATTACACCCTAATCAAACCGTAAAGGGAACCTAAGTGATGTTTGTATCGTAAATGTCTAAAGTTAGGGACATAGCTCCCATCCCAAGGGCAAAATAATATGAAAGAATTCACTAACCTCTGCAAAAATGGTACGTTTAGGTTTTTTAGGTAATAAACCACACAGATTCAAAAGAAGCCAACCCTATGACACTTGCGAAATAATCAAACTAAGACATCTGCAAGTACAGAGATTTGCTTTTTGTTTCAAAGAGAACAAGTGTGTGGGGATTTTTTCCTTAAAACCGCTTTATTTTGGGGAACTGATGAGTGATTTAAGGTTTGGGATTTTTTTTTTTGTTCACCCAAGTTGTGTCTTCATTAAGCAGTGCAGAAACTGCAGCCTCAATTTAGAGCTGAGAAGACAAGGTTTGCTGATGAGCTTTATGAATGTTTTGCTACAGGAGTACCTGTAACTTACTGCAACAAAGTTCATTGCTTTTATTTGGCTGTGTTTACTTTTTACGAACAAAAGATGCTCACTGACTGTGTATCACTAGTTTTACAGCTTTGAATTGAGGCAACTTCCTTTATTTTTGTTTTCATTTTTAAAAGGCAAGCTGCATTGGGTGCATCTGAGCTGAAGCACCTGCAGGGACGTCCTATGGTTGAGTCATCTTGGTTTCTAATTTGACCTTCGTGATATGCTACCTTTTTAAAATGGATTTGCTTATCTTGAGCAAGCGGAAGAGAAGCGGCAAAAGCAGGTGTGGTGGACCTTTTTTCCATTTCAAACTTTTTTTTTAGTTAGCTGTTGCACCACAGGTTTGCCCATGAATTGGTTCTGAAAGGGCCCCAGGTCTTTAATTCTCAGTGTCCAGCATGAGCAGTGTAATTCACGCGCAAGATATACAGTATTTAGAACTTCTGCAGTTTTGCTTCCCACTGCAAAAATATATGACTTTCTTGAGGGAAATTTTCCTGAAATTATTTTATGTATGCACACAATATGCGCTGCATGAGAGATGAGATCGCTTTTAAAGCAATAAACTTTGTTCCTTTGATGTTCAGGCATTCATTTTCAATGAACTCGTACCACAAAAAATGCAAGGGCCATTGCAATGGGCACTTGGCCTGTGTATGGTTTCACAAACACCATGTGCTGGGTTATTATGGAGTTCAGCTTTCCTCCTGCTGAAGGATTCTGGCTGTGCCCTGGAGTCCCTGTGCCTGGCACTGGGAGCCAGGCGTCAGCCAGCACCAGGCATTGATCCAGCTTGGTGACTTCTGTGCCAGTTACTGGGAGCGAGATATGGCCTGGTTATCTGCTGAGCCAATGCCAGGCGAATTCACCCTTTAGGCAACCCCCTGCCTTGTGCAGCTCATGAAATGCTGCTGCAGGGACCCCACTGAAGCATGGCATTTCACCCACGCTGATGACCACTGACCGGGTCAAGCTGGAACTCTGCTGTCCCCTTTTGGGGTGGCTGGGGCACTCTACCTCCTCCTCCTGCCCTTACTGGCTTGGCCGGGGTGAGGAAACCCCTATGCAAGGGCTGGTCGCTGTGCCTCCTCTCCCGAGTTAGCAATCAGGTGGTGACTCCCTGCATTGCACTGAGACCCTATAAGTGGGAACAGGGGCTGGGTCACGCTGTCGGGTTCCTTACCCTGGCAGTGGGGTGGGGGGTGGCTCCAGGACGAAGTGCTTTCCTGACGGAGGCAGGAGAGCCTCTCACTGCCCACCAGCTGGTACCCCTCCTGGCACCAGTACACAAGAACGGAGCCCAAGGAGATGCCTGAGCCTCTGTCCACATAGTAGTATCCATAGCGTGGTGGTGGGAGAGCTGTGCACGGTGCTGGGGGAGAAGGGGAGACATTAAGCGGAGGTAGTGACAAAGAACCCACTGGTGATGCTTTTGAAAAGGCTGCCTGGCCCCTGCATCACTCCTGCAGGTCCTGCAAGTCTGTGAAATTTTGTTTGCGTAATCCTAAAGGAGAGGTGTAAGGATCTCTAGTAGCTTTATCTGGGAAATAAGCCTTCTAGTTGCAAACTCTGCAATGTGAGCAGCTACGGAACAGTGGAAGTGGGACAGGAAAGGTACAGGATGGGGACAATGTGCAGATAGCAACTCTTATGAAGGAAATGAAGAGGACAGGCATTTTTGGCTGGAACTCAAAGCAATAAAAATACTTCTCTATGGTATAGAGAGATACTTTTTCCACCCCAGCCTTTATTTTTATTTCTAATTTATTACCCACAACTCTTCAGAGCTACTCAGTTGCTCTGCTTAGATCATCCTTTCTGCACTGCACCCTTTGCGTCCTTGTTCAAGCTTGCTAGTACCCGTCAAGAGCGGGGGTGAAGCAGGCTCCAAAAGGGATGCCACTCTGACTGTGTGATTGCTGGATTTGCAAGGCCATGAAGACATGAATGAGTAGATTCTGTGTAACAGGTATCGCAGGTACCAATATTCTGAATTAAAGGAAAATACTCTGATCAACTCTAGTTAAGTCAAGCTTAAAACCTGCAGGCAGAAATGTGCTCTATCTAGCTTAGGGGGACCTTCTGAGGGAAATTCCGAGTGCAGCAGTAAAGCTAATGTGAGACAGAGGCTTGGTTTGCTTCTGCTTTAGCTGAGATGATGTAGGCTTCTCCTCCAGAGGTGGCTGACAACAACAAATCAGGTTGAGTAAGATCAGACTTTCTCCAGGTCCAGCAATACTGTTAACAGGTAGTGGAGATGCCTATATGAGTAAATCAGCAGTGCCAGGGGATGCCTGGACTGGATCTGTTGTACAGTTAAATTGTCTGGCACTGGCCAGCACCTTCCCCAACAATCCCTTGCCATGATTTGGAGACAAGGTGGTCCAGGGACCATTCCCAACAGGCGTTTTGGAAATAACATGTAGTACATAAAGGTTTGGGAAGGTGAAGGGCTCAATAGTGTGCTGCAGGCTGCTCTGCGCTGCTGTCTGCACACGGGGGTAGGCAGGCTGCCTGTACTGGGCAGGCAGTCACCCCATGGCAGCCCTCATGCCGTGCCCCACTTTCAGGGGAACAGCATGTACTCTGCTCTAGGAAGTGGATTAAAAAATAATAATCACCCGCAGCATTTGGAAATGAGTTGTCCTTTTAAAAAAATCTTCATCCTCGTTTCTTCCCAAGGGTCCCAGCTCAGCCCTTGGGGACAGGGTTGTGCTCAGTGCACCCATATCCTGGCCAGGAAGCTGGTCCATCATGATATGCATAGAGGTTAACATGGAGGAGGACTTTACTCTCAATGGAAGACAGTCAAGCGTTAAATTTTCTCCCTGTGCCTATTGACTTTGCCTCTGACGCGATACATCTCTCCCAGATCACAGAAGTTGCTGTGGCCATGAGGACCATGCAAAGCCCTGCAGCCCCTATGAGTGCCTTAGGCATGCCTCCGTCCCCGCCAGGAGAAGCACCATCATGTCCCCGTGCCCTTCACCCTGTCTGCCTGTATGACTGGACCCCAAGCAGCCCCACGGAGGGACAGGCAGGCAATCGGTCACTCAAGTACCTGAGATGTTGCTGTGCACGTAGGATCCATTGGCAACGTCTCTGGGCAACCCCCTTCTGACGTGTCCTGCCCCGGGTGAGGCGGTCCCGGGCCCAGCAGCATCACTCCAGGCAAAGCTCAGGCAGCTCCAGCGCAGCAGGCAAAAGGCGATGCATTTCCCAAACCTTTGTCCTGTCATGGTTTGGAGAAACACAGCATTGTCATGTGTCCAGCTGTCCTGAGTGCCTGCAGTTTCCCTTTGCTTCTGAGCAGGAGTCAGCTGGGCTCTTAGGGCATTAAGCCTTGAGCAACAAAGCTAGCAGCCGCTCTTCCCCCAGGGCTTGCCTCTCCTCCACGTCGGCACAAACCCCACATCCCTGCTCCTAGCATTGCCAGCCCTGCTCTGGCCGCTCGGCTGAGCGGCTCTGAAGCCCTGCAGAGAAACCAGACATGGGAGAGGGAGAGAGAAGCAGCAAGCACTAGGGATCCATCTTTTACAGCTCCTTCCTACAGGGACTGGCTGTCACCATGTCTCCGGGTGCTGAAGGCGCACATCAGGCACCCTCCTCCTCCTCTGCCTGCTGAAATCCATGCTCGAGCTTGCTGCTGAGAATCCTGAGATGCAGACCCTCCACTGTTCATCTCTTTCCTCCTGCAAGCAGCAACGGAGTGGGATACGTGCCATGGGAATCAAAAGAGTTACATAGCAGCAACTCCACCAGCTTTGCTGCTGCAGGAACCTCAGAGAAATCTGTTTTCCCTTTTCCTTGGGGTTCCCTCCGTGTGGCGTCTCTCTGCCTGTCACTTCAGGCTGTGATGTTTTCTGATGTTTTACAGCTGGAGGGGCTGCAGTAGCGACCAGCTCTTGGGATGGAGGTTGCTCTTATCTGCCCCTACCTGCCTGGCCCCTTGTGCACACCCAGGAAGAGGTGAGGTGTCCTGTGTTGCCCAAGCACTCAAGGCAGTGAGGTTTTGTTGCAGCCAATACCTCTGTGCCAAGGCTTTCCCCAGTAGCCAGTACACAAGCTGTGCTGCCAGCAGGACTTTGCAGGTTTTTTTTGATCATTCCCTGCTGTGGCTGTCTTCTTCCCTCCTTGCACCCCCTGGAGCTTCCCTCATCCTGTGGGTGTCCTTTACCCCTCCTGTC
The DNA here is from genome assembly GCF_963921805.1 of Phalacrocorax carbo. NCBI lineage: Eukaryota > Metazoa > Chordata > Aves > Suliformes > Phalacrocoracidae > Phalacrocorax > Phalacrocorax carbo. The sequence continues at coordinate 53,755,934 of NC_087513.1, forward strand.
CTGCATCCTTGCCTGTCCTAGGGCAACCTGGGACTTACTGCAGGAGTAAAGGGTTAAAGCCCAGGCCACTATTCATTAATGACATTGGCACAAATACAGCAGCCTCAGCAGCTGGGTGTGAGGACATTTGCAAGTGCTCACAGCTTAGCAGGGAGATGTTCTGGCTCTGTGGGTCAGTTTATGTTTGCCTCTTTTATATCTGTGGCCTGTGGCTGCAGCCAATGTGCTTGGGTGAGCATAGCTGCCCATGTGGATCTCGGGGGGCCAAAATGTTGCCTTGGATGTGTGGGCAGCTCCTGTTTGTAGAACCAAGCAGTGGTCTTACAGTCTTTGTGTGATGTACTACAGTGAATAAAGGGGAATTAAAAATGTCAGGTGGAATCAAACTCCTGTTCCATCCTACCCTGGCCCATGCTGGGGGTACAGCCAAGGGGGTCTGCATCGAGGAGGGGGAGCTGCAGGTCTGGGCATTGGCTGGACCTTGCTTGTGGTCCCTCCCCAGCACTGGGACCCTGTGTCACTTGCACCCAAGGTGGCTCAGCAGTGCTCCGTCCCTCCTTGCACTTGCAGAGGGGCCTTTTGTTCCTTCCTTGTCCTTTGGACCTGGGAACACCTTAATCCTACCCCGTCTGTCCATCTATCTCTCAGGCACTCCCTTTTCATTTTGGCTGTGCTGGCACCTCTCTGGGCTCCTCTCCAGGAGATTTTCTTGCTTTCTCAGGAAAACCTGTTTCAACCTCCCATGGCTCATAATAATCTTGTTCAAAACCTGCTTTAATTTCTTCTCCTTACTGGTTAATCCTTAAACTGTAAGTTTTTCTCAGCTCCCCATGGAGAGTGGGCCGAGGAGGGGGGTCCTCCCCGGCTCAGTGAATATAGCAGGTTTCTTGTTCTGGTTTTGTGGTTGGTTTTTTTTTTTTTTCTTCACCTTCTGATTGCAGGGATTTTGCTGTTTGTTTGTGCAATGAAGGTAAACTTTGAGGCCGTCTGGGCAGTCTGAGAGCGTAACACTGACAGCAGAGGAGCCAGCCCCAGGGCATGTCCCTGGTGGGAACACAGTCATGTCTGGGCAGCTGGGAGCTGGGGTGCAGGCAGTCCCATGGGTGCTGGGGATGCACCCACCTGATCAGATGGGACCAACCCTGAAGTGGCCCCTGTGCCAAGTCTGAGCCTTGTGCTGCATGTGCCTTCTCCTGCTGGGGCTTACAATCTTGCCTCACTGCTGCAGGTGGTTGGGGGATGGTGGGAAGAACCAAGGGCAGTGCCCTCTGCCCCCTCACAGCTGCTGGATGTATCCCAATGCTAAACAGCTGGGGACAGAGCACATGCTGCAAGCGTGGCCTTCAGCGTGGAGCTGGTGGTGCTAAGTCTTGTCACATGTGCCAGGGAATGAATGGGCTCAGCAAAAGCCCAGGGACACAATAACCACGCTTGAGCTTGTGCTCAAAATGCCTAGTAGATGACATGGATTATTCCTTTGCTAATGCTCTTAAGAGCTATTCCTGGGCCCAAGGGATATAAAGGGTCTTATTATTGCAAAATCAATATCCTGCTGGGGGGAGGACTTCAACACTGGTCCCTGCACCCTGCTTTCTGGTGGTGGCTGTCTGCATAGAGTGGGGGATCCAGGCAGAGGCAGGGGATGACCCTGGGCTCAGCAAGACCTTTCCTTGTGGGGAAGGCAAGAAAGAAGGGAGGGCTAGTAGAGGGGCTGGTGTAGCCGAGGGGCTGAAGTTCTCCCAGCCCCAGAGTCTTGGCTGGGGGCTCCCACCTTCCTGGCAATCATCTGTGGGTGATCTCCTTCAAGGCCTTCCCCTCCACCACAGCAGCCTGCAAGGCAAAGCTCAGCTGATGGCTTTCAAGGCTGGCTCAAAGGTCTCACACCTGCACTCAGATCTCCCTTCTGGCTGATGGGCATCCACTTAAAGATAAATTTTTGCTGAGCCATGGTGGTGCCTCTTTGAACCTTTTAAATATGCCCTTTGCAAAAGTGCCCCTCACGTGTTCCTACCTGCATGAGTGTCACCCTGACCTGGACAATTTTCTCCTCTAGCCCCTGCTCTACAGCTTCAAAGCTGGCACCCCAGCTCAGATCAGCTGCTGGGGCTCTGCTGTCTCCTGTGTCATGGCCTCCCTAGGCCAGGATGCCCTTGGCCCTGGGGATGGCACACGACCATCCTCCACCTTATCCCATCCCTGTGTCGTGCCAGTGCGCCCAGCCAGAGAAAGCAGCATTCCTATTCCAGTGGCACAGGCAGCCAAGCAGAGGTGTGTTGTCATCGACACAGCACCATGACTCTTAAGAGATCCCTCTTTTAATCTCCTGTAAGTGCTTTTTTCCATGCTGGGGTGGCCCACACCCTCATACCATTCTCCTGGTTTTGGCACAGTCCCTGTCAGCTCTGTAGTATCTTGCTCTGCTGCTTCGACCCCAAAAGGCACCAGCCCCGGCGAAGAACAGACACTTTTCTTCTTTCTTGTGACATGAGGATGTCTGGAGGAGGGTCCCAGAGAAGCGCAGGTAGATTAACTGCAAAGATAACCAGAAAAGGCTACATGGTGCTGTGCCTTGTAGGGTCTGAATCACAGTGTGCCCCAGCTGTTGGCCCTGGGAGACTTGCTGAGAGAGCTGGGGAAGCTTATGCGTTGCACCCAGCTTGGTAGGAGTTACTGCCTGACTGCAGCCTGTGCGATTTCCCTGGGACACTTGCTTTTGCTTACATGGGGAACTGATGACAGGAATGTAAATGTGTGCCTCACTGCCTCAGTTGTCTTTATATGTCAGGTCCTTTGAATGAGAAAATGAACTGAGAGACGTGGGAGGGGGAAAGGCGAGCACACAGGTAATTCTCTGTCTGGGACTCTGCACTCAATTTCTTGCTCTGCCATAGAGATCCTGGTGCAAAAATAGAAAGGAATGATACCTGACTATTTAAGGGAATTTACATTGGTCGTGTTTGTTCCCCTGTTGTGTTTTCATCAGACATTCTCTCAGGTACATTTTGTCGCATACCCCGAGTACATTGCAGTGAGTTGCACTCATTGCACTGAAGTGATAAGACTTATTTTTCATGGGAAATAGTGTTTCTGCACTTTGGCAGGCCAAGGCTAAAAGCACTGGGCTCACCCAGGTCTGTTAGTGAGCAGTGCAGAACTTCTCTGCAGAAGCCAACCTTCCACTACTGAACACACAAATAATAATTTCAAGTCAGTGACCATGGGTGATCCTATTTGCTTTCAGAAGGTTCTACAAACAGAAGCACATAGAAGTATTTTGTGACTACATTACTCATTGCAAGTCATTTGCTTAGCTCTCTTGCTAGTCCATCCTTTACACAAACCAACCAGGAAGAACAAACCGTTCTCCAGGAAGATGTTTCCATTTTTTTTTTGGTGCAAGGTCTCCATGTCATACCTCTTCTGTACTGCAATGCTTTTACTTCACAGCCCTGGGTTCCCTCTAAACCCATATTTTCTCAGCTTCAGTAATTGGGGCTCAGTACCACAGGTTTATGAGAGCACTGTGGATGAACGTGCCCTCCCAGCAAGGGGCTTGACTCAACAAGTCTGCACCTCCCTGGGTATGTGTAGACAGCCACATGTGGAGGGACTCCTCTCACTCAACTTTAGACACCTTCATCTGTACCAGTCACTCTTGGTTGTTTCATAGTTTGGGACATAAATGGGATTTGTTTTATCTAGCCCCTTTCGGACTCCTATTTTAAGATGCAGTGGAAGTTTTAGAGGTGCCCGCTGAATGCAAAGGAAGCTCATGTACCAGTGCCTGCATTGCAGATGGGTCAGGTCAGTTGAAGGACTCTTTAACCATACCTGCCTGTAGTTGCTGGCAGTGGAGGGTGCTGCCATCATGTTCAGATTTGTTGCTACCTAGATTTTTGAGAGATTGCATGTGGCAGGCACTTGCCATATCTGTACTTACCAGGAGGGCCTTGGAAGTTGCCATGCTGGTGCCACCCTAACTGCAATTTGGTGGGGACACCTACAGAGTGCAGGAAGCACTTTGGTCATGGAGGCATAGTCAGGGACAGTTCAGGCTTGTAGCTCAGGGTGGCATTATAAGTTGATCCATTATGAAACATGCCTGGGAAAGACTTTGAGTTTCAGGGAGAAATGTAGTGTAAGAGAGAAAATGACCCTGTCAGGAGAGTCAGGATACAGATGGTCCAGGCTCTCCTTGTGAGTACAGAACACTTGGGGTCAAGACTGAAGATTTGAGCTGGGTCTCCCATGTCTCCAAGCTTTTCCTTGATTAGTTGCTTTTAAAAGTCAGTTGGCTGCTTCTGCCCCTGTGGGCATAAACCGAGACAGCCTTTACTGACATGAGCAGCTGGCCAGGTAGCTTGGCTGATAGCAGGGGATATGCCAGACACACAAGTCTAAAGGGAATCCATATTGTATCTTCTTTTGTTTTAATTCCTAACACATCATGAATGAGTTGAACAAGTGGATGCCTGCCCATTTATTCCTAAAAGCCATTCATACAATTGATTAAGCTGCTATTAAGTGACAACATTACTGGTTAAGCATGCATTTTTGCTAACTGAATAATTCCTTGCTGTGAAAAATCCCACAGTTTAGTAATTTATTTCTAATCCTGTTATATATACAAACAAATATACCCATGTACATACACATACGTTCTACATAGACATTTGCATGCACACAGAGACTTCCTACTTACTTTGCCTGTTTCCAAGGGCAGGATGTTCCAGGCTAGGACACTTCACATGAACTCCATAAATTTCTACTTTAACATGCACATTGTGCTACTTTGTAACGTTTGTCTAGATTCCAGGTTATGGCATTGACTTTTTGTTGGCCAGAGGCTGGTACTGTTAAACTTTTCGTTCCTAACAGGTCTACTCTGATGTCCAGGCTTTTGGCTAGGTAGGACTTATTTCCTGCATTTTTCATGAAAACCTGCTGTCTCGTGGTACTCTTAAAGCACATTTTTGACACTTCAGAGTTTCCCAGAATGGCAAAATTGTTTTCTACCCAGCTTTTTTGAGAAAAGTGATTGTTGTTGTTATTGATTTTTAAAAAATTAATATTTTTTTGTTCTTCTTATCCTGTTCACTTAATATTCTTTGCATGGCCAGTTTCACATGCTAGTCTAGATGGCACAAGGTGGTGTTATGCACTCATGCCTTTGGGTTGTTACACAAGTTTATACAACCAAAGAGAAGAAGAAACCAGATTACTGAACGCCTAGGTCTCTTTGAAAACAATGTTATGGCAGGACTGAGGAGTTATTGAACAGACGCTGGGCTGAAAATAGGAGGTGGAGGACTTTTCTGATGGGAGGTCTTATAAAAGTCTACTGGGAAAACAGACTAGCCCCAAAGGAATATTGTGCTGTGGTTTGACAAAAAAAGAATCACAAGAGAGACTATGAGGTACAGAGAGTGGCTGATTCATGGAGTGGAATAGGGTTAATGGAGGATATCAGAATGGGCAGATTTAGATGGCTGCTCAGAGGACTGCACTGTATTCATCAAGAAATGCAAGCAGGAATATACCTTCAGAAAAGGAATGGAAAAATCCAGTGCTCATTTTCTTAGAGCCTTGCAACGGTGCATCCTCACTGGTATTGCTTAATGGACACTGTCGATATATACAATGAAACAGATATGCAATGAATCACAACCATACAGTGCACTGGATAACAAGAGATGAGCAAACCTGTAAAACAGGATGGTTTTGTGCTTCTCTCTCTGTGCTGGGAATTGGTAGAGTGGAGGGCAAAAATGTCCAGGGTAGTTTGACCAGGAAAAGAATTCTTGTTTAGAGCTTGCAGAAAAAAGTGGCCTCATGCCAAGATCAGTGGGGCTGGAAATGCATCCCCTGCAGTAAAAATACAGGGAGATCCCTATATAATGGGAGTTCAGAGAGGAGATCTGGCAAAGCTGTGAACATGTGTTATTTTGGTGCCTTAAGATTTGGCTGAGTGGCAGCTCATAGCTTCACTGACGGTCTTCAGGGCAAGGTTGTCTCGCCCTGTAATGCAGTCCTGGTCTGGAGAGAAGGTCTGAGAATACCAAAGGTCTACAGGAGAAATAGGGACCAGAGTTTATTTCTGTTATGCTGCTTCCTGTGTGGAAACAGATGTTCCCAATGGGTGATTACTGTGTGTAGGTGATAGCATGCCCCTCTCTGCAGGAGCTCTCTGCAGCTGGTCTGGGAAGATCACCGCCTCAGGAAGCCATTAAGTTAAATAGATACTTAATCTGAGGAGAGCTAGGGTGGTGTGGCTCCGGTGGCTTGATGGAGCACTAACACCATTTGCTACTTATTAAGAGAAGGGTAACTGCTTCAGGCCATCCGATGATCACCATTTAGCTAGGATCCTTAGCTGAATGGAGATAATCAGATGGCCTGAAGTAGTCCTTTTTCAGTAATGTCTTTTATACCTCCCTGGTGTCATGTTCTGATGACTTGATTATTGGTTGCTGCCTTAAATAGGTTCCCAGTAATATCCTCATTCTTTTCATGTTGTAATAGGATTATCATACAAGATGATGACATTTGTACCTAAGCCAAAATACACTGCAGTTTACAGGCAGAATAAGTTAAGCCATCTAGAAATGTAATTTTCTAAAGATCAGCACAAAGGTCTTCAAACAGGTCCAACCCACACAGAACATGCAAGTTGCTGTTGAATCAATAATGAAGCAACAAGTTTTTTAAGGCTGTACCAGGAAAATATGGAAATGTCTCACCTCTCTGATACCCCCTTGCATCCTTACCTACAGAGGAAGTTTTTTTGTGCCATCAGCTACTGATTCACTCAGTCCAGGGAAGGGCTGCTTTCCAGTTTGGTTTGAATGCCAGACCTCTAATCAGCTGGAGAAAAGGAGTCACTTATATAAGCCAAAGGAAAGGAAATGCTTCTGCGATACGGCTCACATGAATAGCTAGGACTGAGTGCTGGTTGACTCCTGAAGCCCAGCTTCTGCACCTGTTCACCCTGTTTCTTTAGAGCTGTGTTGACTGGGACAAGTGGCAATCTGGGAGGCTTTCCTCTTCTTACTGGTCTTTCTTTTTTCAAGGCAGTCGGTGAAGGAAAGTGGAAGGCATGACCCTCTCCTCAGACAAAGAGCTCAATGGGCTAGACAACCTCGGCTTTGTGGTGAGTCTGCTCTTCTGTGAAGGGTAATGCTTGCATAAACGGGTGCGAGCCCTGCAAAAGGAGGAGAAAAGGAAAGCCAGGAGGCTTGGACTGGCTGCAAGGATGCTGGTGTGTGGTAAACGTCTCTCTCGGCTCCTTTATTGACAGGAATCCAAGGAATTATTTCCTCACTACAGCCTGCTGCTGCAGAATCAGCATACTTTCTACTTCTGGCACCCTTTTGACTTCTTTTCTCTCCATTATTTCTAAAATGATAGTGTAGATGAATGGCAGCGCAAGTGTATCTGTACTGAAAAGCAAGCGAGCTCGTGGCTCCTTGTGGCTGTGTCCCTGGGTAAAGCATTTTATGTATTAATTAGTAAAATGACGATAGCAAGTTTAGCCTATTGAAGAGTGTGTTTCTTTGTCTTCTGGATCTATTTCTAGTGGGCTAAATTGACAGAGAGGTGGGGGGAAAAAGGATTTGAGAGTCAGCAGGGAGGAGCACCCCGTAGGGTTACAGCAGGGTAAAAGCTGTAAATGATGGGTCAGTTCAGGGGTATGCAGTGCACTGGGAATGCTGCAGGATCTAACAGCCATAGGGCAAGGACCCGGGGCATGGCAGCCCCCTTCCTATCTCACGGCAGGTGTCACCTCCATTAGAAACTAAAAGAGCTGCTTATGTTCTGACAGCAGGTGTGAGAGTGGGGTCCTGACACCGTAGTCTTTGTACCATGGTACAGACCACCTGCCTGGGGGACCTTGGAGGAGGCATTTAACCACCTGGTGTCCAGGTCTCCCATTTCTCAGATAACTCTGGGTGAGCTGGCTGTGAGGAGTGGGGGTGCTGTGCCAGCTGCAGGTAGAGCCTCAGGGAGGTACTCAGAGCAATGCAGCTTTCTTTTGCTATTGTTAATGGTCTCCATTTCTACCTGTTCTGCCATAATGCAGGTCAGCCTTGTGACTTCCTCTGGTTTGAATCACCCTAGAGAAGGTAGAAGACAGAGGTCTTTTACCTGTGGTTCAAGCAGCTCAGTTTCTGGCCACCTTCCTGATGTGCTGTTTTAAGATGCTGGTGAGGGCTGCGATGCTGTGCCTGGAGCCTGAGGTACCTGGATGGTGTCCTGGTCCCCTGGGTTTGTGGGAGAATCTGGGCGTAGAACCACCAGCAGTGGCTCCCCATTCTCACTCCGAACTGTTCCTGCCTTGTCCTCCTGCCAGCATCTCAGCACCACAGACTGGCTGAGGTTGGAAAAGACCTCTGGAGGTCAACTTACCCAACCCCCTGCTCAAGCAGTGTCACTTGGAGCCAGTTGCCCAGGACTGTGGCTAGACAGTTTTTAAGTATCTCTAAGGATGGAGATTCCACAGCCTCCCTGGGCAACCTGTGCAGTGCTTGGTCACCCTCACAGTGAGATAGTGTTTCCTGGTATTCAGACGGGACCTCCTGTGTTTCAGCTTTAGCCCATTGCCTCTGGTGCTGCCTTGTCCTGCTAGCTCCAGTGCATCCTTCTCCAGCTGAGCCAGCTTCAGGGGAGGGTCAGGCATTCATGTGATGATCATGAGGGGCTGTTACCGGCACAGCCTCTGCTAGGCTGGAATGTGCCTCCTGGATAAAAGGGGAAAAGTTGCAGTGCAAGGCAAGGAGCTTAGGGCTGTCTGCCTAGCTTAGGTTTCATCTACCCCTGGTGTTATTAAGGAGTAGCTGTCCCCAGATAACTCTGTGTATGGAGTACCTTGCTGTACATTTGTTAATCCATGGCTCAGGCTCTTTTATTCTGAAATGAAAATGTCTCCACAGGGAGTTATTTAGGAACGCCTTTTGCTCTTGAAGTTCATGCCTGAGCTCAGTTTGAATTAACTCTGCCTTCACCTAACTATTCTGGAAGTATTGGTAATGCTCCCAGCCTGCCTAGGCTGGATAAATACACTGTGTTTAAAAGGTATTACATGGCACATTTTCAACAGCATGATCTAAAATGGGACTTTGGAGATTCAGCCATGAGAATGGAAACCTGGAGGTTTCAGGCAAATTATTAAGACCTTCAGGATTAATCTGTCACACCTGCAAAATTTACAACTGAATGTAACATTAATTTTACATCCTTATTCCCTGACCGCAGCATTAGCTGTTTGCCTCCATTGGTAAGTAGGACATGAGCGTTACTGCAGCCATCTCGCTTTGCTGGGCATTTTGGTGTCTTCAGGTTCCAGGAGGACTTGGAAGATTAAAAAAAAACTGACAAAGTGGTTGAGCTTCTCCTGACAGCAGGTTTCTGTCCCTGCCTGATGGAGCTGGGCATCCCAGCCCAGAAAAGCCGTCTGCTGCTGGCATGTGGAGGACTCGTCGGCTGGAGAAGGGTCAATGAAACATGTGGTTTGGGATCATAATTAGTTTATGCATTTGGCTCAAAACATTGTGGCTTCCCAGGCAGCCTCCCTCTACCACATACATGTGTGTGCATGCACAGGCAGGATGTGTATGTGTGTGTGTATGTCTGTGTGCGCACACATGGCATGTCTGTGTGCCCAGGCAATGTGTGCATGGTTGTGTGTGTGCACATGTGTGCTCAGGGGTCAGGGTGGGTTGGAAGGAGGAGCGACCAACTGGGGAGATTTACTTAAAAGCTGTGGCAACCGAAGCAAAGCAATATTTTGCTTTCGTTAGCAAAACGTGTCTGTGCATGAACTCTGAAAGGCATACAGCTCCCCTGATGCTTCTGGCTGCCTGGGAGGGGACCCGAGCTTTCGTGGAGAGCTATTTCAGACCCCACCACCACCCTGAGGGCCCAGGTCCTGAGGCTTTTTCTGGTCCCTGGTGCTGCCCCCACCCTGGGGCACCCCTCTAGGTGCTGTTCCCGACAGCTGGTGGCCAAGCTGGGGCAGCACCGCGGTACCCTGCTTTGAGTTGTTTCCTTTGAAACATCTGCTGGTGTCTCTGTGTTTCACACAGTTCCTCAGTAGGAGTGAGGTTTTCTAGTGAAACAAAGGGCAGGTGTGCTTATCGAGGTAGAATATGTGTGAGGGGATTGGAAAGAGAAGACTTAAGAAAATGAAATATAAAACATGCTTCTACTCTGTAATTAGTGGCAGCCAAGTTGTTTTAGTGTATTTTATCTTTGATAAAAGATAAAAGCACTGTTTGGGTGGGACAGCCAGGAGGGACAGAGACCAGGGGACAGTGCAGCTTTCACCGATTAACTCACTGCACACTTTCTTGCTTCTGGTTGCATTTTCTCCATCCTTAGCTAGACATAAATGATACTAATGCACTTTGTCCAGTTGTCCCTTTGAGGCTGAGGCACATAATGTTTCTTCTGGTCTAGACACACACATGCATATAAAAAATTTCCATAGGTATTTTTACCTCTGTTTTAATTTCCCCCTTGCTCTTCTTTTTTATGCTGCCCTTGTGGAGGAAAACATACAAGAAATTTCTGCTGTTGGGTGCCTGTGAGGCCAGGTTGTGGCTAACGAAGGGTCTCTTCTGTTTGCCAGGGTGAAGATGGGAGCCACCACTGCCCCCCACCAGATTGCACTGCCCAAGGCCCAGAAGAAGGCAGGGGTACGAGCCATGGTGGCAGCAAGCTTGCCTATGCTGTCACGGATGTGCCCCCCTGGTACCTGTGCATCCTGCTGGGCATTCAGGTGTGATGGGGAAGCAGGTGGAGTCTGGGAGTGGGTGGAAGTTTAATGGCTGTTCAGCCAGTTAATGGGGGTGAAAGCTGAATTTGGGAGTGCTTCACCTTCACTGAGCATAAAAGGAGCTGTAGGGCTGGATCTCGAACTCAAGTTCTTCCCACCACCTCCTGAGCACTGACTGTTATCCTTGTGCACACAGCTACATCATGCCCCTTGAAGTGCAAATAGAAAGACAGAGTCCTGGGGCTGGGCCAAATAGTTAATAAGGACAGGTCAGATAGATACCTTGGCTGAAGGTAGCCAAATGTCTAAGGGCTTCTGAACATCTCCCTTCCCACGGGAATAAAAACTAGCAGCTGCTCCAGGCCAACGCTGCTTTGCCTGGAGTCCATGCCCAGGTGTGTTAAATGACCCAGTGCCACCAATGCCACACTGGGTATGGAGCCTCAGGGAAGAGAGACCTCAGAGTGATTAAGGTAACGATGGCCTCTGCTTGGAGCTTGGTGGGCATTTTGTACTTTGTTTCCATAAACAGTCATCTCTAATTTAGAGCGTATTAAACCGAAGTTTTCTGAACACATCTGCATCATAATTTTAATAAAACATGCCTTTGATGAGCACAGTGAGTTTCTGAGTGCCACCAGTTCTACCACTGCCGTCCTGTACTCTGAGATGAGAGCTAACAACTAAGCTTAATATTTAAAGAAAAAAAAAAATTGAAAAATTATTTTCACATTTAGTAATTAACTGAAGGTCATTGTAGAAATATGTCTGTGACTCTTCTGAAAAATGCAATGCGTATTTTTTCCATTCTTTGGCATCCATTTTTTATGGTTACCCATAATTGCACTGTGTGAGACAAGCTACCGAGAGCAAAGAATGTGTGGCTCCAACTGGCCAACTTTTTATGTTATCCTTTGTGGTGCAAATGAGATGGACTGAAACATTTGCTCTTACTTTGCCTGATTGATCTCTCCCCCTAGCTTGGGATGTCCCCACGTTCCTGGAAGAGTAGGCCCAACAGCTTGTCTGCAGGTTCTGGGGATAAACTGGTTGTGTCTGACAGTGGTCTGGGGAGTCCAGAGCACTGCAGAAGGTCCTTGGGCATGGAAAGCAGGAGGAGTTTGTGGGGGTGCACTGCAGTTCTTGTAGGTGCTTTGGAACAGGCCCTAACAGAGCATTAAAGCTGCCAAAAAAGAGAATGGGTAGTACTAGCACTGCCCAGACAGAAATCAGTGAGTTACTTATAGATTTTGCTCATCAACATGGTAACAATATACAGCTGGTTCTGTGTCATTCTTCACCCAGTCTTTCTCTGGCTCCTAGCATTTCCTGACAGCCATGGGAGGTCTCGTAGCCATCCCGCTGATCCTCTCCAAAGAGCTTTGCCTCCAGCACGACCTCCTCACCCAGAGCCACCTGATCAGCACCATCTTCTTTGTCTCAGGGATTTGCACCCTGTTGCAAGTTCTCTTTGGAGTCAGGTAGGCCAAATGCAAGAAATGGGACACGTGACAAAACAGTCTGTAGATATGATTACTACGTGCTTGGCCACGAGTCTGCTGTAGAGTTTATCTATCAGTGAGGGTCATTTGCTACCCTTGGGCAATCAGGGCACATGCCAAAGCATCCTGAAATCACTGTAGGTGATAACTTTGCAGGGATGCCTTGCTTTTCTGACTTTTGCATCTCCTGGTATTTGATGCGCCTTTGTTTGGGCTTATAAGGAATCTGTCCTACAAAATAATAAAGCACTGAAACATGCAGTAAGCAGTGTCTGCTTGCTCCTTACTGCAGTGGTCCTGCAGCTGAGGCAGGACCCTTCTGATCTGGGCTCCGTATCAAGGGAGCACAGAGCTTGTAGAAAACTCTGGGGCAGGGGATAATTGGGAGAAATCTGCCACACCTTAGGGACTCAAGGAAGAGCTCTGCGGCATATCCCATTAACCCGTGCCACTTCCCATGCTCAGGGATTCATGGCACAATCTGAATGTAAGCAAGGTAAATCCCCTTTGCTCCTGAGCTGTTGAAGAGCTGGTCACAAGAAGATGAGCATGGAGTTGCTGTTCACTACCCAGAAAATTAAGTACTTAGTAAGAGACATGACTACAAGCACTCCCCCTTGCCACAAAGGCCCTGTGTCTTTGCTGGCCTTGCAAAATTTCTTTTATTCCCCTTGTCATAACTCTGGGCTGCCTCTCTTTTTCCACAGGCTGTTTTTTCCTCCAGTATGGTAGGAACCCACGTTTCTTGTTTCAAAGGCAAAAATCACACATTCTTTGGCTTCTGAATCTGAGGGGCCTGGTTAAAACTCTTCTGCCATCAAATCACCGGTCAACTGCCAGCTCCACAAAATGTTTTTACTTCTCCTGTTCCTTTCCCCAGTGCAACTTTTCCATCTCTGTCTGTCTTAAGAAGTGGCTGTGGGCAAACCTCTCCCCAGAGGGTGCTCCCCTTCTCCTACATTGCTGTAGGATTAGTGGGGGAGGGGGGACTACCTGGCCACGAAATAGAATCTGTTTCTTCTCAGTTGATTAAATTCAGGCTGGGGTGCATGGCCATGGCTGTGAGTGCTGTTACGATTCAGGCTGGAGTCCTCCCAGGCATCCCCCAAACACCTGGGTGAATATCCGAGAGCTGTGACATCCTCTGCTCACTGTTAGCTGAGGATGAAAGAGTAGCAGGGAGCCTCTCCCATAGCTGAGTAGCTAAATAAGGAACCACAGGTCAAATTAAGTGGTAAGGAGTTGTTCCCGTAGGATAAGCTTGAATGGCTTTTGCCGTGCTAAGAACACAATTGCCTTGTTGCTGGCCCCAACTATAATGCGTGGAGACATTCCTGCTGGAAAGGTGGGACTCAGCTTGCAGTGTGGCCAGAGGCAAACCAAGCCTGAGGAGACAGAAGCAGATTATCTTTTCTTCTCCTTTTACTGTTTTCTCAAATGCTGTAGTAGTTAATAACCATGCATACACAAAAGACAGCCAGAAAAATGGTAATTAACAAGTTGGAGGGGATGCTTTTTCCTGGAAAACATCTGTGCCACTCTCGGAGGCCCTGAGGCCCTCAGCTAAGCACTCTGCACAGTCCCCTTCCCTGTGTCCATATTTAAGAAAGACTAAATTCAGGGGAGAAGAGATATGGAGGCTATCTATTAATGTGGCATAGGGAGGGGAGACCATTCATCTTACAGAGGCTGGCCTGGTTAGCCTGGCAATGTGGTGCCTCAGATGGGTATGGCTGCAGCCTGCAACTAGTCTGGCAGAGAAATGGGGGGGATCAGGCAGGGAGAAACCATTTTGACTAAAAGACAATGCTGGCACATGAATGAATGGATGGGAACTGGCCATAGAGATGAGGAGGTTCCCACCAAGAGCGAATGTGGTTCAGGAGCAGCCCTCCAGAAGCATTAGCCAAGGGAAAACCTGACCCACTGTAACCTACAGATTGTTTGCGTTACATGGCATGAAAAAGCAGTGACAGGTCCCAGACAGTCACTGTACGGACTATGCAAGAGGCTCCTGAGGGGACACATGATTTGCTTGCCATTATGGCGAGCCCCCTTAGCAGATGCTTGGACACTGTGTAGTGATGATCAGTACATAACTTTTCCTTCTCTAAACCTGCAGCTTTCCCTGGAAAGAACTCAGCATGCCCCATATGCATTGCCTCGGCACTCCAGTTTGCTCTGAGCCCACCCATGCCAGCACCAGCTATGAAATAGCTTGAGGGCCAACACAGCAGGAGCTATAAATCTATTGTTAATTCAACAGTGGTGGCACTAGGCCTCCTCTGTCTCTTTTTGTTTGGTTTTTTTTTCCTTGCCCAGCAAAATCCTTTGACTACTGCAAAATGTTTGGCTGAATGCCATAAATAAGTGACTCCACAGATGACTGATATTCAAATATAACTTACTGGCATAGCAGTGACGGTGCTTCAGTTGGTTGTGCGTGGCACAAGTGATTGCAGTGGTATAAATATTTGTTTTAGGTGATGGAGACGTGGTGCTGTTACATCTATGCCATCTCTTATTTTCAGGTGCTTTCCAGAAATGGTGGAAACGCCTTGGGTTCAGGGAAATCCGTGCCCTGCTGAAGCACTCACCTGGCTCGCTGCCCTGCTCCTTTTCTGAGCAAGCCCCATGAGAGGTCCTGGCTATAAGAGAGGTTGCTTTGGGGGCTGCTCCCAGGGATGATTTCTAAACAGAGGAAGCCAAGGCACGTCAGAGGTTTCTCTCAGCTTGTTCAAAGCTGCTGTGCCAGCCTGCGCCCTCGGGGAGCTTTGGGTTTTTCAATCATGCTAGAGGAATGACTGAAACAACTTGCACTACAAGGGGGTTTAGTACCAGCGTTGACTTCTGTATTTCCATTTCTCCCTGTGTGGAAGAAGAAGAGGCTGGCACAGCTCAGAGGAGCACCAGCTCCGTTGTCGAAAACTCTGTGCAAAGCCAGTGCTGAACACCTCTGGAGGTGCACGCTCCTTGCTAGCCTGAGGGGTTTCCAGAGTGAGGGTTACTCTAAGCCGGGAGGCACATAGCGTGGGGGAAGACCCAAGGTCTCACCCAGCCAGCACTCTCAGACCTATCCATGCAGGTCTCCTTTCCAGTGTCAGTGGAAACAGGGGCAGAGTAATTAGCTTTAAAAAACAGTACCAAAAGCCAAGTTACATATTCCACTGCCCTCAGCCTGAGGATGGTTGTGACATGGGGAGTAGCCTGTGCATGTCCTTGTGTTCATGAGCAGGTTGTGAAGAAAACTGAGGCAGCTGAAGGGGACAGAGGAAGCAACCAGATATTGGAAATATTTGAGCCTAGGTTGATGCTAAGCTTTTCTTCAGAGTTTCACCATCTTTCTCCCTTTATCTTCTCCCCTCCTCCAGCTTTTTTCCTTTGGTTGTTGTTTTACTCTGTGCAGCTCCATGGTCTAGTCACACTTTAAGAGGAATGCTTTTTCCTTAACACGGGTTAGCAGACTTTGACTCTAGCACTGATGAGCCTCTCCATTGGCAGTGTTTGAACCTGAGCTCTTCTCCCTCGGTATGTTGCTCTTGAGTGCAATGGGCAGCAATGCCCACCCGTGGTCAGTGATGGAAACATGCCAGAACATTTCAAAAGATATGGCCAGGGGCCATGTGCAGACCGATTTTTAAACTTATTTCACTTTCCTTTCACTCACACCTATGGAGCTGGGTTTCTACAATTCTTGCTCATCATTTTTTCCCTCTGCTCTCCTTCGAGGTTGCCTATTATTCAAGGAGGCACTTTCGCATTCCTGACACCAACCCTGGCCATGCTGTCTCTCCCCAAGTGGAAGTGCCCTGCCTGGACGCAGAACGCTACCCTGGTGAATGCCTCTTCACCAGAGTTCATTGAAGTCTGGCAGACACGGATGCGAGAGGTATATTAGATTTTCAGTGGTACCTGCTCTGTATCAGGGCTGTTTGCTTTCAGAAAAGCACCTGACCATGGCAGAGCCATCAGTGCTGGAGAACCCACCATCCCCAATGGACCTTGGCCCTCACCCTGTTGCAGCTTCCCAAGCATCTAGTCTCCATTAGGAAAGCAGATGCTTCACTGTTGCTGAACAGGGGATATGTAGACCTGAGGTGATTTATGACCTCTGCAAAGTCTCCACTGGTCCAGCCAGATCCTTACTCCATGAAGCATGGATAGCCTTGAGGAAGGAAGGGAGGGAAGATGTTTCCAAGGAAGGGACCCTGTCTAAGCACAGGAGACCTAGTAAAAAGAAATGCAAAGGCAGACCTTACTGTAAATATTAAGGAAAAGTGCATTCTTAGGTAGTCGAAAGAGAGGAGGAAAGGTCAGGAATCTCAATGCCTTGTCCTACTGCCTTATCAGAGTAGGTGGCTAAACTTGCCTCTGTCAATCCATACATTGGGGTGCTTTGCAAAGCACTTGGGAAGCGTGAACTCATGAAGGATTTGCTGTGCAGAATAGGCTGCCCTCCCTACTGACACTTATAAATCTGCCAAAAGGGCAGTGCTGCCTTCTCCTTTCAGGCTGGGTGCTACACCCCAGCCCCTGTGTTTCTCTTGCCTTTGGAGTCAGGAGAGGGAAGGTGCTGAACACCACAGAGGACCCACCCTGGGTTTATCACCAAATCTGCAAAGGCAGAGAGTGGCCTCACCCCTGAATCCCCTGCCTGGAGCTGAACTGCATTTCAGGATGTAATTGCTGTCTGCTTAGCAGTGATTGCCAAACACAGGGAAGTTCAGAGTGATAAATGTGTCCCCAGAGGGAAACCCATACTCAGCAAAAAATAGAGGTTGTAATGACCCACCTGCCCTACCAGTGTTCTGAAATGCCCAAGCCCTTCCCAGATGGGAGATGAGAGGAGACCATGGCCTTGCTCCTGTCTTCAAGTCAAGAGCTTTTCCCCTGCAATTTGGGGGAGCAGGCAGAGAGAGAGCAGGGAAGCTGATGCATGCTTGGGTGGCTGAAGAGGCCAGGGAGGAGGGGGGTCTCTGGAACAAAATTGGCCCTGGTGAGAACTAAATCCATCAGCCAAGGGGGTGGTTGGTGTGTTGATACTTTAGTGGTCCTTCCCCACATGTAATGCTCAGCCAAGCTTTGCTGTAGTCAGTGGGAAGCCTTAGTGCTGGTCCATCACTGGAGGCCAAGCTTGGCTCTCACACTGGTTTTGCACTGGTTTATGAAGAAAAGGCTCAACAGCTTGAGCTCTTTTCAACCTCTGCTCTCTTCCTCCGTTTTCCAGGTGCAAGGAGCTATCATTGTAGCTTCCTGCTTTCAAATCTTCGTTGGATTTTCTGGCCTGATTGGATTTCTGATGAGGTTCATCGGCCCCCTGACAATTGCCCCCACCATCACCTTGGTTGCACTGCCTCTCTTTGACTTGGCTGGGGATAAGGCTGGGCAGCACTGGGGCATAGCATTCATGTAAGTCTCACTTCCCCATGGGAAGGCTGAGCGTACACAAACCACCTACCTGTAATATGAAATTAGGTGTCGCAGCCTGTGGCAGGGTTCCACTGGGTTTGAGATTTATTTGTTGGGCACTAACATGCAGCAGGCTTGTGCAAGGCAGTAGTGCGGCGTAGTTCCCCCCATCACTGGGGAGGTTAGAGCCCTCAGCAGCAAAGCAAAACCCAAAAATGAGTTTAAAAAAATCTGATTTTTGTGAAAATCCAAATTTCATAGGTCAGTAGAAAAACAAATCTTTCTCATGTGTGATTCCTGGGGACAGTCTTCACAGTTGTCTACAGACAGTCTTACACACCCATTATTTAAGTTAAAAAGCATTCCTAAAATGACAAAGTTGAGCACACAGAGGAAGGTGTTCATTGAGTTAAAATAGCTGGTGCTTTGTGTGTTGTTTTCACATGAGGAGGTGGAATTGTTTTCTCCACAGAGCGCCTGGGGGGCTTTGGAAATGTCTGTGCATGTGGCTTTGCAGCATTGAGTGCTGTTTCAGGGATATTTGTGTGCATGCCCTTGTGTATGAGTGTACGGAGTGCACTTAGTGGCAGGATTTCCTTGGTATTTCAGAAACAAATCCAAAAAGAAAAAATGCCACTGCATGGTTCCCCTGTAAATTTGGCACCTTCAGGTCCCTAATGCAGACTTCAGCTTGGGTTAACATGCAACAGGAGTAGGCTGTTATCCTCTTTATGGGCTCCCGTCAGTTTGCTAATGCTTTCAGAGCTGCCTTTGGAGACTCAGGGGCCAGCCTTTCTGCAGCCCAAGGGAGGCAGTGTGCTGTTGGGACGTGCTCCAGTCCGCCTCTCTCCAGTTCACTTCTCCTCCCCTCACCTGCCCTCCCAGGCCCCAGAAGCCACCTCTCTTCTCTACCTCCAGTTCCTCGCTTAACTGGTTTCTTCCACCAGCATGCCATATGACCCCAAGACCTGCCTGGCCCCAACTTTGATTTCACCATTGTTTCTCCTGCCACATCTCTGGCTTGTTGTCCTGTTCTCCAGCTCTGCTGATTTGTCCTAGCCCCTTTGCTTAGCCACTCTGAATTTTCCCTTCAAAATAGATATCCTTGTCTGGACTATATCTGTTTTCTGCCTCCTTTCTCCTGTCAGTGGCTCCTAACCTCAGTCCCTTGCTTGACCTCTTTGCCCAACACTGTTGCTCCATTAATGGGGTCCCAGCCCTCCAGCCTGTGTCCCTAGTCACTCTTTCTGTCCTGTTCATTTCTGTACCATCTTCTACCTGTGCTAATCCCAGTCCTTTCTTCCATGACTCAGACACCTTAGCTCCAACCTAATCATTGTGCTTTGAGCTGTCTGCATCCTCTTTTGCTGGCTCCATGGGTGCCATTAGGGAAAGGGGGAGAGGGGTGATGGAGAAGGCAGAAGACATGAGCCACGACATCTCAGCCTTGCTGTCTAGCCCCATCACAACCCAGTGCCCCCACGATGTGTGATACCTGCTTTGCCTCAAGAAACTGGTCTAATGCATGCTCACTTGCTCCCTGGTGATGGTGCATCACTGGGCAAAAAGCTCAGAATCTTTATGGGCTCAGAAAGCTCAGAATCTTTATGGGCTGCAAATGCTAAAGCCTGAGATGTTTCTGCTGACTGCTTGGGACCTGGGATGAATGATCATTGTTACAGACTGATCGTAGTTGAGCACAATTTTGTGAGAAAGAGCAATATCCCTCACCCCAAAGAACAAGTTCTACTAAATCTCAAATTTCTGCTCCAGGTCATAAGCAGACCCAGCTACTGCTCAAGGCAAAATGACCTTCTCAACACAAGCTATATACTATGTCTATTTCCTGAACATCACTCTCTGAAATAGGTTTGGGATATATTTTTCCAGGAATATTTGGCCTGAGGCAGATGTTTTCCATGGAAATTCTCATCCTGAATGGGTAAAGTTAGGCAGAATTATAAACAGTTGAAAATAGTGTTTGTTAATGGAATGTGTCAGGCAACCTGAATAATCAGACACCTACCTGAGGTAGATGAGGGCTCTGCAGTGATTCATAAGGCTGCCAAGCACCTTTGTAAATGCAAACACACAAAATGTACACTGATGCAATCTGGCTGGGCTCTGTAGCTTTAGAAACCACAAACAGAAACCAGTTCCTCCTCAGACTTTCAGTCATTCAGTGCTTTGAACCCTAATTGATAGATAACCTTTGGCTGTATGTCACAGCAGGTCTTTGCAGAGAGGTGAGGTTAGTGTTTCCTTTGCACTGCTGTTATTCTGCCTGCCCATGAATATTGCACCTGTAGCTCATCACCTTTTCATGCATGGAAAACTACCGGTTTTCCGTGCACTGTCAGTGCACTTCAGCTGGTGTAACCTATTTCTCACCAAATCCTATCTGGAATAATTCACTTAATGTATACAGTTCAGATTTGTTATAAAAAAAATGAGGAGCCCTTCAGAGGCATGGTTAACATGGCAGGAAAATGTCCAAGGTCTCCTACCTGCTCAGCAGTCAAGGTGGGGTGCCCAGTCCCTCCCCTCTTACTGCCTATTGCAGCCTCCAGCTTCATCTGGTTGCCCTTTTTGTGGGGAAGACACTCCGGGAGCAGACAGGGCTTGCTGTGAGTGCACTCAGCTGTGCTGCCGTTTGCGGGAGATGTGTCCTACAAGAGGGATGGAAGAGGAGCTGCACCTCATGGTTGCCCTCACCAGAATGAGCCCTGGGTGCTGCCAGGGGCACACGTGAGCATCCCTGCCTTGGAGGACCCCTCTGCTGCGCAGCCCTCACAGACCAGAGGGCCGTGCTCTCCCTCTCTTGGCTGGCTGGGAGGGCTCTGTGGACACCATGTGCAGCCCCACAGTCCCACCGTGCTTTTTTCTTTCAAAACAGGAACTTCCACAAACAAATCAAATCCTCTTTCTTTTCCCTGTGCCACGTAGGAACTTTTTGCCACTTGCAGAGCAGCACAGTAAACCTGAAACTATGAAATCAATAAATCCTATATTTCCAGTATATCTGAATTACACAGGTTCAGGGACAGTTTCCTAAATATCCTGCCTGGACCTTGCACGTCTCTCAGGATTTTCTTTTACTCAAGTATCATTTTTAGACTCTGACAACTGTGTCATACTCAGTGATGCACCATCTAGGGGGGTTGGGTTTGAAACAAAAGAGGAAAAAAAATATTTGCAAGTACAGCAGAGCTGTCAATAGAGAGTCATGGAAAGCTTGTTCCACCCCAGGCTTGCTGGAGTGGGGGGCCACCCTCAGGTGCTGAGAGCCTGGGTTTTGGGGTCCTCTGGAGTCCTGGGTCCTCAAGTAGCAGGTCTTCAGTTAATGTGGGGACAGGCGGGCAGCTCAGCACCCACTTTGTCTCATGGTCTGGTTTTCCCTCCTCCTAGGACTATTTCTTTCATAGTTCTGTTCTCTCAGTACCTGAAAGATGTCCCTGTGCCGCTGCCGTCTTACCAGAGAGGCAAGAAGTGCCACCTCTCCCTGGTCTACCTCTTCCAGATCTTCCCGGTATGCTGGGGTTCCCAGAGACCCAGTGGTTGTGGCAGAGGGACTGGCCTCACCCACCCTGGGCTGCCTGGGCTCCTTCCACTCTTGTCCAGCTGAGTTAATGCTTCCCAGCCCAGCCTGCATGGCCAGTGGCACAGGGAAAGGTCCCCATGGCCCTGAATGTGGGGAGGGAAGGAGGGAGGGCCACCAGGACCCCCTGCCATTCCTCTGCCTCCATCCTACATGCAGGGAAAAGGGTCAGGCAGGGAGACACCATGCTGGAGATGTGGCCATGCCCTAACTAGACCCCACTGCTGCATCTGATGGACAGGTGCTGCTGGGGCTCTCCCTGAGCTGGCTGCTCTGCTACGTGCTGACGGTGACCAATGTCCTCCCTGCGGACCCCACTGCCTATGGCCACCTGGCCCGGACGGACACCCATGGGGACGTTTTGTCCCAGGCTCCCTGGTTTCGACTGCCTTACCCAGGTACCACTACTTCCTCTTTCCCCATCCCACCATGAGGCTCCCTGCTCCGGCTTACACCTCTGCTTATGGCTAGGAGGGGGAGACAAAATGCCAAAAATCAGGAAAACACCCACAAGCACCCATGCTGTTTTTCCCTCCTGCAATAGATTTCAGGGCAAATGTGCCCCACCAACCTGAACTGAGCTCTTTACTTGCAGGCCAGTGGGGAGTGCCAACCGTCAGCCTAGCTGGAATATTCGGCATCTTAGCTGGGGTGATTTCCTCTATGCTGGAGTCCGTGGGAGATTACTACGCCTGTGCCCGCCTGTCTGGTGCCCCGCTACCGCCGAAGCATGCCATCAACCGTGGGATCGGGGTGGAAGGCATTGGCTGCCTCCTGGCTGGGGCCTGGGGGACGGGGAACGGTACCACGTCGTATAGCGAGAATGTGGGGGCCCTGGGCATCACCAAGGTGAGCCCCACTGCAGCAGGGTGTCTGCAGTGCCCTGGACCTCCTGGAGGTTTCTCCCAGGGGAGTAGGTACAAAGCAGTAGTGTACATGGGTATGTGCTGGACCTGGGATGTGATCTTAGCCCACCCTCCCCCAAGGCACGCCAGAAAAACGTGCCTTAGCACATTGGTGACCACCTCAGCAGCACTGAGTCACCTAACAGAGGTGGTCGGTGCCTCTCTCTCTGCTTATGGTCTGCATATGGGACAAGTGTACACTGCTGTTACTCATGGCTCCTGACTTAGGTGAGACTAAAGAGAGCACATTACATCTGATCTAACCTGGAAACTCCCTGAGGACTGACTTTATCAAAGACTGTCTGTCTGCCTGCCTGTCTCTGTCTGTCTATCTGTCTTCCTAAATATAAAGAAGAGGAGAGGAGAGGAGGTAAGGAAAAAGAAAATATTTAATAGGGCTCCAAATTCCAGAATTTTTATAACCCAAGGATGGCAATCATGTGAAAGGTGGACTATTTCTTTGGGATTATAAAATGTGATGGCAAAGGTTTATGTTTTTACCTCTCTAAAAGTTTTGTGAATCCCTTCAGTATCTTATTGCTCTTATAAGGGAAAGAAATGTCCAGATAAATGCTTGACAATCAGATCATAGATTTTCACTAAGCTTTACAGCCAGGGGATGGGCACATCCAGCAGGTAACTAGTGAACATTTTTAAATCATTGTCAAATAAGCAATGCCATGTCAGCAGAGCTGTGAGTCAATATATAAATGCAGAATTTGACTTATAGCTCCCACTGTACACAATATTGCTTATTTCACTGGATTTTATAAACGTCACTCACAATATCCATTTTTTCACAGACTGAAGTGTTACTGTTTGACCGAGGTGTCTGCTTCCAGCAGCAAGAGCTGTCTGGATGTCTGCATGGAGTCCAGTTTAGCCTGCCACCCCATGTATCTTGTCACTATGAAATCTGTGCATACCGACCATATACCTGAGCCCATTCCTTCCTGACATGTAGTTTGCTGCATGCATTGCATGTATGGGATGTAGCATAGTACAGAAGTGCCCAGACTCATAATTATCACATTACAGGACATGTTGTCCCTGTGTATGCTAAGTCTTTCAGGTGGACATGCCGTCCTTGCTGATTCAGGAGAGATGTTTCCCTTAGATCCTCTCTCTGCTCATCTTGTTCATGCTTAAGTGAGCACAAAATACAGTCTCATCTCAGTCAACCTTAATTCAGTGTAAAGACTCTGGCTGGGATAGGTAGGGATGCTGAGAGCACAAAATAGATTTCATTTCATTTTTTCACATGGGAAACACATTTTTCCCTAACAAATGGAAATGCAGGTGACTTGTTTCCTCTGCGTAAACAGAGGTGTCCAGCACCGCCTGAAACATCTTTGGATATCTTGGATATCCACAGGGGTTGTCAGATGAGGCAAAGAAGAAGCTGCTGGAAGCTGCCAAGATGCAACAACTTAAATGGCACCAGTTACCCATGTTTAAGCTGTTTGATCAAGCCCAGCGTGCCAGTACTGAGCTCTCATTTCCAAGAAAAGAAGAGGAGGATTTTAAGGAGAGGTAAAGACCTCAGAGTCACCATATGGATAGTAGGGAACTGTGCAGTTTCATCAGCCTTAAGAAAGAGAACTGATTTTCTTGTCTTCCTGACATGATTGAAACAAGCTTTAAACTAGAGGCTTTAGCAGCATATGCTCACAATTGTGGTATCAGTGGATTAGGTAATTTGCCTTTAAGGCCAACTCCATATACTGGGTAATTTAACAGTTTGGCAAATTAAGAATCTGAAGCTTCATTCTAATCCTGAAACAAATAAATCTGTTGGCTTTTATTAAATTATAGTTTTGATGGTGATGGTGTCTCAAGATTTTAAGCCAAGGAACATAAAAAGTCTACCTGAAGGCAATGCATTATTTTATTTTGAAACTCCCCACCAAATCTTTTTCATTTATCTTCCACAATCAAGTAAGACTAAAAGTATTTTAAAGGGACATGTTTAAGAAGTACTTAAAAAGAGACACTAGTTAACTAGTAACTGGGAATGTTTTTGTTGAAAGCAATCACAAAAAGCCCTTCCTGGAAATATGACATTCTTGAGATATTTAAAGGCAGGGATTAAAATATTTAATTGAATTATAAAATGTTTGAGGATTACAGAATTTCTCTGCCCAAGACACGAACTTTGTAAAGCTTGGCATGATTCTTTAAGCTGTCCAAGTTTAGGTGTGGTAAGGTGTATCTTGACTAGAACGTCTAATAACTATTGCTGGTTTTCTTTTTAGTTTCCATAATCTGTAAATGTCTCTTTCATCCCTTTGTTTGGCAGATACTTTTTTTCTTTCCTATTCATGTGCTCTAACACATCTGAATGAAAGGCATGGCTTGGTGCTTTATCCTGCCTTTGTTGTAGCACCCAACCAAGAAAAGGCCGCCCTGGCTCTTCCTAAGAAAAAAAAAAAAAAGAGAAAAAAATGGTTTTACTGAAGCTAGATGGGTGATGAGAGATAGGGCAGACCAAGAGACTTCCTCACTTCTTATTTGTTGACCACGGAAAGGATATATCAGATCCCAGAGCTCGAGATAGAAGTAGCCAGCCTGGCCAGCTCTCCTCTCCCAAATCTTTGTCTCCAGGGAATGGAGGGATCGGTCTGGGACACCTAGCTGAAAGCTATTTCTAAATGGCAATCCAAACCTTGGTGGAAGGATTGTCCAGTGAATTGACTGGATCGTCACAGCTCCAGCCTGTGGGTACACCAAGACATTTCTAGGCTGGAGTGAGAGCAAGGCTGTGCGTTGGGGTTATTGTGCTCTTAATTAAATAATAAACTCTTTGTTTAACAGCAAACTATTAAAGTCCTGATAACAATAGGAAAGAGGATAACATCAAGTAAATAGGTGTGGATCCATGGTTGCTTGCAGAGTGCCTTTCATGATAAATATTTACTAGTCTGCAAATACAGATGCTTTCCATGCAGTGCGAGCATCCCAGCTCACTGGTGGCTGCATCTGAACTTACAACTGAATGTACCGTTGAGTGCTTTGATCTGAGGTGCAACCCCTGCTTGGCAGATTGGTGCTGAAGCCTGCCATCCCTTGCCTCTCTGCACTGGTCAGTGTGTGACTGCCTACTCTTCCTCCTGCTCCAGGTAGGGAGTCGAATGGTGATCATTGCTGGTGCCTGTGCCATGCTCCTGAGCGGCATCTTTGGGAAAGTCGGGGCAATACTTGCCAGCATACCCACCCCTGTGATTGGAGGCATGTTCCTTGTGATGTTCGGAGTTATCACAGCAGTCGGGATTTCCAATTTGCAGGTAACAGATGGGTGAGCACCATTTCATCCCTAAGGAAAGAGACTTTGGTTTCAAGCCAGGCTCTTACCAGGCTGAGTCAGATATAGCCACGCTGCAGCAAATGCAAGCATTTGCATTGGCAGTTCCTCGGGTGAAGGTGAGGGCAGGTACCCAGAGGAGCTAAATCGCAGAGGGCTCCCTGTTCAGGGCAGGACTTGCTGGCTCCAGGGGCAACAGGATGACTAATGCCCCAGCAGCACCAGGGCTTCTGCCTGGGTCCATTCCTGCATCCAGTGTTTACATCCAAGCATGTCTCATGAACAGAACAGTAATCCACACATCTGGGTAATTCCAAATGTAATGTACACAATTTCTCTCTGCAGTACACAGATATGAACTCCTCCAGAAACATCTTTATCTTTGGATTTTCTTTATTTGCTGGCCTTGCAGTTCCCAACTGGGCAAGTAAAAATAGTGCGCTGCTGGAAACAGGTAAGAAGCGACATCAGAAGCGTTTTGTTTAGCATAAAACAATCAAAGGCTAATCCAGAGAAATCTTTTAAAATGCAGGTTTTTCTGAGAAAACCTGAAACCTGTGCTTTGACTGTTGCCTGTTTCTTTCTGGGAGGGCTGTTCTTGCCCTTTGCTCTGGTGCACAGCTCTGGTGTGGAAATGTTTGCTCTTGGTCAGTGACTGTACCTCGCCAGGTTCCTGTCAGGTTACGGATTGCAGAGCTCTTCCTTGGGACAGATTCCCAGGATGGGGCTTTGGGCAGGAGAATACTCCGAGGCTGAATCCTGATCAAGATCTCAGTGAACGAGGCTTCCTTATGTGCTCATACACAATAAAACTTGGTGCTTCCAAAATGCAGGAGCAGATTCCTCTACTAAATTCCGTCAAGTTCCCTTTATAGAAATTTCCAGCCCTCCAGCAGTTACGCCTTCATTGTGTCTCGTGTGACTAATGTGTTGGTCAGAAAGGCTGTAGTGTCCTCTCTTAAGGTATATATGGCATGCTGGGTGGGCTGTTGAAAGAGCTGAGCCCACAAATCACATGCTCTATAGATGATCTATCAGATGCTCTACATTACTGGGCTATTTTGCTCATTTCAATTAGCCCTCACAGAGAAACATCACACCCGATTAATTTGTGGTGAAATCTCATGCTAAATATA
Organism: Phalacrocorax carbo; assembly: GCF_963921805.1. Lineage (NCBI taxonomy): Eukaryota > Metazoa > Chordata > Aves > Suliformes > Phalacrocoracidae > Phalacrocorax > Phalacrocorax carbo. The sequence continues at coordinate 53,782,559 of NC_087513.1, forward strand.
CCTATATTTCTTTGGGAACTGAAGCTCATGCTTTTGTAGGACACTGCTTGGTGTTATGTCGTGGAGGTGCAGAACATGTTTGGAGCAGAAGGCGGCTTTGTCTGGGACAGTGCTGTGGTCTTAATGTACTTATGAGTCATCTCCTGCCCACTGGCAGCTGGGTCAGTGAATAATTATGCAGAATAAGACTGTAGGTCCGAAACTAGCAGTAAGATCAATCTCCCTTGCGCTGCCAAATCTTAAGCTCTGCTTTGGGATTTGCAACTCTTGTCTAAACAGGCATGCAGCTTGCAGCCTCTTGGCACAGGGTATGTTGCTGATCAAACATGCGTGTCTCTGCATCACTATCCAGAGTTTTGTTTTTCTGCTAGGAATCATCCAGCTGGACCAGGTGATCCAGGTGCTTCTCACCACTGGCATGTTTGTGGGCGGGCTCCTGGGGTTTATCCTTGATAACACCATTCCAGGTAGGATTTGCTGAAATGAGCTAAGCTAATTAGTTTGTGCCTGCCCTAGGGTTTGTTTCCTAATATTTTTTGTCTTCATGACTACTGCTCTATGAGTAGGGGTTGTGCTAGCAACCATGAAACACCATGTGACTGAACTCCTCCCAGAGAGGGGGGAGAAACAGGAGACATCACTGGAATGGTCTCTGGTTGGAAAACGGCAACTTATCAAAAACTAACTCATTTTTCAGGAACAACCCAGTCAGAGGAAAATGTTGATTTGGGAAAAATGTCTTTTACGGAAAATGCCAGTGTAGAGCCATGTTGCTGTTTGAAAGGAGAGAGAAAGGCAACTACAAGAAGTGGAAGGAGCCAATGCACGCCTCCTTATGAGAGCTGCTAAAACTGAGGCCTAACAGGTGCAACAGTGGAAAGGGAAAGGCTGATAACCAAAGATAGGATATAACACCTGCAGCTGGTCCTCACAGACTCAAAGAACCTCTGATTTTCATTGAGCCTGGGGAGGGATAGCATAAGAATAGGAGAGGAAACCCTCTTTTCTGCCACAGAAAAAGAGCAGGAAGGACACTGTTAACCAGATTCTTTTACCATCTCAGTCTTCTTGGAAAGCCAGTCTCCTTTTGGCTCATTAATTTTCTTATAGACCTTGATTTGGCCTGGCTTTCCCAGCACTGTATGACCCCTCCTTTGAACAGTTCTTGGATGCCCCATGGCTTGTGAAAACCTGTCTTAGTGTACCTGATTCCCATGGAAAGCAGTGGAGAAGTCTGCTTATCTGGAAGCTGTTGCAGGAAGACGGTTCTCAACTAGAAGCTTGTTAGTGAATTTTTGTAAAGAGCTTTGGAGCTAGAAGGCTTTAAATGCAAAGGATCTGTATGTTGTGTTGGGTCTGCTGGGATTTGTAAAGAGGGTGTGAGGCACTCAAGGTAGTCCTATGCTCAGAACACCCACTGTTTTAAACATGGCAATCTCATTTTTTCTGTTGCAGGAACACAGGAGGAGCAGGGGCTCCTGGCGTGGAAGAACAGCCACAAAGGAGAGGTGAACAACTCTCAGCTCATTTCCAAGGTCTATGATCTTCCGTTTGGTGTAGGCACCAAATACTGTGCCGTCTCTTGGTTTCGTTATCTCCCCGCTTGCCCCAAAATACTAAATGGTGGCAAGAGAATGGATGAACTGAAGGCTGCTGGACAGGGAAGCAGTGTTAAATCAAGCTCAGACAGAGGCTCTGAGATAGGTGCTGATACAAGGATATAAGCACTGGGCCTGCAGGTGAACTCACCTCGGAAGCAGAGGAGTGAAAGGCATGTCTGCAGACCCCGCATTTGAATGTGAGCTGGAAGATGTAAGAGGCTGGAGCAAGAGAACGATAATGTCTTTCTCTTCCCAGCTCTGCTGCCTGTACCACTGGTAACCTTGAGGGAGTCATTTTTCTGCTCTCTGCTCCTGCCTCTCCACCTCTGGGAAGAACTTAATCCCTCTTTGGGGAACACCAAAGCCCAAGAAATGCCTGGGAAAGATGTTCAGTTTCCTTCCTTGCACTGAGCCTTGGGGACCCCAAGCAGCAGCTGTCTAGCTGAAGCAGAGCTCTTCCTGTCCCCTGTCCTGGCTGCTCAGGGGGCCACAGAAGGCATCCCTGATGTGGGCCCTGTACAGCTCTCAGGCATCCCTTGGGCTGAGGCTAATCCCTACCACCTTAAAGACCTGTAATAGCAATGGTCATCTCTCAGTTTGCGGATTCACCTCAAGGGGAAGGAGTGGGCACCTCTACATCATGATTCTTCTCATTCCATATTCCCATAATTTAAGGTCAGTCAAATGAATGTTGTTGTAAGAGAGGTGTCTAAGGTTAATGGGATGGGTTGTCTTCTGAACCTGCCTCTTCCACCTTAGACCGCAGAGGGAATCTAGGGACCTTACTTAGGTTCTTGATGTAACAGAAAAACCCAGCTTCACTGAAATTAATCCCACCTGAGGTGCTGGGAACACGCTCAGGGGATCCAGCTTCTCCAATGCACTGAACGCTACAATGATGAAGGAATCGTGATGAAAGATGAAGGAGAAAACTCTTCTACTCACAATCTGATGCATCCCTGCTACTGCTTTGTCCTGTGTCCCCCCTCACCATATCTGTTTGGTTCGGTGTGGTGATTGTGCAGTGACAACCACTTCTCTGGAAAATGGTTTGCACACTCTTGCTCCTTTCCGCTATCAGCAGAAACAGCCTTAACCTATATGGCCATATATAATGTGATTGCACATGGTGCTGGTTACTGGTGTTTGTAATAATGTTGTTGCTGTAGCATAAGCTTGTGTTTCCTGCATTGAGATTTATACTTAGATTTTTTTGGGGGAAAAATAAATAAAATGTACAGTGTAATGATAGTTCTCGGGGTGATTGCCATAGTGAGTGGCAGGTAGTATTCAAAGAATCACAGAGTAATTCAGTTGGCAGGGACCACTGGAGGTCATCTGGGCCAGCCCATGCTCAGAGCTGGTCCTCTTAGACCAGGTTTCAGAGGACTGTGTCCAGCTGAGCTACAGATGGAGAGCCATAGCCTCTTTGGGCAGCCTGTTCCAGTGCCTGACTACCCTCATGATGAAAAGCATTTTTCCCTCATGTCTAACTGGAATTTCTGATGCTTCACCTTGTGTCTGTTGCCTCTTGTTGGGTCACTGTTCCCTTCTGAGACAAGTCTGACGCCATCTTCTCTGTACCCTCCATTGGACAGCTGAGGGCTGTGATACAATAATCCCTTAGCCCTCTTGTCTCAAGACTGGACAAAATCTGCTTGGTTTAAATGAAAAGCCTTTATTCCTCATGCCTATTACAGTCCTATTCTTTAGTCCTGTCCTGCAGCTCTAACAGTATGTGTGGCTTATTTCATTGCTTTGGCAGTGAATGAAGCCCGAAAGATGAACTGTGTGAGTGTTGGGATCCTGAAGGAGGAAACATTATGGTATAAATAGTTTGCTGTTATGGGCAGGTTGGAGTGCCTCTGTTGGAAGATTTTGGTTGTTATGTCTTTCAGAGAAAAAAATTATTTGCACATTTAACTATATCTGATTCCCCGTATCTCAGCTCTGATATCTCCTTAATCCTCCACAACCTTGACTATGTCTCTAAGCTCATTTAGAGTCAGCCTATGCTCCTAGGGGATCTAGCAGACAAACCCATGGTCTTACTCATCATCATTCTTAAATTTACTGGTACTGTAGCACATGTGTGAAAGCGAGTTGTTGGTCTACATCATCGTGCGTTCTGTACTGAAGCTGCCAGGCTGCTGGGGGCCAGACCCGCCGCACACTGGAGGAGTGGTTTAGGTGGGAACAGGATGCACAGCTAATGAATGAGCTACACAAGAAACACCAATAGGGCCAAAACCTGCTGTGCTACATAGACTTCAGATACCCCATCTTCCATGTGAGACTTTTCTTTGGTGCTATGGTTCGGATCCCTACATGGAAAAAAGCAAGGTGGGAAGTACGAATGGGGAACCCTCTGTAGTTTTACTGACTCTGTACCAGCTCTGCAGAGGCTGCAGCCATCTTTTTGCTTCTTGTATTACATGTGTTAGGAAGCTGGCAAGTGCCACAGGTGTATATTCGCTTTTGACTTGTTGAAGAAAAATCATATTGGCACAGATTTCCTATAAAAATTAGTCTCCAACTGGCTTTTTGTTCCCCACCCCAAGGATGGAGAACAGCGCTCATCTGTTATGCCATCCTCCTGCAGACTCAGCCTGCTGCTGTGCCTGCGTGTCCCCAGCTTGTATTTGTCTTGCAAGCTCCCTGGAGTAGAGCTGGGCATGACTTTACATCTCCTTGCATGAGGGGGGGTCTGAATCCCCAGTGGAGGCTCATTCATTACCCCAGCACATCCTACAGCCCAGGAGGTGCAGACAGCTGGGTGGAGGGTACGCTGGTCTGGGGCAGCTGGGTCTGCTGTTGCTAAGGCTTAGAGGTAGTTTTCAGCAGCTGTTTACAGCCCTATTTCAAGCTCATGCTACTGAATGTCCTTTAAAATTCCATCTTTGGTGTGTTTGTTATGTATTTATAAAATAACCTTTTATTTGTCTCAAGGGGACGTTTCCAAATTTTAAAATTAAGTAGGCAGGGCTTAGGCTGCAGGGCCACCACTCCTCCCAGCTGCCTGTGGCCACTTGAGGTTTGGAAACAGCTTTGGCTTTGCACCACAGCGACACAGGTTCTGTTTATTTGCTACTTAATGAAAATAAATTAAAATCAGAGGATCCTTAAGTATAGAACTGAGCACTCAAGGGCTGTTCTGGATTGCCTGGGGAACAGCCAGCTACCTGTCAACCGTGTTACCCTTTGTGCTACTGTTGAGTCCTGAGTGCCACAAGACTTACTGACTTCAACCAGGTGTGGGGTCACCCTGCTTGCAGCTTTGCAGAGGCAGACAGCTAATTGGGAAGTCCAGGCAGATGGTCCTGCTCTTCTGACCGAGGAGACCCGGTGATGGGTATTTGCTTGTATCTAGGTGCACTGGCTCTAGAACAGCTAATCAGCGGCTCATTTTCACAGCTTTCTCACAAGAAGACATGACCTGGGCAGTAGAACTGTCCTGTGTTATGCTCAATGTGTTGTAAAGTGAGGGGCTGCCATGCTGCAGCACAGCTGTAATGTACTGGGTCCCACTCTGCCCTGTTCAGCTTGGTCTGCCCAAACCCCTGCAGTGGCCACACTTCCACTGATGCATTCATGTTTCCCACTCCTCCCTCCCTGCTGTCTTTCTGCCTCCAACTCCTTCCCACTGCCCTGCCCCAGTAGCCTGATAGCCTACATTGTACAGATTTTTTCATGAAAATTTTCCATCAGATCAAGCACTGAGCGTTGACAATGCGGTACCCGCGCACACGTAGCAGTTAACGCGCTGAGGCATTAACGCTGCTTCCCTGCCAAGAGAGAGCAGACCTCACGCAGGCCAGGGCAGGACAGCTATTGTCTGTGTGTATAGTGTTGGACCTGCAGAAGGGGAAACTGCCTTCCCACATTACGTGCAGGCCTGCACTCTTGTAAACTATGGTCATGCGACAGGAAGAACTGAAGTAATGTGGTTTTTATCTTCTTAATGTTGTAACACCTCCCACAAAGCCTGCTACCATTTGGAGGAGTTATTTTCACATTACCTGAACACACCTTTTGTTTCACATTAATGTTCAGGCCAGTCTTAACCTAAAATTCTCCTGGTGAATCAGCAGAAGCTTTCGTGTGTGCATCTACATAGTGTACCGTGTCCATTTAAAACTGTCTCCTGTGGTAGGTGGCACTCTGAAAGTAAGATATTCTACTGTTTAACTTCTGTCCTGGACTGACCTTCAAAATGGTGGCTATGAAGGGCTAATAAAAAAAAGGTTGTTAACCCTTGAACATTATCTACCTACATGGCTGTCCTACGGTGTGCCAGTATTGCCAAGTTTGACCTCAGCTGATGCAGTGATTAAAATGGATGTGGTGAAAGAATCATTAATGTAACAAACCTGACTGAAAGTTGTGTGGCAAATGGAACTGGAGATGACAGAAGTCTGTGCCATTTCTACAGCTAAAAGCTTGTAGAAAAAGTATCCTCAATACTGAGAAAAACTAACCTATTTCCCGCCCAAACTACACAAAGATAAGAAAACACGGGCAAAGCAACTAATGTAAACACTCACTTATTATTGTAGGTACATATATCTTTCTTGTACTAGCTAAAGAAAAGAATGATTTGACCTTGGATCCCCTGTAAAGTCTGTACACGTATTTCAACCAGCACGCATCCCAAAGCCCAGACTGCCCAGGGGATTCAAATATTTGGCATTTTGGAATGAGAGGGAGAGAAGGGAGAGCCAGCATTGCTTATAGCCTCAAAGCAATGAAAGCCTGTACACCTCAAGCACACTAGAAAGGCCAGGGAAAGGCAAGGCTGCACCCTGGAGAACTCAGAGGGGCTCTTAAACCCAAACAGGATCTGCAGTTAGGACCCTCCACCCCCACTTCCAAACACAGCAGGCTGGCAAACATCCCCTGGGGAGTGCTACCACAGCCTCAACCACAGGGACAGAAGGCACTCTGGAGGAATTATTCTCCCCTTGTACTTCAGTACTAGGCTCCACATCTGTTTGCTTGAATACAGCTGCATGTATCATGCTCTTATGCACCAAGGCAGTGCTCAGCCACAGCTCAGCCCTCTTGGATTCAGCCTAAAAGCCTGGCTGCTGTAGACTGATGGCTACTTGGGCATGCCAGCTTCAGTTTAGATTTTGAAGTAAAACTTTTAGCCTTTCTGGCTGTGATGGCTGTTAGCATGACCTTAGCACAGCCACTGTCAAAACAATTTGTCCAAGTCTGTAGGGAGCCTCTAATGATAGTACCAAGTTGTGAAGAATTTTATTAATCGCCACAGCATTTTTAATTCCATGACACTATCTGAGCAGCACTGCTCATCAAAGAATGAGATGTAGCAGAAGAGCACAGGGCTGATCACTCAGCTTTACACACTTTGCAAAAGTACATAATCCAAAGTGTATTAGTGTGTTTGCACTTCTCTGGGTGATTTGGCAGTGGGTGGCCACTGCTGCTGTCCTCAAAAAGTGATAGAAAAACCTCATCTCACGCTCTGTGAGGAAATCCCTCTTCCCTTGTCAGCCCAAACTGAAGAATTTCACTGGAAAAGTAATCGCTGCCAGGGTGTGGGGCAATTTGATATTTTTCAGGTTGCAGTTTGAGACCTGCACCCTATGGGGGTGTGCAGGCTGTCACTGACGTGACCTCTCTGCAGCTCTTCCACAGCTTATGCTAGGCAAGGTCACTTAACTGTGCATGCTTCAGTTTACTTGTGAAGTGAGGTTAAACATCAACAAGCAATAGACAAAAGTATTTATTAATATTTTATAAATATCTAAACCCTGTAACTTTTAAAGGTATAAATTACTCAACTGATGTATCAAGAAGTACTGATGAGGGAATGGGAAGTCAACGGTAACAAACCACTAACACAGTGTCTCCACACTCTGCTCTGAGAGATGCTTCACTGAAAGAGCTGCAGTCTCTTCACGTGCCTGGTGTACTCAGCAATGCTTAGCAAAGCATTAGCAAACAGAGATACTGTTTAGAAATCTTCATCATCGAAGGTCTCAGTGCACCTCAGCATCACAGTCTCATAATCGAACTGAAGATCTTCTTCCTGAAAGCCCCCACAAAGTCAAGCAGGATTAAAAACCACAGGAGTCAATTGTATTTCAAATATACAGTGGGTTGGTCAAGCGCTGACATATGCCAGCTAATGTGCCATGAGCCCTACTTCCTCTCTGAATCAGCAATCAGCACTTGTCAAGTGCCTGAGGTGCCTGACGAAGCTCAAATTTTCAACCAATTTATTTCTAAAATCAAAGGGCTCCACCCTGTGTCTATTCACATCATTTAGACAGCTGTTACTGACTGTGGTATCAAGTGGGTCACATTAACAGGCTCTGAAGATAAGCGCTTCCTTGAGTCCTTCTACTGACTTCAGGCATTGCTGCTCTTTTAGCAACAGAAGGAAATGGTCTTCTCTTTCACCAGCTTACAGAGAGTAAGTGGCTCTTGAGAAATCAAAGTCTAGGAGATGAAAGTGTTCATGCCTGCAGTCCATCTAGTCCACCTTCTGCATTGATGCAAGACTCTTTAGGGCAAGACTGCTTTTAAAAATAGGTGCTGTTTAAAAAAATGTATAGCTTAAGGAGCACTAAATCCCACTTGCTTTTCAAGTGACTCATCTAAAATCCATGCTTTTAAAAGAAAGTGTGCCTTTGAAGATGCAAAGGGGCTCAATGCTATTTAGGGAAAAACCCACTGACTTTCACTTAGGTACTGTAAAATCTTTGGACCTCAGTCTAAATTCTTTACTGCCTTTGCTGCTAAGCATCTCTTATGATGTGACCTTAAGACAACAGCTCATGAAAAATGACAAGCTTGGTTAACTAATCTCATGCTCTGAAATATTTCCCTACCTTGTACCATGGAAGCATGCTCCTGTTCTCATTTTTGGGTCACTGTCCTTTGAAAAGCCCTCCCTTTCCTTGTCCAAATGATTTCCTCCCTCCTCTTGTGTAAGTCTTTCTCAAGCATTTTATACCAGTGAGGTGCCTGCCCCTGGCAGCCTCAAGAGCCAGGGCAGCAGCTCAGGAGGAGCTGCGCTCAGTGATCACAGAGCTGCACTGTGACTCCAAAATGGTGAAGGTTCACAATCCAACAATAGTACTTTGCACCTGGACAGTTAACCAGAAATGGTGTAACACAGCACTGGCATGTAATGACCAGCAATAAAACCCAACACCTCATCAGCTCTGCAGAGGAAAGGAAAGGCGACCATAGGCTGCCTTTTGTATTTCAGTCAGGTGCACATAGCATGACTTACCTTTGTACTGTACTTGCTAACCACCTCTGTATCTTCTACAAGGTGTGCACACAGCACACCAGGACATCACTTTATCCTCGGGATACTTTATCCCAGCACTGCCCAAACTCCTGGGCTAGTGTAGCACCGGCATAGGTACTACATCAAGGGAAGGGGAATGGTCTGCAGGGGTTCAGACACACCCATAAGGAAAGCAGGAAGGCCTCCCTTCCCTTTCAAGTCCAGAGTCTCTGGTGCTCTGATAGCCCAATTTCTGAGTAGCCCAATTTCTGGGGTAAGATATGTAGCCTATACTGAGCTCTCTGATGCTTGAGTTGGTGTGTTTCAAGCTCTGGAACATCTCCTATCCCTGCTCTACAACCACTTCCATAACTGCCTCAATCTGTTTGCTTTGAGATGGAGCTGAATTTCTGCTCTCAAAACAAAAAATTCTTGTCAGTCATATTTTTTTTTCCTGTTGGCAGGACTCTGTAGATGTGCTGTACTGCAGTTATCTAAACCAAAACAGATTGTGACCTTCACATTATCAGTACTCTCTAGCCTGGGTGATTTCTGCTCAAACTCCCTTTTTATTGTCTTATCACAGAGAACTCAAAGTTCTTGCATAAAAGAAGTACGCACAACCTTTTATTTCCTTTTGGATCCACAGAACTCAGTCAACTGCCAATTTGCACTACTTCAGCTTCTTTTGCTGCCCATCTTCCCATCATTCCCATTCTCCTAGTCTTATTTCAAATGTCCCTCTTCAAAGTCTGAAAGAAGCACCACCTCTTCTCATACCATCTCATCTGGGAGCTGTGAGATGTACTTGGGCTCACGTATAGCAATGCAGCGCCAAGCAGAAGGACAAAATGGGACCACCTAATGCAGCCAGGCATGACATTCACAAAAGAAATTTAAAACCGGAAAATACTGTATCCTGGCTAATGCTTTTCTTTCTCTTCTCAGCGTGCTCAGTTCATGGTCATTTAGATAAACAGAGGAACAGCTCTGCTCTTACACAGAGCATAGCTATTCACAGACCAAAGGGCTGTGTAGATCAGTGCCTGGTCTCTGACAACAGCCAGGAGTGGATGTTTAGACAAAAAGTGCAAGAACTGTGCATGCAGTGTGCTCTGTTCCACAGTATATGCTCTCGCATTATGGCAAACTGTGCTGTGAGGACCTTCTGAGCTGGAAATTGTATCTGGACCTTCAGATTTAGGAATTGTCAATGGATTGATGCCCCATGAGTTAAATCTGGTATTTTGCATGTTCAAGTACTTTTAAGAATGTTGTTTGTTTCATTTCTTTGGGTGCTTTCTAGTTCTTCTGGTGTTAGACGCAATGAGTAATCATTCTGTGTACCAAATCCACACCATTTAGGACCAAAATTCTTTCGTGGTACCGTCAGTCTTTTTGTGGAAGAGTCCTACTTTAATATCTCCTGTTTAATGCCTTTTGCTGTGCCTGCTGCCATTTTCCACACCTCCTCTAGTGCTACTGTCTCCCTGAGATGGGGGGACCAAATGGCACGCAGCAGTCACTATGTGATAGATTCAGATAGTCGTGCAACAGTAGTTTCTGCTTTGTTTTCTGTCCCAATTACTGCTCGTCACAAACACTCTATTTCCTTGGAAGGAGCATCTGCTCAAGTAACAGAGACCAGGTGGAAGCTAGGCAATAAAAAATAGCAAAACAGTGGCTACTGTGGAGGTACAATTGACTCTGAGCCCAAGCAAGCATGCTCTGGCTGAAGGGTATCTCCCTTTTGGTCCTCTACCCACATGCAAGCTCTGAGCCACTTCTTTGGCAGGAGGGCAAGAAGGGAAGGAAAAACACTGCAAACACAATGACTTCTGGCTCAGTGAACCTGCAACGGTACCCTATTCCTAAGGCCTGCCAACAGAGGGCTCAGGGTAGGGAACGTGGCACCCAGAAAAGCAGAAGGTGGTCCCACTGAGCTCAGAATGAAACGGCTGGGGGTTAATGGAGAACTGCGAAGTAAGCTTCGCCTGCTCAGATGAGATCACTCAAGCTTTTCCACAAGGAACTTTCATACAAACAAACAAACAGAAAATTCCTCATGTCATTTGCCATTTTGAATAATATTAGAAGCAATAATAACACACTTTAACAAAGGCAACCCCAGTGACCTTTTGGAATGACACATCTGAAGTGATGAATCACAAGTTCTCGTTTGCAACAATTCTGGACAATATGATCAGAAGCACAGAGAACAGAAATCTCTGTCTGACAATGACAGAAATGCATTCCTCCTTCTATAAGGAACCCTTTGGCAAACCTTACCTGGCAAAACTGTGTATTAGCAAAGAAGACGCTTTTTAGGAAGTCAGTGATCTGCAGATAGAGTCTGTGGTGATCCTCTGGATTTTCAGAAGTGCAGCTTGCAAATGCTGAACTGAAAATGGAACCAGACACTATATTTAATTTCCTGTTCCCTCATTCCTCCTCCTACTTGATTTCTCTCATCCACATTTTATTTATAAATTTAAAAAGAATCAAATTGTTTTCAAGATGATTCTGATATCAAAGACAATAGCCAAGCGAGACAGGGAGGAGCAGAAGTGGGCATATTGACAAGATATTGTCCAACAAATGCAAGGAAGATATGTAAGAACAGAGAACAGCAATACAAGAAACCAGTAACACAACAAAGATCCACTGATACATGACAGCTATAGTAACAGTGCTTTGGGGAAAAGTATATATCCATTGTAACAGAGAGCAACAACGGTTATTTGGTAGTGTATTTTGTAAGGTTGTTCAGAGGAAAAGCTTTGATTTCTGTGAAATTTTCAAGTAACACGGGGTCATGAAATGATACATTAGCTATCTCTAGCAGGTTTGCACTCAGGTAACAGGTAACTCTGGCAAAAAACCTAAGATATTAATTCTGGACTTAACCTCTATATTCTCCCTGGGATTTTACAAAGTTCTGCCATCATACCTCTGTCCAGAATTACAAGGCACAGAGTGATAGGGAAGGAGGGGAATAGGGCAAATGTTGACTACTGAAATACTAATCTAATGTGGGACCTAAAACAGATTGCAAAGATGATGGCAATACATTGCAGTATTAAATAATACTTAATCTTATTTTAAAAGCAAACAGCAATTCTGACCTAATAAATGTTATTTAATGGGTACATATTTGTTAAGCTTTATTATGTATTCAAGGATATTCTGATCAACAGTCAAAACTATCTTATTTCCATTCATTCTGTTCTGGAAGTGCAAGGTGGAATGGCGGTGAAAGAGAAAAAAATTCACACTAAAGAACTCTCTAAATACTGAAAAATAAGTAGAAAATGGAATTTAAAAAATATTAAAAACACTACTTGCAAAGAGAAACAATCCTAATGTAGCAGGAATGAATAAAAGATGAATCATGTGATTTTCCTTTTGAGGAAAGCAACCCTTTTCTTTCTTTAGTCTATTGGGAAAAATCAAAGGCAGTGCCAGCTTTCTCGTTTTGGTAACTCATCTGACCTGCAGAGCCAAGACATGTTATTATTTAATAGATCTTGTGTTTCTCTGTGTTACTGTTCAGGTCAATGACAGTTTAGCTTGATCACCTCCTTGTGATTGAATTAGGGTACTTGAAAAGGCAATGGAGACAATGTTAAAAAATGATCGTTTTTATCTCATTAAATGAAAGTACAGTTTATGGTCAGCTGCCTTATCCAGGGAATACCTTATGGTCCTCATAGACCTGGTAAGTGAGAGAGAGGAATGGAAAAACATTACAAGTATTGTAATTTGAAAAGATGGAAAGCTATGCAGAATGGTGAAGAAAATCAGAAGGACCCCAGTTATCCTGAAGTGATGGAGTGGTCTTAGTAAGTGATTCTTACTGATTCTGCCATAAGTACCTAATAATCATTTCACTTTTGCACCTTGAGAGACAATATTATTGTGAGCACAGTCACTGGAGGCTGCTATTCTAACCATTGACTAAAAATCAGGCACAAAAAAAGGAAGCTAGGCTATTGCCTTACTCCACAGCAAACTTGCTAGGGAGTATCGACAGTGGGCTATTAACTTACTTTGTCTATCAAAAGGGGTGAGTTTTTAAGTTACCTCTGGCTAGACATTCCCTGAGTCTCGCTTCTGTCAAGGAAACCAGCAGCAACATCAAATGCATCTTCAAACATTACCTATCAGAGAAAACACTTCAGATGTCAACATATCAAGCCACCTAAAAGTTTTACCTATGGCATAATTTCTAATAATGAAGTTTTTAAAAGCATGATATTCTTTCTTTCCATTTAACATGTACCTTTACTGCCAGAGTAAACCAAGAGGGTTTTGTGGGGACAGGAACAGACTTAACATTACATGTCCCCAGAAAATTAGTAAAAAACATTAATTGTATCAGTACTTTAGAGACGACTGTGGGCTGCTGTTCATGGCTAGAGATCTCAGCTGTACCAGCTAGCTTCCCTAAATCCGATCCCAGTGTGCGACCTGGCTTACAGGGGAGTTTGGATGCTCCCTTTGACAGACTGATAAGCTCATTAGTTCACTCTGCCATAATGCAGTTCAGACATTTCCTGTGCCAGAAAGTACAGTACATGCAGCATCCCCACGACATTTCCTAAGAAGGTTAGTAATATGAGTTGTGTCCTGTGACTCAAAAAGAACTTGTTAATGCAATTTACTTATATGCCAAAGGTGGATATCTCTCCCTCCCTTGCAGCTAGTAAAATTACACAACTTTGAGCAGCTAGTTACTTACATAATCAGTGCTCCAGGAACAGTTTTAAAAGAGTTGGCTGTTATTTCATTTTGTTTCAACAAATGCCCTGGTCTGCTCAGTCGCTGACTTCTTGGCTGTGCAGACGTGCATGGCTCAGGCAGGCATTAGCTCTGTACCACTGGAACTGGTCTACAAATACTTTCTCTTTGCTGTCAAGTGCTTTGACAAAAAACACCCAACCCAAAACACAGCAGGCCTTGGCAAACTGGGTATTCCTTCTGCATTTAGCTCATCTGTGCTCCTCAGAGAGTTTGCAGAGCACAGTAACTGTGTAATTCTTGTTCTTGCTCCCTCCCGCCTGGAGCAAGTTAGAGCAAATGTAATTGTTACTTAGCACAGAAACTCTACAGGTCAGTGGAAACTAGCAGGATTAATATCACTGCACTCCAATAGCTTGCTGTGTATCTTACCGTGAGAGAACTGGGTGCAGACATTTACTCAAAGACTGCTTATTGTCTGCACTTATGCATTCAAGTGGCCTTGGGAAAGCTTAATTACAACAACTGTATGTTTCCAATTAAAAGCTGCAGAGCCAATTAGCATCTGAAGACTTGTATGTTACTGAGCACTTACTTCCTCTGGTGTGGAGACCAAGGAACCACTGGCTTCCTCACTGTTACCTCCGCTGTCCCTCACACTACCTTCATTGCACGCTGGCTCTTGGCAAGCGGCCTCAGGATCCATGAGGAAATCTCTCTGGCTACAGTACTGCAAGATGCTGTCTCTCCTTTCTTCAGAAAGCTCTTGCCAGAGGTGGGAAATAGCCGTGGAGACCTCAGGAAGAGGCACCTCCTCAGTGCAAACAATTCCATGCTCTATCAGCAGGTCCACTGTGTGCTTATAAAAATACAGGTATCTGTAATGAAAGGAAAGGGAGCATCTCTTAAGAGCAGGCTGTGAGGTAGCCATCTACTGCAAATCCACAGGAGACTGGGGAGTAGCTCTCATTCATAACTACTTCACTGATCCCACCCTCTCTAAGACTTCATACAATTATTGAAAGTTGCCAACACTGTTTGAAGATTTTAGCAACTCTGTTCTGCCAAGATTTCATCTGCAAAAGGCAGGCTCCAGCCACAGCCTCAGCAGGACTGCCTCACAACAGAAGATCCAGGCGCTGCAGGCTGTGCTTGTTGCACAGGCAAACCTCATTCTGGCATTTAATAAATCTTAAGTTACTTGCCTTTGTAGCCTGAGGCCTTTATGCTGTAAGCAACTTTTTATGCTTTTACTGGCATTGCACTACACTTAAGAGCCTTGGCTGAGGTCGTATCCTGATGTCTTAAGTACTATATGTGCAGATAGAAAGAGACTACCCAGGCCTGGATGATCTGACTTAAATAAGCATGGGAGCTCAATTCCCACCTTTCCCAGCTGAGGAAATGCGCCCGTAAGACTGAATTCTGTGCAGCCTGTAGTGAAACTAGTAATGGAACATAACTGTCCTAATTTCAATGTGGTGACTAAATCACAGAATGAGCCCACTTCTTCTGTTAGCACTGTGTGGCACAGTGAACCAGGGATAATAATGTCTACTTTGGAAAGCAGCACTGAAGGTTATTTCACATTAATTAAATGCTTAGAGCTTCTCAGATGAAAATAACAAGATCAAAGGACAACAAACCAAGAGTTCTATAAACAGCAGTCATTGTTACTAAGTTTGGGCTCAGAATGATTCCTTGGAAGATGTCCCAAATGAGCACACTTCCTGATTAACTGAACAGTATTGCATTGAGAAAGTAACTCAAAAGAGTTGTCGTCTTTTTTTTTTTTTTTAATATTTGTTCCAGCAAACCAATATTGAAAACCTTAAAGATAGTTCTGCATACAAGAATAAACATGTTTAAAACTCCAGTTTCCATACTCTGGAGTATTTTACACCATTGCTGGAGACAAAATACTGGAAGGGGAATAAGCATTCTCAGGTAAGGTATTGCGCTCACTAAGGATTCTAGATGTCCAGCTCCAAACAAAGGATCTGGGGTTTCTCAGAAGAATATGAATCACCATTAGGACTGCTTTGCTGAAGAAATTAAGCTTAAACCATGACTCAGCTCCAGCTGGAAGGAGACAACCACACTTTGCACCAGACAGAGTACTCTGTAGTCCTATCATTGTAGGTCCTGCTGCACTTGGAAAATAAAACCAGTCCGTTGAAGCTCAAAGCTTTTCTGATGCTGCCCAAATAATGTGATTAGATGATCACGAAGAGGCTGTTATTTTCTTTGCTGAAGAGTCCCTATTGTTTTATGCCGGTTTTTGAGAAGTATTAGCTATGAAGCATCTGCAGTCTGCCATAAAACTGTAGGAAAAGTGCCAAAGTCTGTACAGTACAGGCCCTGGTCTACCTTGCCAGTGAAGAAGGGGAAAGTCAGGTGTTTACGGCTCTGTCATGCAGTGTTTGATGAAGTAGAGCTTACTTCCCCCAGAAAATCTTGATTCAGCACATTTCAAGGTCTTGTAAATGATACCTTACTACAGCCACCTCTTGATTCTCACAGGAGCAAAAGCAGGAACTGTAGTGGGAGGCTGGTGCCATCTGCTGGCACAGCTGCAGTCTCATTTTGCTGAAAAACTCAATAAGGGAATTTTACAAATAAGCACCAGTTCAAAGCAAAAGAGAAGGAACTGCGGAAGTTTTTGTTTATGGTGGTGACGCTGTGGAAGAGGATGCCAGCTGCAGCTGTGGATTCTCTTGCACTGCATATTCTTAATTCTGGAATAGTTAGGGTAAAATTGACTCTGCCTGATGGTGCAGGATAGATTAGATATCCATTTATTTCTCAAATCTTTACAATGAAATGATCGTTTATCCTTTTGGAAAAGCATCCATGACCTCTAAGTGCCTCCTAGTGCTGTCTGACAGCAAGGGGAAGAATGTGATGAATAATGTATTCCATCTTAAGATATGAATAAATTTTTTAAAAACCCCAGTAATTTCACCATTACAACCTCAGACTAAAATACATGTACCGCTGACATGAGGACAGTGGTCTTTGATTTTTAGGTCCTGCATCAGGAACTTAGGAGCTGATCCTAAAGGGGGTTACAGACTCACACCCACTAGCTCTAAGTGTAACTCACATGCAAGTGTTTAGGTTCCCCTTCTCCCTGCCATGCTGCAGACATTCTGAGGAGCGCTTTCTGATATCTTCCAGACCACCACTGTTCTGCAGCCTGCAAGCTGAGGAATACATGATCTTCCCTGGTCACATCCAGCCTTACCCTGCTGATCCCACAAAAAAAGTACTCCAAGCTGCCAGGAGCTAAGGGTCTGTTTCTGGAAGGCACAGCAGTGCTCAAGCTCCTCATAACAATGCCAGTAGAGGCAGGATGAACATCACTGTGGGGGAAAGTATCTGCCTACCTCTGGTTCCTGCACCTCCCCAGACTCTTGAGAATTTCATCTGGTGCAGCAATTTGTACATTCCTAAAATCTAGCTCCACTGCAAGGATACAAATTGATAGTGGTACTGACACCACAAACACACAAGGACACATTCTGGATTAATAACCTCCTGTTTCACCTGAGCTTGCCTGGTAAACAACTACTGTTAGCAGGTATGTTGCATCTTACTCTGCAAGCCATCTGGACAGTGGTAAAGCATGGCCACACAGAGACTGACACACTTGGAAGAAATTTTTTTCTCTTTCTTAGAGGATAGGTGGAAAATCCTCAGGGATTTTCCAAGGCCTGGAGAGCTGGGGGCTGCTATGGTGCTGGGAGTCCATTCACATGCAAGTCGCAGGTAAGTGACTTGGGAGGCACTCAGCTTCATCAACAGCAGAGCCAAAGTTGCAGACACAAGGCTTCTGCAAGGCAGATGCAGGCTCCAGCAGGGCTGCATGAACAGCAGCATCAGGATGCACGGTGTTAATGCAAACAAATTAAAAAACTGACGGCAATGTGGGGTGCACCTACCGTTCAAATTCCACCAGATCTGGGGATGAAGTGTCTGGAGACAGGATAAATTCTGGCTTCCCATCCTCTCCCATTGTTTGTTTTTCACATTCTTGAATCAAATACCAGACGGTAGAGTCACTCTCACTCACAGCTTCTGAGACTGATGCAGTGCTGGAAAGAACACACAGGACAAAAAGCCACATGAACAACTTCTTAACTGGATTAATAAGGCCCTTGTCATGGTCACTCCAGAATCCAGGGCCATTCTTCCCAAGTCAGCTTTCTCCTCGTCCATTTGCTTTGCAGGCAAATGAGAAGTCCTTGGTGGAGATGAGCTACATAGAAGGGAAAGGAAATAAAAGCACTGACTGGAAATGAGACCAACAACATGCTTAGAGTTCATGCACTGTACAGAATCATGGGGGTCCAGGTGAAATCTCTTAATCTTTTCCTTACGATGAAAGGCCTCATCTTGGAAATTCAATAAAAATTACAAAAAGGTTCAGAGATGCTGGAATTGAAGCACATGCAAAATATTATAATCTTTTCTTGGTTGATATAAGCCCTTACCTGTGATTGCTGATGTGTTTCTTGACATATTCCTCCCTGACTTCCTCCAAGGTGGATGTGTTCCCATCCTCCAGACTGAAGGACTCTGTTGTCAGCAGAAAGGTTACTGTCTCATCAGCGACACTTTTGGCTTCCCTCTCACCCTCAGCCCCAGTCAGAATAATTTCAACAACTGGTCCTTCGTGATCCAGAGCTTTTCATTAGGCAAAAATGATGTGAAAGGGGACACCTCTGCCTCTCCTATAATGTAACTAGCAATACTGGGAGTTTATGATCATTGAGGAACTTAAAATCAATGCCTTCTTCCTAACATTGGTCTGACAGAACTGATGGTGAAAATAACCAGCAAATCAAGGTCTGGGAAAGCACCAGTCAATACAGTATTTTGTGACTGCCATATAATGAGCAAACTGCATGTAAAAACCCGACAACCAACGGGTTCACAAACAATATGAATTGTGCATCTATGCAAGTAAATACAAGGGGAAGCTTACCTCCAAACTATCCTCAACCAGATTCACTGCTTGTGATCCCTTCTAGTTTGCTCTGTCAAACGATTCCTTCTACCTATGGCTGACTTTTATCCCAGGATGTGGGTTCAGAAGAGATTGCTCATTTTAAGCACTGGGTCTTTTAATCGATGCAAATTATTGAAGGTGCAAGGTACATGAATAGCAATGCTTTTTTCTAGCTGGCAGTAACTATGGATGTAAAAGGGACATAAAAATATGTCCAAAGTCTCTACCCCATCAGCCCCCAGTCATACTTGCTGCCACTGGAGGCAGTGGCCAGCATCAGTAAACAGAAGGCATGTTGATGAGGGCTTAAAGCCCTGCAGCTGACAACACATACTAGACCGGTGTGATGCATCATGTCTCAGGCAGTAATGGAGAAGTGCATGAAGACAACCTGCCACGCTGAAAGAAAACAAAACCACGGCATCTCTCTTACCCGTTTCTGTTGCAGTAAATTCTTAAATAGAGGCTTCCATTTCCTATACTAGGAAATCCTCAATGGCTTCTCTGTCCTTCTCCTTTAACTCACACCAGAGCCTGCTGTTCTGAAGTTTAAGCTCTGGCTGTGCTGACTTGTAACACTGGGTGCTAGTGATGGCTGTGACTCGCCCTGCACCATGCTGCTGTGGCTGGGAGGAGCACACGTGCTCCTGCAGCCTCTCAGTGGGAGCCCAAGCATGCAGCCTGGGGACCCACACCAGCCCCACACCTGTTGGGGGTGAATTGGCAGCAGGGTGACAAGGGTGCTTGGCCTGAACTGCCTGCTGCTGTGGGATAGCAGGAATTACTTGTTCCCTTCCTTCACCTAGGCTGAGGAGTGGGCAGAAATGACTGAGAGTCAGAGGAGGATTTCTGAGGTGCTCTGTGAGTTCATAGTCTTTTGCGCTGTCCCTTGCTTACTGCTACAATTAAAGCCACAGTTGGCTCTAATGCTTTAATGGGCTCAGCCATGTACCTATCTGTCTCTAACAAATAAATAAAAACCAAGTCCAGGCATTCTGTCCAAGGCAAATACTTGCATACAGTACCTTTCATCTTCAGCGAAGGACCGAAGGTTTGCTCCAGCTTCTGGATAGATTTCTTAGCCTTATGCAAAACCTGATACTAAACATAAGAAGAAATCAGAACTCATTGCTCTCTGCTCTGACTGGATTAATGTTTTAACATGCCTTGGTTGTTTTCTTCACTTTTCCTTCATTTTGACCTTCAGTTATCTCGATGCCACTGTGAAAACAACTGTGTTGTTTCACCAGCTACCCTTATCCATATGAAAAAGGAAAAGAACTAATAGCAGAGAAAACTTAAATATAGAATTAAATGTTTTGGTATATATTATGCAATACATACACATAATAACCAGTCACATAGACATTTGCTACTTAACTCTGATATTCTTTCATCAGCAACTGGTCTTGTTTGGATCATTCTCTTCTTGGAGTATGTCCAGAAATATCATGCTGTGAAGTCTTGTTGGATGTCTACCAACTTTAGGCATAAGACTTTACTAATCATTTCCCATGAGAATTTTGCTAGGAGAAGCCTTTGCCATGTTCTACTCTCAGCTACACTGATGTAAACTGGAATAACTTCAGTACTGCACATCATTCCTTCATCATGTATAGCAAGCATAACTGAGAACAAATGGCCAATGCATTTAAACATACACATCTCAAAAATATTTCAAGATTTATGTGGTTGGTGAGACCATCCATGATCACCTTGGAATGTCTACCTTGCAGAGTTTTCACACTGGATGTTTTAGCCAGACACGAAGCACTTAGGATTACAAGCTAACTTCTGTATTTAGGCTTTTGAAGATACTCATCTTCCTTGGCCTCCAAAAGTCACATGAGGGGCACAGGATACTTGGTATGTGAAGATTAGACTAGACAAAACAAGTATCTGTTTAGTCTTGTCTTCTGAGATCATGGTGACTCCAGCTTAACTTGCATCTTGTTCAGAACATGGTGTGATGAACTCTTTACCTCAAATTGCATGAAAGGTAAGGAGCTCTGCATGCTCTGCACGCACAAGCCCCAGACAGCAGATTTTGCATGTTCAGAGCCTCAAAGCCCTTTACAAAGACAATTCCTGTCCTAACAGCCATTACCCTCTCCATTTTACGAACTGGAAAACTGAAAATAAGCAATCCAACTAAATGAATCAGTGGCAGAGTTGAGGATAAAAGGACTCGGGTTTGTTCCTCTGACCTGAGCATGGTAATATCCATCTTATCAGCATTTTGGGTCAATTTGATCTTTAGAAACAATTTTGTTTTGATTAAATAGTTTCTTAGTTTAGTAGAGACCAATAAACAGTACTGGTGGTTTTTTTTCCTGACTTACTTTTCCAGAGTGTCTCAAAGACAGAATGCACCTCATAAGGCTGAATGAATTACTCCCTCCCCTATAACTTCTTCTGTCCCTAAACTCACTATTCTGATTTCATAGCAAAACACTGTGAAATCAAGATAACTTCATCATGGGATCCCCTAGTTTGTTTCCAAAACACTATAAAGAAGCCACAAAGCTATAAAGAAGCTGCAAAAACCCTGTAAGAAAAGGGCAGATAAGCCACATGACAAACCCATGACCCAGAGACTACAAAGTGAACAATTTGCTCATGCTGAGCTGGCAGCTTTAAAGTAAAAGGGATCCAGGAAAGCTTCACACAGTGAAATCACTGGCACCCATAAAGATACGGTGATCATCCTAATAAACCTGGCTCAATTTAAACATACCCATGTATAATAGCAATACATAAATACGGTCACTGCTCCGCACCTTTGAGGCCGAGTTGTCTGACTGGGATAAAACAGCTTCCCGCAAACTGCTGATGAGTCTTGCCAGCATAGCCCGGTGGCGTGCCTGTGACAGGCGCCGCTTTGCCACGCGGGGTTCTACCTCTTGCAGGTGTGTCAGGGGATTGGGACTTACTCTGGCATGTGTCGTCCTACAGTCTCCAGCTGCCTCCATCAAAAGCTGCAATGCAGCATTTATTTATACTGAACAAATATCTATCTAAGTGAAGAAAAGGAAATCTTACAGCCTGTGTAGTGGACAGACAAAAAAAGGAAAGTTCAGGGTGACTGACAAGGGCACTCCAGCTCATTTTTTCTTTAGGAAAACACGGGAATTTGAAACCTTCTCTTTGCCTGAGGGATACCATCTGTAAGTACTGACTAAAACCTAATCTACCATTAACAATAAACTGCATGGCATGAAACACAGCCCAGACAAACCTCCCACCTCGGGAGCCCTTCCCTGTAACAATTTGATGCTCCATTTCCATGGGCTAGCCAGAGTTTGGCTTCACATGTCGCTGAGACCACTCAGCTCCCCCCGACATCACAACCACAGGCTTCTTCACAGCATCAGAATTTTGGTCCCAAATTAACCGTGACATTGGAACAGGCAATGATATTAGACATACACATGTGCGAGAGGACCAGACTCACGCCCAGCCTGGCCCACGGCAGCCACCCCGCCAGCCTGACAGAGCCCTCGGCGCCCGCCTGGGGAAGCCCTTCCCGGCGACCGGACCGGCGCCCCCTGCCCCGTTACCGACCGCAAGCACGGCCTAGAGGTAAGAACGCCCGCCCCTGCTGTTTCTTCTGCGGTCGGGAGGGGAAGCCCGCCTAGGCCCACGCCGGCCGCCTACGGGGACCGACCGACCGATTGATCGATCGATCGATCCCACCCTCCCGGTCTCCGCCCGGCCCGGCCCGGCCCGGCTCGCCCCCGCCCCCGGCCCCGCCCCTCCCGGCCCCCGCCCATGACCGTCGCCGCCGCGTCTCTGCCCTCCCGCGCCCAGCAACATGAGCCGCACGTGGCGGAGGACCAATGGGGATGCAGCCGGTGCCCGGCGGCGACCAATAAGAAGACGGGAAAAACGCGGGCTGTAAGCGCTGGCGGGAGGGGAAGGGGCGGCAACGAAGAGGCGGGAAAAGGCAGGCGCGCCGGGCGCATGTGCAATGGATGGGACTACAAGTCCCGGCGTGCTTTGCGCTAGTCGGACGCGGCAAGGTATGCTGGGAGCTGTAGTCCTACTGGCGCTGGGCCGGGCCATTCCGCTCGGGGCCGGGCACCTCTCTCCTCGCCCGTGGGCGGGCGGAGCCGGCGACGCCGCGGGTCCCCCATGGCGGCGGCGGCGGAGCGGACGGACGAGCTGGTGCGGGAGTATCTGCTCTTCCGCGGCTTCACCGCCGCCCTGAAACAGCTGGACGCGGAGATCAAGGCGGACCGGGAGAAGGGCTTCCGGGTGAGTGGCGGCCGCGTCCCCCTTCCCGGCGGGGTGGTGGGCGCGGGTGCCTTCCACCCCCATCCCCGGGGGGAGGACGCGGTTCCTGGGCAGGCCGCGGGCGCCCTTCCGCGCTGCCGGGGCTGGGCAAGGGGAGCGGGCCGGGCGGCTCTTGGAGCCCCCGCGCTTCCCCGCGGAACCGGATCCCTTCAGGGGCGGCCGCCCCGGGCCGGGCGCCGGGGCCCGGCCGGCCGCGCAGGCGGGACCCCCGCGTCCCAGTGGCGGGGGCCGGTGCTCGGTCCTGCCGCCGTAGGTGGACGCGCAGCTCCCGGCGCTAGGGCGTTCGCTGGCGGTGGGCTCCTCTCCCGCCTGGCCCCGCAGCGGCGTTAGCGCCGGGCAGCGGCGGTGGGCGAGAGGCTCCGTCCCGTCGGCTGGCTTTTCCCCCTCCCCCCCGGGGCCGCCGTTCTGCTCGGTCTGGCCGAAGCCGCCGCCTGCGGACCCCGCGCCCGACCCGTAAATCGCCAGGTGTTTGTCAGCTTCGTGCCGAGAGGAGCGGGGGAGATGCGCCTGCGAGAGGGCGGGAGGAGACCTCTTTGCCGGGATCTTTTCTCGGTCACGAGACTTTTATCTAGCGGCTTTACAGCTCCGCTCCTTAGTTTGGGTGTTTTAAGTACCAGCTGCCTTGCTAGATGTGTGGAAATTGGCGCAGAATTTGCCACCCTCGAAAATACAGTTTCAGTCCTTTGCTTGAGCTTCGTGTACCTGTAGCAGCAGTTCTGGCCATTGAATGTAGCATTTTGAAGGCTCGGATTTTTCTTTAACCAGCAGCATAACCACTACCTTTATTGTTCATAAAGCATGTTGCTTTTATTTTTAAAACACCAGCGCTTTGCTAATGTTTAGAGGTAGGCAAACAGTTGATTTAATTGGGATAATATTGTCCTAGGCAAAGAAGGGGCTGCTGGGGTCACAGTATTCTGTTGCCTTTATCTGTAGGAAGCCATAGAGATGAAGGCTGGATGGTGTCCTCAGAATTTAACTAATGAGAGGAGAGCAAACCACATATTAAACAACTTTGGCAGCTGAATTTTTTTATAGGGTGCAGATTTTTTTTTCTCTGATGCCTGTCTTGTCCATCAGAAATTACTGAACTAAAGATCTATTCCCACACCACCATTCTGCCTTATTCATATTGCAGAAATTATTTTCAAAAACACATAATGAAAAAAAAAAGTCTGTTCCAAACTTTTATGCCTGCCTTGGTACTAGATGACGTTATTAAAGATAAATGTACTTCAAAGATTGCAGTACAACGGATCTTTCGTCCTCTTTCCATTGGCTAAATACAGTTTTTTCCTCTTAGCCTAAAAGTAATACTGTTTTCCAGGTGCTGCACTTGAATTTTCCATATTTAATCACATTATTCCTGTTTCTTCATTATCAGCTGACTTTTAAAAGAAGTGAAAATGTCTTGCTTACTTGCAAAAAACCCCACCGACTGTATTTAACAAAAGGTGATCTTTTTGTCAAAATCTGTTTGGCTATGTTCTTTCGTGTTTCTTTCTTTTTTTTTTATTTGAAAGGTGCTGCAGAGTGGAAGAATACTAATACAAAATGCAGAGTGTTTCCCAGATTAGGAAAAAAGCTAATGCATCAGTGCTGGACTGTAGCATTATTTGTGCAGTTAAAGCTTCTCAGCATTAAGTTACAGAAAGTCTCTTGTGCCGGAAGAGCCCTCACGTGACTGCAGTCTTCCCTGTTTTGTCCTCTTTAGGTGGATAAGATAGTGGACCAGCTGCAGCAGTTCGTTCAGAGCTACGATCTGGCTGCCCTGCGTGATTACTGGAATTATCTGGACCGACGCCTTTTCAGCCGTTTGGAGGATGTGTACCGGCCAACAGTGAACAAGCTGAAAACCAGCTTGTTCCGATACTACCTCATCCATACTGTTCAGGTAGTGTTGATTTTTAGGCTTCTGTTTTTAAAAGATCCTGGTCTCTCAAACCAGAGCAATGAAATACCCTTGTGACCTTCTGACAAGCCTGGTGGGTAAGGGATGAGCAATTCATGTGTCATATTCAGGACTGTAGTGAAGAGTTTGACATAGACTCACATGACAAGCTTGTAAGCAGGTTAGGGAAGCTCAGGCAAGAGGGAAGTATGATTAGCTGGGAGCAAGATACTCACACTTGGACATGAAGGCAGTTCCCTCTCAGACAGGATGGCCATACTGTGGGTATGGGACTGCTAGTCCTGCTTAGCCTCTCTTATTATTTGGGATACTGGGAGAGATCACAAGGTAAGTAAACACCTCTTTGTGGGGCATTGCCCTGAGAACAGAGGAAGACAAGAACAGTGCTTAAAGCAGTCTTCATCAAGGTGAAGAAACAGGCAGAAAAAAAGCCCCAATCACCTGTAGGTAGGAGCAGTCAGCTGCTCCAGTGCAGAATAAGAAACAACTGAGCAGGGCAGGCAGCAACAGTGCAGGGAAGGGCCTTACTGCAGTGCTGGGGACCAACAGGCAGAATTGTCTGTATTCCTTCAACTCTAACCTGCTGGCAGGACTTGGCCAGTCCTTCCAGGCACCACAGTTCTTCATCAAGGGAGTTGGAGGGTCCAGAAGGAAAAAAGGTGACTTGAAGTTGGTGGAGTAGAGTTTCAGTTTATAAGAGAGGGAAGAAGTAGGCTTCAAATCTGTACAAGGTAATGTGGGAGAGAAAATGACTGAATGCTTTTTGTTTGCTTTGAATAAAACAGAAAATAATGAGCTAAAAATGTAGCAGAGATTATCTTGCTGAAACCCTGAGATAGTCAATGGAATATATTACACAGGGTGGGTTTTGGCCAGCATAATGGACAGATACTTGTCAGGAATTTGTGTTTCACTTCTTACCATTTAGAAACAAAATTTCTTCCTTAATTCTGTTCCCTGATTGAAAATCTTAAATGATAGATGTTGGTGGAGGAGTAAAATCTAATGCACATGTCTGGAAGTGTGTCTTTTCGTAGTTTGGTTTGCCCTGTGCTTACCCTGAGGTGTGACTGTTCTGTCTGAATAATGTATTACACGGAAACCTTTTCAGGCTACATATTCTGTTGACTTGAGTAATTTGAAGTATGCTTTGGTGCTGTATGAATGCTCATGTCTTATGTCAGTGCACAAACTGCACTGGTTTAGCTGGAAATTGGTGTAAGTGATGAGTTCTGCTTGTCTCAGCCTTTAAACAAGACTGTGGTAGCTAGAACGAAGGTTGAATTAAGTGCATTTGTGAGCTTCTCCTGGTGTATTTGAGGTTCTTTTGTTTCTAAATGAATCTGTTAACTCTAACCACTTGCTCTGTTGGGTGGTGAAAGCAGTTGTTAGTGTGCTCATAACATAGAGCAAATATGCCTAGAACTCATGTGGTGCCATGAATGGAAGCATGAGCCCTGTTCTTCTCGCTGTGTTTCAGACCGGCCGCAATGACAAGGCGCAGGAGTTTTTCCTCAAGCAGGCCTCCGAGCTCCAGAACCAGGCGGAGTGGAAGGATTGGTTTGTCCTGCCCTTTCTCCCTGCCCCAGACTCCAACCCCACCTTTGCCACCTATTTCTCACGCCAGTGGGCAGACACGTTCATTGTGTCTCTGCACAACTTCCTGAGCGTCTTATTTCAGTGCATGCATATCCTTTTTTGCAACTAAAAGTTAAATCTTTCTTGCCCTGGTGTTACATTTACTATTAACAGTGGTGCCAAGAATATAGTATTACAGAACTTGCTGCTTTCAGGGGATTGTTTAGAGCCAAGACATAATAGGAAGCTGGTATTTACCAGAGGATGTTGGAATAATTATTGTTCAGTTATCTGATGATATATTTCCTGGGCACAAACAATTGTGGTTGTTGCTAATGCTGAACTCATCCCCATGCCAGTGACTAGAAATCTTGTGCACATCTTGTTCTGAAACATTTTTCCTCTTTGCTTGGCATAGTACAAAACAGGTGTGCAACCTTGGGCCATGGTCCATAAATGAACTAGCAGCTCCTGTTAGACCCTTTTTTGGGTTCATATGTCCACAATGTTGTCTAGCGACAGCTCACTACAATGGGGCAGTTCAACATTGGCAGAAATAACAGCTTTTGTCCCACTACAGAACTACTGAGTTCTGACCTTGTTTGCTGATGGGCAGGTTTACACTGCAGCTGGAATACAGTTCATCTTGAACTGTTTCTTCAGTGTATGCTAATGCAGTAATATAACCTGTCTTGTCCTCCACTTCTGACGTGTAAAAAGGAAGCATCTAAAAATCCTTGCAAAGTCTATGTGAAATAGCGTGTGCAACAGTAGAGTACAAAGAAAGTACAAAGTTGACTTAGGTAACTAAGCTGTTACTAGTCTTCTGGCCTTGCATGTAGTTCTTGCTAGTAGCATGGACTTGGCAGCTTTGCTGTCTTACAGGCAAATGGCCAGTATGAAGTGGTGGCTGTTAGAATTAAGCCAGGTGCACACAAGTTCTTGTCTTGGTTTTCTTTAACACTCCTCACCAGTTCCAGTCATTTTGAACTTTGAAGCTGAATGTCTTAGGAGCAGTCTTATACAAGAAGAAAATGAATCATTGCGGCATAAGGTCAGAACTGAAGTCACTCTTTAGTTGCTGACTTTATGAGGCTGTGAGTTTTGTAAAATTGGTTCAGTCCGTTCAAGAAAGTTGTAACTGTTCAGTTCAGTACGCTTATTCCAAGGCAGATTCTTCTACAAGTCCTTTGTTATTTTGGTTTATCTTTTAAACTCTTTCCAGCAAACTTAGGGTTGCGATCATATAATGAAATGTCTGTTTAGGGTATTACTGTCCCTCTGCTGGAGGTGACTGTCCCTCTCCCTGTGCTGTCTGACAGGTGGCTGGATACTGTGCAAACTCCTTTCCTGCTATGCTGCAAAGTCAAGACAAGCTGAAACTAGTGGCAGGTTAAGTGCATATATGGCTGGCTTTGCATGCAAGCCTGTGAACAGTGTTCAGTCACTTCCAGATTTTAGTTGATGGAGCAATAGAAACGGGCAATAACTTCTGGTAAAGAGGCAGAAACCGTTACTTCTGAAATGGCCACTTCACTATGGTTGAAGTGCACTTAAAAGCAATTGCACTTAAAGCAATTTAGATCAACTAATGGAAATGTTGTGAATGTCTGTTTCCCAACTCTAGACCTTACAGTAAACTGTAAGAAGTGCTGACCGGTTCAGATAAAATGTTGCCCAGCTCCATGTCTTGTTTTTGACTGTGTCATCAGCAGATGCTTAGAGAGAGAGTGCAAGAATATATAACACAGGTCAGTCCCTTCCCAGTATAATTTCCTATTAGAGAGATTTGGGAAATCTACAGTTCAAGAACTTTCTAAACCACAGATCACATGTGGATGATCACATACAAGTGAGAAGCCTTATTCATGTAAGCAGGACTTCCGTTTAACTTCCTCAAAACATACCAAGTAAAGGCTTTCTCTGTATGAATACTTCAGTACAGTAAGTTTTGTGCTTTACCTCCTGTGTTACAAAACATTACGTTGTACGTTGTGCTTCTTGTTTCAACTGTTTTGGCAGCTGATCAGCACTGTTCATTTGTCCTAAAAATGTTGAAGTAAAATAGAATAACTGATTTCAGAGAGGAGGCTTTTCTTGAAAGAAAAGCGAGGTTTGCCACTGTGTACTGTATGGAGTCAGTGGGCCAGGCAAACTTTGACAGGAGGGTTCTGCAAAGACGGTCAGTGCATAAGGACAGCAGGATAAGGTATGTTTTGAAATAGAACTCTGATTTCTTCCAGTTAAGTATTCTGTACTCTTAGTCAAATTAAAGCTGTTTTTTGTTTGTGGTATGTTGATTGATATCACTTACAGATGCATAAGCATTCTCTGGCAAATCGGCAAAGGTAAAAACTAGACTTTTCTTTTTGGAGAACTGCTCAGGTCATAAAAGGAAGCAGCTACCTATAGAATACAGGTTTAAGTAAAAATAATGGAGTGAATAAATATTGAATTCGATGCTAGTTGAAATTAAGTAGTGATTCTGATTTCACTGTTGAAACAATGCAAATACATGAATAGCAAGCTGGATTTCTAAAGCTCCTTTTTTTCTTCTTGTAATTTCTTTCCTTAAATACTATGATAAAAGGAAAAAGAAGAATTATATCTGAAACACAAATGCATGGAAACAGAAAAGCCTAAGGAACTCTTCATGTGAACAAGAGTCACAGGCATAAACCACATCAGTCACAGAAAGCTCCATCCTGAGGTTCCTCTCTGCTAAGGGGGGGGAAGAAAAACGTCTCTGTCTCCATAACGTGGAGATAAATTTCACTGCAGTGCTTGGGAGGGAGCTGGACAGGAGCTGGGCTGAGCTGGATTTCAAAGTGACCTGATGGTGTTGGCCTCAATGCACCCTGCCAGGTCACCAAACCCTTGTCTGTGGGAAGAAGATTACCTTCTAGGCTCTGTCCATACATCGCTGTTGCCAGTCTCATGCATTGCCCTGGCCTTGAACTGTGCATGGGGTGGCTGATCAGCTCTGCCCTGGCTGACTTTCATTTCCCAGCACTGTTGATGTCCCTGCAGTAACAGCCCAAGGAAAGGAGTGAAGGGTTTTAACTAGGCTCCAGTTTCATATGTGTAAAGCACTGATTGTTTTGACTACTTGGACTAATGTGGTACCTAGTCAATCAGAGCGGCTTTCTTAACCTCCCCACCCTTCTAGAGCTGTTGAAATAAAAGGTGTAAACAACTTCAGCAAGTGGGAAGGAGGTAAATCTCAGTGACCCTCTGTTTACTTGGCTGTCTTCTCTCGTTGTAGCTGTTTGCTTTGCAGGCTGAGTCGTCCCGCATGAAGAAAGAGGAACTGGAGGTGGAACAAGCAGTAGTGCATCACAAGTTGCCTGCATATGTGGCCAACATGGATCGACTAGGGGACTCTGAGCTGTGAGTGCAGGAGGGGAGATGGGGACAGGCTCTGCTGCTTCTCTTGGGTCAGGGAGGCTCCTGGAGGGTCATTTCCTTGTTCCCTGCCCTGGGAGTCAATGCAGAAAGACATCTGGGCGGAAGATCTGGCGACCTAAGGGGGTTTAATGGGGGAATTAATGATGGGTGTCTCTCCTGCCATTTGGGGAAGAGATTCTTGCCAATTGGTGAGAACCCAAGCACACATGGAAGTGATTCTGCTCTGCTTTCAGCATTAGACCAAGGTGTTCTGGGCAGTTAGGGTACTCGTAGCAGTGCAATAGCCTGAAGTATTGCTCAGATGAGGTGGCTTGTGTCTTGACTCATATTTTTGTGCGGTGGGTGAGTGCCCTGTGTTGTTTTATAGACACTGTTACTGTATGACCTGAAGGGGTCATTGTTAAGCAGAGATGCTTCCTTGCTTTTGCAGTAAAGGGAGAAGGAGTTTCTCTTCTCTAAGGCTGTTATGCACAGAATTCCCCATGAACTTGCAGCAGTTAAAGTGTGTTTATGGCTACATCTGTTGTATTCCTATCTGTGGAAATGAGGCAATGTACGTAGTGATACACCTTGTTTAATTGTTATTTAAGCTCTTATTTTTCCCCCAGTACACAGTCATGCAAATCAAGTCTGTATGTTTGAATTCATTGTGTTACAGAGACTTTTTTTCCCCTTGCTTTGAAAGGATCTGAAAGCAAATGTAGCTTAGTCACAAGGTATTAATAGCACTGTTGGGGCTTTGACTTTCTCATGTGTTATTTCACTTCTGTTCAGACAGGAGGGGGATTGATCAAATTATGCTGCTGACAATGACAAATAGAAGTTGTAGCAGAGACCACACGCAAAGTCTTCGTTTTAGTCTAAAAGTTTTCTGATTAGATAGATTTACATGTCTGGTGACCTACCTTGATAACTGCTCTGCACTCTCTGCGCAGGACAGGATAGAGTTTAATCTGAGATGGGTTTTTTTTGGTTTAACTACTGTGTGGAAAGCGTCATGTTTATCTGCACACATGGGGGAGAGGGATGGGATAGTTTATTCCCATATTCATTTTTGTTTGTGTATATTATAAAAACTTGCCCTAGAAGTGGCATTTCTTGTGTGTGCAACTTGCCTCTTAGTCTGGGGGCCAGTTCTGGTTGCTTTTTCCATGTCTCTGTTCAAACCAAAGCCCAACTTTGGTAGAACAGTTCCTTCCTAGAAGAGAGGATAAACACAATGAAGGTGATTGTGTTCCTTTTCCTCTGGGGGCTGTTCTGCTCTCAGGAAGCTGTAGTGGAGTGAGGTCAGACAGTTGCGTTCTGGGAAGCAGCTGCTGCTATTGGTGTTGCGGGCTGAGAAGGGAGGTGTGTGTAACCATAGAAATGGACCTAAACTTTCTTATTTCCTTTGGGTCTGGTTTCTGAGATATTGAGGGCCCGCATTTTAAAATTGTTAAACATGACTTGCTGACTATCTAAGGGTATTCAGTGAAACACTGCATGTGGAATGCCTCTTGAAGTAGGTCTGTTTTATGCCTTGAATTGGGAGTCCTGGCTGAACAGGTTCTTTGGAAATTTGGGTTTCCCTGCCTTTCCCTTAGGGTCTTTCTGAACTAACCAGATGGAGTGGAAGGAGTTCAAGGTGGCCCTACAGGGGATTCAGGAACAGCTGGGCCCACTGTTTCAGTGGCATCTCTGAGAAGCGAGCTTTGGTTACAGTAATTATAATGATCTGCTCCAGGCATTAGCAAAATGTTTTAAAACAGTTTTTTAATGCATACTGGTCCATTGGCTTGGGAAGGAAGTTTGCTTGTTGGGTGGTCTTTGATCAGGTTGTCTGACTACACTTTCACAGTGGTTTGATGGTGGTGGGTTTTTTGTTTGTTTTGTTTTGTTTTTTAATTAGTGATATGACCTGCAGCCAGAGGAATACTGCACATTCTCTTCAGTCCCGGGGAGGCTTTCTGTCCTCTTTTCTCTCCCAGAGTAAAAAGGGCCCTTCCAGACCAGCCCATCCAAGTGGGGTTTCTCCAACACAGAGTGGCAGTGTGCTGCTAGGGAAGAAAGAATCAACAAATCACCAGGTAATTATCAACTGTGTCTGTTGAAAGGTGCTCAGTATCCAAGGAGTTAACTTGCAACACAGCACTGTTCCAAGCTTCTGCTTACACCTGAAAAAATAAAAAGTTCTTTCCGTCCTTGCAAGTGTAGGCTGGGCCTGAATGCAGCACAAGAACAACTGCTGTTGTCTGGGGGCTTGTGGGGCCCTTGCAGGTGTTTGGTTTCTTTGCCTCCTCCTTTCCTCTTTGTTCTGCAGCCTAGCACAAGTGTAACTTTGCAAATCATTCCTCTGCCTTCCAGAGTGCCAAAGGAAAAGAAGGAACAGTGAGCTGTAAGGATGGGAAGAGCCACTTCAGCGGGTTAGTAGCAGGCGAGTCAAGTTCCCTGCAGCAGCGACAGAAGCGCTTGCAAGAACATGGGAAGGAAAGGAAGGAACTGCTGTCAAAAGGGACCTTCCAGGTACTGGGCAACACTGCAAGGCTGGGAAGCGGAGGGCTGGTATTTCTGTAGGTCTTTGTGCTAGGTGGTAAAACAAGTGCAAGTGTTCCTGTTAAGCTTCTGAATTGCTAGTCAGATCTAACTGTATCAAAGGTTAATCTCTGTAGTTAAACAGTGTGGAAGGAGTTGCTTATTTCTGTGTCCCAGGAAGGGAATCAGTATTGACTTTTAAAATGGAAGAAGAGTAGTGCTTTGTCATGATCTTTTCAACAGCCTGATCCTGGTGAGGGTATGTTTCATCCACCTTAATGGTTATGTTCAAATACCTTGTTATAATCCCCATTCCTTGGTAGCAGTAGGCTTGGCTTACCCATCCTGCCCAAGTGAGTTCTCTCCTGTGGGTTCTTATGCTACTTTGTACAGGCTCTGTGTGGGACAGAAAAATTGATAGGAAGTTTTCCTGGATAGGAGTGGAAATATCCTTCGTAGCAATGTTTGCTTTTTGCATTTTTTGCACTGTACGTTGGCAGTTTTGCCAGGGGGTGTGCCCTGCTTTCTAATCTAATAAAATAATATAATAGTGTCCTGTTTAAACTGCTGCTGAAGGTCAGTGGATTACTTCTGTTCACCTGTGTATTGTCTGGCTTTCAGTAGCCATGTGGTCAAAGGATACAGAGCACAGGAGGAATGATGGCAGCATCTCAGCTATTTTTATTTTGGCTGTATGAGACCCACTGCCTTGGGGGAGAGACAGTGCTGAGAGACTGTTGCCTATTGGCCTGTATGTGTGGCTGTTCTGCATGGGGGAGCTGTGCTTTAGAGACAAGATGTTGTTCTACCACTGAGCATTCAAGGCTGTGAGAGAACTTTTCTTCATTGCTCATCTAAAACATTTTAATTAAACATTGGTCAGAAAATGCAAAGCCCTGTTTCCCAATGAGTATCCTTTGACTTTCCTTTTTCTGTGATGTTCCAGGTTAAGGCAGTGTTTTCCTGGCTTCGTAAGAGTTGCTTCTGGTACTTTAGGGAAAGCTGATACTACTTAGCTTTCTGTTCTCAACACATGTGAGCAAAAAGGAAACTAAAAGGTGCCACTGTTTCTTTCACATGAGTGTCATTCATTAGTTATCTCCCACATTAACTAACACAGAGAGAGGCATTCTTGGATTAATTTCCCAATCTTTTCCAGCTTTGTGATTTCAGATTATTTGATTATGCAGTGTTTGACCCATTGCCTAAGATGGGAAAGCTACTATAAATAAGGCAAGGATGTGTTAGGGAGCAGGGATTCAAAACCATCAATACCAATACAATTTGGGGGCACTTCATCTTCAGAGAATGGTTTAGCAAAGGAATGCTTGCAGATGTTTTACTGGTTTTTGTGCTGTATCTGCTTCTTGTTCAGCTTCTGGTGGCAAGGGAAGACTAGGCTGCATTCAAACACTTCTGTGTGCTGCAGTACAGATCTTGTCTCATTCAGATATCTTCACCTCCTAAAACTCCATTTGTTCTGTCTGCCTTGTCAAATTGGGTTTTAAGCTTTTGGACTCGTGTTGACTCTACCATTGTCATCAGTCAGTTGGCCGCAGTGGTTGACCCAGTGCACACAAACTAAATCTCTGGCAGACGAGTATAATCCATCCACTGGGGCTCACCATCCAGCAAGAGTTTTTGTGTAGGTTTAATGAACTGCATATTATACAGACTTAACTTATATTGTTGAATGCCAGAATTCCATGAAATACATTGATATGTTTGTGAATCTGCAGTCTAATGGCATCGAAATGGGCCTCAAATATAATCTGAGTTTTTTGCCAAACAGAGATGTTGTGGTTCCTTTAGTTTTTACAGGAAAGTGTATGGCTGGGCACATGGAGGGGGATATAAGGGGCTCTACAAGCAAGGAGGCCATATTTAATGATGTAATTGTGCAACACACTATCCTTGTGCTCAGAAAGATCCCTGGCAGGAGGAGTGCTGAGCTGACAATGCTTCTGTTTCAGTGCAGCTTCTTGGTTTTCTCTCCCAGCAGGCTGGGGTGGCTGAAGAGCTTGATCTGGAGCTGCTGCTTCCTTGTATTTCATACAAGATTTCTTCCTTCAGGGCCAAAGTGCTGAGAAGAAAACAGATATTAGCACAGCTGAGACAGAGCCATGCTCAGAGCTGCATGCTGAGCAAACAGAGACTTCAACCAAAATGCCTGCCAGCAGTGCAGAGGTTGTGGGGGTCCGGCAGGAGCAGCCTTTCATTGTCCTGAGCCAGGAGGAGTATGGGGAGCACCATTCATCCATCATGTACTGCAGGTAATGGATGGGCAGAAGAGGGCTTTCTCATAGAAGCCTCTGTAGAGGACCAGCTGTGTCTTGGCCTCTTTCTCCCAGCCTCTGTTCTGTCCAGCACATTGTGCATTTACTCTAGGTTGTAGGGCAGTCAAGTTGGTGTGACTGAAAATAGCCTGTAACTTGTGCAGTGAGAATGGATAGAGGTTTTTGTTACTGGGAGATGGCAGCCAGGAAGAAGCTCCCTGGGAAAGCAGGATGGTATTGCTTAAGGGCATTATACTTTGCATGTGGAGCTTGGTGTGCTTCATTGTGCCAGTTATTGTGGACTGAACAGGAAGTGGCGCAAGGAAGTTTTGATTCCTGCAGAAGGAATTGGTGTGTGGCCGGGAGAGGAAAGATTACTGGGGTATCTGCTTGTGTCTAAGAACTTCAGGGAGAAAAATATCCAATCGGTTTCCTTCTGCACATAGGGTTGATTGTTCTGGACGGAGGGTGGCCAGCTTGGATGTGGACGGGGTCATCAAAGTCTGGTCTTTTAACCCCATAATGCAAACTAAAGCTTCATCCATTTCCAAGTCTCCGTTGCTGTCTCTGGAATGGGCGACCAAGCGTGATCGGCTGGTGAGTAGTCTGCATGTGGAGGCTTGAGAGACAGCAGATGATTTGGGGTTGTGTTGCTATGTGTTGCACGTGAACCTCTAGACAGCTGCATTGTGGATAAGATCAGGGCAACAGTTAGATTCCACTTCAGTGGGACATGGGGGACTGAAGCTTGTACGGTCTAAGAAAAACTAGAGTGAGGAGTGTGCTCTGTGTATTAAGCAAGGAATTTACCACTGGCTGCCCTGAGACAGAAGTTCCCAAGCTGCAGTGCAGGTACAAGCTGCAGGATAGAAGTAACTCCTTTAAGAGAAGTGCCTCTCTCCAGGCAGAGCAAGAGCCACTTGTAAAGGCAGGCAGAGGCAATCTGATACAACAGCCCGTGGGAACCCTGGAGCAGGAAGCTGGGGAGCTTTACTCACACCCTGAGCCAGAAGCAGAGAAGGGAGAGCAGGGCTGAGGAGCAATGGTGTGGTGTTGGCATTGTGCTTGTGCAGGTGTGAAAAGGGCTCCATAGCCAGTTTTATACTGGTGCCTTATGAGTTGGGGGTTGGCATGTGCATAAGGAGCTCAGGACTTGTTTAAATATCATGACTGTTTGTTCCCTATAGCACTTTAGTTCTGTTACTAGAGAGGAGCCGTAAATTATATGCATTCTTCTGAGTCCTAGAACTGTTGCTAGTCTTCCATGCCCTCTCTTGGTGAAGAGACAGGGCTGTGTGAGAAGGCAGGCCTGCAACTGAGGGAATATTGTTCACATTCTGGCACTGATGATGTGTTGCTGCTAATGCCCAAATGCCACCTGTGAAGAGCTGGTGCTACAGCTTGTCTCTTTCTTTTCTTTTGCTCTTAGAAAGGAAGTTGTCCATGCAGTTTTTCTGATGTTTCTTCTGCATTGTGGAGTTTATTTCCTGCTTGCTGATAGAAAGATTCTTCTTTCTGAAATATATGGGGATTCAGCAGCAAATCAGGCTCTGAAGTGAGAAGGATCTGGCTTGCTTTATTTTCTTTGATAATGCATCCCTCCATGGTTTTACTTTTGATTAAATTGTAGCACCACTGATAAAGCATGTGTGAGCCCTTCTGAATTATTTTATTCTCCCCTGGATGAAAGAAGGTGGCTTCTACTCGGTTTTCTCTTAAATTTAGATTTTTAATTCTGTGTTACTCTTTCCGTACTCCCCTAGATACTGAGACTCCACGTATGTTTTGCATCCTATAATGTTGAGCCATACTCCAGAAAGTGGCTTTTATTCCACCTTGGTGCCTATCAGATCTTTTTCTCACTGGAAAGCAGTGCTTTTATTCTGACTTCTGTGGCTCTGGGGTAGTCCTAATCAAAGTGATATGCACAGAAAGACGTGTCCTAATGGAGTGACATTTAATCCAAATGCATAAATAGAAAAAATTACTCTGGTGTTGATGGTCATTGGACAGCATCATTGTACTCACTCACACTCCTTCCATTTCCTCCTTGCTGGTTTCAAGCTATTGCTTGGCAGTGGGGTTGGGACGGTTCGTCTTTATGACACAGAAGCGAAGAAGAATCTCTGTGAAATCAGCATTGATGAAGA
The DNA here is from genome assembly GCF_963921805.1 of Phalacrocorax carbo. Lineage (NCBI taxonomy): Eukaryota > Metazoa > Chordata > Aves > Suliformes > Phalacrocoracidae > Phalacrocorax > Phalacrocorax carbo. Next base: position 53,819,312 of record NC_087513.1, read on the forward strand.
CATGCCCAGGTAACTCTGGAATACTGTTTTTATATATAAATATAAATGCTGTTGGTTTTGACTGTGAAAAGGTAGGTGAAGTCTCAGTGTTCCTGCTGCTGTCCTGCAACTGCAGGACTATCTAGCTTCATTCAGAGGGCAGTCCCTGTTTGAGCAGCGTAAAACCACTCAGTTAAATGGGAGGCACTCAAAATCTGTCTAAGCACACGAATCCTGCCCGTCTTTACAGTGCACCCTGTCTTGCAGGGTCTTAATGGGAGAGCTCTTAGTTGACTATTGGGCTTGAGTCAGCTGCTGGAGAGAGGCAATTCAGACTGTTTGCTGTGTTTCAGGATCCTCTCGCTTGCCTGCAGCCCAAGCGGTGCCTCATTTGTCTGTTCTGCGGCAGCCCAGAGCCCCATCTCCCACATGGACTTTTCGGCAGTCAGCTCCAGGGGCAAAAGCATGAACCAAGTTTCTGGGAAGCTGCTACTGTGGGATACTAAAACAATGAAGCAGCAGGTACTTGCTGGGTTTCTTTCCTTTCTCAGTCTGCTTGCTGAGAATTAGTGTCTTCTGTTTCAATGTGTAGGAGCCCTATTGCTAAATTATGCTGACTTCCTTTTCAGTACCTTTCTTTTTCACCCTTCCTCCTTTCCCCTTTATCACATGCAGGATGAAAATGAATAGTGTAAGTAGCTGCTGGGATTGGGCGGGGGTTATTTTGTTTTGTTGATGTGTTGTGTTTTTTTTGAGGGATTCTTCAAAGTAATTCATAGCCTCGTTTCTATTCTGCCCGCACAGTTTGTGACTGGAAATGTCCCAAGTGGATTGAATGATGCTTTGCTCAGGCTTTTTCCAGTTGAGCTATGTTGAAGGGATTTCTTTGCTGCTATTTCCCCTGCCCTCCCTGATTTTTAGCGAAGTGCTTCTTTCAGAAGTTCTTTCAGAGGTTTCATCTCATGCCACCTTCTCCATTGTCTCAATTTAGATGGGCCAGATTCTGGCAGGGAATTCTCATCCCATCCCTCGCCTTTACCCTTAAGAAATGCTGTCCCTGATGTGTAGGAGAAAGCACCATATTCAAGCTAATGCCTGCTGGAAGCTGGTTTTCCAGCCTTGAGGCGAAGCAAGCTGTGGCTTGGCTGAGGTGAATTAATTGTTGGTTTAGTGTCACAGTAAAATGCATCTGCTAACCTTGAAGTCTGTAGTTATGAGAGGCATAGGGCTCCAAACTGGAGAATTTCTTGCTACTAGATACCATCTTTCTTCCCTCCCCTAGACACCAGCTCCTCAGCACCCATGGCTCCATTTTTCAGCATTAATAGAGACTTTCCCTTCCAGCTGCAGTTCTCCCTGGAGCCTGAGCCCATTGCCATTAACTGCACAGCCTTCAACCACAACGGCAACCTGCTGGTCACTGGGGCTGCAGATGGGATTGTTCGTCTCTTTGGTATGTTGAAATTGGGCAGTGAAGTGGCCCCTCAGTGTCCCCAAGCTGGCTGCCCCTAGCATCCTTCTTTTGCTAGCAGGGAGGCAGCTGTGGGACATGCCTGAGCACCAAGGTGGAAGCTACTCTCTCCTCCACAATAGCTCTCAGGAGTGAATTGGCATAAACTTTCTCTGGCAGACATTGGCTGGAGACCCTGGTAGTGCTGCTGAATTTGTTGTTTCCTTCCTGCTGAAGAGCAGAGTTAACCTACCCTTGAGCCATGCTGTCTTGGCTGTGCCAGAAGCTGAGTCTTGAGGAAAGGAATTAATGTGTGACCTTCCAGCTGAAGGCAAGGGCTTCACATCAGTCCTTCCCTGAGCAATTTCTGTTTCTCAGGTTTTGTCCTCTTCAGCCTGTCCTTGTGATAAAGGAAGTTTGGGCCTCCCTCTTCTGTGAATGAGGGATCTGCTTCTGGCCTAGGTGCTGAGCTGGAGGCTGCAGTCCCAAGTCTGTGGGAGGACAGAGCTGGCAGCAGCTGTGGGGGTGGATAGGATAGCAAGGGGAAGAGAAGAAGAAAGGTGGTAGTGGGGCTTGGATGCAGAATGCCTGCAGTTGACAGTGAGCATATAAGTAGCCCTGTAAAGCTGGAGGAAGAGGTGACTAGTTACAGGCAATGACTTTTGTGGCCAGTGTAAAAGCCACATGCTGGACAATAAGTGCAAGGTGCTGGGAGTAGATTGGGCTCCCCCAGGCTGGTTTAGAGGGCTGGGACAGAGACCTTACAAATATAAAGGGCCGCTCTTTCTTGACCTCATCTCTGTGCAAGTACAAGGAGTGTTCAGTACTGGTTCTCCCCTCAGATATGCAGCAGCATGAGTGCGCCATGAGCTGGAAGGCACATGATGGAGAAGTCTACTCTGTTGAGTTCAGCTATGATGAGAACACAGTCTACAGCATAGGCGAGGATGGCAAGGTAGGCTCTGGGTAATCTTCTACTGGTCAGCTGGCAGTGAGATCCCTTCTGGAGTCTTCTCCACATGGTGGGGATAGCAGTAAAAATACACTCAGAATATGGAGGATCTGTGGGCTGCTAACTGTAATCTTAGGTGTGCAGCACCACCCTGCTGCATGCAGTCCCTGCAGAAAGTGGCTGGAAAGTGTATTAACAGTGGGAGCTGTCTTGGGCCTTGTCTGCAAATCCTACTGTTGGTGACATCCCTTTCCTAGGGAGTCCATGTGGAGATGACCTTTCTGTGCCCCTGAGGTCACCACATTTGAAATCTGGGATTCACCAGGGAGCAGCAGATTGACCACTTTGCATAAATTTCCTTTTCAGCAGCTCCCTGTTGCTCAGGGAGACTCAATTTCTGCAGTTCCTATCTTCAGCAGTAGAGGTATGGGTCAGGGAGGAAGACTGCCTGAAGGTGTGGGTCCTTGGCTGATAAGAGTTAAGTGAATTCCCACCAGGTCCTGCATGCAATGTGGAAGGACACGTAGGCAGCAGTTCTCATGGAAGGTAGGGCATATGGGTAGTAGGCACTCCTATGGCCTTTGCAGCCTGCATTTTATAAATATAGCCACTTAGATACCGATGTCCAAATGCCGTCTTCTGTTTTTGAGGAATAGCCACTTTGCTTAAAAGCAACAAATGGCCCTTCTACTTTCAGCCCAGTCAGTTTAACTATGGGCTTTTGTAATTTCCTTTTGTCATTGTAGTTTATTCAATGGAATATTCACAGAAGTGGCTTGAAGGTGTCTGAGTACGATCTTCCCAGCGAAGCTACAGGTCCTTTTGTTCTGTCCGGGTACAGCGGCTATAAGCAAGTCCAATTCCCGCGAGGAAGGCTTTTTGCTTTTGACTCTGAAGGCAACTATATGTTGACATGTTCTTCTACTGGGGGAGTAATTTTTAAGGTAAGTCTGAGAAGTGATGGGGAGTACTTTTATGCATCCATACAAGCTATTGTTGTTACAAGCTGCAGCAGCAGCCACTGGAAGCTCTCAAGCAGCACCTACCTATCCCTGCTCTGTGAAGGTTGCTGCTCAGTTTCATAGTGTGCATTTTAGCAGTGTGTTGCATTTAGCAAGTGTTTGAACCCTTTGTAAGTGTTTGGCCCTCTGTATGTAGCTAGAGTATGTGCGCTCCTTGTTCGTAAAGCTTAGCTGCGGCAGTTTCCTTTAGCGCCCAAGTGCCTAGGACAAAGTTTTGTTGGTTTTTTTTTAATGTATTGATGCATGCCAGGTCAATGCAAAGTGTGTGATTGTTGGCAGATGCACATCTTTAATCTGCCTTGTGTGCTTGTGATGTTATGTTAGTCCCAGCCTGATTATCTTCTCTTACTGTGTGCTGAAATAAAGGGTAAGGCTGAATGGTTCCAAGTACCCAAATTTCTGTGCTGCAGTAGCAAGCAGTTACAGATCACATGCTACTTGCCTGCCTCCTTTTGAGTCAGTATGCATCAGTATAAGCCATTGCAAGGCAGATTAGATGGAATTTTTACTTTGCATCTGGGGCATTCAGAGCACCTGCACTAACATGAGCTATAGCTTAGGCTTATGTGCTCCTCATCAGTGTGTGCTCTTAGCCTGACATGTTCAATTACTGCAGCTCCGCTGATGTCAGAAGCTGAGCTGCTTGAGAACATGTACTTCTTTTGTGAGACTAGAAATTTGCTTCCTCATGTGTGCTATACACATCTCAGTATCTCTGATTTTTCTGCTTAATTACATTTGCTGATAGGGATATGGAGTCTGTAGCAGGCTTTGTCTTCTCTCATGGGTGTGCTGCCCCCACTGCAGAAACTTGCCTCCTTAAAATCTTATGCTTTCCTTCTTTTAGTTAAATGGTGAGGACAAGGTTCTGGAGAGCTGCCTTTCCCTGGGAGGACACCGAGCTCCTGTTGTCACTGTAGATTGGAGCACGGCCATGGACTGCGGGACCTGCCTCACTGCCTCTATGGATGGGAAGATTAAATTAACAACGTTACTGGCTCAAAAGTCTTAACCTGGGCGGTGCTGAAGGGAAAGAGCAACAGACTCCACAGGAACAAACTGCATGGAAGAGAAGGCAAACCACAGTCCCTCTTCTCATTGTAGCTTTTGCCTCTTGATAAACATTAAATACATTTGCCAAACCACTGTGCAATAGAATGCCGGCATGGGACCGGATCAGTGGCAGCACTGAAAAATGAGTCTCCACTGACCCATTGTGTCAGCTGGAGACTCTCTCTTAGGGAGTCTTGAGTAGCATGTGGCTAGAAAGGCTGCTGGGATCGTGTCAGGGGTTCTGCAGAAGAAAGTGAGGCTGGAGGAAGCATGCATGAAGCAGCACGGTGCATGGCAATAAGATGGCTTAAACTGGAAAGGCCAGTGCAAAACCAGAGTATTCTTTCAGTATAGCATTTTTTGTTGTGCTTTTTGGTTTGGTGTTTTTTGTTTTGTTTATTTTTTTCATAAAAAGAAAATATTCCCTTGCACTTGTTTTCTGTGCTCTCTTCAGCTGTTGCTGCAAAACATGGAGGGTGGCTGGGGCAGTGAGTGATGTGCCAGGAAAGTCTTTTGCACAGAGAAAAGACTTGTGCTTTCCCCAGGTGCTTCTGGCACTGACACCTGCACGCCAGGGGGAACCAGTGTAAGATATCCAGGAACAAAAATAATTGCATTTGTTCAGATGTATTGTGTTCCCCTGTGATACCCACTACCAAGTAGTGGAGAGATCCGTAGTCAGACCTTTTGAAACACTTGTGCTCGAGTTCAGAAGCTACATAATGCCTAGAGGCTACCTGGTGGCAGACAGGAGGAGAGAAGAGGGCCAGAAGCAGTCTGGTCCTGTGTAGTGCTTTCTGTCACTGGAGCCTTTTGCCCCTGCATGCCCCCAACATGAGGGCAAGTGCTGTGCTCAGGTGTTGCATAGTCTTTGAATTGACTGCTCAGCAGCCAGATTTCATCTGCTTACACATCACCATGGAGCTTACAGCTGCTGATGTCGTTGGCCTTTATTGGGAGTTTACAGTACTGTTCTTTGGCAGAGCCCTCATTCTCAGTCACATGAAGAACAGGTCCAACATACTGTTTGAAGATACCTTTGGTATCTTCCAAAGGCCATTTTGGTTTTAGAGCCCAGATATCTGTTAAGAGTCACCATTGTGAAGGGTGATTGCTGGGAGAGGAGGTGGAACATTCTTTCAGCCTGTTTTTGCCACGTGTGCTTTGGTGTATTTTTGAAGAGTGGCTTGCCAAAGTTATAATGCCTAGCTAGCTATCTCCTTGGGTTTGAAGAGATGGGAAGCAGGGCCAGGTGGACCATTGTAGCTGTCAGCTTCCACTGCTGCCCAGCCAGACCTGGAGTGTGATGGTGGTTCTCCGCTTCCAGGTTTCAACCTAGGGGTTGGAAATCAAGATTCACTTTGCTAAGCCTATGGCTATTCTTGACTGGTGGCATCACACCTCAACATGACTGGGTGTCTGGGAAGGCTGCTGCCATCTTTCTGCCTGGAGATGTTGGATACAGTCTGCAGTTGTTTTGTCTGTTGCACATAGCCCAGGGAAGACTAGAGTTATAGGTAAGATGAGGTCAGAGTCGGGCAAAAGGCTTGCTAAAGCAGGCAGGAGGTCTAGCCAAATAAAAGCAGGCCTGCAGCATGAAATTTCTGGATCACTGGAGGTGTTTGTGCCTTGAAAGCACAGTATCGTCCAGGCTGGAAGGGGTGTTATGTTGTCTGTCTTGTCCATCTCCACCCTGCTCAACGCAGGGTCAGCCAGGGCAGGTCATGCAGGGCCATGTCCAGTATAGAGTCTCCAAGCATGAGGATGCTCCAGAACCTTTCTGTGGCACAAATAAGCCACAGCAGGCTGAGCTGGGGCCTTTAGCTCATGGGCCCAGGGAGCCCACCGAGGTGTAGGCAGAGGCCTCCAGGCCCTGCATGAACTCTGTCATGGTGTTCCTGTCTCCAGCTCTGTCTGAGCTATGTCTGGCTGGGGACCTTGCTGCTCCAGACCCCAGCCTGCAGGCTGTCTTGCTGGCCTGCCCTTGGCCTCCCTCTGGGTGTGCCTGCCCATCCTTGGGCTGCATCTGACCCTGCTTGCCACCACTGGGCCTGAAGCCTAAGCCTGGCCTGGCTTCCTGGCTTGCCCTCAGAGCTGCCATCTCACCAGGCAATCGTTTGTTCCTCTGGGCTCTTGGCTGCCCCAGCTGCCCATCCCAGGCCCTGCCTGCTCCCCTTGCTTGTGTAGGCCGAGGCCAGCAGGGCAGGGCCCAGCCATGGGACCCCCTTTGGCTCCCCATCCCTGAGAGACCAGTGTGCCCACGCTGGTCCCTGACACTGGTCTCTCACCACGCTCATAAGAGAAAAAGTTTTTCCTTAGGTTGAGGTGGGGATCCCCCTGTTCCAGCTCGTGCCCACTTCTTCACACCTTCCCCCTTTGTGGGCTACACATCCATCACATCCCTGTGGGATCTGCAAAGCTTCCATGGCTACCAGAAGCTCGCCTACCACCTTCTGGCCAGACCACCAGAAGGATTGCTTTACAAAAGCAGGAAGAGCCTGGTAACTGATTATTAGCAGTAGCTCAGCACTAGTCCCTCATCTGAGCACAATCATGGTTCAAGCCTCCCCAGAGGAAAAGGGCAGAGATGTGTGTTTCTTCTTGGAGACGTTTGAAGGACTGATTTTTTTCAGAGCAAGAGCAGAGAGATGTGCAAACTGCCTGCATAGGAAGAGAGCCTGAGTGAGCCTTCAAAAACAAAACTCTCCTCATCAAAACCCACTAGGTTGGAAGCACTCCAATTGTGCAGCAACACTAAGACATGTACTAGATGACACGGTTTATTAAATACTGATCTGCAACAGAACACTTGGAATTAGGTGCAGGGTAGTGGCTGCACAAGGTGGAACTCAAAAGGTTTCCAGGCTTCGTTCATCTCCCTGTGAGCGCTCTGTTTTCTGGCACTGGCATTTCCTCTGCTCCAACACCTTCTCATCACAGACCATGCTGTGCAGGTTTAGCTGTGACTGTGGAAGGGTGGGAAAAGAAAAGGCTGTGTGTTAGTTCTATAGCAGGCTGGGCCAAAGGCAGCCCTGGAAAGTAGATCCTGGAAGTACAGCAGCATGTAATGTGCAGATCCACGTACTGACACCCAAACACTTAAACGTGTCAACAACAAAGTTACAGCCTATGGATTACAGACCCATGTGGAAAATTGCATTACATGGAGACATGGATCAACTTCTTGTGGTTTTTGCCTTATTTCTTGTCCAGCTCGTTCTCCCATCTCTCTTTTAGACTGCTCTATTTGACTGTGACCCACCATGCTAGTCTCCCAGTGACTTCTGAGGTGAAGCCCTGGTTCTTCCTGAGTCCCATGCAAAGCAGACATTTTTTCACAGGTCCTGGTTTTATCTTGCGCACTGCATGCATTTTTTTGACTGCATCTCCAGCTGTTGGGAAATGTCACCAGCTTGTAGGCAGCCAAACAAAATGAACTCAAAGATTGCTCTGAAGTTACTCACTTGTGTGGAAATCCGTAAGGTTAGGGGCCATAGAGACTGCATTCACCACCAGCTGACAGAGTATTAAAATGTGTGAAAATCTCAGTGTATGGACCAGCTCCACTCCCTTTGCTCAGGGCCTCTGGGACTGCTTCCTGGTCAGCAAGGCTATTGACCTTGGCAGCCCTGCTGGGACTCCTGGCTCATGGTTTTTACCCATCATGATAACTATATCTGTGTTCATCAACATCATCATTGTCTACTGCTACAACAGCAGCGGGAGCCTCAAGAGAAATAAATCGATTGCAAAATACAGCCAACAGATAATTAGCAGCAGGGAAAAAAAGTACAGGAAAAGGATCATACAGGTTCCAGCAGGAAAAAATAATCACCTTAAACCCACCCAACAAACCAGAGCTCACCTTTCTTCTTAGTTTATAAACTTGCTTGGCCACCTCAGAAGAGCTCTTCCTCATCTCTGCCCGGAATCTGAGATGGGACGCTCTCCCCACATAGGCCATCAGCTTTGCCCGAGATCCCTCCAGAAGCATCTTCAACCTGCACAGCAAATTAGTAAGGAAAGCATGAAGTAAGGCAAGTCGGCCTTTTTCATGTACTCTTACATAAGTAGCACAGCTATGGCTTGCTTCATCTGTAACATGCTTGAGAGGCCAGGAATTACTAAGAACAGGCAGCCCTCCAGTACTACACATCACTTGGAGGGCCCAAAGTTTACCTGAAGCGTTGTTCAGTTACGTACATGGTTTTACATTAGAGTTCAGTAAAGCTTGACTTTGACTTCTACTCAATGTGATATTTCTTTAAAGCACTAAAAAGCCATGCCTGGTACATTCTTCCTCCAGTGCGCTGTTTCTTCCCTGCATTTCACGTAGAAGTGCTTCTGTTCGGCATTTCATCTCAGCCACCTTCTTCACTTCCTTGCTTTCACTCCCACGCTTTCAAAATAGAAAAGATATATCACACACAGAGCACAGGAACAGGATCCATATGCAGAATGTGCAGATAGTGTTCTCGACAAAGAAGATAACACGGATCTCCCAAACCCAGTCTCCTCTCGCAGCGCTCAACCGCAGATCAATCTCCTGCTCACAGTACACATCAAAGGGATCATGCTAATGAACACAAGTGCCCGTGTACTGTCCACCAAGCACATTCAAAATGCAGGAGCACCAGGGGAATAAGGAAACGTCTAGACTTCCCCTGAAGGTGCCCTGATGAAAACCGTGGGGAATTCCCCACAGCCCACCTGATCTCTAAATAAATTACCTGCCCACAAGAAATTCAAAGACTAAACACAGTGATTCCCAGAAGCTGTTCCTATACCTGCCGATGTTGGTGGTCCATTGCAGCCCGCGTTGTCTGGAAGCCAGTTGTTAAGTCCTTCAGGCCATTGTGAGCCTACAGCAGCATTAAAAGAAGAAAGAAGTCACGCTAGGACTTACCTGACTGAAGGTCACACCTCACAGCCTTTCTTCTCCTGCCAGCATCACACAGTGTTTTCCTGCATCACACTGTTTTCCTGCCCCGCAATGCCACCCAAGCACACAAAATACTGCCTATGGAGGTATCGTTCCCTTATTAGTTGCGGATTTTCTCCCTTGGAGGTCTTCTTGTTGCATTATGGACCCACACCTTCTGGCCAAGGAATCTGTAGTCACTAAAACAGGAAGGTGACCAGAGTACAGGCAACTGAGTAATTCCTGTCACAGTCTGATGATGCCAGTCAGGCCTCCAGGATGAAGTGCTCAGCACCGCCAAAGCCCAAGGCAAGTCCGCAATCAAAGGTACCAAATCCCTCAACCGCATATGACTGTCTGAAGTGCTACCTGAGGTCTCAACCTCATGAGTGGTCTAAAGCAGCAAATACTTAAGCCAGTGCATTACCGTCAAGTCGTTAACAAAGACAGCATTAAGTAGAACTTGCTGTAGTCTCATGGGACAACTCTCAAAGCCAGAAAGCTGGGGAATGGGCCAGCAGGACATTCAGAGCAGCCTATAGTCAGTAGAACAGAGGAACTGATCTCCCCTAGGTTCTCAGGAAAACCTCATCTGAAAATTTCCCCATGTGAATACGGAACTAAGCTCTGTAGCTCATGAAAGGGAAGGCTCTGACCAACTTACTGAGGCAGAGGCTTGCAGGTGTTTCTGAAGGGCTTTGATGGTCTTGGCTTGTTGCTGTGCTGTGGCTTCCAGCCTGGCCTTTCCAGCTTGGAGCCTGAAAGAGAAGTACAGCCTTTATCACAGAAGTCCACAAGAGAAAAAATCCCAAAAGAAGCGTGAAAGAACCTCATCTAAAACAAAAGTGTCTTGTATTATTATCTTGCTGGCATGCAAGAAGACAGTCCTGTTTTCACATAAGCGCAGAAAGCAAAGCCTTGCTCCGTTGTGTAACTTCCTTACCGTTGTATGCGTTCTTCCAGCTCTGGGATAGCTGCATTTCCAGAAGACGCAGCCAGAAGCCCCTGCAGGTTCCTGGAAGTTGTTAGTTCCCTCTCCTTATTCTTGATGGCATTCTTCAGGGATTCGGCATAACACTCAGTCTGCATATGCCGTTCTGTCAATTCCTGCAGCTGTCAAACCATAACAAGAATCACCAGTAGTCAGCTTAGGTCTGATAAAAAGGAGTGGACTGCTTTGACTCTCACATCAACACTCAAACCCCATGTTACTTCCTCATCTTTTATATTGGCCCCTCTCCTAGGTCTACAATGGTTTCCTACAGTGTTTCCTAAATGCTGCCACAACCCTCCTCCTCCTACTCTCTCAAGGGCTCTGAACACTCCTTGTAGCACTTGTTGGCTACTCCAACATGGATAGAAGCTCCTCCTGCTCCTCAAGTGACTTTGCAACTCCGTGACAATGATGACATGATGAGGGAATAGAAAAAAGCACCAGCACAACACTCCAGTATGCCTACTCTTTCTCTGTCGGCACATGCTCTGCTTTGCCAAACCCAAGAGAATCAGCAAATTACACGTGCTCCATGAAACTTGAGAAGCAGCTTTTTGAAAGGAATACATGCACCCCTCCCCAATTAAGGACAAAGTGACTTCACGGTTAGTGACCTTTCTAATCATAGACACTGGGCTTATAAAACAAGGGGAGTCACTCTACACATCACTCAATCTCCTCCTGTTGCAAGATGCCTAGTGTACTAAGACCACCTTAGCGCAGACCTCCACTGCTACTTCAAGCTCCAGGTGCAACCAGGCAGGCACCAAAGGCAGCAGTGCTGTTCCCTCCTGGCCCCCTCACCACAGCTAGCCACATGCTGAACCACCCTGGGTTACACAAAACCCCCAAGAAAGGATCAGTTCCCCACTCTGGTTTGCTACAAAAAAGCCTTGGGCACCTGCCAAGAGACAAGAGACAGGCTTTCTCCATACCTTAGCTTTAGACCTGTCCAGTTCCTTCTGCAACTGCAGTTTCTGTTCCTGCAGGTGCCTGCTGTAGTGCTTCTTAGCTTCAAGTGAAGCTTCTGCCAGGGAGTTCTTTTTGAGAGCAATGGCAAGCTCCTGCTGCAGCTGCTTGACCCATCTCTAAAGAAACGGTGTTGCATGAGCATGAGAAATCAGTCAGAAGATGTCAACATAAGAGATGCTTTTACTCATGGGATTGTATGATTAGATCTGTCTTCAGGGTGGGCAGCAGGTTGAGGGAGGTGATTCTCCCTTTCTATTCTGCTCTTGTGAGATGCCACCTGGGGTACTACATCCAGCTCTGGTGTCCTCAGGACCAGGAAGACATGGACCTGTTAGAGTGGACCCGGAGGAGTACCACAAAAGTGATCAGGGGGCTGGAACACCTCCCCTCTGCCCCGCCTGAAGAAAGGCTGAGAGCGTTGGGGTTGTTCAGCCTAGGGAACAGCAGGCTCTAGGGAGACCTTTTTGCAGCCTTTCAACATAGAAGGATGGAGAGACTTTTTAACAAGGCCTGCAGTGACAGGACAAGGGGCAGTAGTTTTAAACTAAAAGAGGGTAGATTTAGATGGGACATAGGAGGACATTTTCCTCAACGAGGATGGCGTGACACTGGACCAGGTTGCCAGAGAAGCTGTGGATGCCCCATTCCTTGAAGTGTGAAGATGGAAAAACGACATGAAATCCAAAATACACTTGAGGTCCAGATTCAATAAACTTATACCAGAAGCACTCCAAAATGAACTCAGTAGCGAGAACATCTCTCTGAACACTGACAGGCTCTATTTATGGATATCTGCATCAGTCAGGAATAGACTCACCTGGCTGTACCCTTGATCATCTCTTTGAGTTGAAGCATCCTTCTTTAGCTGAAACTCTTCCCGATCCACGGCAGAAAGCTTAGTGAGCAAGGACACAAAAAGTGGGTAAAGGAATCCCCAGCAATACTGCAGAATTACCTGCATTTAAGCAATAGGGCTAGAGGACTGTGACTCCAGCTTTACCTTTAGAGAAGAAAGGCCCTCATTCTCAGTAAAGGAGTCATCATCTAACTCTTGTTCCGCTCCGGCCGCCGGCAAGACACCTACAAAGGAGGTAAGAAGCACGTCGCTGCTGTGAGTGCTTATTTCACTCTGCTTTTCCCCATCGCTTCACGCCAGAGAAATTGCAAAAGTAACCATTCAGTCCATCAGCAAATTACCATTGCTGCGCTCCCCTGGAATGGACAACGCGCACGCTCCGGGTCTGTTTGCGGCTGGAAGCTGCACGCCGGCCGATGCTTTTCCTGGGCCTTCGGAAACCATCTGCATAATTTAAGAGACATGCGTAAGAACTGGCACAGTCGCCTTCTCAACCCGTATCCCAACACAAAGCTCCCGTGTAATCCAACACGCGTAACGTGGGTCTCAGGTGACGCAAAGAACAAAAAGGGCAAACACCGCCAGCGTGCTAGGAATCTGTGTTGAGCAGGGCTTTCAAACGGGGCCGAAGTACGCCTGCCCAACATAGAGAGGACCTAGGCAGCAGCAGCCTCTAAGCGCCTAGGCCGTAGGCCCTACGGGCAACCATTTGATGCTGGCTGGATGCGGGTGAGAGAGCTGCATGGTGGAAAGCCAGCAATCGTCCCAGCATCAGCCTTCCAGGATTTCAGAGGACTGTAACCAGGGGGACGCTTTACTGCTTCAATCCTATACTAGACATCCAGCTCAAGGGCCAGCTGCCAAAGTCCAGGGTTTCTAGCGTGACCTCACTTTGTCCCAGTCCTCACTGACCAGCTTGCCTGCAGCACTGCCATGTCAAGGTCCCAGTTACGAGTGTCTGGTGGAAGCAGCAGCAGTAGGAAACGAGCCCAAAAGCAAGCGAGCCCAGTGGGGCCCCACTGCCTCCTTCAGAGAAGGGGAAGAGTGGCTGGAAAGCTGCCCGGCAGAAAAGGACCTGGGGGTGTTGGTCGAGAGGCAGCTGAATATGAGCGGGCAGTGCGCCCAGGTGGCCAAGAAGACCAAGAGCATCGGGGCTTGTCTTGGAAACAGTGTGGCCAGCAGGACTAGGGAAGTGACTGTCCCTTTGTACTTGGCAAGGTGGTGAGGCCGCAGCTCGAGCACTGTGTTGCCTTTTGGGCCCCTCACAGCAAGAAAGCCATTGAGGTGCTGGAGCGCGTCCAAAGAAGAGCAAGGAAGCTGGTGAAGGGTGTAGAGGACAAGTCCTCTGAGGAGGGACTGAGGGAAGTGGGGTTGTTTAGTCCGGAGCACGGAGGGCTGACGGGAGACCTTATCGCTCTGTACAACTGCCTGACAGGAGGGTGTAGCGAGGTGGGTGTCGCTGTCTTTTCCCAAGTAGCAAGTGACAGGACGAGAGGAAATGGCCTCAAGTTGCGCCAGGGGAGGTTTAGATTGGGTGTTAGGAAAAGGTTCTTCACCAGAAGGGTTATCAAGCCCTGGAACAGGCCGCCCAGGGAAGCGGTTGAGTCAGTGCCCCTGGAGGTATTTAGAAGATGAGCAGACATGGCGCTTAGGGATGTGGTTTAGGGACAGTGGACTTGGCAGTGCTAGGTTTACGGTTGGACATGATGATCTGAAGGGTCTTTTCCAACCTAAATGATTCTCTGATTTTACCTCAGAATCAAAAGAGTTGACATCTTCTATCACCAGTTCTGCTCCTGCCACCGGCAAGACACCTACAAAGGAGGTAAGAAGCACAATGCTGCTGCGAGTGCTTATTTCACTCTGCTTTTCCCCATCGCTTCACGCCAGAGAAATTGCAAAAGTAACCGTTCAGTCCGTCAGCAAATTACCATTGCCGCGCTCCCCTGGAATGGACCAGGCGCACACTCCGGGTTTGTTTGCGGCTGGAAGCTGCACGCCGGCCGATGCTTTTCCTGGGCCTTCGGAAGCCGTCTGCATAATTTAAGAGACATGCGTGAGAACTGGCACAGACTCCTTCTCAACCCGTATCCCAACACAAAGCTCCCGCGTAATCCAACACGCGTAACGTGGGTCTCAGGTGACGCAAAGAACAAAAAGGGCAAACACCGCCAGCGTGCTAGGAATCCGTGTTGAGCAGGGCTTTCAAACGGGGCCGAAGTACGCCTGCCCAACATAGAGAGGACCTAGGCAGCAGCAGCCTCTAAGCGCCTAGGCCGTAGGCCCTACGGGCAACCATTTGATGCTGGCTGGATGCGGGCGAGAGAGCTGCATGGTGGAAAGCCAGCAATCGTCCCAGCATCAGCCTTCCAGGATTTCAGAGGACTGTAACCAGGGGGACGCTTTACTGCTTCAATCCTATACTAGACATCCAGCTCAAGGGCCAGCTGCCAAAGTCCAGGGTTTCTAGCGTGACCTCACTTTGTCCCAGTCCTCACTGACCAGCTTGCCTGCAGCACTGCCATGTCAAGGTCCCAGATACGAGCGTCTGGTGGAAGTAGCAGCAATGGGAAACAAGCCCAAAAGCAAGCGAGCCCAGTGGGGTCCCACTGCCTCCTTCAGAGAAGGGGAAGAGTGGCTGGAAAGCTGCCCGGCAGAAAAGGACCTGGGGGTGTTGGTTGAGAGGCAGCTGAACATGAGCGGGCAGTGCGCCCAGGTGGCCAAGAAGACCAAGAGCATCGGGGCTTGTCTTGGAAACAGTGTGGCCAGCAGGACTAGGGAAGTGACTGTCCCTTTGTACTCGGCAAGGTGGTGAGGCCGCAGCTCGAGCACTGTGTTGCGTTTTGGGCCCCTCACAGCAAGAAAGCCATTGAGGTGCTGGAGCGCGTCCAAAGAAGAGCAAGGAAGCTGGTGAAGGGTGTAGAGGACAAGTCCTCTGAGGAGGGACTGAGGGAAGTGGGGTTGTTTAGTCCGGAGCACGGAGGGCTGACGGGAGACCTTATCGCTCTGTACAACTGCCTGACGGGAGGGTGTAGCGAGGTGGGTGTCGCTGTCTTTTCCCAAGTAGCAAGTGACAGGACGAGAGGAAATGGCCTGAAGTTGCGCCAGGGGAGGTTTAGATTGGGTGTTAGGAAAAGGTTCTTCACCAGAAGGGTTATCAAGCCCTGGAACAGGCCGCCCAGGGAAGCAGTTGAGTCAGTGCCCCTGGAGGTATTTAGAAGATGAGCAGACATGGCGCTTAGGGATGTGGTTTAGGGACAGTGGACTTGGCAGTGCTAGGTTTACGGTTGGACACGATGATCTGAAGGGTCTTTTCCAACCTAAATGATTCTCTGATTTTACCTCAACATCAAAAGAGTTGACATCTTCTATCACCAGTTCTGCTCCTGCCACCGGCAAGACACCTACAAAGGAGGTAAGAAGCACAACGCTGCTGTGAGTGCTTATTTCACTCTGCTTTTCCCCATCGCTTCACGCCAGAGAAATTGCAAAAGTAACCGTTCAGTCCGTCAGCAAATTACCATTGCCGCGCTCCCCTGGAATGGACAACGCGCACGCTCCGGGTCTGTTTGCGGCTGGAAGCTGCACGCCGGCCGATGCTTTTCCTGGGCCTTCGGAAGCCGTCTGCATAATTTAAGAGACATGCGTGAGAACTGGCACAGTCGCCTTCTCAACCCGTATCCCAACACAAAGCTCCCGCGTAATCCAACACGCGTAACGTGGGTCTCAGGTGACGCAAAGAACAAAAAGGGCAAACACCGCCAGCGTGCTAGGAATCCGTGTTGAGCAGGGCTTTCAAACGGGGCCGAAGTACGCCTGCCCAACATAGAGAGGACCTAGGCAGCAGCAGCCTCTAAGCGCCTAGGCCGTAGGCCCTACGGGCAACCATTTGATGCTGGCTGGATGCGGGTGAGAGAGCTGCATGGTGGAAAGCCAGCAATCGTCCCAGCATCAGCCTTCCAGGATTTCAGAGGACTGTAACCAGGGGGACGCTTTACTGCTTCAATCCTATACTAGACATCCAGCTCAAGGGCCAGCTGCCAAAGTCCAGGGTTTCTAGCATGACCTCACTTTGTCCCAGTCCTCACTGACCAGCTTGCCTGCAGCACTGCCATGTCAAGGTCCCAGTTACGAGCGTCTGGTGGAAGTAGCAGCAATGGGAAACAAGCCCAAAAGCAAGTGAGCCCAGTGGGGCCCCACTGCCTCCTTCAGAGAAGGGGAAGAGTGGCTGGAAAGCTGCCCGGCAGAAAATGACCTGGGGGTGTTGGTTGAGAGGCAGCTGAATATGAGCGGGCAGTGCGCCCAGGTGGCCAAGAAGACCAAGAGCATCGGGGCTTGTCTTGGAAACAGTGTGGCCAGCAGGATTAGGGAAGTGACTGTCCCTTTGTACTCGGCAAGGTGGTGAGGCCGCAGCTCGAGCACTGTGTTGCGTTTTGGGCCCCTCACAGCAAGAAAGCCATTGAGGTGCTGGAGCGCGTCCAAAGAAGAGCAAGGAAGCTGGTGAAGGGTGTAGAGGACAAGTCCTCTGAGGAGGGACTGAGGGAAGTGGGGTTGTTTAGTCCGGAGCACGGAGGGCTGACGGGAGACCTTATCGCTCTGTACAACTGCCTGACGGGAGGGTGTAGCGAGGTGGGTGTCGCTGTCTTTTCCCAAGTAGCAAGTGACAGGATGAGAGGAAATGACCTCAAGTTGCGCCAGGGGAGGTTTAGATTGGGTGTTAGGAAAAGGTTCTTCACCAGAAGGGTTATCAAGCCCTGGAACAGGCCGCCCAGGGAAGCGGTTGAGTCAGCGCCCCTGGAGGTATTTAGAAGATGAGCAGACGTGGCGCTTAGGGACGTGGTTTAGGGACAGTGGACTTGGCAGTGCTAGGTTTACGGTTGGACACGATGATCTGAAGGGTCTTTTCCAACCTAAATGATTCTCTGATTTTACCTCAACATCAAAAGAGTTGACATCTTCTATCACCAGTTCTGCTCCTG
Organism: Phalacrocorax carbo; assembly: GCF_963921805.1. NCBI lineage: Eukaryota > Metazoa > Chordata > Aves > Suliformes > Phalacrocoracidae > Phalacrocorax > Phalacrocorax carbo. The sequence goes on from NC_087513.1 coordinate 53,836,490, forward strand.
CCACCGGCAAGACACCTACAAAGGAGGTAAGAAGCACAACGCTGCTGTGAGTGCTTATTTCACTCTGCTTTTCCCCATCGCTTCACGCCAGAGAAACTGCAAAAGTAACCGTTCAGTCCGTCAGCAAATTACCATTGCCGCGCTCCCCTGGAATGGACAACGCGCACGCTCCGGGTCTGTTTGCGGCTGGAAGCTGCACGCCGGCCGATGCTTTTCCTGGGCCTTCGGAAACCGTCTGCATAATTTAAGAGACATGCGTGAGAACTGGCACAGACTCCTTCTCAACCCGTATCCCAACACAAAGCTCCTGCGTAATCCAACACGCGTAACGTGGGTCTCAGGTGACGCAAAGAACAAAAAGGGCAAACACCGCCAGCGTGCTAGGAATCCGTGTTGAGCAGGGCTTTCAAACGGGGCCGAAGTACGCCTGCCCAACATAGAGAGGACCTAGGCAGCAGCAGCCTCTAAGCGCCTAGGCCGTAGGCCCTACGGGCAACCATTTGATGCTGGCTGGATGCGGGCGAGAGAGCTGCATGGTGGAAAGCCAGCAATCGTCCCAGCATCAGCCTTCCAGGATTTCAGAGGACTGTAACCAGGGGGACGCTTTACTGCTTCAGTCCTATGCTAGACATCCAGCTCAAGGGCCAGCTGCCAAAGTCCAGGGTTTCTAGCGTGACCTCACTTTGTCCCAGTCCTCACTGACCAGCTTGCCTGCAGCACTGCCATGTCAAGGTCCCAGTTACGAGCGTCTGGTGGAAGCAGCAGCAGTAGGAAACGAGCCCAAAAGCAAGCGAGCCCAGTGGGGTCCCACTGCCTCCTTCAGAGAAGGGGAAGAGTGGCTGGAAAGCTGCCCGGCAGAAAAGGACCTGGGGGTGTTGGTCGAGAGGCAGCTGAACATGAGCGGGCAGTGCGCCCAGGTGGCCAAGAAGACCAAGAGCATCCGGGCTTGTCTTGGAAACAGTGTGGCCAGCAGGACTAGGGGAGTGACTGTCCCTTTGTACTCGGCAAGGTGGTGAGGCCGCAGCTCGAGCACTGTGTTGCCTTTTGGGCCCCTCACAGCAAGAAAGCCATTGAGGTGCTGGAGCGCGTCCAAAGAAGAGCAAGGAAGCTGGTGAAGGGTGTAGAGAACAAGTCCTCTGAGGAGGGACTGAGGGAAGTGGGGTTGTTTATTCCGGAGCACGGAGGGCTGACGGGAGACCTTATCGCTCTGTACAACTGCCTGACGGGAGGTTGTAGCGAGGTGGGTGTCGCTGTCTTTTCCCAAGTAGCAAGTGACAGGACGAGAGGAAATGGCCTCAAGTTGCGCCAGGGGAGGTTTAGATTGGGTGTTAGGAAAAGGTTCTTCACCAGAAGGGTTATCAAGCCCTGGAACAGGCCGTCCAGGGAAGCGGTTGAGTCAGCGCCCCTGGAGGTATTTAGAAGATGAGCAGACGTGGCGCTTAGGGATGTGGTTTAGGGACAGTGGACTTGGCAGTGCTAGGTTTACGGTTGGACACGATGATCTGAAGGGTCTTTTCCAACCTAAATGATTCTCTGATTTTACCTCAACATCAAAAGAGTTGATATCATCTGTCTCTCCTTCCTCTCCTCTCACCGGCAAGACACCTACAAAGGAGGTAAGAAGCACAACGCTGCTGTGAGTGCTTATTTCACTCTGCTTTTCCCCATCGCTTCACGCCAGAGAAACTGCAAAAGTAACCGTTCAGTCCGTCAGCAAATTACCATTGCCGCGCTCCCCTGGAATGGACAACGCGCACGCTCCGGGTCTGTTTGCGGCTGGAAGCTGCACGCCGGCCGATGCTTTTCCTGGGCCTTCGGAAACCGTCTGCATAATTTAAGAGACATGCGTGAGAACTGGCACAGACTCCTTCTCAACCCGTATCCCAACACAAAGCTCCTGCGTAATCCAACACGCGTAACGTGGGTCTCAGGTGACGCAAAGAACAAAAAGGGCAAACACCGCCAGCGTGCTAGGAATCCGTGTTGAGCAGGGCTTTCAAACGGGGCCGAAGTACGCCTGCCCAACATAGAGAGGACCTAGGCAGCAGCAGCCTCTAAGCGCCTAGGCCGTAGGCCATACGGGCAACCATTTGATGCTGGCTGGATGCGGGCGAGAGAGCTGCATGGTGGAAAGCCAGCAATCGTCCCAGCATCAGCCTTCCAGGATTTCAGAGGACTGTAACCAGGGGGACGCTTTACTGCTTCAGTCCTATGCTAGACATCCAGCTCAAGCGCCAGCTGCCAAAGTCCAGGGTTTCTAGCGTGACCTCACTTTGTCCCAGTCCTCACTGACCAGCTTGCCTGCAGCACTGCCATGTCAAGGTCCCAGTTACGAGCGTCTGGTGGAAGCAGCAGCAGTAGGAAACGAGCCCAAAAGCAAGCGAGCCCAGTGGGGTCCCACTGCCTCCTTCAGAGAAGGGGAAGAGTGGCTGGAAAGCTGCCCGGCAGAAAAGGACCTGGGGGTGTTGGTCGAGAGGCAGCTGAACATGAGCGGGCAGTGCGCCCAGGTGGCCAAGAAGACCAAGAGCATCCGGGCTTGTCTTGGAAACAGTGTGGCCAGCAGGACTAGGGGAGTGACTGTCCCTTTGTACTCGGCAAGGTGGTGAGGCCGCAGCTCGAGCACTGTGTTGCCTTTTGGGCCCCTCACAGCAAGAAAGCCATTGAGGTGCTGGAGCGCGTCCAAAGAAGAGCAAGGAAGCTGGTGAAGGGTGTAGAGAACAAGTCCTCTGAGGAGGGACTGAGGGAAGTGGGGTTGTTTAGTCCGGAGCACGGAGGGCTGACGGGAGACCTTATCGCTCTGTACAACTGCCTGACGGGAGGTTGTAGCGAGGTGGGTGTCGCTGTCTTTTCCCAAGTAGCAAGTGACAGGACGAGAGGAAATGGCCTCAAGTTGCGCCAGGGGAGGTTTAGATTGGGTGTTAGGAAAAGGTTCTTCACCAGAAGGGTTATCAAGCCCTGGAACAGGCCGCCCAGGGAAGCGGTTGAGTCAGCGCCCCTGGAGGTATTTAGAAGATGAGCAGACGTGGCGCTTAGGGATGTGGTTTAGGGACAGTGGACTTGGCAGTGCTAGGTTTACGGTTGGACACGATGATCTGAAGGGTCTTTTCCAACCTAAATGATTCTCTGATTTTACCTCAACATCAAAAGAGTTGATATCATCTGTCTCTCCTTCCTCTCCTCTCACCGGCAAGACACCTACAAAGGAGGTAAGAAGCACAACGCTGCTGTGAGTGCTTATTTCACTCTGCTTTTCCCCATCGCTTCACGCCAGAGAAACTGCAAAAGTAACCGTTCAGTCCGTCAGCAAATTACCATTGCCGCGCTCCCCTGGAATGGACAACGCGCACGCTCCGGGTCTGTTTGCGGCTGGAAGCTGCACGCCGGCCGATGCTTTTCCTGGGCCTTCGGAAACCGTCTGCATAATTTAAGAGACATGCGTGAGAACTGGCACAGACTCCTTCTCAACCCGTATCCCAACACAAAGCTCCTGCGTAATCCAACACGCGTAATGTGGGTCTCAGGTGACGCAAAGAACAAAAAGGGCAAACACCGCCAGCGTGCTAGGAATCTGTGTTGAGCAGGGCTTTCAAACGGGGCCGAAGTACGCCTGCCCAACATAGAGAGGACCTAGGCAGCAGCAGCCTCTAAGCGCCTAGGCCGTAGGCCCTACGGGCAACCATTTGATGCTGGCTGGATGCGGGCGAGAGAGCTGCATGGTGGAAAGCCAGCAATCGTCCCAGCATCAGCCTTCCAGGATTTCAGAGGACTGTAACCAGGGGGACGCTTTACTGCTTCAGTCCTATACTAGACATCCAGCTCAAGGGCCAGCTGCCAAAGTCCAGGGTTTCTAGCGTGACCTCACTTTGTCCCAGTCCTCACTGACCAGCTTGCCTGCAGCACTGCCATGTCAAGGTCCCAGTTACGAGCGTCTGGTGGAAGCAGCAGCAGTAGGAAACGAGCCCAAAAGCAAGCGAGCCCAGTGGGGTCCCACTGCCTCCTTCAGAGAAGGGGAAGAGTGGCTGGAAAGCTGCCCGGCAGAAAAGGACCTGGGGGTGTTGGTCGAGAGGCAGCTGAACATGAGCGGGCAGTGCGCCCAGGTGGCCAAGAAGACCAAGAGCATCCGGGCTTGTCTTGGAAACAGTGTGGCCAGCAGGACTAGGGGAGTGACTGTCCCTTTGTACTCGGCAAGGTGGTGAGGCCGCAGCTCGAGCACTGTGTTGCGTTTTGGGCCCCTCACAGCAAGAAAGCCATTGAGGTGCTGGAGCGCGTCCAAAGAAGAGCAAGGAAGCTGGTGAAGGGTGTAGAGAACAAGTCCTCTGAGGAGGGACTGAGGGAAGTGGGGTTGTTTAGTCCGGAGCACGGAGGGCTGACGGGAGACCTTATCGCTCTGTACAACTGCCTGACGGGAGGTTGTAGCGAGGTGGGTGTCGCTGTCTTTTCCCAAGTAGCAAGTGACAGGACGAGAGGAAATGGCCTCAAGTTGCGCCAGGGGAGGTTTAGATTGGGTGTTAGGAAAAGGTTCTTCACCAGAAGGGTTATCAAGCCCTGGAACAGGCCGCCCAGGGAAGCGGTTGAGTCAGCGCCCCTGGAGGTATTTAGAAGATGAGCAGACGTGGCGCTTAGGGATGTGGTTTAGGGACAGTGGACTTGGCAGTGCTAGGTTTACGGTTGGACACGATGATCTGAAGGGTCTTTTCCAACCTAAATGATTCTCTGATTTTACCTCAACATCAAAAGAGTTGATATCATCTGTCTCTCCTTCCTCTCCTCTCACCGGCAAGACACCTACAAAGGAGGTAAGAAGCACAACGCTGCTGTGAGTGCTTATTTCACTCTGCTTTTCCCCATCGCTTCACGCCAGAGAAACTGCAAAAGTAACCGTTCAGTCCGTCAGCAAATTACCATTGCCGCGCTCCCCTGGAATGGACAACGCGCACGCTCCGGGTCTGTTTGCGGCTGGAAGCTGCACGCCGGCCGATGCTTTTCCTGGGCCTTCGGAAACCGTCTGCATAATTTAAGAGACATGCGTGAGAACTGGCACAGACTCCTTCTCAACCCGTATCCCAACACAAAGCTCCTGCGTAATCCAACACGCGTAATGTGGGTCTCAGGTGACGCAAAGAACAAAAAGGGCAAACACCGCCAGCGTGCTAGGAATCCGTGTTGAGCAGGGCTTTCAAACGGGGCCGAAGTACGCCTGCCCAACATAGAGAGGACCTAGGCAGCAGCAGCCTCTAAGCGCCTAGGCCGTAGGCCCTACGGGCAACCATTTGATGCTGGCTGGATGCGGGCGAGAGAGCTGCATGGTGGAAAGCCAGCAATCGTCCCAGCATCAGCCTTCCAGGATTTCAGAGGACTGTAACCAGGGGGACGCTTTACTGCTTCAGTCCTATGCTAGACATCCAGCTCAAGGGCCAGCTGCCAAAGTCCAGGGTTTCTAGCGTGACCTCACTTTGTCCCAGTCCTCACTGACCAGCTTGCCTGCAGCACTGCCATGTCAAGGTCCCAGTTACGAGCGTCTGGTGGAAGCAGCAGCAGTAGGAAACGAGCCCAAAAGCAAGCGAGCCCAGTGGGGTCCCACTGCCTCCTTCAGAGAAGGGGAAGAGTGGCTGGAAAGCTGCCCGGCAGAAAAGGACCTGGGGGTGTTGGTCGAGAGGCAGCTGAACATGAGCGGGCAGTGCGCCCAGGTGGCCAAGAAGACCAAGAGCATCCGGGCTTGTCTTGGAAACAGTGTGGCCAGCAGGACTAGGGAAGTGACTGTCCCTTTGTACTCGGCAAGGTGGTGAGGCCGCAGCTCGAGCACTGTGTTGCCTTTTGGGCCCCTCACAGCAAGAAAGCCATTGAGGTGCTGGAGCGCGTCCAAAGAAGAGCAAGGAAGCTGGTGAAGGGTGTAGAGAACAAGTCCTCTGAGGAGGGACTGAGGGAAGTGGGGTTGTTTAGTATGGAGCACAGAGGGCTGACGGGAGACCTTATCGCTCTGTACAACTGCCTGACGGGAGGTTGTAGCGAGGTGGGTGTCGCTGTCTTTTCCCAAGTAGCAAGTGACAAGACGAGAGGAAATGGCCTCAAGTTGCGCCAGGGGAGGTTTAGATTGGGTGTTAGGAAAAGGTTCTTCACCAGAAGGGTTATCAAGCCCTGGAACAGGCCGCCCAGGGAAGCGGTTGAGTCAGCGCCCCTGGAGGTATTTAGAAGATGAGCAGACGTGGCGCTTAGGGATGTGGTTTAGGGACAGTGGACTTGGCAGTGCTAGGTTTACGGTTGGACACGATGATCTGAAGGGTCTTTTCCAACCTAAATGATTCTCTGATTTTACCTCAACATCAAAAGAGTTGACATCATCTGTCTCTTCTTCCTCTTCTGCCACCGGCAAGACACCTACAAAGGAGGTAAGAAGCACAACGCTGCTGTGAGTGCTTATTTCACTCTGCTTTTCCCCATCGCTTCACGCCAGAGAAATTGCAAAAGTAACCGTTCAGTCCGTCAGCAAATTACCATTGCCGCGCTCCCCTGGAATGGACAATGCGCACGCTCCGGGTCTGTTTGCGGCTGGAAGCTGCACGCCGGCCGATGCTTTTCCTGGGCCTTCGGAAGCCGTCTGCATAATTTAAGAGACATGCGTGAGAACTGGCACAGACGCCTTCTCAACCCGTATCCCAACACAAAGCTCCCGTGTAATCCAACACGCGTAACGTGGGTCTCAGGTGACGCAAAGAACAAAAAGGGCAAACACTGCCAGCGTGCTAGGAATCCGTGTTGAGCAGGGCTTTCAAACGGGGCCGAAGTACGTCTGCCCAACATAGAGAGGACCTAGGCAGCAGCAGCCTCTAAGCGCCTAGGCTGTAGGCCCTACGGGCAACCATTTGATGCTGGCTGGATGCGGGTGAGAGAGCTGCATGGTGGAAAGCCAGCAATCGTCCCAGCATCAGCCTTCCAGGATTTCAGAGGACTGTAACCAGGGGGACGCTTTACTGCTTCAGTCCTATACTAGACATCCAGCTCAAGGGCCAGCTGCCAAAGTCCAGGGTTTCTAGCGTGACCTCACTTTGTCCCAGTCCTCACTGACCAGCTTGCCTGCAGCACTGCCATGTCAAGGTCCCAGTTACGAGCGTCTGGTGGAAGCAGCAGCAGTAGGAAACGAGCCCAAAAGCAAGCGAGCCCAGTGGGGCCCCACTGCCTCCTTCAGAGAAGGGGAAGAGTGGCTGGAAAGCTGCCCGGCAGAAAAGGACCTGGGGGCGTTGGTCGAGAGGCAGCTGAATATGAGCGGGCAGTGTGCCCAGGTGGCCAAGAAGACCAAGAGCATCCGGGCTTGTCTTGGAAACAGTGTGGCCAGCAGGACTAGGGGAGTGACTGTCCCTTTGTACTCGGCAAGGTGGTGAGGCCGCAGCTCGAGCACTGTGTTGCCTTTTGGGCCCCTCACAGCAAGAAAGCCATTGAGGTGCTGGAGCGCGTCCAAAGAAGAGCAAGGAAGCTGGTGAAGGGTGTAGAGAACAAGTCCTCTGAGGAGGGACTGAGGGAAGTGGGGTTGTTTAGTCCGGAGCACGGAGGGCTGACGGGAGACCTTATCGCTCTGTACAACTGCCTGACGGGAGGTTGTAGCGAGGTGGGTGTCGCTGTCTTTTCCCAAGTAGCAAGTGACAGGACGAGAGGAAATGGCCTCAAGTTGCGCCAGGGGAGGTTTAGATTGGGTGTTAGGAAAAGGTTCTTCACCAGAAGGGTTATCAAGCCCTGGAACAGGCCGCCCAGGGAAGCGGTTGAGTCAGCGCCCCTGGAGGTATTTAGAAGATGAGCAGACGTGGCGCTTAGGGATGTGGTTTAGGGACAGTGGACTTGGCAGTGCTAGGTTTACGGTTGGACACGATGATCTGAAGGGTCTTTTCCAACCTAAATGATTCTCTGATTTTACCTCAGAATCAAAAGAGTTGACATCATCTGTCTCTTCTTCCTCTTCTGCCACCGGCAAGACACCTACAAAGGAGGTAAGAAGCACAACGCTGCTGTGAGTGCTTATTTCACTCTGCTTTTCCCCATCGCTTCACGCCAGAGAAATTGCAAAAGTAACCGTTCAGTCCGTCAGCAAATTACCATTGCCGCGCTCCCCTGGAATGGACAATGCGCACGCTCCGGGTCTGTTTGCGGCTGGAAGCTGCACGCCGGCCGATGCTTTTCCTGGGCCTTCGGAAGCCGTCTGCATAATTTAAGAGACATGCGTGAGAACTGGCACAGACGCCTTCTCAACCCGTATCCCAACACAAAGCTCCCGCGTAATCCAACACGCGTAACGTGGGTCTCAGGTGACGCAAAGAACAAAAAGGGCAAACACTGCCAGCGTGCTAGGAATCCGTGTTGAGCAGGGCTTTCAAACGGGGCCGAAGTACGCCTGCCCAACATAGAGAGGACCTAGGCAGCAGCAGCCTCTAAGCGCCTAGGCCGTAGGCCCTACGGGCAACCATTTGATGCTGGCTGGATGCGGGCGAGAGAGCTGCATGGTGGAAAGCCAGCAATCGTCCCAGCATCAGCCTTCCAGGATTTCAGAGGACTGTAACCAGGGGGACGCTTTACTGCTTCAGTCCTATACTAGACATCCAGCTCAAGGGCCAGCTGCCAAAGTCCAGGGTTTCTAGCGTGACCTCACTTTGTCCCAGTCCTCACTGACCAGCTTGCCTGCAGCACTGCCATGTCAAGGTCCCAGTTACGAGCGTCTGGTGGAAGCAGCAGCAGCAATGGGAAACAAGCCCAAAAGCAAGCGAGCCCAGTGGGGCCCCACTGCCTCCTTCAGAGAAGGGGAAGAGTGGCTGGAAAGCTGCCCGGCAGAAAAGGACCTGGGGGCGTTGCTCGAGAGGCAGCTGAATATGAGCGGGCAGTGCGCCCAGGTGGCCAAGAAGACCAAGAGCATCCGGGCTTGTCTTGGAAACAGTGTGGCCAGCAGGACTAGGGGAGTGACTGTCCCTTTGTACTCGGCAAGGTGGTGAGGCCGCAGCTCGAGCACTGTGTTGCGTTTTGGGCCCCTCACAGCAAGAAAGCCATTGAGGTGCTGGAGCGCGTCCAAAGAAGAGCAAGGAAGCTGGTGAAGGGTGTAGAGAACAAGTCCTCTGAGGAGGGACTGAGGGAAGTGGGGTTGTTTAGTCTGGAGCACGGAGGGCTGACGGGAGACCTTATCGCTCTGTACAACTGCCTGACGGGAGGGTGTAGCGAGGTGGGTGTCGCTCTCTTTTCCCAAGTAGCAAGGGACAGGACGAGAGGAAATGGCCTCAAGTTGCGCCAGGGGAGGTTTAGATTGGGTGTTAGGAAAAGGTTCTTCACCAGAAGGGTTATCAAGCCCTGGAACAGGCCGCCCAGGGAAGCGGTTGAGTCAGCGCCCCTGGAGGTATTTAGAAGATGAGCAGACGTGGCGCTTAGGGATGTGGTTTAGGGACAGTAGACTTGGCAGTGCTAGGTTTACGGTTGGACACGATGATCTGAAGGGTCTTTTCCAACCTAAATGATTCTCTGATTTTACCTCAACATCAAAAGAGTTGACATCATCTGTCTCTTCTTCCTCTTCTGCCACCGGCAAGACACCTACAAAGGAGGTAAGAAGCACAACGCTGCTGTGAGTGCTTATTTCACTCTGCTTTTCCCCATCGCTTCACGCCAGAGAAATTGCAAAAGTAACCGTTCAGTCCGTCAGCAAATTACCATTGCCGCGCTCCCCTGGAATGGACAATGCGCACGCTCCGGGTCTGTTTGCGGCTGGAAGCTGCACGCCGGCCGATGCTTTTCCTGGGCCTTCGGAAGCCGTCTGCATAATTTAAGAGACATGCGTGAGAACTGGCACAGACGCCTTCTCAACCCGTATCCCAACACAAAGCTCCCGTGTAATCCAACACGCGTAACGTGGGTCTCAGGTGACGCAAAGAACAAAAAGGGCAAACACTGCCAGCGTGCTAGGAATCCGTGTTGAGCAGGGCTTTCAAACGGGGCCGAAGTACGTCTGCCCAACATAGAGAGGACCTAGGCAGCAGCAGCCTCTAAGCGCCTAGGCCGTAGGCCCTACGGGCAACCATTTGATGCTGGCTGGATGCGGGCGAGAGAGCTGCATGGTGGAAAGCCAGCAATCGTCCCAGCATCAGCCTTCCAGGATTTCAGAGGACTGTAACCAGGGGGACGCTTTACTGCTTCAGTCCTATACTAGACATCCAGCTCAAGGGCCAGCTGCCAAAGTCCAGGGTTTCTAGCGTGACCTCACTTTGTCCCAGTCCTCACTGACCAGCTTGCCTGCAGCACTGCCATGTCAAGGTCCCAGTTACGAGCGTCTGGTGGAAGCAGCAGCAGTAGGAAACGAGCCCAAAAGCAAGCGAGCCCAGTGGGGCCCCACTGCCTCCTTCAGAGAAGGGGAAGAGTGGCTGGAAAGCTGCCCGGCAGAAAAGGACCTGGGGGCGTTGGTCGAGAGGCAGCTGAATATGAGCGGGCAGTGTGCCCAGGTGGCCAAGAAGACCAAGAGCATCCGGGCTTGTCTTGGAAACAGTGTGGCCAGCAGGACTAGGGGAGTGACTGTCCCTTTGTACTCGGCAAGGTGGTGAGGCCGCAGCTCGAGCACTGTGTTGCGTTTTGGGCCCCTCACAGCAAGAAAGCCATTGAGGTGCTGGAGCGCGTCCAAAGAAGAGCAAGGAAGCTGGTGAAGGGTGTAGAGAACAAGTCCTCTGAGGAGGGACTGAGGGAAGTGGGGTTGTTTAGTCCGGAGCACGGAGGGCTGACGGGAGACCTTATCGCTCTGTACAACTGCCTGACGGGAGGTTGTAGCGAGGTGGGTGTTGCTGTCTTTTCCCAAGTAGCAAGTGACAGGACGAGAGGAAATGGCCTCAAGTTGCGCCAGGGGAGGTTTAGATTGGGTGTTAGGAAAAGGTTCTTCACCAGAAGGGTTATCAAGCCCTGGAACAGGCCGCCCAGGGAAGCGGTTGAGTCAGCGCCCCTGGAGGTATTTAGAAGATGAGCAGACGTGGCGCTTAGGGATGTGGTTTAGGGACAGTGGACTTGGCAGTGCTAGGTTTACGGTTGGACACGATGATCTGAAGGGTCTTTTCCAACCTAAATGATTCTCTGATTTTACCTCAGAATCAAAAGAGTTGACATCATCTGTCTCTTCTTCCTCTTCTGCCACCGGCAAGACACCTACAAAGGAGGTAAGAAGCACAACGCTGCTGTGAGTGCTTATTTCACTCTGCTTTTCCCCATCGCTTCACGCCAGAGAAATTGCAAAAGTAACCGTTCAGTCCGTCAGCAAATTACCATTGCCGCGCTCCCCTGGAATGGACAATGCGCACGCTCCGGGTCTGTTTGCGGCTGGAAGCTGCACGCCGGCCGATGCTTTTCCTGGGCCTTCGGAAGCCGTCTGCATAATTTAAGAGACATGCGTGAGAACTGGCACAGACGCCTTCTCAACCCGTATCCCAACACAAAGCTCCCGCGTAATCCAACACGCGTAACGTGGGTCTCAGGTGACGCAAAGAACAAAAAGGGCAAACACTGCCAGCGTGCTAGGAATCCGTGTTGAGCAGGGCTTTCAAACGGGGCCGAAGTACGCCTGCCCAACATAGAGAGGACCTAGGCAGCAGCAGCCTCTAAGCGCCTAGGCCGTAGGCCCTACGGGCAACCATTTGATGCTGGCTGGATGCGGGCGAGAGAGCTGCATGGTGGAAAGCCAGCAATCGTCCCAGCATCAGCCTTCCAGGATTTCAGAGGACTGTAACCAGGGGGACGCTTTACTGCTTCAGTCCTATACTAGACATCCAGCTCAAGGGCCAGCTGCCAAAGTCCAGGGTTTCTAGCGTGACCTCACTTTGTCCCAGTCCTCACTGACCAGCTTGCCTGCAGCACTGCCATGTCAAGGTCCCAGTTACGAGCGTCTGGTGGAAGCAGCAGCAGCAATGGGAAACAAGCCCAAAAGCAAGCGAGCCCAGTGGGGCCCCACTGCCTCCTTCAGAGAAGGGGAAGAGTGGCTGGAAAGCTGCCCGGCAGAAAAGGACCTGGGGGCGTTGCTCGAGAGGCAGCTGAATATGAGCGGGCAGTGCGCCCAGGTGGCCAAGAAGACCAAGAGCATCCGGGCTTGTCTTGGAAACAGTGTGGCCAGCAGGACTAGGGGAGTGACTGTCCCTTTGTACTCGGCAAGGTGGTGAGGCCGCAGCTCGAGCACTGTGTTGCGTTTTGGGCCCCTCACAGCAAGAAAGCCATTGAGGTGCTGGAGCGCGTCCAAAGAAGAGCAAGGAAGCTGGTGAAGGGTGTAGAGAACAAGTCCTCTGAGGAGGGACTGAGGGAAGTGGGGTTGTTTAGTCTGGAGCACGGAGGGCTGACGGGAGACCTTATCGCTCTGTACAACTGCCTGACGGGAGGGTGTAGCGAGGTGGGTGTCGCTCTCTTTTCCCAAGTAGCAAGGGACAGGACGAGAGGAAATGGCCTCAAGTTGCGCCAGGGGAGGTTTAGATTGGGTGTTAGGAAAAGGTTCTTCACCAGAAGGGTTATCAAGCCCTGGAACAGGCCGCCCAGGGAAGCGGTTGAGTCAGCGCCCCTGGAGGTATTTAGAAGATGAGCAGGCGTGGCGCTTAGGGACGTGGTTTAGGGACAGTGGACTTGGCAGTGCTAGGTTTACGGTTGGACACGATGATCTGAAGGGTCTTTTCCAACCTAAATGATTCTCTGATTTTACCTCAGAATCAAAAGAGTTGACATCATCTGTCTCTTCTTCCTCTTCTGCCACCGGCAAGACACCTACAAAGGAGGTAAGAAGCACAACGCTGCTGTGAGCGCTTATTTCACTCTGCTGTTCCCCATCGCTCAACATCGCCTCTAAGCATTTTTAATGTTCTAATACTGGGTAAAGTGGTTTGTCCTCATCACCTTCTTGATGCTAAACGATCCTACCTGCTTCAGGTAGTTGCGGAGCACCCAAGGACATGTCAGTAGTTTTTCCAGAGGAAGAGCTGTTAAGTCCTGCTATGTCTTCTGCACCCCTGATAGAACATTCTTCTCTCATTTCACAGGCCTTGTTTTCCTTCAGGTGTGTAGAAATACTATATACAGAATGAAGGAAATGTATTTGGTAAAAATACTTACAGACTGGTATGTACTCTCTACTGGATGAGTTACAGCCATTCATGAGCCGTCCTACCATGTTCACTTCCAGATGGTAAAGGCTAACACTCACACAGACAGCCCCCACCCACTCCTCCCACCCCCCGAATTTAGTGTACTACTAGAGTAGCGGAGATTATAATACGCACTCTAGGCATGTTTACTCTACTGGTGCCTATTTTTGTCTTTGTAGTAACTCACTCCTGCTGGCCACAGTCTCAACTGATACAGCCCATCTCCGTTTCGAGGGCTAGCAAGATTAACAAGCCACCTGGTAGACTGACTTCTAACTACAAGGCTTCAACCTCGGGAGGAACCTACATTAATGCTGTAGCAACCCTTCACGTCAAGGTGGGGTAATGTCTCCTCAAACCCAGTCCTGAGTTTGAAGGGCTTCAGAAACTCCCATGGTTATTCTGAGGACCTGAGAGTTTAGATAGCTCTTAACTGGGATTTCAAGAGGCCAGCAAAGGTTGCGGTTGCATTCCAAGCACTGCAGGGGGTTAACTATATTGCCTAGGTGTTCTCTTCTCACAACCCTGGCAGAGGTTCAGCTGGGGCTCCAGAGAGAGACTACTTTCAGGTTTGCTTCATAAGCAGAACTAAAACCAAAACAAAAATAACCAACCAAACAAGAAAAGATTAAAAACATGCTCCATATCAAGGCTGCTATGGAAAATGGTGTGTGAGTGCACCATTGATACTGTGCCAGAATCCTGGAGGGAAAGAACAAACATCTTGTTTTGCTAGAGCAATCCTCAGACATGTTTTATTCCTAAAAGGGTTTTTACATTTACCCAGGCACCCTTCTCTCCTGCTTCCCATCAATACAGACTGACAGAAGGGGCAGGGGGAGAAGGAATGAAGTTGAGATGTTGTGACAAGAAGTCACGGGTAGTTGTTTATGGCTAGACAAGGTATACTCGTGGGCATAATGCAGTTCATTGACCCATCTCTAGGCTGCCATCACTAGGAAGAGGGCTATTTCCTTCAGCCTAGTTGGTAAGCACACATAGTGACTTTAGCAAAGGAATGGCCAGGGGTGCAAAGCTACCCATGAGAGGAGGAAAAGTGCTGAAGAGTTTAACTTAGGGGATATCAGTTAGATCCCCTCTGAAACAAAAGGCAGGTAGTTGCTAGTCAGTTGAGTTGAGCGGACCTTGGCAGCACACAAGTGAATTCAGAGAGTGAACTGTGGGGGGAATTTTTCCCCAACTTTCAAAGACACTCTTGACGCAGAAATAAATGCATCAGAAGATGTCACTGAGCCCAGCTTCAACAAAGGTCTCAACACCTCATTAAACCCCGGCGATATTACCAAAGAGGGCCGTACATCAGCACGGACATTCTGATAGTGCAACTGCTCTAATGAGGGTGTAAAACACTTACCTAGGATATTCAGGGTGCATATGGGCATAAGACATAGCTGTATAGTTGAACTGGTCTCTATGAGAAATATCAGCACCATGCCGAAGAAGGAGTTGTATTACATTCAGATCCCCAACAAGAGCAGCAATCATAAGAGGGGTCCTAAAGGATCCAACAGATGATAAGAAATAGATCAGCTTCTGCGGCCATTGCATTGCCATTACTTCAGTCTCTCTTTGCTCCCCCAAACAATTCAGTTCCCTTCTCCTACGATGCAGAGTGAAAGCACAGCCAAACATGTAGAAGAGTTGGAAAATTCAGGTTGGTGGGACCTCAGTTCTCCAGGCCAGGCACCTGCCCAGAGCAGACACTGGGTGGGGGTGTGGGGGTGTGTGTGGCACCACAGCCAATGCCTTTCTTGCAGTCCTCAGTGCAGAAAATGCCCCTTGAGGTAAGAGAGCAGCCAAGTGCCGCATCTACTTTCACAAGTCACACAGAAGGAGCTCCACCTCTGCAGCTCCTGCTTCTTTTTCAAAGCTCATTCCCATGCCTCCCATCAATCCAATCTGAACAATGTTAAGGAGTCCCATGCGCGTTAGTCAAACCCTTCACCTTTTATGGTTGTCTTGAGCATGCACATCAGCTCCTTTTTGAAGAAGGAACTCGACCATCTCTTCATGGCACCTGGTGATTGCAGTAGTGAGCGGAGTGTATCCCAACTGAAAGGAAAAATCATCTCCCTTACAATAACATAGAAAAGTGAAGCAAGTTGTGGGAAGAGGAACCCTACTCAAAGTCCAAGCTTACTTTATTCTGAGCATCAATATGGGCATTGTGCTCAAGTAACAGCGCCGCTAGAGGTTTACTAGGAAGCAAGGCAGCCATGTGAAGGGCAGTGTTGCCACTGCCATCTCTGAGGTTAGGGCTGGCACCGTGCTCCAGCAGAATAGCCACACAGTCTTCGTGCTGGTGCTCTACCGCCTGAAAACAAGACACAAAGGAGGAATAACTTCCAACATCTCCGTTTCTCTCTGTTGGAACTCTCGCATCTTCCTGACACTGGAACGTACAAGCATCTTCAAAGATTAGGCACCTTATGCCCCTTCCCTGGCATTGACAACATGCCGGTTTCTACACAGGCCCACATGAAGAATCATGCAAGGTATGTATCGCTCAGTGCATAATCGATAAGCCCAATGTGCAACAGCATAACATATTCCATATACCTTCATCAGTGGCGATTTCTTAAAA
This sequence comes from Phalacrocorax carbo, assembly GCF_963921805.1. Taxonomy (NCBI): domain Eukaryota; kingdom Metazoa; phylum Chordata; class Aves; order Suliformes; family Phalacrocoracidae; genus Phalacrocorax; species Phalacrocorax carbo. The sequence continues at coordinate 53,852,213 of NC_087513.1, forward strand.
TTGTCACGAGGGTTTAGTTGGCACTTCTTTCTTGCTAGAAATCGAACAACATCTGCATGGCCGTTCACACAAGCAAGATGCAGAGGCGTCCTAGAAACAGAATACATTCCATTAACAGAGACAGACAGCTGAAGACACTGTTTCAGGCTGTGGCACCCACCAGCATAGGGCCACAAGCCTCAAGTGGCAAAAACCAAGCTGAAAGCAAGCTTTCTCATTCCAGAGGTGGTGGCAGCCGTTGCCCACCCAAAACCTGGGGCTGGCTAGGAGAAATCCCCAACATATCTGCTGAGTCAGGAGGCATTTTCTCAGCTGTGTCAATGAATCTGCACAAAGAGACTCCTGTGCCCAGGCACTGGTCCCTGCCTCCAGCAGGACTGCCCAGCCACCCAGCACAGCAAAGGAGACTCTGTCTTGGCAGCCTGGAGTCTATGGAGACTACATAAGTCTACAGAGACTGCAGTGCCTGGAGGAGCCCCTGGCTCTTCCTGCTATCAGTCCTGTGCCAGACGTGTCCCCAAGACAGAGGGGATGGGATTTCTAAGAGCAACGGGAAGGCTGTGCCGTGTCTTTCGGCAAATCCATGCCCTGCTCAACCATGCTGCTCAGTCCTGCAACAATTAAGGAGCTGTCATTGCTTGGCCGAAGGCCTGCTGAGCTCCACAGAAGATTCACTACGGGGACCAGGCTGGCAGAGCTGGGGAGGGCAGGGCAGGGCAGAGGAGGGAGCATTGGCCGCCTCCTGCCCCAGCCTGGGCTGGCCTGCGCTAAGGCCAGCGCTGTGGAACCGGCCCTGCTCCTAGGGCGCTTGCAATCGTGCTGCCTTCGCCCGCTCTTCCAGCCAGGATGGGTAGGTTTTGCTCCGGCACTGCCCACCCCTTACTGCCTCTCCGCGTTCCGCCAGTTGATGCGGAGTCTCTTCCACCACCACGACCGCCGCAGCTGAGCCAGGTCACCGCGGGCGGCCATGCTGTGCAGCCCGCCCCGGCCATCTTCCCGCAGCTCGGGGTCGCCGGCGGCGCAGGGCGCGGAAGCGCTGCTGGACGGCGCCCGCTCCCGCACCCTCCCGAGGAGTCCGATGAGTCTCTGCATGCTGCGGCGGGGACGAGGGCTTCGCCCCTGCAGGAGGCGCCCTGGGCGGGGAGAGGAAGAGAAGAGCCGAGAGCCGAGCCCTGAGCGGCGGCCGCGACTCGCAGCCCTCGACGCTCCCAGCCAGAGATGCGCTGCTGCTCCCGCCGAGGCGGCGACAGCACTGAGCGGTGGCGCCTGCAGGGGGCGGCCTAACAGCGGCAGCGGCGAGCGTGCTCAGGGCGTCACAGAGGGGGCGTGAAGATGCCAGCGCGAGGCGAACTGTCTCTGCCTTCGGCGGCCGGAAGATTCCTGTGAGCATGTGCAGTGCTGCGCCGCTGGAGCTCTCTTTGCTCCCTTGTTAGAATGTCGAAGGGTGCGTCCTTCGTTGCGTCGGGCGAGGTTTTATAGTAAAATACGGCGGCGGTGGCCACGGACGCGGCTGCTGGCAAACCGTTGAACGTGCAGCAAAGCTTCGCCGCGTCGCACCTCTCCACTGGTGCTGCGCGAACGGCGGTAGCTGTGTCTGCTCGGGCGCCAGCCCGTTGAATCTGCCTGTCCCTCCCTGCTGCCGGGCTCTGCCCGCGTCCCGCGGGATGGCGGCGGGAGCGCGGCGGCGGCGGCGGCTCCTCCCGGCCTGGATGGGGGCGGCGGCGTACAAGCCGCCGGCGCCGGCGGAGCCCCCCAAGGCCGGGCGGCGGCAGGCGGCGGCGGTGGGGCCCAGGTAGCGCGGCGGGGGAGGTGGCGGGGGGAGAGGCGGGAGCGGCCGGGGCCTGCCCGCCCTGAGCGTCTGCCCGTGCGGTTCCCAGGGCGGCGGCGGCGGTGGTGTACTGCATGAACGAGGCGGAGCTGGTGGACGTGGCCCTGGCGGTGCTGGCCGAGGTGAGCCCGGACCCCCGGGAGCGGGGACGCGGCCCCGGCCGTACCCGAGCGCGGGCGGGAGGGAGCGCTGCCGACCACGGCTCCCTGGTGGCCCTTCTCCGGGAGGCGGGTCGGGGGGCGCTGCCGAGCGGCGCCCGCGTTTCCCGGTCCCCTCCTCCCCTTCCCGGAGGCTGCCGGGGTCGGCGCAGTTGCCTTTGCCCCCTCCCCCCGGCCGCCCCGCCGGGCGCCGCGGGACAAAACCAGCTCCCATCGCGGATCTGGCGAGTGGCGGGGGGGTGTCCCGCGGGGGATGGCGGGCTGCTCCCCCTACCCCTTGGGGTGCTCCCGGGATGAAGTCACGCACAGCAGGGTCTGGTTGTTTTCCCTTTGCTCAGAATCTACAGTGTGAGGAAGGTGAGGAGAAGGCCCGGTCCCGGAGCGAAGAGGAGCAGGAGCAGGAGCTCCAGCCAACACCCAACGAGGCTCCTGGAAACACAGACAGCACGGGGGGAGGCAGCAACCACAGTCCGGCTCCCCCAACCCCTCCTGGTGCTGGTGCTGACACACAGAGGACAGGCTGGGAGGACTCTGATGACGATGTTCTGAAATATGTCAGGGAGATCTTTTTCAGCTAACGGTGCCTCCTCTGCGGCTCCCCAGGAGCAAAGGGGACAGTGGCAAGGGTGTCCCCTCCCACAGCGTTGCAGATGGCAGGAGGAGGGCCTGTGGTGGGCTGTGTGTCCACTGTGTATGTGGCCTGTGGAGCTGACAGGAGGCCCACAAAGGCCATGGGGGAAAAGGAAAGGGGCACTCACTTCTCCCAGTGTGTGCTGACTTCAGTAGGATTTGGCTCCAGATTAGGTTATGTTAATTTCTGTTTGGCATATCGGAGTATGGAAAGATTAAATGGGATATTCTGGTTTCTGTGAGTGTCCCTTTGGTGGGTCAGTGTTAGGACTGGAGGGGAGCAGGGAGTTGCTGGTCCTGGAAGGCCTTTGCTGGCTCCAGAGAGCTGGATAGTCATGGTTCAGCCTTGGGGCTCCCTTGCCCTTGCAGTCCTTCTGTGGCAGCTGTGGTGGGGCCTGGCAGGCTATCCCCACTGGGCCTGATGCTGCATTTGCCTCCAGGCTGGAGCAGGCCACCCATAGATGAGGACAACATGGGTGGGAGCAGACTGGCAGGGGAACGGACTATTCCAAGGGGGCATAGCAGTGTGCATGGGCGTCTAGGAAGGGATGAGGATGGCTCAGTGTCCTGTTCCCAGTCAGAAGCAGAGATGAACAAACCACATGAGGCTGGGGCAGCTGTGAGGGCTTTTACTGAAATGAAGAATCAGTCAAACCAGCATCACCAGCCACATCCCCACCAAGACTGCAGCAGGAGAGCAAATGGACCGTCATGTGTCCGAAGGGGGTGGGGGGTAAAGCAGGCACTTGTTTGTGTGAGGTCACAGACATGGCATAGAGCGGTGCTATGCACCACCACGGTGGAGAGACCCCATCTGGCACTCTGGCTATAATGGCCCAGCCCCAGCTCGGCCTGTGGCAGCCCTGACCCTGCCCCCTGAGCACACCCTTGCATGGGGCATGTGTTGGGCTGAGCTTCCTTCCCTTCCACAGAACCATTCTCCTGGACTTGCAAAGGCTGCTGGAGTGCTGGGCTCAGCCCCATAATATCAGTGGGGACAAACCTGGACTCTACACCAAAATCCTCTGCTTCCTCATGGAAACCTTCCTCATTAGGGCTCTGTTCAGCATTAAGCAAGTTGTTAAGCTGCCCTGCCATGTGTTTTGCTGCTGCTGGGGTTGGATGTGGGCCACTTTACACTAATGAACTACAGCAGAGTCACTCCGGCTATTATTCCAATAGGTGCTCTTGCTGAAGGGATTATTTCCAGTGCACCTCCAGGAGTTGGAGAAGGAGCAGAATCTCTCTGGGCAACTCCAAGAAAGGAAGCCTGGTTGCTTCTCTGCCTGGCTAGATATGGCCAGAGGGATGTGTCCAGTCTGTGCTGGTTCTGATCTGTCTCCTTCACTGTCCTGTGGGACAGGGCTAGAAATGCTGTTGCTTTGATGTTGTGCCCCAGGCAGAGGGGTGTGTTACACACTGCTGTTCCTAGGAAGCTTCCACGCTGTGCTGTGGGTGTTCATGCCGGCTGCCTGCTCACTGCAGGAGTGCTGCCAGCTGGTGGCGGCAATCACAGCTGTGTGTCAGCATGGCTGGACATGGACCTTTGGACTAAGGATGAAATTCCTGCCAGTGACTAAAGTTGCATAGGGATTACTGTTTTAAATCGGGTTATCAATAGCTCTTGCATCTTCTTCACTGTCAAATCTCAAGGGGCAGGGCCTCCTCAGTAAAAGGGCCTTGACACAGGTGTGTGCTTGGCCCAGCTGAGGTAGGCAGTGAGAATCTGGAGCAGTAGCAGAGCCTGGGTCCCAATTAGTGCCAGAAAGCCTCCAGTGAATTCAGAGGGGTGAATCCACTGCGAGGTTTGGAAAAGAAATATACCCAGGCCTCCAGACAGGATTATCGTCTTGATGATGGGTATGATGAGGATTGTCTTCCAGCCCTGTCTCTCCTTTGTGCACTTCACATGTGCAACAAAAATGGAGTAGAAGATGCTGAAGACCAGGCAGGTGTACACAAAAACTGTGGCTAACACCATTCCTGGTAGGCTGATGCCCATCACCTGCAGATGCTGGTACTCCAGGCACTGCAGCTCCTCAGCTGTCCCATTCCACAGGCAGAAGTTGTAAAAACCAATGCGTTTGTCAGGGAGGTTGACCAGGTTCCCAGCTTCCCACAGCAGCGCATAGAACATCAAGGCCAAGATCCCGGCAGCTTCGAGGAGGGTCAGCGCACAGAGCAAGTGCCCAGTGCACCTCTGTTGCAGCAGACCCATCCTGGTGCCCACATGCTCTCTTGATACCATGGTAAAGCCCACTGAGGGGAAGACCACTGCAAAACATGGAAGGGGGACCCCTTGGTTGTTGCATGTTATGGCACCCTTCCCAAGATGTACTCTGAGCCTGTGTCACTGAGGTCTCGGGACTCCCCATGCAAGTAGAGCAGGAGCATCTCAGAGGAGTGTCTTCTGCCTCTGACTGTGCTGCGTCGAGGGGGATGCATTTCTGGTCACAGCAAAGGTGCCTTAATCATGTCCTGTGCATTGACCAGCACTGGGAGTACAGGGGACATGTCTAGCTAGCGTGGCTCCCTTAGCCCCACACACACCCTCTGCACCATGGTCTCATGTTGGACAAAACAGGCATTTGTCAGCAAACTGCAGTGCTGGGAAGGGAGCAAAACACTGCCGTCTGGTAAGGAGGGGGTTAAGAGCTATTCTGGGAAAATTATTTTCTTTTGGTTCTGGCCAGACAAGGACATCTCTTGTGATCTTTGGAAGACTGAGTAAAATGAAGGCATGACAGCATCTGAAGTTCCGGACCCCCCATCCCCGCCTCCCCTCTTAGCTCTGGGACACCCGATGCCATTGATGCCACTAGTTTCCAGTATCCACATGCCCCTGAGGCCCTTGCATGCCCTGTACATTTCTGGGCACAGCAGGGCTGATCACCCACAGTTCTGCTCCCTGCTGAGGCTGGCAGACATACTCCTTTGTTCCAGTTGCCCGTGGACCAATGCCCCACACAGACAGGCAAGTTGTCCACCCCAAAGAGGCACCCCAGACCCACCCGTAGCCACTCGCCCTCCTCTGGGGCCCAGGGAGATGGGTGCTACAGAGACAGACCTGCGATTGCTGTCCTCGCTCCTCTCAGACTGCCTGGCAAACCTGACTCCCTGCTTCTCTCCCAGGAATGTGGACTGTCCTCAGTGCCCTCTTGCAGGCTTCTGCTCGGCACTGAAAAACAGGGAAATGGCACCAGGGAGGGGTATCACTGGCTGCATAGCCACGTAGCATTGCAGCACTGGCCACCCAGGTCTGCAGAGGCACAAACACAGGGCAAGGAGCTCAGAGACATTGGCTTCAAGCTCAGCTTCCAGCTTGAAGCTCTGCAAATAAGCCCTTTCGTGCCTTTGCCAAGCATTATCTCCCGTGAATCATTTACCACCTTCCCTCAAGAAGTTCACAACGTCAGTCCTGCTGTCTCCCCTCCACTGCCCATTGCCCAGTGGTGTATCATCCCAATGTCCTGGATGTCCCAGGCCATCACGACAGAGCCGCTTGTGGATTTGGTACAGCCTCTGAGATTTTAGATTCTCAGTCTGTATCTGGTGCGTGGCTGCAGTGCTGGTGACTAGAGACCCTTCAGCATCCCCCTCCCACTTTCTGTCTCCCTGGATACCTGGGAGTGGGGCACCTATGTTTAGTGTGCACAGGGATAAAGCTGCTCTGTCCCAAACTTCTCCACGCAGTCACAGCCAGGAGCAGCACACACATACAGCATGAAAGGGGGTCACAGCATCCAGAGATCCACCTGTCCCCTCCCCCTGGTCAATACCTCACTTCTTGTAGCTTCCCTTGGAGGTCTTCTTCATAACAGGCTTCTGGAGAGGCTGGGAGGTCAAACGAAGGATGCCTGTTTTTCTGAATCTACAGTGAAGACACAAATGACCAGGAAAATATCCGTGCTTGGGCCCAGAGCGTGCTGCTGAATTAGATTTCACGCACATGGAATTTTGCCAGGGCTTGTTTTGCTCCTGCTATTGCCTCTTCTTCTGTCTTTACACGTGCTCTCCTGCAGCCAGGCATTGCTGTTCTTCCTCTCCCTATCCCACAAGGGTTCACACCCGCCCACTGTTCTCCCTGCCATCCTGCCTTGCGGCCCTCAGAGGGAGAATAAGCTCTTAGTTAGCTGAGACCTCAGAGCTGGGACTGGGACAGCCCAGCTGGCTCCTGGCCCTGCCCACCCACCAACCCTTGCGGTCATATTTATTTTGACCGGGTTCCCAAGGCAGGCAGGCTTGTAGAAACATGGACTTTTTGTTCAATCATCTCATTTTACCTTTTATTTACACACACCCCCCACCTAATAAAATACAAAAGCAATTAAAAATTGTCCTAGTTGCACATGTTTACTAGAGACAGAGAGTTAAATTTGTAGCAGGTTTGTGGAAATATATGGCAGGCTCAGAGGAGAGCCACCTCAGAGACCCTGTGACTGCTTCGTGTATGACGGCCCAAGGAAATCCTGTGGTATCTCTGCCCTCTCCTCTGCTTTGAGGCTCATGTCTATAAGGACCTAATTTCTTTCCCCAGCGATGCCCTTCTGTTCACTCTGCCAAATTGCAGGCAAATTTGCCCCACAGTCTCCTGCTGCCTCCCCAGCCTAGCCCAGCAGGTGAATCCCTGACCCCCAGTGTGACTGTGACAGAAACATGCTTGGCGTGGGTACTCTGTGACAGCTGGGGCAGAGAGCACACGGCTGGCCTGGAGGCAATGTATGGTTTGGCAATGAAAGCCGAGACCTGGCACCCCACCACCAGTGCAGCCGCAGAAATGGCATTGGTGAGCATTGCAGCTTGGCCCTGAGGTGGGTTTGGAGGCAGCCTGGCCGAGAAGCAGGGGATAAACAGGAAAGAGCTATTGCCTGGTGTCCAGCTGGGGCTTTTCCCAGACATCTGCAGTCTCTAAGGAGGCACCTGTGCCTTTGCACAGGCGAGTCTGTGGCTCTGCCAAAAAGGTGCAAGGAAGAGGAAGCCAAGCACGGCACAGCAAGCCCCAGCCTGGCTTCAGCCCCCTTGTTTCTGGGCAGGCATTGCTGGAAGCGCTGCACTTCATCGTGGGAGAGCTCAGTGTCTCAGTCTCCTGGGCAGAGAGAGGTTCCATGTACATGGCTCAGGAACCCCCTTGGGTGTTTGTGTGCAAGATGGGGCTCATAGGGACCCTCTGTGCTGCCAGGACTGCATGACCCTTCCCCCTGCTGGCTTGGAGGAAGGCGGGCAACTTCCCAGTCTGGGGCTGTGCCTTCCCCCCAGGCTGGCTGAGCGCCTGGGCAAGGGCAGTGGGGTGAGGAGGCCAAGGCACGCAGCTCCAGCACAGGATCTGGCCTCTGTGCAGGGACAAACATCTCTGCAGAGCTGCTGGACCCCACTGCAGTGAGCAGGCTGAATGCAAAGGGGCGAGGGAATGGGCATTTTCTCTTGCACGGAAGAGCCTGCCAGAAGACTTGGCTTTCCTGCATCCCCCCTCCCCGGCTGCTGAGGGGTGTAATGACGTGCAAGAGCGGTGGGAAAGGAAGGCAACCTTGGACTTGGCACCTTTCCCTCAAACCACCCACTCACCCCCAAGATCCCTCTTTTCCCTTCAGGCATGGTCAGCTGCGGGGAAACCACAGGCGAAGAAAGGCTGCTGACAAGCTAAGGATTGCCGGTAAACAGAAACCAGCAAGCTTCACATGGACCAAACTGCAGAGGAACTGCCCCAAAAGTGTCCCACAGCTGGGGAAGAACCTGCTCCCTTCTAGACATTTGCACCCTGCAGCACCACTTCTTCTCCTGGCAGCTCCCCCCCGACACCAGCAGCATTAAAAAGGTGGGGGACCTAGTGGAGGATACTTACAGGCTGCCAATCTGGCTGGATGCGGAGCTGAAATACATTGGAGAGGGCCGAGGTGCCACCCTGGTCAGCTGAGCTGGTCTGTGGCTGCTGCCAGGTCCTGTGCAAGCTACACTCTGACACCACAGCCCTGCTGTGTGATAGGCAGCTGCTTCTGCTTTCTGTTTCAGGTTATGGGCCATGGGAGTGTAATGCAGGGCTCCTCCCTGATACTGCCTCATCTAAATATGAACAAAAAAAACCAAGCCGAGCCCAGCCACTGCCATCCAAGCTGGGGTCAGGTTTGCACTTTCTTCTCTCATCTGTGCTAACCAATGTGAATAACTGACCAGGCTAAGCTCACCCACGAAAGTTGTGCTAGTAGAGCGGCTTGGCTGTCTGTGGGGGCTCAGACAAGCTTATTTTGTTTGGACACCTCTGTAGAGGTGACTGACCGTCCCAGTGCCAACCCAGTACTGCAGCACTGTTGGAATTCACTGACCACTTTGCCCTTCTTGCACTTTGAACACTGCTCTCCTCCCTCTACTTCCCAGACCCAGCTTTGCCCGAGCTCCCCCTCACCTGCAGAAACAGTGCCTACACAGGCACAGCGCAGGAGAAGCTGTTCACAGAGTCCCACCTAGTAAGTCTACATTTAGGCATGGTGTGGAACCCTTCAGGTGGTACATATGTTGTGAGCCTGTAATATTGGCACTTACATCCAGGAGCACAAGGGAGGTAAAAGGGAGGAAGCCCTAAGAGAAGCTCAGTGGATAGAGCCATCAGGAAGGTGGCAGTGGGGAGGTGTCTTCTTATCTGTCCTGTGTGCATGGAATAATTGTAGCATTGAGGACAAGGAGCTGTATGAAGGTGGTTTGGATCACAGATGGCTTGGGGAGGGGTTACAGTGGGAGAAATCAGGGGTGGTGGCAGAAGGCTTGCAGCAAATAAAGCCTAGCAGGACATAGCTGCTGAGCTGAATATGGTGCATGGTGGGGACGCAGGAGGAAGCCTTAGGGCTCAATATGGCCATCATCTAGCATTGGGGCTGCTGGCTGGGAAACTGAGGTATGAGCAGAGACCACCAAGGCAAGACCTATGTTCCAGTGTGGAAACATGCATTGGCAGGAGGTAAGTTTGTGCTCTCAAGAGGGGTGGTCATACAGCTTTGCCTCACGCCACTCACTTTTCTGTCATTCAGAAAGGAAAAGGGTGTACGATTTGGGTCTGGTGATCAGCCAACTCCTTAGCTGACCTCAGCACTGCAGGGGAGGTTGCTGCTTTGCTGCCACAGACAGGAGGCACAAGCAGCTCCTTCACAAACATCCTCACTTCACACTGGGGTCCTGTTTGCTGGGGCAATCAGGGTGACTACCACAGTGGGTCTGCTCCATCGTGCCACAGCACTCTCCCTCGAGCCACTGTCTACCTAGGTAGGTGTCTGATCCCTTTCCATCTCCTATGCCTCAGCCTTCATGACCATGACAGATGGCCACACATCCTGGCTTTAGCCTTTGCACACACTTCCATCTCCCTGGCCTTCTCTGCACTGCTCCAAGCAATAAACACACCATTCGGGAATGTTACTTTTGGAGTGTGGCATCTTCTTGGCCAGAGCTGGTTGCCTGATTGTGCACCTATGACAGAAGCAGTCCTTACTGTTTCCCGAGGAACCTTGTGCCTCCTCCCCTGCAGTCTCAGTCTCTGCTGCTTGTAATGCCTCCTGGGATGCCAAGGCTGCCAGCAGGTAGAGGTACTGTCAGCCTCTGGCTCAAAACTTGCCCTTGGTACCACTGACCTTGTTCTGGAGGCCTCCTTCCATATCTTTGGCTGACTGTCTGGCAGGTAGTTCACCTGACTTCTCCTTTCAGGTGTTTGGGCAGGGAAGATTGTGCCTGAAGGCTGGGCAGGATGCAATATGCCCTGCTGTTCTCCTTCCTAGGGACATTTTAAGGGTCTCCTCTGACTGCCCCTTTGGCTTCAGATGCTCAGTCTGTCTGATGATGGAGCAGTTGGAGAGGATAAGTTGAGTGTGTGGTGGGGTAAGCAGGGCGATGATCATCAGCATGTCTCATGGAGAAAGAACAAGAAGAGAGAAGAGAAAGAGAGCGAGGCTTCTGCATATGTGTGCCTGGAAGTAGGAGAGATAGGATGGGGTGTCTGGGCTGCTGCATCATGGTGCCTGTGGGTGGGAAAGAAGAGCACTTCCCAGGAGCCAGCTGCCACTAAATTGCTATGCAATCATTTCTTCCTGGAATTGTTTCCTGAAATAGAAATGTTAATTTCTTGTGTGCATTAAGGAGATGATCACATGGCTTTACAGTGGGATAAACTGCTCTGCAGCTCATGGTTTCTTGTGGTGCAGTTAAAACACACACAGCAACAGTCAGCAGTTCTAGCAATATTAGCAATCACAAGTAAAGCATGAGATGTGCTGACACTTTCAAAAGCATTTTGCTTACTTTAGCCTGCTTTTTTAAAAGTAAGCTACTACACTTGCTTCCCAGAAGTTGGTCATGACCTGGTCCTCATTCCTGAGGGAATCTCCACAGCAGAACTCTGTTCCTAGTTACAAACCCCCCCTCTCAGCTATACCTAGTACTGCCCCATTGTACCAGACTTGAGGGATTCCTGTGGGAGCTCTTAGACAGGTGAGAAGAGAGGTTGGAGTTCAAGTCTTATTCTTCTACATTGTTTAGAAATCACTTTTATTCAGAAGAAATTGTAAAACTACTATTTTTTTCTCATCTGTAATCTGCTGACAACTAAAAATAACTAAATCTCAGCGAAACGAAACCAACTCTATGCTTTTCTTGCTATAGCTGTCATAAGGAGGTCAGCAACCTAAGAGCTGGAGTCCTGTGTGTGGGCTGCATTTAGGATTCCATAAGACTGAACCCTAATCCCACAGTGTATCAGAGGTGAGGGTCCCAGAACTCATTCCTGAGGACTGGTGCCTCAGTGGCTGCAGCCTTCAGCTTGGAAGGTGCTGCCCTTCACCATGCATGCAACAGTTCTAGCCCTGACAGAAAGCTGACCCACCTGTCTCTGGGAGGTCCTGTAATGATGACTTGTGCCTATGAATCTAATTTTTTGTCTTTATTACTGCATTTGACTGTCTATTTGCATACAGATGTTATGTCAGATGTTTTTTGAGTGTTACATTTATTTGGTTTGTTGGTAAAAGGGGGAATGATTTTTGTGGCTTATGACTCTCCAGTTTCTCTACTATGATCAAGGACTGGTGGCTTCAGCTGCTTCAGCCCTCTCCTTGAGAATCTTAGGAAAACTTCCAAATACAGTGAAGAAGGGAAAATAAAAAGAAAGGAAAAAAAAGAAGGGGGGCAACACTTAGCTCTTTACAGAGCTCTTCTTGGAAGTGGAGTCTGCCTCACAAAAGCAGTATATATTGTTTAAGACAAAGGATACTTTATATTCAGGAGAGACTCCCTGCTACACTGGTCCTTCATGTGGTAAGAGAAAATTGATCTGTACATTACGCAGGGTGTGAGAACTATTTTTCAGGAAAAAAAGAACAAGAAGAATTTAGATTTCTGCAGGTATCTACTGTCTCGCTGGTAGAGTCATAATCCATAGCCAAAGTCTTAGGAATTGTTTAAGCAAATCAGATACATGACACTTTCATGTGCCTTCATTGGCTGGAGAACTGGGGCTCCAAAATACACCCCGATATTTTGCAGCACATTGTCTGTTCTTTGCTTCAGGCAGTAACGGCAGAGAGAACTGCAGTGTGTGTTGTGCCTGGCAGGATTTACTCTTCCCAAAATTTACATCTTGGCTTGCTGTCCTGGTTTGCTTGGGCCTTGTACTTTTTGAGGGGAGCCTCTCCTTCATTTCCCTTTCTGCCTTTTTTGGATTGCTCTTCGCACTATGATCATGACCTGAGCCAAAAAGAGGAAAAAACAAATCTGTATCAACTACCACAGAGTTACTACTTACTAAAAAAGTACATGGCTTTTGTTTCCTTCACAAGAAACTGTGGTATTATGACTAAAAGAGAGCCACAGCGTGATTCAAAATCTTGTACTAAAATGTGGAAACTTCAGCCATAGGCACAGGACCTGGTGTTATTGCTCCAGTGATATGATATTCTATTGACCCACTCTGGAAAGGCTAATTCCAACATTTCACAGAATCAGACTGTATATGCCTTTATGGCATGCTGATACATATGAAAAGCAATTAAACAGTGGCTAGAGCCTCTCCCACCAGTAACTGCAGAAGAGCCATTATCCTTTGCCATTAGGCTGAGATTTTCCAAGCTCTTTTTCTTGGGCTGTTCACAAAGACGTTAATGAGCTCCTGGACCTCAAGTGTCTCAGCCGGGAAGCTCTATGACACCAGTTCTGGTATCTGTCACAGTGTATCAGCTGCTGCTGAACACGTAGGAGTTTTCCAGGACTGCTAACGTACTGCTATCTGTCTTACGTCTTTCAGTACCTTGAGATAGCTAGACCAAGAAACCCACCAAACAGAACTAATCCTATTCTTTGGTATATTTCTAATAGAACAATAACTGAGATACCTTTTAAATATTGAAATGTCTCCTCTGCAGACTTGGAGACACTTTTGCCATTGTGTTTCTTCATCTTCTGGGAGACCATATTAGAGCTGGATAAATGGAAATTTTGTTTTCTGGATAGGATCGTATCTCGGCACACACCTTTTCCCGCCTCCTGTGGCACAGATGGCTTTTCATGATTACCTTTAGCATCATGGGTGAGACTCTCAGAGCTAAAACACACAGAGGTCAGGCCAGAAAATATTTTATCTCCACACAAATTCATGACAAGATACACATAAAGATGACCATGCAAAATAGAAAATCCTTACAAGTAAAATTCCTGCTACTTTAGCCTGAAGCATTTCCTAAGAATCATATGAGGGAAAAAAAAAGGAAAGAAAAATGAAAGGAAGCAATTTACTGTATTTCAAACTACAAAGAACCACAATGCCATCATACTATCTTAAGGACACTATTGCCAATGTAATGTAGCCACTATACCACTATCCTTTCCGTGTCAGCCAGGAGAACCAATCACAGAGACAGCAGAGGGTTACCTTATCATCACAGAAGTAAAGACAGACACCAAAGACATTTCTTTCCTCTTTTATCAGGAGAAAACCTGAAATTTTCAGGTTTGTGTAGCAAAGTCCAAGATGGAGTCCGTGAAATCATTTAGTGTGAACAAATTAATATGTATTATTTCATAAAGTGTTTGTGGCAGGATCTGCTGCGGTCCAACTAGCTAGCTAACTCCACTTTGCTCTGTTACCCAAGAGGAGCCACATGTACACTTGGCAAGACACAGAACATTTTATGCTATCAGTAGGTGGGTACTTATGAAAGCTGACTCACTCACACTGACTGTGAGTGTTACTGCCACGGGGCCTTGTGCACCCATAAGAGTGTACAACCTTCACTGTTCACCCCCAAAGCACCAGGACCTAGAAGTGAAGGGAACGCTCTACCAATGAGCTATGCACCAGCACCCTGACCATATTGTGATATTAAGATATCCAGCCATTCTACACTAGTAAATGTCTGTTTTGGACTGCGTGTGCCAGCTAGCCTGGCTTTATTTTCTCACCTCTGCCCTGTTTCTTAGTGGCTGCATGGCCCTGTCTTCTCCCTCCCTCCCAAGGCAGCAGCAATCATCCCTTCCTCCAGAAAAACACCAGATCAGTGCCCTGCACTGGTGAGTCCAGCAAAGCAGGAGACAGGAGCTTCAGCTATGTGCTGAAGGAGGGTGTTTGGTGCTCCAAATGAGATGGAGGAAAGAAGATTCTCTGCTTCTCTAATATCACCTTCCACTGCAGTCTCATCCATGGGATGAAATGGCCAAGGACAGCTGTCTAGTTTATGAATGAAAACCAATGCTGCACAATGTCAGAGGAGCATAAAAAGGAGGAGAGTGGATTTGCAGAGAAATCAGGCTGGGATCTTTCTCTTACTCCTGCTTTGTGAAAAATCCTAGAAACCTCTAAAATATAACAGTATCCTACCTGAAATCAGCTCCTACTTGTTTGGCAGAGGCTGTAATTGGCAATTTTACTGTAAAAAGTAGAAAAAAATAATACTGAAAGTGCATATCAGATCTCTTAAAAAAACCCCAATACCATGAAACATCCAAATTTTGTCTTGGCAAGTTCAGACTACATAACTGGCTGAGGCTGATATAGTTACCTACTGTAACTCTACTTGCTGTAACAGTAAGCAGACATCGCTGGGCATCAAGCCATTTACTCAGATGACTAGTTGTGGGGATTAAGACTTTCTTCATATTGAGCAGATTCCAACTCACATGCCCATCTGCCCTTCTTCATCTGTTGCCTAATAAAGACTATTTTGGGAAAAAGCTATTCTAGGTAGTTCTCACTGAAACTGTCCCACTATGTGTAGAACTGTAAATCAGGAAATGAAGGTACCAAAGGCAACATGATTATTTTGTTTTGGTAAGCATGCGCCTCTGTTGAAGAACATGTTCTCAGTCCCAGTGTCTGCTCCAAGGAAAGAAAGTGTTTGACATTCAAATGACACTGGACTAGAGTCATAACAGACAGCTCCAGAACATGAGTACTATGTTGAGCCCCACTGGTCAAGCAACATGGCTGAGAGTGGGAGAAAAGATCTGGTGCCAGCTGATTCATCTTGACAGGTGGCATGTGTTCACGAGATGCTCAGCTGCTAGTGCTCACTGCAGGGTGCTGGCTCTGTAAGAACAAGGTGCCCTGGGGCATGAGCAGTGCCAGCACCTAGAGAAGCCAGAAGTAGTGTGGCAGCCTCCAGAGTGGTGGTGCCACTGCATTCAGGCAGCAGCTGAACAGGGGTCCAGTGCAGGTGAGATGAAAGTACCTGAGTGACAGCAACCTTTAGGCTAGAAGCTGTTTCTTCAGCTACATATATAGCACCTCCCGTCACTACACACCCTACTGATAAGAAATCTCTGGAAGAGCTGTAGGAAGGGAGTAAACATGATATAAAGTGTTTTATGGACTGTGGGATAGTACTCCAGTCAGGATCTAAAAAACACAGTAACAAAATATTAAGAGCCAGGATTTGTTTGGTTGGTTGTTTTTTGTTTGGCTTTTTTTCCTTTTTCCCTTCCTTCCTCTAAGGAACATCAATTCCAGGAACTGCTAGAAGAACATGATCTGTTACATTTTTACCCTTGGGTAGGGTACACAATAGCTAGGAACAAACAGCTGCAGCTGGGGAAGAAAGTGCTTTAAAGTCACCTAAGATTGCAAAAAGCCTATAAAACTGCATCCTTTATTATCTCCTCTTTGGTAGGCAAGCCTTCATCAGTCTTAAAACTTAAATGTACTCAATTGTACTCTACTTAAACTGTAACTGGACTGCCTGTCCCACAGAAGCCAGCTACAGCTGTAATGATTTGCACCCAGGCTTAGAGACTGGCAGGGGTGGAGTCACTTTTAACTTCATTTTTCCCTCCATTCTGCAGGTGGCTCATGTATCTTCTTTCTCAAGACATGGATCTCCAGCGTGTCGGCTCCTGCGACAGGCATGGCCCCAGCACTGACAGCAGGTGAAGACCAGATCTCCTCAAGTGGCAGTGTCACTGCTGCAGCCCAGGCTCCTGGCCTCTCTCTCAGCATGACCTGACACAGCAGATGCAGCTTACCACCTGGCCTTGGACCAGGTTAGCTGCAGCTGGCTTTAGTGGTACACTGCAAATACCTCACCTGCGGGGTATGGTGAGGCAGGGAACTACTGGGTCCGTGGTCAACTGGTGAGATGAACCAGGTCTGACAGCCTATGGGGAGTCTCTTGGGCATAAATAATATTTACAACATTTTGAAGCTCCTTTTTTTCTAAACAAAGAGGTGCCTTATACTGTAGATAAAGAATTTCATTAATAATATTTAACTCACCTGGCCAAAATAAAATAGGGATGGCAAAACACAGGAAAAACCTTCTGATTACATTTACATAGTTTAAAAAAATATGTTAAGAACACAGGATCCCCTCAATCAGTGAATCCAGTCCTCTCCTATCACAGGCACAAACAAAACATTCATCTGTTAGTTTTCTAGCTACCATGCCACTTTCTTTTATTTTTTAATGGTTAAGTTCTCCAAGACAAAAACAAAGTACTCATAAGGTAGAATAGTTCTGGGTGCATGTCTGAGAAAAACAAGACAGGAATTCAGAGACAAGAACAAAGTTATTACTAAAACATACTGCTACAGCATGACATTGTTAGATTTTCAGCACCCAAAGTGAAAACTTCAGATGAATAAGGTTTGTCCTAGAATAAATTCCAGTATACTTAAAGTAGGCAGGGAGTAAGTAGTATGTTCTCACAGTCCTCTGTTTAAGTGATCTGTGATAGCTCCCTATGAATCTATACAACTCACAGATTTATATTACAACACAGATAGTATGTATGGCTATTTTAATATTTCTCATCCAGTCCTCACTGAGGAATTCTAGATCTCTGCTTATGAAAACAACAGCTGATGTACTGTTTTGTATAATTCACTGACATGGTATCTGGAAAAGATTTTAAAGATTTTATATAAATGAGAAGAATCCTTTTTTTTTTCTTTTTGTAATTCTTGGAATATTTAATGAGGCTTGTTTAACTGCGTAGGAGAGGTCAGAACTGAAGAGAAATGTACTATTGCCTTTGCAAAATTTTGCCAATAATACCAGCTGCAAGAATCTAAGTGACATGACACAAAACTCTAATTAACACTGCTCAGAGGTGTTTATTGGAATAAATAAAAATTATAATAATGGCTAAAATCAATGGCACTATGGGATGAGGACAGGTAGCCTTGTATTCAGGACATTTCTACTTTGCTACTTTCTTCATAGATTAACTTGCTGATTTTGTATGCTTGATAGCGGGCTGTTTCATGGCTTTGTGGTTGTCTGCAAGGCCTCAAAGTCTGACACTAGGCATAACAAATTCCACTGCTTTTCAGTACTCTGTGTACAGCAACATCTTCTGTTAAAACTCTACCAAAAACTCTATCAAACACTATCCTTAAACACCTGGATTGAATAAACTCTACATTCCTGTGAAAAGCCTATTCTGTGAAACATTAACATTATAAGTTTATGAAAAACATAAGAAAAACACTTAAAGCCTGAAAGAACCACAGATCATTTAATAATCCATTTTGCCTATCCTGAAAAATAGACTAGCAATTTCATTCAGTTTTCTGTGGACCCTGTTGTAGATTGTGTGTTTGACTGAAGCGGGACAGAGAACCCACTACACCTCCTGCAGTTTGCACTAATGGGTGTTCTGACTCCCTGCCAAAACATGCATCTCTCATTTCTAATGCAAATTTGTCTGTTATCAAGTGCTGTCACAGCTTCTCATGCCTTCTTTTTCATGGACTGAGGCTGTCTTTGCTACTTTTAGCTACTCTACTGAAGAAGGTCCTTACATTTTAGGAGACAATTTTCATCCCATAAAGTTTCATTTCATCATAAAGTGGGCTGAACTCTCTTAAGTGTCACGACAAGAGGTTGTCTCCAGTTCTTACATACTTTGGGGGTTCTCTTTTGCATTCTTCTTTTTCAAAAAATTCTTTAAAATAATGATGACACCAGAAGCAGTCAAAGTAATTCAGTATTAGTCTCAAAGAAGTTCTACAAAGAAGTCAAGGTAGCTTTTCCCTCCTCCTATTTTCACATAGGCAAAAATTGTATTTGTCCTCATGGTACAGTATGAAGATAAGTCATGTTGAGCTACTTGTTCACTTTGACACCTAAATCTTTCCCAGATTTTCTTGTGCTTGCAATGACACAAGTCCTCCAGTTCTGTTTCCTTAGCCTCTGCATTTGCTTCTTTCATTTTGTCTGTACTGAAACCAAAAAGTGCTGGTTGATACCAGTTTTCCACAGGATTTGGGCTGCCTTGTTTGACTTCAATGAATGTCTTCTCCTCTAGTCTCTCTGGAACAATGAGCACATTATTACAAATGTGTGTACCTTACTGCCAATAGGAACAAATATTTTTTCACCTCTCTGGAATTTGCCCTGGGTTCAGTTTTCCTCCAGTGAGACCATTCGCAATCAGTCAAGCAGAGTGTAATAATGTGATGAAGACAGTTTAAAATAAAGAAAAACGTGCTCTTTTGAATGCTGAGACTGAGTGAAATCACAACCAAAGAACTCTGTACTTATCTTTTTGGGACATACCCTTTACTGAGGTTTGAGAATATAGGGGAAAAAAAGTCTTATTAGGATTTTAAGAATTAAACACATAATGTTTACCTTTTTTCTCTTGGTCAAGTACCTGAAATATCTTATGTTGAGTTTCAGTGCTTTGAGTCTGTGAAACAGAATAGAAATATGAATTATTAATATTATTAAGTTCCAAAAGATTGAATGACAAAATGGTATTACCATCTTTATGATCAGACATTTCATGGCTTGCTCAAGGAGTGTACACTAGGTTAGGACAGGGGAATCTTGGTAAGGGTTCTATAACTATTGGGAAAACAGTAAACATGTGTCGTTGTTCAGCCTCAGACAGCAACTAAACACCATGCAGCCGCTCGCTCACACCCCCACCCCTGTGGGATGGGGGAGAGAATCGGAAGAGCAAAAGCACAAAAAAAACACCTTGTGGGTTGAGATAAGAACAGTTTAATAATTACAATAAAAATAATTATAATGATTATGATAATAATAACAATAATGATAATATAAAAAATTGAAAAGGAAAAAAGGAAAAAAAAAAGCCCCAGAAACACAAACGGTACAACCGCTCACCACCTGCCGACCAACGCTGCCCGTCCCCGAGCCTTGATTGCTGCCTCCCTCCCCTGGTCAGCTCCTCCCAGTTAACATACTGGGCATGACGTTACATGATATAGAATATCCCTTTGGCCACTTTGAATCTGCTTTCATAGCTGTGCCCCCTCCCCTCCCAGATTCTTGTGCACCCAGCAGAGCTTGAGAAGCTAGAAAAGTCCTTGACTAGTATAAGCACTACCCAGCAACAACTAAAACATCTGTGTGTTATCAACATTGTTTTCATACTAAGTCCAAAGCACAGCACTATGCCAGCTGCAGTGAAGAAAACTAACTCCATCCCCGCTAAAACCATGACAACATGTAAAGATCAGGCTTCTCCCTTTTCCTCTTTTTTTTCTCCCCTCCCCTCTCCTCCCCTTCCCTCATGAGGGACTATTACAGTTACAAAGAAAAACAATTGCAAATAAACATGATAATCACAATGCCAGAAGGAACACATGTAAGCAAGCTGCTAAAGATTGAATTCCTTATGCTGTTCTGTTCAGCAAATATTTATGAACCTGGACACAAACATATCATATTGACAAGGGACCTCACTTCCTACTCAATTTGGCTTGTTTATTTTTAGTCTGGGAACCTGGGGAGCCAGGCTTTCTCAGTATTATTAATTGCCACTGCTCTGTTTTTCCAATGTAGGGGCTTCTGAAAAGGAAGACTGGCATAAAATGCAGCTTGGGAAGCACTGGTCTACCTATTGAATCAATGAAAGCATTAATAAAGCAGCCAGCATTATAATGTTTATGTACATAAAAATAATGCTACCCATTAAAATATTAATGTGACATCCTCTTTCCAAATGACAGTTTGCTTTCTCTAGGCAACAATAACAGTGCTCCTGTTTTACATCTGAGGGCCATATAGTTTTCTAGGCTAAACATCAGCAAACTGCTGTTGAAGGTTATGTACAGCTCCAGCATGAATTTCTGTCAAAAACTCTACTGTACTTGTGATATTCCTTGCTATTCGCCTTTTTCAAATGCCTTTAAGAACTTCCATCAAGAACAACAACAGAAATTTTGGTCTTTTGATATAACCACCTTAATTAGTCACTGAAGTAGATCCACATGGGAAAATGCACATAATCATGAGAAGAACAAAAGAAAAAAACTTCTTGCAGGAATTGTGATGTACTGTTCTTTCAAACTCATTTGATAAACTGTTGTTACTCTCTTTACACAGTTACAGTCTCACTCTGATGTGTTTTGCTCCTAGTATATATCCAGCAAAAGTGCTTTAATTCATTGCATGAAAGATGCATGAATGCAATTCATACAGTTTCATTGCATGAAAGATGTCTTTGCCTATGTTTCGCACAGAAATGACAGAAGGCGGCCTAGTGAAGCTGCACTTAACTAATAGCTTTGTAAGGTATACTGGTGTTTATAAGGCATACCCTTACAGAATCAGGCTCTTAGGTGGCCAAAGCTGTGTTCAGTCCTGAACATGCTCATCCCCTCCTAAGACAAGGCACATGATGGGGTGGGCTCTATACGCAGAGATCTCTGCTGGAAAAGCCTCCTCTTTATTATTTATTAAATTAGTGACTCATTTCTAAAGTGCAGTCACTTTTGAAATAGGGAGGTTTGAGTAATCCCTTAAAGCTGTGATTTCACACACCTCTGACCTCTTAGGTTCCTGCTACTGAAGGAGAAAGTCTCTTTTGCTTTGTCCTTGTTCCTGCCCCGCCCACTCCAAGCTCTGCCACTTTGGTCCCTGCTCCTAGCTGTGTTATCCTCCAGCCTTTAAACAGGCTCTGATGCTTAGAAAGATCTTCTGTGAGCTGATTTAACTCATTAACCCAGAAGAAAACCTTCTCATTCTTTTTGCTGGGTTTGTTTCCCATTTGATTAGTGTGTTAAACTAGGTCATGGCAGGGACTGAACATCAGAGGGATATAAGTGGAAGCAATACACAGCAAGGAATGTGGCAGGAGGAGACAAAGGAGGACAGAAAGTGGCTGTTAAATGGCTCACACATGGTATGAAAAGCCTGTCAGGATGAGGAAAATGCTAATCCATTATTTAGTACAGACCCTGAAGTAATTAAGGTTTAACAAAAGGTCTTGTGTGGGTTCTGCATGGCTCTTCTCAAGTGTTTCTAGGAAGGCATCCCTGCCCTTCTCTGTTCTTGGTTGTTTCTTTTATGTATATTACCAAGCAAGTCTACCAGGTTTAAAGGCTAAACTAAATGGACGAGAAACAATACCTCAACTTTCTGCAGTGGTCTTCTGTGTTTGTCTGGACTTTGGTTATCTAAAGCAGTGTTACACCCCTCCAATTCTTTTTTCTGAGTATGAAAGCCCTCTGAAATCACAGTTATCCAACAGGGTTCCACAGTTCCCATGTCATCTGGATAAATCTCATTATAGTGCCTTTAATCCCAATCCCTGGGATGAATACCATGCACAGATGTTTTGCAACAAGCTGTTATGAATGAGAGTTACGTGGCAGCCTGCTCAATCTACAGCTTAGTCACAGTCTTCAGGCGAACCCGCCTGCCTTGCTTCTATGTACCATTTATAGACCACAAGGAAATGGCGCTTATGGATGTCAGAAAAAAAATGAAATTGATCCCACTGACTGGCGTGGTGAGAGTTTCGACACAAACAAGGCTAATTTTAGCAAAAGAAGTCAAAAAGCTCATTAGGCAAATTTTTTTCAAGTTGCCAGTCCTCACAGCTGCCAGCCCCATGTCACACTCCCATGCACAGGCATACTGCCAGCCAGATGAGAGGAGGTGGGTCAAGAAAGCATGAAGGGCTGAGAAGTACTAAAACACCCAGAATACTTGGTGTTATCCTGAAAATGCTGCTACCTTCACAGTCCATAATAACTTTTTTTTTTAAAATGCAGCACGGGGAAATGTGCCCATGTGGATTTATCATTTACATAGAAATAAACTCAGTCCCAAAGGTAGCATTGTAAGAACGAACATGACAGAGGGTTCATTAGGGAAAAAATATCTCAAAACTCATCCCTTCTCTGCATACTTTCACCAACTCTGTGCTACCAGTTCTTGGACCATGAAAATGAGACTTTTCATCCAACACACTACGCCTGACCTTCTGTAACTAATATAGTCCTGGAAATACCATGGTATCAGTGGTGGGAATTCCTGCTTTGTTCATTAGCACTGAACAGAACAGGGGAACAAATTTCAAGTGTGGATAAACATTAAAAGTCAACACCACCCTCACAGCCCTTCCATCAGAAATTACTACCCCCAAGGTGGGCTGAGTGAATGGAAAGTCTGTCTGGACTTCACCTTCCTTAAGTACAAAACCCAGTAGCTTTGCTTGAACTCTGGATGGCATTGGGACTAAATGGAACTGTTGGACTTTGCACAAACATGTGTTCTCTGTATAACTCCTCCAGGGACAAATGTCTCCAGAGAGGGGCAGAGCACATTAAGGGGTCCGTGGCAGCTTCCCTCAGCACAAGTGCACTCATCAGAGCTTATCTGACTACATCATGTTTCAAACGATCATCTCTCAAAGTAGATCTAAAACACCAAACCATGCAATTTGTCAACCAGCCCAGTAATCTGAAATGCCTATCTGCATGTTTTGCAAAGTCTTACAGGGTCACTTCAGTTTTACACACTCAGTACAGAGCCTTGGTACTGGTTTCCTCTTTTACTGTTGTTTATTTACTGTATTTATGTCACAGACAGGAAGCAACAATTTTACAGGAACTATTATCATTGGCTAAAATTCATCCCCAAGCTTTCTAAATGTAATACACTCACAAAAGTTTGTTTTGCTTATCTACAGGAAACATCTTGAGTAAATATTATGATAATCACAGGCACCAAAGAAACACCAAGTAAACAAGGACAAAAAACATGTTTCAACCCGTTCTTTCCAGCAAAACAAGAAAATACAGTTTTCAGGAAAATAAAATGTCTCATTGCCCTCCAGTGAAAGCACTTTGTTAAATTTGGGGCTACGTTTGCCTATGATATTAGAAGTAGGCAATGGGGTAGTCTGATGCTGACAGCTCTTAGCACCAGTGTGATGACTTGCCTGCATGTGTGATAGAAGAACACACTCCTGAACACTCTGAACTGGGTATCTGAAAGTATGGCTGACACCAGTGTAGATGGGCACCATACTTCTTGTACTTAAAGCTGGTGCCCTCCTCCTCCTCACCCTGATGCTGCATCTGCTTACTCAGCTGTACTGCAGAACCTGATAGGTAGAAAGCCACCTTCTTTTGGACCAAAACCACCACCTTCTGGACAATCTGGGTTAAGCTATAGCGAAAATTACTACTACTGCTTTGCACTGTTAATTTGGACTGTATCGCTATATGCTATTGATTTGTTAATTACTATTCTGACTGACTTAATCCTAAGGATCTTCAAAATAGAGCCTGTTAAACTCTAGTGATTCTTTCCCAGTGGCATTCAGGATAGAGATGTAAACAGACAAGAAAAAGTCATAGCATACCTTAGTACCTAGTTTTAGCTGGACTGCAACAAGATTACAGGAGCCTGGGCTGTCAGAAGTTTGGCTGCTGTGAAAGACAAGCATTGTTTTGTTTAATTTCCAACTTTGGTGATTGCAAAGAGTATTTTGCAGCATTCATTCCAAACATTAGCAGTCTTCTGTAGCAATCCTAGCTGTAGAGATGTAAATTTGTTTTCCACATGCCTGTCTTCCCGATCTAGGTTTTAGTTTTACAGACCTACAGCTAACCTGCAAAACATGGGCATTGTCATCTGAGAGAAAGCTTGGTTACTGAAAGAGATGTGATCTAATCAGATGGCATCTCCTGCTTCTACCTAGGCTTCTTTTAGTTCTGGTTCACACACCTTCCCTCTCCCCTCCTAAATCCTCTCACAGAACACCATCCTCTTTCTTCACATCGTGCCTCCTCCTAGTTCTCTGATGACACATTAAGATCTTGTGTCTCTATTTCCTTGCACTTCAGCAACAATTGTGAAGCTCAGCTCTTGATTTCTATACTCTGGGCACCTAAAGTTTGATGAGATAGATCCAACCTATTAATGTTTCCCCAAAAAAGAAATGTACAAAAGTTTTGTTCCCTAATAAATGACCATAAGGCCACAACTGTTCACACATAAATGCTCACCTCTCACAAACCACTTGCACAACTGATCTTGCAGTCACCTACAGTCTGCACTGGCACAGGAGGAGCTGTGCTTAATAGGTGCAGATGTTTAATAGGTGTATTGTTTAGTCAGCATACAGATTCTTGCACTGCTATCAACTACCCTGAACTTAACACTTTTGGCTAAATGGAATCAGACTAGCATTTTCCACAGTTTATAAAATTAGGTTTACACAAAGCCAAAATAATATACCTTATATTGTGGCTAGATTGCTCTGCAAAATGCAAGGCTGAAAAAAAGCATACTGATTTAAGTGAAGCAATAAACCAAGCTTTATACCAATGTAGTTTCATTTCTCCTCAGGAAGGCCACCTGGGGTAGACACAGAGCTCTACCTCCAATGAACTGGCTATTAAGGTTTGGGTACAAGATTTGTATGCAATCTTTTAAGGAGTGTTAAATTAAGGAGTGTGACTATTAAAAGTCTAATTTTAGTAACATTTCTAACATTTACTCTGGCACTCTTTATGAGCTGCAGAGAACATATAATAAATTGGGGCGTAACTGAATAGTTCTAAGTTACCTGGAATCCCAGTCTAGGACATCAGAATTCAGGACCTTGGAGTTCACCCTTGCTTGCTGTTTCACTACTTTCTCGTGTTCCTTCAGGCACACATAATAATAAGAAACACCATAAATTTAGTCTACCACTTAAAGAAAGCAATTATCAAATTTATTATTGCTTGCTATAGAGTATTATGTTTTGTCACAGTAGGATGAACTGAGGCAGGAGAAAAGGCCTAGGGGTGACTTCCCTTACCTCGTTGTTATGAGCACAGTAGTTCAAGAGAGCATCACAGAAATGCTGTCCTATTGACTCCAAGTCTTTCATATCAAAATGGGTGCTTTGTCTGCAGCCTGCAGCATCAATAGGAGCAAGACAGAACTTAAAACGTCAGTCATCCTGCTGACTGCTAGGGATCTGTGATATTTCAGGATGGCGGCTGACTGCAAACTCACCTCTCACTGACAGATACTAAACAGGTCTATGACTGCTGGAATTCTATACAGATGGTATTAGAGATGATTATTCTGCCTATATGAACAAATCTATCCACTCAGAGTGGGTTAACTACAATGCACAGTTAACTGATTCCCTATTACAAAATTTCCTAAAAATACAACTGGCTTTAGTTACTGCTTTTAATTTGCCACCCACTCATGTTGTTCTTTCATGGTACATATGCAATAATGCTAGCGGTGGCCTAAAGGTTGCTAGGTGAATGCCCTAGTTTTAGTGTTTTTCCCAACTCTTAAATTGTCATTCATTTCTATCCAATAAGACAGAACAGCAACAAAGGGAAGGTAGCTCAAACTACCATTTTCCATGAAAAACCAAAAGTAAAGGTCATGTTTGATGATTCCTAGTAAATAGCTGCAGGGAATTGTCTCACCCAACTTAGAGCCACAGATAGAGGCTTCCAAGGTGTAGCTGTTATTGATGCCCATCTTCCACATTACCACTCGACCTGTGCCTTCTTTGCTCTTTCGTACTCTGAAACGGCAGTCTGGGAATGAGAACTTAAAAGACAAGTATAGCATTAGCCTTATAAGTAAGTAGGAAGATGCAATAATTCCATTTTAATCCTTCAAGTTTTTTAAATCTTATCTACCAGGTAAACAATTGTGAGTTTTCATTTGACTTGAATATTGCACAACATAGCTCAGAGCATACTGTTATTACTGGTATAATGGAGATGTAGGTGAAATACCAGCCCCTCGATTAAAAGTTTATTTTACTTTAAGGATTTCTAAGACATCTGCAAATAATTTTTTGTGTGACTGTACTTACTGTTTCTAAACAATCCTATATAGACAGCTGACCAGCTGAGTTACATACCCACATGCATATTTATTAAAAAGTTAGAATAGCTCTTCTCTCATGAGTTAATAGACCAACAGTTTGATGCAACTGATCTGGAGCTCACAACCACCTCATTATTGATATCTGGGGAAAACACCATTAGCTGCAAGTATGCAATGACATCTAGTAGGTTAGTTTGTGTGTTGTTTTATTCCTGAGCCTTTGCAACATTTCTGGTTGAAAGGAAGTTTGATGCAGTCAGATTTTGCTGGAAAATGACCTATTTTAAAAGCCATCATTTCCTACTAAACTTTTTTTTCCTAATTGAAATATCTTACACAAACATGGTGAATTTGACACAATTTTCCACAGAAGCTTTAAACAGGATTCAATATGAAGAAATACTTTTCTTCTTTAGTTTATTTGCTTGTTTGCTTTTAATTCTAGATATATTTTCAAGCTGCATTTAATATATGAGTACACAATATTTAATGTTAGTTTTTTACATTGGTAAAACAATATTACTTTGATATTCCATTTTTTTCATTCTTTTTAAAAAAATCTTTTAAAAATGCTAACTTTATGTCCCAATTCAGCATAACATATTTTAGAGTGCTGGAATTTCAGAGGAGTTAAAATTTTATATTCCTACCATTTCTAGTTTTAGGCAATTGAAGATCATTTTACTGGGTGAGGTGCAGTCTTTTAGTAAATGTGATAACTTAACAAAAAATTAGGGATCCCAGATGGTGCTTGAATTTTCAGGTGAGTAAACTTCTAGCCAGACATTTGCTTACCTTATCTGGGCAGCTCTTGCTCAGCAAGAGTGGGAAGACACGTGGATGCACATATGGTGCTTTTGCTTGCTGCTTTCCCTCACAACCATACATGAAGACATTTTGTTTCCTATTGTGACCATGGATGTCACAATACAGAAAAACATCATGTTCCCCCATCACTCTGTAATACAGGATGACATAGAATACTTTATTAAAAGTGGTTTTGTACAAGTTTCATACTCTGAGCTCTAAGATCTAAGATCTAAGATCTAAGATCTAGCACGCTAGATTAGAGCCAAACAGCTCCATTCCCTCCAGAATAAAACACTTGTCACTGCACAGAAATAAGATATGAGTGTGTGCATCATCAGCCTTTGTCCATATGTTCTCTCAGGCTGAGTTATACACATTCAGCTCTGTAGATATGTACGCGAGCACGTTGTACAGCTGAAACCCGCTACATGTGTTGAATAATACATGCTGTACAATTATGAGACTGAAGCATAAATGGCAGGGAATACTCTTTCCTTTATCAAACTGGAGACATCAGTTTTTATGATGTGCCAAGATTCTGCAATGTATTATTGCTTAAGTAACTTTTAAAAGAAAATTTGCAGGTAGACACATTGGGGTTTAGCAACCCACAACCTCAATGCTCAATTCATGTCAAAGCAGAGCTCTATGGGGAAGATGTGATGGTACCACAGCTTGTCAGCTGGGGCTTTACTCTGGGCAACAGTTGGAAATCCACAGTGGAGCTAAGAAGGAAGCAGTAATAAACATATCTGTCTCAGCCAACAGCAGCTGAATATGAGGCTGAAGGTCAGCAGCACTTCAGCAGACATAATTAATATTAATTACAGGGCATTCACAGCATTCACAAGTGCAGGCTGTCTCCATACAGTAAGATAAAGAGGAATTCTCATGGAAAAGAAGGAGAGGCACAGTGCTCACCTCCTGTAAGCTAGGGATCTACATGCCACAACATTCATTTGAAAGAACATGGATCTATTTAAAATAGGTTGTAGCTAGATGAAAAACATTAAATTTACTAATTATGACACTGGCTTTTTGCACAAGAGTCTTGTTTGTATTAATTTGTAACAGAATTTAAACCAGAGGGGTTTAGTTTACTAGCTGAAGGTTTAGTTTAATACCCGAAGGTTTAGTTTTATATTCAGAGTATCAATGCCTCTGTGAATGGAAGTCTGCATAAGAAAGCAAACATATTTGTAGCAAGACATACAGCAAATTTGGCAATCTTTGTCATCAAATGGACATCTGGGATCTATTCTGAACGTAAGTTCCTTGTGGGATGTGGGTGTATGCCAGAAAGGAAGAAAATCAGAGAAATAAAGAATTTGATAAGTAGATTTTGGCAGAGGATAGTGGGGAGAAATACGCTGAAAATGTTTTGATGAAAACTGTTTTACTTTGGAGATATAAATTATTACCAGGAATAGACAAAGGATATGAAAGGAGAACCTGCAGAGTACTAAAGAAAAAAACAAACCCACTCTGAAATGCAACTGAATGTAAACAAAACAGTCAGAGCAACTTGGGTACAGGGCAAAGATGTAAACAACACCAAAACAGCAAGGGACAGAGAAATCACACCCACAAAGAGACAGTGGAAAGGAAAATCATCTATTCTAAAAGGAAAGAAAATGAGGTTACCTTTCGATCATGTTTCGGGTATACCAGATGGAAGGATAACATTTCTTCATGTTAGATCTGTATTTGCGGTTCAAGTCCTGACCTGTTAAAGAACAGCGGTGATTCCCCACAATCACACCATCTGGATTCAACATGGGTACCACTTTGAAGATAAAATTGTCCCGCAGCAGTTGAGCTTCGCCTGAATCACCAAGAATGTAATCCAGAAGGCCCTTCATTATCCAGGAACTGTTCGTTTCTCCCGGATGCACCCTTGCAGTTACTATCACAGCCTTCCTCTCTGTGCTGTTGCCACTTTTTGGGGGGTTGGTGATAGTTAAAACATACACTATGTTTCCTGCCAGTGAATGGCACAAGATGTGAATCTTGCAGAATTTGGACTTCACTGGATCTTTAGAGATGGCCACCAAGTATTCCTGCAGGTTGGAGTAGGTGTAAGGATAGCAGTGGGCAAAGTAGCAGGTGTCTTGGTCATGAGGGAACTGGAATGTCCAAGTGAGTGAGAAATACTGACATCTACCTTGGCCTGCATTGTTTTTGTAATACTTGATTTCATTTCCAGTCCTTCGCCAGCCAACCTTGTGTTTCTTAGCATCAGCTTCTGAGTACAACAGTGGCCGCAAGCCACATTTATATAAGCTGTTACGCTTGGTAAAGTTGACAATAGTGAAGCGATACGGCATCCCTGCCTGTGTATTGCTTACTTGGAAGTAGTACCACTCTGTGTGTCTGCTTGTGTAGAGGTCAGTGCGCAGGGTCAGCTGGTACTCAAATTCACTGCTGGTAGGCAGAAAGAAGACACACAGATGGGATGTTGGTTAGCACTGTAGTATGATGTAGTGTCAAATAATGCGGACTGCCATGAAAAAGCCCCCTGCAGTGAATCAGGTGCATATCCAGCCTACATTGTCATAAATCAAAGTCTACACGGCTGCCAGGAAAAGATGCCTAATTGCACCAAGTGTCTCAATAATGCAACTGCTGTCTTCATTAGGATTTTAATAGTAACTAGGACTTCTAAAAACATTCTCCACGCTATGCTTTAAAAAGAGGTGATTAAGAAAAGGTGTTCAGTTTGTGTGGGTGATTAGGATCTATAGGAAACATTCAGTGCTATGGAATGGCTACCAGACCATTTCATGTGAAGGTCACCTGAAACTACTTTTGAAGCTTATTCAACTAATGTAAAACAAGTTAAAAACACAGAGTAACACATCCTGCTCATAAACTGACAGCAGGCTGCTGATAATAACTACCCTGATAATAACTCCATCTTAATAGAAGAAAAAAAAGACTAGAAACTTACACTTTGACCACCTTCTGCAAATTCCCACTCTCAAACCGTGCTTCGAAGATCAGTGTGTTGTCCCCTTTCTGATGGAGGATCTGCTTCATGGGGCAGAGACCTCTCACTCGGGAATCCATAAAGCAGGAGTTTTTCTTAGCTAGGGGAAGGAGCAGAACAGATGTCTTTCATTTTAGGGAACACCTGCATCCTTCTGAGCATTCCTTCTAGAAACAGACAACTGAATGGAGATGAGCTTCAAAAGCATATCTTAAGTATGCGTGAAAGAAATTATACAAAGATTTTGCTGCCCATTCCTACTTAACTGTATGGATTTCAGACAGCCTAAGATCTGACTCTGTCTTGGAGATGCCTGTGTCTCTCTCATGAGCAAAGGGCAATTCATACTCTGTACTTTGGCAAAGCCACTGAGCCAGCTGGAAAGACTCTAGGACTCAGCTCCTCCAGGTCTTTTCACCAGTCAAATGGACAACTTCTCTACTTAGAAATCATGTAGCTGACAACTCTTGCCATCAGTTTGTTTTTAAATCTCTGTATTCAATTATTCTAGTCTAGAAGTAAAAAAGATGATGCCTAGACCCAGCAGCAATCACTTCTATATTGCAAGTGACATTTTCACATCACATTTAGAATGCTGTGTGAGCCCATATGTCCTTTTGCTCTCCTCTGCTACTTTTTCCTCAGATGAGAGGCTCACAGAAGCATAACTGAACTTTTTACTACAATCTTCATTACCGTAGTTCATTAAAGACCAGAACTTCTAAATTTGCCATCAGGAAGAATTTACTTTTTTGGTTGGGAAGTTGCTTCAGTTCCAGAATATCCTTGGCATAATTTTAATGGTCAATGATCCTCCCTTTACAGAACCAAGGCAAGAATTATTTTTAACATTTTTTGCTTTCTCTGTATTGGCATCCATATAGTGACAAAGGTGTGGAAAACTGGGGTAATTAAAATTTCTGTCATCTCTAAACTGTACCCACAAAATAGAGAGGGAAGATGCATTCTTCTGCCAAAAGCCGGGAGCCCAGATATCCTGGTGCAGTCAGTGTACCCGTGCTGGCAGCTCCAGCCGACGTCAGTGGCACGAGGTGTGGTCTGATGCTTGGGTTAGGGACAGCTCAGGGAAAAGGAAGACAGGGGAAAACTGCATGTATTCCAGGCTGAAACTATGTTCTGTGAGACTGTGGGTTTTGCACTGTTGTTTTCAAACCGGCTGTTTTATCTGCCAGAATTGAAATTCCCCGCCACATAACTTTCTGACTAGCAAAATGAAGGATTTGTACTGGTGGCCTGACACTGGTCACCAAGCTGCTGTATTCTCCGCTGCTGTATTCTTGCTTCTATCTCCTTTCTGCTGGATCCTCCTGAGGAGAAACTGCCTCCTTACCACATTGCCAGTTAGGGGGACTGACCCTGGGCCATACAGCGGGTTACAGCTGCACAGCAGTCCCTGTTCAAATCGGAGTTGTGGCTGTCCTTGCTTGACTGGGGCTGTGCTAGAGATTTATCCTGCAGCAGTCTGTCTTATTCTCTCCTGCAGTGTTATTAAAGCTGTGACAGTACCACTTAGGGAAGTCATGTAAAGCCAAGATCCTGTAAGTTGTTTTTTTTTTCATTCCTTGAATCACTGTTGCCATATGCAAAAGATGCCATATTCAGTGTATTGTTCTTCATGACTGAAGTTAGTACAGGGGTTTTCGTTAGAGAATGGCTGTTAGCTTTGCTGGCTGGGATACCCACTTGAATAATCACTTTCTGTTTAGCTGAAATTCCATTCACAGTTTCTCTACCCTTCCCTTCCTCTTCACGCTCTTCCTTAACAATAAGGAAGAAAAATGTTTCAGAAGTTAATCCAGTAAAACTGGTTCTGCAAACACCTGTATCAGTCAAATGCTATAGAATGAAATGCATTAATAAAATCTGAGATTTCTATCATGGTATTTTGATGTTCCTACATGGAGGTCACCACTGGATTGTATTTTT
The DNA here is from genome assembly GCF_963921805.1 of Phalacrocorax carbo. Lineage (NCBI taxonomy): Eukaryota > Metazoa > Chordata > Aves > Suliformes > Phalacrocoracidae > Phalacrocorax > Phalacrocorax carbo. The sequence goes on from NC_087513.1 coordinate 53,884,157, forward strand.
CTCTCTCAAATTAGATTTTAGGAGGGCCTGTAGGAACTCAGCAGCAGGTAGTTTCCAGACCGGCAATAACTCCCAGCTCCTGCTGAATTCAAATTCAGTGGGAATCAGGAGAGTGCCGCTGCTGCCCCCCGCAGGATGTGATGCTTCATTACATGCTGGTCGAAGTCTGGCACTCGGGTCATAAATCTGCATAAGTGCAGATGCCGATCCTACATTCTATTTATCCTCCTTCTCTGCAAGGACTATTTTAGAGTTTAAAAAATTTTATGCATTTCTATACAACTTAGATGGCAAAGCTAGCAAGCTGGCGGTTTCTGTCCCAGGAACAGAAAGGAGAATATGAACTCCATGGGGCTCCAAAGTTCTCCTCCTCCTCCCACTGGCTCCTGACCCCCAGCTGGCCACAGTGCCCAGCAGCCCAGTTCGCACAAGGACTCTGCTCTCCCTGGTGCAAGCAGGGAAGGAGAACTAAAGGCTCCAGGGCTCTGAAGTTCTCTGCAGGTCCTACTACCAGTGAAACCCAAGGCTAGGAGCCAAAGCAACACACTCAAGGCAGTGAATGTATAACTACACTCACTTAAAAACTCACCCTGTAGTCAACAAATACTATTACTATCCATATGTTTAGATACAGAGCCTTCACAGCTATAGCAAGCACTCATGTTCTGCTGCAGCTTGATGTTTGCTAGCTCAGGATTGCTAACTGCCTGTACCTGCCTGCACAACATCATTCCTCAGGAGCAGGAGGGAGAACTGGCCACACTGAAAGGCAGAAGTTTTCACCTCCTCAGTTGGAAAGTTTCATTAATGAAGTCTGAGAACCATGATACCAAAACCAAACTTTGCTAGAGAGTTGTACAGGCTGAAATAAGAACCACTTCCAGTCGCCCGTGCATGAAATTCAAGTCAGTAATAAAGGATGTGGAAAGTTGCATTTTTGAAGAACAGCAACTAAAGGACCATAACAGAAATCACTGTCCTTGTTTTCATGAAGGTGGGGAGCCGGGATTCAGAATGTTCCTCCACATCTTATCCCCTGCAATAAATTAGCGGCTCCAGTTGCAGAGGACAGAAGTTCCTTCCTAGTCACACAGTGGTTACCACTTTTCTTGGCCACCAAATGTAGCAACCTACCAGTAAGAGGTAGTACACCCATACTGCAGAAGTAGCTAATTTCCAATTAAACATGATGTCAAAGAGTAACACTGCTTTTCAGTATATTGCGACCTTTTACCAACTGTGTTGACCTCAAGAAGGATGCCAGGTCTCTTTCAGTTTTGTGCTGCTGAAATTTTTGTGGCCACACCTAGTTATCCTAATATTGCAAAATCATTATCATCCTTTCTTATCTATGTAGAAGTAGCCCAAGACCAAAATCAACAATTGCCAGAAGTTCCAAGTTCATCCAAGGCAACTGGATCAACTTAGCAAACACAGGAAAGAATAAATAACTCTGATGATCAACCAGTGATGGTGGAATAAGGCAACTAACTCCCTTCAATTCTGGCTTGCACAGACTTAGAAACCTGTAATCAAAACCACTACAGCAAACAGGATAATAAAATCTTCTCCCAACGCAGACTTTAGCATTGATCCTGCAGTTACACAGCCCTCATCTTTTTCACTTTCTGTTTTGGCTGTTAAGTTATCCTTCTATCCTCATATTTTCACAACAAACTCTTTTAGGCTAGCTCATACTGTTATTCACTGTGAACAATGGCTTGAGCTGAGCTGGACTTTCTGAGATAACTAACACTATGAGCAGAACTTATGGATTATGAGCCAGCTGTGTAACTGATTTCCTTCCCTATCTACAGGAAAACAATTTATTCCCAAATGCCATACAATAACAATAGAAAATCATATTGATTTCATCAGGCTTTGAATTAGGTTGATAAAGGAAATCAAAACACATGCTTCAGCTACCTACAGCTGACAGCAAGATTCTTCAGGATGCTCTCACCTTCTCCTAGATAAATCACAGTGCCTTTGTCAGGAGTTTGGTATGGCGGCATCATCTCCAAACCTGTTGGAGTGTACAATGGCTCTGGGGTAGTGGGTATCCAGTCTGAAAGAGGCACGCAGAAGGAGTACAAACAGGAAGATTGTATTAGAATCTTTGTAATACGAAGGACACATTGAAAAGCACTTAATCCTATTTATACCAGCTGCACATAAAGGAATAGGAAGTCCCCTTCTGAACCTCATTTTTTGGATCTGTGAACAAATCCTCACTGTAACTCTAAATAAAAATACTTACTGATCTGTGCATAGACTAACTTTAGCTGTGCAAACTTACCTCTGTTCCCTGTACAGCTTCCTTACCATCAGTGAGGATGACAATGGTGAACATTAAACAGCATTGGTACCATTAGGAAAACAGATGCTCCAACTGCAGAATAAAGTCATTGATTGCTGACCACACAGACGCTGCGTGGCTACAATGCAGTGAAATGTATTTCTCCCAGCAAAGGACTCCAGAGGCTGACAATTTGCAATAAATGACCCCTCCCCTCCATCAGAATGAAACCTTTGCAATGAAACCACTGACCTTAGGACCTAGAGGAGCAGTGGGAGGAAGCCAGGAAAAGGGTGTGAATAAAGCATATGTATAACAAATTCAATTGCATTATTTTTTTTGGTCTTCTGTAGCAATTAGATCTGGACTAATAATGATTTGTCTCTTAATATTTCACTTACACTAATAATAAATTCTTGGCTTTATTTACATATAAGGTATGCTTCCTCTTTGCCCGTACACAAGATGTTAAGCATAACACAATAACTTACCAATGTGCTCAATTCTGTCCCTGATGACTTCACATTGCTGTGGCCAGTACACCAGGGAAAACTGACTGGCAGGTGACGAGTCATCTGGATTCTGAGGCTCCTGAGGATGGGGTACCACTGCCTCTGAGTCAGGCGATAACAGAATCTGTTTTGCCCTTGGAAAAAGATGCGCACAAACGGAATCTATAAGAAAGTGAAAGAACCCTCACATTAGTGTGAAATTAACACAACTAAGCACAGAACAATAAAATTACATCCCACTGAAACGTAAATTTAATGCTCCATCCTACAAATTACACTGAATTTAAAAGTAGTGTTGAATGAACAGTTAATTCATTAAAACCACAAAGCACATCAAGTATTCAACTGTAGTGGGGAAGAGCTTATTTGAGTTCCTATAGAAAATGTTGGCACCTTTATTATTACTGCTTTTATTACTAGTGTGTTATGGTAGGGCTTACAGTCTCAATGTCCGAGTCAAAATCTGTGCTGCGCCATATTATACAAACAACAAACAAAGCTTATTCCTACAAAACTTATCATACACAGTGCATGTAACAACAAGAAAGTACTGGCGAACATGACAGGAGAGGGAACAATCTGATGTTATCATGAATTTTGTAAAGAAACAGAGACATCTGGAGGATGTGGGGCAGGTGTCTTTGCTTGTCAGCAAGGAATTCTTCAAAGTTATGAGAACCCACTTGCATAAAAACATGACAGGCACAGAAAAGGCTTTGAAAAAAAATCTAGTAATTGGATGATTGGGACTGCTGGTACTATGCACTGACCACAAAACTGCCCTGAGAAAATTACTTGCCTTTGTCATAGATACGAAAAGATCCCCTTTCAAAGCATTCCCTGTCCTTCCTACTATCTGCTTAGAGCAAGCCAAAAGATAGGAGTGTGGTTTCAGGGGAAATTTTTTTTTTTTGTATTTGCTTTGGGTCTGAATCGCATACCAGCACCTGTAAGCCTTTTACCAGAAAAAATTTCTAATCTCCTTTAGACCTGTTCTCTAGACCTGCCTCTCCCCACAATAAACAAAATAACATAATAAGCAAAAGCGCTTCACCTGAAGGATCTGGTTTCAAGTGTTGATGACATCATATGTGAAAAGTAAATGAATTAAAACCAAAACTGCTGAACCTATTTTTAAGCTCCAGTGGATACCTAACTAATGAACACCTGGTTACTAGAACACCAAATCAGTAACTGGTGATCAAGGGCATGCTGCAAGATGGGACTGATAACTACTTACCTAGGTTAAGAACCAAAAAATGTCACTAGATCTAATTCCGATTTTGCTTAGAGCTTGACAGTTATGTGAGTACTAATACCATGCCCCTTCCCCTTTTTTTTTCCACCCTGTGGTCTTACAGGGAAGATGTAGGGGAATAATTGAAAGGGTCCTAACCTGTAGAAACAGCACGCTGCTGACTGTCTTCTGTCACAAATGAGTTAGGGGGGTCTTCATCCTAAAAAAATAAATTAAAATACTACAATAAAATTGAAAGTCCACAGTAGGACAGGATGCTTTTGTTTATTTTCAGAGAAGAGCTGCCTCTCTTTAGGTTTACTTTATGGCATGTGTATGTATTAGACCAAATCTGCATGGTCATGTCGCCTGTCATTATTCCTGGCTGGTGCTCGAAGGAGACATGCTTTCACTTGTCCTCTTTTGCTTCCCCAGTACCCAGAAGTTCTGCAGTTCTAATATTCCTACTGTTGTGTAAAAAGGTAGAGTGGAAAACTGATATGACAAAAAAAGTTTGGTTTTCAGCTGCATAATTAGCCCCCTGGTCCCACCCATCAAACAAGCGTACTTATGTAAGAGCAGGAGAGGCAATGGAAACTAATCGCTAGGCCACCCCTTCTGGTGGCAGCTCAGATATGCACCACAATTATCCCAAAGCAATAAGGACTAGGACAGGGAGGTGAGGAATTTGATACTGGGGAATTGAGGCGTAACACTTGGCATAAATTAAAAAAAAAAACACCACTCTGCAGCCAAAGTGCACATGGGCCATGAAAGGCAATGACTGCCCTGGGTTAAATTTCAAGCACATTGGCAAGGCAGCACACAGACAACACTGCTTGTCCCCTTCACTGTGCTTAACATGGAATGTTTATTTCCTGGGTTTTCAATCTAGTCTCCTTTCATTCACATCATGTTCAGTTAAAACCTGAATTTCCTTCCTGAAATATGAATAAACGCTGATAACATCAAATGCATTTCACAGCTGGTAAAAATACTCTCAGCTTTATTTACTGCTCCTGTTTACATTTACCACATTCGTAAATATAATACAAGGCTTCCAAAAATCTGCTAGTCCAGTAGCTGATCAGGAGCTTGATCTTTACAGGTTAAGAAGTCACAGAATCATTAAGGTTGGAGAAGACTTCTAAGCTTATCAAGTCCAACCGTCAACCCAACACCACCATGCCTCCTAAACCATGTCCCCAAGTGCCACATCTACAGGTTTTTTGAACACCCCCAGGGATGGTGACTCCAACAGCTCTCTGGGCAGCCCGTTCCAATGCATGACCACTCTTTCAGTGAAGAAACTTTTCCTAATATCCAATCTAAACCTCCCCCGGCACAACTTGGAGGTAGTTTCCTCTCATCCTACCGCCAGTTACTTGGGAGACCAAGCTCAGAAGAACTGAAAATAGTTCACCAACCAAAGCAGATAAAATCATAGTGTTGAGAAGGTGGAGGGTTTTACTTTGCTCACTGATGAAGAGCTGTACTGCTCTCAGTAACATGGATAACGCTAGGGGTGAGTTCTCAGGACAGGGATTTGAGTAGTGCAATATAGACCAAGGCCTCAAAATTTAGTTTATGGACAAGCGTGCTCTGCGGTGCCTCTCGGGTGCCTGCAGAAATGGCCCGTTACTGGATTTTCGTATGAAAGTAAGAAGCAATTGCTTCTAATGAAGTACAACTAATTTCCCCGTGACCTGGGACCACCTCGGTCGGGGAGCTGCCACCGAGGGGACTTACTGAGCTGCCTTCCTCGCTGGCGGCGAGACTCTCCCCGTCCCGTCCCGCTGCCCCCCCCCTCCGCCGCCGCCGCCGCCGCCACCGCCGCGGGGCCCGGGCGGCGGGACAGGGCATCCCGGCGAGGCGGCGGTACCGCCGGGATCCCGGCCCCCGAGGGGCCGCTGCCTCCCCCCACCCGGGATGGGAGCCCCCCAGGTGCCCCACGCACGGGGCGCGGCGCCGCGGCGGCAGGGCCCAGGCCGCCCCCGCAACCGCCCCGCTCTCGCGAGAGCTCGGCGCAGGCCGCGCCGCCGGGGCTGCGGGAGGGGAGCGGCGCCGGGAGCGGTGCCCGCGATCCGCGTGAGCGCCGCCGCGGCCCGGTGCGAGCCCCCGCAGCCCTGCGTGAGCCCCCGCCGCCCCGTGTGAGCCCGTGTCGCGGGCCGGCTGGGCAGCGGGGGCCGAGGCAGAGGTTTGTACAGCCCACCCCAAGAGGCCGGAGGTGCGTGGGTGCACAAGCTGTGCGGCCGCTGCCCTGCGCCTCCTGGTGCTTCTGCTGGCTTGGGCTGTGCGGGGAGAACGGACATTTTCGTTCTGTTACATGTCAGCCTTCGTCCTTTTAGGTCAGGGAATGCAAGCAGCATAAAACATTGCAATAAAGTAAATGTAGCGTTTACAAATCCTATGCATTCACATCAACAAGGCAACACCTGTCCTAATTCCCATTAACTGCAATACCCACAACCTGGCCCGTAAAAGCATAGCCACTCCTGGTTAATGCTCATCCTCCTGTACAGTTGAGGCGGGGTGCGGAGCGCAAGCGTGTGGCTGCAGCACTCCCCAAAGTTCGCTCTTTACAGTCCGTACTGCAGTAAAATGACAGTAAGCTAGTTGCTAGTCTGTCTTAGACTCCTAAGTGTCCTCAAGTGTCAGACAGGATCAAACGCACCAGTGTTTTGACTTCAGAGACTGCAAATGTGTGGCACGTATGTCACGCTGCTGCACACCTGTGCAGGGCTTGATGAGCGTGTGTGCTGAGCTGATGCTGCAAGTGTTGGGCTTCCCGTGTGCATATGCCACACACATGTTTGTGCTTGCATGGTGTGTCTCATGCTGCTCATTCTGTGCAGTAAGTCCAATCTCTCTGGAAAACTCACAGGCTGGGAAATCTGGGCAGAAATTGGGAAACCAACATATGCTGAATCATTATGACCTACTTGCAGAACTCAAATGACAACCTGTGATTTTATTTACTTTGACCCCGGCTCACACCTCCTTCACAATTTTGAAGTACACTTTGAAGAGGCTTAAACAGGCAGCTCTGATGGGTTTACACGTGGGCTATGGCCTGACAGACACACAAGGGGATACAGCTGTTTTGGACTCTCCGTGCCTGAGAAACAGAAGGAGACATTTCCCAGTCTTCCCATTCTTCTTGTAGAGAGTACCTTAGGTGCCTTCTGTAGGGTTTTAGTAGCCCTTTCATGGACCAAAGGTGTTCTGCTCAGTAATCTGTTTTCTAGTTGCTTGTTACATTCTGGCCATTACCCTATCATTTCAGTTTCACAGCTACAATAATTTCACAGCATTGCTTTTGTCTAATATAGGTAAAAGGAGATGTAGGAGGTTGCACTGAGGTTTAGGTGTCATTGCCAGTGCCACAGCAGGGGTGCAAACACCACAATTCACATGCAGTGTGAATCCTTCTTCTCTGGTGCCTTCTCTAAGAGGAGGCTGCCCTCTTAATTTCTAGCTTCCTTGCTGTAGTTCTTCACCTTTCTAGTGCCAGGATGGCTGACTCCCAAATGAGCTAGCTTCCAGGGCAATGCCTCTGCACGAGGCCTGGAGAAGTGCCCAGAGTCCAGAGCCTGTGCAGAGACCACCAGGGCCCAGGGGAGGGAGGGCTAACCTCTTTGCTGACCAGTGCCAAATTTGTTTCAGAGCCCTACAGCTCACTTGCTGGTGGTAGTCCCAGCTCGTGATGGCTAGCCTGGTATTGGTGCCTGTGGTTGACCATCCCTGGCTGAGGGGATCAGAGGATGAAGAAGAGCAGACCTATGCAGTGAATTCCTAGGACTATGTCAGTGGCTGAAGAGAGGGATGAAGGCCCAGCTGAAAGGGGATTTTAGACAGGACCTTAGGAATAACTGCAATGTTGGAGGTCATGGTCACCTAAGCAAACTAACTGGGCTCCCTCAGCTTCCTCTGTTGCCCATGAAGGCAGGTTCTCCCAAAGAACGATCCAAAGCACTAAATTTTAGATCTGCTTGGATTTGCCCTCTGCAAGGCCTGCTTTTCCTCCATCAGTTATAGAGGGGCTGGTGGAGAGGTTTGTGGCTAAAATAGGAATCCAAGTTGGTTGAGTGTGGATATCCATCCCTAGGATTTCTGTGAATTACAGGCAGGCGTGACTGCCCAGCGCCCCGAACCTTTCCCAAAGCAAGTCACAAAGGTGATACGTGTCACAGAAGGGATGGTGGGAAGTAGGCCTACTCTTTTACTGAGCAGAAGCGCGAGAATTTGAACCTGTCTCTCACAGTAGTGATGTGTTATCATGCACTTTTGGTCTGTATAATTACAGAGCACCTATTAGCTCTACAAATAAGCCTCCAGGACAAAACACTCGTGTGAATTTTGCTGTTTGCTGCCACAAGATAAATACCGTGACCTCTATATGAGCAGTATCAGCAATATGTGTTACAGTTGTATCAATTTGTAGATGAAATGTGTGTGTGTGTGTCACTGCTTCTTAATACATGTAGGAAAGTTATTTCCTCCTTGTGATAATCACATCCCATGTATACAATCCGCTCTAGGTTCAGACCCTGCATCTTCAGCACTGGAAAGCAATGTATATGTTCCTCTCTGTAGTGAAGACTGCAGGTCTGTAGTGAAGATGCCTGCAGGTGTGGAACATCTGTGCCATGCTATTAAAATGTTTGAAAGATATTAAGCCTCTAAGAAAAAAGATTTAAACCATAATGTTTCCCTCTTACGATGAGTGAAAATCGTGCATTTAATGTTACCATAGTTAGAGTACTACTGTGTGCCAGAAGAAAACCTTTGTAATATGAACCAATCATGGGAAAAATCCTGAAACAGGCCTTAAAAATGACTCTGTTTTGTAAGCTGACCAATATCCTGATGTTTCCAGAATTGCTTTTTTTTTGTTTCCCAAAATGCCAGTTAAATGATCAGATTTGCTTCCTTTGTATAATAATAGTCTCTGCAATCTAATTACAAAATGAATAAAATCAACCATATTTCTTATTTCAATTATTAGCTTATATTTCGATCATCATGGTACTTAAAAATCATTGTCTCAACCAGAATCATGTTTTATTAAGTGCTGTATTTTGCTAAGAGTCCATCCTTACTTTAGAGGCGTCAACAGGAGAGGCAGAGAGGCCAGGAATAGGAGGCAGGAGTGACTTTGCCCAGAGGATGAAGTGGCAGAACTGAGAGTGGAAACTGTGCCATAAATCTGTCCTGCCCACTGGGCAGCATTGTCCCCTACAGGAGCTCGAAAGTGAGCTGCTGAGCTGGCAGGGGGAAGTTCACAGCCTAAACTTTAGTCTGGGGTCTCCAGGAACCTTTGGGTACCTCTGGTGAGATGTATTGCTATATTCTTTCTTGTAAAAGAAGTTTGTGTTGGTAGCAGCTTGATTTCAAACGTTTTCTTTAAGCTTTTCATTTCTCTGTCTCAGTCTTCATTGGTTCCTGAATGAATCAAGGATGGTGGGATTTCAGGATGAGTGCATTAATTCTTTGTTTGCTGTTACAGAAATTGTTCTTCACAAATAGTTCATTTGTTTTTAAAGCATCTGTGCTACCTTTCCGTAGAAGAGTTTTATGTGCATTTGCATGATGGAGTGGTAGGTGCTCTTTTTAGATTCCTGTGTAGACTTTAAGAAAAACGTTTTTGTCACAGAATCTCACACAGAAGCCCAGAATCCCTGGTTGGAAGGGACCTCAGGGATCATCTAGTCCAACCTTTCTAGGTAAGTTGTCGTGTTTAACGGTAATTTTTCTACAGTGACACAGTTCTCCCACAGTGCTTTGGGTTTGCTACTTCATTCCCTAAAAATTATTAACCTCCAGTGGAACAGCTAAAGAGAACAGGGGAAATGAGAATTAACTTTTAAAAGTTTCGGCCGCTGCTGTCAACATAGGGAAGAGAATGGCCACAAGGTGGTAGCAGTCTGTAAGGGAGGGCCAGGAGGTGGCTCTGAGCTTTGCTTATTGATCCAAGGAGGCCAATATTGCCTGTGTGCGTTATGCCAGACAGTGAGGCATTTGCAGTGTTCAAGCAGAGTTACTTTAGATCTATTTTCTATTAACTTGAATTATTTCACTTTGAGGTAGTCGTGTGTGAAGCAGAGCAATAGGGGATAACACCATAGCATCTCTCTTGTCAGCTCGAAGGCCCCAAAGGCTGGCAGCACGTGACTTAGCCAAGGATGCCAAGCGCAAATTAATTTAAAAATTGGCAGTGTAACCTAGCATCTGGTCTTGTGCGCTGCCGAGCCTGAGGCTCTGGCTGGCCAGTATAATCCGCCTGCTTTTCGGGCTCTCCTAATGGCGTCCAGAATGACACAGACCCAGGTTGCAAAGCGCTGACCTATGTATTCCTGCCAGCTCGGTTTGCTTCAGAGTAATGTAATGGGTTAACTTAATACTGCCTGGCTTTATGAGAGATCAGACATCACCCACGCTCCCAGGGCTGACATAAAGTTCGCGTTAGTAGAAAAAGACAGTGAAAACTCCATCATGTTCTCTGATTGATTTGACAGAAATGCAGTCATGTGCCCACACGTGATCAAGATTAAATTTGTGCTGCTGAGTGATCTGGCAGTGTGCAAGCTCCTCTTAATGTGCATGAAGCCACAGTTTGGGGCAAAAAATATGCTTTTACTTCTGCTGCTCCTACTACGAGAGAAAAGAAGAGAAAGGGAAGTTTCTGACAGATTGCTGGTGCAGACAACTGCAGGGAGCATTTTGGTCTGGGTTACAATTACCAGAAAAAGTATAGGAGATTGTTCTGTAAACTGTTTCACTGCGAATTCTGGGAGAATTTAATCCTGTCTTTATACACGGGACTTACAGGAAGCACTAGCCTATTTCTACCCTGTATCTGCTCTACATCATACTTGAGTGAAGTATATGTGTGTGAGCAGGGCCTATTAAAAAGACAGCTTGAATGTTACAGGATTATAACGTTAATTTAACTCTGCAATGAAGATAAGCTTTGCATTTCTTGCTGCATTTCTCTGTACAAATGCTAGTTGTGCTGTGAATGGCAAGAGTTTCATTTAGACGTAGTGCTCAGATGTGAATGCTCAGACACTTTGCAGCATGTGCTTTAAATCTTTTAAAGCGAAAAAAAGGTTTTAGTACTAGTAAGGCCTCACATTCACTGTAATTTGCCAACAGTTTAAGTTGTTGTTTCCTCCATGGAGTCCATCTTTACTCTTGTGTAAGCTTTTCTCCTCAATGCTAATGATTTAAACACCTATTTGTTGCTCAGTAAGGCTGTCCCTGGAAGCAAAGAAGGAGTGAAAAAAATGTCACTTAATGTTGCACAAAATGAAGTTGTGGTTTGTATTATGTCCCTTTTACCCAGTGCTGCAAACGTGCACACATGCTTTAAATTTCTCTCGATCTCTATAGGACTATTCTTAGCGGTACGGTGAAATGTGCTTATATTAAATATGCTACAGGGGAGTTTCAAAATAAATCATGTCCTGAATTGACCTGATTCCCTTCATTGTTGTTTTCCTTTGGCTGTAATATAGCTTATGGAGTGATAAAATGCAACACCAAAGGTAATGCTATAGTTTGTTTCTCTCTGATACAATCATTGATACATTTTTCTATTTCTGACTTATTTTCCATGTTTTCCTTTGATTCCACAGTTCCCAAAGGTGCATCCTCCATTTTAGGGAAAGCAAACTGTTTAAGAATGTGTATTCCAGCTACTTTTAGCTAAATAAAAATAGTATACTCTCCGGATACTTATGCAACTGGCTCACTTATGGGATTTAGCAAATCTCTATTAATTTTTACAGGTATTTGAGAAGCTCTTAATCAAGCAAGCTCCTTTAAATCCAGTTATTTCCGCTTTGTTCTTTTCTGTACTTTCCAGATATTTTCTTCTCTCAGGCCATCTCATGAGAGTCACATCCCTAGCTGCCAATACTGATTCTTGTGTCCATACTTGGGTTTCTTTTTTTGCCTTTTCCCAGCTCCAACTTTAATAAGCCTCCTGGGCTTTCTTTGAAGATTTCATCTGCAACTGCAAATAAACCCTTGTGTATCTCTGATGCTTCTATTTAGATTAAAAAGCCAAGTGACCTTGTTTTAAAGACTGAACAAAGAACTCTTGAAGGTACATGGAGACAGGTACTCGACACACACCTGAACTCAGATGTGGAGTACAGAAAAAGTAAACAAATTTTAAATTTTTTTTCTGCCTGCTCTGAGCCTGTTGTAATGTTTAAGTACCTTCCGGTGTTTACTGAGTTAAAAAGGAGTTCTGTAAATTTTTTCATTAGAGGACATGTGTTTCTTTCCCATTTTTCCCCAAACGCTCCAGTTCTTGTATATATAAAACAAGTTCCCCCACATTCTTGGGGAATATGTCTAATACTTTTCTTTGTTACCTCATTCTGTTTTAAAGCCTTGGCTAAAGCTCTTGAGACATGTTGAAACAACCTGAGATCTCCCAAAAGGAAGCCTGAAATGCCATGGTACAAACTTGGCCTTGCAATGTCAGGAAGTTTGCAAGCAACAATATATGCCTTATTCTGAGGCAACCCTATTCTAACGCAAGTACTTCCCCAAATCCTGTTACTGTGTTCCAGCACAACCCCTTGAGCGATGGTGAGACCATGGGTGATGGTGAGACCCCCCACCCAGAAGTGGTTGGGAAAAAAATGTCAGAGAAAATAGGTGGTGACCATGCACAGATCTTACTGCTCCTGCACATGTTCTCCAGGAGTAGGAGTGTCTTTTTATTACATGGCTGAACCTTGCTAAACGTTTCTGGATGTTTTAGGAATGCCAGTCAAAACTGTGCTAATGGTTGTTGTAGTGCTTTGAGAATTTGGTTTGTTTCCACAGGTTTTATATCCCACATTCCCCACCTATTACATATTAGTGTGACTGTTGCTGTCACTGTTGTGCCAGGATTGGTCCTCACTGCATTCTGGACTACTTTATTTTTGGATTCTGAATACGGCACTCGCCTCTAATCATATGCAAATGTATGCATCTGAACTAGGCACCTTAATTTTTTTCCCTTGTCTGTGGAGGATTAGTCAGTGTAGCTGAGACTAGGGTACAATTCATCTCATGCTGAAGCAGACGCCTGTGTTTGGTTAGATGAATACATCCTTCAACTCCAGTGGTTTTATTGACTAGATCCCTCTTGGCAGCCATGATATAGATACCTAAAGTTAGGAGAGATGAATCCCATCCTTAGAGGCCTCTACCGTGCTGCCTGTATAACTAAGCATAGAAAGCTGCTGTGTAGATGTGCCTAACCCAATCCATCAGAGGGCTGGGTGCTGCCGGGGCTGTGTCTCTGGCCCAGCAAAGGGGCTGCTATAGATTTTCCCTGTTCTGTCGTAACCAAGCCCACAGAGTCAGCCACAACTGGGGCACAGCATGAGCTCCAGATAATAACCTTCCTCCCTTTTTCCTTCCACCACATTTTCCCTCCCTGCCCTGCCTTGTCCTGCCTTTCCTTTTGCCTAATCTCTGCTGCTGTTCCCAGCACCGTGCTTGCGCTCGCAGCGCCCTCCGCCCGGTCTGCCAGTTTTTTACTGGTTTCACTGTTTTTTCACTGGACATTTTTCACTAGTGTCTTTCTAACTATGGGGGCAGCAGAAGTAAGAGGAATTCCTTCCTTGGCTTTTGAAATAGCATAGGACGTAAGACAAGCTGCACTGGGCCAGCCCCAGGGTTCACACACCTGCCATCGTGTTTCTGATAGCTGCCAACAGTGAACGCTGGGGGAAAATGGCAGCGCAAGCCCACGGTGGTACTTCCAGCCTGCAGAGGTCTGGCTCAAAAACTTTCTAAATCAGAGACATTATCATTGAATCTAAATACATGAACTTTCACAAACAAGGTAGCAACATGGCAGTGGGTCTGAGGTTGACATGTCTAATCCCTCCTCTACTCTCCTTGCTCTTGACTGGGCATTGCTGGCTGTGTGGCTGTTTTGTAAACATGGGGTTTACTTACAGGAACCAACTCAATTACTTTTTCTGATTTTTAAAATATGAAATAGTAATTAATGGCTATATGGGCCAATGTCTGTGGCTGGAAAATGCTGCTGAGAAGCTATATAAAATCACCATGCTTCAGCTAGTTGAAACACTTAGAATCCAGAAAGTGGTATGTATGAAGAAGATTCCTGCTCTTTAGATGGGTTCATGGACTTTTCTAGATCACCTCCAACCTTGGATGATGTCTTTTATCTTTTTCCAATATGTTTCAAAAATTTTGCTAATGGAGTGTAAGTTCCTACCCATCAAATTAAAGCATGGTGACAAGCATCTTGCTTGCCTTGGTTGTTTTTCCTGGACCCTGTAGAAATACTCCATGGAGTCCCTGGGGACTGTAGACCACAGGCTGAGAATGACTTAATAATTCTCTTTCCTGGTACCTTGCAGACTCCTGGGACACAGCATCTCTTTCAGCAGAAAAACCAGGCTGATGCATCCACAAATGCATTCATAACTTATTTGAGACAGAAACATGTTTGTTTAGGTCAGGACAGTGGGGTATGTATGGCAAAAAGAACCTGATAGAGAACAAAAGGGCTAAGTGACATTTAGTGTAGGATAATGAATTATTTTCTTAATTTCTTTTTGCCTTTGAAACTTTTCTTTGGGAGGGGAGGGGAGAGGTAAGTGAGTTTGTAGGGTAGAAAGCACTGGTTAGACTTACTCTGTTGTGGTTAGTTTTTTTTTTTTATGTTGACTTGGAGTTAGGAACAATCTGGCTGTTTCTTTCTTCTGCATTTGTATTTTTAACTTTTGGCAAAATCTCAATCCTGAAGATGCTTATTTTTATAGATTTCAGAAAACAAAACAAATAAAAACAAGCTATTTGTTTCTCTGTGCTTGTGTCATTCTAAATCATAACTATTACTTTCACTGGTCAAAATGGGACCCAACAGCTGTTATTCTACAGCTATGGAAAGCTTGGATAATACTTGATAGTACTAAAGGTACAATATATTTTCCCAACCCCCCCATGTCTTTGCTTCCAGTAAGAGAAAGTTTTTATTTATGGGACAGCTGGCAAAAGATGAAACTCATGTTATTAAGACTGCTTTTTTCCCACTAAGTCCATACCAGCAGCTGGCATTTCCTAGTGCAGAAATCACTGCTTCCATGTAGGGGGAATTTATCCTGAGATACACACACACATCATTGTGGATGAGCATCCCAGAACCCTGCTGCACTGCTCCTGGCCCCAGGCACTGTGGCGTTGCTCCCCTCCCACATGGTGGGGTGGGTTGTGGGAGGGAGCAGGGCTCCCTATGCTCTGCATTCAGATGTCAGGTATTACTAATCCCATGGTTCCTCTTCCATGAGTTTCTGAAAACTCTCTAAATGTTTCTATGGATGAGGAACTTCCCTGTGTTTCAGAGCCAGTAATGGGAAGCTCTGTTTGAGTATGTAGTGTGCTGCCACATGCCAGCTGTGGCTTTGCAAGCAAACCGTTGTGCTGTTGGGTAGTTCTGGTAGTGCATTTTGGAAGGCAAAAGCTACTCTGGCTCTCCTTTCCCTACTTTCAGCTGGATTTACAAGGCAACAAGAAAGTGGATAAAGGCTGGAAGATGGCAAAGGGCAGTGGGATGGAACAGTGGTGCTGCGTCAGGAGGTTTTTCCCTTGGCACAGCCTCACTTAGAATGATTTTGCATCAAGACCTGAGAAGCATGGGCTGGTAGGGCAGAGGTTTTAAACCTCTGTTTTTACAGCTTCTTAAAGAATGCCATTGTCATAAAAGGAGTTTTCTGGTATTTCTGGATCTAAAAAGTCCAATAAAAATTTAAGTGGGGAAAACATACCGAAGTCACCCTTATTTTCTGTATTTATAGCTCCAGTTCTCACAATACGCCACCAACATTGCTGTCTAACCATACAAGGCTTTGTCCTTAATAAGGACATCTCTGTATTACGGAAATTATCCTTGAATTTGGCATGACCAGGAGCTGAGTGCCCAGCACTGTGTGCAGAGGGGGAGTGAGGCACAGGGACCCTTGGATGGACAGCAGGCAGAGCCAGTACAAACATGTGGGAAGCCCCAAGACGGCAGGACATGTTTGCCAGCCACTGCAATCATCTTCCAAAAGGAGCTTAAAGGAGGCAGTTGCATACAGGGTGTGAGGAGCGAGAATTGGAGAGGGTGCACACTCACATGCCTGCAGCCTCACCACCCCCAGTACTAGAATAAAAGCAAAGCCAGTTCTGTCCCAGTCTGTGCTTACTGGTATCAACAGCAAATCCAAGGGGTAGCCTTGCTTCTGCCGCTTTACTCTGAGGGAATAGGGCTGTTCTGGCTGCCTTCTTGTTAATTAAACATTTTTTCCTACAAATAAAATTATTAGCATCTCTCTGTTTTGATCCCCACAGAGATCTGCGGTTCTCTCTCTGATTCAGCTATGTCATGTAAGTGCTCTGCCTGCTGGATACACTTACCCCATCTAAATATTAAGCACCCAACTTTTGTCCTAGGGGTGTCTTGCAGCAGTTCTAAAGTAGTAATTCTCCACCGTAGCCTTGCTTTGGGTAACCCATAAAATGTAATATCCTAGGTTAAGCTATTAGTGAGAATGAGGGAGTGTCTTCTGGTTTGCCGTAGCTGGCTAAACTGTTAAACCAACACACTACCTTGTCTTCTCTAAAATGTTCCTCCTTGCTAGTTCCCTCATGAAGGCTAATAACTTTGCATCTCTTTTCCTAGTAAAGCCTTCAACCCCACTGTTTCAATGAGCTTAGCTGGATTTTGCTGCTGGGGTCAGCTGCCAAACCTTGGAGGTGCCCAAGGTTGATGCTGTGAATGGTGCTGCCTCAAAAACCAAATGTGGACAAAGACTGCTTGCTGGGAGAAAACACAATTCCTTGAAACAGAGCACACAAGAACACCTTGAGCTTCTCCTAAGGATCCATAAAAGCGGTCTTGCAGCCAGTTGCTGTAAATGTATGGTGACTTATGGAAGCAAGGTCAATTTTCAGCATCAGAGGTTCTGACCGTGTGTAGGGGAAGGCCATGAAGTGTATTTTTTTATCTTGAAACTACTGGGAGAATACAGTAATTGTAAAGATTATGTTATCAGCCTACAGGAACTTTACTAACCCAACTTCCAGTAACTTCTAATCTCCACCAAGTCCTATCTGAATTCTTGAAATGCTGCTCTTAAGTAACACTGACTTAAAAGAAAAACCAGCCTCCCACTGTCGCTTATTACAGTGTACTGTAACTATATTTAAAGGCAACTCACCTCTCTAGGTGAGGAAGAATTTAGAACTTTTAATATTTGTGAAGCAATGATGTTCTAACCTGGAACCCATCATTTGCTATTGCTTACAAATGGTGAAACAATGAATGACCACAGCATCCTCTGCTTTGGAGCACCAAGAGAAGTAGGAAAGCTTTGCTTTTGTCAGTGTAGTATTACTGTTTCTTCCAAGGCAAGTACTGGGAAAATTTGCAGGTGACAGCAAGCAAAGTGAGGTGTTTATTTTTCTGTATTCTCAGATATGAAAAAGGTGACACTTCTATTTATCTCTGTCAGGTATGAATGGGTTTATTGTAGGAACTCCTTGCCTAAGGGTACTGTGGATAGTAAAGGTTTCCATAGGTTCAGAAAGTGTCTGGACTGAATAATGAAGAAAAAATTTCAAAGAGCTATGAAACACAAAGACATCAATTCTGCCTCAGGGTGTCCTTGAGCGCAAATCACTGGAAGCTACTAGATTATGACGTTAGTGATGTACTATTACATACTGCCACCTTCTTGTATCTTCTCCTTTGCATGCATTACTGGCCACAGTTGGAGACAGACTACTAGATTTGAGGGGACCTTTTGTCTGATTTGGTAGAGACACTTCTACCTTCTTATGCTTTTTTTGGATGTTTCTGATTTAAATTAGACATGCAGAAGACAGCAGTGAAGCCCTATTTTGTCTGTGCCATAGTAACAGGCTAGAAATTTTGCAGCGCCTGTGCCAAATTTAGTGACATTGGTATGATGTACTTATGTACAAGTATAAAGGCTATCATATTTAAACACAGCTCTTGCTCATGAGCTCCCACCTGTGCACCAGTCAGTAAGGATGGGTGATAGGCTCAAAACCAGCTGGGATCATGCTAGTGACATCCTGTGCATCTCTGTCTTGAAAACTTCCTCAGCTGTCCTGCACACAAGCTCTGAACTGCCTGAGCCACAGATGTTAGCCACAGCATATCTACCCTCCATACTGTCACACAATCTTGGTTTGAAGACCTACAGGGCACAGATCACATGGAAAGCTGTTTCTGAGGTTCATTATTTCCTCTGTCAGAAATGAGCAATGTGGTTCTTATCTGAATTTGTCAAACACTAGTTTCCAGCCACCAGATCTGATTTTACTTTTGCTGCTTGGAAGAAAGAATAATCTCCTTTCAGAAATGCGTTTCTATGAAGGCATTGCTGGGTCTGATGAATGGCCTTTTGACCATCTCTTTAGTAAACCAAGCGGGGGTTATGGATCCGTGATGGAAAGTAATGAAGTCATTTCAGGTTACTGATGACTGCTCAGCAGCTGAGATGCAGCAATGAATTGGGCTTGTGCTGTGAGCTTGCTGCAAGCAGAAAGGATACATGCATGCATAAGTCGCCATGAACTGTATTTTGTTTGGCAATTGGAGCAGCGGAAGAGGTCAACCCAGTCAATCAGCAGTAACTTTTAAAGATGTGGCAACCCCCTTTTTTGCATGTGTGTCTGAGCCCTGAGCTAATTTATCCCCTCTGTGCACATTCAGTGCCTCATCACAAAGCTCGAGGGAGTGAAGGGGCTTGTTTTTTAGTGTCAAAGTAAAGAGACATGAAGGGCAGTGAATGGTTTGCACACTGTTGTGTAGCCCCTGGCCACAATTTCAGTTTGAAAGCAAGCCAGAAGATTTGTACCACTGGGACCTCTTGGGACCTTTATTTGGGGCTCAGAGAGAAATTCCAGACGGCCCCCACAGTATGACTTTCCTCAGTCCTTCAAAAGGACTTGCTTTGTAATTAAATTATTATACCTAGCAGCAATTTCCTCCTGCTTGCAATTTAGTTCATATTAAATTTATCTTATTTTTGCCTGCATGAACTTGGGAATCTTGTTTTTAACTGACTAATTTAGATAGATCAAGAGATAAGGTTCTTGTGGAAGTAGGCACCCGAAGGCTTCAAACTTCTCATGTGGAATCACTGCATCAGCCCAGGAGCAGGGTAGTGAGGGTAGGGAAATATTCCTTCCTGCAGTTTATCAAGAGCATCTTGGGATCAGGGTAGCTGATTATTCATGCTAAACACTCCTGGAAGTTCTTGTGAATGCAGACTTTATAAACATAGAAAAGCTATGTGTTATAACCATAGCATTTTCTGAGTCCCGTAGTTCACCAGTTTGGAGCAAGTTGGGTTTTTTTGGAGCCTGACCTGATCCAAAGCCTGTGGAAGTCAGTGAAAAACCTCCAAAGAGACTCCTGGCTTTAAGTCAAGGGATTAAGTTGTATGTCTTAGCACCATAGTATATTATTGCACTAAATAGCTTATTAAGATTAAAAATGGGATTAGGCATTACCATCAATGAATGCAAAGAGGTCACATGGCTGGGATAAAGCTGCAAAGCTTTTTTCTGCTTTTCAGAGAAACAGACTCAGACTGGAGCCAAGAAAAAAAATTATGTACCGTAGCATCACATAATATGTGGTACATCTTGTATCTTCCAAAGTGGAGAAAACTGGTGCTACAGGTAGGAAGTGGAACTAAAATCTTATTGTTTTTTTCCAAGAAGTAGTTCCTGCTGATCAGTGAAATGAAAATGTCTCATGTACTTCCATGCTGTTTCTTTTGAGCCTTAGATATTAGCGCTTTTTAATATTTATTTTCCTAATGAGGTTTTGATTGAAGTTGTTCCCTTAGTCCCTAGAGAATCAGCAAAGGACCCCTGGTGCTGCAGGGAAGAAAGCTTCAGAGCAGAGGAGAGGAGAGGAGAGGAGAGGAGAGGAGAGGAGAGGAGAGGAGAGGAGAGGAGACCTGGGCCATCTGCTGTCAGTGGGAGCAGATGGAAGAGGTAAAAGGCTTTCCTGAAGGGCATTGTCTGGCAGAAAAGAAATGCGAAGCACACGGGAGGGAGGAGGCAGAAATGGGAGGAAAGAGGGGCAGGGGGAAAGATGGAGAGGGGAAGCAGACAGTGTAGTGCCAGGGACCATGATGGGGACACACAGTTGATGTGTGGGGGTCAGGCCCCTGTACCTCAGCTCGATGAAGGGCTGCTGCTTACTGCGCATGTGTCCGCACTGCACAGCAAGTGGGAAGCTCTTGCTGCTAACTTTGCTACTTTGCTCTCTGATGGTGAAGCAGTCCTGTGGCAGCAGGAGGTCCCTTGGGCTGTCTGGCACTTGCTGAGGGTGAAGGGCAGGTACAGCTGCCTTTCCCAGAGGGCTGCCTTGGTGCCAACAGGGGTGTAGGCCTGAGCCAGTGCTCTCTTCTCTCTCTCTCTTTTTTTTTTTTTTTTTTTGTTTTGTTTTGTTTTGTTTCCACAGAGAAATAATAACTCCTGACAGGTAACAGGGAGCAGTGATGACAGGTCAGCTCAGATGGTTTAGTTTGCCCTGATTTTGATTTTAGCTGGGGTAGAGTTAATTTTCTTCCTAGTAGCTGGTAGAGTGCTGTGTTTTGGATTTAGTATAAGAATAATGTTGATAACACCCTGATGTTTTAGTTGTTGCTAAGTGATGCTTACTCTAAGTCAAGGAGTTTTCAGCTTCTCATGCTCTGCCAGGTGCACAAGAAGCTGGGAGGGGACACAGCTGGGATGGGTGACCCAAAGCAGCCAAAGGGATATTCCATACCATATGACGTCATGCTCAGTATGTAAGCTGGGGGGACTTGGCCAGGGGGCAGTGACCACTGCTCTGGGATGGTCTGGTCATCGGTCGGCAGGTGGTGAGCAATTGCATTGTGCATCACTTGCTTTGTATATTATTATTATTATTATTACTACTACTATACTTTATTGTATTTCTATTATTAAACTGTTCTTAAGACAACCCATGGGTTTTCTCACTTTTGCTCTTCTGAGTCTCTCCCCCATCCCTCCAAGGGGGGGAGTGAGAGAGTGGCTCTCTGGTGCTTAGTTGCTGGTTGGGGTTAAACCATTACTTTCTTCCATCATATTAATGTGTTTCTATTTCTTCACTGGTTTGTGTTCTGTAACTGGAAATGTACAGATGGCTGCTAAACAGAGTCACCTGTGTATTTAACTTTGATATTGTAATGACTGAGCATAAATTTTATATGAAAACCGAATTTATATCGGTTTATATCACTGCTTGAGAGAAAGCAGTGATAACGATGGCCCAGTATGACTGCCCTGCCTCCTGCAGGAACTACGCCTGATCCATGCCAGATGTTCTCTGCAGGGGATTCTTGGATGCTTTCTACACTCTAGTCACAAATGTCCTAAGTAACAGAGCCTTCCCACTTCCCATGGGACAAGAGGCCAACTTTCCCAACGAAGGCATCTTTTAGGACTTCTAGATTACAGCTACTTAAAATTTTGTGGTCTTGTTATGTTCAGATAGATTTTCCTTGGGTCATCCTGGCTAATATTTGTCCTTCTTTCTTATCTATACCCTATAGCTACCTCCAGGTGGGAATTACAACTCCACCTGGCTGTTTCAGGGGACTGTGCATGCTGGAGCAAATTCCCTGCTGCCTGTGGAGTCCTTACTCCTCCTTTCTTCATTTTTCTATCTCTGTGTTTCTTTCCTCTCTCTCCCCTTTCTATGTTAGCTTGAAATGCTTAAGAGTTTATCAGCCTTTGTCCTCAACATGCCTAGAACAGAATGCAGCTTTCTGCATGGGGGTGCAAAAGTGTTAAGTTCCTCTCAGGTTTCCCATAATATAGGTCCTTGTGGTACTATTTCTGTATTAGCAGATTTAGTCCAAAATTGCTTCATTTGCTGACCATATTTAATTCCAATTTCATTGCTGACTTGCCTTCCCCTTGTTCTTGTCTAGGAATGGAGCTTACCAAATCTTCTCCTACTTTAAGATTTGTGTTTGAAAGGACTGTTCCCTGATGTCTCCATCTGCGCGTTCCTCGTCCCTACTGTCTATATGTGACCTGGCCATGTACTGACATTTTCAAGACTGTTTGTGCTGCATCTCCACTGTCCCCTCCTTGTTATTGAAGTTTAGTATCCACAGGCTGGAATAACACACTGACTTGGAGATCAGTATTATTACTGATTCATTAGTTCCCAGTGATGTATTTACAAAGTGCCTAGCATGGGAAGACCTTGATCCCAATGAGGGGTTTTGGTAACACTGCAGTTCCTAAAGCCAGATGTAGAACTACTTGTTGTTTCCCATGCGGTTGGCCTGCTGTTATTTTTCTTCCTTTACTTTCTGACCTGTAGCCAGCTCCTCTGGTGCAGGCAGACGCAAGCTTGCTATGACTGTTGACAGCAGCTGCCTGGATGGTAAGGTGGCTGTCTGGTGTACAGGTTCAGCTTGTATCCAGCTGACTACAGGCCAGCTAGCATGTGAGATTAGCCGATGAGCTTGCTTTCTCCTTGTGTCTAGAGAAACCAATGTGGAGTTTTGATAAGCAATGTGAGTTCATGCCTCAGGTCACAGGGGCAGAAACCTCTGTATGGTGAGGAACTGGCCCTGTCTTCCATCTCTCTATAGCCTGCTGTGCCCCTTTTCTCCTTCTGTAAACGTGCAAAGGTCATACTTCCAAGGGATGTGTGCTAACAGCCTACCTTGGAAGGGTGTTAACAGTCCTGGGATTTCCATCTTTTACTCCTTCTGATGTCCTAACCAGATGTGAGGGCAAACAAAACACGGGTTATTGAGTTCTTCTTATGGGTCTTCTCCTGATAACACAAGTTACAGATTCTCCCACTGATTTTATTCCTGGTTGCCTACCCTGTCACCTGTGGTTACATGGCCATTGTGGTGTCAGTCTGGAGCAACCCTTGCTCCCACATTTTGATGTCCAAGCTCTCTTTCTTCCTGAATGGTTGTGCTGCTTCAGCCACTGTCTCCCAGATGGAGCAAGGCCTTTTGTAAGGGAAAAAGTTCAGCTTGCTAAGTGGATGCCCCTTCTAGATAATGTGGGTGCTTTTCTTCAGTACCATGACAGGCTTGGAGCTCCTGCAAGTACTCCTTGTCCACCTGCCATAACCTGTCTGACATGGTCAGCAGGGTAGAGCCAGGTATACTGCTTTGGTAGGCAGCTCACAGAGCAGGGGTGTCATCACATTGCTGCTTCACGCTCTTCAAATTCTTGAGAGACCAAGCTCTCCATGTTCTCCCTGACCAAGCTCACAGGGTACCAGAAGTCTTCTCCACACCCAGTGTGCCCTGACTAAAGTCATACTCTTAATGGGTAATGTAGTTCATCTGTTTGTGTCATATCCTTGGTCTTCCCAGCCATCTGGATAGCCTGGTGTATGTTGTATATGTGGTGGTGATTCCTATGCTCAGCCTCAGGAATGTGAGATGCCCTCAGAAAATGCCAGAGACAAGAAAGTGTTTGAAAATGCCTGAAGGCAATGAGCCTTCCTAGTGAAAGTATCCATTTCATCCAGCAGGTGCAGCAAGAGCCAAAAATCTTAGAAGCACAAAATCATAGAATGCCCTGAGTTGGAAGGGACCCACAAGGATCATCAAGTCCAACTTCTTTACCTGCACAGGACAACCCCAAATTTTACGCAATATCTCTGAGGGCATTGTCCAAGTGCTTCTTGAATCTCATCAGGCTTGGTGCAGTGATTGCCTCCCTGGGGAGCCTGTTCCAGTGCTCCACCACCCTCTGGGTGAAGAAGCTTTTTCTAATATCCAACCTAAACCTCACCTGGCCCATCTTCCTGCCATTCCTTCAGGTCCTATCATTGGTCTCTAGAAAGAAGAGATCAGCGCCTGCCCCCCCCCCCCCCCCCCTTGTAAGTAAGCTGTAGACCACAATGAGGTCTCCCCTCAGACTCCTCTTCTCCAGGCTGAACAAACCAAGTGACTTTAGCCGCTCCTTGTACGGTTTCTCCTTTAAACCCTTCATCAGCTTTGTGGCCCTCCTCTGGACACCCTCTAGTAGCTTTATATCCTTAATGTACTGTGGCGCCCAAAACTGCACACAGCACTCGAGGTGAGGCCACACCAGCGCAGAGCAGCGCGGGACAATCCCCTCCCTCACTGGCTGCAATGCAGTGCTTGATGTACTCCAGGACACAGCTGGCCCTCTTGGCTGCCAAGGCACACTGTTGGCTCATGTTCAACTTGCCTTTGACCAGAACCTCCAGGGCCCTCTCTGTGGGGCAGCTCTCCAGCCTCTCGTTCCCCAGTCTGTATGTACATCCAGGGTTGCTGTGCCTGGCTGCAAAATCTGGCACGTGCCCTTGCTGCAAAATCTGGGACTTGCCCTTGTTAAACTTCATATGGCTGGTGATTGCCCAGCTCTCCAGTCTGTCCAGATCTCTTTGCAGGGCCTCTCTGCCCTCAAGAGTGTCAACAGCTCCTCCCAATTTTGTGTTGTCAGCAAACTTAATTAGTGTTCCTTCAAGTCCTGCATCCAGGACATTTACAAAGATCCCTAGATCTTACTGTCTGAGTGAGACTACTCTCGGAGAGAGACTCCCTAATAAGTACTCATAGCTGCAACCACAACCAATGACAGCTGTATTTTAAACACCAATACATAATCTTAAGTACTCTGAAATAATCGGGTACTGGAGACCTAAAGGTCATGGATACTCTTGACATTATTTTTCTAACTCTGGAGATCCCATATATAAAATAGAAAAATGCCCCACAAAACACACAGGGATATTGTCCGGGTACATATGTTGGTCCATGCCATATTGCTCAATACCAAAGGAGAATGTGATAGTGGCTTGATACTGAGAGAGATTCTGATTTGCAAACTTTCGGAGGATGGGAATTTTGCATTAAGCATCTTCACATCTCATGAAGAACCCAACTTACACTGAAGGTTTTTATTTTTAAATTGGGATTCCTGAATTGATTTAGATATACTGGGGGAGGAAAAGCAAGACAAGTGCTTCTCACTTTTCTCCAGGTTCATTCTTCTTTTCTTGCTGAGATTTAGGCTTACTTAACTTTCTTACTACAGCCAGAAACTGAGGTCAGTGAGGATGAGGCTCAACTTTGAGGGCACTCTGGGCATGATATAAAATTTTCCAAGCATCAGCTAAACCCAGCTTTAAAGTTGGTGCTATTAAATAGTACTAACCATGTGAAAGGATGTTTCTCTGGCTTTCAAAGTGCTGTTGGGAAAGGATTTGTAAAAAGCACCCCCAAAATGACTCCCAGATAACTCAAATTTGTGTCTCACAGGATAGAGAGCATTCAAAGACAAAAGACTCTCGACACTCAGCGATGAGGTGCAAGAAAAAAGTTCAAGAGATGGCACAAAAGAAAACACTGAGGCTGAAATCTGGCAGTATACACCAATAGGCAATTGAACATGACCAACTTGAAATCCCTATAAGAGTTTAGAAAGTTCAGCAACAACAAGAAGAAAAAGGAGATTAGCATTTGCAGCACTATCTTGGAGTCATAGCAATGAGAAGGGACTAAGTGGCATTCACGTCTCAGTCATTTATTCCTATGGGGTAGAAACATGCCAACACTCAGTTGTATAAGAAGTCCCAAGACATAACTGGCCAAAGACTTCAGCCCTAAG
The DNA here is from genome assembly GCF_963921805.1 of Phalacrocorax carbo. Lineage (NCBI taxonomy): Eukaryota > Metazoa > Chordata > Aves > Suliformes > Phalacrocoracidae > Phalacrocorax > Phalacrocorax carbo. Next base: position 53,909,913 of record NC_087513.1, read on the forward strand.
GAAAACATGTGCACCACTCCTGGGAGAATACACCAGTCATCCCTCAGGAAAAACTGCTTCTCAGATGACATTACAGTTAGTCTTTATTGTCTATTGTTTGGAGATAAATAGCTGTTTTTCTCTCATGAGGGGTGGTGAGGGGCTTTCAGAGCTTTCCTAAGGAAATTATTTTAGAATGAAAAGCTAAGTCATCACCCATTCTCTGGGTATATTTCGTAAGCAATTCAGACTTCATTCTTAGGATTTTTAAAATATTTTTTTATTCATTTTTGTTGCTTTTGACTTGTTTTTATAGTAAAAGAACAAAGAATAACATATTACAATGTACGCAGACTGAAGTCCTTCAACAAGCTACTTTAACACATTTGCTTTCTTGCACCATAGCCATCTCTTACTCTTTGAAAAACTGAAGTTTCAGCAGTTATAGCTCATTAGAAAAACCCCAGAACCTCAGACAAAACAACAGTGACAATGTTTAAAGACTCCTAAATCTCAAAATTCCTTACAAGTAAAGGAACAAATGTAATCCCTATTAATGAATAGAAATTATTTTTAAAGTAACTAACAAACTGTGTTGACTCAAAACATCTTCTGACACAGCTCATCAGCCAGGCATGAGGGCTGGGGTATGCGTGCATTTCTGTTGGACACCTCTAGGAAGGAGAGCAGAGTAGCTCTCTGGTGGGAGCAGCGGTTATGGCAGTCGGGTGTGACACTAAACCAGGACCCTCCTGTTTGCTGAAATGCTTCAGTCCCTGGACTAATGAAAACTTTTGCTTTTGCCCCAGTGTTTTCTGACAGAGGATCTCACTATCTTTGGACTGCTTTCCCATGGCCTGGGATGAAAAGGGAGCAAAAGGACTAATTCAAAGGCTCTCCTCTTGTTCTCCTGCTTAAAAAAAAAAGTGAAAATTCAATTATAATAGAGGCAGCCAGCTTGCAGGATTCAAAACAGGATCCAGCGGGTCTTTTCCCTGATAGAAGAGGACAGAGTGAAAAGGTGGAATAAGGATCACATGCTACAGGATGGTGTAATATGCGGGAAAGCACAAGACCATTGACATAGCAACATTCACATTTAACCACAGAAGGAGAGGGCTAGCACATGAGCTTGAAAAAAATGATGTCAGTCCCCTACAGTAAAAGCTAAATAAAACGTCATTAACGTAAAGAACACTTAGGGGAAAAAAGAAAAGCCTTAAAAGGTGAGAAAGGCGGGAGATATTAGATGTAAGGGGGAAGGACAGACTGCCCCTGCCCAAGGAAATAGCTGTGTGCCGCAATTAGCTAAATGGTACATGACTCCTGTACTGTGATTGTGTTGCAGTTCTGAACCGCTCATTGGTTTACTGCTGTTCCTAATGGCAGGAGTGCTGAATAATAAAAGCTGTACTCTGGACTGCCAACAGGAATTTCCTTTAGCTTTTGGTGCTGAAGCTATATTTTAAATGAAAACTGCCAGCTTTTATTTCTGGAATAACAGTAGCAGATAACTATAGCACAGCCATGGATTTATAGCAATGCTTTATGCGTGGGGATCGATCTTTTAGGCAGGATTTTCTCTCCTCTCCACAACCACTCCTTGCTCTGAGGAACATGTTCAGCATAGGAAAGATAAGATGGGGGGAGGCAGTTCTTATGCAATGAGGCTTGTCAAGCTAAAGGCAATGATTAAAAATGCTATCTCCTCATATGAATATTATGTAGCTACAACACAGCTTGCTCATTGCCTCCAAAAAAACCCCACCTTCCTTAATGCCAGGACAGCAGGGAATTTCAGTGCCTTCCCTGAGCATTTAAGTGCTTATGAGTGCCTCACAACTCACCAGCACTCAGGCTGCCAGAGACCAGGAGACACAAATCAATAGGGTTAAGTGGATTCGCTTTGTGCTTGCCTGCATATACATATCCTAACCTCCCCCTGCCTCCCCACCTGCTCTGCTGTTATCTCTCTCCGGGGAACCACCATTTGCCTGCTTGTCCAGACAAGCTCCAGAGCTTGAAGTTGCCAGAGGGTGAAGCGAAAAGCCTTTCTGCTGATGGGGGGGGAAGGAGGGTGAAAGATGACTTGCCCCATGCTAAATACAGCGAAGAGGGAACAACCATTGCAATACCATCTACTGCTAGATGAGGCAGGATTGCTGTCACTGTCTGGTGGCAGATCGTAATGATTCTCTGTCTTCTTAACAGGCAGAAAACATGTCCTGGGGAGTGAATGCCTCATGCATGGGCCTGGGAACAGTGCTAGTGTCACACGGGGGCCTCCCATCGAAGGAGAGGAAGCACAATGTCATTTGGAGTGTTGCTTCTTCGTAATTGCAACCACTCAGGAGCACAAAAGGAATTAATAGTAGGATTAATTCACTTAGCCATTGATCTCAGCCACATGCATTTTCATTTAACATTATTAGAACATCCAGAGTCTCATGGCGCATAGCTGGTGGTCAGTAGAGCAGAGACAACATTTCCAAGCCTTTTTCCCCTCTTGCTGATGAGGTAAATCTTAGCAGCAGATTTCTTATGGTGAACACCTGGGGAAGGGTCTCCTACATAAAAACGTCTGGACTGGTGACTCTGATCCTGTCCTCTACAGATACATTCTCAGCAACTATGTGGTGGTCCAGATAACATAGGGACATACCCATGGAAATCTTGTATAGAAAGCTGTCAGAGAGGGACAGAATCAAGAAGAATGGGCTTGATATAATTAGGTCTGGACATACATGCACAGCCATGCACACAATATCTCAGCTAACCAGGGGAAAAGTTAGCCAGGGGAAATGTTCAAATACAGCCTCCCCTTATCTCCATACACACGAAGATCTACGACAGTGGGAGAAGACAGGATATGGTACAGGGAGGCATTAAGACATTTTTAAGTAGATTCATCACACGGAGCATGAGGTCTGTTCAGGGTCCTGAATAACTTCTTTGCCAAATTAATCTGCAAAGGACTTTCTCATAACTAGCTCTTACAAAACCACCCTGCCCATGAGCAGGTGGTTGTAAGGGCCAAAAATAAATGCAAAGGTGATGAAGACCATGCTGGGATCTGTGGAGTCACCAGGTGACACCAGTAGAGATGCTGGCACCTTAGATGATCCCAAACTGGGCCAGCTCGTGCAGTTCCAGATGGCTGAAAGCTTCCCATGGGCAAATCACTGTGATATCTGCAAAAGAGAGAGAAAGAGAAATGGGTTCTGGTCACTGCACTTCTTGGGTTTGTTTTGTATTAATAGTAAGATTGATTTACTCAGGAAACATTAGAGATAGGAAGAGCAAGAAGAATGAGACTCCCTTTGAAGGTTAAATGAGCAGATGAGCTCTTCATATCTGTTACTACCTAGCAGACCAAACAAGACTGGAATATTTTATCTTGTGCCATCTTTCTCTGCGCAAAAGCAAACCAGCGTTTCCTATGGTCTCTTCAGTGACTATGTAGACTGGTGTGAAAATTCATCCTGGTTATGTAATTTCTCCTGTTCTTATAAACTGCCTGTAACCAAACTGTGATCTCCTTGAAGACATATGCAGTCTTAAATCGATGCTGAATGATTTGGTCTACAACATTCAGGATCTGTAACTCATTGATAGGTGCAGGTTTTATTCATACCTAAGAAGTTCTGACTGGCTACATCTCATCCAGTGTGTGTTTCTCAATTCCAGGCAGGTGCATAAAATTCTTAAAATTAGGATTCTGGTGATAACAAGAATGCTTAACCAGCTGGGATTTAGTTCCTGTGATTTTTGGTATTAATAGCTTAGCATTTGGCATTTCTTTGAGAACCTCATTCTGCTGAAATTCTTAGCCAGAGTATTAGCAGAAAACAAGCAAGCACATTTGCAGCCAAATGAAAGTATTCAGAAATTGAAGCATGCCTAAATAGCCTTTCTGTCTTGTAGTCTATGTAAGCATAAGCATGACCATGGCAGCTTGTGGAGGGAGTACCAGCCTTCTCTGGTGACCCTGAGAGCTGCAGAGAGGGCAGGAAAACAGAGAGGCCACCCCAGACAGTCCTCTCCTGTGCTGAAGCATAACTGCACTTGTGTTAAAGCAGGGCATGACAACAACATCCTGCAATGCTTACCTGTGCCCAGTCCCTCCATGCCTGGGATGTCATCTCCAAACCTAGGGCAGAAAAGAATAGGTGAGGGGTGAGTTTGGACCACCAGCACCCAGGAGAGGGGAGCTGCCCTGCACCCTAGCCAGGGAAGAAGTGTGGGCAGTCAGCAGATGAGAAGGAACAGCTTCAGATGGGAGAGCTGATTGCACCAGGGGCAGGGGGAAGCCTCCTGGGTCCTTGCCCAAGGGAATATGATACCGCAGGAGCCCAGCTTAGTGGGGAGCCACCCAACTAGCATGGTTTCTTTTCTTTCCAAAATGCTCTTACCCTTTTACTCCTTTTTTAGGAGGCTTGCTCTTGAACTGCCTTGTTTGTCTCTGCTTGAACTTGGGAGGCCCCTTGCGTGGTGTAGTGGGACCAGTTTGAGCATCTCCAGGGTTGAGGCTGGTGGCTGGGTTCTCACTCATTGCTGGGCTGCTGTATGTAGCAGGTGCACGCCTCTCTCAGATCCCTCTGTCTGTAAGATAATAGCAAGGACTGACTCAACACTCTGCTTATCATTTCTAGGTATCAGTAGTCAGGTGACAGAATTATGGGAAGTATAATTGTGACAGGATTAAAGATAAAGATATTAAACATACAGAAATATTGTAATGCATACAAAGTAAGCAGGATGGCACTGCCTTTCATCTGGCATGCTTGAATTAAGATGCCAAACAAAGGACACTCGAGTTAAGGACTTGAACTAAGGACAGGATATGACTACTAGGAGCCATGAAGCTACACTTAGGGCTTAGAGAAATATCTTATTCTTGGGAATCATCATGATATACTTCACCTGTTCTTATACTTGTGCCTAAGAAGTACCTTTTGGACACTGGTCTTGGTGGGATGCTGTGCTAGGTGGGCCCTTAGTCTGAGTGCAGCTCCAATTAGGGCCTCATATTTGTAAATACTGACCTTAGGGGAAATAGCACAGTATCTTTAAAAGATTGTAAAGAAGGCTAGGGAAGAGCATTGGACACTGTCTTTTTGACAGAAGTTAATTTCTTAGGATTTAGGAGGGCAAAGCCTGTAACTTTCCCCAGGATATGTCCATTTTGGTATTTTTGAGCATTATATTACATACATTGACCTCCTCTGCACCACACTGTAATTGAGACAAGCTCCACTCCACAGGAGCTAAATAGTTACGAGGGAGCAATTCTTGTGTAGGAGACATCTCTCTGGCCCTGGAGGGAAGAACTGCTGTACTCAGAGACCTTTCCTTCCTTCCCAAAGAGGACAGCAATAACTCTCACCAATGCCCAAGAGGGTGCTTCCAGCCCTTCATCAAAATTTTGTGCTAATTAGTATGCTAGAATGATCTGACCAAATGCATTTATGGAACACAAATAGTTGCCAACTTTTTTTCCCCTTTTTGAAGTCACGTTCTTCCCCATGACCATTACATAACCCCTATCTCCAGGTGTTTGTCCCTGTGCAGTCAGGCTGATGGAATCACTGATGGAATTAACTTCAGGATTTGGTACTAACAGCTAATCCCATTATGTCACCATAGTGCTCTGGCCTAATCCTCAACATTACCTGCAGTGACGCTCTGGACTTTTAATCTCAAAACTATAAATGCCATCAAAGATGGGTATTTTTTTTCTTAGTCTGAAGACAGTTTGTGTCTTTGACAGTCCTGAAATAGCCAGAGCGCTGGAAAGTAAAGCCTGAGATGCAAGGAGAAAGACCATCCAAGCAATCTTCCTGTGTCACTTCCACATCAATGCAAGGTTAAGAGCCATGTTTCTGTATCTCTGGCAGTCTGGGAATACTTCACCCCTGACATCTTTCTGTCTGTGCTGGCACTAGGATGGATCCTAATGATAGCACCTAGAGGCATGCTAGTTCTTCTGTTGCTTGTGGTCGGGCTCCTCTCTCAGCTGTAATATCCCGAGCAGGAGACTGGACAGGTTCCAGCAGCCCCAAATGGAGCAGCAGATGGTTGTGTCTGCAGCTGAAGGATGCACAGATGCTATTCCCCCGCCTGTAGCACAACGCTTCCTAAGCACACACTGTGCCCACAAACACAGGGACCAGCTCAAATCGTAGAAGTTACTTATTTGGCTGCCATCTGTGAAGCACCTGAACAACCACCCCATATTTACAGCTTTATCCTCACAGCATGGTGCCAGGACAGGCAGACACTGTCACCTTAATCTTTTACAGAATGGGAAAGGAAGTGCAGTGATTGGTATGTCCTGGGCAGCTGGGAGGAATGACAAAATCTTTTGACTCACAGTTTTTTAGGGCCAAACTGAGAGGTGAAGGCAGTTTGGCTCCAAACCAAAGAGAGAATTCGGTGCCTCACTGTTACACAGGACCAGTGAATAATTCAGATGGTAATGCCCTACAGAAAAATACTTTGCATTGTGAAACTGCCCCATGGCATGCCTGCTAATACCCCAAAGTATAGTATTATGTTTCCATGTCAGGAGCAGTTCTCACCAGTAGGGTGTCTGTCTCAGTGTGAGGTACCCCTCCTGAACTACAAGAGACACACATCCACTTCCAAGCACCTTCATTTCTTCTGACATGCCCAGATGCTTGGCTCCCCTCTCAAGGGCAACTCCCAAAAGTACAACAGAAGAAACAAACCAGCTAACAGATTTCCAGCCCTTTGGCCTGACATCCAAAAATTGTAAGAGGCAGCTGAAATCAGTCTCCAGGTGAGTTCCCAGCACAGTACCTTAGCCACAAAATGTCTTTCCACAAAAATGTCTTTGAGAGTCAACTCATGGCTCCTTGAGTCCATGCCTTGCCCCTGACCTTCACTCAATAGAGAAATAGTTAATGGGAAGACTCAGTCCTTACTGTTTCCCTTTCCCCCAATCTGAATTAGTCACATCCACCTGCCAGCTGCTTGATATCTGGGATTTGATAGGAAAAATAATCTGCCCAAGTCACACTTCATTCTCTCTCTCACCTGCATGAATTCAAGAAAGGGCACTCAATGAAGCTAAAAGGGACAATTCTGACCTTTTCCTTACCAACCTCCCACTACCTATTCTCCCATGCATCATTAAAAGAAAGGGCAGAGGACGGAAAGCAATCTTAATGCCACAGAACAGCCTCCATCTTGCAGCAGGAATCAAGCTGCCCTCCCACTAGTGAGATGGTGGGACTCACCTGCCATCACACACAAGGAAAGATGTCGCCATTCATGCTGGAGAGGGCCCTGTCCCACAGCAAGGGAGATGGCCCTGTTCCCATACCTCAAGAACCAGCTGCCCCTGCACATGCCAGACATGGGTGGGCAGGCGTCCCCAGGATCACAGATGCAAAAGAAACACCCACGGCAGCTTCCCAGGGAATTTCCCAGCCTTTCATCTCCCCATACCTGGGTACTTGGATAGTCCTTGGTACCACACCAAAGAGATGGCTTGACAAACGTTCAGCAAGACTAGGTCCCCTTCTCTAGCTCTCTGCAAGTGCTATGCTGCCTCACTCCAGGGCTTTCCAGGCTGTCGGAGCTCTTCTGCTGCCACTGGCACTGGGCTGCAGTTCCTGGGTGAGAGGTGATTGCTGCGGATGCAAAGGCTGTTGAGGAACAAGATGTTCTTCCATGCACTTTCTGTACCCCCTCCTCTGACAAGGTGTTACCTAATTGTCCCTGACAGCATTTCTGCTCAGTCCAAGACTTAATCCTCTGGGTAAGAACTTTGCTTGCGTCGGAATGATAATTATACCTAATACATGGTAATGGGCTTAGCTCAGTTGCGTCAGATATCCCACCTCTGGGTTGCTGGCCAGGTTAATCATCCTTCTTTTAGTTTTTTTTTTTTAACTTAAAGAGGCTTGAATACTTCTGTCAGTTGCTGACTCTTTAATCTGCCCCCTCCTTAACCTCTGATTCTCTATGGAAAATTTCCCTGACAAATAATGCAGATGCATCACTTGACCTTCTTCAGATGGATTCAGTGCAGGATCTCATCTTCCCCTGTCTGAAACTTTAAAAAATACAGGATTCTCCATGTGCACTTCTCTTTATGGTGCCTCAGAGGTGTCAGACACAGAACCCCCATGGGCCTTGGCCCTCCGTGCAGTGATATGCTGGGAGAAAATGGCACCCAGGAGGAAATACCCTTGTTTTCATTCCTTTTGATGGAGTTCTTGCATGCTCAGCTCTTGACCTCATGAGAACCACTAGCATCATTCCTGCAGCCAGGCTTTCTTCAGGTAATATTGTATCCAGTGTAAGATGCCTGTGAGGAGTCTCACAGTTCCAGTCTCAGTTGCTTGAGCTCGCTAATCACAGCGATGGAGAAAGTCCACACAGGTTCAGCCCTTTCTGGTTGTGTGTTTTACACAGAATCTCAGACCCTTCATTCTAGCAGCAGTTTTAAGACCAAGAACAAATGAAAGAGGATGCACTCTAAAAGACAGAAACTCATTTCAAGTGGAACTATATTCCCACAATTGCTTCCCAGGTGGGGATCATTGGAAAGACTATCCCAGTCGAAAGAAGAGATTCAGTAACGCTGGAGGTACAGCATCACACGGTATAAACTCCCCTCCAATGTGCCCTGCATTTATGGCTAGGCACCGGAGCAGGAAGCACCAGCTGTCTGTCCTGACCGGTCCTCAGGAGCACCCCTGGTGCTGCTCACACACAGGCTCATCCAGCCAGGGACACAAGCCAAGAGGGTGCTAGGGACTTCTGAATGAAGGGTGCCTGGCATGAGAAACAAAGCAGCCCTGTGAAGGGCAGAGCTGCTCACACAGCCAGGGATCTATGAGACAAACCACTGCTGAAGCACTTGCCATAATGTTAGAGGAAACAGAAAATGATGCACTAAGAAGCACAACTCCCTGTCTTAGCTACTGGGTCTCTTCACGCTCTCCAAGCACAAATGTCTGAATTTTTCCCCCATGGGATTTTATCAGGACTTTTCTCTCCTCCGAGTTTTGCAGCCAACCCTCTTTCATCCCCCTGCCACCCTCGTTGTTGCTTTGAGCTCCTGGGAAATACTTACAGTGCCAAGGGCTCCTCTTGCAAATCATTCAACTCCTGTTCTGCAGCCTGCATAGAAAGGGTCTCGAGGTGTCCTTTCTCCTCCAGATATACCCTGCCACCAGGTGACATCAGGGCACCAATCGTGGGCGGGCACCTGCACAGCGGGGGTGGGGGAGGCATGTGGGGAGCGCTGTGACCTCAATGCTCTGCAGGCACAGCGCCAGCAAGGTCTGGGGGAGCAGCACATGCAGGGAAGGGAGGAGTTGGTCCTAATCACCCCAGGTCCCTCCCCTCTGCTGGTGAACCGCGGAGAGGCTTCCAGCAAACTTCTCAGCTGTACTGCAGAGGCCAAGATGCACCTGACAGAGCTGTGCACGTGGTCAGCCCAGTGCTGAGACGGCCGAGCCTGCACAAGGGAGTCATAGGGAACACTGCTGAGATGCTGTGCAGGGCCCTGGTGGATATTTAACTGCATCCAGCAGATGGGATGGCAGGGGAAGGGGAAACCTTTGTGGTGCACATGGGTGGCTAGCCAGCGGTGTGGCTTGTCACCTCTGAGAGCTGAGGCACTGGGCTGATGGTGACAGCTAGGTCACAGCTGGGTACCAGTAGCATTGCTACTGTGAGGGGCTGTCTGAGAAAGGGAAGAGCTGGTGCCTCAGCCCAAACGCCAACACAACAAAACCCCTGTTTTATCAGGTGCTTTGTATCTCCAATGTGTTTTAATAGCCTGTTGTGACTGCCTGGGAGATCAGTGTCAGAGATGTGGAAAAACTGGGAGGAGTCTCAGGATGAAAAGACAAGGTCCAGAGCCCTGCTAGAAGGTGCTGGAAAGTCATCCTCATCCTCAGCTGCAGCAGCACCTCAGTCATGGACTGTAGGCCATCTGGCTCAAGGCATAACCACAGGGTTAACAATCCTCTGGGGTCTGTTGGCTCTGGTGAAGCACTGCTTACTTACCCATGCTGAGCATCCAGCTCACAACATGAGATTAGGGCTGGCAGGGCCGAAAATGGTCCTAGAGAAAGGAGCCATGTTAGGAGCGTCTGAGCATCGCAAGGGCAGAAGGAAGCCAAGGTGTGGGTTTGTGTAGTGATGGACAGGCTTTGTCTTTGGGTGAGGCTGGAGGAGGGGATTTTGGAGTAGCCAGGGGTGTAACTGCATGTGACCAAGAAAGGATAGGTTCTCTCTGACATGACAGACCCGCGCAGCAGGGACCAGTCCAGCACTGCTCTGGTGCTGAGCAAAAGCCCCACAACCAAGGCCTCTGGCCTTTCAGATGGCTGAAGTTAGATGAGATAAATCCCTCAGTGAGACTCTTAGCTTACATTTAAAAAATCAATAAGGTCCTACCCTTGAGTGGGCACAGAAGCTGGGAAGTAAATCCTAGTGCAGCCGAGGGGCTTTCAATCTAGCAGAAAAGCAGCAAACACACTTAAGAGTTCCCATGTGTTTGAGGATGATCACACAGCTTTCAGAGACTAGGCACAGGAAAGAGGACACGGACAGCATCATGTTGGCGTTGTCTCTTCCCTGTGATGACTAGAGCTTGTACACAAATGCACAGAGATTGATTGCACTCAGCAGCTCCTGACAGCAGAAGTGATTACTGTGGGCAGGGACCTGCTTGTGTGGATATAAAGAGGTGCAGCCTGCTGGCAGCAGACTCCACTCCCATCCCCGCTGCTCATTCCCATGCCTCCATCTGCTGCAGACAGGTTTCCAGGGGCTCCCCCTCCCCTTCTGCCTTCTTCTATGTAGGTAGAGTTGCTGGGGAAATCAGCTCTACAGCCTCCTACTCCTCTTTTCTGAACCTTAGAAAATTTACATTCTTTCAGGTTGTTTGTTTTCAAAACACCCCCTTTATTTTCCTGTTTCCCCAATGAAATCTGGCTCATTTCTCTTTAACGAAAGTGGACATGAGGGAAAAAAATTTCCATGGTGTCACATGAAGCTATTTTTTTGGCCAGGAAACTCCCTATATGGTCCCCCCTTATCATGTTCTTTCTTATCTCCCATGATTATCAGTCCATTTCCCCTCTCCTCCTCTCTCTCTCCCTTCCCCTCACAAAGCGGGTGGCATTTGCTTTGCGAGGATGCAGACGCACAGCTCCGTTGCAGAATGACAGGCACCAGCTTTGTGTCGGTGCCTGACTGCCACCCCAGATTGATCGTGAGTTCTGCCCAGGGACTGAGTACCTGATCCCTGCCCCTCTCTGCCCGTGCCTAGGCTCTTCCTCCCCTGGCCCCAGGAAAGCTTTCTGGGCCGCATCAGTTGCCACCCAGTCCAGTCCAGAGCTGCACCAGAAGCTATGGGGTCCAAGCAGCAGCAGAAGTGCAGCCCCTGTAGCCCCAAAGGAAAACCCACGAGCTTTGTTACCTCTGGCCGGATTATTCCCTATTCCAAGGAATCACTTAAAAAACATCTCCAAGGTTGCTGACCCTATTTATGAGCTGGTGTAGCCATGGTAACTGTAGTTATACCAGAAATAGCAGCTCACTTGGATGATAAAGAAAACACAAATTTACAAGACAGTGACTTTTCCAGGGGCTGGCTGAGCTCATGGGACTGTGGGAGGAAATCCCAGCCGAGGCACAGGCTCAGGGATGCAGCAGATGAGGACTGTGGCTGGCATGGGCCACAAAAACTCATGTGAAACATACCTCTATAAGCTTGTGCCAGGTGCTTGGGAGACTTTGTGCCTTGATAGACCTTTATCTTGCCACACAGACATATATAACTGGAAACAAGCAGGGAATTTCCCAGGTACCTGCATTTAAACCTTGGTTTCCTTCCTGCAGACAAGCAGCCTACAAGTGCCTCTGAATTCCTGGCAAGAGAAGAACAGTGGTGGGACCTGGATTTGGAATGAGATTGTCTATTTTTCTTGTAGAAGGTCAGTGAGGTTGTCACGTCAACAGCATTTTGGTGAGAAACTCAGTGTACCGAGGTGCCTGCAAAAGAAGATTCACATGCTGTGACCCTCCTTCCCTGATGTCCATCATGTTCCTAAGATGTCTGTTGTTTATGCTAGGGAAAAAAAAAAGAAACAGGTATAGAGGATTGGGCTTTGTCTGGCACAGATAGTTAGCTGTTTGAATATATGCAAGTCAGTCCATCAAAGATGCAGAGAAGAAGGCATCCTCATGGAGGGTTTTATTGCTCTTCCTTCAGGAAATTGTACACCACTATTCTGGTGTCAGGATTAAGCATCCGTAACAGGCTGCAATAAACCAGGTGTGCTGACTTTGGGAATCTATGCCTGCTGCTGGATACAATAGTTATGTTGAGTGTCTTCCAGCTCAGCCTGCAGAAGAGCCTGGTCTTGATTCTCATTTCCACTCATGCCCTGGAGGCTGCTGTGGCAATGGGAGAGCGGTTAAAGAGGCTGAGGTCTGTTTTTCCACTGCCAGGGCTCTAGAGAGAGATTTCCATGCTCAGTCTGGAGAAAAGGGTCCTTTGAGGAAACATAAATCAAGTCATAAAGTTTAGCTGAACTATGAGCCGTGGTGCTGTCTCTGTTAGAAAGTAGGTGGCACTGGGGACATGACTAAGTCTGCAAGCCAAATGGCCATTGCCAAGGCTTCTTCAGGAAAAATGGAGTCCCTGCTTTTCTCATTTAGTCAAGGGTGTGCAATTTGTGCATCTCAGAACATCATTACAGGCCCCAGGCTTTCAGGCACCAATGTTTTAGGACATGCTGGGACTTTTTGTAGCAGATGATGTAAAACCCGAGAGGCCTGTCACACACTTCATTAGTTACCAGAGTGTTACATTTTCTTCTGAGCAGTGAGCCTGGCCTTTCTTGGAACAGATAACCAAGCCTTACCATCTAATACCACAAGACTGTTATATTGGTATGATTTTATTAACTTACATGAACTTTTCCCTGGTTGGCATAAATAAAAGGAAAACCTCTCTTTTTTAGATAGCACTTTTCACCCACAGACCTCAAAGCACAGAGCTACATTTTCATAATCTCTATTTGTAAATATGGAAACTAAAGTACAGAGAGTTCATAGACCTGCAGATGAGACCCAGCCATCCAGAAATCTGCTGTGGGGACTGATGTGCTTGGCCATGCAGCACAGAAAGCTCAGTACTTTATAACTGCTTTGCGATTCATTGTTTAAGAGCATCCCCCTGCTCATTGCAGAGCTGTCCCATGAGAAAGCAGTAACATTAGTGAGCACTAATTTTGCTTAATGTCTGCATCCAGGCTGTTGGTAGTGCTGCAATGAGATGGAGTTTGTTAGATCATTTTAAAAAGCTTCCTCTGTTTCCTGTTTCATACTGCCCACAATTAAAATGCATGCTTTTTCTTTTATAAGATTAATTTTCTCCTGAATGCCATTTACAGAACATGCTCAACATTAATAATGTGAACCATGACCTAACATTTTTTCCTTTTTTTTTGATCAAACCCGGGTCGTTCATCTTGTTATTTGTGTGACTGCCAGAAAGCAGGGCATGTGGTTGCTCTTAAAAATGTACCTGAAGAACACAGTTTTCACAGTATTGTCTCAAGGGTCTTCCTTAGATTTTTCTTTTTCCATAATTGATTCCTTCTCTATGAATTACATGCCATATATCTATAAGTGATTAAATGATCCACTAGCACTCACTCAAATGATCACACATTGAACTAAACAGAGAAGTAACACTGCCTTGTTTAAAAAAAAAAAAGAGACTGCAAGAGGGTGTTTGTATTTAAATGGAAATCAGATAATTCCAGAGCTTTATTCGGTTTAAAACAGTGAAGCAAATGATTCATTGTCACTGGGCTAAGAAGAAGAAACTGTACACAAGTCAGCTCCAGATGTCTTCTTTCCTGACAGCTCCTTTTTCATCTTTTTTTCTGAACGATCAATTCTTTCTCCTTGGCAACCAGCAGCCCAATAAAGAAAGGCTCTTCTAAAACATTTTGGTAAAATGTTTCTTTCTTCTTCTTAAGGGGACACATCTCTTCCCATGGCTTTCACACCATGCTACAGACATACTTTTCTTTCCTCCTCCTACTAAATAAAAACACCACTGTGCAATCTCATTCAGTTCAGCTCTTTGCCACCGTTATTACATTTTTTTTTCATGTAACAGCTGAGGCTTTCAAACAGAAATGATTGCTTCTGGGGAGCATCTTGCACTCTCCTTGGGAACATTCAACTAATGGACAGAGGAGGCAGCTCTTCCTGCTCCATTATCTTGTCTCTTGGGTGGCTGCTCGCCTCCCAGGCACACGGATACTAAATGCTCTAGCTGCCATGCAATAGCAGATCCCTGGTGGAAATAACTGTGGCAGGGGAAAAGCCAGGGGATGAAAATGTGAATACCTTTTTTTTAAAAGTTTTCTCATTTTATTGCTCAGGTATATTGCCAGGTAATAAGCCTTCTGTTCTTCCCTCAGGGTCTTGCAAATGCATAGAGTTTAATGTTTTAATGGAGTTCTTTTATGGCCTTTCACTGGCAGATTCCAACCTTTCTTTTAATTTAGAGCCTCTACACTGTTGCTTTCCAGTGGAGCTACACACCTCAATAAAGTGAATTAGAACCTTTTACTGGGAGGCCCCTAAGGATATTTCTGTGCCAAGAACCTGGAACTGGAGCCCACTTCTGGGGTCCAGTCAAGCATCATACACACATCCTAGACTAAATGAACTGTTTAGAAGCTGGTATTGCACACTAAGCGGACGCATGTTGTGCAAAGGATGCCCTGACATTTTCATATACACAAAGATTTATTTGTGGCGTCCATAGCAGATGGCATACTTTGATTGTAATGGTGAAAGTTATTTCTAGAGAAAAAATAAACTAAAGAAGGAGTAAAGAGAGAAAATAAAAGGGGAAATTTTCCCCAGTGGCCAGCTGGGCAGTACAATGATGGGATCCCATAGAAGCATCTTCCTCTGAGGTCTTTCTACAGTGCAGCAGCTGATGACAATGAAAATGTTGAGGATGATGATTTCTTGCCATGCTTTCCTTTAGCAGCATGTACTTTTCATCAGGACCCACTTAAACTCCCTAATGCCTATTCCTGTTTGTGATTCTGTTAGCTCTGAGAAGAGAATGCGTGTTGCACATTCACTGCTGTTAAGCTTCTGTGAATATATATTATTGGATAATATTTACTGAGAACTTAAATAGCTGTTATCTGCTTTGTTGAGCACCATATTTGTTTTTCTTTTCTATGTACTAAGGCTTACAAAATGAGATAAAGAAGGAGAGGGAGAAGGGGCAATTCTCACATCATTGCTTTCCATGAGAATCCACCACAGTAATGCTGTGGGGGGTTTGCAGGGGCAGGGCCATGACAGCAACAATATGGGAACAGCACAAGTGCAATAAAGGAAAAATGTTGCCACAGAGATGCTGATAATTACTGCCTCATGGCTTCAGAGAGAGGTTATGTAGCAGCAAGCAGCATGCCCTGAGCACTGCCAAGGCTAAAGCTCGAAGGCACATAAGGCACCTAAGAGCTAGCAGGAGCCTGGACACAGCCTAACATGGAGCCATGAATTCCAGTATAAAATCAAGGTGTCTGTCTGTGTTTAGCACAAGCAAGGCGGGTTGCAGCTGGCAAGGGAGATTTCCTAAGTCCAGCAGAGGTGGAGAGGATGGCATAGCTCTCCTAATTTAGTCCCAGCTTCAGCTCTGAATGTTTTGAAGGAAAGGCACAACACAAGGAGGAGTGCTTGGATAAATACCTCCTAACACCCTGCCCAGTGATCAGCTTAGGGCTGAGATTTGGCCTTACATAACCACCTGTTTTCTGAGAGGTCCTAAAATAATCCAGTCCTCTTTCAAATCCTGCTCTGGTGGGTGACTTCTCTAGGACACCACCCCCTGCAAGGTGGTGTCTCCCACCATCACATTCACTGAGGGAGGGAGAGCAAAAGCTGCTTTCCTCCCCGCTGGGCTCTGGAGTACAGGGGGTGCAGAGAAGACATCCCTGATCCCCGGTGGCAGGGACCTTCTTCCCCTCACCCAGCACTGCACCCTCACTCTCCCTCTTCCACCCACTTAGCTCTCCCTCTCGTTTACTGGGCTGTTCTGTCCATCGTCAGCCTTTCTTAGGCTAACCTCTGAACGAAACTGGCTCTGTTTTGCCCCTACTCTCTCATCCCCAATGAAATCCTTTTCCTTTCTGCATCTTGCCGTTCCCCTCTCTCCCCCAGGGGAGTTAAGTCATCCAGAAGTGACATGTGAAGTCTTCACGCACCTTTAGGCTGGAAACGGGGGTTATGGGATTAGCACATTAACCGGTCTGAAAGCTGCTTAGACAAGCATTAAATCTCCAATCTTCTCTCCATCTTTCAAGGAAATCTCTTCTGGAGGAGCTGGAGAGATGGAGCACTCAGTCACGTTTTCTGAGGGTCAGCTCCTCGCCCAGCTCAAAGTTCTCCTGTGGCCAGGTGATGTGAAGGGATTGCCACGGGATCAGGGTGTGGGAAATCCAGCTAAAGCCTTATCAGGGGTTCTGTGGCTGCACCCCAAAGTGCCTGCTTCCTCCTTGCTCTCCATGCTGAATACTGTCTCCCTTGCCTGGTACTGTGTCTAGCTCCCATCCTTTTCCTCCCTTCCCACCCCATCGGCTTGCAGCACATTAAGAGGGGTGAGTGGCACTGAGTAGGAAGAATATGGGCACCATGCGTGCTAGGCTCAACAGGATCAGCCTTAGGATGCTTCCTTTGAAAGCAAATCCTGGGACACCTTGCACCTGCATTTCATTCACATGCAATTTATTCATGCTTCACAGGCTGCATCCCCGTTTATCCCGCTTAACTGGAAGACAGAGGAGGCAGTGCTGGGTTTGCCAAGGAGCTGGGTGGCAGCTGGTGATGCAATGAATGCCCCTCATATACCAGGGAAAGTGTCTGAGCTCCCTGACCTGTTACCTTCCCCCATGCTCCTCACCTTGGGACATCCACCTGGGGGACACCCACAGCCAGAACTGATGCTTACCTTGCAGCAGCTGTTGACGTGAATTTGCTCCACCGCGAGGGCATCTTCCCAGTGTATCACCCGAGTGTTCCCAGAGGCTGCAAAAAGCTCGAGGGGGAAGCAAAACTCCTGACAGTGACAGGATTCAACAACATTATTCATTAGAGAGTAATGTGAGTTAGTAACATTACGTACTGAGTTCAGTGCAAATGCAAATGAGAAGCTCCAAAACAAACCAGTACAGTAGCAAGAGCAGTAGAAAAAAATATTACACTATTGGGCCTCTTACAGTTATAAAAATTGATTCCCTGCCTGGGAAATTAGAAAGTTGTGGAATTAAAGAGTAGGAGAAAGTAAAGGATTCTAACAGGTGATGGTTTCCTGAATTAGTCGCTTCTGAAGACCATAAAATAGTTCCTTCCCTCAAACACAGCCTCTTCTGCAGAGCATGCAGATGACATTTAGCAGCATGCAGCAGCAACGTACCACCAATCTAGAAAATTCAAACCCAGAAATACTGGACAGCTTATGGCAGTAATCCAAACACAATAGAAAAAAAAAGAAGCTATACCTAATGTTTTTAATCTTAGACTTTTTAAGAAATCTCAAGATTTATTGGGTCCAATAAAGTGCTACAGAAGACACATGACTGTTAAGAGTAAAGGTTGTATAATTGAAGGATGTGCATTTAAAAATTTACATAAGGTTTTGGCTATTTATTTGACGTAAATTTAGACTAGGGGTTGATTGCATGTATTAGTGTGGTCAACTAATTGCACAACTAATTGTGGTCAGTGGTGCCAAAGTAAATAAAATCTAATAATAATAATATTTTAAGTAGAAAATATTTTTTTCCAACTAATTATACATTTGAAATGCTATCATTTCCTTTGCAATAAGGCAGGTACACTCTAGCTGCCTTCCTTGCCTCCTTCTGTCACAGACATAAGAATTGGCTGGGCTTGGACAACGTCTGCCAAGAGATGATCTTCATTGCATGGCATCAGTTTGTCGGAGATGAAATATGGGTAGGGATTTGCCTTCAGTGATGTTCTGCTCCAATGTGGTTCAAAATCTGCCTTTCTTCCAGCAGAACAGTGATGTGGTTCCCCAGCAGGATGTTGGATATGCTGACCCAAAGGATGGTACCTGGCTTCTAAGCTCCCATCTGCTCAGCATGGTGCATATCCAACATCTACAGCTCCTTCTCACCCCTGTCACCAATAGGAAGATGAAGCACAGAGCAATGACGTGATTCGTCCGTGATTACATACTGGCTAATTTCTAATACAGGAGTAAAATCTGCTTCTCCTGCATGCTAGGCAGACATGCCAGTATAGGCTGAGTGTACATACCTATGGTGGCACACAGCTATACAACCTTATACTTCTGTGCACATTTGTGGATCTACTGGTCTTGATGTATGCTCACACGCGTTTAGAAATAGTGTACAAATAGCGACACAAAGACACAGGCAGCCTGGTATTTATCTCCAACTTAAAAAAAAAGAAAGAAAGCTAAACCCTGCTGTCCTCCAGCAAAAATGATCATAATAATGCTAGAGTTATGATTGCACTGTTGTCTCTGTACATAGCCACTAAACCCAAGGAAATTTAAAGCCAAACCATAAGCTTGTTGGTAACCTCAGCCCACACATCCTCCCTGCCAAAAGGGTGTTCTGGTCTCCCAGTACAAATTAGGAAGTCTACTGAAGTCAGAGCGTTAGTCCAGACAGCACAGGAACCAAGAAAAGAAGTTAATGTACAAGACGCAGTGGCTTCTTAACAAGACCATTTCCTCAAAGCTCCCCATAATTAACACACCCAGCTCTTCACACCTTTCCCAGACCAGGACTGTTCACGTGAACAATTTGAGCCACCATAATGTGGCACTGCCATTGAAAGCATTTGCTATGTCCTTTCCCCATCCCTACCCCACACATCTTCTTCCCTTGTGCTGGCACAAGGATTTAGCCACATTTGGTCACTGTGAACAAGGATTGGGAAACCTATCTGGGTTTAAAACTCACTGGTATATGGTCGTGCATTTGCTTACATATTTTTGCCAGGTATGTTTTAAACTCAGCTCAGTGCTGTATTCAGCTCAGTTCTTTTGTGCTGGCCCACAGGGAGGGTGAGCGTAGGAGTGGAAAAGAGCAGCAGGAAAAAAAAAATAATTTCTCTTTGCAGTGAAGCTAATTCATGGAGGCTTAAAATGTTTCTACAGCCCCTGCTAAATGGAAATCCACTGCCAGCCAGACATATCTGTTTGTCCCTTAAAATGCATGAGGTCAGAATCAAAGTGCCACCCATAGCCTAAATGAAAGCAATGGTAAGCTGGGAAAATCAGCCCTTCTCGTCTGAGATCTGTCCATCCCTGAAGGAGAGACCTCTCACTCAGTTGTTTGCAACCTTTAAAAATTCAGGTACAATAAATGTTCTCTAATGGACATGCAGATCCAGGGCAGTGAATTGAAGCTCATTGACAATAGATTTGCGTTGCTTATTTTGCTTCTGCAAATGCATTAAGAGCAGTCTATCACTCATTGCAGATCCAGAATTGTTGGTTGCAGACCAATGTTCTAATTTGTTCTTCAATTCTGCACTGAGGATTGTGTGTGTGAAGGATTTATGTGACTGAAAAACTACGTGGGCACTCCATGAGTGGAAAACAAAAAGAAAATCTGCTGATATTTCAGAGGGGAAGTGGTGTAAAAATCTTTCTGATCATTTAAGCATCCCTAGGAAACGAGACCTTGTTCTTCCTGAGGTAGTTGATCTTTGAAACTGCTTTTGTGAAAATGGCTGGGAGTTAGGGACAATTCACTGATTAAGAACAGCAGGTAGCACCAGGAAAAATGAGGTACATCTGCTATGACCCCCGCTTGCACTCCCCCCATCTATGCAGGAATGCACTCAACCTGATTCTCCACTTATTTTAATCAACATAAATCAGGGCCAGCTTTTGAAATCGACCTTAATTACACCAGGAAGATAAACAAAATAGAAGCCAGGGGCTGAAAAAAAGGACACCCCCACCACCACCCAGCTTGCCGTCACAGCAGGATGCATCGAGAACGCGGAGTCCCGCATCTCTGGGGCCGGCCTCAGCCCCCCAGACAAAGCCCTGCGCACCTCTGCGCAAAAGGAGCGCAGCGCCGGGCGGGCGGGCGCGCAGACAAAGCGGGGCAGGCGGGCGGCGGAGCGCTGCAGCATGCGGGGCCGCGCAGGGCTGCCTCTGCGAGCGGGCTGGTGGTGGCGGTGCCGGCTGCGCCTTTTTTTTTTTTTTTTTTTTTTTTTGCGTGTTGAGTGTTATTTTTTTTTTTCTCTCTTCACCAACTTCCTTCCTGCTCCAACTGCCAAAGCTCAAAGCTGAGCGCTGAGAGCGGAGGAGGACCCCGGCCGCAGGCGCCGCGCAGCCGGTGAGTGCGAGCCCCGGCGAGGGGGGGACGGGGGGACCCGAGCAGGGGGACAGGAGCGGGCTCACCCCCGGCTCGTTCTCCCCTGGTGCCGCCCAACTTTGCGCCTTTGCTCCCGGCGGCTGCCTCTGTTGCCCAGCCTTGCCCGGGGAGACGGGCAGGGCCCTGCCTGCATCCGAGGGGGAAGTCGGACTCCGCGCTGCGATGGGGTGGAGGGGCAGAGGGAGGGGAGGCAGCCCCCGTTGTGGCGGGAGGGGCCCTGCGGGGTGACGACTAGTGTATCCCTGCAGAGGGGTACCTGGCGGTCCCCCGGGGTGGCTGGGCACTGGGCTCCCTTTCTGCCCTCGCACCCCAGGGGGGGTGGGATGGGGAGGCCGGGGACGCTGGTGGGGTCGGTGTGTTTCGCTCCTATCGCGGAAAATTGCTTCCTCCCTGCCAAACCCGCTTCCTGGATATAAGCCCTTGATCGGGGGTGGTTTGGGGGAGTGAATTTGATGCACAGAAGGAGAGCAAATAAAATGTTACCCCAGTGATATCTCTCTTTATGCCCCGTGGCAGCATGGAGGGGCAAGGAGGTGCCACCATCCACCATGTCTCCTGCCCGTTCCTGCTGCAGGTGCAGGGCAGCCACCCCCGGCGTAGGCAAAGCCCAGCTGAGAGATTCTGGCACCCCTCAGCAGGGCATGATTCCTCCTTTGCCTCCTGCAGCCACCTCCCTCTCTAGCAGGGGGTCCCTAGTGCTGCTCCTGCCCCTCTCCCTGCTGCTTTGTGGGTGCTGCCAGGCTTCAGAGGTGCAGGTGATGCACAACTGTGGCTTGGGGCTGCAGGAAGGGACATAAAATGTGCCAGGGCAGGGCACAAATCACCCAAATTTCTTCTTGCATAGAGCATTTATGGGGTTAATTTTCTCATTTTTAATGAGGATTGTGGCGTGAGGCCTTGAGGGTCTCCATCTTAACCCAGCCTCTGGCCTGACAGTGATAAAGTACCCCAGGGCCCCTGACTGTTGGGTACTGACATGCTCAGTCTGGGGAAGTGCTGGTGCTTGAGCCCAGTAGCGTATCTTAGGTTGCAGAGGGGACAAGTCCCAGAGCTGGAGCAAGTAGAGGTAGGGGCAGCTGAGATGTGAGCTTTCCTCTTGGTCACCTCCTCCCTGGGAATTTGGCAGGAAGGCAGGGTCAGGTCTACAACTTGGGGAGAAATGCCAGAATTGGGTCTGATCGGTGCCATCCTGAGAGGCATGTGAGCCCAGGGTTGTTCAGCCCAGACAGCATGGCTGGTGCTATTCCCCAGTGGGTTTTTTTCTGTTTGCAGAGCAGGCTGCCTGTCCACCTCCCTGGGAGGTTTTCAGAGCCTAAAAGCATGCCCCCTCAAGTGAGCCGCCCCCATGGGCTGGCAGAGAAAGTCTCTGAGGCATATGTGATGCAAAGGGAAGGTCTGAGGGATGGGGAACAATCAGCTGGTCCAGCCATGACTCTGCCTTTTCTCTGTGTGTGGCCAGAGATCTCTCTCTCCATTGCCTGGGTCTCTCCCTCTCCTGTGATAAACCACAAAACCTCCCTGTGGAGGATGGGGGTATACACGCAGCTCTGCTCTGTGGCGGTAGTAGTGGCAGATGCATGAGAGAGCTCAGGAGAGTGGAAATGACTCAGATCTGCAACTGGAGCCCAAGTGGAAGGCAAGACTTGGTGGTGGCTGCCGTGGATCATCATGTCCTCTTCCTGTGCCGAGTGTGGGATGGCACTGAGGGGGTTTGCGAGGCTTTGTGAGGTGACTGTGCCAGGGCTGCAGAGCAGTGGGACATGAGCAATCATTGCTTTCATGAGGGAGCTTCTAGTTTCCTTCTTCATGGGGACAAGCTCAAGGACCTTTCCTGTGGTATGTAGGTCCTTCACACTCCTAGGGCAAGGCATGAACTCAGCCAAGGTTATCCAGCTGCTGGGATGTGCTTTCTTTCCTGTCCATTTGAGTCGGGATCACCTTTTATTTCCCAGCTGCTTGCTCTGCACTAGTTCTTGACTCACCACAAAGTGCCATTGCAAAGTAGTCTTGCATCAGGGCTGTTGCCCATCAGCATGCTGGACTGAGTCTTGTTCCTGTGCTGCTCGGTCACTTTGTAACATGCCAAGATAGCCCTCCTTGATAGTTTTTTTTTGTCCACTGAAATTGCGCTGAGAGGTCTGCATATTACTCATTGCTGTGTGATTCCACTTGCTGGTTCACCCTGAATGGTTGCACGTATATATTTTGTATTTCCATTCTGTTTTGATGAATGAGAAAACTATCCTGGTAGCTCCCAATTTAACTTTTGGGAGCAGGGGCAAATGTTAAGTTCACAGCTGTGGAGAGGGATAAAGGCTTGCTTGGGAAATTGCAAATAAGCAGGCAAAAGGGGAATTTTTAGCAGGGGCAACCTCTGAGAAGGAGTTAATGTAAGGATAAGCTGAAGTGAACTGAATGGTCTGTGTAGCTTGACCAAATATCCTTGTTACCAAACAGCAAGGAATGGCTTGGCCATTTACGACAACCACCACTGCACCAGGGCACTGCTCTGTTTTAAAGCCTTTCTCTGAAGAGCGGGAAGGTGGCTAGGACCGTGCTGCTGGCTCTGCAAGGCAGGCAGCTGACTAAGGGGGACCTGGCACAGCACTGCTCACCTCTCCTGCCTTTGTCCCCTGTTCCCCATTCCCTGCCGTCTGCCTGGCTGCCGATCAGTTTCTCTCTCCCCACTCTGAGTCCCATTTGGGATGCCACCCAAGCAGCTTCGTTGCCCTCCTACATCCAGTGCCGTGTGTTCCAGCCATGCTGGCTGTGTGGCTGCGGGCTCCAGCTGTCCTGCCTCTCCCTTCCTAGAAGCCCCACTGATGCAGCGCAGGTACGCAGGGCTACTCTGCAGCCAGGCTGGCTGCGGTCATCATTGAGCTTCCTTCCTCAGCGGGAAGGAGACCTTATCGGTGTGTGAAGTGACCTGTTTCTGGGAGCAAGCACTGTGAATGCCGATAGATAGGCTGTAGCGGGTGTGTTTCCTTGAGGTCTTCGGCTAACTTGCTAATATAAGGGAGTTGCTGTCAGGTATTTTGATCTTTATGTGAAATGCTGCCTGACTGTGGCTTTTAACCCTTTATGAGAGGGTGAATGAAACCTCCGGCCTCGGCTTTATTCATGTCTGTGCGTGGCAGTGGCTCTTTGTGCAAGATAGCTGGCAAGCACTGAAACCTTGTATGGTGGCTTGTAACTGCAGGGTTGCTGGCCAGCAACCGTGCTGCAGAGTGGCTGTAAATCACTCCGGTTTCAGCCTCCGCTCCCGCACCCCCTCCTCGGAAGGGAAGAATGGTGTAGGTCTGCGTGTGCGCGTGGTGCCTGCAGGGAGAGGAGTGGGGGCAGAGGGGGATTGTGTTCGAGCCAGAATATCAGCACGGCAGTGTTGGGATTGCAGCTGATCACTGTCGCCATTTGCCTGTAACGATCCCGCTGTGTTCAGCACGGGGCAGGTGCCTGCCTGACCAGGGAACTGAACCATACTGTGCCCAGAACAAGTATCCCCAGGGACGCTACCCCCTTGTGAAGCAATCCCATTGACTGCCCCCTCCTCTGTTACCCAGACCAAGTGACCATGACTGAGAAGACCCAAGAACCTCATGTGGAGGAAGATGATGATGAGCTGGATGGGAAACTGAACTACAAACCTCCTCCCCAGAAAACACTGCAGGAGTTGCAAGAGTTGGACAAGGATGATGAAAGCCTCGCTAAGTACAAGAAGTCTCTGCTGGGAGATGGACCTGTGGTAGTAGGTAGGCTGGGGCATGCTGGTAGGAAGGGACTGGGGAGATGCATCACAATTGTGTGCTGTGGGGATGGGGCAAGGTGGCCTCAGAGAAGGAGGAGCTTATTTGACCAGGCACATTTGACCTTCTGGAGGACTGGGGATGGGCAGGTGGAGAGATGCATGTAAAGGAGGCAGGGAAAATGCACTGAGTGTTAGGTGTAAGGTTACTAGGGAGTGCTGGCACTGGAAAGGGACTTGTGGTGAGAGGTGTGTGGGCCTTGGAGGACTCATGAGGGGACCAGCCTATACTGAAAAACAGCTTTGCTGCTCAGAGTGATCTTAAGAGGGGAGCCTCCTGTAGTGGAAGAACCTCCTCTAGGTATTGGGATGGAGGCTGGAGGCGTCTATGTTTAAGGACTGCGGTAGATGCATGGTCCTGTTGTGCTAAGAGAAGCCTGGTGTTACTGGGTGTTTCATGAAGTGCAGTTTCTGTGTGGGAAAGCAACCCCATTTCTTCAGTGTCGTTCCCCACCCCCTGCATTTAATTTTGCAAGCTGACAGCTTCCTCTTGGCTTTCCTACCTGCAGATCCAACAGCTCCCAATGTGGTGGTCACTCGACTCACCCTGGTATGTGACTCTGCTCCAGGACCGATCACTATGGACCTTACAGGTAGGCAGAGATTCTGTCCTTGGGCACAAAAGGGAAAAAGCAAAGGCCCTGGCATGCTTCAAGTTGAAAGGGAGTTTGTCCTTGGGATGCTACAGTGGGGTTTTAGAGGAATTCTGAGGGCATCTTAGCCTTTTTTCTTATTTTAAGGTATACACATATGAAAAAGAGATGTAACTGAGAGTGTCAAGGGTCTAGGAGCTCCTGGGTTTCTCCTGGCTTCTTTTCCTACTTCCTTTCAATGAGACCTCACAAGCACAAGGCATGTGCATGCATTCGGGTAAAGAGCTGTTTTGAAACTTCAGAACCAAGCAATATTGCAGTTCCGGCTCTTGGGGACATGGGGAGAGAACCAGGCTTCACCTTATATGGGCTTTTCTGCAGAGAGAGGAAGCTGGGCCCGGAGGAGTGGAGAGGCTTCCTGTTCACCCAAAACCGCGCAGAGCCCTGCAGAGCTCAGGCACCCTCACAAGCTGGGCAGAAGCTGCGAAACATGCTCAGCTTGCCCCAGTCTGGGCTGGGCATGGAAAAAGAATGCACACACTTCTGCAGATGCCCAATAACGAGTCTGCGCATAAATGTCTTTGTGTATATGTGCCCAGACCTGTATCTGTTTAGTCATTATCTTTATAGATGTGGATGCAGTCACATATGTATGCCCAGGCATTTCTGTGTATGTGCTCTCACAGTGCAATTGCTTATACAGACCTCCATATATTCATTTTGCGGGTGTGCTGTCTTTTGAAGGGGTGCTTATCTCTGACATGAATTCCAGGCCCATCCCACTGTGCGCGGTCTCTTCTCGCTGTGACACCTCTAGCTAACAGCTTGATCCTCTCCTTACAGGTGACCTTGAAGCACTCAAGAAAGAGACCTTCATATTAAAGGAAGGAGTGGAATACAGAGTTAAGATCCACTTCAGAGTGAGTAGTTTTCCTTCTGGTTGCTTCTCATCAGTTGCTGAGGCCAGTCACTGGTAGTCTATCAGATAATTAGAGCCGGGCAGCATGCCTGCCCAAAGCCTGGGCCCTTGTAAAGACTCCATAGCTTTAGGTGTCATTCTACCCAACAAGGGACCAGGTCTTTCCAGGGAATTGCTTCGGCTTGCTCTCCTGTTGGAGAAAATTGCTTTCTGTCCACTCGCAGTAGGGAACAAGTGGTTTGGAAGTCAGATGGGTAGTTTGGGCTGAGTTTGGTTTGGCTTTTCAGCCACCAGAAAATCTTTACTTTACACAGAGTGGGAATGGATAGGGAGGAGTAGGAGATAATGGCTTTCCATGAAGTACTGGTTCAGTGTGCATTGCTGGGCTTTGTGTATGCATAAAAACGATTTAATACTGTAGTATTTGGCTGATGATACCAGAGTAGTTCTAAGTCATGATATACCCAAATGGGCTCACTTCTCTCCCTCTCTCATTAACCAGTGTGTCAGACACTACTTTTGTTTCCTGCTGAAAATGAAACTTGGCCACGCTGCAGTGTGGCATCCGGCGTTGAAGTGATCATCCCCTCATATTTACTGTAGGCAAAGCTGGCTTTGGCAGAGAAGGCAAAAAGGGATGGAGGATAGTTATGAAATGGAGGAGAGAAACTATTAATGTTATCAGTTCTGTAGGAAAATTTTCCGTTCTTCTCTGAGGCTTGGTTGCTGTCTCAGAGATGACTTTGTCCCCAGAGACACCTCCAGCTCTCCTTTGTGCTATGAAATTTTTCCATCTGTGTCTGAGCCCTGTTGACAGGAGATACCTGGAGCCAGACAAGTTATTCCAACTCCCTCCCTCAGTCCCAAGCATGGTGAAAGCTGGCACCATGTGAATTCTCCTCTGGGATGTAAAAGGATCTGCCTGTCTTGTTTCCAGATTGAGTAGTGCTGTGGGGAGGCAGTGTATGCTGGAGGGGGACAGCAAGGGATACATCCAAGCTATCCATGGGAAACGTGAGGAGAGATTATGGACAAAACTGTTCCTTTGTCTCTTGAGGAGAAACTTGTCAGCTCCCCACATAGCTTAGAGGGCAGTTGGGAGTGCTCAGCTAATCTTGCCCACCAATTTGTGCTGGAGGGATGACTCTAGTCACCCATATCTGGTTTTCAGTATGGAAATTATTAACTGGAACTCCCTGCTTCACTTCTCTTTGTCATCATCAGCCCATCTTGTAAAGCTGACTGATGTGCTCCAGTCATCTTCAAAGTCAGGGAAAGGATGGGGAAGTGCAGAAGATGTACATAGGATGCTGTAGGTCTCCACGTGCCTGTGGAGAAGTCATATAAGGACTCCCTACAATGTGTCCTGTGCTGAGCCTTTGAGAGTAGTAGTGTAGGATGCCAGGATGGGTATGTCTCTAAGGAAAG
The DNA here is from genome assembly GCF_963921805.1 of Phalacrocorax carbo. Lineage (NCBI taxonomy): Eukaryota > Metazoa > Chordata > Aves > Suliformes > Phalacrocoracidae > Phalacrocorax > Phalacrocorax carbo. The sequence continues at coordinate 53,937,123 of NC_087513.1, forward strand.
GGAAAACCAGCAGATACAGAACCAAAACCCTTCCCTTGATACTTACTTCTGGTCACTTCTTTCAGGTAAACAGGGATATTGTGTCGGGACTGAAATATGTGCAGCACACCTACCGGACAGGGGTGAAGGGTAAGAGACCTTTGTACCCTGCACACCAGTGTTCCTACCACCATGTTCCTGCAGCTCTGGGCTGGGATAGAGCCTCCCTTGGCCCCAAGGGCTCCTGCTGTGCCGCCACGTAGGAGGCGAGACCTCTCAGCAGAGTGCATTAGCCTGCACTCTGCATCACCCAGGACAACTATTTCCTGTTCCTATGCGAACTCAGTATGAGCCAGCTCTAGTATCTGTATGCTACACCACTGTCTGCAGCAGCAAAGTCCCCAGAGACTCTGTTTAGACAGTGCTTGCCACAGATTTCCTTGCCATGCAGAACTTTTCACCTCCCCCCTGTCCCCTGTAGAGTTGCTCAGCCCATGTGAAGCTTCCCACCCCCTGAAAGCTCTTCCAGATTCACTTGGTAAAATTCAGAGCTGCTCTACAAAGCTTCCTGCTATCTGCAGAGCCCTGTGTTTGCCCATGACCTCTCCACTTTGTGCAGTGCTGCCCTGCCTGGGCAAGGCAGAGAGAGGGAAGTCCCATTTTGCACACACACATCCCACGTGCATTTTTGCATGCAACCACCTCTAAGGCTCCAATGTCCTGTTCAGCACACGTAAATGGTGTCTTCTCGCTAGAAAAGAGAAGTTAGTGGGGGATCAAGAGACATCTTGAGCCAAATGCTGGGTGTACCCACTCTCTTCCAGCAGCTCATGCATGTGGGAGGGTGCGGACTGAGTTGCCTGTCTATCCATTTATCCTTTCAGCTGTCCTTGTGTTTCACTAACTCACTTTTTCTGCTGATTCTGTTCCCTTTGCTGACACAGATCATTCCTTTCTCTCCCTACTATCTCCTTTCTGTCTGTGATCGTGGCTCATGCTTGTGGCTTCTTCTCTCCTTTATCATTCCCTACGTGAGGGGCTTATCCTGTGTGGATTGTTTTCTCCTAGTGGACAAAGCCACATTTATGGTTGGCAGTTACGGGCCACGGCCAGAGGAGTACGAGTTCCTGACACCTGTTGAGGAGGCTCCTAAGGGTATGCTGGCTCGAGGCACTTATCACAACAAGTCCTTCTTCACGGATGATGACAAGCATGACCATCTCACCTGGGAGTGGAACCTGTCCATCAAGAAGGAATGGACAGAATGAGGTCACCCAGTTTGCCTTCCCCCTTCCCATCCACTTGCCTCCTGCACCAGTCTCCAGGTGGGCCATGCCTGCCATGCTGCTCCTTCCTGCCACCGTGGCTGGCCACAGCCCTGGCAGCCCTTCCCATGGGAGCCGGGGCTCTGTGCCAGCCTCGGACCATGCAGGCAGTCTTTGCTGCTGCTTCTGATACACTGAAAATAACTTGCCTGTTCTCAACCACTGCCCCATCGTGACATAATGGGCTAAATTGGGAAGCATCTCCCTCCCTCTCTCCCGGTAGTTCCTCCTGCTGTGTCCATCTCTCCTGCACCAACTCCGGTCCCGGAAGTGCCTTTTCTAGGAAATAAGATCACCTGGCAGGGTGGACTGGTCCCTGGAAAATCTCTGAGTTATACTTGCTGTGTACTCTGACTCATTGTAAATGGTTACTTACCTCCCGTGATGGTCTCCTGGTCTGTATCTGGTGCCCTACCCTGTTAAAATCCATCCTTGTGCAGGCAAAACCAGTCAGGGGGAATGCAGCTAGATTCTGTAACAAGACTTTGGTGTCCCAAGAATAAAACCTGTTTCTTTCTTCTTTTCTGCATGTGTGTCACATTCTTTTCCGGAGTATGGCTCTGGAGTATGTTTTTCAGTGATGTGGATGTGGAGAATGCATTATAGGAAGGGTTAAGAGCATGTTTCAGAAGAGAAAGCTTTCCTCCTTCAGGACATCAGACTAACTGTAGGCAATTTATTTCAGACCTGCTTCCTTCAGGAGTTCCATGAATCCTTTGAAGCCTGAAGTCTGGCCTCTGATGGGGATAGACTCTAGGGGTAGACAGCTGCCGCGTCTCATCCTGGGTGGCAACTGAATGAGTCTAGGGAGCTGTAACATGGCCTTCTCACATTTAACGCTTAGCATGGCAGCTGTTTACCATAGCCAATGCAGGAGCTGTATGTCCTACTGGCTGCCCAGCTGGACAAGCCCAAGGGAACATTAGCCTCTCGGGCACCCAATGCTTGGAGAAGTGTAGTGGCTCCTTCTGCATGGAGGGATGTTCTTACCTAGCTGAAGTGCCTGATCACCCAGGTGCAGGGTAGCTGAGATGTCTAGTGTTGTGGGTGAGGACATGCTGATGGCAGTGTTGGTGAGGCTTTCCAAGGCTGGTGCCTGCAGTGCAGGCAGGGGCTCTCTCCTGGGCAGGTGGTTATCTCAGGAGCTGAAGGCTTTGCCCTGGGCCAGCTGCTTCCTTCCCACTGTCCCAGGAGTGACTGTGGGCCGCTGCAGCAGCTGACGTGTCTCTTGCTGAGGAGAGGACCAGAGTAGGGTAGCATGGTGAGGAGAGGACAAGCTGGCGCCATGGGCACCTCTGTATTCCTGTGCCTCTTCATTATCCTGCTCACCAGGGGCTCCCCAGCAGGGTGTGCTGAAGACGGTGGCTCTGCATCCCACAGTAAGTAAGCTTTCTCCTGGCTGAGGGAAAAGGATGGGTCTATGTGGGGAGTCCTCCTTATGCTGGGTCTCCTTATCCAGAGTGTGCTGTGCGAGCATGTTAAGCTTACAGGAGAGATGCGTGGGTGCGCATGTGAGGGGTGGGATGCTTGTGTGCCTTTTGGGGGGCCCTCTTTGAGCTGCTCTTTGTGTACCCTCTGTCCCACCCTGACCTCTCCTCTCCAGGCACAGCTGGCACTGCAGAGAAACCTGTCCTGTTGAACGACATTGCGGATGCCAAAGCCTTCATTAGCAGTGCAGAGGTGGCAGTTGTTGGATTCTTCCAGGTGTGTTCATAGCACCTCCTCTCTGCCATCCATGAGCTCTTATCCCACCCTGATGGAGTGTGGAGCTGGTTATGGTGCAAACACCTTCCAAAAGCAGCTCCAGCCCTGAAAGTTGCAGGGCCTGTGACAGGCATGTGGAGGGATTAGGTGGCAGGCCACAAGGAGAATGCAGGGAATTCTGTCTGTATGTGGAAAGGGAGATGGAGCAGGGGAAGAAGGTGAATGGGGTCATAGGAGCCCTGGAGCAGGAGAGAGAAATGCTGCAGAGGAAGTAAAATGGGAACGTGGGTGGCAGAGAAAGTGTTGGCGAGGGGCGAGTGTGAACGACAGTTGTTTGCTTTAGTCAGCAAAGACACAGCAAGGCACTGCCTGTGTGATGGGGCCAAGGAAGCCCCTGGGGGGCAGCACTGGTGCGGGTCGTCTGAAGTCCAACGGGGTTTGGGCTCAAGCTGCCAGCCTCCTCCCAGGGAAGGTGTAGGCATGGTCTCTCTGTCTCGCTGCTTTGTTCCCCAGAGTTGATACCCTTGGGATCTCTGCTCTCTGTGTCCAAACTCAATTGAAATCAGCCAAAGATGTTAGGGTGACTGATGGGTATGTGCCCCTTACCCCCAAAAATAGCATGAATATTTTTCCTTAGGAAGCAAGATAAAAATATTTTTTGAGTTAGAGCACCATAAAACAGAGGCCTCTGACAGGAGCCTCATTACTTTTAAGGTCCCCAAGTTCACCTTTTTTGCCCTTTTCCTTGAGCTCTGCCCTGGGCTTCTGCTGCCCACACACTGCCTCATGGCTTCTGTCAGAGGAGACTCCAGCCTTTCAAAAACAACTCCTTTCCGCGAGCTCCTTCCTCCTCTTGTCCTGTGCCTTGGGCTGCAGGGCAGCCTAGGGAGGGCATCACGCACTTGGTGTAGGATGACAGCATCTCGCACCCCACCACAGAGTGAGGACTGATTGTACTGCCTGTGCAGTGTGGGCAGCAACAAGTGTGTGAGTGCTGGAGGCTTATGCCCCAGGGGCCTTGCTAAGCACTGGTCACAGGGCACCAGCCTCATTGCCTTCAGCGCCTGCAGGCATTCAGTGCTCCTCAGGGGTTGCTCTCGCAGCATTCCAATCCTGCAAACCAGAGAGGCCATCTGCACACGCAGAACAAAAGTGCTCAGTTGCTTCCTTCCCCCAGGGTAGCTGGCCGGGGTTGTGGCAGGGCTGTACCTGGGGCACAGAGCCTCCTGCCAAGATGCGGCAGGGACTGTGGCTTCTTGCTGGGTGAAGCAACGTGAGTGCATAACCACTGGTGTCTTGTGCCACTGTGGCTTCCCTCCCGCTGCCGGATTTCATTCATCAGAGTCGACAGGAGGCTGCTGCTACACGGCGTGCAGGGTCCCGGGGCAAGGAGGGACGGCTGTGCCATCCTGCAGTGAGGGGACAGCCCTGGCTGCCAGGAGCGCAGGGCAGCAGCCAGCAACATGTCAGGCATTCAGTGCCTGAAGCATGACTGGGCTGCATTTAAACAGTAGATAAAGATGTATGTGTGCCATAAGGGCTTGCCTTGGCCCTCTGCCTCAGAGTATATTCATCCAAATAATGTCCATGCTCTCTGTTTCCCATAAATTATTTCTCTGCTGCAGCTTTTCAATTCACTGCAGAACGCGGCTCGGCAAGCTCCCCATATGATGAGCACAGCCTCCCTGACTGGGAACAGCATGCCATGATGGAAAAACAACACACTGCTCCAGAAACCCACGTGTGTGCAAGAAAGGGCTGTGCTTGGCCTGATTAAACCCCAGCTTTCCCAGGAATGCTCCAAAACTCAGTGAGGTTATTCCCACCGCAGGCTTTAGCACTCTCACCAGAGCCATGCCAATGCGCTGGCATTTCCAAAACAGGTCACAAGAGCTGTTTTTCTTTTGAATGAAAAAGGAATTTTGTTTTCTATTCTCTCTGGGCTCACAAACAGCTGAGCTGATGGTTCAAACCAAAAAGGAAACCAAAACAGTTTCCAAGCAGAGACTGTCTCTTGAGAATTTAAATCTAATAAGTAGCAAAAGTACATCACTCAGAAGAAACGCTGGGAATGGGAATAGCAAGAGATGCTTTAATATGGGCTAAGGCTGCAGCTAATGCTCTCACTGTAAAAAAGGGAAGGGACCTCAAATTACTGAGAAACTGCACATTTCTATCCTTTGATGTATCTGCATTAGTTACTTTTTGAAGTGTTTGTTTAAGGTACCTTTATAAAAGAGAACAGGATACTGCTAATGCAAGGTTTTTAAAAATTCTAAACCCCTGACTCCAGAATCAAGGTTATCTTAAAAAACACGTTTTTATGTATTTATTATACACACACACATATATGTATACATATATGTGTGTGTGTATATATATGTATATACATTTAAGCGTGCTACATCCAGAGTCTGGGTTTCTCCCCACCCTTTTAAGAGCTCTAGGGCTTCGCATCATCACCGTGTTACCTGTTAGCGTGGGAGTAAGCAGCGAGGTTTAGGAGAAAGGGTGGGTGAGATTCCCAGAATGCTTCACACCGAGAGCGTGCTTGGCATCGCCGCCAGCTACCCATCCCGACTGTGGGAGGCGAGGTGGTTGACGGGCCCGGGGCCGGAGGCGGGGAGCGTGGGGATGACCTCTGCAGCCTCCCGGCCACGCAGCAAGGTGACAACGGCAGAGGCAGCCGCTGTCCCCGGCGCCCCCCCCCCGCCCCCGGCGCCCCCCCCCGGCCGGTCCCGCCCCGGGCGGTGCTGCCGGGCGGCCGGTAGGTGTCGCCCTCGCGCCACCTCCGGGCGGGAGGGGGCGGGGGCGCTCTCCGGGGGTGGCTCCGCTCCTCACCACCCCCCCACCCTCGCTTCGCACCCCCTCTTCTCCCTCCGCAGGAACCGGAGGGCCCCGAAGCGTCCCAGTTTCGCCTGGCGGCCGGCCGGATCCCGGAGGTGCCCTTCGGCCTCAGCACCAGCCCCGCCGTCCTGTCCCACTACAGCGTCACGGCGAACACCGTCACGCTCTTCCGCAGGGTGCGTGGGTCCGCGGGGGTGGGGGGCACCTGCTGCCATGGCCGGAGGGCTCGGGGAGCTGCGGGGGGGCGAGCTGCAGCCGTCCCTGAGCAGCTTCCTCCTGAGCAAACACGGTGCCCACAAAAAGCTGTATCTGCAAAATTAACGCTCTGGTTTAGGAGTTCTTCTGCCCGCTGGTTTTGGTGAGAGAGGCTTGAGGGTAAGCACTTAAAAACTGCCTGAAGTCACGCTACAGAAGAAATTAAATCTGTAGGTAGTGGTGGTAAAGATTAAAGCTGCTCATCTCTCCTTAGAGCAAGCCAAAAAAAAAAAAAAAGGCTCATCATTGACAGCCACTCTGCTGGCCCACCTAAAAGCACATGTGTAGAGCTTCCTGCCCCAAAGAGGTCTTTTGCACTTGCAGAGTGCCCATTGCTAAGACATGTAACAAGTATTACACCTGTTGAGATTCTCCATTTTGAGATCTCCTGTGGATCTGGTCCAGCACCCAGTGCTTTGCAACGAATGATGGTGCAGAGGTGAAACACTGGAACAGGTTGCCCAGGGAGGTGGTAGATACCCCATCTCTAGAAACATTCAAGGTCAGGTTGGATGGGTCTATGAGCAAGCAACTTGATCTAGTTGAAGGTGTCCCTGCTCACTGCAGGGGGGTTGGACAAGGTGACCTCTAAAGGTCCCTTCCAACCCAAACTATTCTATGACTCTATAATCTTATGACTGTGTTTCTAAGTGACCGACCTGGAGTTCAGTGTTACTTGGATGGGGTTTCTGTCATTTTGGAAAGGCTTCTGAGACACATGAAAAGCATCTAGAGACCATTTTACAATGGATCAACACATCAGGTTTGATATCAAAACCTGCCAAGTGTCACTTCAGGCAGGAAAAGCTGTCTCCCTGGGTGCACAACTTTTCTGTCACGACTGAAACCAGATCCAGCCTGGGTCTCTGCAGTTACAGATGCTCTGCCACCTAAAGAAATCCCAAACGCTCTCATCTGTCTCCTTGTCTGTGGTTTGCAGAGTTATCCTCTAAATATGCTTTGAGCAGGGGCCCATTAACAATGTTACTTTGCAGTTCCTTGGAGATGGATGCTGTGCACGTTCACATCTTTGTTGACTCCAGCTGTAAGTGCTGGTGCCTCACTGAAATTGAAGCTGTTTGCTGAAATTTAAGGAGGCAATATTGGGAAGGCCCATGTACTTGCTTCCAGAGTAGCAAAAAAAGTTAAAAACAAGTATTCTACTGGTTATATAAATTTTCTTGTATTGTCCCTGCTTACACAAGTGTGGCACTTGAAAACTGGAGACAAAGGTATATCTGAGGAGGAAGGGGGCCCTAGGTAGCACAAGATGTCCTAAAGGCCCGTAAAGTGTTGTGTCACTGGAGCTCTAAGCACACACGTGGGCAGGGTACGAGGACACATTACGTGTACTAGGGAAGCTAAATGTGGCAGCTTGGCCAAGTTCTAGGTCCAGGTTGTACAAAGATCGGACAAAGCCAGTTTGTTCCCCTTTCTTTCTCATAATTTCCTGCACTGTGTTTACCACTGGCGTTATCCAAATATTTCAAAGAGAATGATCTAAGAGTGAGCAATAGGTAAGCAGGTCCTTTTATTTAACCTTTTATTTGCTATGTGCAGATGTTGCAATCTGAAGCAACATCTATCTCAGTTTTGATTCTTAGTCATGGTGGTTTTCTTCCAAAAATATTGAAAAGATCCTTTGTTTATGCACTGTGTTGGATAGTGAGGATGACTGCATTGGGAGGGTGTTTGATAAAAGAAAGTGTCTGGATTGTTGGAATTTGGATTATATTGAATATTCTTTGTTCACAGTCCAGTTTTTGCAGCTGAACTCTTGTTTAATAGGAAAAAAAACCCAACCAAAAACTAATACACTACTCAAGTTCAAATGTGGCTGAAAATACACTTGTCTAATTGTCAGTTTTTCTTAAATTAAATTATTCAGACACATTATTTTTCCTTTTATTCTGTGCTGAATACTGTGTAGGAGTAACGGGTCAGAGATAGAAAGGGAAAAAAGAACTGAGACAGGAACTTGGACTCAAATACTCATTTGAAGAATACAATGATGCGTGACCAGGATAGCAGTGAATCAGAGGCATAAACTTATTTTTTCTTTGCTTTTACAGAGTATGAAACACTTACAATGCTTAGAAGTTTAAACCATAATTACAGTAGTAGGTGGGGTTGCTGTCAACTGGTGGGACTTCTGTGAATATAGTGGAGGGAAACTGATTTATTCTAGTGAGGAATCTGGCCTGATAGACCTAAAAGGAACATAATTAACAGATGCTAACAAGCTAGTTATATGAAGCGATAAAGACATTTTTACTAGCGCTTCAACTATTAGATGCAGGCTATTTTCCAGCCTTATTTTCTTAAAACCATAAATGATGAATGCAGATTAAAGATGCTGTTATCCCAAAATGGAAATCAGGTGTTTCCAGAAGCCCATAGAAGTCAAGAGAAGACTTTTTGTGGAGTCTGGAGTGCTTTAGGTCAGTTCCCAAGGCCTGCCTGGTCTCACCTGCCCAGCTGTGGACTGGCCTGATCTCATTTAATCGAGTAGAGCTGCCCTTTCATTTTATGCAGGAGGAAAACCTGTGAGAGGAATCAGGCTGCATAGCCTGAAAAGCATCAGTTTGAGTTGCCAGACAGGGTGCTGTGGCCTCCTACCAGATCAAAGACCTTGCCAATGACCACAGAACAGCAAAAAGGGGCTTTAAATGTCTGCACACCAGTGGAAAAACTAACACAAGCACTTTGTACAGATGCAGAGAATAAAACCTGGGGTGTACACTTCCTCAGCCCCAAGAACCTTATTCAACACATAATGTTTATCCAAGGCCTTCAAAACCCAAACTTTGATCCTATTCCGTGTCACATCCCAGCATCCCCATGGCTCAACTCAATCACATTCTGCAGTGGTACTGCACAGCAGCTCTGCCCCCCTGGGTGGTTTAGCTATTATTGAATGGTTGCCTGCTTTTTTCCTGTTTACCAGGTCACAAAAACCTCAATAAAATCAGATTGTTTAGGATGGGGGTGGAGTGTGGGGAGAAGTGTGGCAGGATGGATTGTCCTCTAAAGCTAAAATGTGCTGGGCTTGATTTTTTTTTTTTCCTGCTGTACTGGAAAAATAACATTTTTTTATTGGAGAGGTTTCCATCTTGCACAATGTTTCCAGGAAATCCATACAGGCCTAAGTCAATGTTTATTACTTGTAGAAGAAATAGAATAAGCAGATGAAGATTTTAAAAAGGGATGTAAAGCCAAAATTGATGTGAGAAGTTAGGCTATTTAATGATCTCTCCCCATAATGCCAAAATAGTTTATCAGCTGATCCTCCCTGTCTTCAGTGCATCAGGAGCTGATACTGTAGGGAAGTCTGGAGTCCACAGTGATTTCTGTTGTGCTCTGAGTTTGTTTTTCCCTTGGGAGACTGAAGGAGTTCGGAAGATCTTTATCTTGAAGTGGAGGTTGGTCTCTGTAGTTCTGGACCTCCAGAAGTGGGGATTATGTGTGTGTGAGGAGAGGATGGCAGTGTCCCAGGGGGTGGTTGTCTCCATGAGCGAGTGCCATCAGTGCCTCTGGAGGGGGCGCTGAGAGGAAAGGACAGCTGTTATACTGTGGGTGTCTTTGTGTGTCTTCAGGTAGACAATGACCGGAGGGATCTGGATATGAACAACAAAGATGTTGATGCTGAGAAGATGACTCGTTTCATTCGGATGAATGAGCTCCGCCTGGTGACAGAGTACAACCCTGTGGTAATTACCAGATCCCTGTAGCCCTCACCCTGGTACTTGGCCTCCTCCTCAAGGGCGTCCTTTGGCCTAAGAGTTTGCACACCCAGATGTGTGAGGGTTGCAGCAACAGTGTGGATGGCATTGGGGAAGCCGTGCAGCTCTTTGCTGCTACTTCAAGTGGGCACTGGAAGCAGATGCTGTGCTGGGATGTGTGAGTGGGGTGGGGAGAGGAAGGGAGGCATGGTGGTTGCTTTAGCTTTCCAGTAAATTTGGGGTGTTGGTGGGCAGAGAGCTCCATTTCTTACCACTCGTGCTGGCAGTGCTGCTTCCTCCCATGGGCATTTGCCATGTTGTGCGATGCCTGCAGACCTTGCTGAGCCAGGATCCCCTCTTTTTGACTGAGAAGCCTTGAGAAACATGGAAACTTGAGTGACCTACTCCCAGAAGGCAGGCTTTTTTTCGTAACCCAGCTCATAGGGCTTGGCATAAGCCCGGCTGTTTGAAAGCATAGTCGAGGGTCAGTTGGAAACTTCTGAAGCAAAATTTTTCCCATCACCTCCATCCCTTACTCCAGAATTCATCAGTTCAACAACAACAAAATATATCAGACATAGGATGCTTCCATGTTGGCCATCTTCATTAAGTCCCTCATCTGACTGGCAGTGGCAGGGTCCCAGTGTTCTTTCCTGCTACAGAGGGTGACCAAGGATTTAGGCTCCTCTGAAATCTCAGCTGTTCACTGGGCTCATTGATGTGAAGTCAGTAGGTCTTAGAAGCCCTGATGGCCACAAGGCTGTGACTTTATCATTGCTGATGGGGTCTTTTGTGGACTTCTAGATAGCTACAGCAGTGCTGACCAGGCTCAATTTAATCAAAGGAGAATGGCCCAACCTGTTTCAAAGCTATACCTTTTCAAGCTGATGCCAAGGATTAGCTAAGGGGCCTGACACATTCCTCAGTTCAAGTGCAGCCCACCAGTAGAGAGAGCATTTTGTTTTGGAAATGCAACATTTTGTTCCCAGAATGAAGTACTGTAGAAGGGGATTTTCTTTTTTCATCTTGGTAAGGGATGTGAAAAATGCGTTTCAAAATCACAGAATATTTCTGGGGACAGAAAAGCTGTATCTTGCGCCACTGTCTTCACAGCCCTTTGAGAACACCCAAGTCACGTCAGCAGGGATGTTCTTGTTATGTTTATAATCACCCAGGCCTTCTGAACCCTTGGGCACCCCACTGCATCTTTTGGCAACTCATTAGATCATGGTTCTTTCTTCATGTGTTTCTGCTGATGCTTTCAGCTCTTGCTCCACAGCGTCCTGTTCGGCACCCAGGCTGTCTCCCTGACCGAGAAGTCCTGAGCTGTTCAGCTGGTCCCCCCCCTTGACTGGCAGCACACATGTTGTTCCAGTTTTTTTTTTTCCAGACACTCTGGAGTCCTATCAAGGTGCTGCAGTTAACAGTGTCTCTTGCAGTTTCAGGCCCAAAGCCCTCCCAGCTCCACTAATGTAGCTTGGTTTTTTGTAAATATTTATTCCCAGTGCATATGCTGTTTGCATCTAAGAATGCTGCTGGTCAGCAGAGTCTGGGGTCACACAGATAACACTGAGCGCTGCCAAGAGTTTCTCTCTTCATCCTGAGGCCCATACTGTTTCTCCCACATACTTTAGGCATTTTTAGGCAATGCTTACCCTATGTGCTTTCCAGGAGAGTCAGATGTGACCCGGCCATGTTGATGAGCTCTGCTCATTGCTCTTGCACAAGGTTGCATTGACAGACACACCTCTGTGTGGAGCTGCCGGAGGAACTGTGGCTCCAGCTCTACCCCCTCTCAGCCCAGCCCTGTTGTAGTGATCCTTGGTGCTGGCAGGCTTCACCCTCACCTTCAGCCCCCATCAGACCTCTCCCATGAGGTCTTCTAATGCTCTCCAGCCTTGAACTGCACCCCATCTGATCTCCCCTGCCTTATCTGTGCACCACCAGAGAGGTGAAGGGATACACAATGTCTGGTAAATATTAGGCTAATGGCAGAGTCCTGGCTGCCAAAAACTAGATGCTTTGCTGTGCACAGCCCTTGCTGGTGAGCACTCCCTGACCCTTTCCTTATTTCTCCTGGAGTGTGTGGAAACTTTCTTCTCCCTCTGGCAGGGAGCTGCCCAGTCTGCGCCTCCGTGGTTTCTGTGGTACAGGGGAGCCAGCAGGTCTGGCCCAGCTGGTGTTTAGTGTGAGGGAGAGGCTGTAGGGCTGCGGGAAGTGGGTGGAAGGAGAAGTCAGATGATGAGTGAGTGAGTGAGCGCGTGCGTGCGTGCCTGGAGATGGTGCGGTGGCTTCTTGGGCAGTGCCAGCCCTGCTCCTCACAGAGCACCAGTGTGTGCTGCCCTCTTGGCCCTTGCCCAGGCAACAAGGGGCAGCCGGCTCCAAATCTTCTCCCACTATGGGACTGCAGAGGCAATTTTAACCCTCAGCACTCCAGAATGCCCAGGCCCTGGGGTTGCTGAAACTCTGGACTCATCCTCCTCCTATGCACAGCTTAATGCTAAAGAAAGGAAATAAGGGGAGACACCAACCCTGACACCACAAAACCTTCCCATTTTCTTGCTCCCATTTCATCCAGGTGCTGGACCTCAGTGATTCAGGGCATCCTTATGTTCAGTGTTTGCTGGCCTTTCCTCTCCACTTCCTTGTCCCTCTAGACTTCAGCTTGCTGTATCCAGGCAGTCCCCCTGCCTAGTCACTGAATGGCGATGAGTGATGAATGTTTGTGGTCTTCAGAGTTTTGTCTCAGGAATAAGCAAAACCAGGAGGTTAAGCACTTCCATGAAGAATTCAGATTGGATCCCTCCTGCTTTAAAGAAAGCTGTCATGCTTGTGAAGCTGATTTGCAAAGAAATCTCAGCTGAGACACGAGGATTGATGTCCCTCTGACAGTGCATCCAATGAGGACTGAATGTTCTCAATCTCCTTGTCTGTGTGTCTTTCTCTCTCTGTCGGTGGTGGCCGTGTTTTTGGCAGACAGCAATAGGTGTGATGCAGAGTTCGCTCCAGCTTCACCTTCTCCTGATCACAGACAAGATGTCCCCAAAGCATCCTGAGCAAATGCACAGATACCGGACAGCAGCGGAGCTCTTCAAGGGGAAGGTAAGTCCGAACAGAGAGGAAGGGGAGCCATTAGGGAGAAAAAACAATGAGCAGTGATTTCTTCTGTGGATGGGGAGGGAATAATCTCTTTCTCTGTGCATTAGGGGAACAAAGGCCAAGCAGCAGAAAAAGAGGATTAGTTGGATAATTAAGTGGAGGTGTTGGATCTGTTCACCTTTTGCCAATTTGCCTCCCTGTGAGGAAAATACTCTCTGTGTCCTGCTCCTCTGTTCCCTTGGTGGGACATTATGTACTTCCTCGCTTCTGGTCCAGTTTTGTTCCCTTGCACTGGGAGATGACAAACAGCTGCTGCACTTCAGTCTGGCAATGGCTGCATTCCACTGGTGTGAGAGGTGATTTTGTATATACAGCCTGCAAGATGCCAAGGACCATTATATAAGTGACCAGACAGCAATTAATGTCGCAGTGCTTCTTAATCCTTAGCCTTCTGGTTGGATCCTGGGGAAATAGCTATTTTAAAGGAGTTGCAGATGGGTTTGTCAGATTTCCCACACTAAGGTGAAGGGATAGATGGGGTCTTTCAGAGAAATTTCACCTGCTTCCCACCCCTCTGTGGGCAGAGTACCCCAGATAGTAGATCTTCTCATGGCTGATTCTCTGCCAGCAGCTGAATTACAGGGGAAATTGTGTCCAGGGAACAGAGGAAGGAACTGCCAAGTGAAGGAGGATTGGAAGCAACAGGAAGGCATTTGGGGCAAGGGAGGGCAGCGGATGGGAGAGGGCAGAGGATCCCAGCAGTGGAGAAGGCTAAGCTGAGAGGCAGTGGAAGAGATCTTTCTGGGAGAAGAGTGGAGCTGGAAAGAGTTGGGGTTTAAGAACAAGAACATCTGCATGCATCTGTTTGTGGTACTGGAGTGTCAGATCAAAATAATCAAGTATTTCCTCATCTTCAAATGGAGGGGCCACCTCAGAACTGCGCACCCTCAGAAGTCTTGAGATTCATTTATGGCAGGACTACTTTGGACCTTGCCATCTGTCCCCACCCATTGTCAAGAGACCAGGCAGAAACCAGGCATCAGAGTCAAAAGGTCTCTTCAAAAGTGTTTTGCTTTGATGAATAGAGAGTGATAAAATAAAACTAATTTATCTGAAAAATCTCCACTGCCTCATGTGAGATGTATGTTATAGTGGCACAATTATCCCTGTCCTCCATAAGCAGCAGAGTCTGATACAGGTCTCCCCCCATGCAGCTAATTCTTCTAACACAGTGCATTGCTGTTTACCATTACTATCCTTTGCTGATGTGGCTGCAGCCAGTTTTCTCTTCATGTGACATGCCCAGATCTGAGCAAATGTGAATAATTTTCTGAGAAATAGCTTCACAAAACATTGGATAAAATATTTTACTGAAGTCTGGATAATTTATGAATTGCCAGCAAGCCAAATCTAATTATTTTTATTCATACAGGCAAGTTTCCCACCAAATCAGTCTAGAAGTTTGCCAGAGTAAAATATAGAGATTAAAGATGTGGGGATTTGACTGATTATTTCACTTTACTGCAATGGTACTGCAGGACATGTAGATGAAGGGACTTAGAGTCCAACAAGTCGTTTTTCCCAGACAGGCACTCTGAGGAGTAAACTGTTATTTGGACTGCCCTCTTACAAAGCAGTAAGAGAGAGCTAGGATCCCACTGTTTGGGTTTTAGATCTGGATATTAAGGAGTAAGCAGAGCGATATGCGCGCTTAAATTTCTCTCCATTGCTCTGTCATGTAGAAAGACATGAATTAGTTTGAGTATCAGAAGCAGCCACTGCACAATACCATGGAAATCTCTGCTGGCTAATTTTCCTAAGTGGAATTATCTGATGTCAGGACTACCAAGTTAATTCAGGTTTGCTTCAAAACAAGTAAAGTATTGAGTAGATTTTGCATTTTTGTTGCAGATTGTCTGTGAATAAATTCAAAAGAAAAATTATTTTATTCAGGATTATCAGTGAATAGTTCATAGCCTGTGGGCTGGTGGTGAAAGGCTTGTTTGTGCTGTGGGGTTAGTGCTGTCAGCAGTTTGAGCAAGGAATCATTGCAGTGCGGTGGAGAGGTGTTCAGGCTCCCTGTGAGCATGTACCACTGCATCCAGCAGTCCTTTACAGTGATTGCAGAGTGCTGGAACAGAGTGGGGAGGCTTGGTGTGTATTGCAACTTCTCTAAAAGCCAGTTCAGGACACAAACAGAGCCTCAAGAGTGTTCCCAAGCAGGAGAAGGGGTACTGATCCTTTCACACATCTCTGCTGTGCTCTGAGGGAAGAGGAGTCATTGTTGTGACCAGCTGGAGGGAGAAGAGAAACTGGTTGCTTGGATTGATGGAGAGATGAAGAGGAACTGCTGCTGCTGAGTGGCTGACCCCAAAGAGTGAAGAAAATTATAGAATTATAGAATCATCTAGGTTGGACACTTAAGATCATCGAGTCCAACCGTTAATGGATCATAAGGAAGTGATTCACCTACCAGTTCCTGGATTATGGTCCCTTCATCTCTGGTTTATGATCTTTTCATTTTTGCCTGAGATGAAGCTGAAATTTTCAGCTGGAGGATCCATGAGGCTGTATGGTGAGGACTGTTATTTGAAAACAGCCTGGATTACACCCTGAGCAGCAGTGAGTGTCTGAAGGCGGTCTAGGTTCCTCTAGATTTTATCATGGAACCTGGCAGCTATAAAATGCTGGAGAGGAAAGTGCAAATGTTAGATGATGCTAAGCCAGCAAGAGCTGACAAGAATGAGAAGAAATATGGTACTTTTCTATCAGACTTTGAGAAACAATTGTGGGTGGGTAACAGCGAACAGACAGAGCTCAGAGCGCTGCAGCTGCAGGAGTGAATCTGCCAGCCTTGTTGGAAGGATCCTACTGCAATCAAATATGTGCTTATTTGAGGAAGTACTTCCAAGAGTCCAGGCTTTCTACTGGAAAGGAAATGTCAGGGTTTGCAATGCTGAGCCAAACTAGCATAAGCATCTTCAGTTTTCTTTCCACAGTATCAGAGTATAACATGACAATTACAGCTGGTGTACCTCATGGGTGTTTGCAAGAGTTTCAGTAAGGTGATGTTGGGAATAGAAAAAAGAAGCTTTTGCTGCAACTGTTGTAAATGGTTTACAATGTTGAAATTATTTGGGTAGAGATGTTTGCAAAGTCGCTTTTAATTTATGTGTAGGCCAATTTAGAAATGGGTTCTGAGAAACTCCTGAGAGTCCTTCAGAATTTCTTCCATGGAAATGAAAGATGGTGCCCTTTCTCTTGCAGACAGTCATTCATACACTTTTTATTTTTCTTGTCAGACATTGATGGCTCCAGAACTGAGAGAGGTAACTTTTAGCCATAAACAGGGGAACCTGTAAATATGGATTTTCTATGTCACTTAACAGATATATGTAGTAAAGTTGTTTTTATAGCTTGCTTTTCTTCAATTCATGACTGATGTATTATTCATTTTGCTTTGATGTACTATGTAAGCTATGTAAGAAATTACTCAAACTTCAGAATTCAATCATTTAATTCAATCATTTTACGTATACAATCTCCTCAAAGAATGAAGGTTGCAGCTCCATGAAGTTCCAGGTCAAACACTTGCTATGAGGCTTGATCATCCTTCCTGTTTGTCTTTTTTAGAGGAAAAACTAAACAACATCAAACTGGTTTCTACCATTGCAGCACTATTTTCAATTAAGTTTAATTCCTTGGGAATTAACATCATTCCATATCTTAGTATTTTCCAGGAACTCAATGTTCTAAAAGCACTGGGCTAGGAATCAAGTTGTCAAGATACCAAGATAGCACCAGAGTACAAAATTTTCTGAGAGAGAGCATATTGCAGGTGATGGTGCACAGATACTGTAATGCATGGAAGAGAGAATTTGTGTCAGGAGTTCCTCATCCATGCAGGAGATCCTTCACTGCCTGTAGCAGCACACCTCTGAACACAGGCAAGAAGATTGCTAAAAAATGAAACAATTTCATGGAAATTATTTCACAATGAAAAAAACGAGCTTTTGTACAGGAGAATATGAAATAGAAAATGAATTTTCTGTTTAGGATGGAACTACAAGGTTTCTAGCAGTGACGTGAGAGTTGACATCATAAGTGGGATTTGTTTTGGTGAATGATAGCTTTGGTAAGTTGTCTGTGCAAAGGCTTTAGGCTCTTTTCAGCACTGGTAGAGGAGGACAGGCATGTCCTTCCTGCCCTTCTAAAACAGGTGGAATAGTACCTGTCACGGTTTATTGTAGAGGTTACCTAGATGACTGGCTGAGACAAGACTAAGATATAGATGGCAGAAGTTAGGCAAGGTGAATCTTGTCTCATGGTCGGTATGATTTTCCATGGTCACTGAATTAATTCTTTGTGACTAGACCTGGCTGGGAATCTCTGAACAAAGTAAATTCCTCATGAGAAATGCCAGTACCACCAGGCGGCTTCTATTGTAGAAACCTGCTTGGTTTCCAGCTGCTGAGGAGACCAGGCTTCCAGTGTTTGCAGCCTCAGTACCAACACACCTTACAGGCTGCCACACAGGTGTGACTTTGAGGCCACACAGGCCTTGGCAGGACCCCTGGAACACATCCAGTGTAGGATGCATGGCCTGTCCTTTTGCTGAAGGAGGATTCATCCCACGTCACAGCACCTACCGGGTTGTGTCATTCTAAAACACATGTGATGATAGGCATTAAGGTGTCGTCTTCTGAGTGACAGTGGACAAATACAATTGCTGTCTCTCCTGTATTTTTGAAATATAAGAGGGGAAGGAAAATTTTGCTGTACTTTGGCTTTGGCACCCTGTAACTCTGTGAGCCAAATATGAGTCATTAGTGAGATCCAAGACATGAACTGTGAATGATGATATCTCAGCCTTTCTAGCTGAAGGGCCAGTTGTTTTTGTGTTTTCATTTTCTTCTGTAAGGATGAAGGTGTTTGGAGTTCTAAACCCCAACCTTTTTATTCCTTTATTCTTACTCTATTCTTTGTATTCATGGATAAAATGTGTACAACTTCTTAGTTTTGGGATTTTTAACAAAAGCTGGAAGCTTGATAAAGTGAAGAATGTTGACTAACATATTTATACTAGCATTTTAAAATACTATTCATCTGTTTTAAAGGTGGAGGAGATTTTGTATATAAAGTGACAACATTTAACAACTTAGGTATTCTAAATTCTTTTTTTTATTAACTTCTTGTTTAACATTTGGTTAAAAAACCATTGTTGTCTAGTATATCTTTCACAAAGAAAACCAAAAGCTGGTGAATGAACTGGTGAAAATGTGGTCCCATTTCCTGTACCAACCCTTTGAAAGTGCTCCCCTCCAACACCAGCCTCTGTTTCCAGCTTGCTAATTGGAAGGAGAGCCCTAAAACATAAGTATTGCTGCTCCAGCTGAAAGCCTTTTAGATCAGGGCCTTAGACCTGTGACTCTTAGATTTGTGACCCTTCTCTGGCTTGGAGTTTTATCCTGCAAAAGAATGACTTAAGCACTCTGGGAGAAGTTCCTCACGAGTCTGGTCACTAGCTTGTTGCCCTTGGGGCACAGATAACTTCTGGCAGAGAAACTGCAAGTAGTAAATGTCACATATCCAGTGAAACTGTTGTTCCTGTTTCTGTATGGCAGTGATTAACTGCAGTAAAGAATTTGAGATTTACCAAGTTTATTTTTAGAGAAGAAAAAAGTTTTGAACTAACTTCAGTGTTCTTGACTGAAAGAAAGAAAAACATGAGTCACAGTCTAGGAACTGAGCACATCTCCTTCACATTGCATTACTTTTCTTTTTTTAAACTCTTCTTTTTTCTTGTGTAAATTAAGTCATATCCATGTCCGTAGGTACATTGAATATGCTAGGCCCAGTAGACTGCCCAGGATAAAGAGACAATAAAATGACACGTTAGGTAGATGTTTGTTTCATTGACTTGGATGTCACCTGCCAAGGGATTCTATTTAATCAAATCACTGATTAAATTGTTCAATTGCTATATGTATTTTCTTTTATAATATTTATACATAATGTTTGTATTTAGCAATAACAGATAGTTTAACATAGATTTTTGAGATAGCTGTATATTTTATTGATAATTGGTATGATTCCAGAATTTTAAGTTTTTACCAATTCCCACTGCGCCTGTAAGGTCTCAGTTGAAACTTAAAATAAAATGATGGAGTCGGTCACCAATTCTGATAAATCCAATCTATTGAATCATCCTGGCAGAATCCTAATCCTTGGCTTGATCTTGCTCTCCAAGACTATTTGGGAGCCCAGAAAACTGTAGGTCATTCTCATCCTGGCTTATTCATTGTTGGACTTCTCTCCCCAGGTCTAAACAACCCTCTAGTGAGCTGGGCTGTATGGGCATTGGTGTCTTGCCAACAATGCCTGTTTCCCAAATGATTGCATCTTCATTTATACTCACTGCAGCTCATTTAAATACATCCTTTGTGTTTGGTGAACTCTCATGTTCTTATTCATACAGGCTCCTGCTGCCGTATAGTTCACTCCAGTTTATTAGCTAAATAACATGCAAGTAGAGGAGTCAGCTGCTTTTACATGTGCCACTAAGATAAAAGACATCTTATTTCCTCATCTATTAAGAGAATAGAAGTGGAGACTGCCTTCCTGCCATACTGTAGATATATTTTTAAAGAAGGTAAAAGATGACATTTTGTTTGATAGTGTAAGCCTGGACTTGCTAAAATACAGAAAAATGAACTGCATGGAGCAGTTAGATAGTGGCAGAGGAAAATGTTGTCCTAACAGAGTATGGTGGGTTTCCTCCAACTCTTTATAAAAACATCACTGTTAGTCTTCATATGATCACTGTTTGGAGATCTGTTCTGTCTCTCAGTTTCTGTTTTGCTCATGTTTCCTCTCCTGTTTCCGTCACAGATTTTCTTTATCCTGGTAGATAGCAATTTGAAGAGCAATGAACGAATAGTGTCATTCTTCAAACTGGAGAAGTCCCAGCTGCCAGCTCTGGCTATATTCCACGCACCAGATGAGGAGCAGGATGTGTTGACTCTGGATGAAGTCTCCGTTGAGCGTGTACAGGACTTCTGTAATCGTTTCTTACAAAGAATGCAGAAGGTAAAGGGGGAGTCCTGTACAGTCTACAGGAAGCTGAGATCTTGTAGGATGATGCTGTTTCCCACAAGGCCCTTGAAGAAGATGACTTCAGTGCCCTGAACTCCTCCCACCCCTGCTACCTCCTCTTTAATTTTCCTGAATATCAGAAAAGCATTAGATCAAGAGCAGATCAAAGATGGATGTCTTTGCAGTATCTCTTTCTTCATTGACCTCTACCTTCTAGTCTACAGCAAGACGACTTCACTGGCCTCTGCAGCTGTATGAAGGTCTCAGTGAAGCATCTATTTTCTGGGAACAGCAACAGCAGCTGGGGAGACAGAATGAGGGTGCTTTTGGACATTGAGAATGGGGGTGGTGGATGGCAGCACATGAGAGAGGACCAGAAAGACAGTGGCTTGGATAGGAAGGAAATCTGTCAAGAAGACCACAGAACAGAATATACAGACAAGGGCTTAGGACTCTACCAGACGTCTCTGCTGGGAGAGAGACAATTTAATCTCCGTGTTCATTCAGCGTTAAGAGTTCTCTCTCTGTCAAAGTTCATATTCCTATAGCATGGAGTCTTTGTGTGTCAGGGCCCTGTGTTGTGCAATTGAAATGGGATAGGCAGGGCAGTGGCATAGGCAGCAGAGGGAGGCATTTAAATTAGTTTCCTTTTATCACTATGTTGAGAAACTGAGCAATGTCAAAACTGATTTCATGCCTCTAATGTGTTTTAGAAAGAAGACGAACCTGAGGAGAAGGCCCTCAGTGAGGAACTCTGATTCTTTCTCAGCCAACAGGATGGCTGTGCCCAGAGTAATCTGTTTCTGCTGTATGAAGAGCTCACTGAGCCCCGCAGCTCAGTAATTCCTGGGATAGTATGATTAAGGGGCCAAGCCAGTCATGGATTCCCATCTCCATGCTATGTAGTATACGCTGCCTGTCCTCTCTAGGAATATCTTCTCCCTTCTGATTTGTTGGCTCCAGCTCTCTTTTCTCAGTACTCCAGGAGCTCTGGTATTGCCCTACACTGTGTCCTTCCCTCCTACCTCTGTTGGAGAAAAGGGTGACATAGCAAAATGGCAATATCAGAGATAAAGCTTATAGCTCCAAGAGATCTGTTTCCCTTATTCTTTTTGCTTTTGGTGCCATGCTGAGATCCACTGTCAGCCTCTCCTGACACTAGGAACAGATTGGTTGCTTTATGTCACATGAACTTTTCAATTTATTTTACTAAATAAAGAAGAATGTGAATAGCCTGAATTTTTATGCAAATACGTGATTTCCCACTCCCCATGTCTTTCTCTTAAGGATGAATCCTCTCTATTTCTGAGTGAGTAAGCTCAAAAATCTCCTTTCTCTGAATTTAACCAGGCTTGCAATGCCTAACCAGTCAGATTGGTTGCTAAGAATCGTTCCCCATGGAACTGGGCCCATCATCAACAGGTATTTACACCAGGATGAGAGATTTCTGTGAAGGCTGGGGATCAGAACAGCACTGGGTACAGCAGGTCTGAGCTGGTACAGCAAAAACAAATTAGGCTAAGATGCAGATTGGGGCTAAAAGGAATGGGAGCTGTGGCAGAAGGGCAATAGAAAGTTATATTGCAAGACAGGGGATATCTCCACACTGCATTAGAGGGAAAGGCTACTGTCTATGTATTGACCTCAGACATCCCTCAGAGGTCCTAGCTCTGATGTACAGGGGATGGGGACTTTGCAGGCGAGGTATATGAGCCATCCCTGTTCTGCTGTACTAGATGCATGCAGTAGGTTTGCCTCATACTTGGCTCAGCATCCTTTGGCATGAGGTATGGATGCGCCTGTCAAACAGTGACTGCATTGTCTCTCAGGGCTTGAGATGTTTGGCTTGGGACAGGGAGCCTAAGAGGCGTGGAGCTGAGAAACCTCAGCCCTTTCTCAGAGATTAGTTCAAGGCGAAGAACTGAGAATAGAAAGAAGTTATTGCAGATGAGGCAAACACAGCTCACCACCACAGAGGGAGAATTCAGGACCTGGAAGGGATGCAAAGTAACTGCCAGCCACCATGATGAGGGCCTCAGCAGGGAGGCTTTCAGTACAATAGAGAGGCAGGTGCCAGCCCTGCATTAGCTCTTCCCTCTTCCATGTGGATCAAGCAGATATCTTTCATCTCCCTAAGGCTCTGTCTCCCATGCAGCTGGACTTGCCTCCTTTAGTGCTCTACCCTCCCTTCAACTCTGCTCACCTAAAGCAAGCCCAGTGCTCTAACAGTTGGTATGGGGAATCAAAATTGCTGCACATTTCCAAGGAAGAAAGATATGACCAAAATAGTATTCAGGATTGTGCCTTGTGTTGGCAAGGCTGGGGAACGGTCTCCCTGCACAGGGAACTGTCCACTAAGAGGCAGGGTAGTGGGCAATATCGGGTCTTAGAAGCTCCATGGTCAACACAGTAGCCAAGAATTGTTTCCTAACTGAGGCAGTTCAGAAAAGAGCAGGAAAAGAGGGAGGAGAAAAGAGAGGCAAACTGCCTCTGTTCAGTTCTTCTCTTGTCACAGGTGAGTGCTCCCTAATTTCTGGTTTGCATGTAGCCTATGAGAACCTGTGGTATTGATTCTGTACACAGCTAGGTAATATCACTGAAGATGTCAAGGGAGAGGTGAGTTTAGGGCATTACATGCTGCATATTTCTTTAAGCTGGTAAAAGTGGAGGCACCTGCCCTCAGCCCATAAAACTCTTTTACTTGGGTATCCTCTCTTCTGAGCAGCCATTTCACAGTGACCTTCTGCCACTAGCATGTGGTCCCAGAAGTGAAGACGTCACCGTCATCAGCTAGAGCCTACAAGGCCATAAGGTTTGGCTCATGGGTGTAGTGTTCATATAACAGCTGGAGTGAGCCATCTCCGCAGACCTCTTAAGTGGCTTTTTCTCTGAAGCATGAGAGTGTTCAGGGTGGGTCACATATCTGCCACTGTGTTTGGTGCATTGGATTTACATGCTAGTCCTCAAGCTGCAGGTGAAGACTACTTCTTGGTGGCACTCCTTGGCATGGGGGGCCTTGCCTGGTAGCATCAAGTGGCTGCTGTAGCCCCTCTCCTGCTCAGTGAGCTTACCCAGGAGATGCTGTTGGTGGGCAGAGCAAAGCATGCCCTCATCATCGGTAGGGCCAGGGAAGAGAAATGTCTGCACTGGATGACCTCTTGAATGGGTGTGTGTCTAGTGGCAATATATGTGCCTGAATCCTGCTGGATGCTCTTGTAGCTTTTGTGTATTGAAGAAAGGCTACAGAAGTACAGGAAAGATGCTGAGAGCAGGAGGCTGAACCCCAAAGAGAGGGGAAGGGTCTAAGGTGTCAGAATGTCTTGCTGCTTTTGGCTGGTGGCTCAGCCCCTGGGTGTGGGCAGAAGTTGTAGTGCTGGACTGGAAGAGTGTGAATGAAGCCTCTGCTTTGGTGTTGGAGTTCCCCATGCAATGCATGAGGTCGCCAGCCCTGCGTGTGCCCTGTGCAAGGGGCACGATGAAGGGAGGATCAGTTGTCTCTGACCCTAGGGCTGTGTGAAGGTGTGAGCACAGGGCTCAGCCCCTCCAAAGCACTGGGGAGCCACAGCATCTCATCCCAGACTCTGGCACACACTATAGCTTTGAGGATCAGAGCTGGCTCACCTCACACTAGCCAAACTCACACCTGCCTTCCAACATCCCCATGTCAGTGGTGTGTGATGGTTTTGAACCCCTGGTTTTATACCAGTCCTAGAAAATGCAGGGCTGTATGCCCTAGCAAAAGCCGTGCTTGCTTTCCCTCAGTGCAAAAAATTGCTCCTGTTTATGGCTATAGCTTGTTCCTCCCTAGGAAGGGTTATACTGCTTTCTCTGCAGTAAGGTAGAGCGGGAAGGTCTTCTGCGGAGACACCTGCAATGAGCCTTGAGGTTGTAGATGTTTCCAGTGTCACGCGCCTCTGTGGTCCAGACCAAACTGTGAGGGGAACTGGCCTGCTGCCTGGGTGTCTGAGGTTCATGTCTTGGCCCTGTGCAGACACAACAGCTGCAGGAATTGGGCACAGCGACGTGACTCTCCTCAGTGCTGGAGGGAAACAAAACAGGACATGAATGAAGCTCTGGTTCTGCAAACAAGCCTGGAAGCAAAAGCAATGCCCCTGGTGACTGTGTTTGCTGTGTACACAGCTAATTATAGGGACAGCTTTTCAGGAGCTTCATTATGTACAGTGGAATGTTTAATTCTCTCTGCACCTTCCAGAGCTCTGCACCTAACCAACAACCTTGGGAGCCACAAGGCAGCCACAGGAAAAGCCTCGTCCTCCTCCAGCTGCTCTGCAGTACTCTCTGGGACTTGTGCAGCATGGACAGCCCTGATGTGCTGCACTCAGGATGCCCTGGGCACAGACGGCAGTGGTGGTGGAGCCAGGGGGTCTGCTTTAATCCCTAGCTTCTGCAATGCAGAAGGCATTCTGGTGGGCTTAGCCACTGTGATGGGGCATCCAAGGTAGAAGCCAGAGGCAGTGTCTTACGGAGGGGCAATCTATTGTTTGTTGTTTTATTTGGGGTTTTGTTCTGGGTTTTGTTCCCCATTGTGTTATCTCTGACTTGAATTTGTGATGTACTTGGCCCAGACGTTTTGAGCTGGCTGGAGGAGGCTAGGCTTGTTTTCAAGGGCAGGAAGTGCTAGATGTGAACTGACTGAGGGCAGAATAAGGGGGTTCCCTTTCCCCTCAGTATTGTGGAAATACCATGGTGTGACATCCCCTGCTCTGCAGCAGCACCTGAACTCAAGGGACATTCAAAATCGTTAAGAGAGCAGCTGAGCCTGCCTGACAGAAAAGTGAGGCTGTGGAAGTGTGCAAGAGCTGCCGTCTTTACTGCCAGGGAATATTCTCCCTGGGAGAATATTTTACTGCCAGGGAATACTGCCAGGCAGCCAAGAGCTGCCAGGGAATATTCTCCAGAAGCAGAATATTACAAAGACCTGGAGGTTCAGCAAGGGGACTATCATTTTTGCATTTTCCTCTCCCTTAACTGCTGCGTGTGGCATAAAGTAAGTAAATGTGTCTTAGAGGTGAAGGCTGGGTCCCAGGACTGCTCCGACATACCCTACCTGGGCAGAAACCAGCTGCCACGTCCTAGTGGCACCATTCGGCTCTCTTGGGCACTTCCCTTTAGTACTTGCAAGTGCCCTGGGGATGCAGAGTTTTATGTTACAGCCCTTTCCTAGGCATTTCCTACTGGTTGGTGGGGTGTTTCCCCATGCAGCGTTCAGATTGCATCAGCACCTCTCCTGAGTACATACATCCCTCAGGGGTCTGATTCTGGGTTAGGGATGCCACCGGTCAGCAAGAGACCTGAGGGATGAGATGGTGCTGAGAGTTGCTGCTCTTCTGTCCTGAGGTCCGCAGGGCAAGGCTCAGCCCTCTGTTGCTCCCCTCTTTTCCAGCAGCTGATACACTGCCATCTTCCATGTAAATTATACTGAATATCAACTTGAGCAAGGCTGTTTGGGGAAGGGGGAGTTCAACATGATATGTGAGGTGTATCAACTATTGGGGTTTCCATCTCTGCCCACTTCTGTCCTTAAGCACAGAATTTGTTTCCTACCTTTTGTTTAGTGGGGGCCAAAACCAAAGTCTGAATGCAAGGATGGAATGAATGCAAGGGAATTAGACCTCTGAATTAGTCCCTATCAACTGCAGTTGAACCAAGACTTTCAATACGAGCATCTCTGTGCCTTGGCTTTGTTGCTCCAGTCCCCCTGCACATGGAGTACTGGGTCTGGCCATGTCACAGGGAGTCTGGCCAGCAGGAGAAGGACCAGAATGACCTTCGCACCTACCCTGAAGAACAAGAGGAGGCCCTGGCCTCTGAGTCTGCCTGGTCAGGATTGCTCTTGCTCTCAGCAGTGCCTGGGAGATGCTAAGAGTGTTCTTATGGCCGGCACAAAGGCAAGCAACGCCTCCCAGGGCTTGCAATGCCAGTGCCTTATGTGTGCAGAGGAGCAGGACTGCCACCAGTGCAGTGAGGCTGCCTGGCTTGCTCCCTTATCAGGACTGAACCTCCTGCTTTTCTTGTAGGGACTGTGCTAGACACCAGGGACCTGCCAACTTTGAATAAAATTTTTTAAAATCTCTGTTATATACCAGAATAGCTGTCACAGGATGAACTTTATGGTACTCAAACCAGATCCCATCTCATGCACAGAAATCCAGCACTGAGCTGGGTCTGAGTTCCCAGGATGAGGAGGAGATAGTGAAGATTCAGCATAAGACATGGTAGGAACCTTTGTTCTCCTTACAATAGAAGGTGGAAGAGCATGGTTGTTTGTCCGGAAGGAAGGTGAATCAATAAATCTGGGAAGCAATAGTAGAAGCAAACTTTCTCTTGCAGGTGGTCAGACCGCAGAGCTTAGTCATTCTGCACCTCCGCACAGGACGGCTTCCCCTCAGTACCACTAACGGCAGCCCACAGGCTGGCAAGGAGGTGGGGGCAGTTGACACAGGAGAGGGAAATATTGTCTGAAGGATGTGACTGGGGAAGTGGTTTGCAGAAGTGTGAAAGAGGAGTGCAGGGAAGAGTCAGAGGCTGGTCTGGGAGGAGGAAAGGACTTGTCCAGGGGGTAATGTGGCCAGGAACAGGCAAGGGCCAGTGAGGGAAGATGCTGGGTGGGTACCACAGGGAACTGATAATGATGGAGAGGAGAACGTAGCAGGTTTTGTTTTTTTTTTTTTTTTTCTGGGGCTGTGAATCAAGTACTTCTTTGACCCATTTTGGCTCAGTCACTAAAGAAACTTCAGAGGAACACTCTTAGTGGAAAAAACGGCAAAGCCACAGATGCACATTGGAGAAGAAAGTACTTGTTCTCCCCTTTGAATTTCTCCCTTCTCTGCTAATGTACCTACAAATCCAGGCAGGCAAGCTAGTCCCATGAACTGCAAAGCAGCACATTTTTGCTGGTTAGAGGAAAGGCCCATAGATAATTGCCTCCCTGCCTGCACCAGGCCTCAATATATGACAGCTGTGCAGAGTTACCTTCTGTATCATGGCTGCAGCCAGCACTGTGTCCTCCTCCCCATGTGCTTACCAGGGCTCAAGCCTTTGGATCCTCCATGCACCACAGCATCCCCTGGAGCCCCCCACATCCTGTCAATGTACAGGGTGAAAAGCCAGACCCATCCCCTTTCCAGCCTAAACTTATGGGCTGTGTGTGCACTCCAGGTTTCTCCCTATCCCTGTGTTATGAGTATTATATACCCTTTGTGTCTCCCACCTCTCTCTCTTCCTAGGACAGAGTCCACATTTCATCATCTTGTTAGGGGCTTTGTGTGACTCCATGCCACCCATGTAATGTGGCTTGTATAATGCCTACAATCACCAGCATTATTTCTTACCTTTTATCTAGCTGCTGAGGTGTTGGTAGTATTGCTATCTGTAACTTTCTCGACAGGACTGGAATAGCAGGTCATTGCTTCCACAGGTACCAGAAGACATTATTAGCATTGCTACAGTCCACTTCTGGTTCCTTGACACCTGGGCAACTACAAAGAAATGTCAAGTCCCTGGGTCTGCTGATCAGCTATCAGGGGAGTAGGATAGGATCTTGCAGTTTTCCTGGTTTTTGTTCTGTTGCTATTAATCACTGGAATCAATGGAATAATCACCCCAAGAAAAACTCTTCATCTGTTTTCTTATCCACTGAATAATACAGGGCTGTATGCCCAAAAGATTGTGTTTTGAAATGTAGACATGATATTTTCAGTATAAATCTGTTGTGTTCTGAGTGTTCTTCGGCATTTTGGAATTCAATGTGGGTGTTGACCCTAGGCTAGCTATTTCGTGACTTCCCATTGTAATCAAGACTTTATTTTCCTTGGCCAATTATTTCTGTTCTTTGGCTGAGAAACAGAGGAGACAGGCAGTAACTTAGCCCAGACTGCTGAGGAAGCCTGTGGGCAGAGCTGGAGAGAGAACCTAGATCTCCTGAGCCTTAGCCACATGGCCATACTTTCTCTTCACCCTCCATCTCCCTGTGACTCCCAATGGCTGATTTTTTAAGTTGAAATGGCAGTTTTTCACCATGAATCAAAGGCTTCCTTGTCTGATTGCTCTGGTTTGATGCAGCAGAAGCTGAACAGTTCTGGATCACTGCTTTCTCTCTCTGTTTCTCCCTCCTTGCCAGTGAGAGCTTTTCTTCTGGTCTGACTGCCTTATGCTTGTGGAGGCCAATGAGGAATGTGCTCCCTTGCCATGTGGCTTTCCCAATGCAGTTGCAGTGCGCTCTCATATCCCTGGGCACCCTGGATTTCAGATCCCGTTCTGTAGCAATGTTTTCAGGCTTTCTCCCCCATTGAGATTCTGGCAGTAAAGAAAATATGTTATTAAGAAGATATCTTTGAATATTAAATATTTAAATGTTATTTTAAATAATTAATAATTATTTAAGTATTATTTTAAATATTTTCTTATGAAGATATCTGTGGATATTAAAGAAGATCTATGGCAGGTTAGAGGAAAATGTGAATGAGTCCTTGCTTAGTATATTTTAGTTTTGGCAAGACAGTAGCATTGCAGAAAGGAAGGGATTGTTAAAGTGCAAGGTAAATAGATTATGGCTGTTTCTGATACTATAACTGAGGTAGCAATGCTTGTATCAAAAGATCAACCATCTTTAAATGGTCATCAATCTTCTTTTCACATATCTGTTGTGTCATCCAGGAGTCTGGATGCTGAAGCAGTTAATGGTCTTCATCTGCTTCCATCTTGCAGTTCCCTAGCATGGTAATAGCACATTTTTGATGTCTCTCCTGTGACCTGGTAACTCACTGCCGCTGCACAGAGATGCAAAGCACTTTGGAAAGGTGCAATCCTCCCACAGAGAAGCAGGCAGGAGTAAGGTGACATAGGAATCATTCCACTGGGGTTGTCCTTGGTATCCCAAACTAGGGTCTCTTCTTTCTGCTTGCTGTCTGTTCAGCAGCATGGAGACTTTCAAAGATACAAAACACTCCACATGGCTCCTCTCAGACTCCAGGATAGGGCTGGCTCTAACTGCACCCTCCTCCTCCCTGATAGCTCTCAGTTTCTGTGCAAGTGATAGGCCCTCTGACCCTTGCTATGATTTTATTTCACTTTTTGTCCACCCCATGTTCTGGAGGCAACTCTGTCTCAAGCATAACCCTGCTGCTCCCAAGGGAAGGTGCCTGCCACATTGCAGGTGCCCCAGGCACTCCCTTTTAAAAAAGAACAAATGTCTCCCACAAAGGGAGAACAAAGAGAACCCACTGGGCACCATCCATCAGAGTGGAGATGAAGCAAGACTTCAGCAACACAAACGAATGGATTAGCTGCCTTGCCCCAGGGGTCCTGTTCACCCAAAGGTTTCTGTTTGGTCTCTGAGTCCTGCAACTGGTATTTCAGCTGGCAGGTCTGGCTCTGTGATCTAGGACAATAAAAAGCTCCTTCTTTTAATAATAAAGATAACTGTATTCAGGACATTTAGAACTTGAGAAACTGCCTTACCAGCATTTCACATGATAGGACGGGATTATTTCTGTGGCTGTTCCTATGGAAATGAGGTGGTTTGTGTGTCCGCTTGTCCTGTTCCCTCTTCCAAATGCTCAAACACACCTGACAGCAGGGCAGTGGTCTCTAAGGTATTATGATGGTACTGGTTTTGTGAGACTAGGTGTTGGGCAGAAGAGGAAAGTCCAAAAAGCTGCATCGTAGCTTTGTTATGCCAGAGGTACTGTGGTCCTGCTCACAACGTGCCCTCACATCCTTGCTGGGACCCTCAACCCCTGCAAGATGAGCTGCTTGGAAGCTGCTCCTTGCTCACTGCCTTGAATGGCACCGGTGTGCTCCAACTCACCTCTGTGCCCCCTTCTTAAAAATCCAGGCAGGAGTGTTTACTTTGATTTGGGCTGGGGTTAGCTGAACGTCTGTCCTTGATCTGGGAATCCATTGAGTGTGCAAACCCAAAGCCCCTGAAGTGGTTGGCTTCTTTTTCTAGCCGTGATGGTCAGCCAAAGGCTTGGTGCTGGTTTATTTATGTTTAATATATTAAATCTGTCTCTGCAGATTTCTCTGTGACAGACAGACGTGCCGTGGACAGGTGGTGTGTGTGGGAGGGAGCTCTGTTTCTGGGCAAGCACCCTCCTCCTCTCCTTCTCCCCCAGCTCCTCCACCCACGTAATGAATTCCCAGGGAGCCAGTTCCCCAGGTCACTGACAAAAGCTGCAAAAGCTCCCACTAACAGCAAGGAGGAGGGGGCAGGAGGAATGACAAAATTATCTGCCCCAAAATGCTCCCAGAGAGTAGAGACGCCAGGGTCCTGAGATGGGCCCCAGGGTATCAAGACCTCAGTTTGCTTCCTCGTTGATTATGCAGATGCTCTTGGCAACTGCTTTGCTCTGCCATTTGGGCTTGGTTGTGCATGCCCTGCCCCTCTCTCCAGCAGCTGGGGCCCCTCTCTGCGAGGTTCTCCTGGCATGGCACCCTCCTGATGACTCTTCCCCAGGGCTGAAAGGAGCCTGGAGCAGGTGGGAGGTGGCAATGCCATATCTGTGGCAGAGGGGACAGACGGCCTGGAGAAGGGGACAGGGCTGGTGCCATGGTGTGTCCCACTGGCCCTGTGGGGCAAGGATGGAGAGGAAGCAGAGTGGGATGGGGGGAGCTGAGGCTGGCTGCAGACTGTTTTATAGCAGCTGTTCTTCAGACCCATGGCTGGAGCATGGTGGGCAGGTGCAGAGTGAGGAGCCTTCTCCTGCCTGGGGCTGCTGCTCCCATGTTATGCTGCATCTCCCTGCAGTGTTGGGAGCCCAGACCTGGAGCCAGCACCAGTTGTAGGCTCAACTTCACCATGACCATCAGCAACCCTAAAGACAGAAAAGCTGGAGGTACACCCTGGGTGTCCCTCTGCCTTTTGATTCAGTTTCTGGACAACAATGCAGATCAGGTGAAAGCATGCTCAGGAGGACACATAGACATGCAGCTATTGTGGGAGAAGCTGGGGTGCTTGAGTGAGCACTGAGGGAGGGTACAGGGGACCAGCGATGTGACAGGCAGGGCAGGACCCATAATGCCCTACAGATGAAGGCAGGTCATGGGCCCATCCACTCTGCAGGCTGGGTGAGCTGGTCCCTGTGGCGGGCATTAGTATCCTTGTCTTGTCCAGAGCTGCTGATCTGGATCTTCACCCTGTTTTATATTTGCTGTAAACACAAGGTCACTGCTGGATCTGTCCTTCCACCCTGGAAATGCAGCTGGCCTTAGCCTGGGGAATAGCCCTGCTGGGTGTAGCCCTCGGTGTCCTGCTTGCAGCTCCGTTCCCTCTGGTACTTTGGAGACCCTGACATGGGGATTTAACTGGATTAACTAGCTAGTTAACTGGAATCCATGTCTTCTGCTACCTGTTCAGGACCACAAGGATATTTTGTTACTTCATTTCTGTTTAGCAACTTAATTTTCCAACAAAATCAAAGCCTGCTGAAATCGAGTGGAGTTCAGACACATACGTGTGAGTTAGTTTATGATGGTCATCCCAACCTGGTGGCTGTCCAGAAACTCCCTGTGACCTTTCCCCTTGTCTCCTGAGCCACTTTTCTCCACTGCAACTGCTGGACATCAGCTTGGGTGGTGGGGTTTCATGTCACTGTAGGAGCAGCTGCAGGATAGCAGCACAGAAGAAACCATTCCTGGGGCCCAGTGGCGTTTTAGGGAGATCACACAATTCAGTGTACTGCAGGAATTAAGGACAGCAGCCACTGGGCAGGCAGGGATGGGCAGGAAACAGCCTTAGCAGCAAGCCAGCAGGACTCTCTTTCTCAGGAGCAGCTTAAGGTCAGCTTTGTGCCTCAGTGCTAAGTATTGCATGAAGGAGGCAGAAGAAACCTGGCCAAAACAATCTTGGGTGATTGCTTTCAGGCAGGAGAGAAGGAACTAAAGCCAAACTCTCAGCTGTCATTCCAGCCTTGCAGATCTCTCTCTTCAGTGACTGTACAGAGCTCCTCATAACACTCCTGCTGCTGTTTTACTGATGGTGCCCCTCTCTGAAAATGTAAACCCACTGTGATAAGTTATTTTCTTATGTTCTTACTATCTCAAGATCTCCCCAGCTAAGGTATAATGACAGCAGGTTACTGTTTAGCAGCCCAGTGTCTGCAATAGCTGGTGGGGATCAGGAACAGGTTATCATTAGACTGATAGGGCAGAGAGGGCCAGAGAGATTAGATAATGCAGAAGACCTCCAGGGCCTGAAAAAGAGGGTGAACTTAACATCTGAGCCTTTGGGATGCCTGTGTTATCATCTGTCATCATCAAGCCCCAGGCTTGGGAAGGCCAGGCAGTGATAAGGGGTCCTTGGCTCAGAAGAGGAAGGTGCTTCTGCCAGACAGGCCTTTTCTCCTGTGAAGGGGTGAGGACAGGCACGTAACCACACGTCTCTCCCTTCTGGGGCTTGTACAGCAGTTGGCACAAATGGGACCTTACTCCTAACCAGGTCCCTGTGGGACTATAATGAAATGACTGTCCTGTAATGAGATGACTCCTCCTGCCCTTACTGGAGTTAGTTGTTCATTTCAGGTATACACTCAGGTCTCAAAATAGACAAGGGTCTTTTTAGGAGCTACTGAGTATGTTTTATTTATTGGGTAGTATTGGTATTTTATTTATTGGGTCCTCCAGCAGGTTCACTAATGAAATGATCACCAAGAAAGACAAGCACCTACCTCAGAGCTGAAGTGACAGACAGAGGGTTGGTCAAATAGCATGGGGGAAGGCTTGTTCTACAAATGTGTATAGGTGTTTGGGAAATAATATATGCACAGCACAGATTCTCATACAACATCTGCTTTAGGAAAATGTCTGGTATTAAACAACGTCCTCATTAATCTTAGGCTTAGCCAGCCAGCCGGGTTGTAAATGCTTGTGTACCCAACATGTGACTCATGCAGCATATTTTGCTGATAAATGTACAGCAACATTTTCCAGTGCAGGCATAGCTGTAGGTGGGAGACAGGGAGAAAAGAAATCCCAAATAATACACCCGAATTGTGCCAGAAAGTGTTGCAAACAGATCCTATTACTAGAACAGAGGGGAAAAAACATCAATTAAAGCCCAGGAAGGACAAAAGTGCCTTTGTTGGCAAGAGTCTAAAGAAAGGTCCTGCTGTGGAAAAAGATCTATGCAACTTCTAGGACTGATATATGCTATAAGTTATTTGTGTGATTTTATGTGATTTTTGGCATCTGTACTGAGTCTTAAAATGCCATCTTTTATCATGTATGGAGAGAAAAAAGGGCAGATAGTGTCCGCAGAGCAGACCCCAGCCAAAGTTGACCAAGCCAAGTGAGGGAAGATGTTGAATCCAAGAATGTCACCTCATGCCTACAGCACTGGAGCTTTGCTCTTTTGCTTTTGCATCTGTCCCAGGTTTCCTCCCAGTGACTGGCTAAAAGGACCATGAGCCAAAGTGGAATGAGCTCTGAAAGAAGGTTCTTACAAAACACAGACCATGGCCAAAGCTGCAGAATGATGTGAGATGGCTTTAGATGAAGACTTTTCCATACTCAGGGCATCATAAAAAGTCTTCACGTTACCATTTGATACTTCATTTTGTAGCAAATATTGTCGCAATATTGGAGTAACAAAGGTCAATGTGAGACACTATAGAAAGGGAAGGTTATTTTATTTTAAGCCACGTTGATTCCACTCACTCAGACTAACACTCTCATAACCACATATTCACAAGCACCAAGATGCATTTGTTCACGCTATTTGGTTTTCTTGCAATCACATAGAAGATTCAAAGCACAGGCACTGGAGTCCTCACCATGCCTCCTGGGTCTCTTTTAGTGTAACCACCATATGCTCATTTTAGGTGCATCTTTTGCATCCTTCAGGAGCTGGCAGTGACTGTGGTCTTTTGTCTCTCCGTCTTTTCCCACCTCTGAATATCATTAGGTCTCATTGTCTTTTGTCCCCTCATCTAGGTATCTGATAGCTCAATCTTGTTATTTATCTTAGCACCATCATCTCAGTGGTTTGAATTTTTACTTCTATTAAGTCTTAGGTGTATGCTCTGTCCCTTGTTTTAGGGCATATCTTGTTTAAAACTGTGCTTTGTTTTCCCCAGTCTGGATGTCCGGAGGATCTGTGTGTCAGTATGCTGGGATCTTATTGATCTGCTAATCTAGGTGCCATCATTTTCTTCCCAGTGCTTCCACACCCAGACCTCTCCTTTGTTCTCCGTTTATACTATTCTTATTGTTTCTTTTATAATTTAAAGGAAATTATGACCACTAATGACAAAGACAGCCCTGGTAAAGTGGTGACTTCTGGAGTCCTGTGCCATTTTAGGGAGAAGAAAAAACTAATTGAAAAGTGATAAAAATTGATCTATCTTTCCTTCTGCTTTTAAAATTCTTTCCTGCTTTATAAGAACATGAAATTACTTGATAAAAATAATCAGTTGTCAAATTTAATACAAATAAACAATAACTATGTATCCAAAGAGCATATAATTAGTGTGTGAAGTTCATTACTAAGGAAGGTCATCAAGTCAAATTACTTGGATAGCATGCGATGTTAGGAACATTAATATAATTTGTAGTTATGCACAGGAAGATAAGAGTAATCAGATTTCATGCTTCAAGGAATAAGAATGTCTTTCTTCTCACCACAAACAGCATTTCACAATTGGCTGGGTATGGTGCATTTCCCTCTACCTCCTAGCCTTCCTTTGAACTCTATCAGATACTGACAACAGAGGCCAAGAACAGGGGCTTGGTGTGCCACAGAAAAAGTTATTTACTTACTAAAGACAAAAATTGTGATACTATAGATAATGAGCCTGAGATAGAACAAAGAAGCACACTCTGTTTTTATAGTCAGAGTTCAAACTTTTTGCTTGCTCAGTTTTTCATAGATTACTTGAAGTACAAACAATTCTAGTTTCTTATATGGATTATTTAATCCCTACAGAGGAGCCTCTGCCAATTTTTTCAACATACAAATAATATTAACATTACCCTCTCTTCCTTCCTTCCCAGACAGCAAGAGAAATAGGTTGATCAGTGTATGTGGATGTGTGTGGGTGGGAGGTGATGAAGCCAAAGGAAGCATTAGAGTTAGCTCTTAGCCGTGAATGCTTTGATTACTTTATTCAGTGAATTAAATAACCTTGGTCTGGCTTCTGTGAAATTTTAGTCTACTGTGCTCATGAGCTTCCTGTTACTAGTAATCTTTTTTCATTGTTTCAGCCAAACACAGCTGTTCTGGGAAGTCCTGGCCAAACAGAGAGAGTCAGTCTTTAAGGTAAATCAGTGATATCCCATTGAGAGTGCTGAGTATTGGAGTTGAAGACTTGAGCCAGGCCAACTTTTTGCAGAATGCAGAAATGGAGAGCAATGAGTTCCCATTGAACTGTACTGCTGACCCCAAATGCTGCTGTATTTACACTCAGACTGAAATTTTTTCCAGGACACTGGGCTTCATTTTGAAGCCTGATGGATTACAAGGAGTGACTTCGAGGATCACAACTCCATAGACTGTGTCAGTGAGGTTGTATCTGTCTACTAATCTCTGAATAGCAATAGTTAAAAGGTTTTCCACCAGCAACAGAACAGAGTTGCTAAAAATAAACCCCAATATACCAACCAACTAGCCAAACAAACCCCAAAGCTGACCAATTACAGACTTCTGTTTATTGTAGTGGCTAATGCAGACACAGGCCCACATTCTGTAGGATACTGCCAGTGGAAGAAGAATTATCCTCCCACCCTCTGGATTTGGTCAGGGAGGCAGGATCTGGGCCTTTTCATGGTGTTTAATTTCAGTCTTTCTTCTTGGCACTGGGATACTGAGCAAGCAGTTGTCCCAGAGTCCAGAGTGATACCCCTCAGGTTGAACATGTAGGTGTGCTCCATATCCATGGGCAGGAGAAAGTCACTGGAAGTCATCATGTAGGTTGGAAAGGGGGGTTTCTGAAATGCATCTTGGCCCAAAACATTAGAGGAAGCATGAAAGAGTATAGCTGTGAGCTGTCATGGGAACCTTCCTCCCCAGCAGGAGACTGACACTACCTGTAAGCTTCAGACTGTGATTGCTACAATACTGCTAAGACTATACATAGATTCATTTTGTAAGAAGTTTCAATTAGAACCAATACTTATTTTCACACTAGAAACTTTTATTTTTGCACAAAACTGTAGTGCTGGGGGCAGAATTCTTCTCTGGAAAGGTGGTAATAGATTTCAAAGATATGTGTTCAAATATTTTTTTGGTAAAAACCCTCACTTATTTGTTATACAATTACTCTTTTCTCCCCACCCCACCACTGAAATGGAAATGAATCATTTCAGTTATTTTGAAAAAAAAAAAAATTGTTTCATTGCTGTGAAACTAGATTTCTCCTGTTTATGTTCTTCCCCTTTCTTTTAATCTTTGGAACTTTTAAAATCTGGTTTTGAAATGTTTAAATCTGTGTTTTTCTGAGGTTGAACTAGCTTTTGAACTAGTTTTAGGGTTAATTTTGGGTAGCTGAGTAAGTTTGCTGCCAGAGCTAACACACGTTTAGATATGTATATCAAGTTCTTTAAATGTCTGAAATGTGCTCCGTTTATTTTTATTTCTTAGTCTTTTGACTGGCTCCTGTGTTTAAAAAACATCTCCCTTTCTAAAGCTTAGTGTCAGTATGCTAGTTTTCAGCACGATTTATTCCATGAGGTTGTTGACTTTAATTATATTGTGGATACTCAGACACTGTTACTTAATGGCTCAATTATAGTTGCTTCTTGGATCAGTTCCTAGGTATTACTTAGGACTAAATGAAAAAATAAAAATAAAGTCTTGTTTTCTCATGTGCTGTAGAACTAGTTGTTCCAAAAAGTACTTGTTTATCATGTTGAGAAATCAATTCCTAAGCCATAGACCATGTGGTGGTTGACTAAGTTACATCCTGAAACACAGGAGCAAGCTTGGAAAGGGCTGTCCAGATCGGTGAGCCCAGTTACTTGACACTCTGGGCAACCTAGGTTTGGAAACCCTGCTCTGTTGCAGAGTTGATAGGGTTTGTTCCCTTGCTGCAGTGCTCAACGGCTCTGCTGAAGCCTACTTGGCATGAGCTGGGGACTTGGTGAAGGGTACATGGATGTGGATTATGGGCCTAAAGACACGGAGGCTGGAATTGGGACTTTTAATCATGAGAGCTGTGGGCTCTGAAACAGCCCCTGGAGGAGTACTGGAAACAAAACATAATTGCTAGTCCATTGTCCTGCTGAAATAGCCTTGTGGACAACACAGGGAATGCAAAGCTTGGTGACTCCCACAGGCTATGGTGAAAAGGCCTGTCACTTTGTGGGTGACCGCAACTCACCTCACCTTGTTAGTCCTCATCTACACCACTTCCCACAGGCATTCTTCTTCTAGGAACATGGGTGACCTGGGCCATACGGAGGACTCCTGCTGAGGTCTTACTGGTATCTTACCCAGTGGCACTAACAGGTGCCCATCTCTGCTGGCACATTCTCAGTAGACATCTCAGAATCAGTCTTCTGTGATCACCTTTATGATGGCTGGTTCATAGTTGTTCCTTTTGTTCCCTGTTTACTTCCAGTTTATGAGATTTTAATTTACAGTAGGATTCTTACTGCTAGTCCCCATGGAAGACTTTGCCTTTGCGCTATTGCGTATTACCCTGTTTCTGTTACTCTAGCTTTCAAAGTCATCCTTTTCCTCTTGTATGAGCTCTCAGGCCTCCTTTCCACTGATGCTGCTTACTTGCTTTGTGTTATCAACAAACATCCTCAACAAGTTTTCCCTTTCTAAGCCCATCCGTAACAGAAGTATTCAGTAAAACTAGTCCCCAGAGAAACTGAATTAGTAATTTCTCAACAGTTCTCCTTTCCACTGCTCAAGCTTCTGCCCCTTTTGTGTGGTTCCTTACCATCTCACAATTTTGGCTTTAATGTCCATTTTCTCCAACTTAACTAAAAACTTGCCAGATGGCACTGGGGCCAAAGCTTTTCCAATATCAACATAGATGGGAATGACTAGATCTTCTGGTGGTAGAAGAGGGCAAGAAATGTCCTCCTCTTTGCACTGCTTTTCAAAGGTGACTTATGACTATGTGCCCTATACCTTCAGGACAGCTCAAAGTTGCTGTTCTGAGGCTCTGAGGGCCAAGAGCTGCTTGTACAAGGACACATGTAACATGGTACCTTGTTGCCACAGGTAGGTCTGAACTTTCCCCAAACTCATTGAGCACTGTAGGAGCTAAAGATCCCACACTTGGGCAGGAGCCCCTCGCTGTTCTTTGGGAACCAGGCAAAAGTACATAGATCAAA
This sequence comes from Phalacrocorax carbo, assembly GCF_963921805.1. Taxonomy (NCBI): domain Eukaryota; kingdom Metazoa; phylum Chordata; class Aves; order Suliformes; family Phalacrocoracidae; genus Phalacrocorax; species Phalacrocorax carbo. The sequence continues at coordinate 53,975,452 of NC_087513.1, forward strand.
AATGCATGTGTTAGCTGTAAGGTGACAAGGTGACCTATAAAAGTGCAGTGAATCCCACCTCTATCCCAATCATTTGGTTGTGTTTTAACTCCATGGTTATGCTATCATTTTTGTTTTGCAGCCAAGGCTGTAAGTCAGGCCACACTGGATCTTTTCCTGGACCAGACAAGCCACACTCACCAGCTGTTTGCTTAGTGAATAGGTGTGATGGATTTTCTTCCTTAACCTCCTGAGCCACTGATTCTGCAGCTGGTCATCCCTTCCATCTCACCTCTGCTGAGCTCAATCCTTCAGGCTGTGCCTACCCTTACTTAAGGACTGGACTGCCAGCACCCATGCTGAGCACACACCAGGTGTGAATCTCTGCTGAGCAAGGGAGCACTGCTGCAGGTTGCTACTTGCATGGGTTCAGCATCTCAGTGTGGTGCATCTGTGTTCTTAGCTCGGGTGCAGACAGGGCCAGATACCCAATCATTCAGTCCAGCATGCACATGTCCTGGGTCATCTGACATGTCCAGCACTGTTGTGGTTCTGGTGTGAGCAGTGAGGGTGCACCTCAGGGGCTTGTGTTTGTGTAAGCCAGCTCTTTGCCTCATAGGGTTTGTCACCTTTGAACATTTCAAATCTGCCTCCAAAAGTAGACACCTTTGTTATGTGAGTTTTCAGTCTGACATTAGCCTGCCATTGCGGGGGGGGGGGGGGGGGGGGGCAGTTGGGCATTTGCAAAAGGAACATGAAAGGAGATGGGAGAAGACTCCTGGCCTCCTGGTCCCTGTGGAAGAACAGGTACCCTGGCCAGCAGCTCAGCTCTGGTTAGAGCACACTGGGGAAGGAGTGGGTAGAAGAGCAGGGGGGTTTGCTACAAAAAGGGAGTCTGGAGCTTGTCCTCAGACCTCTGCCCACTCACTGCTCCTGGGCACAGAAAGGCAGCCTGGATGTGGCTGTGCCCCCACTAGGCCCTGGTGTCTGCCCTGGCTCTCTCCTCTCCTCTCCCTCTTGGCTCAGTTCCTTGAGGTCGTTGGTTTCCTGGCTGTGGGCAGAAGGTGTTTTCGACAGAGAAGGTAGTAGCTTGGGGGTGGATCGAGAATAGGAGACAGAAGAAGGGAGGAGTCACTGATCAATGCTAATAAATAAAAGGCCCCCCTTCAGTCAGGGTCCAGGACGCTGGGAGAGCTGCCCCTCAGACAAGAGCTCCAGGCTGGTGGGAAAGCGACGGCTTAGTGAGTATGCTTTTCCTGGACAGCTGCTCATTTTTAATGCCTTGCTGGTGCTTTACAGCTGCAAAATGTCAGGAGTGGCTGCTACAGCATGCGTAACATTGTGATTCTCCACTCAAGCAGGACACAGGTCAGAGGGCTGCTTTTCTGATATCCCCTTTATTTGGGGGACTGCAGAGATTTCCCTGGCATTGCCAGGCAATTTGTCTTAGCTCCTCTTTCTGTATTTCTAACCAGTGCATGCTGCTAGAAAGCAGGGGGATTGGGCTCACTGTGCTGGTGTGTTACCTTTGGGGCAGCCCACTGATGCTGGGGCAGAGAGATGTGTGCTGGAGAAATATGGAGTGCAGGGAGAGTAGAAAGGAGGTGTACTTTTGCAAGGGAAAGTGTTCCCCGAAGGAGATTTGTTAGTATAGGGCTGTGTATTCATCCCTTGGAAAATGCATTGCCCCTGTGGCGAAAACTTAATCATTTGGGTTAAAGTGGTGTTTGTGGCTCTTCTCCTGTGGTTGATGGCAGAGGATGTTCCAGGCATTCTGGGATCAGAGTCCTCTGAAATGGCAGCAGAGTTTTCCAGGGACCAGAATGCTCTGCCCTGAGCGAAGACAGATAAATAAAGAGGGTTTGGCTGGAGAGTATGTTGGTGTTTCTCACTGTGCAGCCTCATCTTCATTCCAAAGTACTCCCAGCATCTTCCTCTCTGTGTCCCACTGCTTTCCTGCTGGGCTGTCTCCTCCAGCCTCTCCCTCAAGCCTCCTTTTCTTGGCAGCTCTCATGAGCTCCCAGAGTGTACAAGACATTCAGGAAACATATAAAATCTACATTAAAACTAACTCAAAAACTGTGGGCTCTAGGAATGCAAACAATCCCAGAGCAGAGAATTCCATTAAAGAGACTGGGGTAGCAGGGCATGGAGGAACAGTAGAAAAGTCTTATAGCAGACTTCAATGTCTATAGCAGACTTCTAGATTTTGCCCCAGCACAACCTATTTCTCCTCCTCATAGAACCATAGAATCATTTAGGTTGGAAAAGACCCTTCAGATCATTGTGTCCAACCGTAAAACCTAGCACTGCCAAGTCCACTGTCCCTAAACCACGTCCCTAAGCGCCACGTCTGCTCATCTTCTAAATACCTCTAGGGGCGCTGACTCAACCGCCTCTCTGGGCGGCCTGTTCCAGGGCTTGATAACCCTTCTGGTGAAGAACCTTTTCCTAACACCCAATCTAAACCTCCCCTGGCGCAACTTGAGGCCGTTTCCTCTCGTCCTGTCACTTGCTACTTGGGAAAAGAGAGCGACACCCACCTCGCTACACCCTCCCGTCAGGCAGTTGTACAGAGCGATAAGGTCTCCGTTCAGCCCTCTGTGCTCCGGACTAAACAACCCCACTTCCCTCAGTCCCTCCTCAGAGGACTTGTTCTCTACACCCTTCACCAGCTTCCTTGCTCTTCTTTGGACGCGCTCCAGCACCTCAATGGCTTTCTTGCTGTGAGGGGCCCAAAAGGCAACACAGTGCTCGAGCTGCGGCCTCACCACCTTGCCGAGTACAAAGGGACAGTCACTCCCCTAGTCCTGCTGGCCACACTGTTTCCAAGACAAGCCCGGATGCTCTTGGTCTTCTTGGCCACCTGGGCGCACTGCCCGCTCATATCTCAGGCTGAGCACTGAACAGGCAGGACGTGAACAGCATGGGGGGCACTGATGGTACAGGACTGAGCTGCTCTCCACATGGGGTGGGATAATGGGGAGGAAGAGCAATTCTTTCTCTTTGGTTTATAAGTTGAAGGCCCTGCGCAGTTTCTCTCCCAGAGAACACAGACTTCAGGCAAGGGCCATGAGTTTGGCATTGAAAGGGTAAGAGTAATCTTGTTCCACTGAAATTTCACTCCCCACTGGGGAAGTGTTAGGCTCTGGCTAGCTGTCCCTGTAGTTCTTGGCTATGTCACCTGCAGTGTGGCTCCCCAGGATGGCCTCTGCAGGTGATAGCAGTGACAACACGACACTGGCTTGGGGACAATGGTCTGCACCCTGTCAGTGAGAAATCCTGATGCTTGCATGTATAAATGGACAAAACAGGTGGTCACTACGGCTTGGATCAGACATAAGAATGGTTTCTGTACCCTAAGCTCATCTCCAGGCAGTGTTCATGGTCCCAGCCCCACCACTGCCATGGGAGAGGGCTGGCAGGCACTGGGTACCCACCTTCGCTCCCTGTCTTGCCTCTAGCACACCATTCCCCTTTGCTTTTCAGCCAGTAGGGGTAGCCATCTCTGTAACTCCTTCTTTCTTCTTTCACTCCCTTGTACTGTACCACAGAGATGAAGAAGGGAACACCCCATCTTTTGTCCATCACTACTGTCCATGACATTGGTCCCAGGCAAGCTCTTTGGGTGCTAGAATGTGAGGTAATGCTCCCAGAGGCTGCTGGTCTGGAGATTCAACCTAGCTGAAAAGCCTAGCATTGACTGACATCTGACCTTGATGCCCAGTGGGGCAAGGACTGCTAGTGCTAGACCAGAGAGGCAGCAATCCTGAGAGATATGGTTGCCTCTCCCTTCACCAAGTGTTGTCCCTTGGCCTAGAAGAGCAGTGTAGGGTCAGGACCACAGTGAGGACCTGCAGAGATAGAGTTCTGGGTGCTGCTGTCATCTCAGTGCAAAAATCATAATCCCTCCAGCAGAAGGGACTCTTCTAGGTTGCTGCTTGTCACTCCTGGAACAGTAAGTAGGAGAGGGAAAGGGGCAGTAGGGTTGGATTCCTCCTCTGATGACTGGCAGGCTGGAACTACAGTGGGGGCCAGCTGGAGGGAGGGGGGCTGAGTGGGGGGTAGAGTGTTTGAAGCCTCATCCTCCACATGTCGGTTGGCAAAGCTGACAGAACAGTCTGTGCTGGGTGTATCCAGACAGAAGATGGCGAGGGCAAAGAGGGCAGATCAGAGGAAAAATTAGAAAGGCAAACATTTACATTAGGGATCAGCACACACCTCTCCCTCTGGGCCCAGGCAGCCCCTGAAATTCCTTCCACTTGCACAGGCCAGATTTCTGAGTGTGGAGCGCTAGTGACATGTTTTTCTGTGAATTATAGCCCCCAGCCCTGAACTGGGAGAGGAAGGCGGCATGCACCCTCATTCCCGAAACCTGATTCAATCTGTAATAGAGGATGTTTTGTAATGGCTCCATAAAAAGTGTGTAACAGCCAGCCGTTGCCTTTCCCAGGCTCTTTCATGGGCCCCCTCCTGGCTCTGTTTTCATAACAAGCATTCCACTGCTAATTTTGCAGGTGGCCCAGGATCTCCAGCTGCCCTCAGTGGGAAGAGAGCAAGACACAGTGAGAGAGACAGAGAGATTCCTCCCTGCACTGGCACAATGCGCACTCTCATCATCCTTATGCTCCTGGCTGTCTTGGTGATGGCTGCTACTTGCTCTGGTAGGTGACCTTTTTTACTTGATAGAGTGATAACTCCAAACCTGCAGACATCTTTGGGTCTGTTCAGATGGTTTTTATTCAACTCTGTGTCTTCTTTCCCCTTAACTTGATCTCTTGCCTGCTTCTCTGCCCTTGCATCAGACTGTCCTAGCCCTGCTCCAGAGCTGTCATCTTCAGTCATTGTGATTTGTGGTCCAGGATGCTTCAACCCCTTCCCCTCTGTTCCAGCTCACTTCACAGGCTGCTCCTCTTTCTGCCCCTCTATTGTCTGGACTACGATAAGAGTTCTTATTCTTAATTTTCCCTTATTAATGGGGAGATTTCCCTTTCTCCTTTTGTAATATCAGCCCCCTTTTCCTGCCAGGCACACAGTTCCATACTGAAGGAATTAAGATGTTGTTTCATACAAGAGTCAAGCACATCTCACTGGGCTTATCCATTCCCTAAGCACACATGCAGGCTTTGAAGGTCAGCAGATATCTTATCCACTGTCATGTCAGGAACATGAAGGTGAGGAACAATCACACACAGGAAGACTAAGCGCAAGCTTTGAAGTCCTGGCTAAGACACCAGGTTGCATCTTTCTAAACTCCTGAACACCCTAAACTCCTCATATAAATGCTAGGTCACACCACTGATCCCTTTCTCTTCCTTTTAAACAGGTGCCTTAAAACCTGGCTTCTCTGATTTCTCTGTGCATGTTCTATTGATCTGTGGCGTGTGAAAGACTGTGAATCCCATCAGTACAGTGTCTTACCACATATTTTACTCTTTCTTTCCCCAGAGTCCCATGAGAGCATGGAATCCCATGAGTATCTCAGTAAGAGACTGCTTTACTATTTTATTGAATTTGAAGTGTGCTATAGACATCTCCAAGACCATTTCCTTGTACTTTACTGTGGAGATTAAATAGGCAGAACCGCTCAGCCCAGGGAAATTAAATTTACTGGCTGATGGAGTTGCAGGATGAATAGGAAGAGAGTTTTAAAAAGACTTCACATGTTTGGGCACAAGTTCATACCAATTTGTTTTGCAAAGAATATAATGAGAATTGGAAAACAAAGAATCATGAACTTAGATCCCTGCTGCATCCACCTAAAACAGGTTAAGTGACACTAGAAAAGAATGTTGCTCAAAAAGCTCTGTGATGAGCACAGGAAGATGTACTGCAGAAGCCAGTGCAGTCACTGCAGACATGATTTGTACTTCCCCAAGGACAGGGAGACCCTTACTCCCAGCACCTTGGAAGAAGCAGGTGGGATGTGTGGGCAGGAGGGATCTCTGGTCTGGAAGAGAAAGTTAGCGTCACAGGAGAAGCATGAAAGTGTGGAGAACCTCACCATTGTACAAGCAATAACCTGGAGAGGTTAGAGAACAGATGGTTTGAAACTAAAAAGAAATTAGACCATGTGGGAGAAGGACTTCACTAAACAGCTGGTCAGAAGCACAAAGGGACATGTGGAAGCCGATGCCAAAAACATCCACAGACTCCTGAATTCTGCAATAGGACTGTGATGTTTATCAAACACCTCAGTTCAAAACTACCCCACAGACTGCTTAGTGACTGCCTTACCTTGGAGGCAGATAGACTTACTCAGGCCCTTCCTTTTTTAACCTATAATTTCATGAATCTACTAATTCTACTGAGCATGCCTAGAGCTCCCATGGTCTGCGCAGTTCAGCACCTACCTCTTGACCAAGCTCCACTCACTCAGAGGGATTGTGGTAGCAAAACCGCAGTAGCTTTACCCCGGGTGACTTGAGTAACAGCAGAGCTAGAGCAGCATGTGCACTTCCATACAGGCTGCACAAGCTGGAGGGAGAACCTGTGCACAAACCAGTGGGGTGGACAGCAGGGAATATTAAAAGGTTCTGGGTTTTACTGTTCCTGGGAGGGCGGACAAGGAGGCTGTTATAAATGTGGAAGCTAGCGTTTGTTGAAATCTGGCCTTGAAAAAGTGTCCATCTACTCTGAACAACCCCTTGCCTTCTCAGATCCCTTCATCAACAGGCAAAGGGCCAATGACTTCATACAACCTGACACGAGACTAGAAGATATCTTTCAAGACAGGTATGTCATGGCCTCAGGATACTGAGGATGGGAGTTGGGAGAGGTCTATTTTTGCCAGGCACAGGCTGGTAGCAGGGGAGGAAGCCTTGGTGGCTTCTGAGAAGCCTCGGCCTCCCTCTCAGTTAAGTCCCCAACCCTGGGACAGGCCAGAACTCAACAGAGAGCGAGTCCTTGCATTTAAGGACATGTCATGTGCTGGGAGGGCTCTACTTAATTTTTCTGAAGGAAATACCAACAGAAGGAGAGGGAATCTGTGTGGGATGGCCAGAAAGGAATCTCAGTCTGAGATCTTGTTCTAGGCCTCAGCTTTTACGCAGATTTTGCATGACCTTTTGTAAATCACAGGGCCATCTGGGGGACTCCTTGCATCATCTATAAAAAGCAGATACAGGCAGTTTCATGCCTCATGCAGGGCTTGTGAAAATAAAGGCTGAGCACAGAAATCATCTCCTAGTGAGGTGTCAAGGCAAACCTTCTCCTCAGTACCAGGTGGTCCCTTTGCAGGATGTTTCAGGTCTTTGTTCCATGCCTGGCTTTGGGGAAGAGCAAAAGAGATGAAGGCAGCAGGCTGGGGGGGCTGTGGAGGAAGGACTCTTCCTCAGGCTGAAGTAGGAGCCATCACCATCTCCCTTTCCCTACCACTCTGCTTAGCCCTGAAATAAAAATTTACCTGGGGAGGCAAAACACTCCTGTTGTAGTCACATCACTTCCCTGAGTGTGGTAAACACAGAAGCTGGTATGCTAACATCTTGGTAGCTGGGTGATGGAATCTGGTGATGGACCCTTAATCCTTGTGGGGGATTGTGGGGCAGGAAAGGGCTGTAGACAGATATTTAAGATGGCAGCACTTACCACTCATGTCTTCTACTTTTGCAGGATCAGGAAGCGTATTAAGACGCACCAGGAACGTCAGAGGGAGATCTGTGAGGACTACCGCCCCTGTGAAAACTATGCCTTTCAGCATGGCTATGCTGCTGCTTACAGGCACTATTTTGGGAAGAGGAGAACTAAGTAAAGGATGACCTGTCCCCACCCTGGGGCCTGGAGCCCGGGGTATCCTCCCAAAAAATGCAATGGCTCTGAAACATATTCAGTTGCTTGTGTCCATGTATGTTATCCTGCCTGCTGCTTCTCTCCCATGTAGCTATGGATTCCTACACTGTTAATTAGCGCTGAGCTGATGTAGCAGAGATCAGAGAGAGTTCAGGATGTGGGTGTTAACTGCACAATAAATTGCTGATTTGATACTATCTTCTCATGAGTCACAGTATTTTGGTGGGGGTGTGTGTGTGCGCAATTTTCCGTTAATAAGCTGAATTTATCATAGAATCTGGTGCGGATTATGGAAAAAAGTCACTACCTTGCAATCACACAAGTTTGAAAGGATCTACAGTGGTTTTGTTCCAGGGTCTACAAGTGGCTTCTTTTAGAGGTCGCTGGCAAATTTCTGTTCCCAGTCTTAAGATGTCTTAAAATGGTGTGGTGTTCAGAAAGCAGTCTGAGATGCACTTTTTGAAAATGAAATCTGTAATATCTTTCCTCAGTTGGGAAACAAAATTCGGAAGGTGCCTGTTTAATCTTAACAACAAAGTTACAGCAAGAGTTAGTGACAGAAACAGCTTGTGAATTGCATCTTGTCTATCCAGATACCCTCAGGTCCTGATCTAGGGTGCTCCTGTAGAAAGGAGTGTGTGATCTGGCTTTTACTCATATTGCCTGTTGGAATCCCCTTTCATGACCTTACTTTCACTTGGAATGATGCTGTTAGTGCTAGAAAGCTGCAGAAACCAGGTGTTAAATAAAAAGAGAAAAGAAACGCAGTGTTTGGGGTTAAGCCCAACTTTGTTCATCTAGAACAATTTTATGTTGCTATTCATAATTCATTTGAAATCAAGATGTGGCCTGATCCTGTGCACAGGTTTCCAGGCACCTCTTGGCCCACTGAGGAGTGACTGTGACTACTGTCAGGTTGTCACCAGCACTGGCACCAGGGTGCCTTGCAGAGCCTGTCCCCAGGCCAAGAAGCCCCAGTGCTGACATGCCCAAGGCTGGCCAGTGCTGACATGCTCAAGGCTGATCAGCAGCCACAGCAGCTCGGAGACCCCTTGGTACGGGGTGTGTAGGAGACGTAACATCTTCTATTTCATCTCAGCACAGCTGGTTTCAATATTCGCATCTCCAGGTTTCCACAGGCACCTCCAAATTATAGAATTGAGAAATATTTATGGCACACTATTAAAGGCTATGAGGAATAAAGTATCGAATTGTTGACTATTCTGTGAAATTAATTCTAGAGCCAAATCTACCTGCCACATCAGAAACATGCATCTTCTTGCAAAATATGCTTCAAGGCTTTTCCAGCTTTGAAGATGAACTTCAGGAAAGAAATGTGATGCATTTATTGAAAACACATCCAATAGGAAACTCCACCCTGACAGTTGCTAAATTTTTGTCCAAAGGAAAAAGTGAATGATATATGAGTTTAAGGGAAAAAAGCCATACAGATTAGGTATATTTGCACCCACACGTGTCCTGCATGTTCCCACGTAGGTGAATCTTAACGCTCATGAACCAGCACAAAGCTTTCATACCCTCAAGTCAACAAGTCTGCCGTGTCTGGGTTTGACTTGACACTGTGACACTACCAAAATGGAAGGTACCGGGCTAGTGCTGTCTGAGTCTGTGCCCAGAAATAGCTGGCAATTCCAACCTCTGGTTTACCAGTATAAATAATGAATAATACCAGAGATTTCTGTGGGATTTCGTTAGTGTAAGCAATAACCAAACATGTTTAAAAGACTACATGCTGGTTAGAAAGCTTGGGAAAGTTGGGAAGACAAGTAAAGCTGTTTGGATTACTAGAATTGTATATTTATGTTCTTTCAAGTTTTCTTTTGGAAGCATAACTTTCCTAGAATACCTACTATTTTTAGATAATTATTTATTTTTAAACTGTTTCTCTTTAAGGTACTTTTGCTGGAAGTTGTTAGTATATATATTCAGTCTTTCCTGGATTGTAGAAGAGTTAAACTTTATTTTTTTCCTTTTCTTTTTTTTCTTCTTTTTTTTTTCTTTCTTTAATCCTGAAATTTCTCTGAGCTAAAAGACAATGTTTCTAGGGATTGGCATAATCTCTAATGGCTCTGACTGCCCTTGGGAGCCTTTTAGGATTTAATTTTGTGACCCTTGGATGTCTCCCCTGTATGTGGGGTTGAGGAGGATTCGATGTGAGGTGGAGGAAAATGTGATCCATGTGCTGCGTTTGGGACATGGCTTTGGGAACTTGGATGGTGGGTTGGGGGATTATGGGGTTATTAGTAGATAGGCTGTAGAAAAGCCCATACAGGGCTCTTGAAATACCAAGCAACCACAGCCATTCAAGTCCTGAAGAATCAAACACTTTTGGAGTTTCAAGGTTTATTTAATATTTAGACAAGGGAAGCCAAACTAATAGTGTCCATAATAGGAATATTTCCAGGAAGAAAAAAGAAAGACCCTCCTTCAAACTAACTACCAAAGTTCCCAACAGTATAAAAATCTCAGCTTTCCAAAGTGGTTTGGTGAAACTGAAGTGAAAATGTACTGTGTTTTTGTCCTATGCAAATTGTTTCATGGGTTTCTTTGCCTCAAAGGGACTGGGTCAGTGTAGGGTGGGGGAAAAGAGTCACCATTGGGTTCAGTCTCATGGGAGAGTTCCATCACACAAAAAGAGTTGCTCTACTTCAGGGTGTGCTGGTCTCTCTCCTGTCTTTCTGGCAAGAAGATGAATCACTTTCATGTTTATAATAAAACTGATTTTTTAATCCAGTCATTGTTTTTCAACAATCCCATTCAAAACCTCAGATAAAAACTCTGGAAATACCACAAGTCCTGAGATGGATGTCAAAATAGCTGCCAGGACCTTATATCTCCTGGCCCAAAGGACTGGCTTTGTTTTGGAGCTCAGACACAGGAACACAAGCCAGAGCCCTGCTCTCTCCAGACGATCACAAGATATAAACTGCTGCCCAAAAGCAAGCTCCAGAAAACTTCGGTAACCTGCAGGAAAGCTCCGAGGTTAGGGAGACCAGCGCAGCCAAAGAAGACATGAGGAGTCTCCTGGCACCACTAATTGTGACTCTGGCCCTGGCAGCACTCTGCTGTTGTGAGAAAGGTAAGGGGACCTCTTCCCAGCAAGGCTCCTGGGAGTGCTGCGCAACCCTGCAGCTTGCTGCCAGCCTCCCTTTGGTCTGGGAGAGATGCACAGCTTCAGGGGAAGGTACACCGCCAGTCATTGCACAACTTCAGATTTCTGTTGAGAGAGAGAGTCAAGGATGAGAGAGGGCTTGGGGGTAGACAGCCTCATCTCTTGCATTTAGCATTTAGGTGAACTGGAAAAGGTATGCCTGATGCTTACTTTTGAGTGAGAGTGTTGAGCTTCAGGCAGAGTTGCGTCGACTACAGGGAGAGGGGTTTTGTACCTGCCAGCCCTGGAATGCTGTAGGATCACAGATATAGGCAACGAGTCAAGCCTACACCTGCTGAGAAATGTGGGATGTGGAGAACTTCTGAAGGGAAAAAATCTCCTATTAGTGGTTAAAAAAAGGGTGTTGTCCCATTGAAATAAGAGCACATCACATTTGAAGGTTATTTGGCCATGGTAACTTTATGATCAGGACAGTACCGTAGTGGCAGCTTTATAGTTGAGAAGGAAGGGGGGAAAGATCAGAAAAACAAGTGTTTTCCCTTTACAGTGGAAAAAGAGAAGCTGAGGAGGAGAGGGCCCTGTCTTTTCTTGTATTATCCCATTCAGGTTAAATTTCATTCAGTCCTTGGCATCAGATAGCCACAATTCAATACTGGCAAATATAATTTGTTTGATCTGTCAGTTTCTCTCTCACTTTTCACTCTTGAGTATATATGTGCTTTTTTAATTATTATTTGTTATTATTATTCCAGATTGCTTAATGGGCTTGGAGTAACATCTAAAAATTTTTTTTTTAAATCCAAGGAATGTATACATAGCTTAAAAATAGAACTACACATAACCCTTTCACACAAAGAATTTTTTTAAGCACCATTGTTATTTTATTTTGGTCTCTAGAGTCCTTTCTGCCCATAAATATGCTTACGTGAAATACCTGGTGACTTGGGTGGAACTGACATTGTTGAAGAAAAATATGGTGAAATAGTGGAAGAAAAAAATTGTGAAATAGGGCAGTGTGGGAGAGCCAAGGTTTGGAGACTTACCATTTCTCTTAGAGGACACTTTCCTTGGGTGTTTGCAGGGAGCATTAAGGATTAAGTATTAAGATCAGGACTGAACACAGAAATATAGTGTGTAAATTCCTTTTGGGAGGGCTGGTGAGCCAGGTACTTCAACCCTGAGCCACAAAGATGTGAGGGTAGCATTGTTCCTATTTTTGGCCCTATTTCCCTTCCCTTTCAATAGCTTGTGATTTTTCCCTAGAGTTAAGGAAACCTCTCTTTCCAAAGATAGAGGAGATGTTCAGCTATCTTCAGGTTCTGTCCAAATTTGGGGTTTTGCTCGAATTGGTCCCCTAGCTCTAGCTATCCCTGTTCTTATCAAGGGTGTTGAGGAAGAAGGAGGAAGGTCCTCGTCAAGCTTCTACTGTGGTTATATGGTTATTGTGCCATTTAATCTAGCTCAGAGGAAGTTGAAATTAAACAAATCCAGGCATAATGGATTAATTATGCTGTGGTGAAGAAGTCTATTCCTAAATGGTGGGTGTTAATAAAACCCTTTTTTGGGAGGAACAGACTTTCTGGGAAAGGGGGGGAAGCTGGATCCACACAGTAGGCAGAGGGATTCAGTTAGAGAGGAGCAGAAGAGGACGCGCAAGCAAATTACTGTCCATTTGTCTGTCTGTCTGCCTGTCTTCCAGATCCCAAAGACCCCTCAGGATCTCCCAGCACTGCCAGTGAGTATATTGTTGTGACTGATGCTCAGCTCCATTCTTCTTCATCTACTTCCCTTCTTTCCTTTGATAAGTTCAAAGGATGAACAACAACCATGCTGAGTCCCTCTAGCTGCTCCATTTTTTGCTCCCTCAGCATTGTAGTCCCTGAGGTGCAGGAGAACCTGCAGCAGAGGGTCTGCCTTTCACAGCCATGAGGGCAGGAGACACGAGGGAGGTCAGCCTCCCTGCACCGGCAGCCTTGCATTGCTCTGGGTGTGCTAATACTATAGCCTGCATCTCCACAAGCCTTGAGCAGCCTCAAGGCAAGATGTGAGTCCTGCAGGTTGTTAGCAGCTGGATACATCTGCTCTCTGTGAAACAGGGTGATGTGAGTGGAGCAACACGACCAGTCTCCTGGCTTCTCTGAGCTGGCCTCAGAGACCTATTCAAAGTGACTGCTGCATCCCCAGACTGTTAAGAGAGCAGAACATGCCCCGGGGCCTCCAGGCACTGATCTTTTGGATCTGCTGAGCAGTGAGTCTGGTGTGCAGGATCATAGAGCAGAAAGGTTTGGTGCCACACGGCAACAGGCTGTCACATTGCTGCCAAATCCCACAACCTGGAGAGCCTGAAAGCAAGCATATTCCTTGGCTGCTACTGAGGGCTTCAGTCTCTCCTCTGTCAGGTCACCTGGGACATGGGGATTTGCACACCCTGGGATGTCCGCAGCTTTTGCAGCAAGCTGATCCTGGCAGAACTCCATATGGAAAATGCCCCTCGTTCTTCCCTGTCTTTCCTTTCTCACATCTTAAAGTACAACATTACTACTAGGGAGCATCAAAGATGGTATTTCTCCAGTAAGCTAATGCAAACACAGATTGGGAAAGAGGAAAAAAAAATGCAAAGAGTGTTCAGGGAAAGGTGGTGATTTCTGACAGCCCATTAATTGGCAGGTTCTGTGTGGTTGGTATTTTGATCCAGACTAAACCCCAGCTTGCTAGAGAGGGGGCATCTCTCACCTGCTGAACAGAAACATGATCAAACACTCCACGATGATGAGGAAAGGGCACAAATGTCACCATCTCCCCACAAATGGAAGTCTTAGAAACTGTGTTCGCCCTGTGACAGCAACTTTTACCAGTTTCTCTGCTGGAACTTGTGTTGGTGTGCAGCTCCCTGTGTTGCTGGTGTGCCGGCATCTGTGCACAGCTCTGCTGCTGCGGGTCTGTCCCATGGAGCAAGGCTGTGCTGTGTTGAGCCCTGGATGGGAGTGGGGAGGCAAAGTGGCTTTATCTGCTGTTTGTGGTGTGCTCCACAGTATTCTGGTGTTTGCACAGCCACAAATCCAAGGGAACAAATAAGCAACTGTGCTGACATGGTGTGTTAGTGGAGACCAGGGAGTACTGCTGTCATGGCAGAAAGACCTCTTGTGTTCTCCAGGTGTCTGAACGCCAGGATATTTGCACCTATTGGGTGTATGTCTCCCTGGGTGATGTTTATTCTCATTATTTTCATAGAATCATAGAATCATTAAGGTTGGAAAAGACCCGTAAGATCAAGTCTAACTGTCAACCCAACACCATCATGCCTCCTAAACCATGTCCCAAAGTGCCACATCTACAGGTTTTTTGAACACCTCCAGGGATGGTGACTCCAACACCTCTCTGGGTAGGCTGTTCCATTTTTTTATACCCTTCACCTTTCATGGAACTCTGTACATGGGAGCGTTGGTATTTCCATGTGCCACCTGTTGCTTATGGCTCATTAGAGGCATTTTAAGGCCTGGTGGCTGGTATCTCACATAACTCAGTCTGAGTCAAAATATAGAAAGGAAGCCAAGACCCTGAAGCTGAGTAGGCCAGGGAGAGAGGGTGCCATTCCCCTAATTTTCTCCTTATTTGTATTTTATGCTGTCATGACTTTGCCTTCTGCACATTTGCTGCGGACTCACATAATGCTGTGTGTTAAGGAAAAGGAATTTATGAGTTTGTTTTGCATAGACCATGGCCCTGCATCTCTAACCTGCTGTGCTGTCTCTTGGTAGGCATCAAGATTGAAAAGGAAGTTGCCAATGCCTTTGTGAAGAGGCAGAAGAGATCCAGTCTGTATGAATGGTAACAACTCAGGCATCAGGCTGAGACCTGGACTCTGGACCTGTTCTGATGAGGGGGTGGGAAGGCAACAGGACATGACAAGGCATTAATTTGTTTTACATTTATATTATTACCTTCATGTGTAGAAGCAAAAAGGTTGTAGGAGACACTCATCGATAAATTGTTCTTTTTTTCATAAATATCCTTTTGAGACCTCATAGTTGGACTCTGTTACTCCTCCCAGGAAGACAGTACTAGCTGTCTAGGCTAGCCATGGGGACAGCAAGATACAAATTAGAAGGTGCTTTAACCTGCAGGGTCACCAGGGCCGATTTGCAGGATAATGAGCATCACAGAGTCTTGGTCATCACCTCTGGCACTCTACAAAGGAAGCACAGCTCTGTTGCAAGGATGATGCTAGATCAGATTGGCTGTTCTTTCTGAGGCTGTAAAACCTCAGAGCCATTTGTGCAGAAATCCTAGGCATGAAGATTTGGAGAAATCCTAGCTATAAACATCTGGCGAAATTTGAGGTAATTCAAGAATGTTATTAATGTATTTCCTGGAAGAGTTCATTAAGCCATTGTCTCATGTAGGCCTGTAGTGAAAAGAATTTTTATTCAATCTATCTTTGGACTAGAAGGATAACATTGGTTTTAGATAATAGAAGACTAGGGAGCCCCATCTGTAGAGTAGAGGATCAGAGTATTGTAACAGAGGAACTGGCTGATGTTGAAACCTGCAGTAATTAAAAACAAGATGAAATTCAGAACTGATTGTACTGACTACCCCCTTACAGCTGGTGCATCATAAAAGTAGCTGTAAGCATTAATCGGTAAGGACTGAGGTAGACAGAGAGCTTGGTGTATTATTTGATCACAAGGCAAAATTAGTCTGGAAATATGGATATAACAATGTAACAAATGGAATTCAAGGATGCTGCATGGTTTTTCCAATACAGAAATAAAGAAATTAATGAGAAACTGGTGGAACATCTCCGTAGCAGGAAAGATTAACCAAACCTAGAATAGGAGTTGAGAAGTGGATCCAGAGTATGTAGCTGAGACTAGAAGATATAGGCTTGCTGAGCCTGGCAAAACAAAAGCTGAGTGGGGACAGTATTGCTGTCAACAACAGAAGTGAGGATGATGAGAAGAAACTCCTTAAGCTAAAGGAAAATAGTGGCTAGAGGGAAAGTGGGCAGAAACTGTGAGCAAATAAAGGTAAGCAGAAAAAGATTAAATAAAAAATAAAATAAATAACAACCACAACAACAAAAATTCCTGCGTAGTTGGGGAATAGGGTTGGGGACAAAAAAAAAACCCAACCTAACTGCTTCTGTGGTCTTCTTTGCTGATAAAATCTCAAGAGCAATTGCTTTAAATTGGGCTCAGTTCCAAATTTTTGCCTCATTAATTAAGTAGTCCATCACTGTGTAAGCTGTTTAACTCACCCGTTGGGGGCCCTGGGGAATTACTCTTCTTGTGTTAGTATTATGGGTGAGAAACGTCTCCAACTGCATCAGCTGAATCTGCAGAATGGCATCTTTCTCTTTGTCTGCTCCAGGTACTCTGAGTATTACAAAAGTCCAATGGAGCAGATGCATGAGCGTTGTGAAAACTACCCTCCCTGTGACTATCTCTCTGACCAAATAGGATTTTCCATGGCCTACAATCGTTTCTTTGGGAGATACTAAGGATGGGACAGTCACTTCGTTCATTTTGCTTGGGACCATTCTGAATCCCCCAGGAGAAAGAAGGTTGTGGGTGGGAAGGAGGGAAGAAAAACATCTAGACCGGGGTCGTCTTCAGAACACCAAGGCAATAATTATCCCACTTGTTGACCTTGCATTAGCTTTCTTCCTTTCATCAGAAATCTGTCTTCAGTTGTTTTTGTGGTATTTTGAGCTTCACCAGAAATGACTGAGAAGACTCTGTCTTACCTCCTTCCATTTGAATACCCAGGATACAATATGTGAAAAAATTGTGATTCCTTTCAAGAAAATTAATGCATATCTTAGAAACATAACAAGATGTTTTGTCATCTTCTGAAAAACATATGAGGATTATAGAAGGAGAATCTCATGTGTAAGAGTGATGGATTTGATCTGGGGATACTCACTGGGAAGAAAGTGGAATGGCTGCTTCCTGGTGCAACGACTAGGAAAGTTCAGTATTTTCAGGTAGAAGAGTCACCCTAAATATGAGCCAACGCAGGATCATTTTGCAAGGATAGAAGTGTGGAAATACTGTTTCATAGCCAGAAATCAGTTTCTGGTACACTTTTCTGATTATTTTGTCACAAAAATTGCCTCTATAGCAACAACAGATAAATCCCCAAAGGTGTGTTTGAGGATTCTTTTAGATGAGCCCTTCTATTTGTATGCTGCATTCAATGACTGTAAAAAGTAACTTGGAAATCTCTTGTTATGTTTGTTTCATTTGGTTTCTGGTGAAACTGAATATACCCAAGCAGAACAAAAAAATAATCTGTTCCTCTCTGACGCTTTAGTATTTATGCTTGAAACTAAAAGTGTCTAAACAGCTTCAAAAAAAGCAAGCAAACAAACAAAAAGTGATAAACTTTATGAAATAAACAAAAAGCAAATAATTTCAAGGATGGATTGAAGTTGGGTCACTATTTGGCTTATTCAAGGCAGCTTGAATCTCTCTCATAGATAAATATAAAAAAAGTGTGTGTATTTATATGCATATCCTCTTCCCTCTGCACTACTTCATTCTGTTCCTTTGTATGAATATTATACCTTAGCAACTTTCTGCATAGTCTCCCTTGATGTTATCTGTCCGTTTTCCTTAGAGGTAGATGGCAGATCCTGTCTTGAAGTACAGGGACTTCTGACCCTCAGGATATTGAGAAAGACCAAATCTTGCTGGTTGCGTGTAAGTTGTTGCAGCCATTTCCAGACGTTGACTGCAATAAATACTGCTTATGTAAAGCAGATTGGTGTGCTGCTTCTCTCTGTTCCTCTGTACAACCTTTATCTGTGGTTAGAGATACCTGGAAGATAAAACCTGCTCCTGTCAACCCTGAAGAGAAAGATCCAGGTGCTTGGGGCTCTCCTGTGCCCCAGTGTGAATCAGACGTGATTACACTGAAATTCAGGTCATGATCCCAGTACACTGTGACAGCGAGGGAGACGAAGGCCAGGCTTTTCGTGACTCACCATCTACCAAGTTCAGCGTTTCTCTGAAAGACCTTGCCCTGAATAAAGGACATGGGATAAATCCACAGAGATGGCTGCCAGTGTGAGTGTTAACATCTCTTGGTTGGCAAGCTGCTATGGCTTGCACTAGCTATGCTGACCTTGGCCAAAGAGAAAACAGTTAACAAGTAACTCTACTTGTCTTGGTCAAACACCTGGGAATGGTTCCTCTATTGGCATAAAATGATGGGGCTTCACTGCTCACAGCAAAACTCTCCTCTGAATGCCATCTAGTAAAAATGAACAAAGTGCTCATTGAAAGCAGTGAAAATTTTGCTGGGAAAATACTAGAGATATTAGTGAAATCCTAATATCTGCTATACTGACAAGTTAGGGGCTTTGTTTTTGCTGTATGATTTTGTTTGCTAAAAAAGAAAATCAAGCTTCCGGTCTATATTTGCATCTTTCTGTTAGTTTTTTGTTTTTCACTTCCTTTTGTAAATGATTTTTCTGAGAAGTTACACACAAGGGCCCCGAGCATGTCATCTGCTCTGTGTCAGTAGACCTCTATATGGGCTGAAGTCATTACGGCCTTTTGGGAGCTGAGCATACAAATCAGATTACAAATTTGCTACTGGAATGGAGGAGCTCGATTTTCACCAGCTCAATGCAGGTTTAAAGACCACTACAAATCCTCTGCTGCCATCTTATGGCCATTGTATTTATCGCCATGCGATAAACGTACACTACGTTGCTTTTGAAGTATTTGAAAATGTAAATCCTTCCTTATAAGGTTTCTTCCTTATTTACTTCATGCTACAACATACATTAGGAAGCCAGAAGGGAAAAATAGGCAAGTGCCGTAATCTGCAGCTGGATTATATGCACCTGAATTGACATTCTAGTGGGGTTATTTATCTTGATCGTCAGGTTCCTGCTGGAGCCTGTCACAGTTTAGCTCCTTTTTATCTCCACATGAACAGAAGAGGCGATGCCTCTGAATAAATTCACAGCTGCTTCTCTGGACTCACTTTTGGCAGTCAAAGAACTGCTTTCTGAAATGAAGCCCAAGATAATACATCAATTCCAAGAAGGAGTTGGATGCAAGAAGATAGGCTGCATTTATCACTTTGCATCATCCTTTGTATCATCATCTTGTACCACCAGTGGCTGCAGATACCGTCAGCATCATCATCTGGTGCAGTGTTATAGATCGCTTTGAAAGCAACCCTGTATGAGACCTTTATGTCATCTCTCACCCTATTTCAGCAATATATGGCAAATGTTCTCTGTGCACAGACAAGCAGCTGCACAAACACCTCTTTTCTCAGGGAATCACATCATGTCTGCGGGTGCCCCCTTCACCCAGCCTGTCACTAGTAGGCAATGGAAATGGTCTTCACTTCTCTTTAGTCAGAGCTAGGCCCTGACTCCTCCTTTTGGCTCTTTTTCTGTGTATAAGAGTTATCAGAGGCCATGGGGCTTCACAGGTGAGTAACTCTCTGCCATTATTTGGAAGGGGTGACTGGAAAGCAGCTAGTAGAGAGGGGTGAGTCTCAGGATAGAATCTGTATTTACACACTCATTTTGAGTGTACCCAATGTAAAAAGTTCACAAGGTGCTGCTCTCCAGTGGTTAAGGGTAAGATTGGCAGCACATTATTGGAAAGCAGGGGGTGCTAAGGAGGAGACAGTTGTGTTATCTCTGCTTCCAGATGGGATCCCAACCCATTTCTGTGTTGGCTTTATCAGAATTCTGCACTTCTTTAAAAGGGCTTTTTAAGCTCTTGACCAAGGAGTGCACTTCACCTCATCCTGACACATCACTCCTCAGGAGAGAACTGTCTTAGACCTCTCCAAGCCAGAGTTTTCTTCCTTTTTGACAGAACAAGAACACCAGATACCCTGGAATTAAGAAAACTATCAAGGTGAAGGACATCTACACCAACTGGAGTTGACGCAATCAGATCCTTCTTTATGGATTGTGGGCATGCTTTTACCAGTAAATTATCTGTTTGGTTTTATTAACAACTTCTAAATTGCTGTAAGCATCTGGTGGATGATCTTTGGCTGAAGAATCATCACTAAATCCTGAGTGCAAATCACAAACTGCAGAATTTTCCAGTTCAAGAAAAAAGGGAAAGAAACAAATATAAATGACCTCTGCTTGAGCTCAAAGTTCTTTACAGTGTCTTGGGTGGACTCTAGGATGCCAGTACTGCTGGCCAGCCTTCTGTTGCTGATCTCCTTGCAAAGGCTGGTAAGAGGGGGTAAACATTATTCTTTATCTGAAATGGTGAAATTGCTTATCTTATGGAAATAAACCTTTTTGGGTTTGGGTGTTGTTTTTTTTTTTCATTTGAAACATGTTCTTTAAGGGGCTCTGGGCTCAGCTTAAAATCTTCTGCTTTCAGTTGCTCGGTTCCATTTCTTACTTATCCGAATTCCTTTTAACTACTTGGTTGGAAATTTCCTCTTGTTTGGAGCCAGATGATTTCCCAGGGTGTGTTTGAGAATAGATGTCATGGAATTGTTCTCTCATTTTCCAGCCTGTCTCAGATGAGGCTTTGACAAAAGCAGTGTGTTGTTGGATAGGACAGTTACAATATTGCTCTATTATTTGTGACTGCCTTTTAGCTTTCTCTCAAAGCAGTTATGGTGTTAGGGGGAAATAAACTGAATCCCTGTACAGTTTATGGACCAGTATAACTTCAGAAGCTAATAAAGGTATCTATCTTGTTATGTGTCTAGGCTGAATATTTGAGATGAAGTGAATATCTACTTGTAGAATTCAACTATCAACTGACTACAGTAGTTGACTAGTCTACTATGAGATCAAAAAGCAAAAAGAATAATGTCATAACACACCATTTCTTCTTATTATTTTTTATTAAGTAGAAATGCTAGAAACAGATAATTAGTGTGCCATTTCATAGACAGGATATATTAGAGGTTATTTTCCTGTTATAGCACCCATTTGTGTAAATCCCTACTCATGTGTTCAGTGTTTATTTACATGACAAGCCCAGCTGGCCTCACTGAGACAAACTAGATGAACAAAAGTTTTAGCACAGTGCTCCTATACTGTAGTACTAAACATCATTCTCTGTAGCCAAAACATGTCTGAGACCTATGATGAGACAGGAGGAAGAAATTCACCCAAGATATGTTGAGGCTGGACTGCCCTGAGCACATTGTTTTGCTTATTCTTTCTCTCTTCAAAACCACTTACTAATAATGAGCAGAATATTGAAATAAATGGACAGTGTGTCTGTCCTGCAGGCTCTGTACCCTCATCCTCTGAAGGACAAACTCTCCTGAAGCTTTTAATGCCACATAAAATAAGAACTCTGGCATTCTAGCTGGCATTTGCCTGAGGTGGGTCTTGGACAATAACCTGAGGTTGGTCAGGAAGGTCTTGTCAAAGATGCCTACCTGCTGTGCTTGTTCTGCCAATAACGCCAAAGAGGCAAGAAGATGGTAGGGAAAAACCTGGCTTGCATCCATAGAGATACATGAAAAGTTCACAGTTCTGGTGCTAATCTTCATTTGCTTCTATGTTGCAGGCTGTGTCCCACCTCATCATGGATATGGCTCTGCATTCCTTTGATGACCAGTATTTGGGGTGCAGAGAGCAGGTAATGGAAGAACTGGAGCGAGGAGACTATTTCCAAAAGGAAATAGCTGCTAACAAGCACTATTTGAATCTCTGGAAGAAGGCTCAGGAGGCTGTGTTAAAGAGCCCGGTAGGTCTCCTGAGGGAAATGCATGAGAGCCACGCCATAGTCCTCATGGCTTACACCATGAACTCTTCCCTCCACTCTCAGCTGAACCAGGCCACATCTACAGCAGGAAGCTCTCCAGAGCACTACAGATACAACTTCAATTTCAAATATTTTCACTTTTACCTAACAACTGCTATCCAGATAATGAAGCAATGGCAGAGGAGCAAGGAAAGCATGGGAAAACGTAAATGCTACCAGGTGTACAGGGGTGTAAAAGACTTATATATTGAGGCCACGGTAGGCAGCAGGGTGCGATTTGGGCGTTTCACCTCCACATCCCGCCTCTGGAATGAAGCCCAGAAGTTTGGGAATGAAACTTTGTTCACAGTGACCACTTGCCTAGGAGCAGATGTGCAAGGCTTTTCTTACTACGTGTCAGAGAAGGAAGTCCTCATTCCCCCTTACGAGATATTCCTTGTCAAAAGCTTCTTTCAGACACAGCACGGTAACCAGCTGCATCTGCGTTCTGTGGGGAATTACAGCAAGTACCACTGCCAGCTCGTGGGAGGTACTGTATATAGCCCTTCATGCAGGGGGGACACAGGACAGTCCAGTCTCAAGTACCCCAAGCAGCCCTCACCAGCTGCACTTACATGGGGTCACACTCAAGGCCAAATCTGGAGCTTGCCCACTGTGTTTGCCTGTGAGAGCCACACAGCCCAGTTTTCGGCTATTTGTTGTGCAACCTGGGAGCACCCCACAGCTCACTAAAGATGAATCCACCTGATACACAGCAGGTCTCAGGGTTCTTTTCAGCCCCCATTTATCCCACCTGCCATTGCAATGATGTCATAGGACACCAGCATTTGGGTCCCTAGCATTTCTACTGCAAGGGCAGATGAGATCTGCAGGCAGCTTGAATTCAGACATTTATTCTGGTGGCTTGCTACACTTCAAGCCTCAGAACAAAACTATTGCTGCTTAGTCGTGTTCTCTCTCCTGTGGCAGAAGGGAGGAAAGCTATCCTTTGGCAAAGGACACACTGTGAGTCTCCTGGCTACAGAGATAACTATTCTGTGCTGGAAGACCTCACTGGGCCTGTTCCACAGCCCTGTCCTTCTGTGAGTCCACCATGAATATGGGACTCTTGCTATTGTCTCTTGGAACAATATCATGTTAATGCAGCTTTTGAACACAAAACAATCATTCAGAAATGAGAGTTTGTGCCTAGACCTAAGCCAAAGTAGTATGTAGCTTGAGGAAGTGGCTCTTCTGTGCAAAAGTTGTGTTAGCAAGTGCAGGAAGCTTTAGGCAGCCAAAAGAGGTCTAACTGACTGCTCTCTTGACTTTCTTTCAGCTTCAAGAAGCAAGAACAGTGGTTCCACCGCCCTTGCCTCTGCTATTCTTCCTAGTGTAGTTGGAGTTTTCTTGTGCTTGGCCTGCAAAGACTGATTCTCTGGCTGTATCCAGATGTATACATTTGAATAGCAGGCAAGAAGAATTCACAGGAAATCAGTCTCTGGAGTTCTTGTTTTTACAGAAGTTTCAACCTTCCATTCCCTGGACCCATTTGGGTAGCAAGGCAGTTACCTATGGCCTTTCTGAAGAGTAGGGCAGTGTCATGGTTTTAGCTGGGATAGAGTTAATTTTCTTCACTGCAGCTGGCATAGTGCTCCGCTTTGGACTTAGTATGAAAATAATGTTGATTACACACCGATGTTTTAGTTATTGCTGGGTAGTGCTTATACTAGTCAAGGACTTTTCTAGCTTCCCATGGGTGCACAAGAATCTGGGAGGGGAGGGGGCACAGCTAAGAGAGCAGATTCAAACTGCCAAAGGGATATTCCATATCATGTAATGTCATGCCCAGCATGTTAACTGGGAGGAGCTGGCCAGAGGAGGGAGGCAGCAATCGTAGCTTGGCGACCAGCAGCGTCGGTCGGCGGGTGGTGAGCGGTTGTATCGTTTGTGGTTTTGTTTTTTTTCCCCCTTTTCCCTTTTCCTTTTTAGTATTGTTGCTATTATCATAATCACTATTATCACTATTCTTTTATTTTAATTATTAAACTGTTCTTATCTCAACCCACAAGTTTTTTTTCTGCTTTTGTTCTTCCTATTCTCTCCCCCATCCCACAGGGGTGGGGGGAGAGAGCAAGCGGCTTCGTGGTGTTTAGTTGCCGACTGGGGCTGAACCACGACAGGCAGTGACAGCCTTCACTGTACGTAGGCTTTCAGGAAAGACACACATGGACTTTGGACTCTCTACAGATCTCTAAGTACCTTTATTTTTAGGGAGAAAGAGTCTGTAGGATGCAAAAGGCACGATGGTGGTAAAGTCGAGTGGGTAACTGTGCAGCTTTGCATATCTCCTTTGAGCGCAGGGTCCCAGGGGACAGTAAAGTCTGTGGCTCCTGCATAGTGGTCTTTCCTGCTGCATGACTCCATGCACCAAAGCCATAGCTCTCACCTCAAGCTGACTGTCTGCATCTCACACATGGGGGACAGAAGCATAAAGCTGCCTTGAGACATGAACTTAGCAGCAGAGGATCATGAGACTTGCCAGGCCTGTCTTCAGCTTTCATTATGAACTTTAGCATTTCTTCTGAAAAACTCAGGCAGATCCTGTGTTCATAACAGTCCTCTAGTGGCTGATGAATACATGCTGGTCTTTTCATGCTGAAATGAAGGAGATCCTGTCGAACCCATTGCTGTCTTCATGGGTGGTGGGTGTGACTGAAATTCATTTACCTGCCTTTCATGGTGGAGGTTGAATCAACATCATAAATTGGAACCGGAGCTCCTGATTTAGCTATAAACTCCTCTCACTTTTATGCATTCATTTAGCACTTCTGGAGCCTTAGACACCCAAGCCAGAACAGCTATGAAGTTCTATCTCCAAAAAATAACAGTGTTGAAATTTTATGAAACACTTTCTGCCTGCAATTCCCCTTTCCAACATGCCTTACTTGCTTCTTCACCCCTTGTCCCTCACCCCCACTGTTAGCTCTGGGCTGAAGCTACAGTCAGAGAAGTTATCTCATTGGTCCAAGGAGACTAGTCATGGTGATTTAACTTTGCAGTGGAGTCATCAAATAATTGAACTGAAACTCACTGACACATTTCACAAATCACCCCAGCTTTCAGTCACTGCTGATCTTGGCAGGAAGCTGGAGTTCTGCGTTCACCATCCCCCGTCCAAAACAGCAAGCAACAAGTTAGCTATCCAAATGAGATCTGAATATGAGAGGACTGCACAAGCTGCCAATCAGATGGTTAGTCAAAAGTAAGGACAGCCAAAAGCATCTCTCTGAACTGTTTGACTCTTGGAGCAGCTCCATGTAAGATTGGTGCTGCCATTCCATTGGAAATCCTGTGGCAAGGAATGCAGAACTTAGGCACACGACAAATAGTAGCATTAGAAATGTAGGCACTTAAGGAATTTGGATGTTTTCAGGTTTTAGCAGATTAAATAGAGTTTGAGGATCAGTATCTTGTGTATCAGATTTAGGTGTCTGTAATGGCAGAGGCCATCATCTAAATATCTAAAACCTAGCAACATGTTCTGCAAAACTGAAATACTGCCCCTGAAATCCTGAGACATGCTTGCCCAGGCAGCTAAAACAGATTTAATACAGAACTTTTTTACTGTTACCTTGTTTTCTATCTATATTTCATGTTACTTTCTTGTTGCTCTGGGTTTACCAGTGATTTCAAAGAATAAGTTGTCAGAGCTTGATTTTGACCCCTAAATGCTCAAAGATACTAAGCTCAGGTTTCAAAAAAGAATGAAAAGATTAGAAGCAACTGCTGCAAATACCTCTTGTATGTATGTTCAAACATGCCTTAACTCTTTCCTATGTGAGAATTGAAGGAATCAAGATGAATTTCTGACACATCAGCACATTTATGCCTCTTGCTTCTTATCTGTTATCGCTGGGATGCAGGCTTCAACCATTTTAACAAAGGTTTGGAATCCTTCACAAGGTGGCTTCAGCACTCTGAAAGCCTCCTCTAAGTAGTCAGCTGCTATTTTCAGACTTTTCTTTATGGATTGGTGTCCTCGAAGGATAGCCTGTAGGAAAACAAGAAGTGGAGAGGAGGAGGAAAGAGAGCGAAGTCTGAGCTGTTGTGATGTTCCACTTGAGGAGGAGCTGCCTTCTGTGGTACTTGGTGTCTCATTTTGTTGCAGCATCTTCACAATATCAGCATAGTCCATGAGAAGTTCTGATACTTGGAGGGATAAAGCAGGTGAACTCAATAGCTGATGAATAGCAGACTCTATTGTGTCAAGGAAATTGTCATGTTTCAACATCACTGCAACAAGTACACCCATGATGCTTTCTACAACCCCCTTGTAATTCTCATAAAGTTCCTTTACTGCAGTGATCTTTTCCTGCAAGGAGGTGATGGGACGAGCGATCTTAGCATACAAGCTGTGGCTGATGCTTTCCTGTACATCTTTGTCTTGTTGTTCCATGGTGGCTTGCATCTCTTTCAAAGCACTGACCAGGAGCTGCAGATTCTCTTTAATGCTGAAGTTTTCTTTTACTGACATGATGGGGAAATTGGTGCCAAGATGCTTATTGAGGAGTCGGAATATTGTGTTGGTTGAAGAGACATAGATGTACACTAAGTCATGCAGATTCTGGCAGGCGCTGACCAGCCTTTCTTTATCACTCTTAAAACCAAGGCGGGCTAACATTTCTGGAGTGGTGTCTGACTCTGCAAAGCAAGCAGAGGAAATCCAGAAGACACAGGGGAATAAAACTGGATATATTTTCAGCTAGTATGCTACATTTCTGAAACCAATATTACAAATTATCAACCCACCTGACCCACCCTCCCCCAAGACAGAAACATCCCCCCAAAAGAAAATACAGCTCAAAAATGAGCTCAAAAGCTCATTGTCAGCCTTTACAGGGGTCTTACCAAGCAGGCCAGCAAAATATGGTGTAAACAGTTGCAAGTATTGTTACTCTTAGGGCTGCCCAAAGTATGACTCTGACCTTCAGCATGCAACCTGAAAAGCAATGGAAGCGCTGTAAGTGGATTATTCTTGCCTTTTAGTGTTTATTGATAAATTTATTAGAGTCCTAGCAAATAATCTACTTTATATCATCCTTAGAACTACATTCCTTCTGTTTATATATACTGCTGGGTCCACAAGGAATAGACACAGCAAAGACAAATGCATCTGACACATACGTTCAAGAGGCAAAGCAATTGAATGCTGAGTAGTGCAATATTTTGTCAGGCTACAGTTTTCTGGGAAGTGACCCACTCACTATCTGTCAGTTCATAGAGTTACTAGATGTTGCAAGACTCCCTTGAGAGGTGGAAGCACAAAACATTCTCCTTGCTTGGGCTTCCATTTTGACTATTAAGGAAGTTACATCTTGCTTGTGCCTAAGAGTTCTTCAAAGGCCAACTGCAGACACAGTCCTGGGACAGCACACGGCTGAGGGACTGCTCCTGATTTTGCCTTTGCTTGTGCCAAAGCCCTGGAAAGCCAGACTGGTTGCAGCAGATGTGTTTAATTAGCTGCTGCTGTGGTTAGATGTGCAGTTAGATGAGTCCAAGCAGTTGCAACTTCCCATCCCACTGCATACTTTTAAAGACTCTTCTCTCACTGCTCAACTCAAGCCTCTGCCTCTTCCTCCTTTCCGTTCCGATGGCAAAAGTGATCTGAATTTGTGTGAAATGGCAAAATTGATTTTAGCCTCCACTGCTGCTCAGCCAGAGCTGGCTCCACACCACTTTTTCCATTCTCATGGCATCAGAGGAGAGGACCTGGGAAACTGCAGCAAAGAAGGGTGACAGACACTCCAGATGAAGTCTTTCCCCCAAACTTAACAGGTCTGAAAGAATAGCTGTTCATCTTCCCTAAAGACCTAGAGTAGAGCAGAAACAAAACTGCTTGCTTATTGTTTAGACGATTTTCTGCCATGTTCCAAATGGTAGAGTATGGACTCTAGAAGAGAAAAATTTGCATCCACTGTAAACTTTGAGGTCATAAAAGCAGCTTCCAGACTACAGAATGTGACACAGTCAGTTGCCAGCCTGATGAATTCACTTCAGTCCAATATTGAAAGAAGTGTTTCAGGATTCCATGGCTAATAACAGAAGCCACAACTCCTGTTGTCACAACCTTTGCAGAAATGTAATAGTTAAATCATTAGTGTTCTCTCTCAGCTCATCTTCTCGTGCTTACAGCTCTGAAAACATGGGGAGTTTGGTACTCTGGCTCTGGGTTGAATAGAATAGCTCAGCTTTCAGGGGAAAACAAGCTGGCAATTGCAGAATACTCACTTTATGCTTGATCTTCTACTTTCATCAGAGAACTCAAACATTCTCTACTGGGGAGGCAGCATCCATGACCAAAGCCTAGAAAGCAGCAGGTCCATCTTTCTAAGGATCAGAGCGTGAAAGATACTAGCTTGGATGAAGGCAGAAGTACAAGCTTTTGTTGCTGGGACAGAAAAAGACTGTTTTCACTGTGGTATCTGTTCTTCTATTTGTGTGGGACTGTTCAACTTTTCTTCCATAATTTGCAGGTGTACAAAACCAGTCATGGCAACAATTTGTTATTTCAAGGCACAGTTGAAAGCATCAGTTTTTATTATTTATACTTATAAACAGTAGAAATGTATAAATCCCAGTACAAAACCTAATCCTGTATCTGTATGAATGAAAAGTGCTGTCCTACATGTTTTATGTTCTGAGAACAGCAAGTAGTACCAGCTCCTTTCAGCCATGGCTGTGAGTACCTGTGATGGTACCTTTGTTGTAGGCAGAGGGATTAATGCTGTACCTATTCTCTCCAGGAACAGAAGGCCTTTGGTGGACCTAACAATTGGGAACTAGCATGAAATAAACTGAAATGTGTTAAAATTGGAAGGAAGGGGAAAGGAGGGAAAAAAAAAAGAAACTAATCTGGGTAAACATCACACAATAGAATTAATGACAGGCAGGCAGGCAACAGGACCCAGCTGAAGCCCAGGCTCTGGATCCCTAACTCGTCACATGCTGCTGGAAACCACCAGAGGAACACAGGGGAAAAAGGATGAAGTCACTGTCCTGTACACATTCAACTGACTGCAGGAGCACTCAGACAAAATCAGGTAGGGGGTCTAAATGTTTAGTTAGAAAAGCTTCTGGAGAAAATATCCCTGGAGCTGGAGAAATAGTCAGAAATATGGAAATATATGTGGCCTGCCTAACTCTAGAAAGCAAATGTGAAAACTAGCAAAAGTGTTAATGTGAAGAGTGAGAGCATTAAGGGACAAATCTAGAGCAGTTTTTGGAAGTTGAAATAATCATGCATAAAGAATAGATGCTAAAAGTTTCCTCCATATCTGTCTAGAACATAAAATGTGCTATTCCTCTTAGAACATTTTGTCTTCTCAGTTTCTACGAATAAGGAAAACCAAACGAACTTTCAAGAAAACATCAGTAGAGTGGAAGGGTATAATATCACACTGAGTCAGAGAGCAAGGCAGCAACATCACTGAGGCAGGACTGATATGAATTCACACCTTGTATTGACATGGCTTTACGCTTCCTGAAATTTACAAACCTTCACTGTATATGTACTTTGCTCCTTCCAGCTTGAAGAAACAGAGTTTATTCACTTGACGGAGCTACAAGGTGAGTGGCTGGAAGAAATGTACAGACTGTGCAAAATACTGTGGAAAAAATTCTCTTCAGACTGGCTTGTATTTCAACACTGAGACTAAAAGTTGGCTAGGGGACTGTTGAAATAATTCTGTTTTTCTACAGTGATCTTGTGGGGGAGGGTGTGTTTTGTAAAATACAGCTGGGTCAATGTCAGGTGATTTGCAGTTAGCAGAATATTCAAGATCTACAAAGGACCAAAATGACACAAGGGTATCTTCTTAAAAAGGAAAATCTAGCTAGTCCCCTATGCATAACCATTTGTAGCTATTACTGTGGTATGTAGGCACCACCAGCAAGAAGAGGTTTATCCTGGAAAAATACAAAGCACTGCATAAAAGTGGTCCAGATTTGCAATAAGAGGTCCGAGAATGCAAAGTACCAAAAAAGAAATGAGTCATCCTTCTCCTTCATGGTTTGACCCTGTTGCAAGGCAAGACATATACTTTTAAGTCAAAATCATGCATAAGCATTTTTACTTTGCAGCTGATGTGTTAACAGAAAGTGGCACAGAGCTGATTACAGAAGCTTAGTGCTGAGGAGTAACTCGATGATCACTGGTAACTCAGTCTCTTTGGACTCTGTATATTGACATGCAGGTAATGAAGAAAAAATGTATTAAATATGCCCTTTTGCTGGCAAACCAGCAACAGCTCAAACAGTGACCATAGGGATTAGACACAAGTGTTTGGGGGGAGGAATCAAAGAAGTTAAATTCTGTGCTCTGGTCTGTACAGTGATAAGGGAGGGACAGATTCTGCTCAGTCATGTCCTAGGAGCTTGGTGAGCACCTGCTGATATTAGCTCCACACAGGACACCCTGGCTATGGAGGGAGTGTGGCTGCGCAAGCAGGGCTCTCCCTGCAAGCTGGTGCGTGCTGCTCCAAGGCAGTCTGCCATCACAGGCATCCTGCTGGAGTAGGTGCACCTCATGGTGCCTACACGGCATGCTGAACATCACGGGCCTGTCTGCAGCTGCTTGATGTCTCAAGGGAAAAAACAGTGGGGAATCAATTACAGCATTAGGGAGGTGAGTGAACACTAAGGGAGCGGGAGCAAAATATCAGGGAAGAAAACACAATGGAAAATGTGTGTAAGGTGATAGAGGTTAGGATGTGTTTATTGTAGAGAATTTTACTATTCTTTATGAATTACCAAGTGTGAGTTTATTAGTATAAGCACAGAGTGGTTATACAGTAACATTTTTTCTTGAATGTGAGGAGACACAAGCTACACTGGCATAAAATGCTCTTATGGTGATACAGACTGTGCCCACTCCACCAGTCATCACAGTTTTTTAAAAATCAGATGCCACTAACTGAAAAAAATAGGCTGGTACAAAAGTGTGTCTAGAACAGGCCTTTCATATCCACTGCTTATTTTAGATTTTACTGATTGGATGAGAGTTTTCCACTTTTTAGTGAACAAGTCCAGCTTCTACCATCTTCAGTTTCCTATGTGAAGAATGACCCATGTTCATTTTACAAATCTTCTAATTACATATTTTTTAGCTATTACATTACATATATTAGCTATTACATTACATATATTTTCGCTATTACATTACATATATTTTAGCTATTATTATTTAGCTGAGTATGTCCAATGTCTCATAAGGTCCTTTTCTAATCATCTGGCTAAAGATCCCAAACAAAAATTAAGATTTCTGTATTTATAAATTATGCCTTGGGATTTGACTTGATGAGTATAAGAAGATTCGGTGAGGCAGAGACAAAGGACAGTTCACTGCTCTTTAAGGGCTAAGGTTATGGGTGTTGAACAGAGTAATAGATTTCTTTTCTCTCTTGAAGTAGAGTATTTCTGAAAAATGGCACTGAGTGACCTCCTTTACCCAGACAACCCCAAGAGAAGGCAAGAATTGATCCATCTGCACCAGGAATTGCTTGACTGCATGTCCACAAATTTCCGTGCAACAAATGAGCTGGCTGGAGTGCTGAACGAACACCTGGGCTGTGCCATTACCCACATTCAGATGAAAGAGCACAGCACTGTCAAGGAAAACTGTGACATTATCATTCAAGCAATGAGTGAGATTCAGCGTCAGGTACAGAAGATTGATAGTGACATGAAGGAAAAGCTAGAGCCTGTGCTGTACCAGAAGCTGTATGACATCAAAGAGCCCGAGTTGGAGAAAATTGCAATAGCCCATAAAATTTTTTCCACTGTTCTTGGAGAAGCAACTGCAACAGCTGGGATGGTAGCTGTCAAACTTCTTGGCTCCAATCTTATAACTCTCACTGTGAGCAAGCTTGTCAGCCTCCTTGCGCAGATTGGGGCATCTGTTCTTGGGGGAATCAGCATCACCATTCTTGGGCTCGGCATTGAAATGATCCTCCATGCCATCCTGGGAGCCATGGAGAGGAATCAGCTTCTGGCAGCTGTGAGAAGCTACGAGGAGCACCTGGCTGAGTTTAAAGCAGCCTCAGAAAAGTACCAGCGTGCCATATGTGAAGTGACTTCTTTGGTGAGGCAGCAGGTTCAGTGAATGGAGTCAGAGTTCCCTCTGCTGTTATGAGAGTGGCTGCAGTAGCTATGCCTGCAAAAACCTTTTCGACTCATTATGGTTAATGAACTATCAATGGCTTTTTTTCTTACTAGTGGCAGCAGAGCAAGGGATGTGACAGATCAGGGAACTGGCACTGAAATATATTGATAGGGAACTGGCTTATAGGTGATTCTGGGAGGCAATACTTCAAATACTTCACACCTTCCCTTCAGCCATTTTCTGGATTGCATTGTAGGTAACCTTGAATTGTAATTTGTACTAGTGACAATAATATTCACTGCTGGAGCAACAGTGGTGAAAAGGTGTGATTTTTCTCTTACTGTGTTTCTGTATCAAAGACGGCAACATGATGGGAGAAAACAATTTCAACAAGCCAGCCCAGTCATCATCTGGAGGGCTCATCAGGACAGCTGTAGTTGCAACTCTTAGTATGGATTAGTGCTAAATATGATAGGCTGAATTTCCTGTTCATTGAACTGCTTACAAGGACTAGCTGAAGCATATTTAACTGCTATTTCCTGTCCCATCCGTGCCTAGGGAGTCAGCCAGAGATCTTTAAATAAACTCTAATCCCAGTAGATTAGCAGATAAGAGAAGTGTGGCCCTGCAGGCAAACACGAGCCTTGCCTTACAATTGAGGGAAACCAGCTGTAGTGTTTCAGGCATGCCTGTGAATAACCTCTTATGCTCAGTAATGCCCCACTCCTGCCAACCCACAGGTAAATATTTCTGTGCACAGTTGTTGCTTTGTTGATTGAAATGTGATTATACAAATGTACAAGTGTCTGTAGGATTACAGCCCTATTAATGCATTAAATTTATTTTGAAGTGCTTTACCCAGTCCCACCAATGTTGGACTACCAAAAGCGTGCTCAGATTTCTGCATTTCACAATATGCTACCAAAGTCCTTATTTTTCAGATTTGAAAAACAAAGCTGGAAGCAAGAACATGATTTTCAGTCTTTTGCTCTGATTTGCTGTGGTTTGCTTTTTTTGCTTTGATCTTTGGAAAAAAAAAGTAATTTAAGAATAAAAATGTACTTGAATATTGTAAGACCTCTGTTTCCTGTACTTGGCTTGGTTTTTTTGGTTCTGTTTGAAAAACCAATCTTAAACCAAATAATGAAAAAAGATTAAAATCTTCATTATAGATGCAATTTATAAACTCTTTTTATATCCAGGATAGACTACTCTAGTAGCATTTTGTATAGGTTCCTTTTTTAGTACCAGCTTCCCCCATACTGAAAGCATACTTGAATTCATACTTGTCTATTAATATTCAATATGAGCAATATTAGATGATTATATTAATAACTAGATCGTGCCTGTGAAAGTAAAGAGATGGGTGAGATTACAACAGGGAAGCTCTCCATTGGCTTCATAACTCTTCCATTCTGGGTTTTTTGTTTTGGTTTGGTTTTTTTTCCCTACTGTTCCCACTTTTAACCTTCTTTTCTGATTCCTCTTTGCTTTTGTGTTCAAAAGCCACTAGATGGTAATGCAGCTGCTGGCTCTCAAGCAGCTCTGCCAGCCATCAGGGAGAAAACCCAGGGTTCAGGAGCATGGATGGGTGCCAGGGACTGCCAAACTGGGACTAGCACAAGCTGCAGACTGGGTGATGTGGGTCAGGAGAGGCAGTTCAGGGGAGGCAAAAAGCACTGCTTTGTCTCACGGTGACCTGAAGCATCATTTCTCCAACATGTGACATCTCCCGTCTCCTGACACAAGTGGCACTCATTTTAGAGGTACTTGTTTAGAGGCAAGAGACTCAATCAGCAGAAAACCAGTATTTGAGTGTTCAAGAGGCAGGAGTTTCTGGCTCCTGCTAATTTTCTATGTGCAAATGTACATTCTCATTTAGGAAGAAACCCCACTACCTTAGTACATATCTTTGTAAGAGTGCCAATCACTGCTGTGTGAGAATAGTGGAGTCAAAGAAAAACAAATCTGTTGTACCTTTCAGGCAGCTTGCCCACATGTTCTTGAAAGCAAATTCTACGCGGTGTCAGGGGAAGTGGGGTACACAATGAAGAAATAGAGATATAAGATTTCTATTCACCTCTTGATAGATCCTTGTTCCTGGTGGGCTTAAAGGAAAGCTGGCTTGCCCGCAACAGCAGGTGTGGAAGGTGTCCTCATGCCCGTGAGATGTTGGAAGATGTTGAGGATGTTGGAGGTTGGCGGGCGGCACCCTGTGTCTCTGCTTATGAGGTAGGAGGCTGTGAGCTCACAGAGGCCAGGCCAGCATCCCCAGCCAGGTAGGAGGGCAGCCCATGACCTCATAAAGGAGTGTGGCAACATCCAGTTGTAACAAGGTGGTCTGGAGGTAAAAAACCTGCTGATCAGCTTGGGACCTTCCCAAACTCTTTCTCCCAGCTCGACCAATAAGAAAATAAATGGGGTTTATTTGCATTACTGACAGTTATATACTTGAACTGAGTGCAGCATGCGTTTAACTGCCTAGATGCAGGGCAGGGCACCCAGTGGAGCAGAAACAGCTTAGCCTCTGTTTCTGCTTGGTAACTGAAACTCTGTCCTGAAAAATAGGAAATAATTTCCTGCATTCTCTAGCCCTCTGACCTGTCTTACACTTGGTCCTCCAAAGATGTCATAACCAGTCAGGGGTTAACCAGTCTGCTCATGCTTCTCCTCTGGACTCCCTGGAGCTGCCTCTTGGCATGGCAGAGTATCAAATGAAAAATGTGAGAGAACTGTTGTTCTCTGAGTCAGCTCAAAGTCAGCAGATCTGCTGAGAGAAAGCAGCTAGGGCTGTGGCAGTACCACTGTCCCCACTGAGCCCAGCATTGTCCTGACGGAAGACCCCAAGCCCTGTGAGAAGTGGTCAATCTCCGAAGTCTCAGCTGGCCCCCTCTCCAGTGACTCGGTACATGACCGGAATGTGCGTGGCCACAGCATTTCCATCACACTCCCTCAAGCATTCTCCCTCTGCTCAGTCTGTTGCTCTGGATAATGGATTAAGAATTAAAACTGTATAATATGCATGTTTTATATAAGAACAGCCCTGAAGAAGAAAAGAAACTGTAAACCAGCCAAAACCTGTCTAAGCTGGTTTCAGACTGGTGTAGAGACACTGGATGATTGCAACCAAAATCTGGCCTTTGGCAAATCCTTTCTGGTAACAAGAACAGTATAAAAGAACAGGCCAGAGGCACAAGGTGGGGATGACTCTGCTGTCTACGTGGTGAGCAAGACTCCCGAGGTGCTTAGAGCTCCTGAAGCCCTGCCTCTGAGCATGCTCCTGGGCTGGCCAACTGCTAACTTATATTTTTTGCAGTTTGCAATTAATGTTGGTGTTAATGTGATGCGCACCTTATAGTCTTGCTTTTACCCATCCTGCAACGATCCTTCATGAAGTTCCAAGTTTGCCAACTAAGTCTCTAGTATTTGAAAAAAACTGTAACAACGTCCTGTTGTGTGGCACATCCACGCAGACCAGAGGATGTACAAACCCTGCTTACACACCAGGCCATCTCTGCTCCCACATGCATCTGCGCATAGAAAAAAACATCCTTCCTACACCTTTTCCCCAGCATGTTAATTCTTTAAGCCTTCACCCATACTTTGTTGCTTGCCCCCTCCTTATTCGCAGTGATGCAACTAGTATCCAAGGAGATGTTTCATGTTATCTTTATCCTGGTTCTTCATGTGTCTGGGGACTTTTGCTGGGAGATGCGCTTTGGGCAACGAGGCAGAAATGCACGTAACAAGAAATGCATGTCACATCTGCGCCGATCAGGAGCCCCTGCTGCCCCAGCACTTTGCCTTTATCCCCCACCAACACAGGCTACTCACAAGCCCCTCGGGCCCTGGGGGACGTGGAGCATCGAGCCACGCCCCCTCCCCGCCTCCCGACCCCACCCCCGGCTCACCCCACCCCCCCGCCTCACCATCGAGGAGCCTCCGCGCGGGAGAGAAAAGAGCAGCGGAACCATAGAGTTGGATCTGGCGCCTTAAGGGCCTTACTTCCGGAGCGCGGTTCCGCGCGGCAGTGCGCGCTTTACGGCGGCGCGCCACTGGGTCCCGGTTCAAGATGGCGGTGGGGCCGCGGTGTTGGCGGCGGCGAGAGGCGAGGGGGCTGTAGAGGCCGCTGCGGCGGGAGGGGCCGGGCCTCCCCGGCCGAGGGTGAGAGGAGCGGGACGGGGCTGGGAGGAGAAGGGGAAGGGAAGCGAGGAGAAGGCGGCGGTTTGCGCTGCCGCCTTCTCTTCCTCCCTCCCTCGGGGGAGGAGGGGAGACTTTCGTGTGCCTCATGGGAGACTTTCTGCCTCGTTCGGCAGTGGCCAAAAAAAATCATAAATAGCGCTTGCGGATTTTCCTCCGTTGGCTGTTAACTTGTTGCGTTGAAGCTCTTTGCTTCGTGTCCTAAAAGGATTTGGGATCGGCGTTTCAGAAGTTTACTCTCTTTCGCTTTAAATGTTAGAAATCTGGGAAACGCGAGGTGCGAATGTAACTCCTGCCTGTGTTCGGTGAGCTTCCCACCTAAAGAAATAATAGTGTCTTGCAAAAAAATCAGTGTAATCATATAAGTAGGAAGTATGCCATCGTTGATCAGAAATCATGGGGTGCTCAGCAGGCGAGCCGTGACCGTAACATGGTAGTATGAGACATGAGCAAGACACTAGATTTTTGCTAGTCAGTGCATTGAATGAGGTCAGTTCTTGGAGCTTGCTAGGAACCCCTAGCGTAGCGAGGCCTTGAAGCACTAAATGAGGCACAGTGCTTCAACTTGTTTTTAGGGGAGGCACTTCATTTAGTGGTTTGAAAGTGGTATCTTCTGTAATTAGAGAAGGAGGATGTACGTGGTGACTGCAGAGAGGCAGCAGAGGACTTTGGACTGAACTTGTGAATACTTTCACTTTGGTCGTGACCTCTTTGGATGCAGTATGGTGACTAGAAAGCTGCATCCCGTCAAATCCCAGATTTCAGAGAGTGTTTTAGATTTTGGGGTGGAATCTGTTGTGTGTTGTGGTTTTTGGATTTGGGTGGTTCCCCCCCCCCCACCGGTCGATATTTTGTCAGGGAAGTAGGTGTTTGTTGAGGTAGGGGGAGACTAGAGCTGTGAGAGAGGCAGCATCTCTGGCTGTAGTTTGGAGATTTATGTAGTTATCTATAAATTGAAGAAATGCTTAAAGACAGGAAATAATTATTTCCAGAATAACTTTTTTCCTCTGGTCATCATAACACAGCTTGAAATAATAGTGATGGAGGTAGAGAGCATAAGGGCAGTGGTATAGCAGCAGTCTCTGGGAAGGAGGAAATGACGCATATGTATGTGCAGAACTCTTGCTGGTGGATAAAGTGGGTGCTGGGGAGAGAAATCAGGGACAGCTTAAAAGTCAGAAAAGGAGGAAGTTTGGGAAACAATTGAAATAGAGAGGGATGGAAAGGTAAAAATTGGAAAGCTTTTCTGAGAGTAAATGAAAAGCTAGAAGGACTCTGATATGCTCCTAGAAAAACAAAATGTGTGTTTTTCCCTCCCCTGTGCACTCTGTAGTGTAAGCAAGAAGCTTCTTGGTTTGAGTCTTGGAGTGAATAATGATCTAGTTGATTAGTTAAAGTAGGGTGATTTTGATGGGAATGTCTGAGATAGTAGTAGCATTTGAGGACCTCACAAGTATTTGAGGTTTTGAGGGAGCAACCTGCTGTTTTGGAGAGGAGAAATAAGCATAGTCAAGCTACGGACGCGTAGGACCTGAAACTGTGTTGTCTTTTCCAGGTCTCTCCCTCTTTTTAATTTTTGTTGAGGCGGAAGGAAAAAAGTCAAAATGGGGCGGAGATCTACATCATCCACCAAGAGTGGGAAGTTTATGAATCCCACGGATCAGGCCCGTAAGTACTGATAAGAGCTAAGTAGAAGGGAATGGGGGGAGGGTGGGGTGTCCTAGGGAAGCAGGTTAAAAAGCTTGCTCTGAAGATTGAATCCTCACTTGTGAATCAGAACTGAGTTTCCCTAACTTGAAAAAAAATAAAAATCTTAGTTTTGGCTGTGTAAAAACTCCCTGAGAAGGCTGCCTGCTTGCATGCTGTTGCTTCTCTGCAGTATTTACCTCTTAGTTTTTAGTGTAGTTATCTGTTCAAATGTCTTTGTGCTTATCT
Organism: Phalacrocorax carbo; assembly: GCF_963921805.1. Taxonomy (NCBI): domain Eukaryota; kingdom Metazoa; phylum Chordata; class Aves; order Suliformes; family Phalacrocoracidae; genus Phalacrocorax; species Phalacrocorax carbo. The sequence continues at coordinate 54,013,361 of NC_087513.1, forward strand.
GTTGGCTAAATTGCAGGCTGCTGCTTGGGATATTGTTAATCTGTCTAAGGCTAGAATCTGAGGAACAGGTCAAATTTTGCAAGTGGTCTGGTTAGATGAAGGAGTAGTCTAACAGTGTTCTTCCTTTTGCTAACTTGCTAGATGTTATCAGTGCTAGGCAGATAAAGAAAATTCAGACTGCCGTGGTGAATATGCTTTATTTCAGATGTGTGCTGAAAGCCTACGTATTTTTAAAATGCATCGTCTGTTGTTGGCTCTATTTCAGCTCCTGGGCAGCAATCCTTTCGTGACTGCACACATCACTATGACTTTTGCTGCCTATTGTTGTTTTCTGTATAGAAGCACCCCTGCTTCTGGAGGCATGGAGATTGCTTTATCTCCTTTCCTTTCTGTATATCACACATGAAACAGAAAGCTGTTTCACCCTCTATTTCTCTCTCAGTGGGAGGATGAGTTTAAAAATTACAGTCTCTGTAAAATGAGTGAACTATTGAGAAACAACACTAATCTTGATGAAGGAAAGGTTTTTCATGGATTTGGTTGTCTCTTTCAAGTTGTTATTTTCTCTTTCCCCCTCCTCTCTAGGGAAGGAAGCTCGGAAAAGGGAGCTAAAGAAGGTAAGTGAAGAGATCAGAAATGTTTACTTGACATTCTCTGTACTATGTTTCATGTTTATGATTGTAAAGGGCCATGGCTGTTAAATAGACTATAGTTTGGTTGGTTGGTATCCTAAGATTCATTTTAGAAAATGCTGTCCAAACAAGTAGTTTTCAGAAAACATAGACAGAAATCTTGTTTTGAGTAACCATATCTCATCATCTACTGTTCTATAATTTGTGATGAATACAGCTTTTCAAAACATTATTGTAAGTACTTGGGAATTTAAAAAGCTGTGCTTTTTAGCGTGTTTTACTGTATACCTTTTGTCAGTTGGTTATCTTGTTGATTGTATGTGTCTTAATTGGAATGAATGAATTATAGGAGCATTTGTAAATAGCAAGGTGGTGAAATTAAAATTCTCAGTAGTTTTAATTCCCTTTGCTGCTGATTAGTGACATGTTAATATTTGTAGGGTGTTTTGAGGTGCCTTTTCTTCTGCAGACTGGGAATATTGAGAGGGGAGTATTTGGTACAAGTGTTCTTACTCTTTCTCCGGTGACACTTTTCTGATCTGCTTGATCTCTGATTTTCTTAGAACAAAAAGCAACGAATGATGGTACGAGCAGCTGTGCTGAAGATGAAAGATCCGAAGCAGATTATCCGGGACATGGAAAAATTGGATGAGATGGGTGAGTAAGAGGTACCAGGTGTTGGACTTAGGCAGTCATTTATGTAGATGCATTACATAATTTTAAGGGATGACCAAGAGACTAAAATAGAGTAACCTTTTCCCTTTCCTGTTAGAAGGGGAGATTGTATAAATAATTGGGGATTGATTATGATTTGAGGTGATGTGGTGCCATCAAAGATGACTTTTTTCAAGATAATGGCTGATAAAAATAATAAGTAGTGTGTGTGACAGTAACTTAGAGTTGAAGGAGGGATTGTCATAAGGCTGAAGATTTCCTGAAATCAGGGACTGGAAGCTCTTTGCTTTGAAGTTGTTTCCTTCATCACAGTAGTGGAGTAGAGTAACTTTTATCAATTTTGGGGTTGTTTTTTTGCTCTCTTGGATCAGAGTTTAACCCAGTACAGCAGCCACAACTTAATGAAAAAGTGCTAAAGGATAAGCGCAAAAAACTCCGTGAGACTTTTGAGCGCATTTTGCGGCTCTATGAGAAGGAGAATCCTGACATCTATAAAGAACTGCGCAAACTGGAAGTGGAGTATGAGCAGAAGAGATCACAACTCAGCCAGTATTTTGATGCTGTCAAGGTAATGCTTATTACATTTCAGGCTTGCAGTAGTGTATACTATTTGTCCGTTTGTTAGGTGTGATAGTTATGAAGGAAGGGAACTTCATAAGAAACTAGTGTATGTGTTATGTGGCCCATATTAAGTACTTATACTAATTGGCATAGTACCGCTGGTTACAGCATTACAGTGAGGGTGGCATGGGGGTTGTCGAGTCTGTATTTATGGCTGATATATTGGTTTAATTCAACCAGAAATTACAGGGGAAAGGGAAATTTAAGTTGCAAAACGACAATATCAGGATTTGTTTTCTCTATCAAAGAGAGAGTGAGCCTGTGAGTGTGCAGTCGATATTGTTGTGAATTTCTGCTATATCTGTTGCTGGAAATAATGAGAATCTTCTGGCATTCCTTTAAAGGGCTTTCTTTGACATACTTCCCTACCATATTGGAGAACATAATGTTGCCCAAGTGCAAGAATCTGTAAGATTTTTCTTTTTTTTTTTTTCTTTCTTTGGAATATGCAGCAGCCTGTGATTTGTGCTTTCTGGATACTCGAAAAATACAAGCATACTTATCTGTAGCATCTTTCCTATGGGGACTGAAGGTCTAAAGGGAGACAGGAACCTGACTGGATTTTGACTGAGGTTTTGACTAAAGCCTTTCATGGGTGCACTGCGTGTGCTTTGTTTTGTGTTGAAAGCTTTCAGTACTGATGTTTTCCTGAATATCTTTCGTGGACTGCTGCAAGATAATGTGCCCTAAGAACTGACACCTTTGGCAAGTGATGGCAGGTCCCATGATTTCTGTACTCTGAAAGGTCATGAGGCTGTGCAGTAGTTTCTGTGGGAGTGACCCATTATCTCTTTTTTTTCTCCCCTCCCCAAGAATGCTCAGCACGTTGAAGTGGAAAGTATTCCCTTACCAGACATGCCACACGCTCCCTCCAACATCCTCATACAGGACATTCCCCTCCCAGGGGCCCAACCACCTTCTATCCTCAAGAAGACATCAGCCTATGGGTAAGCAGAAAAAGAGAGTTGGGGGGGAGGTGAAAAAAGATCACTCTTACCACTGGGAAGGAGCTAGGGTTAGAAGAAGGGGTAGTATTGACTAGCAGAAACCAGGAATTCTGTGCGAGTTGTACTTTCTTTTAAGCGAAGCCCTCTGATCTGCCCCTGCTATTGCAAGTTTTTGTTTAAATTGCTTTGAGTAATACACTATGTCTTCTAGCATTTGTCTTTCTGCATATCAGTAAAACTTAAAGCCCTGCCACTTTGAACATAAGTGCTCCTTAAATTGTCATATGTCTGTGTTCTTTTGTCTTGCTAGTATATTCAGTTTAAGCTCCTAGTGTACTTGTTTATCAGGTTTCTTGTTCTAGTACTAGTTCTTTCTGTTTCTTTCTGAATAGCCTTCTGTTTTCATCAGCTTTGTGGTTACTTCATTCTGCTTCTGTGATGGGATTCAATCCTTGATTATTTTTTTTTTTGTTAAAGTATTCCCTTCAGTTGCCTTCTGAGAAGCTTACTTTTGTCTGATGTTCAGCAATCGTGTCTCTGTGTGAGGTTGTAAACTCCTTGGGACAAATCTGTACATTATAAATGTTCATGTTGCTTTTTAGAAGCTGCATAAGCAATGATGAGAGAAGGCTAAAGGATTCTATTAAGTGCATGTTTGCTTTCATTTGTTTGTGTTCCTATACTTTTAATTTCCTTTCTTATTTTCAGACCACCTGTTCGGTCCATTTCTGTACTTCCTCCTCCTGGCCTTGGTGTTCCACGTTTACCTCCAGGCAGGAAGCCCCCTGGACCTCCTCCAGGGCCACCTCCACCTCAAGTCCTACAGATGTATGGCCGTAAAGTGGGTTTCACCTTGGAGATGACTCCTCGAAGGCGAGAAGAGGAGATTTCTTACAGTTCTGAAGCAGGTAAGGACTTTCCCATTACTGTCTTGCGTTTTCCTTGACCCCTCTGTTTTGCTGTGAACATAGTTGCCCTAGACAAGGTATTCTCTGGGCAATATGGGTGTTATTATACTTGAAGGGCTCTTCTTAAGTGATTGCACCTCTGAGGTGATTCTGGTATATTTCGTAGTATCTGCAATTTTGTTATCAGCTATATTTTTAAATGTTGAAACTTCTAATACAACTTCCAGATATTTTTTTTTACTTAGGCTTCATAGATGGATATTTTCCCGTGTAGTCTTAACAGTGCTGAAATGGTGTACATATTATCCCTTAAAAAGCCCCAAGCATTCTGAGAGAAGTCTTCTTTTTAAGAAACAAACCCCCAAAAAATCCCAACCCAAACCAACAACAACAAAATGCCCCGACGACCCTAAGTATGCATTTTCTAGGGGAACCTAGGTCCTGCTTTTCACACAGTTACTGCATCATCCCTAGAAACTCTTGAATGGGTGCATCAGCTTTACTGCATACCAGAAAGCATCAAAGTATTTCAATGGTGGGCAACTGCTGAATAGAAATGAACTAATGAGTTGCAGGTAGGAGTCGCCTTTGCTTGTTTGCTGTGCAAATTAACCAGCTGGTTAATATGAAATCTTATAAATAAACTCTCAAAAATATTCTTTAAGAATATGTGCTAAACGATAGAGGGTTGACAATATGTCCACGCTGTTGCTAGGGGGACTTGTCTAACTATAGACGCACTGGGGTGAAAGGCAGAATATTTTGTATATTTGGAGTTTATGCATTTCCTAATACTTTGCTTCCTGCAGGACAGCGAGGGCATGATGATGATATGTCCAGTACCAGTGAGGATGAAGGTTACCCTGAGGATATGGATCAAGACAAGCACGATGAGAGTAGTGATGATAGTGACAGTGATAGGTCAGATGCAGACAGTGAAGGCGAGGACTTCCTGCATCGTGATAATGACAAGGAGAGGGAAGGTGGTGAAGAAAAGAAATCAGGTAAGACGGGAAGTTATAGATTGAGACATTATTTTAAAAAAAAAACAAAAACAAAAAAAACCCAAAACATAAAAAACCAAACCACTGCTTAACAGAGTTTGTGCCTGTTTTCCTGACTGAAGGGGGGAAAAGTAATTTGTTTAGCCAACTGTGTTCTAACTCGCCTAAATTCCAGCTGAAGAATTTTTATTAGTAAACAGATCAAAAGGAAACTACCTAGAAGTGAAGCATCTTTTCAGATGGACCTGTTTTCTTAACAGTTGAGTTAACTTAGTAAGGTTGCAAGCTGGTTTTCACCTGAAGCATTGAATTGGCAGGGTACCCTATTAAAATTAAGCCTTACTGTAAAATATACTCACTTTTCAGTGACTTGAACAATACTTCTGAGACAACTAAATTGTATACTGATAATGCTTTTGAATAATATTTTTTTTTTTTCTTGATTGCTTGGGGGAGAACAATTGATTAAAAAAATACTAGGTCGACAAAACTTCAGATAACCAGTAACACCAATGTTAATCCTTATGTAAGGAGCATCATTATGTTAGAATGATACGTTATTCATACTAGGTAGAAGACTTAAATCTATCTGTGTTTTATGATCTTCTTCCCACCTCCCGCCACCTTTACCCATGCCTTGCTTTCCCAGGTCATAGCGTACGGTTTGCAGACATGCCTGGGAAATCACGGAAAAAGAAAAAGAATATGAAAGAACTGACTCCACTCCAGGCCATGATGTTACGAATGGCAGGTGAGTGAGGTGGATGTATTAAGTGCAAATATGCTGTTAGTCTTCATGTTAAGGTTTCTCTGGTAATCTTATTTTGTTGGCACAGTTTTTATTTGATAGAGTAAATAATTCACTGTCATAATATAAGGTGTGCTAAGAGGATAAGCTGTGGTTAGGTGTTTTTGTTTGAATTATTTTTAGTCTGTGTGTGTCTTTTGCATAGCAGAGTTGAAATTATAGTAGCAACTTACAGGGTTTTTTTGATGTACTGGGATTTTTTTCTTCTAAATCTTATCTTGGTTAACTTTTAAACAATTCTCAAATGAAGTATGAACTTCTTGGTGAAAAAGTAAAGGTGAGATTGCCTATGCTCTCAGCCTCTAACCCGTAAGGATTAATGCTCCCTAAAAATACCCTTTTGTAGAAATAAGTTGACCCCATAGAGTGAAGAATGTTTGATTTAGAAAGGCACCCCAGTGTCTCTTAGAGATGCTAGAGTTTCTTGGACATGGGGATTGTTTGTTCTGAGGTCTGAGTAAAATCTGTTCTATTTCCATTTAAAAAGTTTCTCCCTCCCATCCTTTTTTCTTTTCTTAACTGTTCAAATGATCATAGGAAGTTATTCCGTGTTCCTTTTCCCCTCGTTGTGCACTGCCTCCGCCCCCCCAGCAAACTCCCACAAGTCATAGATCAAATAGCTGCAGTTCGGGGTTGGTAGTAGAAGTTTCAGCTCCCACAGGAACGCACAGCTCTTGGTGGCAGAGCTGTCTAGATCTGTGGGTTTTTTAATTTTTTTTTCCTGTTTAATAATGAAATGTCATCAGTTTTCTTTCCTTTTGAAGTGAAGTTTATCTATTTTCTTTTTAATTTTATTTTGTGTGCTTAAGTTTCTCTGTTATTTTCACAAAGGTATTACCTGTGAACTGCTTTTATTATAAGTGTGTCTCCATTTCCAGGTCAGGAAATTCCAGAAGAAGGGAGAGAAGTGGAGGAATATTCAGAAGAAGAGGAGGAGGAGGAAGAGGACTCGGAGACTGAAGAGACATCACAGCAACAACAGCAGCAGCAACTCAGTGAAGAAGCTCTTGCAGAGACTGGGTCATCTACTGCAACCTCCCAGACACAACAGCAGCAACCGCCTCCGCAGCCTGTTCCTCCAGCTCAGATACAGGCACCTCCTATGCCCGGGCCACCTCCGCTAGGACCACCTCCAGCCCCTCCACTGAGGCCCCCAGGACCACCCACCGGCCTTCCTCCTGGCCCTCCTCCAGGTGAATACTTGATTTACTAGGATTTGAGGGATTCATGCTCTCAGTACTACAGACAGTGTATCAGTTCGGGAGTTATGAAGCTGCAGAATGTGTTGCAGATGAGGTACAGGAGCCCGGTGTGGCAATTACTGAGACCTGTGTGATCTCTTTTGCGGTCAGGCTGTTGTTGCTGTACTGTGCTTCTGAGGTATCAGGCTTCTGCAGCTGTAGTCAGTCTGATGGGCGTTAGCTCGTCTGTGAGCGCTAACACTGACAGGCAGCAGTGGGAGCCACTGTTGGAGTATGAAGAACAAGGCCTGGTGCCACAGGCCTCTCCAGTGTTTTGTTTGTATTTTTTTTTTCTTGTGTTGTTTCCCCCATACCCCACCCCAAGTGAGGCAAGTTAAAGAGGTTTGGGAGCCACCTAGTTATAGGTTTTGGTGTGGTTTTTTTTTTTTTTAATGAAAGCTACAGTGTGAAGGCTTGTGCTATTCTACAACCTGGATATATTTCAGTCTTCTTAGGGAAGATGAAATAAGTACTACATTTGAATTGATATCAGTATTGGACTGCCTAGAGACTGTTAGCAATGAGGCTAATCAGTACCAGTGTTTTTGTAGCGTATGGGTCTTTTTTTGGAGGGCAAACACTTAATTTTCTTTGATCTGGAGAAAGACTGGTTTCTCTTCTGTAAGTTGATGGGGTTGCTGTATAGCTGAACTGGATAACAGTAACATGTTGTTTTGTAATTAAAAAAAGTGTATGAATCTGTTGCTTGTTCTTATACTTGCAAAGATCAATAGTGGAACTATAGTGAGGAGCACCATATAGTCTGATTTTAATGTATTTTATTCTACATGGGCATATTAACAACATAATTTTGGGGGGAGAGTGGGTGGTCAGGCAGGCAAAATTCTTTTTTCAGTGTCTTCCTTGTTCCCCAGGAGGTATCAGAAATAGAACCTCAAACCTCGAAACAGTTGCTTTCAGTAGAGCAAAACTACAATTATTTTTTTTTTTCAGGCCAGAAGGGCAATAAAATGCCAAAGTGAAAAGTCCTTTCAATTTTAGCTGTTTTAAATTCAGGCAACCTCAGCTCAGTAGCTGTTCTCAGTTATTGCTTCATTACATGGGGAGGAACTCTTTTACCAAGAGGGAGAAGATACTTAGAGTTGACTATGAGTAAGAAACTTTAAAACTGCTGCCTTTTCTAAAGATTTTTAGAAGATCTATTTAATCTGCCTGCTACCTAGTGTTAGAATAGCTTTCAAGTTACTGCTGAAGATGTTTAGTATTAGCTGATGGGATAGTCGTGGCGTATCTTTTGGGTTTTGGTTTGTTCCCCCCCCCACCCCATGAACTCAGTTTCTCTTTTGTATGCATGTTTTCAGGAGCTCCTCCATTTCTGAGACCTCCTGGCTTACCAGGATTGCGTGGGCCTTTACCTCGACTTCTCCCACCGGGCCCTCCACCTGGGCGACCACCTGGCCCTCCCCCAGGCCCACCACCAGGTTTGCTGCCAGGTCCTCCTCCACGTGGCCCCCCTCCTCGTCTGCCCCCTCCTGCCCCACCAGGTAAAGTGTTCTGTTTGCTTCAGCACCAAGTCTCTCCTTGCTTTATTTCCCCAGTTTTTGCTGGGGTGACCAAGCCAGGAAGTATAAGTGGTTACGAGTTTGCCTTTTTTCCTGTCTGTGTGGCCGCATTATGCTGTATCTTTTTCTATGTAATAACAACAAGTAATTCCATACTGCTATGTGTAGTTTGGTGGCAAGAAATCTGTCCTCAAAGAGGGAATGTCAAAGTTTAAGCTTCTGCTGGACTGTTTCTGAATAATCCCCGGGTGCTTTAATGGTGTCCCACTTAATGAGTTGGAGTTGGGGATATTTATTTTATCTGCCTTGTCAGACATTTCTGATGACTCTGAAGTTCCAGTGGGATGGATCATCGAGGAACTTTATTTTCAGGTTTTAGTTTTAAAATTTGAAACAGAGCAACACACAGGCTCCTGTAGCTTTCAAAGTCTGAGGAGCAGCAGCATTTGCAACCCAGCATTCGGTGCAGGGTAGAAAACTTTTTTATAAAGCCAGTGCTACTGTATCATGTTGGGTTTTTTAATTTTGTTTTTCCTTCTTGGCTTTCTGAGCCTGTGCACTTTTTTGACCAAAGATTTTTTTAAGACTCCAGGTGTGGAGTCAGCTCATGCTTTCTTTATTCCTTACAGGTATCCCTCCTCCTCGCCCAGGCATGTTACGGCCACCTCTGGTGCCTCCATTAGGACCTGCACCACCTGGGCTCTTCCCACCAGCTCCCATTCCGAATCCAGGGGTGCTGAGTGCCCCACCCAGCTTGATTCAGCGCCCCAAGGCGGATGACACCAGTGCGGCCACCATTGAGAAGAAAGCTACGGCCACTATCAGTGCCAAGCCACAGATCACTAACCCCAAGGCAGAGATCACTCGCTTTGTGCCCACTGCCTTGCGAGTGCGCCGGGAGAATAAAGGAGCTTCTGCTGCCTCCCAGAGAAAACAGGATGATGAGCCTGCTCTCCCATTAACCAAAGCTGCCCCTAAGGCTGGATCGTCTGCCCCTATCTCCGTACAGACAAAGGATGATGTGTATGAAGCCTTCATGAAAGAAATGGAAGGTCTCCTGTGACCTGTCATAGTCCTAGTTAGCTTTCCTGCCCCTCAACACAGGTCAGACCACTGCGGAGGGAGGAGAAGGAAAGGTCCTCCTGCAAGCAGCGAAAGGGCTTGCATGACAGGGAATAGTTCCCTACCCACAGGTCAACTTGCCAGTATGCTCTGAGTAGAGACCGCTGCAGATGAGGTGTGGCTGGGGACCTCCTTTCAGAGCTAGCACGTCCACTTGGTGGAAGATTACAGTCAAGAAGGCGATGCTGCTTTCCTCAAGCCCTCCCCCTTCCTTGGAGGGAGATATTGGTACTCTGGGGAGGGGGGTGTGGGAGCAGGGGGTGACTATGCTCTGCCTGAATCCTTGCACATCCTGAATGCTCTGGTGAGGGTAGTGGAACAGGTTTTTGAGGAGCCAGAAAAGTGTTAGCAGCATTTCATACACATATGGTTGTCCAGTTTTTATTTTCTGTACTGTTCTTTTCTGTAAATATTTTATAATCCTGTTTTTTTAGTTGCAGTGAGATTGATCAATCATCTTTCTTCCAGGGTAGTCAGGGAGGTAATTTGTTGCGTATACTGTACACTGGAATTTTGCACCCTGTCCCCTTTATGGTCATCTTGATGGTTTTTCATCAGCAGGGGAAACTTCATTTTGTCTTGTGAAAGACAATAAATGTTCAGTGTATCAAAATACTGGCTTGCTTGTGATCTGTCTAAAACTGGCATATAGATGGAAAGGGTGGAGGTTCTTTGACCCTGGGGGAAGATAGAGGGATTCTAAACCTCAGAAAAGAAAAGCAATAGCTACATTATAAATAATATATACTTTTTTTTTAATGAAAGTTCTGCTATAATCTTGTTTTGAGGTTCCTACATGTCCATTTCAGCGTTTCTCAGTAGCTAGTAGAAACTTCAGTCCTGAAGTACTACTAATAATTACAAAATTATTTCTTTTATATACTCTTATTGAAAGGTTTACTTCATATCAAGCCTTAGATACCCACTGGATGCATCTTGGACAGCCCGCCTTAAGTAAAAATCAGTAAACAATTTCAATTCTAAGAGGTTGACAGCTAATTTTACTTGTGGAAAATCTCTGATTTCAAATTCTATGAAGTTAGTACTTTTAAGGTGCAGATATTTTTAAAAGGAAATTTCACAGCCTAAAGAATTCTTTTTCTATTTTGGTGGAAATATTCCTTTAATATGCTGACAGCCAAATATTCCAATAAACCTTGCCACATGCAAGAAACAAATCTTTATTGTCATTTGCAAGACTGCAAAATCTCCTGGGATCTGGTAGACAAATCAGTTTTAAGACCAGTGGGATCAGCTGAGTTGGCCATAAGCATCTCCCAAATGATCTGCTGCTTCAGAGTTAATAAATATTACAAAAATGCAAAGTTTTTTCTGGAATGCTGAATTTGAGCACAAGACCTAATACTAGTAGTTAGCTCTTTATGTAAGTGTCTTCATCCTGTTAAAAAAAGTGCGAGTTAGTGTTATAAGTATGGTATAGCATGGAAAGACACTGAGAAAACTCTTCATTGTCTCTGTTGAAGAGCTTGTGGTGAGTGTCTTAGTGATTTTTAAGAGTGAGTCCTCTAACATATCAATATCTATGTGAATATATCCACACTCAGGGTTTTTTACATTTTTTCATGAAGAAAATTTGTTAAGCTGCCAGACTAGTAGGTATCTCAAACAATACCTTTAGTTGGCTACAAGCCTCAGACTTAGCTGAATACTCACTGTTTTAAGGATACAAAATTATTAGCTACCCAAATTTACACGTGAAAACTTTGATTCTGTTTTCACAAATTTTGGACACAAATCGGTTTGTACATTTCTCTTCCTGGTTCAGGAGTTAGTTGATTGCAGTTAAGGTACTACTGGCATAGTTTTTTTTTTTGTTACATTTATGGAATATCTTTATATTTTAGCTTTTAAAAAATGCATTTTTGTCTTTTGTTTAGTAAGTGGAATGTGTGAATGGTGATTTTTGGGAGGAGGGGCATCACAGTGGTACCTCTGACCCTTGGTCTAATAATAGTATTGAACCTCCCTGGCAGCCCTGTGATTACATTAGTAACCTGCAGGAGTCGCTTGATTCATTCTGGTCCTCCACTTAAGTCTGGATTTTTTTGAATCTTTTTTTCAATGTTCCTTTGGCCATAAGCTAGCCACCTTGTCTGTGAACAGACAAGTGAACGCTTGTCTGTTGCTCTATTCCTTTTCAGACTAAGGCAAAAGGGGTTTGAATTTGCTGGATGTTCAAATGGGCACAAAAAGGTAAATTTCACACACAAGGAACGTGCCTAATATTAGATAGCTAACTTCCTCACCCTGCCTGGGGTGAAGGGAGGTTGGAAAGGAGGTAGGTAGTTTCCTACAACTGATAGACCTCTTAAGATGGCTTGAGGGAAGCGGGGGCAGGGAGGCAGGGAAAAGAGGTGGGGAGAGAGTTATTCTGGAATAAATGGGCTTTGAGGCCACATGGAAGAGCTGGATTTGACAACGCAAATCGTCCAGGAGCCGCAAGAGTTTTCTCTCTGGGAAGAGTCCAAGGCCAGGGTGCCTACTGCCTCTTGTGTGGCTCTCGTACAGGAGGCTTCTCACATTCTGTTGTGGTTTTGGTTAAATACATGAGGTCAGGAGCTGCATGACTAGCTGGAACTGTGTGTGTAGAAACTGGCTGTGCTTGCGGGTGGTATTTCATCTGATTGACCAGAACTATAGTTCGTCTTCAGATAAAGATATGGGGGATTTTTTTTGTTCCTTACCTTTAACGCAGTTCTAAGTGGAAAGGCCACAAAGATGTAAGTTCTCCCATTGGTTTGATAAAAGCAATGGGATCTGTGGATGCTCTGACTTCAGTCTGTGCACTCAGGTAATCATCTGGTTCTTTACCAGCCATGCAAATGATGGGCCATGACAGAAACATCAAAACCAACTTGGAGGACTGCTGACAACCTTTTCTGCCCCAGCATCACAAATGATTGTAAAGCAATTTCATTGCTAAACCAACTTGAATCAGCTAGATTATTTTTTCCCCTGTATTCATGTGTTATCTTTGGTCTCTGGTAATTTTTATTCAGGGTTTTTTTTGGTAGGCTATCATGGATGGCCTGGTGGGAGTAATGTCTCTATCTTTCCCTGAAATATGGCAATGCTCGTATCCAGGGCAGGCAGCACAGTCTGGCACGTGTGCGATTCCTTCGCTGTAATTTTATGATCTGGGTTGCATTATGAAGAACCACAGGTTAGAGTACAAAAGCATCAAGGTATGAGGATGGGAACAAAACATGACACAGAAGTGGAATTTACGGAAACAAGACAGCAGAATCCTGTGTTGTGGGGAAAATGGAGGAAGAGCTGGCTGTGCAACGCTGGGGTAGCAGGAGGATGTGGGTAAGTCCAGGGTACAGGCTTCCTCCTTGGGCAGATGCTATCCTGGTCTAAACCCTCCTAGAACTGCATGAGAGAAAGAGGTCAACGAATAAAAAGAAACCATGCGGAATTAGAGCAAAGCAGCAAAAATGAACAGGAATCTTGTTGTCCGTAAGACAAGCCCATATGGTACCAGGCAAACATTCTGAATCTTGGATGAAATCAATTCAGCTTATCAGTGCAGCAAGATGTTCTCTAGTCTGAATAAAAGCATCTCAGCTTGACTTCTTTCTAATGCTCTGTACAATAGCCTTGATAATAATACCCCATTAGTTTGATTAAAGTAATATTTGAGTGATTTGTCTCCAGAATCAGAGGCATGTGTTCATGCCTGGTTTCTACAAACGTTAGCAGGGCTGGGTTGCAAATGTTCCCACCGAAAGAAGCATTACTATTTTGCAACAGTAATAATAAAAGTAATCCTGGAGTAGCATTTCTGAGGTTCCAAATAGAGGACGATGTCTAAGACGACAGCAAGGGCGTTAGCAGGGGCTTCCCCCAGTTCCTGGGGGGCGGCTGCGCGCCGCTGCTCTCCTTAGGCGGGCGGGGCCACGTTTCCCCATGCCATCGCACGCCTTTGCAGCAGGTCCCGGGGCGGCGGCGGCGGCCGAGGTGGGGGTTTACGGTGGGGGTTGGACCCCGCCCCGCGCCGGCAGCGCCCGCCCCGCCCCCCCGGCGCCGGGCGGGGGCAGACGCTGCTCTCTCATTGGGTAGATTTGGATCCGCAGCGCCATTGGTCGGCGTGAGCGAGAGGGTGCTACAGCCAATCAGAAAGTGCGCCGGGGCGCGCGGGGAAGCTATAAAAGGGGGCGGGTGGGGGGCATAACGACGCGTGTCTCACGTCAGCTTAGGCGGCCGCTGCGGAAGAGAGTCGGGAGCGATGTCCGGGCGCGGGAAGCAGGGCGGGAAGGCGCGCGCCAAGGCCAAGTCGCGCTCGTCGCGGGCCGGGCTGCAGTTCCCTGTGGGCCGCGTGCACCGGCTGCTGCGCAAGGGCAACTACGCGGAGCGGGTGGGCGCCGGCGCCCCGGTGTACCTGGCGGCCGTGCTGGAGTACCTGACGGCCGAGATCCTGGAGCTGGCGGGCAACGCGGCCCGCGACAACAAGAAGACGCGCATCATCCCGCGCCACCTCCAGCTGGCCATCCGCAACGACGAGGAGCTCAACAAGCTGCTGGGCAAGGTGACCATCGCGCAGGGCGGGGTGCTGCCCAACATCCAGGCCGTGCTGCTGCCCAAGAAGACCGAGAGCCACAAGGCCAAGAGCAAGTGAAGCACCCCTGAGGAGCGTTCCCACCTCAAAAGTAACCCAAAGGCTCTTTTTAGAGCCACCCACTTTCTCATAAAAGGAGCTGTATATCCTAGGAGAAAAAAAAAAAAGGCTAAACGTTCGATTAGTTATGAAATGATAAAAGGTTTTAAAAAATTAAATTTCAAAGTTATAATCTGCTAATTGCTAAGTACTAAAAACGACGAGGTAAAAGGGTTAATTTTGCTCTGGTTCAGTGAGATCCAGGCAAAGTTGAAGGTGGCTGCAAGAAGCGAGGGGCAGCCCCAGCAGCCTCTGCTGCCACCTGAGCCCGGGTGAGGCTGCGGCAACTCAGCTGTGTCCTTAAAAATAATCCTTCACACGCCCCCCCCCCCCCCCCCCCGACCTTTTGACCTACAGATGGTGTTACTTTTTTTTTTCCAAAACAAAAGGCAGCCTAAATTATTAATTTTTAAATAGCGTTCTCATGGCTTTGCCTGGGCTGCCTGTACCCATCTTCTGCCTGAAAGCTGGGTGGGTTTGAGAGTGATTTGTCATGGCTGGATGGGCAATTTGAGGTGAAAAGGACTGTTTTGATTCAGGTTTATTAAGGTTACATATAGGTTACATTAAGGTTACATATAGGGCTGAATGTGGGCATAAAGAGGTTGAAATAGAAACAAACAAAAAAAAATCAGTGGTTATAATTATCTATTTGAAAACATAAGTTATTTGAATCATAACGTACAAAATTTTAGCCCCCCTGACAGAACAGCAAGTGGTAACACAGTTACAGGCCCATGGCAAAACACAAAGGGTTGTAGGTGACAATGAAAACGCCGGAGAATACTTGTTTTCATCTGAAAAATTAAAATGCATTTATTTGGAATTTGTTTAAGCGTTGTCTTGGTGAAGTGCAGGCAGAGTTCCCCCCTCTCGCAGCAGGCTGTGTTTCGGCATAATAGATAACATATCCAACTGGTGCATTTTTAACATGACTTCCAACACAGAAATCGAACACTGGACAGTAAAAAACCAGGGCATTTTGTAATCAGCTGGGGAAGGGGACGCCCACCTGACGATTTGAGCAAGTTTTATTGTGTAGAAGTATGGAAAAAATTCAGCTGCAGCAGTGTCTCCTTAGATAATGATGACTCAGATTTTCACCAATCAGGCTGTATCAAAATAAAACCAAAAATGAAAACAAAAATAGAAAGGTGCTGATTATACCTATTAACAAAAAACTGGAGGTGTTAAGTTCTTATGTCACCTAATTTATTAGGAAAATAAGTATTTCTGCAGCAGAGCACTCGGGAACCGTGTCTGTATTGTGCAGACTGAGCAACACAGCACAAGTGGCTACGCTGTAAAAAGTCATCTCCTCCTGGGGCACAAACAGCCCCTCACGGGTCTTTAATCTGCTTCTAGCCTCGTTACATATTGCGCTAATTTAATTTATTTTAATTATTTTGAAAGGGGTAAAGGATTTGGGACAAAGCAGCTAATTTCTAATCCATATTCAGTGCTCAAGATGAGCCTGTGTTACTTCCTCCTCTTTGAAATCAATTTGCGATTAAAGTATCGATTCAAACCCCCCATTTTCAGTTCAGATTAAGAGAAGACCCTTTAAAGAATAATAATTGATTGCTTTGGGGATTTAGTTGACCACGTCGCGGATTTTATTTAGAAGGAAAAACAAAAGTTTCTGCCTCCCGAGGTCTCTCCAGGTCCAGGACTCGGGGTTTATCGCCTCTTTTTTAACTCACCCTTTGCCTCTTCGAGGGGAAACTTTGCCGAGGGGAACAACAGTCTGTCTTTTCCACGCCGCTGCGAGCCGGGGGGGGGTCGGTGGCAGAAATTCAGATAAAAAGAGGCTTTTTTGACTCCTAAGAAACACAAAATGAGCGGGGAGAAGGGACCTTTCTGCCGTGCAGCGGGGCGGGCGCTGCAACGCACCAATCACCGCCCGGCTCCGCTCTATAAATACGAGGCCGCTGACTTGCTCCAGGCCCAGTGGTTTCCCCCGATCCGTGGACGACGGCTGCCACCATGTCGGAGACCGCGCCTGTTGCCGCTCCCGCTGTCTCTGCTCCCGGGGCGAAAGCTGCCGCCAAGAAGCCGAAGAAGGCGGCGGGCGGCTCCAAAGCCCGCAAGCCGGCGGGCCCCAGCGTCACCGAGCTGATCACCAAGGCCGTGTCCGCCTCCAAGGAGCGCAAGGGGCTCTCCCTCGCCGCCCTCAAGAAGGCGCTGGCCGCCGGCGGCTACGATGTGGAGAAGAACAACAGCCGCATCAAGCTGGGGCTCAAGAGCCTCGTCAGCAAGGGCACCCTGGTGCAGACCAAGGGCACCGGCGCCTCCGGCTCTTTCAAACTGAACAAGAAACCGGGTGAGACCAAGGAGAAGGCAACCAAAAAGAAGCCGGCGACCAAGCCCAAGAAGCCGGCGGCCAAGAAGCCCGCCAGTGCTGCCAAGAAGCCCAAGAAGGCAGCAGCAGTGAAGAAGAGCCCCAAGAAAGCCAAGAAGCCGGCGGCCACCGCGGCCAAGAAAGCTGCCAAGAGCCCCAAGAAAGCGGCCAAGGCAGGCCGCCCCAAGAAAGCAGCGAAGAGCCCGGCCAAGGCAAAAGCTGTAAAGCCCAAAGCAGCCAAGCCCAAGGCAGCCAAGCCCAAAGCAGCCAAGGCAAAGAAGGCGGCGCCCAAAAAGAAGTAAAACGACTGAGAAGAAATTATAGTCTACTCATTTTAAAAAACCCAAAGGCTCTTTTAAGAGCCACCCACTTCCTCTCAAAAAGAGCTGAACCACTGTCATAATCGCAGCAAAATCAAGTCTTTAAAGACGTCTTTGTAGGAATTTATACTGGAAAAAAACCCCGAAGTTGCAGTTTTTAAAATGTGCAGGGTCGGTACAGCCAGCGTGGGACACGGGGGCTTCCTTAAAGAGGAAGTGCTTTTTCCTACGTGCAATGCGGGAGCGCTGCGATAGCAGCAGCGGCGGCGGCGCCTGCCCCGCCCCCCGCCCCCCCCCGTCTCCCCCGACAACGTCCTGGTGAAGCCCCTCCGCCACCGGGCCGCGGGAGTTTAAAAGTCCCGCGCTGGGCCAGGATTGGCTCCGTCCTCCAGGTCCCGCCCCTCTGTTCCGGCCGGCCCCGCCCCGCGGGGCGGTGACACCCCCCATCTCCGCTCCCACCGCTGCCGTCCCCCGGTTGCGTACGGCACCGCCTCGGCCCTCCGCCCCCTTCCCCCGCGCTCCGGGGCCGAGGGTGGGTGCGGTGGGGCGCGGGTCAGGGATGGGGAAGCATCTGCGCCGGCGCCCCACAGTGGTGGGACGGCAAGAGCTCCGGCCCCCGGTACCACCCGCATCACCAGCCGCCTCCAGCTCCACGTCCCCCCTCTTTTTTCCTATTTATTTAAAAAAGGAGAACGAAGTCCTGCGCAAGTTTGGGCAGTGGTGTTTTAGACTGGAAAACCCAATGTGAAGAAAAAAAAATATCTTTCTTTGTTGCCTAATGGAGTACGGGCAGCTCCTTCACTGAAAGAAGGGTGGGGGACGGGGAGAAAGGCAACAGAAGGCAAGGAAAGAAATCAAGCTGCAAACACACCTGTAAGACTTGCTTCAGAAACTGCTTTCAAAGTATTTTAGTCACTGGCAGGACCACAAAGATTGTTTTTATTTTGTAAGTGCACAGCTATGCTTTTTTTGTACCGGACCTATCAAGAGGAATTAAAAACTTGAGGAAACAAAAGTCATCCTACCTTCCCCCGCGGGACTCCCGAGCTCTGAAAACAGAGCTATCACTCAGACGAAAGTTGCTGCTGGTTTTCAACCACGCTTTAGACCAGAGCTGACAGCACGTACTCATTCATAAGCTTTAAATAACCAAGTACAACAGCGTACACTGAGCACAGGCTGGCTAAGCGAGAGCCCACCGTTAATTTTTTAAGTAGCTCCCTAAAAAAGCGAGTACTCAACTTTCTAGTGACATGCAAATGAACAGGCAATTGACATACCTCCTAAGAAACACAGTAACTCAGCCCCTCTACTTGAATATATGGGTGGCTCTTAAAAGAGCCTTTGGGTTAAAACTGACGATCCGAGGCGCTCTACTTGGAGCTGGTGTACTTGGTGACAGCCTTGGTGCCCTCGGAGACGGCGTGCTTGGCCAGCTCGCCGGGCAGCAGGAGCCGCACGGCCGTCTGGATCTCCCGCGAGGTGATGGTGGAGCGCTTGTTGTAGTGCGCCAGGCGAGAGGCCTCGCCGGCGATGCGCTCGAAGATGTCGTTCACGAAGGAGTTCATGATGCCCATGGCCTTGGACGAGATGCCCGTGTCGGGGTGCACCTGCTTCAGCACCTTGTACACGTAGATCGAGTAGCTCTCCTTGCGGCTCTTCTTGCGCTTCTTGTCGCCCTTCTTCTGCGTCTTGGTCACCGCCTTCTTGGAGCCCTTCTTGGGCGCGGGGGCGGACTTGGCCGGCTCAGGCATGGCGAGACCTACCGGGCTGCTGCACCGCACCGGAGTACCCGGTGAGCCTGTCACTCCCCTATTTATAGGGGCCTTATGCAAATCCCC
This sequence comes from Phalacrocorax carbo, assembly GCF_963921805.1. Taxonomy (NCBI): domain Eukaryota; kingdom Metazoa; phylum Chordata; class Aves; order Suliformes; family Phalacrocoracidae; genus Phalacrocorax; species Phalacrocorax carbo. The sequence continues at coordinate 54,032,025 of NC_087513.1, forward strand.
GGCCTCAGCCACCCGCTTTTCTATTGGATAGACGTTCCAGTGACGTCATCCTCCGCACGAACGGCGCTGTAATTGGTCCTTTTTAAATTCCACGCCACTATTGGTTGATAGTTTGAATATCATCAGCCAATCACAGTACGCTGTTTCAATCGCACCGTTCCGTAGCGAAGCTCGGCCTCCGCGCTCTGGCCTCTACCCTACGCCGGGGTCACCCCCGAGCACCCGGCCTCGCCTGCCTGCTGCAGCCGCTGCTCGGCCGGATTTGTACGGGCAAAGACTGGTTATGGGCAATTTCTCCAGGGCAAAAAAAAGAAAAAGAGAAAACTGCAAGAGTTTTTGCTACTCTTTTTTTTTTTTCCTTCAAAAACGTATACCTGCACGCTTCATGTAATAACCTGCATTTGTAACATCCACAAGTTACATGTAGAAGGGAAAAAAATATAGCCAGAAAAGACAGAGGCGCTCTGGAGTACTAAGCTTTGATAATCGTGTTTAAAATTAGTTCTGTGGCCCCCAGAATGTGCCTTGTTTTTCAGGATTTTAAACGAGATGGAAGTTCTGATTTAATGTGTAAGTTGAAAGAATGTGGACTTCTTTTGGGATGTAATGAATGTTGGATGAATATGTTTAAGTCAAAGTAAGATATTCCTTGTAAAAAATGAATCCTGCATTTTAAATTGAATTTGGAATTTATTGTGAGTCAGAAATTCAGCCTGTTTTCTTGTAGACTTAATCGTTCAACAAGAAAATACAATTGTTTAAACAGTTTAATATGATTTAAAGGTATTAAGAATTCTGATGTAGCTTTGTTAGATTTTTAAAAATATATATAGAGAAAGTGTTCCTTAATATATTATTAACCTGTATGTTTAGAAAAGGGATAATAATAACTTTTTTTAAATTAAAATTCTCTGTGGTCACATTATAAATTGCAATTTCATTGGTAAATGACAGTGCTATGATCCACTTTTAAATGGATCAAGTTAACTTGTAGTTCAATGACACTAGGAACCTATCTGACACAGGTAAATGTCACTTAAGGTGGCTGAGGCTGCTAAAATCACAACAAAGCTAATGTTCAAGGAGATTTGAACAGTATTTGATAGTGAGAGAGATCCTAGGGAGTAAGGCTTGCTTGCAAGTCCTTCTGCTGTGCCTAACACCAAAACTGGGGGCACAAAAGCAGCCACCATGTGGAGGAGAGCAACTTTATGCTGCCTTTGTGATGCTGCAGCTCTCTGGTTTAATGTCTGCCCAACCCCAGCCTTGCTCCCTCTCAGCAGGAACAGGGATGGGATGGATGCTCATCCACCTCCACTTGCTCTGCTTCCGCCAAGGCTGCCTTCAGCAGCTCTGTCACCTTGGAGAAAATCTGGTAAGGCAGGAGGGAGCTGTATCTGCCTTTTCAAGAGAAGAAAAGTAGTTCCCTCTCTTTCAGCAAAGCAAGAAGAGAAGCCAGAGTGGCCTGTCTCTAAACATTTAACTCCTCAGATATTCTGTGACCCTGATGACTTTCTTTTGGCAGAAACATTACCTGGAAAAGCAGTTCACTGAGAACACCTCGGCCTGGTAACAGGAGTTCTTCTGAACATCTGCAAAGGCCCATGAGTTGACATACCACTCCGGGACAATGTAGTGTGGGATCTCCAGTTTTGTCTCCATAACAGCAGACGAAGGCAGTTGCTCTTGATAGACTGCTCTGAAAGACAAAATGTAGACTAACTCAAAACAATCTCAGCAATGTAAAGTGCATGGGTCCAGAAAGCACAGGTATTAAAACCAAAAGAACCACTTCCCCCAAAAATCCATCCAGTGTCTGCAAACACCCCTCTCCCCATGTTAATTCTTTAAGTGGGTTGATCAGTTCCAACAAAAATGACAGTTGATCCAGGTGTCAGACAGCTGCCATTCTAACAAGTTTTGTAAAGATCAGCTACAGAGTAGGAGATCCATGTTAGAGACTCCATTGAGGAAAGGTGGCTACTGTGAACTGAACAACTACTGCTTGGTTTTAGCCTTGCAGGTAAAAAAAATCTGTTAAAACAAACAAACAAAACCCCCAAATCCCAAAAAACAACAGCTGAACAATAACTCAAGGCCAGTTGTTCCTGGTATAGCATGGCTGTGCGTGCTGCCCCTTCACAAGGAGGTATATATGGAGTGCTGAAGGCAAAATAACTGGGGGGAGTAGGGAGAGGGTTAGAAGATATTTGTAAGGGCAGCTCCAGTTCTTGGAAAGAAGTGATTATAGAAACCTTATCAATGATGGCAGAAGAGCTCAGTTTATTGCACTGTTTAGACAGGATATGTGGAAAAGGAATCTAGGCATTCCTGTTTCTCTCGACAGTCTAAAAAAACCCATGTTCACTAAAGGAAAAAGATGAGAACTTGTTGACCTCCAGTCACTCACCATCCATCCCACTTCAGTAACAATGGAGTTTCCAGTGACTGACCAAGGTTTTTTTTCCAAAACAAATAATCCTTCAGATTCAGGAAACCTAAGTCTGATAGGAGGGAACAGAGAGAAGTCTTCAAGAACAGCTCCAGAACACCTCAAGGATGTCAGACTTTGAGTCACTAGCCTCCTCTTACCAAACAGTATGAATTGTGAGAGTCTCTCTTTCTCTCTGGGTTGGTGTATTTTCTCCCAGTGAACACAATGTGCTACAGGCTGTTGGCTTTCTCCTGTTCAGGTAAGTGATCCAGATGGAAGTTTCTAGGAGGTAATAGGAAGACACAAAGGTGAATCTGCTGTTAGTGTTTTGCTACTACAGCTGCTGGGTGAGCTCTGCATAGATATTTCTGGAAAGTGCTCTTTGTTATTCTGAAATCTCAAGTCAGAAATATAATCCTTTTCTGTCTATGCTTATTGCCTAAATGGGCTTTGAGAAAAAACTTAATTTTTAACTAGTATCTTGGCTCTAATTCTCCCACTTTCTGCAACCTCTTCAACCAGAAATGCTGGAAGAAGACTCGTCTGATGAGGAAGTCAGACAACCATGTATTATCTTGGGCATAACAGACTAGACCTTGGCAATGCCAAAAGCTCCTGAAAAAGAAACAGAAAACACTAACCGAAGCAAAGAAGCAGAGGCAAAAAGACTATTAAGAATAGTAAGATAAGTGTTGGAGATTTAGATTGTTTTCTGAACATAATTTAATTTTAGTCTGGTGTATTCCACTGTGGTAATACAGAGAGAAGAACCAGGGAGAAGTCCCATGAAAAGTTTCAGAACAACTAAATCTTCAGCAGAAGGCACTTGGTGCATAGCATTAGGGGTTATTACAAATATATTGAGACGCAGCTCTCTAGTGGTTGTGATTATTTTAGAAAATTTCTAAAGTGCATAATGTACCTTAGAATCACCCTTGAGAAGCCTGGTTTTAAGGTTATGGGTAGCTACTGTACATCCTTAAGATTTCAAGACTGAAATATTAAACATAATTGTAGTATGTGCTGCATACCTTGCCAGCTACAGCTACAAGTTTTCAAGCTTTGTATATTGTTGTCACTAGTATCTGAGCACCTTATAACTACTTGGAGAAGCAGTAAATATATGGGTCTTATTTCTACAGCATAAAATATCTGTACTGAAATAGCCACAAGATGAAAGTAAAGGATGAAGGGGGTGGAGAGGAAATGCCATGCATTTTCTGATATAGGTGACTTTTGGAAGCTTGAAATCTCTAAAAACACGATGAGTGAACTCATTAAAATTCTATCCTTTTTGCTCTAGGTGCAGATGAAGAACTACAATTTATAAAAATATTATATTTTGTGTCCAAAAATTAAACTATGTGAAGAAGCAAACAGCAAAAGGAATATTTTGAGGTATTATGGATCGAAAAAGAGTTAAGCCCATGAAAAATAAAGAAAACACATGGCAAAAGTTTAAAAGTACCTAAAGCAATATAGATTTTTTTCATCGGTATATTAACACGATAAACAAATCAGTCCCTTCACCAGCACCGCAGCCCCATTAAAACAAAAAAGACGCGCGATCATGCCGTGAGAGACCAGGGACATGTAACTGACTTAACGCCGTACACAAAAAGGAGCGTACCGTAGCCACAGGACGAAAAGGGAAAAAAAAGATATTAATAACGATATTAAGCAGCCGTTATAAAGCAGTGGACTGACTCGAGCACAGAGACTGCCAGCCTCGCCCGGGTCCCCCCCAGACCCGTCCCGGCCCTTTGTTGGAGCGCAGCGAAATGGCGGCGGGGCGGGGCGGGGCGGGGCGGGGCGGCCCCGCGCGGGCGGGGGGGCGGGAGGGCGGGAAGCGGCGCTCCCGGCCCCGCCGCCCCATTGGCTGGATTTTGCTGCAGACCCGCGGCCGCGCGGGGCCCGGCTCCCCCCCCCGGCACCGAGCGCCGCAGCGGCGGGAAACGGGACACCGGGCCGTGCGCGCCGGGAAGGACGGTCTGGGGGCAGGCGTCGGTGTGTGCGCGCGTGCGCGTGCGCCCCGGCCGCCCGGGGATCTGCTCCCGCGGCGCCCAGCCCGAGCCGGCGGCGGGGCCGGCGGTCTGCCGGGGCCGCGCCCGTGCTCCCGCCCCGGCCGCCCGTCAGGGGCGATACCGCGGACGTCCCTGCCCGCAGGGGGACGGGCAGGGGAAGAGCCCGCCCTTGCCCTGCCCCCGCCGCAGTCCTCAATCAGGTCGGACCGCCGGCAATATAGGGAGGCGCTGGCGGCCGTTCCCGCCACAGACTGCTTGGGTGGAGCGAGTTGCGGTCATGTCTGGCAGAGGCAAGGGCGGGAAGGGGCTCGGCAAGGGGGGCGCCAAGCGGCACCGCAAGGTGCTGCGCGACAACATCCAGGGCATCACCAAGCCGGCCATCCGCCGCCTGGCTCGGCGCGGCGGCGTGAAGCGCATCTCGGGGCTCATCTACGAGGAGACGCGCGGCGTGCTGAAGGTCTTCCTGGAGAACGTGATCCGCGACGCCGTCACCTACACGGAGCACGCCAAGAGGAAGACGGTCACGGCCATGGACGTGGTCTACGCCCTCAAGCGCCAGGGACGCACCCTCTACGGCTTCGGCGGCTAAACTCGATTCCTGGGATAGCTCACGCTTTTAGAACACAAAGGCTCTTTTCAGAGCCACCCACAAATATCGGCAGAGGAGCTTTTATCGCTGTTTACCACTATGCCTTGCCTTAGAGTTGTGGTAGAACTGGGTGAGAGCCGTGGGGTGCGGGGGTCGGGCTCTCGCTGCCTCCGCCCGTAGCTCCCGCCGTGATTTTGCCAACCCTCACGGCCTGAAGCAACCAACAGGCGGGTTTGAAACGGGTGAGACGGAGAACGTGTCTCAATCGCTCTCCCTAGGAAGAATACCGGGGGATCGGGCGTAGCTCTCGGGGCCCTCTGGGCTTGAGCGAAATACGTTTCGGTTCCAGCACACTCGTCCGTTCTTCCTCCTCGCCCATCCTAGTTTCCCCCGCTTTCCCCGGTCACTGGCGGGCGAGAAAACCCCAACGACGGGGCCGAGGGCGACCGCGACAGCCGCTGCCCGGCCACACGGCTCAGAGCAGCCACCTCAAACGGGAAGCTCACGAAATGGCGGCGCGCTCCTCTCGGCCCGTCGGGGGGCGGGACGAAGCGGGAAAGCGTGGGGAGGGGAAACAGCCAAGAGCACCACCCGTAGCGCCCCAGGGACCGCGGCGAAAGAGGCTGCGAGCCCCGGGCCAAAGCGCCCTCCCTTACTCCCATCCTGCTGCTGCAAGGCAGCCGGTTCTCTCAAGCGCCGCTGTCGACCCCCTTTCTCTCCTGCTCCTCCCACCCTGCGCCGGTGCCTTCAGGCGGGGAACCCCACGAACCTCCCCCGCCCGTCACCGCATCAGCCGCTGCCCCCAACTACCCGGCACCGGCTCCCCGCGCCCGCTCCAAAGCAGAGACGACAGCTCTCTCCGGTGGCCACATGGTGGCTCTTAAAAGAGCCTTTGGGTTTGGCGGTGGCGGGGGGTGAGCCTCAGGCGCGCTCGCCGCGGATGCGCCGGGCCAGCTGGATGTCCTTGGGCATGATGGTGACGCGCTTGGCGTGGATGGCGCAGAGGTTGGTGTCCTCGAAGAGCCCGACCAGGTAGGCCTCGCTCGCCTCCTGCAGCGCCATGACGGCCGAGCTCTGGAAGCGCAGGTCGGTCTTGAAGTCCTGCGCGATCTCGCGCACCAGCCGCTGGAAGGGCAGCTTGCGGATGAGCAGCTCCGTCGACTTCTGGTAGCGCCGGATCTCGCGCAGCGCCACCGTGCCGGGCCGGTACCGGTGCGGCTTCTTCACGCCGCCCGTGGCCGGCGCGCTCTTGCGGGCCGCCTTGGTGGCCAGCTGCTTGCGGGGCGCCTTCCCGCCCGTCGACTTACGCGCCGTCTGCTTCGTGCGCGCCATAGCAACCCGCTGCTTCTACAAGAATAAACCGATCACCCTTGCGACTGTTATTTATAGTATGTGGCGGTCCCGCCTTCCCCGCTCTGATTAGTCGAGAAAGCGGAGACTTTAATTGGGTAATTCGAACGCCCCACACGTCCCGCTGTAGCTGAGGCGCCTGGGCCCGATCCCGCCCCAAAGAGATTGAGTCGTCCCTTTGCTTTTCAGAGGATGCCGACTGGCTCTTGAAGTTTTATTGTTCTTGTATTTACATCTCCTGCTTTTATTTCTGAGTAGTTTGAAACTCGATTTGTACTTTCTGGGTACGATATTTTAATATATCATGCGGTAACGTATAAGAATTTAGATGCAAGAAATCGCAGTGCTATGAGAGTTTTAGTTCTAGTTTGCAAATAAAGAAGTAGTTTCCCGGGGAAACAGTTCCTTCAGTAATTAAGAACGAGAAAATATAATGAACCTGCATTGTATATACTTTGATTTTGCTAAAAAAAGCTGAAATAATAATAAAAAATATCTTTTTCATAAACCTCGGGAATATATTTATGTTTACACGTCATTTTTAGCAGAGTAATTTTGCGGATTGTATGAGAAGTGTAAATCTCAGGAAGGGCACAATTAATAAAGACAGATCGTTAAAAATAAGAAAAACCGTTTGTGAAACAATGGAAGGCGAAAAGATCAAGCCTGAGAATTAAATAATGAAGAGCAGAGACCAGCATAGAGGGAGTTAACGCGGGATTTTCAAATTGGCCCAATGAGATCGGCCCTTTCCAGTAGCCAATGAAGAAGCAGCGCTCGGCTATAAGAAGGTGGTCGGGCCGGGCTCTCTCTACAGGTTGTTATTGCGGTCCTGCTTCTTTGTAGCAGAGAGGACGTGTATCGATGGCGCGCACGAAGCAGACGGCGCGTAAGTCGACGGGCGGGAAGGCGCCCCGCAAGCAGCTGGCCACCAAGGCGGCCCGCAAGAGCGCGCCGGCCACGGGCGGCGTGAAGAAGCCGCACCGGTACCGGCCCGGCACGGTGGCGCTGCGCGAGATCCGGCGCTACCAGAAGTCGACGGAGCTGCTCATCCGCAAGCTGCCCTTCCAGCGGCTGGTGCGCGAGATCGCGCAGGACTTCAAGACCGACCTGCGCTTCCAGAGCTCGGCCGTCATGGCGCTGCAGGAGGCGAGCGAGGCCTACCTGGTCGGGCTCTTCGAGGACACCAACCTCTGCGCCATCCACGCCAAGCGCGTCACCATCATGCCCAAGGACATCCAGCTGGCCCGGCGCATCCGCGGCGAGCGCGCCTGAGGCTCACCCCCCGCCACCGCCAAACCCAAAGGCTCTTTTAAGAGCCACCATGTGGCCACCGGAGAGAGCTGTCGTCTCTGCTTTGGAGCGGGCGCGGGGAGCCGGTGCCGGGTAGTTGGGGGCAGCGGCTGATGCGGTGACGGGCGGGGGAGGTTCGTGGGGTTCCCCGCCTGAAGGCACCGGCGCAGGGTGGGAGGAGCAGGAGAGAAAGGGGGTCGACAGCGGCGCTTGAGAGAACCGGCTGCCTTGCAGCAGCAGGATGGGAGTAAGGGAGGGCGCTTTGGCCCGGGGCTCGCAGCCTCTTTCGCCGCGGTCCCTGGGGCGCTACGGGTGGTGCTCTTGGCTGTTTCCCCTCCCCACGCTTTCCCGCTTCGTCCCGCCCCCCGACGGGCCGAGAGGAGCGCGCCGCCATTTCGTGAGCTTCCCGTTTGAGGTGGCTGCTCTGAGCCGTGTGGCCGGGCAGCGGCTGTCGCGGTCGCCCTCGGCCCCGTCGTTGGGGTTTTCTCGCCCGCCAGTGACCGGGGAAAGCGGGGGAAACTAGGATGGGCGAGGAGGAAGAACGGACGAGTGTGCTGGAACCGAAACGTATTTCGCTCAAGCCCAGAGGGCCCCGAGAGCTACGCCCGATCCCCCGGTATTCTTCCTAGGGAGAGCGATTGAGACACGTTCTCCGTCTCACCCGTTTCAAACCCGCCTGTTGGTTGCTTCAGGCCGTGAGGGTTGGCAAAATCACGGCGGGAGCTACGGGCGGAGGCAGCGAGAGCCCGACCCCCGCACCCCACGGCTCTCACCCAGTTCTACCACAACTCTAAGGCAAGGCATAGTGGTAAACAGCGATAAAAGCTCCTCTGCCGATATTTGTGGGTGGCTCTGAAAAGAGCCTTTGTGTTCTAAAAGCGTGAGCTATCCCAGGAATCGAGTTTAGCCGCCGAAGCCGTAGAGGGTGCGTCCCTGGCGCTTGAGGGCGTAGACCACGTCCATGGCCGTGACCGTCTTCCTCTTGGCGTGCTCCGTGTAGGTGACGGCGTCGCGGATCACGTTCTCCAGGAAGACCTTCAGCACGCCGCGCGTCTCCTCGTAGATGAGCCCCGAGATGCGCTTCACGCCGCCGCGCCGAGCCAGGCGGCGGATGGCCGGCTTGGTGATGCCCTGGATGTTGTCGCGCAGCACCTTGCGGTGCCGCTTGGCGCCCCCCTTGCCGAGCCCCTTCCCGCCCTTGCCTCTGCCAGACATGACCGCAACTCGCTCCACCCAAGCAGTCTGTGGCGGGAACGGCCGCCAGCGCCTCCCTATATTGCCGGCGGTCCGACCTGATTGAGGACTGCGGCGGGGGCAGGGCAAGGGCGGGCTCTTCCCCTGCCCGTCCCCCTGCGGGCAGGGACGTCCGCGGTATCGCCCCTGACGGGCGGCCGGGGCGGGAGCACGGGCGCGGCCCCGGCAGACCGCCGGCCCCGCCGCCGGCTCGGGCTGGGCGCCGCGGGAGCAGATCCCCGGGCGGCCGGGGCGCACGCGCACGCGCGCACACACCGACGCCTGCCCCCAGACCGTCCTTCCCGGCGCGCACGGCCCGGTGTCCCGTTTCCCGCCGCTGCGGCGCTCGGTGCCGGGGGGGGGAGCCGGGCCCCGCGCGGCCGCGGGTCTGCAGCAAAATCCAGCCAATGGGGCGGCGGGGCCGGGAGCGCCGCTTCCCGCCCTCCCGCCCCCCCGCCCGCGCGGGGCCGCCCCGCCCCGCCCCGCCCCGCCCCGCCGCCATTTCGCTGCGCTCCAACAAAGGGCCGGGACGGGTCTGGGGGGGACCCGCAGGCCGCGGTTGCGGGGTTCTGGTGAGTTGTTTGGGTTTTTTTAACGTGGGGTAAGTCACTCTGGCGGACTGTTCCCCATAGTACAGTCCTTGCTTTTAGGAATAACTTGGGGGTTTTGAACGGTTCCGGGCTGCTGGGTGGCAGCTCCTTCATTTTTGGAGAAGCTGTTGGATTTTGCCCCTGGTCTGTCGCCCCACGATTCTACCCTGCGGGAGCTTCTGCGGTGACTCCTGGAGGCAGCACCGGTTTATAAACCCCTCAGACCCCGCGAGCGTACACAGACTGTTTTATGTTCGTTGTCTGAGTTCGTTTTTTAATTTACTTTGGGTATATATATGAGGGTATTTTAACTTTGTTCTGGAAGGCTCAACAAATAAATATTTTTCCAAATATTCGCTGTTTACTGTCTTTTCAGGAGTTTTCCACTGTTTAATTGTATCTGCGTGCAATACACAGGTTTTATTTTTCGTGTTCCGTTCAGATATTTGTCATTTTCTTTGAACCTCTTCGTCTTTTCCATGTTTCCTAATGGGTCCCCGTTACCATAACGTTTCCTGATCGTTAAAAATCTTTGCTTCGTAATTACACAGCCCTTTCCCTTTCAGCTCGTATTCTTTTTTTTTGTTGTTGTTGCTTGTCCTTTATCGTCCCTGTTCTTGGAAGAATTTTTTTTTTTTCTGGGTGTGTGTGTTTTGGTTTGTTTGTTTTTTTTTTCTTTCTCTTTGTAGCCTTCTAGTATGTATTTTATTTAATTCAGCATATGTTTGGCCACCATTCTGAAAAGTATTGTTATATGTAGATATTCAGCTTTGTGGTGTTTATATATGGCTTTATTAATATCATCTGATTTAGTTCTACAGAAATAGCAAAGAAATGTTTATCTTTGCATATCAACCTTATTGCTGATGTTGGCACAGATGAAGCTTCTCAGTTTATATTAGAATCGCTGTGTCTTTGCACACTATCAGTTCACTTACTGTTTGTTAAAAAATTTAAAATGCAGGCTTTTTTCCTCCCCCATTTCTGTGTTACAGCATGAATAGACTACAATAGAGAGCTCAGTAAATCTTCTGCAAAATTATAAAGTGTATTCTTCACTGCCTATTCTCTTAGTATTTAATAGCATACACCTTTTCTGTGGCAGTGACTAGTGTGGTTTTCCCTCTATTTGTCTAAATTCAAAGGATCTCTTTTGTTCTTTTCAGGAGTAGTGAAAGAACTACTTTTCCCTTCTCATCTGGCACATTTGTTTTTAATAATGTAATTTTCTGCACATCTTTTCTATGGCTTTGCTTTTATTTCACCTAATGACTGCAAATTGTGTAGGTGTTAAGTTAATATTCTTGTATATTTTCCACTTAAACAATTTAATTCTATTTATGTGGTTCAGTGAGAAGAGGTATTCTGCCTTGCAAGCTGCCCTGTTCACCTCCCATGCCTAGTGTTGGTTGGCACTTTGTCAAAAATTTGCAATCTCTTTTAGCATCCTTTTGCTTCTTTTTTGTTCACTGGATCTCTGTTTTGTGGTATTTATTGCTGTATTACAGTGTGTTTGGGTTATTTGAGGAAATGTTATTCTATATGTGATGGTTGGTGAAGTCAAATTATGGTTACCCAATTTTATTTTTTCCACACCAAATAACAGTTTAATTTTCTTGTTTATATTTTAGCATAATGTGTGTGTGTGGTATCTTTCTGAACTTTTCACTGGCAGCTGTAGGCATAAAATAACAGTGTATGTATTATAGACGTGTTGGGGCACTCCTGAAAATAGACAAAACTAAACCAAAAGGAAGGCATACAGCCTGTTTACAGGGGCTCAAACCTTTCGATGTTCTGGAAAAGAAGGAACGAGCTCTGAGCAATCTGCATTTGCTGAATACTGGAGTAACATTTAATTTCCTAATATGACATCTTGGTCTCCTGTTTTATAGCCGGTGTTCATCCACATTGATTTTATAACTGAGAACCAACAAGTGAGTATGTGAACTACCCGTTTATATATATATATATGTATTTTTTTCCACAATTCAGCTTTTTCCATTAATCAAGACAGTATAGGAAGGGTGAGGAGTTCTGTTTTCCTCTTCCTGATCAGGCACCAAAGTTGGAAGAGCCTTGAGTTGTCTCCCATGATGTGTGAAGGCAGCCAGGGGACACTGGACTGAAGGAGCAGGTTAGGTAAGGGCAGGAAGGAGTGAGGAAGAGACCCTGCTCCTCTTCCCACCTAGGTATGTCACAGCAGATCGTAGAGCTCCTCTTCCCGTCGTCATCAGCTTTCAGTCAGCCATTCCTGCTAATGCTCCTGACCTTACAAAAAGACAACCATTCCCTTGAGGAGGCCGTTGAATAACGTGAATTTCAAAATTTGTTTTCAGTGACGTACTTTTCTTTGGGGTTTTGAGGAAAACTGTTTAGTTATCTTATCTGAAGGAGCTGATCTCTCAGATCTGCCAGCACATGTATTTTCAGTTCATTAGGGGAATTAATATCAACCTACAAAGTCTCGGTGGTGTGTTTAAATCAACCAAAAGTGTTCTGATAGAAATGTAACAATTTGGAGATACAGATTTGCTTCACCTCCTAAAGCGGCTGCTTGTAATAAATGTGCCATTTTACTTGTGTGAGAAATTTGTGAGGGAAAGGAATAAAACTGCATTACATTTTCAGGAAAATAAGTGTTCTCAGAGCATAATCACAGGAAATGTAGAAGTCCAGGTAAACATGGAGATGTATTTTTGCCTACAGTAACAATCAACATGATGAAAATATTACAGAAGTTGTCTAATTCAATGAAAATAAAGAAATTGTTGTTGTAAGTTGCATCACAATTTGTTAACTGAAGCACAAGCAAAATTAATGCTCTGTGCATCGTACTCATATGGAGACTCCAAGCTGTCAATCTCTGCCCAGACCATCAACTTACACCTCTGCACAGGTCATCTGCAAGGAAACTGAAGACAGGCCCATCAGCATGGCTGGTAGTTATCCCCTCAATGCAAAAAGAAATCCCATGTTTTGCACATGGCAGCTCAATATGCCCTGATATTACTGCCAGGCTGCCTGAGTTTTGGTCAGCTCAACCCTAGTTTCCATTCTCATTCACCTGGACTAACTTGATGGACCTGGCACCTGCACTGGCTGCTCCCCATGGCTCTGTCTGCCCCAGGGCACAGCAGATTTTCTTCTGGAGTGTGCATTTGCCCCTGGGTTCTACTTGCAACGGTGTGCTCTAGGACACCGGTGGTGGATTCAAAGTCACTTTCCTTCAGATGGAAGCTGGAAATCCTTGTGCAGCGTGGATCATGGCAGCTCCTACCCCAGGAACAGTGGGGTCTGTCTCTGACAGAGCTTTATAAACCTCACTAAAGTAATGTATATATTTATTAACATGATGCTTAAAAGTGCTACCTTTTCATGCATTGGTGTGTTTATGCAGTTACCCCCAGTTGCTCATGCTGGTTATCCCCAAATTCAGAGAGATGGATGAGGGATCACTGGGACTGAAAGCAAAAAAACCAAACAAACCCCAAAACCCACATAGTAAATTACAAGGTAAAGAGCTATTTAATTACTAGACTTTGAAAAATAGGAAATAAATATTGATCTTATTAGCATTATCTTGATAATGATTATTCAATCTGCTACTGTTCTGTATGATTCTGTCCTTTCACACCTCCAGAGTGTGCTATGTGCATGCATACACAAACACATGCAAGCATCCAATAGGAAATTTTCTGTTGGACTCCCTGCACCTAAAAAAGCATTAGAGGTGCTCTGATGCGGCTGCAAGGTCCTTCAGCAGTTAGCAGTCTGTACATACGGAGCCAGTGCTCAGGACTAGCAGCTAATGGGAAATTGCTGTTTCTAGAGACATGTGGACTTGGACTTCCAGATCATAGTGGGTGATAAACTAAATCTCTATTCGCCTGACCTGCAACAGTGGTCTTGCCATGACCTTTACAGCATACACATCTTGGGCTCTCCAAGTTTAGGCATTTTGGATGTCATTAAATGAAAATAAATGTCAACTTTCTCATTTATTCCCTCCCCCCCCATAGTTTTCAACTTCACTGCCAGTCTTCCTGCCCCTGATCCCTGACACAGTCTTCAGAACTGTCTCACTACCATCTTCCACCCTCACTGTCCCCTCCAGGTTGATCTTAATGAAAAAATCCTCCCACTACAGAAAACAACAAATCATTAACTAAATAAATAGGTTCTTCAATAGTCAGAAGTGAAAATAATTTGTATGTATGTCAAGAATCACCAGAAGATGAACAGAGAGCAAAACAGAGGATATTGTATCTTTGTACCATTTTAACGTTGTGTGAAATAGTTGCATCTGGAGTACTGTACACATTTCAGGCCTATAATAAAAAAAAAAAAAAAAAGATGTAGTTGAACTGGAAAAGAAAGTTCTGAGAAAAGTGATAGAGATGATTAAAGGTCTAAAATGCCTTCCCTACTAAGGATACTAGGACACTTTCAGAACAGAGACAACTACTGGCTGAAGAAGCTCTTACTTATCTTCTTTACTGTCAATAAAGTCAGTGTCTAAATCTATCAAATTTAGTGTGGTCCAATCTAACTACAGAGTTAGTTACCAACCAAAATGTTACTGAGGCCAGAAGAACTGCCTAAATATTGTAGGTGGTTTCCTTAAGAATGGACTCCTTATCTCTATGGGCTTTTTCAGGATTATAGAGAAGAGCAGATGATGAGTGTAAAGGTGAGGACAGAGCCATCTGTCTCCTGTAGAAATGGATTCTGGAGAACACAGCTGCTTGCGTAATTGTGAGCACTTCCTAACCCTGGTGTTAAATAGTTCTCATCTCTTCTCAGACTTCTGCGCTGATCCTGGTCCTGGCAGCTGCCATTCAATTACATGCACTTGTTAAGGATCAGTTTTGTTTTTCTCATAAGGTCAAAAAATCTCCAGCAAACAATCCCACAAAACAAACAAGCAAAAAACTCCCCCCCCCCCCCAGCTCCTAGTCACTTAAGTGTTTTTTGTTTGTTTGTTTTCCCCAGGGATTCCAAGTTACTCAGTGTCCTGGTTTGTATAGATATTTCCATGATTCTCTCACTAACTACTGGTCAGTTCTGAAGACTGAGTCGGGCAGAGGAAGTTCCACGGCAAGAAGCAGCTGCAGCAGCTGTAGGAAGGGGGAAGGACTTGGTTTCTATTTGAAATCCCTCCCCACATATCGAGACCAATATTGTTCATACGCAGAGTGCAGAGGCTTGAAATAATCGACAACTTAAAGTGTTACATAGAAATGTTATCTGCAGAGAAGGGTTTGTCTACATCAGCCTAGTTAGAATTGTAACGTTGTTTCTGCACCATGCAGTCATGCGTCAAATTTTCTAGGACAGAGCGAATGAGGAGGGAAATGCTCTAATGAATGATCACAGGCTCCTTACAGTAGTTTTTATCAATCAAGGATGGCTGTTGCTCTCAGCAGTCAAGTTAGCAGAATCAAAACACCATTTTCTAACAGAGCAAGCTGGAGACCCGGCTGCCTCTTGGGGTTGGGATTTTTTTTGTTTCTTTATTATTTCATTTGGGAGTTTTTGTGTGGTTCCCCCCCCCCCCCCCCCCCCCCCGGGCAGCAGCCACAGTATAAATAAAGCACATTTAAATAAAAAACAACAGTCGATGCAACAAACACTGGAGGTATTCAAAACGCAGGCTGCTTTTACCAGCAGCCGGGGCGGGAGCTCACCGCCTCACCCCGGTGCCATTCGGCAGATTCACCCTCCTCGCCGGCGGGTGAACGAAATGGGACCGACTCGGGGGGGGGGGGGGGGGGCGGGGGGCAGCAGAGACGGTTACCGGGGGGAGAAAGAGGGAGGGAGGGCAAGGGGCGGTAGGAGGAGGAGGGAAGGCGAGGAGCAGGAGGAGGGAAGGGGGGAAGGAAGCGCCTCGGCGGGCGGGATTGGTCAGAAATTGCTGCAGCGGGGGCGCAGCGGCGCCGGGGCCGCCCCGGGCTGCGCCTCCCCGCCGCGCTCCGGCACAACCTCGGCTGCTTCGCGATGCTGGGGGAACCCCCCCACCCCCCGCCCCCCCGTTACTCAGCTGTGCCACGGTAATATCAGGGAGAATCTGTGAATATGCCAAGAGAAAGACGTTCAATAAATTACTTCTTGTTTATGGCAATCTGCTATTTTGTTCATATTATATACACTCAGAGCATTTATTGCTACCCTCGAATGCAGGTTTCTGCTGCGTTTCTCCAGCTATAATGCAATTAGCTTTCAGCCTTCAGTCCTGTCGTTCAAATTTCCTGAATGACAGCACCAATGCCTCTGAAATTTTGTGAATGGAGACATAGGAGTTTCTTTCATGTTTATCAATGTCTAAATTGATCCTGTACTGTCTATCTGAGAAAAATAAACAATAACACCAATAACCTTTTTTTTTAACCCCATTTGGTGTCTAAGCAGGCCTGTTTTCAAGGGAATATGAAAAGTAAAGTACTTGTGATACTATTCAAAAGTTTTCTATACATTACACCAGATTTGCAAGATATTCGTACTGGATCATATTGTGGTTTGCTATGCATGGTTGCAGAAAGATACTAAAGGAACTAAATGTTTGAGTAAAAAGGTTTGAGGGTAGTTTATTAGAAGACCTGCAAATATTTAACCTTTGTGTACATTGTGACACAGAAATATTGAAACAGGTTTTACAAAGACCAGCCCACAGCTGGAGATACCTTCAATAGCAGGCAAATAATTCCATTTACTTTTGTAGGCAAATGCTCTAATGTGCCTGCATTTTATTTTGTAAATGCAGTAACCTAAAGCAATTTCTCCTCCTGGAAAGGTAGGGGAATAATAATAATTAAAAAAAAAAAAATCAAACCTTCTTCTAAGAGTGGAAGACTGCTTAGTACCAAGGGAGTTTGGACAAGGACTTTATGTTGTCCACAATCAAGTCATTATATAGCAATCAAGCATAACATTTTTCAAGAAAAAGATGAATAAGGCTTTTTGAAGGGGGAAAAAAAAAATCTAAGGAGTTTACCCATACTCTATTGTCGTCAGGATAAAGTTAATGAAATGTGAATATTCTTATTACTCTACTCTCTTCTACTTGCTTGTCTGCATACCTTGGAAAGTTTCTGCACAGGGCATGGCCTTTGGTTTTGTTGTTAGGGTGGTGGGTTTTTTCTTTTTAATATTACCTTCAATATTATCTTCTAGTGTTTTATGGAAAAACAGAAAACTATGAAGTAACTCTAAGTTGAATAATGTTCTTTGTGAGAAGGCTATCAAAGAGATTGCACTACCTATAATATAGGTAGTACTTTAAAGCTTAAGGGTATATTATGTGTGGACTTAAAGGTCAAAAGTAATTTATGTCATCTATGACACTAAAACTTTTCTCATGACCACCATAATCTGTGATGCACTGTTCTTAAATCTAGACGCTTCCTCCTTTATGTAGAAATCTGTTTGATGACTTAGGGTGCCTGAATAGTTGGAAAGGAATTTGGAGAAGGATGCAGATTAATTAGAAATTCAGCATCTGGCCTGAAATAAAACAACAAAAAATTTTAAATCTTATCTGTCCCACAAGTAAATAAGTGTTATACTCCATTTCTCTTCTATTTTAATATATACAGGAATTTCATTTAACTATGGTATGCAGACAAGATGTGTTGATTTATAACAAGTATAGTGATATGAGGTAGAGGAATTTTTTTGCCTTTCTACAGTAAACGTGGATGGCTGGTCAGGAGAAACAAGGAAGAGGACCTATATGCAGTAACTGTAGGAAAATATTCCAGTCATATTTCAGCTGAAGAAAAAGGGGTTCTGTATACCAAAACCTATCAGTTTGCCTCTACTAATAAAAACATGATAAAAAACCCCATGAAAATACTGTTGGTGGCATAGAAAAGAAAACATTAGTCATAAATTGCTATGAAAGGAATCTGAGCTCTTTATACACACCATCTCAAGGGGGAAACTTGGCTAGAAAGGCAGAGAACAAAACGGTAAGTTTTGTGATGTACCATTACTGAGTGTAACTAGTTTCTAATGAAGAATATAACAGAAAAATATACTTTAGGCTAGATTTCAAGCTGTCTGTATCTCATGTGAAAATAAAATGTTAGAATACCTGAGGGTTTGAGTGATTTTTCAAACATCAGTGGGAAAAACCACTCCTCTAATTTCCAAGGGAAGCAAACCAGACACACTTCCTTCTCAGGGATTTCAGTATTAGCATTGGTACATTGGTCCCGAAAAAGGAAAAATGCTCCCTGCTCACAGTGTATTCCTAAGTGCCAAAATGAAACCCAGGAGGCCTCTGTTCCAAAACATGGGATTTAGAGACATCCCAGTCAGGACCTTCTGCAAATCAATCCTCTGCTTCAGACTCATGTAATCTCTTCCCCCGATACTATCCACCAACAGAAGAGTATTTTTAATATACTACATTAAACAAACTGAGATTATTAAATCGAAAGTAATCCTCAAATGTTTTAAGCCTACTTCTAAACCTCGAATTTGAGAGTGGTTACTAATAAAGTCCATCTCTGAAGAGTAGGTGATCAATACCTAACACTACTTCTTTCAACAAGATAGATATGGTAAAAAGGAGGGGGGGGGGGGGGTGGGGGGGGGAACGAGTCCCCTGCCTGTTTAAGAAAAAAAAAACAGCCAACAAACAAACCCCAAAACCCCAAAACAAAACCCAACTTGAAAATTGTATAAGAAGCAAGTATTTTTTAAAACCAGCCCCGCGATTCTCCTCTTGTTTCCAAGCAACACTGCAGCCGGGCACTCCTGTGTTACCTCCCCCTGCTTGAAAAACATTTTCGATTAGCACATTGTCACGGTGACTCACTCCTCTGCCTCCTGAGGGAGGACTCTGCAAAAAGCAGCACAATTTTCCTCGCATTATTTCTTAAGGGGCACTTTTAAAGACCAAAGAAACTCACACCCACCCGCCCCTTCCCGACCCTCAGGCAGCCTCATTCCGAGGGTCCCGGCTCCCGGCGGCGCATTCCTGGCTCCCCGTAGGGCAGTTTTGTTTTCTTCCGCACAAACCACTACTGAATGAAAAATAAACTAAAGCGTGTTTTACCCATATCTGCCTAACAAAAGAGGGAATGCCGCCCCCCTTACAGTGGAAGAAAAAAACCACAACCTATTCGAGAAAACACCATGGGGAGAGGAGCTTTCGCTGTCTTCCAGCAGGCAGACTCCCCAGGACACCAACGGCAGAGAGGCTCCTCCCTGGAAATACCACCCTCTCACTGATTATTGTTATTTATATCCTCCTGACACCCCTCTCCCCCCACAGGCTTCAAAGCCTGTCTCTGTCCGTGTCCGAGATTCTACCACTGCTCCAGCTCTGGCTTCCGAGAGGCGAAGGCTGCGGCGGGTGGCTCCAAAGCCATGACCGCCTTGGAAGAGCTGAAGGGCCTCCCACGCTTAAAAAGGCTAAGACAGCAGAAAACAGTGCTAAGAAGCCGGCAGCCGCTGCGGCCAAGGGGCCCAAAAAGGCTACTAAGTCTACCAAGGCCAAAAAAGCACCCAAGGGCGCTGCCAAGCAACAGAAAGCAGCACCCAGGAGGCCATACTATGAAAAAAAAAAAAAAAAAAAAAGATGTTTTTGTAGATAAACCCAACAGTGCGTTGTGAAAGCCACCCACGCTGTAAGAAGGAAAAGAAAGAACTGAAACGTCATTCAAGTCTACATTGGTACACGATGATCCCCTGCCGTGAGTGTATGTCCCTTTCCATAGTACTTCACACAGTATGAAAAAGCAAAATTTAGGCTATTGTATTTCAGCTTGTGCTTCTCCGTTACGATTTCCACCACCACCCCAACACTTACTCAGAAAAGCTGTCGTTGTCCTTCGAAACAGACCCGGGTTAGTTACAGGACAAAATACCAGTGAAACACTTAAGGTTCTGTCTCTATTGCCTGAAAACCACAGGCCGTAAACAAGGGAATGAAAAAAAAAAATAAATCCATAGGGCACACACAAAAAAAGCACCCACTAAACAATAAGTGCTTGGACGCCTTTTCCACTTGCGAAATTAGGGCAGTAGCGGCTGCGCCAGAAGGAAAACGCGCCCGGGGCCTCCCCGCCGCGGGTTCGAAAACCGCGCGCTCCCCCCGGATTGGCCGGCGGCGGCCCCGCCCCTCGCCGCTGGTGGGCACAAGAACCACGCCCCCTCCGCAGCCCACCTCCGCGGGGATTAGCCTTCCTTCCCCCAACGGAAACCGGGGAGGGGGAGGGCACCGAGCCCACCCTGGCCGTGCTCCCATCTACTCTCCTCACGCCACGCTGCCGTGACTGATCTCGTCATTCTTAAGTGCGGCCTTTTATTGACTTCTCGGAAAAATGGCACTGGTGCGCGTTTACATAAGTACATTAACTTCCTCAAGAAAGAAAAACTCAGGTACCTACACCGATCAGCAAAAGAAAACTGAAGCTGTAAATTTTTTCTTTCACTTTGCCAAAATACACTCTAGAGAAAGAAGTACTTGGAGGCCCAGGTGTTCCCGCTCTTTCTAGGAGAACGTGGGTGGCTCTGAGAAGAGCCTTTGGGTTGTTTGTTGTAGGGATTTACTTGGCTTTAGCCTTGTGGCTGTCGGTCTTCTTGGGCAGCAGCACGGCCTGGATGTTGGGCAGCACCCCGCCCTGCGCGATGGTCACCTTGCCCAGCAGCTTGTTGAGCTCCTCGTCGTTGCGGATGGCCAGCTGGAGGTGGCGCGGGATGATGCGCGTCTTCTTGTTGTCGCGGGCCGCGTTGCCCGCCAGCTCCAGGATCTCGGCCGTCAGGTACTCCAGCACGGCCGCCAGGTACACCGGGGCGCCGGCGCCCACCCGCTCCGCGTAGTTGCCCTTGCGCAGCAGCCGGTGCACGCGGCCCACGGGGAACTGCAGCCCGGCCCGCGACGAGCGCGACTTGGCCTTGGCGCGCGCCTTCCCGCCCTGCTTCCCGCGCCCGGACATGCCTCGGAGCAAAAAAAAAAAAAAGTATTAAAAAAGCAAAAGCTGTAACGAGAGAAAAAAAAAAAGCCTACGCAAACACAGTAAAAAAGCTGTGAAAACAGAAGCGATGCTGTAAGAGCGGCCACCCTGCCTTTTTATCCCTTCTTCCCGGGGTTCAATGTGACTTCTGATTGGAGGAGGCTGCGATTGTGAAGTTAACCAATGGGCCGACAGATGAAATTGCGACCAATCGAAGCGGCCGGGTGGGTTGACATCAAGACCCAGTATTGTCCAATAGACACGAACACGCTTGAGTCACCTCATTTGCATACCGTCCCTATAAATACGGGTGTCACCGCTATTGTATTTACGTCGTTCCTGCGTTAGCACAGGTACTGGCAGACTTGTAAAATGCCGGAACCAGCTAAATCCGCTCCTGCTCCCAAGAAGGGCTCTAAGAAAGCCGTCACTAAGACGCAGAAGAAGGGTGACAAGAAACGTAGAAAGACTAGGAAGGAGAGCTACTCGATCTACGTGTACAAGGTGCTGAAGCAGGTGCACCCCGACACGGGCATCTCGTCCAAGGCCATGGGCATCATGAACTCCTTCGTGAACGACATCTTCGAGCGCATCGCCGGCGAGGCCTCTCGCCTGGCGCACTACAACAAGCGCTCCACCATCACCTCGCGGGAGATCCAGACGGCCGTGCGGCTCCTGCTGCCCGGCGAGCTGGCCAAGCACGCCGTCTCCGAGGGCACCAAGGCTGTCACCAAGTACACCAGCTCCAAGTAGAGCGCCTCGGATCGTCAGTTTTAACTCAAAGGCTCTTTTAAGAGCCACCCATATATTCAGTAAAAGAGTCGTTCACACTGATTCGGTTCGGTGAGTTGTACTTGTGTTTAGCACTGTTTCAGTTCCCAACTAGGACATGCTGCTGTTTCATAACAGGGAAATTGCTTGTCATGTTAAAGTACCAGGAATGATTTGGGTCGTCTTGTATGTGCCCTACCCCGCTTGTTAACCAGGCCGATGTATAAAAATTAAGCACCTAATCAAGTTCTAAGAGTGGTATTTTCCTTTCTCATTTTAGAAAAATTATATCAGCTCTAGTTTTGCTTTAGTAAGAAAGAGAAATATAAGTGTTAGCATTTAAGGTGTTTTGGATTTGTTCCCTGACATTCGCATATGAAATAACGCAGGTTTTTTTAAATAACTGCAGTTAATTCCTGTTCTAATAAAATGTTGTCATCCCCTATAAACATTAGCTGTTATTCTCGAATGATTGGCCGCAACCTGTGAGGCTTGTTTACAAGGAGGGCTCTGTAGGGATAAGGTTGTGTATGTGCGATATTTAGAAGGCAATGTTTCATGAAGTTTTTCATGCCACGCGCAGAAGTGAAATGGTATAGAAAAAAATAATTTTATTAGTCTCCGAGATCTCACATAGAAGTGGCGTAGTTTTTTATGTCACGTATTTAATGGCGAATAAGAGCAGCAGAATAAAGAGGTTCCTCATAATTCTTTGAGTGCCGATGTAATTGGAGAAGACACGTCAAGAAGAAGGCATGTTTAAAAAAAAAAGTTATCAAGAGCGCTTTATAGAACTTCAGGTGGCGCGGGATGTGTAAGGAAGGCTCGTTTTCCGATAAATCCTTTTGCCAGGAGGCTGCAACGCCGGCTGCCCCGGACAGAGGCGGCCATAAAAGCGCCTGCTGCGGGGCCGTAGCCGGGGCGCCGCACCCAGGGCCGGGCGATGCCGCCGCCGGCCCCGCTCGGCCGCTGGAGCGGAGGCGGAGGGAGCTGAGGGGCGAGAGCGCCATCGCCCACCACGCGGGGGGGGTGGGTGGGGGTGGGGTGTTGCGGGCGGGAAGGGGTCGTTCCCCCCCACCGCTACCCCCCCAGCACCGTTCGGCGGGCTTTTCAAATCCTTCCCGTTGTCCAATGGAATTTGCGCGTTTCCGCCGGCCAATCACAGGGCGGTGGCGGCTATAAGTAGCGGGCCCCGCCGCTGCCTTTCGCACAGCTCGTCCTCGGTTGGCGTGGGGACCTGTTCTGCGGGAGATGGCGCGCACGAAGCAGACGGCGCGTAAGTCGACGGGCGGGAAGGCGCCCCGCAAGCAGCTGGCCACCAAGGCGGCCCGCAAGAGCGCGCCGGCCACGGGCGGCGTGAAGAAGCCGCACCGGTACCGGCCCGGCACGGTGGCGCTGCGCGAGATCCGGCGCTACCAGAAGTCGACGGAGCTGCTCATCCGCAAGCTGCCCTTCCAGCGGCTGGTGCGCGAGATCGCGCAGGACTTCAAGACCGACCTGCGCTTCCAGAGCTCGGCCGTCATGGCGCTGCAGGAGGCGAGCGAGGCCTACCTGGTCGGGCTCTTCGAGGACACCAACCTCTGCGCCATCCACGCCAAGCGCGTCACCATCATGCCCAAGGACATCCAGCTGGCCCGGCGCATCCGCGGCGAGCGCGCTTAAGCTGCTAGTAATCGCATCTTCAGACTATCGAAAACCCAAAGGCTCTTTTAAGAGCCACCACAAGGCCACTAAAGAGAGCTGTAAACTCTTAAGTCCTGTGTAGGAAGTGATTTCCACCCCCCCCGTTCTTTAAAGGTTCCGTTACAGTGACCGAGAGCCCGTATCTCACCAAGTAAGTATTGAAATGCTCAAGTCATGTTTCAAAGGGGTTTGAAAGGGTCCCGGCAGTAGATTGTCGTGGGGTAAATTCCTGTCGAGGTGATCGTATCTCTGGTTGGGGTGAAGAATTTCTATAAGTTTTTTCCCAGGGCTGACCTTTTGCCTGTTGAGGAAGAAGCCGTAATATTCGCCTTTGCCCTTCTAAAGGGGAAGAGATCACCTGTAAATACATATCTTTTTATAAATGCATATATATTTTTTTTCTGTTTGTGTGTCTTATAAGCGTTCGTAGGAACTCGCTGAATTTGCAAAGGTGCCTTTACAGAGCTCTGAGCTCTCGATTAGAGGTAATTATATCGTAAATGCCTCTTGCTGCACTGCGTTTGCTTTATGTTCTTATGGTAAAAACATTACGGTTTATTGTCCCGACAGGAATATTGTGGGTTTTTTCCTGCAAACTTTTTTTTTTGGTGGTTTATAGGTGTTTTTTTTTTTTTTTTCCCCGGGGTGGGAAGGCGTTTTGTTTCTGAAGTCGGACTGAGCCCTTTCCCGCCCCGCCAGGAAAGGCACTCGGTGGGTAGTTTTCCCCGTCCTTTATCACTCGTTGTCTGTCCCTGTCGGGAGCGACGTCCCCCTTTAGCCCTTCTCAAGGATTTCTCTTTTATTCCGGAGATAAATGTTCTGTTTCCAAAGAGAGCTGCGGGAGGGGTGATGGCAAGGGTTGTGTCTGGGACTACTGTTTTCGAGAGAAGTGTGCTTTCTGCTAGTGTCTTCTCTGGGCCACACTCGTGGCATCCTGGATGGGTGTGGGTGTCCTGCCCAAATGATTAGGGATGCCCATCGAGAAAATTTATCCCAATCTTTGTTTAGGCTCCTGGAAATATTTGTTGAACTGAGCACAGAGGAAGTGTTTTTGGAGGAGTAAGAGTGATTAAAAACTGACACCGAGTACAGAATTGTCGTTAAATGGAGACGTTTCCCTATCCGTCGTATTCAGTGATTATTTCTTTTTCTTTTGGGAGCGAGCCCATCAGGAAAACGGGCTTTTTCCCTGTCTAAGTTTAGCTGTACAACCCCTTGCCCTCCCAATCAATAGATCTGTAATAGGTGCCTGAAAAGTATAGATTTCTGAAACTATCTCTCCGTCTCCTTTCTGTTTTTTTTTTTTTTTTTAAATATATTGCAGGCCGTTTTATGTAACTTGGGGAGCTTGCTGTTCCATTGAAGTATTGGAAATAATGTCTCTTTAGATTTCAATGATACAAATGAGTAGCTGTGCCTTTAAGAAACTGAACTGAATACAGCCACCATTTAAACTTAGAAACGAGGAGCCAGCGAGAATTGCTTAGAGGAAATATTTCTTTTAGTAAGCTTAAAACTGCAAGACTCTTGCTTTTCTATGAATTGCCGATAGGCTTCATCTTCAGAAATCTTCCTTTCTCTGTGTCAGGAGCTTGGACTCTGCAGCAAAATCTGACCAATCAAGTGCCTCCACACACCATTTTCTTTCCCGTGTTTTTCTCACTTTCAGCCATTTTCTGTTACTTTACCTCGGAGGGGTAAAAGGGAGTGGGGAAAGGTATCGGGAACAGTACTTCTGGGAATTAAGACACTATGTGATTCACCCTTCCTCCCCCCCCCCCCCCCGCCCCCTTATTTGTTCATTAACATAGGATTTCTGTTTTTCAGAACAATTTTTTCTTCAGTAGATGATTACCAGTGTAACTGCAGAACTGAGTCTTAGTGAAAGCAAGCTCACTTCCTGTTATTGTCTGTGATATTGAGTGATCTATTTGCTTATCTAACCCTGTTTACATATGTTTATGATAAACTTAAATCAAGTAAAATAGCTAGTTTTAATATTTCATATAGTGGGTATTTAATATCTTATATAAGTCCAGGGTCAGAATACTTAGACTTCAGCAGAAGTTTGGGTCAAAAATGTTTTTCTGCATGCTTGTAAAATGTGTTCGTCTGATTCGTGTCAATATGGAACAATGCTAGAGTCACACGGTGAAGTGTGACCCTCTAGCATTTGACCGTTCTGTTTGTGCTTGTGTAACGGAGAGGCCGTTCAGTGTTCAATTGAATTGTTAACTGTCTTAATGGTTGGGATGTTGATTGACAATTTGTGTAGTTAATTGTTAAGAAAGAATTTTAGTTAGGAGTAGAAACTAACATCTGAGAATTTTAACAAGATAATAAATAATGCTTAGGCCAGACAAGACGGCATTAGCAATGAATGCTTCACTGTCAAGAGGCCTCCTAAAAGGATACAACTCAGTAACTTCAAGGACTAACAGTGGAAACATCTTGCTACAAAGGAGAGAAAGAAGATAAGGGAAGGCCACAAATCAGCCAGCAGTGATAACAGGGAACTTCTTGGCTCAGGAGGCGCTGAAGCATGAAAACTGGGGGAAAGGTAATTCCGGCAGGGGGAGATTGCGACCACCGACCCAATTCAGGACCAAAAAGACTTGCCCCCCCACACCTGTAAAGAGCATGCGTGCTCATCTACATGGCAAGCGTGGCTAATTTAAATACGGCTGACCAACGGCAAGTGGAATGCTTATCACTGACCAAAGAGTGTAAACTTAGGCGTGTTTTTACTAATTGTTATTAATTAAGTAACTGAATATAAACCCTGTAGTATCGTATGACGGTATGCACGTTAGGCGGAAGGATCCCCCGTGCATCCAGCGCTGCTTGCTTGTCTCTATTCAATAAATTGTATACTTTGATTAAAATTCCTTTGAAGGCTAAATTAATCATAACAATTGGGGGCTCGTCCGGGATGGTCTTGGTTCCTGAATTCTGACTTGATCTAGGAGGGGCGCCCCACCATTCGGTGGCTCCTGGTCAGGTTGGGTCAGGGCTAACACCATCCTGAACCCGAACAGGGACAAGCAAGGAATTTAATTTTTATAAGCTCCCTTGCCGGCTGCAGCAGTTTGTTTTGCCCGTAATTCTGCGCGCGAAGATCCAAACGAAGACGACGGAGTCGTAAGGATTTAGGTTGTATACCGTTTGGTTGGGTGGGATTCGGTTGCCTGTGTGTGTAAGAGTGTGACTGAGACAGAACCTAGTTCTGAAGTGATTGTGGAGGTCTTCTAACCGCGGTTCCAATCTCCCGCGAGGGACTTGGCCGGTGAAGGACCGAAGCGATTCCTATAGGATTCGTGGGTGGGTGATAGGTCCTAAACCCCCTGCAAGACACTCTTACCGGTAACCAAGGGCTGTAGGAATTGCCACAGTAAAATTCCTAGATGGGTCAGACAAATTCGAGGACCCAGGACCAGAAGAAAGGGAGCAAATTACCAGACATACCATCAGAAAGTCCATTAGGAATAATGATTAGAAATTGGAATGAAAGGGGCCCCAGAAAAGGAAAAAGTAAATTAAAATTGGTTCAATATTGTATGGTTGAATGGCCGAAGAAACCTTTAAGACCACTTGTCTTTTGGCCTGTTTTTGGATCTTTTGAAGACTGGATTTGCCAGGCCTTGAATATATATGTTAATTCAAAGGAACCTTTTAGTCAGGAGGAAAGTGAATATGCAGAATTATGGATCAGGACTTCACGTCCTTTTCCAGCCTCAATACTTACATTAAAGAAAAGAGATGAAAACTTTGAGGAAGAAGAAGGAGATAAAAATGAAAAAGGAAGGGAAAAAGATGATAAATGGGAACCACTGGATAACCTGCCGCCCCCATATCCTAATAATTCACCTCTGGCAGCGGCTTCCCCTCCAGTGGCCGTAGTATCTCCACCAGTCCCACTGTTATCCCTGCCTCCCCCACCAACAGCACCAGAATTAGATAAACCACCGGCTGCATGTACGAGAAGTAGGACTGCCGTATCTGAGGGGGCTTGTCTATATCCCTTACGAGAGGTACCCCTCGGAGGCAATCAGGGAGGCATCGGGTTTGTGGCAGTCCCATTAAATACCACAGATGTAAGAAACTTTAAGAAAGAAATGGGGACCCTATTAGATGATCCCCTCGGAGTATCTGAAAAACTAGATCAATTCCTAGGCCCCAATACTTATACCTGGGAAGAAATACAGTCCATTTTAGGAATCCTATTTACTGCTGAAGAAAGGGGAATGATTAGACAAGTTGGAATAAGGATTTGGGAAAGACAGAATCAGGCAGGGCTCCCGGGAGATCAGAAATGGCCAAATGTGGATCCCCACTGGGATCATCAACAACCTCAAGGAAGACAGAATATGAGGGATTTGAGAACGTTAATCATACAGGGAATAAGGGAAGCGGTTCCCCGAGGGCAAAACATTAATAAAGCATTTAATGAACAACAAGGAAAAGAAGAATCTCCAACAGAATGGTTGGAGAGGTTGAGGAAAAGCTTACAAATGTATTCTGGAATTGATCCGAATACAGTGGCTGGGACCGCAATCCTTAGAACACAATTCGTAGCTAAATCTTGGGGGGATATAAGAAGGAAATTAGAAAAGCTGGAAGACTGGCAAGAAAGAGGATTAGAGGAGTTACTTAGAGAAGCCCAAAAAGTTTATGTTAGAAGGGATGAAGAAAAACAGAAAGCAAAAGCAAAAATTTTTGTAGCAGCAGTAAGAGAAAGTCAGAAAAATAAGACTCCGTCTGGAGAGAAAAGGGAAAAAAAAATAGAGCAGACACCCCCGCGACAACCTTACCGAGAGAGATTTACAACTCCCGTCTGTTACTACTGTAACAAGAGAGGACACGTTCAGAAGAACTGCCGAAAACGGGAACAAGATGAGAGAATGTTTAAAGAAGAATAGGGGTGTCAGGGGCTATATCTTCTGGGGACTCCAACATCAACAGAGCCCTTGATAAAATTATTAATTGGTCCCCATAAAGAGGAAGTTTTATTTTTAGTAGATACAGGAGCTGAGAAATCAACCATTCAAAAACTTCCAAAAGGAATAGAAAAAGGGAAGAGCTATATGTCTGTAGTTGGGGCAAAAGGAGAACCTTTTAAAGTACCAATTTTGAAAGATGTAGAAATAGAGACAGAAAAGAAAATTTGCCTTAATGATTTACTTTTGCTCCCTGAAGCGGAGTACAATTTATTAGGAAGGGATTTGATTTTGAAGTTAAATTTGGGCATTCAGAGTAAAGGAGATAAATTGCAGATTAAATTATACACTTTAACACAAAAAGACGAAGAAGCTGTTAACCCCTCAGTGTGGTATAAAGAAGGGGAAATTGGAAAGATAGAAATGGACCCCATAAGTGTTCAAATTATAGATCCTTATCGCCCAATTAGAATCAAGCAATATCCTATACCCAGGGAGGGCCGAAAAGGATTAAAACCTGTAGTTGACAGACTTCTGGAAAAAGGAACTTTGGAACCATGTATGTCACCCCATAATACACCCATCCTCCCTGTAAAGAAGCCGGATGGCTCATACAGAATGGTACAGGATTTAAGAGCTGTAAATCAGCGAACGATCACTAAGTTCCCTGTGGTGGCAAATCCTTACACTTTACTGAGTCATATTTCTCCTAGATATACTTGGTATAGTGTAATAGATTTAAAGGATGCTTTTTGGGCCTGTCCTCTGGATGAGGAATCCAGAAATTATTTTGCCTTTGAGTGGGAGGACCCCGAAACAGGACGAAAACAACAATTAAGATGGACTGTGCTACCACAGAGGTTTACAGAGTCACCAAATCTATTTGGACAAACTTTAGAGAAAATCTCACAAGATTTTACATTACCCAAGGAGGTAAAATTATTACAATATGTGGATGATTTATTAGTAACAGGAGAAACTGAAGAGGGGACCCGAGAGGCCACCATTAAATTGTTAAATTTTCTGGGGGAGAAGGGATTGAAGGTGTCCCGATCAAAGCTACAGTTTGTGGAACAGGAAGTAAAATACTTAGGACATTGTTTGAGTAAAGGAAGGAAGAAGCTAGATCCTGATAGGATATCTGGGATTCTATCCTTGAGACCCCCACAAACTAAAAAGGAAATTCGACAAATATTGGGATTATTAGGATACTGTAGACCGTGGTTTGAAAATTATAGTGAAAAGGTAAAATTCCTATATGAGAAATTAACTAATAACCAACTCAAGTGGTACATAGAAGATGACCAGAGATTCGAGGAAATAAAAAAGACATTAATACAAGCACCTGTATTGAGCCTCCCAGATTTAGAAAAACCTTTCTATCTTTTTGTAAATACATCAAACCAGACAGCATATGGAGTTCTTACTCAGGACTGGGCAGGAATCAAAAACCTGTGGGGTATTGCTCTAAGTTGCTTGATCCAGTAAGCAGAGGATGGCCTGCTTGCCTCCAAGCTCTGGTTGCCACAGCCTTATTAATAGAGGAAGTTCGAAAAATTACTTTTAGTGCTCCTTTAAAGGTGTATACCCCACACAATGTCAGAAATATTTTACAGCAGAAGGCAGAAAAATGATTAACAGACAGCCGGATCCTAAAGTATGAAGCAATACTAGTAGACTCCCCTGATTTAGAATTGAGGGTGACTTCTGCCCAGAATCCAGCACAATTTTTGTTTGGAGAGTCATCAGAGAAGGAATTACAACATAATTGTTTAGAGGTAATTGAGACCCAGACTAAGGTGAGGCCAGATTTAAGGGATACTGAGTTGGAAGATGGGGAGGTGCTATTTATAAATGGTTCCTCCCGAGTGGTGGAAGGGAAAAGAAAATCAGGATATGCAATAATTAATAAGGACCTAGAACTTGTGGAGTCAGGACCCCTGAGTCCATCATGGTCAGCTCAAGCTTGTGAGCTGTATGCCCTCTGTAGGGCCCTGGAATTATTAAAAGGCAAAAGTGGGACTATATTTACAGATTCTAAATACGCATATGGGGTAGTCCATACTTTTGGGAAAATTTGGGAAGAAAGAGGTTTAATTAATACTCACGGGAGAAATCTAATACATCAAGAATTAATAGTAAAAATTTTAAAAGCATTAAGAGAACCAAAGGAAATAGCAGTGGTACATGTGAGAGGACACCAAAAAGGATTAGATTACCGAGCTCGAGGGAATAATTTAGCGGATAAAGAGGCCCAGGAAGCAGCCCTGAGAACTAGAGCCGCTAAAATTAATGTAGTACAAACACAGGAGGACATCAGCAAAAAACACAGGAGGAGAAAGAGAAGAAGTTTACCCCTGAAGAAAAGATAAAAATGGAAAAAATAGGGGCTAAGTTAGAACAAGGAAAATGGATATTGCCTGACCGGAGAGAAATTCTGCCGAAAGCCTATGCCAGACAAATATTGGAACGTTTGCATGCGCAAACACATTGGGGTACAAAGGTGTTAAGTGATCATTTCCTTAAACAATTTGGCTGTATTGGGATTTTTGAAATAGCAAAGCAGATTACACAAGGATGCTTAACTTGTCAAAAGGTAAATAAGAAAGTGTTTCGACAAGTAGCAATAGGAGGGAGAAAAACAGCTTACAGACCTTTCGAGAAAGTACAAATAGATTTTACTGAACTACCTAAAGTAGGGAGAATAAAATATTTATTGGTAATAGTAGATCATTTGACACAATGGGTAGAGGCTTACCCTGTAGCACGGGCTACAGCACAGATGGTGGTAAAAATTTTATTGGAACATTTGATACCTAGATATGGGATAATCCAGTACATTGATTCTGACCAGGGCACACACTTTACTTCCAGAATAATAAAACTATTATGTCAATCTTTAGGCATTCAGTGGGAATACCACACTCCATAGCACCCACAAAGTTCGGGGAAAGTAGAAAGAATGAATCAAACAATAAAACAACAATTGGCTAAATTAATGATTGAGACACAATTGCCTTGGACGAAATGCTTACCATTGGCACTGTTAAATATAAGAACTAAACCATACAGTGAGACTGGATTATCACCATATGAGATGTTATATGGCATGCCCTACTTTCAAGGGATGCCTTTGGGGAATAATATAATTGAAGACCATAGTATCCAAAAATATATAATTACCATTGGAAAAAGATTAAAAGAGTTAAGGGAGATTGGGATGGTGGCCCAGACACCACCTTTAGGATTTGCAATTCATCAGTTAGAACCAGGAGATAAGGTTCTAATAAAAACATGGAAAGAAAGAAACTTATCTCCCCTTTGGGAAGGACCTTTCCTTGTTTTATTAACTACAGAAACAGCTGTGAGAACTGCTGAAAAAGGGTGGACACATGTGTCGCGAGTGAAAGGTCCAGTGAAGGAGTGGACAGTCACATCTGAACCCGGAGAAACTAAGCTAACCATCAGAAGAACCTGACGAGGACATCGTCAAGGAACATAAGCTAAGTTGCTGTGGGAATTTTATTGTGACTACTCCTGTAGAATTGGTAAACGGAGAAGCTCCTAAATGAATACCCATTAGGGGAGACAATATGTCAATAACAAGGATCAGTTAAATATTGGTTCCTGGGAATAGCAATAGGCTATCCATGGTATACCCTGGATTTCTTTCAGACATAGCATACGAATCCTTAAATACATTGAGGTAACTCAGGAAAGGACACCCCTTAAGATTATGGAAGAGGGCAAGACCGGATAGGGAACTGGTGCTGTGGTTTGAAAAGGTCTGCCAAGGGCTGCAACCCCTTTGGGCCGTGACCGCCAATCACTATGGCCCTTACCGGACCTCTTCTAGCCCTGCTTGGGGTGAGTTCCTTAACCCTGGCTGTAACAAACAACTGCAGTCAATGTGTGATAACCACTAGAAGGGGACGGATAAGTTCCCAAACTTTGGTATATCATACTGTCTACGACTGTAAAGGCCAGGAAATAGGAAGCTGCATTCATAATCTGACCCAGTATGCTTTATGCAGAGAAGGTAACAGGACCGTATGCTATGATCCAAAAGAACTCCCTTACCAATATTGGGTAGAAATGAAAACAAATTCGGAAGTAGGAAGACTAATTGGAACAAGTAAGGTTATAGCATTTTATCATGAAATAGAAACAGGGGTAAAATATGAAATTCCCACAGTTGCTAAAAATCTATTTGTAAATCTTGCTGAAAACATTGCGAAGTCACTGAATGTAACCAATTGTTATGTTTGTGGTGGGACAAACCAGGGTGAACGATGGCCATGGGAGGCTATGGAGAGCAATATAAGTAACCCCCAAGTCTGGAAAACAATGGGAAAGGGTAATAGGAAACAACAATGGGTGCTTCAGACGAGTATAATTGGAAGGAGTTGCTGGCAGAATCTAAAAGACAATGGAAGACCAGTAGGTAATCTAGAGTGTGAGGGAGGTTACCTATGGAATGAAACTCAGAACAATTGGGATAAGTGGGGAAACCCACTGGAGATGAATGATCAATCTAAGAATTGGACCAATGGAACAAATATACCAAAAGGTTGGCCAACTCCTGAAGGACAGTATTGGATTTGCGGCAAACTGGCTTATGCATATTTGCCAAAGAATTGGACGGGATCTTGTGTATTGGGAACTATAAGACCCAGTTTTTTCCTGTTACCCATAAGTCGGGGAGAGCGACTGGGAGTCCAAGTGTATGTTGAGGCTGATGAGTTAAGAAAAAAAGGTCATAAGCGGAGCTTACAAATTGGAAATTGGAAAGATAATGAATGGCCTCCGGAGAGGATTATTGCTTATTATGATCCAGCTACATGGGCAGAAGATGGATCTTGGGGCTACAGGACCCCAATATATATATGTTAAATAGAATAATTAGATTACAGGCTGTGGTAGAAATAGTTGTAAATAAGACTGGAGATGCACTTGGATTAATTGCAAAACAGAACACCAAAATGAGAACTGCTTTGTATCAAAACCGCTTAGCTTTGGATTATTTGCTAGCACAAGAAAGAGGAGTGTGCGGAGAATTTAACCTTAGTAACTGTTGTCTAGAAATAGATGATGAAGGAAAAGCTATAAATGAACTTGTAAAAGAAATTAAGAAAATCGCACACGTCCCAGTTCAAACTTGGAATGGAATCAATCTAGGAGAATTAGGGTGGAACTTTATGGATGGTAATTGGCTTACTAAAATTGGAATAGCTGTACTGGGGATATGTGGAGGACTGTTAGTAATTCCATGTTTAATACCCTGTTTTACTAGACTAATACACTCGGTTATACAAGGAATGCAGATAACTGCAATACCTGTTGATCCAGAAACAAGGAAAAAGAAAACTCATTCCTTGATGATAATAAAGACAAAAGAAGACCCAAAATTGATACCAATTCAGCAAGTATTGACTAGATTGGAAACAAAAACACGAATCAATGCCATAAAAAGAAAAGATGAGGGATTGTAAAATGTGTTCGTCTGATTCGTGTCAATATGGAACAATGCTAGAGTCACACGGTGAAGTGTGACCCTCTAGCATTTGACCGTTCTGTTTGTGCTTGTGTAACGGAGAGGCCGTTCAGTGTTCAATTGAATTGTTAACTGTCTTAATGGTTGGGATGTTGATTGACAATTTGTGTAGTTAATTGTTAAGAAAGAATTTTAGTTAGGAGTAGAAACTAACATCTGAGAATTTTAACAAGATAATAAATAATGCTTAGGCCAGACAAGACGGCATTAGCAATGAATGCTTCACTGTCAAGAGGCCTCCTAAAAGGATACAACTCAGTAACTTCAAGGACTAACAGTGGAAACATCTTGCTACAAAGGAGAGAAAGAAGATAAGGGAAGGCCACAAATCAGCCAGCAGTGATAACAGGGAACTTCTTGGCTCAGGAGGCGCTGAAGCATGAAAACTGGGGGAAAGGTAATTCCGGCAGGGGGAGATTGCGACCACCGACCCAATTCAGGACCAAAAAGACTTGCCCCCCCACACCTGTAAAGAGCATGCGTGCTCATCTACATGGCAAGCGTGGCTAATTTAAATACGGCTGACCAACGGCAAGTGGAATGCTTATCACTGACCAAAGAGTGTAAACTTAGGCGTGTTTTTACTAATTGTTATTAATTAAGTAACTGAATATAAACCCTGTAGTATCGTATGACGGTATGCACGTTAGGCGGAAGGATCCCCCGTGCATCCAGCGCTGCTTGCTTGTCTCTATTCAATAAATTGTATACTTTGATTAAAATTCCTTTGAAGGCTAAATTAATCATAACAATGCTCAAGAAAAATAATTTTTGAGGAGTGAGAAAGGGAAACAGATTTTACTGGTCTTAATCTCTATCGTTTTTCTTCTAGTCTTTTGAAGACCTTGGACTATTTTAATAAATATAGTATTACTTGGACTCATTCTGAGAATTGCGTGCTTGAATCAGAAAAAGCACTAACACTCCATCAGTTGAGAACAGATGTGTAAGGCTAATTTGCAGGAAGGGTAAACTCATATGAACATTAAATTATAATGTCTGAGTCTGAAGTATTTTTGGGGTATAACACATTATGAAAGGACACTAATAATAACCTATCGTAGCTTGTCCTTGTGGACCAGGCTAGTAATTAGCAAGAATTGACTTTGTGGATTCTGAAGTGTGTTACAGCTGTGGATAGTGGTAATAATGATATGGAGAATAGTGGTAGATTCAGCTTATCAAGTGGGCTTTTCTCTTCCCTCCTTACAAAAGTGATAAATCCTCTCTGGAAATGTATCGGTTTGCATATAGTGTTGAATCATTTATCTATGAAAGAGCAACCACAGAAATCCCAAATCAGATGTAGGTTGGGGAAAAAGAAATCCTTTCATAATAAAAGCTGATATTAAGAATATTTAATTGTGGGGTTTTTTGAGCAAAGGTAAATTATTTAAGGAATTGATAAACATCTTGCACTTGCAATAACTAAAACAAAAAAATACAATGAATGAGAAACTGTCTATGGCAAATTCAGTTTTATTTATGTGATGTAACACTTCTTTGCCTTAACTTGGTGCAAGATTTACTCTCACTTTGAGTTAGGAAAAGTGTGGAGGCTCCTCTAGTACTAGCAAGGTCCAGCATCATTTTTGTGCTTTCTGCAGGAGAGCCTGAGCTAATGAATGGTGCCAGGTAGTAGCCGGATATCTGCAAGACCAGTGTGCTGAGGAGCTGAGGGCTGGCTTGCAAACTGCAGGTGCTTTGCCCTGTGTGGCTGCTGGTAATCATGTAAGGTGCTTTTGCGGGTGACTTTAGATGTTCAGTGAGGTATTTGGCTAAGATTGTTCCTTGTTGGTTAGCTATCCTCCATGAGTGATCTGGCACTCTGTGTATGATCTGGCTCAAATCATTGCTTGGAACTTAAACAATAATACCTCCTGTCAGTCCAATGGGTAAGATAGAGCATAACCACTGAGGTCCCAGTGAAATACTTCCTTTTATCAGAAACGTATAAAAGGTCTAAAAGCATTGATTCAGGGAATAAATAGTTAAACATTACTAATGCAGTCTAGTGTAGCTCAACAACTGTTGGGGCCTGGAGCCAAAACTTAGCCAGGATAATGAGGCAGCTTTGGGCTGTAAGATAACAGGAACAGCCTGCATGATGA
This sequence comes from Phalacrocorax carbo, assembly GCF_963921805.1. Classification (NCBI taxonomy): domain Eukaryota; kingdom Metazoa; phylum Chordata; class Aves; order Suliformes; family Phalacrocoracidae; genus Phalacrocorax; species Phalacrocorax carbo. Next base: position 54,067,561 of record NC_087513.1, read on the forward strand.
CTAAAGCTTGTTGCTTTGGGGGAGTCAAAAGGTTTCAAGACAAGAAGCGCCTAAACAAAGTTACGATGATATTTGACCTTAAGAAAAGCAGATGTACAGAACCATAAAGATAAGGACACTGCAGAAATACCAAACTCCTGTCTGGAAACCACTTCATTATCCCTGAGGTTCCACTCAGAAGCTCCCAGGACAAACAACTCAACAGCCTCACCACTGCCACTGTCGTAAGGGGCCTCGGGCAAGAATGCACTCAAGGACATAATCTTCCCAAGCCTGATGGGGAACATCCTGGGGGGATGCAAACAACCTAGCAGCAGGCACCAGTCGAAACCAAGACAAAAGGAACTAAGGACATCTCCATCTAGATAGTCAGAACACCAGCTGAAAGCAACACACCTTACAATACACTGTGACAAGATTACGCGATGGGCCCACTCATGACCATATGTGGAAGAAGGGACTTAAAACGGATGGGTAATTAAGATGCAAATATTAAATTAGTTACAGAAAATCTAATGCATATGTATATAACTAAGCAATATAAGCTTTATCCATCATGACTTGCAGGGTTCGAGTTAGGAGGTGTGATCCCTCTTGCACCCAGCGCTGCAATAAACATACCTGCTTATAAACTCTCTGTGAGTTGTACAGTTCGTTTCCGTGCCTCAGCATCTTTCTAGAACAAAAATATTTGAAACATCCCTACCCAGTACTCATTAGTTTCTGGAAAACTCTGAACAGATATGTCCATATGAAAAAAAACCACACAAAACAAAACAGGTGATGTTTTCATTTGAATTAACTATTGTAAAAACTTTGTAAAGTTGATAATGGTGGCTTCAGTGCAAGCCAATAGGTAAAGATAAATCCTAAACATCCTATCACATTCTTCTCATTTGCAAGCCCCACTTCTGTGCTGCCTCACAAACGAATCACCTGTTGATTACTGTCTTCAGTAATCACAACCAGGGAAGTCTGAGCTCACCCAGCCTCAGGTCTCCTAGGAACCTGGGCAGTACTGCCTTGCTGCATCCTTTCTTCTCTCTCGCTTTCATGTAATGTACCTTCAGCTGCATATAAACATCTTTTAGACTGCAGATGTAGAAACATCACTGTCACAACAGTATGAACATTTACAGAGTTTTCATATATATAAGTGAGCTTTAGGAAGTACTGTTAGATACTATGAAGTGATATTGAAATGGGAAGCTGTCAGCAAAGCTGCTACTGAAATAAAAATTACTAATAGTAAAAAGGCAGTCTACTGAAAGAGCATAATACATAAACGAACATAAACCAAATTTGATTAAAAACAGCTAGTAGTTGAAAACTTTAACTCAGTTTGATACCTTGGCTTTGAGAGGAAAACCCTTCTGACTATAAAACGGTGGTGTTATAGTGTTCTGTATATTGTAAAGGACATGTTGCTCTAGAAATTCTAAAACTGTGATGCCGTGAAAAGCCAAAATCAGGACTCAATAGTCTGAATGACTATTAAGCAGGTATTCTTTATTGCAGTGCTGGATGCACAGGAGATCATTCCTCCTAATGTGTGTGCTGCAAGTCATGATGGACAAATCTTATATTGCTCAGTTATATAACTGATCGTTAGATATATCATATAGTTATATAACATATGCATTAGATTTCCTTGCATCTTAATTATATTAAGAATTAATTATAATACTTGCATCTTAATTACTCATGCGTTTTAAGTCCCTAGGAGCACCTGAAGAGGTATCAGGTGGTCTCTGGTGGTCCCTAGTGGTTTGTTCAAGGGGTGGGTTTTTGTGTCCTTTCTATGAACGCTGAGTCCTTCTTCCACATATGGTCATGAGTGGGCCCATCGCGTAATCTTGTCACAGTGTATTGTAAGGTGTGTTGCTTTCAGCTGGTGTTCTGACTATCTAGATGGAGATGTCCTTAGTTCCTTTTGTCTTGGTTTCGACTGGTGCCTGCTGCTAGGTTGTTTGCATCCCCCCAGGATGTTCCCCATCAGGCTTGGGAAGATTATGTCCTTGAGTGCATTCTTGCCCGAGGCCCCTTACGACAGTGGCAGTGGTGAGGCTGTTGAGTTGTTTGTCCTGGGCGCTTCTGAGTGGAACCTCAGGGATAATGAAGTGGTTTCCAGACAGGAGTTTGGTGACATTGCAGTATTGCAGAAGATGTCTTCTGGTAGGAGTTTGGTATTTCTGCAGTGTCCTTATCTTTATGGTTCTGTACATCTGCATCGTAAATTTTGTTTAGGTGCTTCTTGTCTTGAAGCCTTTTGACTCCCCCAAAGCAACAAGCTTTAGTCACAACAGCTCTAACTGTATCAACTGGCTCCAACAAGGATTTCCATGTTTTTTAAAAAGTTAGGGAAATATAACACGGTATAGACTACAAAAAACTGTAGCATGTACTGCTTGCCAGTGTCACCAAAATTGGGAATAAACCTTGTAACACCCAGGTAGTGTTAAAAGGCAGGCATTCTTTATTTATGGCACCAGATGCACAGAGGATTCCTCCACCTAACGTGCATCCCTTACACACCCTTTCCATGTGATTTATCTAGAGCAAAAATGTACATATTAATCTTATCCATACATATTCAGTATTATTCTCTTTGGTGATTGGCATAAACTTGCTCGCTTCACATGTAAATTATTGCGCAGGCTCAGTTGTCCTTTCCCATTCTTCTCTTTTGAGTAGGTGGTATTACTTGGGTCGGTGGTCCATGAGTCGGTGGTCATGATTTTCCCCTGCAGGAATTACCTTTTACCTACTTGGCTCTTAATCTTGGCAGTTCTGGCCAGTTTTCTCAGTCCACTACATGAAACCACATTTTGTCATCCTCTTCTGACAGAAGCACATTGTCTATTGTTTCATTTGCATTAATGATTACCTAGAGACTAAAATACAGATCGAGGAATACACTGATTTGTATACTCCATGTCCCCAGACTTAATGTCTGCTTGGATAGGGCTGTGCCAGGAGTATAGCAGCATCCATGGTTGGTTAATTCCATCACCCTGGTTACACCAGCACATAGAGTTCTTTGTAATGTGAAAGTCCAGGAAATGAGACACTTCTAGCCTCTCTAATCTCCTTTATCAATGGGCATATATGTCCATTGTCATATAGGAATAACACTGTGGCAAAGTCCCTAAGCATACCGGTTGCAGTCTGTGTGAAAACTCTGACTTCCCACAGTAGGATTGTCCTAAGGTGCTAGGTGACAGTACTGAGCTGCAGTGTGCAGCATTGCTACGAGGGGCACCTTCCTGACTTTTGGTGAACACTTCACTATTCTGTAACTGCTAAACTCTGAAGCCTCAACCTCTCTCAGAAGAGTGGTGGGTTTTACCAGTCTGGTGAGTACTCGTACAACATTAATAACTGAAATAGTGATTATGTGAAAAAAAGAAATAAAAATTCACATTTGTCCAGAATTGGACACACACAGAGACAGGACAACACAAAAAAATAAATCAAAAACACACACACAAAAAACCCCACCAAAAAAACACAAACCATAACACCAAAAAAACCCAACCTTCAACCCTCCAATTTCCAGAGCTCTGGAAATAGGTAGCATATGCAAGCACCAGAAAGAACAGAAGAATAGCTGTAAATATGCAGGGTGTCAATTGTACCTGATAGCAGATAATCAAGATCTGGAAATATCTACCTGCAGCTTGTCTGAGACACCCAGGCTGTGAAAACAAAGCACAGCATAAAACAAGGCACAGTATAAGCTAAAGCAATTGAGAGAAGATAAGAGGAAGATAACGATCAGTCTTGGACCTATAAGACAGTCGGCTATGGAGACAACGGTGAGTAAATTTTTAATGGTCACAGAAGTGTTAAAAGGTTGGAGAGACAATAGAATTTGTTAGCTTCTAAACTGCACAATAGGCCGTTCAAAGGCGAACACCTTGTAGCCAAGACCTCCCCCTCCCTGGAGACCTGCTGAGGGCCCACAGAGAGCATTCCTTGTCTTGCTGTCCCTGCAAGTGATACCGGCCTGCCCACTTGGAAACTTACCTGGTGTTTTGAGTGTGTGTGTATTTGAGGATGCATGAGTGAAATCACTTTTGCTTTAAAATAAAAATGCCTTCCCTTCCTTGTATGTTCTTGCACTGAGCTTTGCTGCAGCACATCAGTGTTTAGGCGGTGTGTGGGTGTGTGTGGGTTCCCCCCCCCCCATTTTCTCAACATTAGTGAATAGTTAACACAACTAGTTCTTTCTCAATGATTAGCTGGCTTTCAGGCAGCGATAATGTATGGCTTCAGTTCCTGAACTCATTCCCTGTCTTACAGGTTGTTTTACCCGCAAGCACTGTGGCAAGTTGCTAGCACAGGACTCGAAGATGCTGAAGAAAGTATGTTACTAGGCTTGATCACCCCATCTTTATACATGAGTACAGACTGTACTATGCTGGGCTATGTTGTCTGTTTGAAACAGTTGTACCAAAAACTTGAGTCTGTTACCTGGTGTGCATCACCCAATTTCTGCATAGTCAAGCTATTTTCCTTTACTATGTAAATTTGGAGATATGGGGTGCAAGGTACAAACAGCACACCGTTAGTGTAATTATACACAAGATATAAACGTATTTATTAATCTAATACATATTCATTGTTATTCTGTTAAATGACTGGTTAAAATTCTTTGCCTTCCATGTAAATAACTACGCATGCCACTATGATTTTTTGAGACCTTTATTTCCTTAACCTTTTGGGTCAGAAGGCTTCTTGAGCGGGTGGTCTTTGAGTCAGTGGTCGTGATCTCCCCCTGCTGGAATTACCTTTCCTTGAGTTTCACTTAAATTTGGCAACACTAAGCAGTCCTTCATAGCCATTAGCAAAGCAGACTGTCATTCATTTTCGGGTTTTTGTTCTGAGACAGACAGATCCTGTTTTACTATGCCATAGTATTGTTCGGGTGAAGTCAGTTAAATTAAACTTTGTCGATGTCAAAATAACTGATGCACTTGTAGAGATTAAATACAGTCAAGATATTGCTCAGATCTGCTCTGCGCTCTTTTCACTGCTATTTGCTCTTTATCTGGATTAATTGCTAAACATTTCTGAAGACCTTCCAAAATTTCCTTGCAGGCCTGCCCCATATCATGAATATTTGATATAGTTATGAGCATTCCCCTTCTCTCTGCACCTCCATTTTCGTATGTTATCCTAAACACACTGCTCTGATCTATCAGGAATGGAACAGTGAAGCTATACAAAATGCTGGCCTGTAACAGCTTCAGTATGTGAGGCCATTAAGATGGAGGAAACTTTTCCAGAGGACATGTGAGATAACTTTCAATCAGTGTTCAGTATGGTCCCATGGATTTTTAGCACGGTATGCCAATGTTGTTATGTACGTGTAGATGCATGGTCTAAGAAGCATGATGGAAAAGGGAAGGATGGTTTCTGTGACACAGCCTTTCAGGAACAGCCAAAAATCAAATGCTCTGAATGCTTTTGTGACCAGGGTGATGGAATTAACCAACCTTGGATGCTGCTATACTCCTTGTACAGCCCTATCCAACTGGACATTAAGTCTGGGGACATGGAGTGTACAAATCAGTGTATTCCTTGATCTGTATTTTAGTCTCTGGGTAATCATTAATGCAAACGAAACAATAGGCAATGTGTTTCTGTAGAACCCCTCTTTTAAGGCTCAAAGCATAATTTTTAGGTCCCAAACCCTCACTTTTTAGGTCCAAACCTCTGTTTTAAGGACTAAAGCCTCATTTTTAGGTAGTAATGATTCAAGGAATAAATAGTCAAACGTTACAAATGCAGTCTAGTGTAGCTCAACAAATGTTGGGGCCCAGAGCCAAAACTTAGCCAGGATAATGAGGTAGCCTTAACAGGAACAGCTTGCACTGATGACTAGAACTTGTTGCCTTGGGGGAATCAGAAAGGCTGCAAGATAAGAAGTGCCTAAACAAAGTTACGATGATATCTGACCTTAAGAAAAGCAGATGTACAGAACCATAAAGATAAGGAACTGCAGAGCAAACACTAAACCAGAACAGACCATCCCGCAAGGACAGTATATACGTAATCTTAGAACTGAGTTTGCATGAAAGCAAGGGTTAACTAGCGGACACAGTGAAGAGTATATCCTTCATCCAGAGACCCCTGAGGACCTCCAGGAGACACCAACAGGCATGCATGAATTACATTTGCATATGATGATGAGCATGTATATCTTTTATTGGAAAACTAATGAATATGTATCTAGAACATGTACTTAACCAGCACAATTAGATCTGACAGTATGCACGTTAGGTGGAGCGATCCCCTATGCATCTGGTGCCGTAAATAAAGAATGCCTGCCTTTTAACACTACATTGGTATTATGAGTTTTGCTCGAGATTTCGGTGACACTTTCAGAATGAATTCAGACTAGTGACAGTCCATGAAAAGCAGGTGAGATCCGTGCTGTACCAACGCAATGATAAGTAGGATTTGAGAATTTCTGTATGCTTTGCTGCAGACAACCAACTCACTGTAAAAATCACTGTTGCAGTAATGTTAAAGGACTGCTAAGCAAAGAACCATGCTAGCTACAATCCAAGTTAGTTATATAGTGAAATAAAACATTAAGAAAGGAGAAAGAAGGGGAAAAAAGCTAAATGAAGTATGGTGCTGGTTGTTGAAATGGAAGTATTTTACTTATTTGTGCCAGTTTTGATCTCACTAGCCAGGGTCATCTGACAGGTTGGTTGGTTTTGTTTTTAGCGAAAAGGAATGTGTCCAGGAAAAAAACAATGAAGCTCACTTACATGGTTATGGACTAGCCCACTTCCAGGATTTTAAAAGTCTGAGAGGTAACTATACAGACACCAAAGAAAATGCAGGGGATTCCCACACTCTCAGGCTATTTTGGTAATCTTGAACTAGGCCAATATGACACACAAGTTTCACCAGACCAAACATGTCATCTCACCTCCCCATCCTATGCCTGAAAACTGTAAGAGACAGCAGCATTGTTGTTCTTTCACTGCTTGTTTAGGCAGGTGTGTGCAGCATTTGAGTTCACTTTGGGGCAGCACAAGTGTGGTTTATGCAAAAATAAAATTAACATCCATTTTAATGTGAAGTAGAATGATAGAATGGCTTGGGTTGGAAGAGACATTTAGAGGTCATTTAGTCCAACCCCCCATGCATTGAGCAGGGACATCCCCACCTAGATCAGGTTGCTCAGAGCCCCGTCCAACCTGACCTTGAATGTTTCTAGGAATGGGACCTCCTCTACCTCTTTAGGCAACCTGTTCCAGTGTTTCACCACCCTCACTGTGAAAAATTTCTTCCTTATATCCAGTCTAAATCTACCTTCCTTTACTTTGAAACCATTACCCCTTGTCCTGTCACAATAGGCCTTGCTAAAAAGATTGCTCCATCTTTCCTATAGTTCCTCTTTAAGTACTGAAAATTCACAATAAGGTCTCCCCACAGCCTTCTCTTCTCCAGGCTGAACAACCCCAACTCTCTCAGCCTGTCCTCATAGGAAAGGTTTTCCATCCTTCTGATCATTTTTGTGGCCCTCCTCTGGAGCTGCTTTACAGTTCCATGTCCTTCCTGTGTTGAGGGCTCCAGAGGTGGACACAGTACTCCAGGTAGGGTGTCACCAGAGTGTAGCAGAGGGGCAGAATCACTTCCCTTGACCTGCTGGCCATGCTGCTTTTGATGCAGCCCAGGATACAGTTGGCCTTCTGGGCAGCAAGTGCACATCATTGGCTCATGTCCAGCTTCTTGTCCACCAGTACCCCCAAATCCTTCTCCACAGGGCTGCTTTTAATCCCTTCATCCCCCAGCCTGTATTGATATCGGGGGTTGCCCTGGCCCAGGTGCAGGACCTTGCCCTTGGCCTTGTTGAACTTTATGAGGCTCTCACAGGCCCACCTCTCCAGCTTGTCTAGGTCTCTCTGGATGACATGCCATCCTTCTGGTGTGTCAACTGCACAGCTCAGCTTGGTGTCATCTGCAAACTTGGTGAGGACAGACATGATTTTGCTGTCTATGTCATTGATGAAAGTGTTAAACAGTGCTGGTCCCAGTATGGACCCCTGAGGGATACCACTTGTCACCAGTCTCCATCTAGACATTGAGCCATTGGCCACTACCCTCTGGATGTGACCATCCAGCAGTTCCTTATCCACCAAACAGTTCACTCATCAAATCTGTATCTCTCCAGTTTAGAGAGAAGGATGCTGTGGGGGACCGTGTCAAAGGCCTTACAAAATTACAGATGGATGACATCCATTGCTCTTCCCTTGTCCACTGATGCAGTCACTCCATCACAGAAGGCCACTAGGTTGGTGAGGCAGGAGTTGCCCTTCGTGAAGCCATGCTGGTTCCCTTGGATCTCCTCCCTGTCCTCCATGTGCCTTAGCATAGATTCTAGGAGGAACTGTTCTGTGATCTTCCTTGGCACAGGGTGAGGCTGACAGGATAGTAGTTCCCCAGGTCCTCCTTTCTACCCTTTATAAGATGGGCACAGTGTTTCCCTTCTTCCAGTCACCAGGGTCTTCACCCCACTGCCATGACTTTTCAAATATGATGGAGAGTGGCTCAGCAACTACATCAGCCAGTTCCCTCAGGACTCTGGGATGCATCTCATCAGGTCCCACAGGCTTGTGTACGTTCACATTCCTCAGGTGGTCACAACCAGATCTTCTCTTACAGCGGGAGGGGAACCCCTGGTCCCCATCTTGCGGTCCATTGAATCAGGAGGGGTGAGGAGAGAGCTTACCAGCGAAGCCTGAGGCAAAAAAGTTGCTGAGTACCTTAGCCTTCTCCTCATCTGTTGACACTCTGTCACCATTCTTGTTCCTCTGGGGGTACACTTTCTTTAACCTGCCTTTTTGCGTCTGACATACCTGTAGAAGCCCTTCTTATTATTCTTCATGTTCCTTGCTGAATTCAGCTCTAGCTGTGCCTTGACCCTCCTGACCCCATCCCTACACCACCGGGCAGTGTCCCTGTACTCTTCCCAGGATACCTGTCCCTGCTTCCACCGTCTGTGCAGTTCCCTCTTGCTCTTTAGTTTGACCAGCATGTCTCAACTCAGCCAGTAGTCAGTACCGATTACATGAGGACCAAACAGCAACTGTTAGATGTGTATATATACATAGTGCATGTGTATACATATTTATTATGTGCATGTATATATACACATGTGCATGTGTATACATAGTTATTATACATTTTCTGATACCTGTAACTTTAGACATAGCCCAAATAAAAAGTCCTTAATTTGCTCCTATAAAAATTGTCCAGCTGGATGGCCCTGGAATGTATGGCGCTAAGACAACATAAGAAGTATTTCAAAATACATTGTACTTTATGAACATTTGTACACATTGTCTTTTAAGAACCTTTCGAAATACTGATACTTTGTATCCTTGAGTTTTGGAGGTTTGGGTTTTGTTACTCTCTCTCTCCACACCACCACACCCTCGCCAAATATCACTTAAGGGTTACTATTTATTAGCTATTTAACAAACAGTACAGTTTCCAGTTCCCACTAATTCAGCACACTGTCCCAGTAGAGATGCAGAACACCACTGCTATACTGTACGGCACAGCTACCCTCGCCTATGTGCCCCAGAAATGTAAAGCAGAGCTCCCAGAGCTTCACTGAGACCTTCCATAAGGCTCCCCCAGGTGCTTGCTCTTGCAAAAGGGATGGAATTGTACCCTTTCTCCTCCTTGAGATACTGTTCCATAACTGTTTCATTTATCCATCAATCCTATGGATATCTTTACTTAACGTTCTGTTTTGGGTTTTGGAGTTGCTAATTGCTTTTGCTTTGTAAATATAAGAGGTTTGTTTGACTGGAAGCTGACATGCTCATGCTAACAGTTCTATCACTTAATTGTAGAAAACTAATTTAAATGTAGGAATCAGATAGAAAGCTGACTGGTGGTGTTTATAAGAAGGTGACTAGGCAGAGAAAACAAGAGGGCCTCATATCAAGGAAAAAGAAAAATCAAATGGGCTGTGACACTTTCCTAAATGCCGTAGTCACTATTCCAAAACAGGTGGTTCCCTGAATTATAAAATAGATTCTGTTGGTAGATTTAAACAATTTCTTATGTCTGCTGAGGAGGGAAACGGAAAAAGAGCTGAAAGATAACAAAGATTTAAAGAAAAAAATCTGCTGTCCTATGTTACTGTGTTTGGAAAAAGTAATATATATATAAAGATGTATATAAATAGATGTATTTTCTGAAATGCTAGCAATTTCCTTTTTGCACATATATCTAGTACACTTTCTAGTGGATGAAGGAGGGATGGTAAAGGGAAAGAACTGGGTAAATTTATTACCCTTAAAAAGTGTGAGTCATTTTGTTTAATAAAAAAGAAAGATGCAGAGGGATGGGGGCTTGCTACAGAAAGACTTTTTTTTTTCCTGGTTTCCAGAGAAATTACATAAAATTATGAAAGTGAAGAACTTTTATAATGATATGACTTCTCAGAACATGAAAACTAAATGCAAATTAAAACAGAAACCACACCAAAACAAAATCCATGAGTTCTCCATAAATTTTAATTTTCACAATTCTTGAAGGTATATTTCTGTTTATGTCAATATTTCTTTATTAAAATATCTCTATTTTATTATTGCTAAAATCACTAGAAAGTTGTGAAAAAAATCTGTGCTGTTATGAGCAAGTACCACATTATTTTTTTTTTATTTTAAATTGGGCTTAATCTCAGTATAAATTAGTTTATTATTATCTGTTTCAGGGAGTAACGTTTATTATTTTGAGCAAGTCTGGCTTAACCTGGGAAAGTTAATATAATAATCTGTATCTTTCTTGGACCCATTAAGAATAAATGTAGCACTTGTATTCTATTTGACACGTGTTTAGAAATGAGATAATGTGAGGATTAGATGGGTAATTATTGAAATAGTCTTTTGTTTCCCTTAAGGTGCTGAGCAAGAAGGTGTCTCTTGCTTCCCGGGTAGGAGGCATTCCCAGAAACTGTTCTGAAAGTAGAAAGTGAAGATGTTGAAACAAACAAGTTGCGACTTGTGCTGCTCCCTTAAAGCCTGTTCTCGTAGAAGAGCTCTTCAGGCGCACAGCGTTCCTTGTAATGGTCAAAAATATACTTGAGAGGTAAAAGTATGGCAGATATATGTATGCGTTTATGTGTGCGTGTGCCTCTGCCGCGAGGAAACAAAACAAAAATGAACACATGAAGGAAATACTATGTTATTTTTAAAACGGAAAAAATCCCTCTTTTTATCACTCAGCTTGAGCGTTTCCTTCTGCTCTTTTAAACGACACGCAGAAAGAATTGGTAACAGAAAGAAGATGTGGGTCGAAGAGGAAAAAGGTTCCAGAGATTATTTAAATATACCCGAAGAAGGTCCCTACGCAGGCAAACGTTAATACTTAAAATATCAAGAGCCAATCCATGAAGCGCCCAAGGCACGATCGGAGCCGGGCGGGGCGGGAGCGCCGAGCGCGGCCCCGCATTGGTCGGATTTTGCCGCAGACCCGCGGGCAGCGGCGAGGGGGGCCCGGGGACGGCCCCGGCAGCGCCGCAGCCCGAAACGCCGGTCCGGGGCCGCCTCCCCCCCTCTTGCCACCGGCGGAGACCCAGAGCTGCCTCGGAACCGTCACCCGAGCGGGAGGAGGGGGGACGGGGACGGGGACGGGGGCGACACAGGGACGCAGGGGCGGGAAAGAAGCAACAAGCCGGTCAGGCTGACGGCGCGCGGGGCGGCCCGAGCCCAGGAAGCGCGGGAAGCGCAGAGCGGGAGTCCCGTCCCGGCAGCGACGGGCAGGGCCAGCGGAGGCATCCCCGGGGCCGCCGCCTCGCGGGATGCCCCTGCCGGGGCGCGAGGGGCCGCCCCGGGGCGGAGACTGCGGCCGAGCCCCGCCCCCCGGGCGCAGTCCTCAACCAGGTCGGCTCCCGGGGAATATACCGCGGCTCGGCGGCGCTGCCGGCGTGCAGTACGGCTGTGTAAGGAGCGCAACCATGTCTGGCAGAGGCAAGGGCGGGAAGGGGCTCGGCAAGGGGGGCGCCAAGCGGCACCGCAAGGTGCTGCGCGACAACATCCAGGGCATCACCAAGCCGGCCATCCGCCGCCTGGCTCGGCGCGGCGGCGTGAAGCGCATCTCGGGGCTCATCTACGAGGAGACGCGCGGCGTGCTGAAGGTCTTCCTGGAGAACGTGATCCGCGACGCCGTCACCTACACGGAGCACGCCAAGAGGAAGACGGTCACGGCCATGGACGTGGTCTACGCCCTCAAGCGCCAGGGACGCACCCTCTACGGCTTCGGCGGCTAAACTCGATTCCTGGGATAGCTCACGCTTTTAGAACACAAAGGCTCTTTTCAGAGCCACCCACAAATTTCACAACAAGAGCTGATTGTTACTCGAGTTTGAGAAGTTAGCATACGTCTCTAGGATTAACACGTTTTTAAGTAATTTAAAAGCCCGTGCTGGTGTAGTCCCTCTAAACGTCCTGAATAAAAACCGAGTACTACAAAATTCCAAGTGTACAAAGATGAGTTTTAAGTAACTTCCATTATCTTATTCTGCATTTGGATAGATTTTTTTCACTGGTGAAGGCAGTACCACTATCCCCGTAACTGCAAAAGGACGGATCGTGTGGAAGCAGCGCCTAAACTGGCGGCTACAGAACGGAAGTGCCTGTAATTACGTTGGTATTTTTTACTCCAATAGGAATGGAACGATTACAATCCTCTAATTTGCATAACGCCCTTATAAATAGGGGGGGTAGGCGCCATTTTTGATGTTGTTGAGGTACAGTGAAGATCTTGGAAAGAAACTTTTAAGGATGCCTGAGCCAGCAAAATCTGCTCCAGCACCGAAGAAGGGCTCCAAGAAAGCCGTTACCAAAACACAGAAGAAAGGCGATAAAAAGCGAAAGAGAGCAAGGAAGGAGAGCTACTCGATCTACGTGTACAAGGTGCTGAAGCAGGTGCACCCCGACACGGGCATCTCGTCCAAGGCCATGAGCATCATGAACTCCTTCGTGAACGACATCTTCGAGCGCATCGCCGGCGAGGCCTCTCGCCTGGCGCACTACAACAAGCGCTCCACCATCACCTCGCGGGAGATCCAGACGGCCGTGCGGCTCCTGCTGCCCGGCGAGCTGGCCAAGCACGCCGTCTCCGAGGGCACCAAGGCTGTCACCAAGTACACCAGCTCCAAGTAAAAGTAGAACGGTTTTAATCTATAACCCAAAGGCTCTTTTAAGAGCCCCCACACTTCTCTAAAAAGAGCTGTAATTGCAACTGGGGGGGGGGGGGGGGGGGCGGGAGATTCCTAGCTTAATTAAATTGTTCCAACAGCAAATAACATGAGCTGTATGAAATACAAAAGTTTGTGCCATTAACTTTCATGTTAATGCGCAAGTTTTATCAGTAACAATCAGCTCTTGTTGTGAAATTTGTGGGTGGCTCTGAAAAGAGCCTTTGTGTTCTAAAAGCGTGAGCTATCCCAGGAATCGAGTTTAGCCGCCGAAGCCGTAGAGGGTGCGTCCCTGGCGCTTGAGGGCGTAGACCACGTCCATGGCCGTGACCGTCTTCCTCTTGGCGTGCTCCGTGTAGGTGACGGCGTCGCGGATCACGTTCTCCAGGAAGACCTTCAGCACGCCGCGCGTCTCCTCGTAGATGAGCCCCGAGATGCGCTTCACGCCGCCGCGCCGAGCCAGGCGGCGGATGGCCGGCTTGGTGATGCCCTGGATGTTGTCGCGCAGCACCTTGCGGTGCCGCTTGGCGCCCCCCTTGCCGAGCCCCTTCCCGCCCTTGCCTCTGCCAGACATGGTTGCGCTCCTTACACAGCCGTACTGCACGCCGGCAGCGCCGCCGAGCCGCGGTATATTCCCCGGGAGCCGACCTGGTTGAGGACTGCGCCGGGTGCCGGGGGGCGGGGCTCGGCCGCAGTCTCCGCCCCGGGGCGGCCCCTCGCGCCCCGGCAGGGGCATCCCGCGAGGCGGCGGCCCCGGGGATGCCTCCGCTGGCCCTGCCCGTCGCTGCCGGGACGGGACTCCCGCTCTGCGCTTCCCGCGCTTCCTGGGCTCGGGCCGCCCCGCGCGCCGTCAGCCTGACCGGCTTGTTGCTTCTTTCCCGCCCCTGCGTCCCTGTGTCGCCCCCGTCCCCGTCCCCCCTCCTCCCGCTCGGGTGACGGTTCCGAGGCAGCTCTGGGTCTCCGCCGGTGGCAAGAGGGGGGGAGGCGGCCCCGGACCGGCGTTTCGGGCTGCGGCGCTGCCGGGGCCGTCCCCGGGCCCCCCTCGCCGCTGCCCGCGGGTCTGCGGCAAAATCCGACCAATGCGGGGCCGCGCTCGGCGCTCCCGCCCCGCCCATCCCCACCCCCGCGGGTGAGGATCCCACCGAGGGTCCTGTCCAGGGCAGCCGCTCCCTTTGTTCGCTTCGGCCGGGTTTCTCCGCGATTCCTTTGTCTACCCGGATCCTGCGCTCCCCACAGGCGCCCCCCTCCCTCCGTGCAGCCCGGGAGCCGCGCCCGAGCTTTCAGCGCTTTCATGTCCGCGGGGAGCAACCGGCAGGTCGGTGCGAAAGGCGGCGCAGCCCTGAGCGGCCGGGAAAACGGTCAGTGAGGGGCTCCGGCGGGAAACGTCAGGGTCGAGGCTCCTGTGAAGGCAACTCGGAGCGGCTGCTCGGGATCCCCGGAGAAACCGGCCGCCCCTCTCCTCTGCAGCCACCCCCAGCCCCGCAGCGCGTTCCCACGGGGCTTTGGCCTCCCTCCGGCAGCTGCCGCCTCCGGAGCAGAGGAGCGCTCCCTACCGTGCCAGTGGCTCCGGGAAGCGAAGCAAAACGCTAAAGACATTACCAGCCGGATGTCTGTATGATGTCTCAAAGATGAACAATAACCAAGTATTTCTTTTATTCAAATGAGCAATCCAGAAATGTTGCTGTGTATTTCACACTTTTGCTAACAAACCTAACATATATGATGCTTACAGTCGGTTGGGCTGTGCTTGTAAAGTGCATTAATAAACACTGAAAGAGCTTTGAGGCTATATTGTAAAATTAATTTTGTTAAGATTTTAGATGTTACTCAGAAGTGATATGGCTATTGTACTATATGGTACTGGCCCATTCTTATATTATTAGGATTTTGTGCTCTTCAAACATTTTTACTATTTAAAAAATTTTTATATCGTTTTACATTTGTGCACTTGTTTATGTGATTTCATTCCTGAATATGATTTACAGAATTTAGGCCACCTCTCCTGAATATTTCTTGGTGGAATATATTCCCTAAAGGCAGGGACAAAAGTAATTGGGATATTGATGTATTAAGTTACAGATGTCCAAAAAAGTACAATTCTTTCATATGATTATAATTATCTCTGTGAATTCCATTTCCATTCAAACTTATTTTAAACAAATTAAATGGAAAGAATTGCCATTCAAATATATATTATATGAGCAGGCAAATCTAGCTTTAATTTAGATTTTGTTCACTTTTTGACTGAACAGAATGAACTAAAACTGTTCATAGACTAACTGGAAGGTTTCTCACTAGAGGACCTGCCAGGCTGGTGCCTGACATTGCCATTTGGCTCCACAAAGTCTGCTTTGTTCTTTATACCTGAAAATATGTGTCTAGATATGTTTCCTGCGGCAGTTATAACCAACCTTGTGATTACAAGAGGAAGCCTAATAGAACTACAGAAAGTCTTTTAGTGTGTCAAAATCATCATTTCTTCATAACTCTTCCTAACTGCAGGTTGAGAATCCTGGTATAACTTCTCCCTCTAGCACTATAACCACTGGAAGACTTGGAAAATTGTCTTCCAAAGTGTCCTGGAAGAAATGGGTGATGCAGAGGCTGAGACCAATAACTCACAGATTGATTAGCTGCAAACCCCTTTCCCCAAAGTGTGTAGTACATTTGCAATAATTTAATATCATGCTTTCTGAAAGGCTGCCTTGCCAGTAGGTTGCTAAAAGTAGCCACAGACGTATTTCCTGAGTGTTTTTGTTAGTGCCATACTCAGTTCTCTCATGGACCAGATGGTTTTCTTAGACAAAAATAATTGAAGCAGAAAGAAAAGGTTGCTGCTGAATATAATCCCTAATAAAGTTGCTTTTACTGCTGACTGGAAACAATAATTATTATTTGGATCAAAGCTTAGCATCCAATCCACAGATTATAGGTACTACGTTTTGCTCATGAGTTTGGACAGAAGTACTAGGAATTAAATAAGAAAGGAAACCTTTGCAAAACTCTGCCTCATGTAAAAAAAACACCTGTAGCTTTTCAAGTTCACTTTAATTACAGTCGCCCTAGTTCCTCATTAAACTATAATGAGGAAATAGCATTTGTTTGTTGCAGTAAGGGAACATCTCACCATGACTGCACAAGAAAGTACATAATTAGTAAACAAAGCATCATGTCAGTGTATTACTTCCAACTGCAAACTTGCTCTCAATTTTCCTGAGAAAATTAAGGAAATATGGCAATTTAAATCCATACCCGTACCTGCTACAACTGTATCAATAATAATAATATGCAAAGTAATGTAAGATATTTTTAAGAGTGCATTATTCCGAGCATTGCAAACAAAATAGAGTGAAAAGGGATAGAGAATACTTTCATCTTATTTTTTAATGTGCAGTTCTAAGACTTTTGATATACAGACTGACATTATTGAGTTATCTCTAAACATAACTGTGATCTATAACATTTGAGGGAGTTTGGTTGGAGGCTTTTTTTGCATCACAAGTTCCTTGGAATGTGAAGGTGTATTGGAAACCAGTGATACATCTAAGGCACCACATGGTATGGATTTCCTCTTTACTACTGTGTGTTGTATATGTAAATATGCATAACATTGTACGATAAATGCAGTTAATACTTTGCAAATGATAGAAAGCTCATTTATTCAAACTTGCTTTTCTACATTCCTCCATCCAGTGGAATTTACTTGAAAGCCATGAGTATTTGATACCAGTAGGTGTGCCACCAATCTTAGCATATAACCCACCTGACTTACAGGACATTTACTTTTACATTTGGGGCCTCATCAGTGTGATGGGAGCACAGAGAGACACCTTTTTACCAATGCAGGTAGAGAGACAGGTGACAGGACAAGGGCCAATGGATTTAAACTAAAAGAGGGTAGATTTACATTGGCTATAAGGAAGACATTTTCTGCAACGAGGGTAGTAGGACAATGGACCAGGCTGACCAGAGAAGTCGTGCATGCTCTGTCCCTGGAAGTATTCAAAGTCAGGCTGGACAGTGCTTTGAGCAACCTCATCTAGTGGAAGGCATCCCTGCCCGTGGCAGGGGGGTTTGACTGGATTTTTGATGGTCCCTTCCAACCCAAACCATTCTATGATTGCTGTCTTCTGACACACACATATAAAGGGATCCGAGGTGGGAACTATATATAGAAGACTTCTGTGTGTTTTTATATCATCACAGTTCTTCAAGAGGAGGAGTATAAATGCTAGTAGATATGTAGCTGCAGGTAATGCTAATCAATAAATCAGCATACCAAAGATATTACAGCTCTAAATGTATCATTTTGCAAACAAAACCCTTAGGCACAGATATTGTCACCATATCAGAATAGTCTAGTGCTGCAAAGCTCTCTTCCTTTATGTTTCTCTCCACAAACGGTCCCTGATATCCCAGTTTGGCCATGATACAGTCCTACCTAAAAAGCCTCTCTGCTACAGCTTGGGGGTATGGGGAGAGAGACACAGGGGGGAATATCCTGCTATAGTTGGCATTTTCCTTCCTCCAGGCCCAGAGCATTCTACCTTCTCCCCAAGGGATAGGGAGGTCAGAGGTGCTGTGGTCCCAAGGCAGCATGCTGCAGACCATCAGATACAGCTTCTGGGAGCATCCTAGCAAGAATCAGCTAGGCAGTCTTTCTCATCATTTATAGCAATGAATCTAAAGATCTTTAAAATTGTGCTCATTGGTGATACTTGTACAAATAAATGATTAATTGTTGGATAGAAAATTAATTCAAATATTGCCCCACCCCCATCCACTGATGCAACAAGAGGAACAGCTACACACAGTGAGGGAATTTAAGAGTGGGAAGTCTGAAAATCCCACTTAAAACAGGAATGTAGCAGCACTACAGGGAGTTTCCTCTAAATGGGGAGATGCTACATTGTTGCTTTAGAGTGCAGGTCCAACTAGTTAAGGGTCTAGATCAAAAGGAGGCACTTACCCTAAAGCATTTCTCATTTTATTTCTAAATACAGTTAAGTCACAGGGAAGTTTTACATGTTTTAAAGAACAAAGGCCTGCAAAAGAAGCCTTTCTTCATTCTTAGATGTAGTTCTATGGCTTTGAGATCATCTATTTATTTTCATTCTGTATATTTTTCCACTCCCCCCCTCAGTCTTTTAGCCACCCCCCGCTAATTTCACACCATAAGAAGCACATAGTCATGAAAGTTAAGCAGATTCAAAACCAAACCCAAACGTTTTACCAATACTACTACAAGAAATGACACAAAACAATCAGTAAATCACTACAAATGTAGTGTTCTTTCATTAAACAGAGTTAGAAAGCAAAGGTATCACCCCCCTTCAAGTAGAAGTTAAAAGTTTTAAAGCATTGCCACAGAATATGGTTTTAGCTCCCTAACAGCAGCAGCACATAAGAACTATCCCCAAAGCACTTCTGTAAAGAAAGCAACACAACTCTTTTCTGACTGTGTAGGTGGCTCTGAAAAGAGCCTTTGGGTTATATTATGTTGTGGAGAGTCTAAGCAGCTAAGTGGCTGAGTTTATTTGCTTTTAGCCTTATGACTCTCAGTCTTCTTGGGCAGCAGCACGGCCTGGATGTTGGGCAGCACCCCGCCCTGCGCGATGGTCACCTTGCCCAGCAGCTTGTTGAGCTCCTCGTCGTTGCGGATGGCCAGCTGGAGGTGGCGCGGGATGATGCGCGTCTTCTTGTTGTCGCGGGCCGCGTTGCCCGCCAGCTCCAGGATCTCGGCCGTCAGGTACTCCAGCACAGCTGCCATATACACAGGTGCTCCAGCCCCGACACGCTCCGCGTAGTTGCCCTTGCGCAGCAGCCGGTGCACGCGGCCCACGGGGAACTGCAGCCCGGCCCGCGACGAGCGCGACTTGGCCTTAGCTCGGACTTTGCCACCCTGCTTCCCGCGGCCGGACATGGTTTAAGCACAGCAAAAACCCACACAACCTCCCTACGCGAACCAAGACCGAGGCAATCAGACTGACGCAACGCAGGTTCCCCTTTTATCCCTTCCCTAGGCGGGATTAGGGCTCGATGATTGGCTGCAAGCCGTCTTTGCTATTCAACCAATGAGAAGACGGATCGTATTGCAACCAATCAGAGGCAAAGGCACACCCCCATGCAGGAGATCCAATCGAATTGTCAGAATCAGAGGGCTGGTATTTGCATAACAGCCTTATAAATAGAGGGCGCACCGGCCATTTTAGATGCTGGTTCTCCCTTGCGAAAGACGAGAGCAGCTGTTAAAATGCCCGAGCCGGCCAAGTCCGCCCCCGCGCCCAAGAAGGGCTCCAAGAAGGCGGTGACCAAGACGCAGAAGAAGGGCGACAAGAAGCGCAAGAAGAGCCGCAAGGAGAGCTACTCGATCTACGTGTACAAGGTGCTGAAGCAGGTGCACCCCGACACGGGCATCTCGTCCAAGGCCATGGGCATCATGAACTCCTTCGTGAACGACATCTTCGAGCGCATCGCCGGCGAGGCCTCTCGCCTGGCGCACTACAACAAGCGCTCCACCATCACCTCGCGGGAGATCCAGACGGCCGTGCGGCTCCTGCTGCCCGGCGAGCTGGCCAAGCACGCCGTCTCCGAGGGCACCAAGGCTGTCACCAAGTACACCAGCTCCAAGTAAAAGTAGAACGGTTTTAATCTATAACCCAAAGGCTCTTTTAAGAGCCACCCACATACTCCCTGAAAGAGCTTTAACACAGTATCGTCTTTATTGTGAAAATGTAGTTAAATAGTAAATAGAATTTGAAATCAATCCGTTAAATCACTTTTATAAGAGCTTGCACTGATAGATCTGTCTTTGAATTGCTTGATGAGTAATTTACAGCTTCAAGAAAATTCAAATTGTTAAGTATTACCTCATAAGTGTTAAAGTCCAAATACTTTTCTAATAAATGTAAGCAGTATCGTTAAGCTTTGTTTCAGCAGAGTATATGAGATTAGTTACATTATGCTACACATTCCATTATAAATAAATTCGTATATATTCCAACAGATATATTAACACATCTCCCCCCAGAAACATGAGGATGAGGGGGAAATAAAAGATCCTGATCCCTTTTTTTTGCCCAGCTGTCCCGCGGGTACCATCAGCTTAAGAAATATCCTTTCCGTATGAGAAGACAGGAAGCGGCCGTGTCAGTCGGAAGGAGAAGCTACGACGCCTCTAAGGCGGAGTGGACGCTCTGGGAGGACGAGCTGTGCGGGAACGCGCGGAGCCGGGATCACCGGCAAGCGCGGGGCCGGCGCGGGGCAGCGCGGGCTTTTCGAAAGTATCAAATCGCCCAATAAGAGGCCGCGACTTCCCCCGTCAGCCAATCACAGCCGGCCTCAGGATTCGCTCCCGGAGCCACCGGGGCCGCGGGAAGCTCCGCGCCGCGCCGCTCCGACCGGGCGCAGCAGCCCCGGCCGCAAATCGTACTCCCAGCAGCGTCTCCGGCTGCACCGCCACCAGGCCGGCAGGGTGCGGAACAGGACCGCTGGTAGCTCTACCCGCCTCCCGCCCCGGCAATCTCCTTTTCAAAAAACAGATCGGTGAAGTCACGTAGAAATTAAGACCTGCCCCACGACAGCGTTACCACGCGGAAAGGTAATTGCCAAGGAAGCGGAGGAGCCGTGCAGGCAGTTCCCAGCCACGGTCACTAAGAGGCGTGGCAGTCGCACCTACTCACTTAGGAACGGTGCTAGTTAGAGCACTGAAAGACACCTCCGCGCCCCGGAGCGGTACCCGCCACAGTCCCTTAACACACGCACCCTCCTGCGGTGCTGAAAAAAAGCCAGCCGTTAGAAAGCCTTTTCGCAGGGAATGTAAACTTTATTTTTCCAAGTCTTAGCGTAACCACGGCCGGAAGATTAGCGTCCCATCCACTTCACAGACCGAATGTCCCACATAGGCAGTGGCGTGTGGTTAGCTCTGCTGCATGCACGGAGCTCGGTGATGGAGTGTATCAGCCCTTTTTTGGACAATAGTGGGTGGCTCTTAAAAGAGCCGTTGGGTTTAAGTATTTCCACTTGAACACTTCACTTCTTGGGCGCCGCCTTCTTCGCCTTGGCCGCTTTCGGCTTGGCCGCCTTGGGCTTGGCTGCTTTGGGCTTCACCGCCTTCGCCTTGGCCGGGCTCTTTGCTGCTGCCGCCGCCTTTTTGGGCTTGGCAGCCTTCGTCGCCTTCTTGGGGCTTTTGGCAGCTTTCTTGGTCGCGGCAGCCGCCGGCTTCTTGGCTTTCTTGGGGCTCTTCTTCACTGCCGCCGCTTTCTTGGGCTTCTTGGCGGCGCTGGCGGGCTTCTTGGCTGCCGGCTTCTTGGGCTTGGCAGCGGCCGCCCGCTTCTTGGGGGCTTTTTCCTTCACTTCTCCCGGCTTCTTACTCAGGCGGAAAGAGCCGGAGGCGCCGGTGCCCTTGGTCTGCACCAGGGTGCCCTTGCTGACGAGGCTCTTGAGCCCCAGCTTGATGCGGCTGTTGTTCTTCTCCACATCGTAGCCGCCGGCGGCCAGCGCCTTCTTGAGGGCGGCGAGGGAGAGCCCCTTGCGCTCCTTGGAGGCGGACACGGCCTTGGTGATCAGCTCGGTGACGCTGGGGCCCGCCGGCTTGCGGGCTTTGGAGCCGCCCGCCGCCTTCTTCGGCTTCTTGGCGGCGGCCTTGGCGGCGGCGGGGGCCGCGACAGCGGGAGCGGCGGCGGGAGCGGTCTCCGACATCGCTGCAGAGACTTCTTCCTAATCAAAAGAAAGTAATTGGGCTACAGTAACCCCGATGCCTGAATTTATAGCGAAGCGGTGATCTGTGATTGGTGCTTTGCAGAGCCCGCCTAACTGTTAGCCAGGAAGAGCTTTTCGTCCTCCGAGTCTGTGTTTCTTCGGAGTTATAAATTCATATTTTTTGTAAAATACCTGCCACGAAATCACCCCAGTTTCTTCGGGGAGTGAAGAGAAGACGGTGGACTTTCATTCGGGGGAGTTTCTTGCTGTTGGGATCCCAGATGAGAGAGAAAAGATGTATTTTACCCCGCGTTGTGAAGCCAGAGACACCCCGGGAACGGCAAACTTTTGTTTTTCCTTCTAAATTAAAATAAAACCCGTAGATAAAAAGTCTTCCCCCTAATGCAGGTTTATTCTTTAGGGGGTTTTCTCCAGATTAGGATTGAAACCGAGGGGGCAGCTTCAGTATTTTTGTCGTAAATTGATTTCAAAGAGAAGGAAGTAACACAATTTCATGGCTGAGCTTTGAATATGGATAAAGATTCGGCTCCCTTAACCATATCTTTAACTGTTAAGGATACTGTATTTCTACATTATTTCGTGTTTTGGGAAAATAAGACACCTTCAGAGGAATGTATATACTGTCGAAAAGTGTCTGAAACTTGCCAGGGCTCTGCATTTTTTATGGTGTTCTGTAAGTGAATAGCAAGATTTTGATGTTTTTATAAATACTTTCTGTTTATAAAATGAAGCTGTCAACGCCTAGTTAATGCATATAAATTCCGGATAAACTGCTAGTTTAACGCTTTCCCAGGTGCAGTAGTGTATACTATTATTCTTTAAGACTTATAGAAGTCAGAAGCAGACTAATAGGGGAAAAATATCAAACAGGTATAGATGCACTAATATTTGTCGGATGCTACTTAAGCATTAATGGAGCTAAGTGAAGCATCGGATCTCCGAAAAAAATAATGTGGAAATCTGGCCTGTGTGAACCGAATGATTCGGCCTCAATATTGCTTATAGATATTTGGACAGAGATTGTTGGTGGGTTTTTTTTCTCTTTTTCTTTCATGGGTTTCATAAAACCTGCCATTCCCTTGTTTAAAGGAAAAGGAAAACACTTTAGGTTTTTACCCAAATCCTCAGAATATTGAAATAATTTTCAGACAAAACTCATAAATCAGAATCAGCTTTAATTATTGCGGTCACACTTAATTACTAAGTCTCACAAAGTAATTAAAATTTTTAAGGACTCCCACAAATTGTTTGGGATACTTTTTGTTAAAATAGAAGACCAAAGCCTCGATTGGCTTCTAATTAAAAAACTGCCAGATTTTTTTTCTTTGGTTGAAAAGAATCAGTTAACCCCAAACCTAATATTTTGCCCCGTTGTAGTATATCAGCGGACTATTTCAGCAAAGGAGCATCTCTTCTAGCACGGATGAATTACAGGTTCTAGAAGACAACTAGTATGTTGCAAAAGGCCCTGGCGTTTATATTTCATACATTAATTGTTGAAGAGGTAATTAATTTTACCTAATAATAATTAGTTAATTTGAAATGAGATGGATTAAAATGGCAAGGATAAATGCTATACAGTAGAATAGCAAAAGTGAAAACAATGATTTTACTTTTTTGTATTCTTTTTTAGTTCTATTTTTATTTTATTGTGTCTGCATGCAGGCCAGCTAATAGATACTTTGAAGGAGAGAAGGAGAGGAAGGGAAAAGCAGAGAAAGGGAAAAATGAGGTTTTTTAGTACCCCATAGCAAAAACCAGACGGAAAGGCACATTGAAGTGGCCTGTGAAATCTGCCACACTTCTCATGAACATGACATCAGTCCCACATAAGCAACTAGACCAAATCCACAGTAGCCATAGAGTTTGGAAGCTTGGGCTGGTAACCCAAATGAACAGTAGGAATATTCTTCTGAGAGGGAAAAAGGCAGTTACTGGTAGCAAGGTGAGGGCATTACACTTATTTTCCAGGTTAGGTGAACGGAGATGGCCTTAAAGCATAATCTGACTGTAAGTGATAGAAAAGACAGAGTGGGGAATGGTTGTCATCTGTCCGGGTCTGTTTAGTGTAATGAACATTCTTCAGGGAATGAGGACTAAAAGAAGCTTGATGTGCCTTAATCTCTGTAGCTTTGACGACTTAATGTTAGATCTCTACGACTCTGGTTCATTACACTTGAAACGGGTCACAAAGCTGGGAGCAACAGGGAGTGGACAGTAAATGCTGGTGCAAAAGTGCAGCTGCAGCCCCAGGGGTGGGTCCTGTTCACCGGCTCCATCCCTCACACCCACACATTTGGCAAGTTTCCCTCCGAGCTCACTCTTTGTAAACGTGTTCTCAGTCCACCAGGAGAAAAGATATTTCCTTTCCCTCTCATATAAACAGGCTGCAGGTTAGAGATGGAGACAGGAGGTAGAAAGAGATGGGAGAAGAGCTCTCAGATCTTGCTCCCTAAGTAGTGGCTGTCACTTGAACTCCATCCACGGCATATAGGGATTGCTGTCCCTACTCTGTGTCAAGTTTTAAAGGGACAGGATCATCTCTGTTTCTGTAAGGAAAACAGATGAAGAAGGTACTGATGTGAGGATTTAAAGGAACAGAATTTAAGACTTCTCCCATTTTTAGTTCTGGATGGGTCCCTGTAAATCTGCATGTCTTTTAAAGAGTTCTCTGCTCCAGTTGCTGATTGTTTTGAGTTGCACTTCTGAAGTTCTTTGATTTTCCCTAATAGTCTGAGACATTGGAAGAGTTGGCAGTTGGCCTCTGGCACTATGTGTCATCATCCTTTACTGTATCTATTCCTCAACCATCAAACCAGCCCTGTTCTGCATGAAGCGTGATTGTTGGCCTGTTTCCAAGCAGTGAGGATTTTCCTCTATTTATTCCTCTACCAACTATTACTGCAAAAGGCAATCTTTTTTTTAGAGATCTGAGGTGTAAAAAGGGGAGGCTTTTCTAGGGTTACTGGCCCAGCAATGACATTTTCTAGTTAATTGGATAAAATAAACTTGTCAGAAGCACTGAACAATTTTCACGTTTGCACAGCTGGAAATAACTATTAAGTGTAACACTGGACCAAAACAACAATTCTCAGTTTTTAGACAGACCAATCACTAGCTGTCTTACAAATAGCATTGATATTGCCCTGCGTGTTTTACAGATAAGAGAAAAAGGCAAGGCAAAGCAAAGCAAGCATCCCACCACATAGCTTGGCAAATCAGTGGTAGAGTATGGAACAGTTTTTCAACCTGACAGTGAAATTTTCTTACTGCCAAGCAACATTACTTGGAATAAAAGAAGTTTTGAGAGTGAGCTGGTAATAAAAATTGTTTTCAGTTTCCATGTGAAGAGACAAATATTTAAATGTGACTCCTTTTATACTAAATTTCAGTCAAACAGCAAAGATTCTCCTCTTTTTCCTTTCCAAACACCCACTCCAAATGCAGGGTCTGTTTAACTCCTACTCAGGACCTCAAACCAATTTCTTATGCCTCCTTAAAATGCATACCCTTACTTCCCCAAAACAGAACCTCATTTCCATGCATCACCACACAACATGCCCTGAATTCCTTCCTTGCCTAGTAGTATAGGTGCTAGTGCAGATTACAGAAGATGCCTAAAAATGCCAGCACATTTTCCAATGCACAGATCTTCAAAACAAAAACAGTTCACATATAACATAAGAAGTAATTCCTAAAACTGTATAGCAGAGAAAACACTTGATTTTTTTCTTATCAAGACAGAAGCTCTACATGGAGGAGAAACAGATTAGACATTAGGCAAATAAAGGCAGATTAGTCATTCAAACTGCAGGAGGAGACCAATCTGGATAAGGTGATTAGTCAAATTTAGTTGAAAGCCTACAGTCATTTAATTACAATTACTATTGTTAGCATGGTGAAGACCCAGAGAAATTACAAACTTTTAATTGAAGCCTGCTATCTTCTTGACAAAGAATGATTTTGCAGACTTTCAAGTAATCACTCTCAATATTAATAATAGAACTCCATACCAAGACCAAAAGAAGTTAGTCAAGTATCTGGCATGCTGCAACTACATTGACAATACTGATGCAGCAATTGCAAAGTTTATATAATAAGGAAGAGTTAAGATGTCAAAGGCTCAGAGGCCTGTCAGTAGTAAAGAAGCCTGCCACCTTTTAGACATATACTTCAACTAAGCTAACAAAAATACACTGACAGATATTTCAGTATTAGGGCAGTCACACTTCCTAAAGAAAAGTATCATGCCTTCTACTCTAACACCTGATGCAATAGGTCCTACCCCCATGCTCAAAGAAGGGTCAGCTAGAGCAGGGAGACACTACAACCTGTCTGTGCAGCCGGTTTGAAAAAAATACTTTCTTACGCTTAAGTAGAATTTCCTGCATTTCAGTTTGTGCCCATTGCCTCCTGTACTGGCCAGCACTGAGGAGACTCTGGTTCTGTCTCCTTTATTCCACACATCACATATCTGAACACATAGATAAGTCTCCTCTGAGCCTTCTCTTCTTTCGAGTGAACAGTCTTTCAGCCTCTCCTCGTATGACAGGTGCTCCAGTTCCTTATATAATCTTTGTGGGCCTTCAGTGGTCTCACTCTGGTTATGTCCATGTCTCTGTTGCACTGGGGAGCCCACAACTGGACCCAGCACTCCAGATGGGTCTCACCAGTGCTGATTGGAAGGAAAGAATAATTTCCCTCAGTAATATTTTGCAAATAATACTTATCCAGGTTAATTTGTGAAAGCTATGTACAGATTAATGGCCCTCCTGCCACTTTTTAAATTTTGGTAGTTAAATAAAGGTAGCTCCAAAAACATTGTTACCTCTCACACAGTCCTGAGTTTTAAGGCTTGTCAAGACCAGTTTGAGCTACCCTGATTTGGCTCAGTGATCATGTCCGTGACTGTAGGACTTGTTAAGGTTAGTTGTAGTCTTAGCAAAATCCCTACATTCTGGGGTGATCAAAAGGTGGGAAGAAGTGACTCTTCTGCCTTCCATAACTGTTAAATATATGCATTTTAATGAATCAGCCTCAAAATCTCCTTGTCCATCCAGAAAATGGCAGCCTAAAGCATCAAAATATTCCTTCCAGCTTCTGGAAGCCTGTGGATCAGAGATCCTCTTGTAACCAAGTTTTACTTCTCTCCACCCATCTCTGGAACTGAGAATTATCATTAGTAGTAGTAAGTAGTATTAAACACAGGAATCCCCGTATTGAGGATTTTGTTCTATTGAGTTATGTACACTATAAATATTGTATTGTTTTCAGTTGAAGAAAAAAAGGAAGCAGGTAAATACAGAAGGACAAAGAAATAGTAAGGACCTGCATGGAAAAGTGTGGAAATATAACCCTAACTGTAATTCTTCCTGAGTGCCTGGAAAAAAATTGAAATGTGGTATCCAAACCTATGTCACCTGCTGTCTGTTCTCCCAGGTGCATAACACAGACAAATGACAGCTCTTTTTTTGTGAGTCAGATTGCAAATACTGATTCAGTCAGAGATGGAATTTGAAACTAGGCCATCAATGTAGAAAATCTATGTCCTACCCCTTCAGTGGTACTCAGGATGTACATGTTATTAGATGCCATTTCCTAAGCTGCCAAAGGTAGTTCTAGCCCTCCATGCTGAGTGAAGGGAAATAGGATGCTAAAAGCTTACCTGTGATACTATGCAGTAGACCCAGCTCTGCAGTCAGCCTATGCAGCCACTCTGTTACTTTTAAAGTGTTTGAAGAATATGGGCAAGAGCCAAGCACAAGAAAAGATATTCTGTGTTACAGATTTACGCATTGCTCAGGTTTACAGACTCAGCACAGCCTGAGGACAGAATAAGCCATTGATATGGAGTTGTATTAATTACCAGCTCAGCCAAATTCAAGGAAGATATGAATAAAAACAAGAATTTACAGTACTCAAAACAGTCATCAGTTTGTAAGACATAAGGGAAGAAATTAAAAACATGTTTAACTGGCTTGCTCCAAAATTAACTTTAGAAAGAGTCTCCATAGAGGATGCAACATTTCCCTAGAGCTGGCAGATACAATGCAGATTTTCTGTTTCATCTTATTTCATTTCTGAAAAATTTTAGAATAGAAACTACTAATAAGGGAAACTTGGTCTAGCACCATCCCCACCCCCAAATATAGGGTAGAAAGTGATATTTCAGTTTTTGATTGTCAACTATGAAATTAAGATGCTGTTTCAAACAGAGCTCTGCAAGGATCAGTCCTAGGCCTTGTATAATTTTATGTATGATCTCAATTATAGTCTACAGGGCATGTATGGAAGTGCTGTGCATACTGACAAGCAAAGAAATGCTAGAATGATGGAGGACAGTTTATGTATTGAAAAATGCCTGATTGCAGGATCTCCAGATTGGAGATATTGCCTTCAAAATATGTAAGATACTCCACCTGAAAATAAATATATCAGTTTTATAAATATTGGACAGCAACAGTTGACTAGCACCTGAGTAAATCTGGATCTTCAGGTTATAGGTATAAGTTGAAAATGAATCAACAACAGTATGTTACTAGGTATTTAGAAAGGAGCCCAACAACAACATCTATAAGACAGGTGAGGAAGATCTTCCTCTGTAGTCAGGAATGGTATAGTGTCACTTAGAGTTTTAGGCCTAGTTATTAGTACTGAACTGCAGGCACACAGAAAAGAGCAACAATAATTATTAGAGAGGTCTAGGAACTATTCCTTAATGGAAAGGCACATACTGTTAGAATTCCCTGACTCATGGAGAAGGCTGAAAAACTGGTTTCTTCTCAAACACTTAAAACATGAAGAAGAAAGAAATAATCTTTCCTCAGTATACATTGTAGGAAATAAAAGAACTAATGTTCTTTGCTGCAGCGAGTTAGCAGTAAGGAAATAATTTCCAACGTGGAATAGAAAATGTTACTTGGGAAGATAGCAGGGTCTCCAAGAATCAGTGAGACTGAGCAACTATCAGAAATAAAATGGGTTCAGTTGACCCTTGATCATGGGTGGAGGGCAACAAAAATTGCTGATGTCTAGGTTCTTGTAATTATCACAGAACTATAGATTAGAGGGTATCTGTGTGGACAAGGGAGGAGTGGTGGATGCAATACACTTGGCATTTAGTAATATTTTTGGAACCATCTCCCATAGCATTCTCATTTGGGATCTGAGGGAGAACAGGCAGAATCAGCAGGCTGTTAGATGTTTGAAAATTACCAATAGCACAGGGTCAAAGGGCTGTAGTTAATAACTTAGTGTCTGTGGGCAACCAGTAAAGAAAATAATGCCTCAGGGCTGAGTACTTGATATTATTTGATGTTTTCTGGAATGATCTGGATGATAAAAGAGAATGTACCCTTAGCATGTGTAGATGATACTAAGTTAGGAAGGGTAGACAGAGTCAAAAGTAAGACATTCAATTAAAAGGGACTTTAATAAACTTGAACTTTGGGCCAAAAGAATTCTTGTGTAGTTTGTCAAAGAGAAGTGCAAAGTTCATATGAAGCACAACAGCTACCAGCATCAGCATAGGCTGGGAAATGACTGGTCTGACCTGGACAGGACCTGGGGGTTGTGGTGGCTTTCTCAACTTCTGTATCCTTAAAGGCAAGCCTGCACCTGTGTCCCAAGCCTAAGCATGAATAAACCCTGGAAGCAACTGGGGTTTCCAAGCAAAGTATTTGATTTTCCAGCCAAGTATTATTGTAACAAAGACAAAGCATAGCAGTAGTGTCTGAAGACACTGACACAATGCATGTCACCATTTTCCAGACTTGGCTTCCTTTAGAAACACACAGCCTGAGACAAAATTCAATACATTCCTACAGGGATGCCTACAGTTGATTCATTACTTGAAATACTATGCCCCTGAGAGACACTTTGGACAGGGCAGTACTTCAGCTGCTGTTAAGTACTTGCAACTCTCTAAGAGTTGGTGGAGTTCAACAGCAAAACTTACTCCCCCTTGCAGTTCTGCAGGAGCCCAGGCAAGGAGGGGAGCTGATCAGCCTTAGCTGTGCAGGAAATACTGTGCGTACAATGCTTTCATGATACATCTTTCTAGCTTAATCAGTGGTCAATGTATCAGGAGACCTGTGCTGCTTCAAATGCCAGTTTAGAAACCAGAGTAAGGATTTAAGAGCAGCAGTCAAGTGTCAGCTGTTGTTGCCAAGTAGCAAGTTTGCTGTTTGCTGTCCCTTACCTGAATGCAGGAGCAGATTTGTATGGTGTGCTACGGAGCTCTGAACTCCACATGCCACCCTGCTCCTGGGAAACTGCCTGGACCACTGGATGGAGAGGTCCTTTGGTGTCTTCCTGGGAGAAGCCCAGAGCCCAGGGAGGAAAATAACATGGGCAAAGGGGAGCCCCTGCATCCAGTTGCAGGTTATTGACCCTGTTTCTTCTCTCCCATGTCCTAAAACAGCTTCACATGAGGAACTGGGTATATTACTATCTTCCCAACACCCCAAAACTGGTCTAGGAGTTCCTCCAGCCTTTCTTCATATACCCATTCAGCTATACTAGCTCTTCAGTGAGCACAGGGATACAGAGAACAAGGACCACTGGAGTACATTTAGAAGCCTGATGTGTGCCAAAGAAGTCAGATCTTGTGCAGTTTACAGTCCTACTGACATGTAGACACAGGTCCCAGTTGACCACATCTGTGTGCTGTCAGAGTTGCATACTTTCCAACCAGGTTCTTTTAGATATTACACCAGGAGAGTTTAATTTTTATATCAAATTTCCTTATTGAGCATATTTGGCATTACGTGGGATTTTTATTTAGTGGAGTGATAGAGCAATGTACTGAAATTGCATCACAAGCATAATATAACATTTGCAATATACAGTTGAATCACAGTGCAAACATGGTTCTTGTTACTGGTGTCTGTATGTTCATTGTCACAACGCTGGGCCTTCCCAGTCACTGGGAAGGAAAATGTTCTCTTCAAACTTCGTTTTATTTGTTGTCCAGTTTTTATACTTTATGTTGGGCTGAGCCACATATACACTGTCCCCCCTCCCCACCCATCGAGCTGGTCTGGCTTGCTCAGAAAGCATTATTCTTTGTTAGTTGTCTGAGGGAACCTGATGACTCACTGGTGCAGCTGTCTTATCTAAAACCATGGTAACCCTCCAGTCTCCCTGGTGTTGAGATAAGTGCAGCTTTCTTTACATTGTTCCTCAAGCTCACTGTCCTTTTGCCCTTCTCCTCGGAGCTCTCCTCCACTGTGGGGGTGTGCTGGTCTGTCAAAAGCATGCAGATTTTCAGTACAAGGGAGCAATTTGTTTAATTTGTCCAGATAGTTCAGACGAGATCTACTATGTTTCCAGGACGGCAGATCACAGGAGCATGACAACAGTACAAAGCAGGCGTCTGCACAACCTGCCTCATTCACAGAAGACAATTCCATTTTTCCTTTAAAAGTGACAGAATATTTTGACTAGGGAATGAAGCACCCGCTGCCAGTGAGTGGAAAGCACAAGGAATAAGAAAAGCTGTCTAATACTCTACAAAATTCAAAACTACTACTTTGAAAAATCTGAGAAAATTTTCAAATGTTTATTCATATATGTTCTTATAATGGCTGATAGTAATATTTTTTGCCTAATATTGATCTAAGTGTTGAAGTCTTAAATTCTATTTCCATTTAACGAATTATGTTTTTTTAAGTCAGGATTAAATTAATAACTGTGTATTCTGGTTACTCACCCTGAGGTTATTGATACAGACATAATATGCAACATGAGCCATATCTTCTTATGCTAGACTTTAAACACATATGAATTAATTACCTAGAGGATGCAAACCCAAAATATAAGCAAAGCAGCTGAAAACCTACAAATGGAAACCAAAACCTGAGTGTAAAAATCATAGGGATTGAGAGCAGCTGTTCTCAGCATACTAGTCTTAGTCATTTGCTTCTATATTGCACAATTAAATCTGTCTCGATTCCACCTTGTTGTGCATCTGTCCTTAGTCTACATATGTGCTAAATGTACAAAGCTTGAAGTGCTCTTGCTTTACCATAGTCACTAACTAGTATGGGTGAGGGGTTGGGGACCAGAAAGGGTGGGGTACTGAAATGTGGTGTTCTGCTGCTAATGAAGCAGTAGTAAGTGAAGAAAAAAAAGGCATAATTAAAACAAAAACCCACCAAATTATTCTGGAGTCCTTCTTTAGCCTACTAACAACAGAAAAGGCTTGGGTTTGTTTTACTGTTTTGTGATTCACCAGTTCAGTATAAACAAGAACTGTAGCAAGCATAATAAATTTTTTAAACCCCAGTATCATACACAGCTCATCTGTTTACTCCTCCCAGGCTAAGAAAGGAGATATGCTTAGGATACACCAAAACTAAGGAGACTTGTCACTATATCGAAGCACTTCTCTGCACCTCTGCAACAGGAAGCACAGTTGCTACAACCTAGATAAAGCTGTGAATGCCTCTACTAGGTGAATGATAGTAGCTGATTAGAGGAGTTCAGTGAGGGGTGCTTCATACTGGAAGAAAGGAAACGCAAAGATCATTCCCATGTTTCTTAATAGAGTCCTTTTCTGAAGTAATGCAGACTAACTAGGGAGAAGAAAATTTTCATCTAAATCATACTTCTTATCTTATTCTTGAAATAAAGAAAAGCAAAACAAAAGCACCCCCATGACCCCCAAAAGAAAAAGACTGAATATTGACCATGTAAACATCTAGGGACAGTATTAGAAACAATATTTGAGATGTCAGGATGATGAGCACCTCTTTTAAGCTTTTCATAAAACCGTAGAGAGCAAAATACTCCTTTGGTTTTATGATGGAGTGGAATTCCATCATCACTAAATAGACCGAGGAAAGCTACTTATTCCCAGTTTAGTAGCACAATAGAGATAAACTACTTATTATATGTTCTAATACGGCGCAGCTGAAAAGACTATGTAGAAATTATACTTGCATTTCCTACATAAAAGGACAGAAGAAAATAAAATTATAACACTTTCCTCCCCCCCCCCCCCGAAAAAATGAAACCATTTTTTATGTGTTAGTCTAAGAGTTATTCTAGCTCAGGATGTTCTTAAACTGTGACATTTGTAACATCCTTAGACAAGGATTGCTCCTTACTTTCATAAATTCTAATTCAAAATCTCATCTGTTTCCAGTATAGTTTTAGACCCATAAAACAACAGCTATATATTGAAAAGCTTGATGTGCAGTACAAGAGAAAGGCGATTTTCTTACAATTAACGTAGCAGAAATTTAAATCTATGGTTATACTAATGGACATTTTGTAAAAAATAAGGAAAAAAATCCCCACAGCAGTTACTCCAAATGAACAAAATTAGTAAAAATCATAGAATCTGATGCCGTGAAAAGCTGAAATCAGGACTCCATAGTCTGAACAACTATTAAGCAGGTATTCTTTATTGCAGCACTGGACACACAGGGGCTCACTCCTCCTAACGTGCATGCCCACACAGGGTTGGTTGCATAACTTATGCAAGCTTCACATACATATTCATTAGCTTCTGAGAAAAGACATATATATTCATTATTTTCCGATAGCTCATTATAATATGCAAATGTCCTCTGCGCATGCCTGTTGGTGTCTCCGGGGGGTCATCGGGGGTCTCTGGATTAAGGATATACTCTTCCTCACTGTGACTGCTAGTTAACTTTTCTTTTGCGCAAACTCAGTTCTGAGTATGTCCTGTCCTTGAGGGACAGTCTGTTCTGGTTTAGTGTTTACTCTGCAGTTCCTTACCTTTATGGTTCTGTACATCTGCTTTTCTAAGGTCAAATGTTGTTGTCGTAAATTTTTGTTTAAGTGCGTTCAGGAGTCTTGAAGCCTTCCTGACTCCCCCAAAGCAACAAGTTTTAGTCACAACAGCTGTATCTCTATCATTCCCTCCTTTTATTTTGAAGACTTGTAGCTTACCTGCTACAGTCCTCGATATAAGAGTTTACTCTACAGTCCTGAATATAATAATTTACTAAGTGTCAAATGGAGACAATTAGAGAAGCATTTTATGTTTGTTTGTAAATTTTATATTGTCCTTTTCAAGGGCCCAAGTAAAATATTTCCCTGTTTCCACTTGGTGTCTAATCTTATTTCTTTTTCAGTTACTGCATGTCTCAGCTGAATTTTGACAACACCAGAGAAAACATCTGAGACACACAAACAAACATTCCTAAAACCACTAACGTAACCAATCCAATGAATAATTGCTTTAACCATCTTAGATTAAGAAGCCCAGATGTCAATTTATCCCACAAATTTTGAAACCCTAAAGAAGTGTCATCTAGAGATATGTCATGGAATATTTGTGTTTTTTTCCAAAGTGCATTCAAATCTGCTTCTATTTGCTTATCTTTATTGATTTAT
Source organism: Phalacrocorax carbo (assembly GCF_963921805.1). Lineage (NCBI taxonomy): Eukaryota > Metazoa > Chordata > Aves > Suliformes > Phalacrocoracidae > Phalacrocorax > Phalacrocorax carbo. Next base: position 54,101,894 of record NC_087513.1, read on the forward strand.
GCACAGCAGCTGGTACTAATGATCATGCATATGCCTGCTTCTTTGGCCGTCAATAAATCTAATACCATTTGATATTGCAACACAACTTTACTAAGGGATGGCACCTCTGTCTGCAAAGTCTTTACAGTCTTGAATCTTGATTGCAGTGAAGGTGGTCAGCAACACCCAGTAAGGTCCATTCCACTTCTCTCCTAGTGGATTATCTGAAAAATTCTTAACGTAACCTCAATGTCAGGGCTAAATGGGTGGATTGGATGATCTAACCCTTTGGCCCTGGTTCCCAAAACACTTCTATTATTTTTTTCCAATTGTTTTCCTAAGGATATAACATAATTTCATAAGTAATGATCTCCCTTCTCATTCAAATCCTCCCCTTGGTACTTAGCCTGATATGGTCTTCCATACAGTATCTCAAAAGCTCTCAAGTTTTACACGTATTCGGAGTAGTGCAATAGGTAGCACTTGTTACCAGGCTTGCTTCCTGGCACATCTTTGCTATTTCTTGTTTTATCATGTGAATCATTTTTTCTGCTTGCCTGTAAGGTGTATGTAATTGCCAGTTGATTCCCAATAGCTTGCTAACTTGCTGCACTACTTCTGTTCAAAAATGTGTGCCCCTGTCTGACGAAATTACCGTAGGTACCCCAAATTGGGGCATTATTTCTTTTAATAGTACCTTAGTAGCCTCCCTCACTTTATTTGTTCTACAAGAAAATGCTTCTGGCCATCCAGAAAAGGTGCCTGCGAGCACCAGTAGGTATCTATACCCTCCTTTTCTTGGAAGTTCCAAGAAATCAATTTGCCAATGGTCGCCCGGTATATTTCCTTTCCCGGTATTCCCCAGTTGTACCCAGTTGCCTGTATTAGGATTATTTTTCAAACATATTTTGAAATAAGGTTGGACTAGATGATCCCTGACGTCCTTCCAACCTGTGATTCTGTGATTCTGTGATATTTCACATTGCTGAGTCACCTGTCGGCGTGTAGTATGTTCATTTGTCCTTATTAATTTCCAATTTTGAAAGTTAAACAGGGAGTCTGCCCTGCAATGTATTCTATTATGTTCCTCTCTAACAATTCCCCATATCTGTTTGACAGGAATTAAAATTCAGACGTCACTCAAATGGGCTGATCCTCTGGAGGGAACCCGCCCTCCCATTTCTTCTGTTAATTCTTTGTCAGCCTTAGAATATTAAATATTTTCTTGGTCACCGAGACTCTTAATTTTATTATCTGGAATTAAGGCTAAAATCTCTTGCATTGTCTCTGCTGCCTGCTTAGTCTCATTGTCACCCAATCTATTAACTTTTTCCTGTTCAGTGTTACCCTTTGGCTGTCCTTGACAGTGCATGATGGTGACTTTAGCTGGCAGTTGAATTGCCTTTAATAGGTGAAGTATTTCCTCTGCATGCTTTATTTGTTTTCCTTGTGCAGTTAGCAGTCCTCGTTCTTTCCAAATTGCTCCATGAGCATGGACAACTCCAAAGGTGTATTTGGAATCTGTCCATATATTTCTCTTTTTCCCTTTTGCCAGCTCCAGGGCCCTTATCAGGGCAATAATTTCAGCCTTTTGAGCTGATGTCCCAGCAGGTAGTGATTGAGATTCAATTATTTCATTCGCTGTTGTTACCCTGTATCTGGCCTTTCAAATACCTTGTTGGATGAAGCTGCTTCCATCCACGAACCAGGAATCTTGTGCATCTTCCAGAGATTCTTCTTTCAAATCTGGTCTACTGGAGTACACAATCTCTATAGTTTCAAGGCAAGCACGTGTTAACTGTTCAGAAGTCACCCCACTGAGGAAAGAAGCTGGGTTTGTAACATTGGTTACTTCAATAGTAACATCATCTGGTTCAATTAAAATGGCCTGGTATTGTAGAAGTTGAGATGGGGAAAACCAGTGATTCCCATTCTGTTCCAACACAGCTGATACTGTGTGTGAAATCAGTACTGTGGTCTTTTGTCCTAAGGTGAATTTTCAGGCCTCCTGAGTATTCCAGACCACAGCTGACACAGCTTGCAGGCACCCTGGCCACCCCTTGATTACTTTGTCAAGCTGTTTAGAAAAATAGCCCACAGCAATTCTGTAGGGTCCTAGCTGTTGGGCTAGGACTCCCAGAGCTATACCTTGTCTTTCATGGGAAAACAGTCAGCAGGTGTTGTCACATCAGGTAGGCCTAGGGCCAGGGCCTTCATTAGTTCCTTTTCAAGTGTCCTGAATGTGTTTTGAGCTTCTTTGGACCAGACCAATCGAGTGGGGTTGTTTTTCAAAAGTTCAGACAAAGGTTTTACTATTATTCCAGAATTATACATATATAACTGGCACTAACCTGTCATTCCCAAAAAGGTCCTGAGTTCTTTTACCATCTCAGGGAGGGGATTCTGCAGAAGGCTTCTTTTCTTTCTGTTCCTAATTCCCATTGTCCTCCAGATAATTCATATCCAAGGTATGTTACTTGTTGCCGCACAATCTAGGCTTTCTGTTGAGAGACTCAATACCCATTTAGTCCCAAAAAGTTTAACAAACTGATAGTCCATTTTTTACAATCAGGTTTGGTTCAGTTGCTATTAATAAGTCATCCACATACTGTAAAAGGAGTCCTTCCCTGGAGGGAGGATCCCACATTTCAAGTTCTCATACTTACTGATTTCCAAAGATTGTTGGACTATTTTTAAAACCTTGGGGTAACACTGGCCAGGTAAACTGGTTTTTCCTACCAGTGGTAGGGCTTTCCCATTCAAATGCAAATAAATTTTGACTTTCTTTGGCTAAAGGTGAACAGAAGAATGTGTCTTTTAAATCTAATATTGCAAACCTTACTTGATTATGCCATAATTTAGTAAGTAAGTTATAAGGATTAGCTACCACAGGGTGTAGGTCTTTAATAACTTTGTTCACTTCTCTTAAATCTTGTACTACCTGATAAGTTCCATCCAGCTTTTTTACCAGTAATATGGGGTATTATATTCCGATTCACATTCTATTAATAGCCCATTCTGTAAAAAGTTATTAATTGGTCCTTCTATTCCCTTCCGGTCTTCTAAATTCATTTTTCTAATGTCCTTCCTCCTGACAATACACACTGATTCTTTCCCAGCCCCCCTCTATTTCCAAAGGGCCTTCCCTTTCCTCATCCTCTAAATCCTCCTCTGTTTACCATTCCTCTCTGTTCCAAGGCTGTCACCATAGCTGTTGCCCTCAATTTCATCAGTTTTCCTCTATCCATATTCTCCTGATTCCTAAAAACTCTCCATGCGTCCTCAAGTAATTTCTCTAAGTTTCTTATTTCCGGTTTCTTTAGTTTCTGTAGCTTCTTTCTTATATCTGTAGATGATTACCCCAAAAATAGAGAAACAAATTGTTGTCCCACATCCGAGGAGGGATCTAGGGTAGTGTATTTTTGCATGGCATTTCTCAATTGATCCAAAAATTCAGTAAGGGTCTCTTTCTGCTCCTGATGATAGCATATAATGCTGACCAATTTACAGCTTTTGCATTTTTTAACCCCAATTTTATCAAATCTTGGTATCTTTTTAATAACCTATAATTACGCCTGTCATTGGGGTCCCGACGAGGGTCAGTCAGGTGAATGTAATTATCCACATTCCCTTGTAAGGTTCCCCCAGTAATTTGGGTCTGCACATGAGTTCATGCAGTTTTTAATACTAATTGTTATTCTGTTTCTGTCATTTCCCACAAAAACCACATCTATATCTGTCCCATCCCATCAGGGTCCTGGTTTTTTATTATTATTCAAATCATTTTGCCACTCAACATGGGTCATCCCGGTATCCCCTATCTACCTACTTCCAGGCATTTAACTCAGTAGTGGAGAAGGGTACTTTTACTCTAGCCGGTCCTTCTGACGCTTTTAATGGAGTCATGAGTTGTGGAGCTTTCTTTGTTCTAATCCTGCTCCATGCTGTAACCAGAGTAAAAGCACTTATTGCTCCTTCCTCCTCGCTGTTATCATCTGTTTCAGATAACAGTGATGGATGAGGGGGGAGACAGATTAAGGGGTGGAGGGTACAATCCCAAATCCTCTGGCTGATCCTCTATCTTCTCCCTTTTCTTTCTGGGGTTTGTTATTTTCAAACATCTTTGCCCAACACTACATACGGAACAGCATCTCCTTATTTTCTCCTGCTCCTTGTTTTCACTTTTCTTTTTCTAAAGATAAAACCTAGTGGAATATTAATACCGCAGTCTCTTTGCCACTCCAGATGATTCCGCCAAGTGGAAAACATATCTGCATACATAACCTCATCCCACTTTCCTTCTTTCCTTAAAAACAACAGCTGCAATACAGTGTTTCCTATTCACACTCCCAGCTGACAGTCCCCTATATCTTTCTAGTGTGCTAGGATACATCCTAGGAGACTTTTTGGAATTCCACTGCTCTGATTCCCCCCCCCCCCCCTTATGTTTTCTTATTTACAAGGGACACAGGATGTCCATGTGTACGTAGATAGCACAATGTTGATCCGTAATAAAACACAACGATAAATGAACAACAGCATGAAAATAAGAATTTAAAGTAATTCAAACAAAACTTAGTCATTTCAAGATAACAAATTACATGCACATCTGCATAGCAAACGGGTTTATAGAAAGCCAAGCGGGGGGGAAAAAAGCTTTCCAATTGTTGTACGAGCATGTTCGTCACTGAGATTTGTTTGGGGGAGGGGCGTAATTTTTGGTTTACTTTTAAACTTTACAGTACCGTCTTGAGGGGGAGCAGCAAGCAATGCTGCATCATGATCTGTGACGGAGGAAGAAACAAAGGACGTGAGCCCCGCCCCCCGGCACCCGGCGCAGTCCCCAACCAGGTCGGCTCCCAAACTATAAACACCGACGCGCCGCCGGCTCCGCTTCACAGCTCGGAACCGACCTCGGCAGCAGCGGCAGCACCATGTCTGGCAGAGGCAAGGGCGGGAAGGGGCTCGGCAAGGGGGGCGCCAAGCGGCACCGCAAGGTGCTGCGCGACAACATCCAGGGCATCACCAAGCCGGCCATCCGCCGCCTGGCTCGGCGCGGCGGCGTGAAGCGCATCTCGGGGCTCATCTACGAGGAGACGCGCGGCGTGCTGAAGGTCTTCCTGGAGAACGTGATCCGTGACGCCGTCACCTACACGGAGCACGCCAAGAGGAAGACGGTCACGGCCATGGACGTGGTCTACGCCCTCAAGCGCCAGGGGCGCACCCTCTACGGCTTCGGCGGCTAAAGCTCTCCGCTCCCGCACCATTTCGAGAACCCAAAGGCTCTTTTAAGAGCCACCCACTGAAACTAGAAAAGAGCTGTGTTGCTTCCAGTCTGCTAAAAGGAAAGTAAACGTTCAGAGGCTTTGATTCCACTAATTCATCGTGTATTGTTCTTGTAAATCACTGTATAGGTGGCTCTTTAAAAACAGTCAAGCACGTGATAATTAGCTAAGCATCTGTTGTTGCTCTTTCAGTGGCTTAAGTAATTAAGGAGCTATTGATTTCGATGGCAACGTAATTGAATTTTTAAGTTACAACTTTTTTCTACCTATTTAAGGAAAAATCGAGGTGTATAACAAAACACCCTTATTGGGCGCACCTACATTATGGTAATCCCTGCGCTGACGCTCGGCAGCTGGAAACATACGGGCGAGGGGTGGGACGTGTCACATTGGTCGTTCCCTGACCACCTCACAGAAGTTTAAATATCAGAATGCTCCCAAGTTTGACCCCTGAAAGTGTTTTTAAGGGAGTCGTCGTTATTCTTTGTGCATCTGGTGTGTTAAAGCTGAGGAAGCTTTTTCTTTCAACCTCAGGCAGCTGAATCCGGTGCAGTTCTGCCCTGTCACTACCAGGCCTTCCTTTTCCTGAAAGCCCTTCGCTGCTCGGGGTACGAGGGCAATTCTTGCGGCTAGGGAAAGTGAGCAGAAATACACAGTGGGGAAAATGGAATGCTCAGGGACTGCAAAGCTTGTATTTCAGCAAGCAACAGCCTGGGAATACTTTTTATGCTGAAAGAAACTGAAAATAATTGAAAAATCTGTTCCTTGAATTAGAGCGTTTTCAAGTGCAATTTGTCTCGACCCAAAACCATTTACTATTTCTGCTATAGTATTAGTTTTCGTTATTTACAGAATAAAGTTACTGTATTAGAGGAAAAAAAGATTAAAAAAAACCCACCTCCCCTCCCCAAAACCCAAACAAAAAATACACTAAAAACCTGCAACCGACTTAACATCCCTTCTCGGCAAGAGAAAAAAAAAGAACAAGCCCCGGAATGCTGTTGTAAGGATTTCTGTTGAGGAAAACCTGGACAACACTTTTTTTTTTCAAAGCTCAAGTCTCAGTGAATTGGACTAAAAATGAACCTTCTGTGCGTTCAGGAGAGTGCAGGTTACAATTAACCTTTTCCCTTTTGAACCACTTTCGGTAAAGGATTTTATTTTCAAGGTAGACTATAAAAATTGCTATAAAAAATAAGTAAAACCGAAAACAAGAGCAACCAGTGGAAGGCGGGGGGAGGGTGAGGACCAAAGGGCAAAAAGGCGCGCTTTCGAGGCGGGCTTTTCGAATTTGAAAGTATCCAATCACAACAGCGCATTGCTGCCGGCCAATCAGCGATGGGGACAGGCTATATAAGCCGCCCCGGCAAGGGAACCTTTCCAGTCCCCGGGACCCGTTCCGAGAGGCAGCTGCGTTCCCCCAGAGCGATGGCGCGCACGAAGCAGACGGCGCGTAAGTCGACGGGCGGGAAGGCGCCCCGCAAGCAGCTGGCCACCAAGGCGGCCCGCAAGAGCGCGCCGGCCACGGGCGGCGTGAAGAAGCCGCACCGGTACCGGCCCGGCACGGTGGCGCTGCGCGAGATCCGGCGCTACCAGAAGTCGACGGAGCTGCTCATCCGCAAGCTGCCCTTCCAGCGGCTGGTGCGCGAGATCGCGCAGGACTTCAAGACCGACCTGCGCTTCCAGAGCTCGGCCGTCATGGCGCTGCAGGAGGCGAGCGAGGCCTACCTGGTCGGGCTCTTCGAGGACACCAACCTCTGCGCCATCCACGCCAAGCGCGTCACCATCATGCCCAAGGACATCCAGCTGGCCCGGCGCATCCGCGGCGAGCGCGCCTGAGGCTCCTCCCGGAGGCCCCCCCTCCGTGATCCTTCGTCCCCGCACCCTAAAGGCTCTTTTAAGAGCCACCACGTTGCACAAGAGAGCTGTGACACAGTTTTTTTTTCATACTTGGATACAAAACTAAATCATCCTGGAGTTCCTGTAAGGTAGTTAAGTTTTCCGAACTATTTTATAAGTATTCAAGCTCTTAGCATTTGGTTGTTTTCTATCCCCAGCTCTGCTCAGCTGATTTCTCTGGACGCTGCTGTTAAGAGATCTTTAATCATACTGCAATTCTAGTTAGGACATGTTCATAACCTTTCAGAAACAGTCTCAAACTACTCGATTTTTTTGAGCAGATTATTTCATGCTGTTAAAGTGAAGGGGCCTGGGAATATTGGCAATACAGAAAATAAGTGCACAAATCAGAATAAAAGGAGTGCTCAAATACCATAAATGAAAAAAAATTCATAATCTTGGAAGAGCTATAATCTTAAGAAAAGTAGAGTACAGCAGAAAACCTCTAATAATTTCCTTCCCCTCACCCCTCCAAGACTTGATAGTTGTAAAACATTTTATTTTGCAATGGGTTTATGGAGCAAAGCATGTTTTACTTATAAGTACTGTGTAAGGCATAACCTGAAGATAAGCTTCAAACAGGTTTTTATTAAAGAAAATGAGGAAAATATACTCATATCATTGCCCTTACTAGGATATATTCTAAAAAATTCTAACTCCACATTAGATATCCAAGAGCCCTCCCTCTCCAAGTATGAGATGAGTAAACCAAAATTGTTAAGATAAGCCTCATGCAAGTAATAAAACTGGGAAATTAAATAAATTAGTCTAATTGTGATTTATATTTGCAGTTTTCTTTGCTTTATGACTTCAAGGGAAGGCTTGCGTACAGGACACAGGAGAGCTTGGAAAAAGCAAAGACAATCTGGTGGATGTTCCTGGGAAGTCCCTGTTCCCATTTTCCAAATAAAGGGAGAACACAAGCACAGAGGAAAGTTTCATGACTTTTATGTGGGGCCAGAACAGCTGGGGGAAAGAAGGGGCTTCAAGCCTTGGCAGCTTTGTAACCGATGAGAGGCCTGCAGGAGATGTGCTTATATGGGTTAGAGAATTGAGGACAAGGATTTTGGTTCTGATGATGAATAGAAGGTGGAGTCAGTACTGGAATATACATGGAGGGATCAGAAGTTCTACATTTACTAGAATTTAGTTGATTCAATAAAGTTTCATAGTGAGGAAATTACAGTTAGCCTTTAGTTCACTTCAATTTCTTGGTTGATTGTGTGAAGTCCTGCAGCCTCTAGCTGTGTTTATATTTTAAAGGAGTCACCTTTTCTATTCTTTTAAAAATAAAACATTCAGATTCATATGGATGTTTGTTGTCACAGCATCTTTTCCTCTGCCCTTGATAACAGATTCTGGCCTGTCCAATACAGCTTCTGTAAATGTTACGAGCCAAATCAGCCTGATGTGAAAATTCAGGTATTTGGCTATGGCGTCTGGGGGGGACGACCCTGCAACAAGTTTCATAGGATGTGTTTCAGAAACACAACACAGGAGGTAAAACATGGTAGATACAACTAATATAACATAATGATGTATGTACGCATGTATATCACGCACAGGTACATGTTCTATATGAATATACACACATATATATGCTTTTCCTTCACTCACAAATTTTAATTCATCTCAGTATCCATCCATTCTGTCTCTTTCCCTGTCCCCTCTGCCGCCGCCCCACCCGGCTTTATCCATCTGGCTTTATTTTTTGAGGTTCTAATAATCCATATGGTAGATCAAATGAAAGCAACTACTTCAGAGTTGGACTAGATGATTGTTGTAGGCCCCTTCCAACTGAATATTCTATTTGATTAATCTCTCTGTACATCACCGCTTGCAGAGGAAGGGGTGACAATATTACAAAATCAAAAAGCAAAAGTGCTCCTTCTGGAATAGCACAGGGACCGTGCCTATAAATGTATTTGGAAAGGAATCATATGATTATAATTTTAAAATTAACTGTATGTTTGGCTACTCTTTAAGAGTTCAGGAGGCTCCATCCTAATTGTAGTTGTTCCACATTGGCACATTATTAACTGAAATGACTGAAGTTTGTAGCCAGCCTCCACTTCGGGGTGTTGAAGTGTTCAAGGCCGGGTTGGATGGGGCTTTGAGCAACCTGGTCTAGTGGAAGGTGACCCTGCCCATGGCAGGGGGGTTTCAACTAGATGATCTTTACAGTCACTTCCAACCCAAACGCCTCTGTGAGGTGAGCAAAGCTTACAATGGCTAAAACCTCAGACTTGTTACAACTGCAAATAAGTGAAGAGTGAGGTCACAGCTGAACAAAAGCTGTGGATCAGCCACTGGTGCCTGCTTACAGTGCACCCCAAGGCTCCCTAAGGAGCCCTTCCTGATACCAGGGTGTGGAATCCGCTCTCAAAAGTGAATGAGGAAATTATTCATCATGACTGATAAGTAGTTAATATCTTGTTTGTGGTCCAAGGTCATGTATCAGCGGTCTCTAGTAAAATTGCCACAAGGGACTGGGCAGGCTCTTAAAGTGTTAATGTGATGGTACTCATTAGAAATAAGACATAGTTCATACTCCACCCCACTGCTGCCACTCCGTTAACATGAAATAAACCTTAGGACAACAGAACCAGTAGCAGCAAGGACTGAGATTATGCTTTTGTCATCAGACTTTTAAGAGAACAGAGAATTTTTATGGCCTATTGGAAGGTTTCCTTCACTACCTCAGCTGTAAGTGCAAAGTCTCTTCTCACACCATGATGTCTATCTCAAGACAAGGAGAAATCTTAGTTATCCATAATATAAAACTTCAATTCCAAAACCTGCCAGATTTTTATCTGGCATCAGTCAGGTTTCTTTTATTCTGATTCATTATGAAGTCAGATATATTTTTACTTTTCATACAAATAAATAGAGGTGAAATCTATCTTAAGAAATAATTATACATTCTGTTTGAAAGACACTAAATGAAAAAAAAAAATAGAGACTAGCTCCTCTGTCCACCGCAGACCACCCAGCCATTCCATTCATCGCTTGGTAACATTGCGGCTCCCTACTGCCATTGCAACATGGTTTCAAAGGAAGGCCATGAAGATCAACAAACTCGTTTGGGGAGCTCTACAGTGAGAGAAAGAAAATGGAGGCTAAAGGAAAAAAACAAAAAGGGAAATAAACCCCAAACCCAGCCTTGACCTGGGCTGATCACTACACTCGTCAGGTCTTTCCACCTTCTTTCCTCCTCCACCCAAGGGCTGTCTCTGTCAGTGAGTGTAACACAGCAGGTGCTTCCAAGAGGAAGCACGTCGGTGGTGCCCAGCGGCCTCTGAGGACACCGGGCAGCAGCTCTGCCTTCCACCAGCTCCCCTCAGCGCATCCCAGAGCTCAGGACTCTCACCCCCAGCAGCAGCTGTGGCCTTTCACAGCCAGGGAGGAGGAGGCAGGAAGGTGTTTCCCAAAGTTATGGTACAAGCTGCTGTTACTCCTTGTTATGAACCTGAGGCCTAAGGCTTAACTTCCTATTTTAATGCTCAGGACATCTTTAGGCTGGTTGCTCCTGCATGCATGTGTCTCAGAATTTGGGCTGAAAGCTGCGTACAGACATAAACACGTGTATCCCTCCAGCATCTTCCAAAGAATCCTGGAAACCTGACTACAGAAACCTGACAACTCAGCATATTTTCTGACTGCATAAAATCTTGTAATCACTATCTTGGGAAATGCAAGTTCAAATAATAATACATATACACTTATTAATTGAAGAATTATTTGAAGAATACACAGACTTCCACTCCAATATTTTTATAAAACTGTTATTAAAAATACCCTCCCCCTCCCCCAAAACCAACCAACCAAAAAAAGCTCAGGAAATACATAACCTTGTATCCAGTTTTGTATTATCAATGGTAACAAATACGGACAAACTTAATAGGCATTCCCATGCACAATACTTTTCAATCCTAGTTTCCTGGCCTTTTTAGGTATGTTCCTGTGCTGTGATAAGGAAACATCATGTGCCCTGTCCCTTCAGCGCGGTGTTCCATCATTTTGAGTCTGGCCTCAAAACCCATGTTTTGAGAGAGATATTCCTGCTCTCGGCATTATCAAGTGCTGGAGGAAGACGGCAGCCCCCTTTAAAAGCAACCGCCCGAGCCAGCTCCAGCGGTATCACAGCTCCAGAGAGGGAAGGTTCTGCTCTTGCCCAGACCCGGCCGGGAGAGTTTAAGGCGGGGAGTTCCTATGCCCGGGCGGGGCCGTCCCGGGCAAAGCCCCGTCCCGGCCCCTCCCCCTCCCCCCAATCCCCCAAAGCTGTCCCCAGCCCAGCCACAGCGATGTAAACCCCCACCTGCTGCTCTCTGCTCCCGCCCTGCAACCCACCCACCGGCGCTTCCCTGCCCGATCGTGTCTCTCCCCCCCCGTTCAATGCCCATAAAGTGCCTTTAGTGCCCTCCGGTACTTGCAAAGCACCGCCGTGAACTGCAGACCTGGAAACTCGGAGCCTTGTGCAGTTTATAAAAGCCAGACGTTTATACGCAGGCAATGCAGTAAAATAAGAAATGAAAACAATAAGAGGAATAGGGGTATAAAATAAAATAATACATTCTAGAGAAAAAAAGAGGAAGGAACCACGTTGTTTCTAAATGGTGCCTGTTTAAAGGCAGAGCGCTTCAGCTCTTTTCACTGCGCATGGAGTGGCTCTTAAAAGAGCCTTTGGGTCTGTGTGGGCTGCCCTGGGTGCCTGCCGGGAGCCGGGAAGGGCTGCGGGAGGAGGCTCAGGCGCGCTCGCCGCGGATGCGCCGGGCCAGCTGGATGTCCTTGGGCATGATGGTGACGCGCTTGGCGTGGATGGCGCAGAGGTTGGTGTCCTCGAAGAGCCCGACCAGGTAGGCCTCGCTCGCCTCCTGCAGCGCCATGACGGCCGAGCTCTGGAAGCGCAGGTCGGTCTTGAAGTCCTGCGCGATCTCGCGCACCAGCCGCTGGAAGGGCAGCTTGCGGATGAGCAGCTCCGTCGACTTCTGGTAGCGCCGGATCTCGCGCAGCGCCACCGTGCCGGGCCGGTACCGGTGCGGCTTCTTCACGCCGCCCGTGGCCGGCGCGCTCTTGCGGGCCGCCTTGGTGGCCAGCTGCTTGCGGGGCGCCTTCCCGCCCGTCGACTTACGCGCCGTCTGCTTCGTGCGCGCCATCGCTGCGCTGCCGCTCCCCGCTCCCGAGACACTGGCGTGACAGAAAACCGCTGCGCAGCGCCGGTATTTATAGAGCCACCTCGTCTCTGATTGGAGAGGAGGAACCGCAGCCTGATTGGGTGCCGAGGCAATCCCGTCCTGGAACCAAGGTAGTAGCGCTCGCCGCTGCCGCACCCCCACTTCCCCCCACTCCCACTTCCCCGCCGCACCAAGTCCCGGCTCCCGCGGTGCAGGTCCAAGGCCCGGCGGGGTGCGTATTTGAGACCCAGCGCAGGCCTCTCTTCTGCTTCTCCGGCTTTCCCTTTCCGCCTGGCTCCTGGCAGAGTAAAAGTCATGTGGAAGCTCAAATTCAGGAGCTGTTCTTAAAACCGCAGATTATTTTAATGTGTTTTTTCGTTTTGTTTTGGTTGGCTAATTACAAAAGAAGGATGAAGTTCCTTCACCACCGTACTGAGCTATCCCTTACAGTAACAGGCACATTATCCCCAAGAGAAGGATCGCCTGCTACCTTGAAACACAGGCATCTACCCTTAAGAAATCCTACGATGCAAGTTTGTAGCTGAAACACATACATAAACTGTAGTAGTGGAGAAGCACGTTTTAAGCTGTTTTTCTCATGCTGTTTCCTCCAGAAAAATTATTAAAATTGTATTAAGCGTCATCAACAAAATCAGGACTTTGAGAAGAAGCAATCAACTTCATTTATGAAATGAGGAACATAAAGAGGAATGAGGAATTGGTCTATTATTTAATATGCTCCTACTCATTAAGGCTGTAAGAAAACCAAAAGTGACTGCGTGTAATTATTGATTGCAAATGTCTCCGAGTGCTCAATGACTTGTAACGGTTCTCTCTAAACCTGAAAATAGGTGGTTTTGCCGTTTTTTCCTCCAGTCATGAAGGAAATAGAGCACCAGTACTTGAGAAGTGCTCCCCAGACAGGAGTGTTCCCTAGGCCAGAATAAGAAAAGCCTTTGCACAAGACCCCTTTTTGAGGTATTTTCTTAAAATGTGTTGCTACGGGTATAGTTTTCCGTCATGTTCCCCCCGCCCCCCAAAACATGTACTCTGGAAAACTGTAGATTTACTCCTCAAATTGATTTAAAAGTAAAAAAAAAATTGACAGGGGACTGTGGACAGGTTATAGCAAATAAAATAGTTTATTTTAAATTATCAAAAAGAAAATCTCAGAGCAACATACAGACTTTTCATAAGGTGATACATTGGTTTCCCTTTCTTCCTTGCAGGGGATTATCTACTAAGTTAATCAAAAAGTCCAGGACATTGAATAGCATTCCAGGTATTTATGCTTAAATCAACAAAAATTATAAAGCAAGGTAAAAAACACGTTGTTGTAATTGCTAAGAGCACTTAGAATGATTTTTAGTAGGGTACATTTGCACGGTTATTTAAGGAGCACATGAACAAGGGTCTCTCTTACACAGCCAACAGAACTTCACCGTGAATAGCAAAATTTAAACGTCAGATCGCACTTATCTGATTGTTAAGCATTAGCAGTAGTCCATAATGACCAATTTTAGTAAGCTTTAGAAATTGCAGGTCAGACGTGTCAGATGTCCTTTCAGGGAAAACAATGTCACAGCTCTTCTCAGGATGAAGTGGGTGGCTCTTAAAAGAGCCTTTGGGTTCTCGAAATGGTGCGGGAGCGGAGAGCTTTAGCCGCCGAAGCCGTAGAGGGTGCGTCCCTGGCGCTTGAGGGCGTAGACCACATCCATGGCCGTGACCGTCTTCCTCTTGGCGTGCTCCGTGTAGGTGACGGCGTCGCGGATCACGTTCTCCAGGAAGACCTTCAGCACGCCGCGCGTCTCCTCGTAGATGAGCCCCGAGATGCGCTTCACGCCGCCGCGCCGAGCCAGGCGGCGGATGGCCGGCTTGGTGATGCCCTGGATGTTGTCGCGCAGCACCTTGCGGTGCCGCTTGGCGCCCCCCTTGCCGAGCCCCTTCCCGCCCTTGCCTCTGCCAGACATGGTGCTGCCGCTGCTGCTGAGGTCGGTTCCGAGCTGTGAGGGGGAGCCGGCGGCGCGTCGGTCTTTATAGTTTGGGAGCCGACCTGGTTGGGGACTGCGGCGGCGAGGGGCGGGGCTTGGCGCTCGCTCCCGCCGGGTCTCCCCGCTTTCCCGCCGCGCGCCCCACCAGCATAACCGGGAGGGTTCCGTGCGAGTTTCCCTCCCCGCGGCACAGGCGGTTCGGTGTTGCTGCCCATTTCCGGTACGTTCGAGTTTTTTCTTTTTGCTTGTTTGTTTATTTGGGTTTTTTAATAGCAAAATCATTGCGTCTGTGTGTATAATAGTTTATATATTTTTTAAATCGCTGATACGTCGTGATCATTTAGAAGTAAAGCCTCAATCATAGAAAGGTACCCCAGATAATGAATCATTTAAACTACTCTTTGGTTTTTTACTACATTTTTTATTTTTAAATATGCCTCTGTGTTATGTATCACAGTTTCTCCCGATTGCAGTGATTCTCACGCGCGGCTTCAGTGTCTTAAAGAGCCCCTCCTCGTGTTTGTTTAACGGAGCATCTTTGCAGCAAAATCTGTCCAATCCTGTTTCTGAGAAACTCTACCCCTCCTTGAATTTCTCTCTCTTCTCCATTTCCCAGACTTTCTTAACGTTCTCTCAGGGAGACTTTAGCAGTAAAGGTATGATAATCGAGAGTTTAATATTTACGTGCTTCACTTTAATATTTTTAAGGGAAGCCGGCTCTTTGGGATTACTGTTTTTATAGTAGCTTCCACTTTTGTAGTGGCATAGAGAATAAGGTGGCTACTTTTTAGATTGATTGAAAAATTACATACGTAAAAAGAAGAAGGGTTTTGTCATTCAGCAGAAGGTATTCAACTCTAGTTCCTCTTTCTTTTGCGGAGAAAAATCATCTGAGGTTTTACTGTTGGAAAGAAGAAAAAGTAGTTAAGAAAAATCATTCAGTAGCTGGCTTTTGACCTGAAAATGATCAGGAAGGGTGAAAAGTGTCCAGTATTGAGTGTTTGCTGCCCTCTCATGGACGTTGTTTGTGTTTTTGTCCCTTACAAGCTGAGTGGCTTTATATAATATATCCTTTCAGAAAGATATAACAAAAGATTAATCAATAATCAGTTTCTATTTCCCCTTAGGCCACAGATACAGATGTTGCATCTGCTAGCAGAGAAATCGCTGTTCCAGGGGCCCCTCACTGGCAGATGAAAATAATGTAGTCCACCATGTTGTTCATGCACAATCTTTTCAGTATTGGCCCAAAGGAAACCAAAATGGGGCAAGGCAAACACCAAGGCTCTGAAGGAGACATCCTAAATGCTCAAACCAATAACAAAGGTCCTGTTCCACAAGGAACTTGACAGTATCCTAGGTTGGGCTATGGAAATAATTATGGAGTGCAGTGGGGATGCCACAGCTATGTTCATGGTGTTTTCTTTCCTAATGCCTGTTTGCTCCTTCCAGGGAGGGAAGTTCAGGGACGATGATTGGACTGCTGTGGGAGACCAGGCTGTAAGGTGACAACACCCTTGGTGAGAAGAGTATTGTCTATGTTTATTTAGCGTGAATCTAAATTCCATTTTGATCAAGCATTGCTTAAGTAGCATTTGAAGTTTTAATATTTAACCCAAGCTTAAAGACGGATGTCTTGTCCATCAGCATTATCCATTTAATCAAAGACAAACTTTCTTTTCAAAAGAAAATAAGAGAGAGCTGGCAAGAGAAAATAGCCCTGAGTTGTCCTTAGGTGACACGCAACCATATATGTATAGAAAGGATTAGGGTACTTAACCCATGAAGACCACAAGAGACCATCAAGGACCCCCAAAGAGAGGAAGACATGCAGAGAAGGATCTGAAATGGAGTTGAGAAGAGTGACTTAATGCCATTATGCAACTTATGTAGATTAGAATGATTATGTATTACATAAGTGGAGTATGTATTACCTTATTGTATAAATATAACAGAGGAGCCAGCTTCAGTGTGCCTGCTTTGTGGAAAACTACCCAGCACCCAGGCTTGTGTAAACCTGAAATAAATAAGGAATGTCTCTACTGAGTGTGTGTAGTATTGACTCGTAGCACACTGGGTGACGAATCCATTTTTCAAACAGCAAGGCCTCTGTGAGAAGCTGTGCACTCTGTAAGTCTGTAAGTCTGTCATTCCCAGGGGATTTTCAGAGTAAGGTAGCTGTATTCTGCACTAGGAAGCAAAGACACTTGGTGTAACATTTGTTGCAGGCTTTATCACCTTCTGAGTACCCAGGCAAGTCTCCAGGGTGTTACTAGCAGGGTAGTTTAGCACTACGTGCTACGGAGCTCCCTGAACCCACTCTGCCGTGAAAATCCAGTTCTTGAATCCGCTCATTCCCTGGGAATTTGACTGTACCACAGGCTCCCCCTGCGAGTTATGAGCACTTGCACACCCCTGCTATGAGGTTACTGGATGATCCTGGGCTTCACCAAATCACCCCCTCATGCAGTCCCTCATGAGTTGTCCAGCTCTGGAAAGCTGAGGGTTTTTTTCTACTTTTTTTCATGGGTTAAAATGAAGTTGGAACTTCATACTATAACCCTGCTCCATAATGAGCTGCTTCTGCTCAGGAATCCGTGACTACATATAATATTTTCCCCGGTCTCTTGCCATGTGTCTCCTTGTCTCTGTCATGGTTTTGGCTGGGGTAGAGTTAATATTCTTCATAGTAGCTAGTATGGGGCTATGTTTTGGATTTGTGCTAAAAACAGTATTGATAATGTGGAGATGTTTTAGTTGTTGCTAAGTAGTTCTTACACTAGTCAATAACTTTTCCAGCTTCCCATGCTCTGCCAGGTGCACAAGAAGCCAGGATGGGGCACAGCCAGGACAGCTGATCCAAACTGTCCAAAGGGATATTCCATACCATATGACATCATGCCCAGCATATTAATTGGGGGCAGCTGGTCAGGGGAAGCAGTGATCATAACTTGGGGACTGGCAATGTCAGTTGGTGGGTGGTGAGCAGTTGCATCACTTGGGTTTTTTTCCTGGGCTTCATATTTCTTCCTCTCTCTCTCTCTCTCTCTCTCATTATTTTCCTATTATTATTATTACTATATAATCATTATTAATATCCCTATTACTATTTTATTTTCATTATTAAACTCTTCTTATGTCATCCAACCCATAAGTTTTCTTACTTTTGCCCTTCAATTCTCTCCCCCATCACACTGGGGTGGAGGGAGTGAGCGAGTCGCTGTGTGGTGCTTAGTTGCTGACTAGGGCTAAACAATGACATCCTCCATGCTCTCCTTTGGAAAATGTTGGAAACCATTTGGAAATGGATTTTTAAAAAATAAGTAGATACATACTTGTTCGTAGCATTGCATTTTAACTCATGACAGAAATTCATCTAATAAAGCAAAGCAAGGCAGGAACAGAGTTCCCTCTCTTCTTCCCTTCTGGGTGATTCCAAATTCTACAGCAAATTTCATCTGGTCTACTAGGTCCGTCTGAGAAAATAAAACTGTAACTGTAACATGAGATAGATATGTAACATCTTCTGTAAATTTGCTACGATTCATAGAATCATTTCCATTGGAAGGGATGTTCAAAGATCATCTAGACTAATCCCCATACTGTGGGTAGGGACATCTTTCATTAGATCAAGTGAAAGCCCTGTCCAATCTTATTTTGAACACTTCCAAGGATTGGGCATCCACAACTTCTCTGGGCAACATGTTCCAATGTCCCACCACTTTCATAATAAAAATTTCTTCCTTATATCCAATCCAAATCTACCCTCTTTCAGTTTAAAACCATTGCCTGTTGTCCCGTCACTACAGGCCCTTCTGAAAAGACTTTCTCCGTCTTTCATGTTAGCTCCCTTCATATATTGATAGTCATGATAAGGTCTTGCTGCAGCCTTCTCTTCTGTAGGATGAAAAACTCCAACTCTCTCAGTCTTTCTTCATGGGAGAGGTGTTTCTCTGATTATTTTTCTGGCCCTGATGGGGTTCACATGGGCTCACTCCTCAAGCCTGTTGAGGTCCCTCTGGATGGCACCCTTTCCCTCTAGCAAATCAGCTGCACCACTCACCCTGGTGTGATCCACAGACTTCCCAAGGGTGCACTCCATTCCAATATCAATGCCATTAATGAAGATATTAAACAGTATTCATCCCAGTACGGACCCCTGAGGGACACCACTTGGTACTGGTTCCTATCACTTGTTACTGGTTTCCAGGTAGACATCGATCCATTGGCTGTAACTCTTTGGATACAGTCATCCAGCCAATTCCTTTAACAATCCATCCATCAGATCCATATTTCTCCAATTTTGAGGCAAGAACATTGTGGGGAACCATTTCAAAGGCCTTACAGGAGCCCTGGTAGATGACATCAGTTGCTCTTCCCTTATTCACTGATGCAGTCACTCCATTGAGGGAGGCCGCTATATCTGTCAGGTATGATTTGCCTTCAGTGAAGTCATGTTTGCTGTGTCTAATGACCCCCCTGTCTTCCATTTGTTTTGGCATAGCTTCCAGGAGGATCTTTACCATGATCTTACCAGGCACTGAGGTGAGGCTGGCTGGTCTCTAGGCCCCAGGGTTCTCTATCATAGTTTTTAAAAATGTCTGTGATATTCCCTTTTCTCCAAGCTGTGGGAACTTCACCTGAGTGCAATGACTTTTCAAATTTGGTGAAGAGTGGCTTAGCAACTACATCTACCAATTTTCTTAGGACCCTGGAATGCAACTCATTGGGCCCGATAGACTTGTATATGTTCATGCTCTTGAAATGGTCTCAAACTCCTCTATGATGGGCCAGATTTTGTTCCCCCAGTCCCTGCATTGAGGTTCAGGGACTCAAGAAATGTGGGAAGAGTGATGGCCAGTGAAAACTGAGGCAAAAACCAGCATTGAGTACCTCAGCCTTTTCCATGACAGTTGTCACTTGTTCTCCTTTCTTATTTATTGGGGGGAGGGAGCACATTTTGTTTAGCCTTCCTTTTCTGAGGAAAAAATGAAAAGATTCTTCACTGTCCTTGTGTAGCTTGCTTTTTCTGCCTGGGTAATCACAATTTTGGGGATAGTTGTCTCATGGAATACTTAAGCAGCTTTTCTTTGACACTGGAGAAGAGGAAATGTGTCTGAAACACACCCCCTTTTAATGAAACAAGTCTCCTGCCTCAGGAGCACACAAACTCACCAGATCTGGTCCTGACAAGAGAGAGATGCTGGTGACAGTAAAGTGTTCTCTCTGACAGAAAGAGACAAATATTTAAGGAGTTAAGACCCAAGTAGCTAAAGGCAGGCAACCAGGGAATGGGCACAGAGTTCTGTTACGAAGATGGTAAATCTCCTGTGGAAAAAACAGATGCAGGGAAGATGTAGCAAAACAGTGCAAATGGCAATGTGCATTTTTACTAGAGCAGCTACATACAACTGAGCATGAATATGCAGTATGCTGACCAAGTATATACAGCCTTGGCTAAGAAATGCCAGCCTGCACTGGTTGCTGAAAGAACAACAGGGACTCCTTTTTTATGGCTAATGCACGTTCTGGCATACCCTTTGTTTGTTTTCATTGTTTTCAGTGTTTGATGAGGACAATAATCCTATTATTATTTTTCTACATTTCATTTTTTCCACAGTTCCTGGCAGCCCAATCCTGAAATCATTGAAAAGCAAACCCTGCAGTCCTTGGGAAAACCAGGCACTGGGGTTTCACTGATGTCCCAGCACGAGGCCTGCAGGAATGATGAATAAAACTTGCATGGGAATGGAAGCACAAAGAGATCACAAAAAACAACCTGCAAAGTGAAAATCAGAATAAAACACAAGTCCAAATCTAGAAAGAGTTGTCCAGAATTGAGTATGGAGAGTGAATGGGTATCTGAGGAGGAATCATACTGGTGATTTTGTTGTGCTTTGGCATGTTCTGGAGAAGAGGCATCTCAAACCCCCACAGAGAAATGTGGCTGGTATCCCCCAGTGCTCAGCACCGGACTGGATGCATTATGATCCAGGTAGTAAAACAGAAACTTGTGGCAGAAAACCTCTATAGTGTAACTTTGCTAACTCAAAGTTATCTAAGCAAAAAGTGGTTCTGTACCTGAACTCAAGCTGGCCCAAGTCTGTACTGCCATGCAGGAAGCAGAGAACAGGTCTGGTGTTAATGATATTCATATCACACTCACTTTTAGGGAGTCAACACTGGCTGTCCCCACCCTCTCATCCATATGCTATAGCTGTCTCCCCACTCAGCTCCTCCCTTTTGAGAACCTGTAAGCTTAGTCTTGAAATGTATGTATTGACACGTCTCCAATTCTTCAGCCTAGGA
Organism: Phalacrocorax carbo; assembly: GCF_963921805.1. NCBI lineage: Eukaryota > Metazoa > Chordata > Aves > Suliformes > Phalacrocoracidae > Phalacrocorax > Phalacrocorax carbo. Next base: position 54,122,531 of record NC_087513.1, read on the forward strand.
TACTCCGAAGGACTTTTTCTCTGCCTTTTTCAGCTTAGAGTGCTCACTACTACTGAGGAAGTGCAACAACACCATATCCCTATTTTAAACATCTTTGCATCTAAGCTAACATCGTTCAGACTTTTATTGAAAACTATCTTGCAATTTTCTCTCACAAATTCAGAAGCTTTTTAATCTTAGTATTGGAATAGTTTCACTTCAAATAAAACTCCAGCTTTGACATTTTTAGAGTGAGCTTCTAAGAGGAACCTTTTTATTGTTTTTCAAAGACAAGCTGAGGCCATGCAGAATAAACTTACTCTCGCCTGACAACTACTACAGTAAAAGAGGCAGAGGTACACAAAAAGCCAGGAGTAACAGGACCCACTAAGAGACAGCAAAAAGATAAAGACATACATTTCCAGAAATGACCTGGTTTTGTGGTAATCTGACAGGCAATCTGGCTTTGTGGTGACTAATGCCAATGAAAAATCCTATAACCCTATAATAAAGTGTTCATCAGTACCACATGATTTATTATTCTCTAAGGGAGTAACTTTACTTCAGAATTCTTGCCAGGTTGCTGAGACCTACGTAGCAACCAGGTTGCTATATGTAGACCTTTATCTAACTCACTTATTCATTTGCCATTACTTTCTTTTTCCATTTCTATTTCTAACGCTGCAACATCACAGACTTTTGATACCACCATTAACTAAGTAAATCTATGAAATAAAAAGTTAACCCTATGGAAGAGAAAACCAATGAAAGCAGGCCTTCCTTGTAATAATTTGCAATTCTGAACCCATTTTTTGACCTTCCTTTTAATTTTTGAGCAAATTAGTATTTAAAATCATAAAGTGGATGCTTGTGTTTTCTGTTGAATTAAAGCCGCTCACTGAACACCGGCCTTTTTTTTTTGCCTCCTGTTAAGCCACTTCCTCTTTGACTACCAGGAGCTCAGTTCTCCACGTCAAATCGTTCGCTAACGTACAACAGGCTCGGGATGTGAAATAACCTATATAAAAAGTTCAATAAATAGAAGCTGCATGGCCATGGAAATGTCCTGTCATTTAATACAAAAGTCTAGTTGGAATCCTATTTTGGGATGTTAATAAAACCCCTGAATGTGGTAGGAAATGTCTGGGGAAGTTTCTGCTCATTGGTTCTTAGAAAAGGACACCCAGCTGAGAGAGAGATGGAGATAGGGGCATGATGGGCAATGAAGATGTTCCTTGTAAGAAATGTACCCAAGGTCCAGAAACTGACCAGTTCATCAGCATTACAAAAAGACAAAACAAAACAACATTAGGCCATCTTAGTTGTTTTGAGGTTTGATTTATCATTATCAGCACGTGTCCCAAGTCCTCTTCAAGCTGCACATCTTAGCATACGGTGTGTCTTGGAAGATACTGAGCAAAGCTCATCTCTTTTCCTTCTTTCCTCAGTTTCATGAGGCATCTTAGCAGGTTTGAGAAGATAAATTAATGCCCAGATGTCCAAAAAGGATGTCCAAAAGTGAGATGCGTTCCCTCTCCACTGCAATCATAAATCACACACCTGAACTTCAGCTTAGCAGGTTACCTAGAAATTTGAACCAGTACAGCAGAATAGCATCCCCTGTTTTTTTCTTAGGTTATCAACTTCTCTTATGCCCAGAATAGGAAACTGCTTAAGGAGCTAGAGAATGGCCTGTTCAAGATAACGTGGGGCCCTGAGGGACAGACGGTGATTGGACGCTGAGGCAGTGATTCAGGAATTTAAGATAAGCTATTTCTAAGGGAGAATCAGTCTGGAGCTGGGCACACCTCCTCTCGTAGCTGAGATGAGCTGGCATTCCCAAGGCTAGCAGTGCACAGGCTGAGGGGGAAGGAGGATGAGAAATGATGAATTAGGGGTACTGACTGATACACCAGTGGTGCAATTGGCATAAAGAAGACTTTACATTTATCCCTGCAGGATTATTTTTCTCAGGCCATTCTTGCTCTTTGTCACTGCACTCCCTTTTTTCCCACTTGGGGGGGAAAATTTTGCAGTAGGTATCTATGCCATGCTGCCCAGTTCGGCTTTACAAATTTAATGGGATTTTTTGATTTTACATTAATTTTCTCCCTGCACTGGACAGTATATCTACTAGAGCCTATACAGCTAGTCGTTTCAGTGTTCCTGCATACACATAAACGTCCTTTCTGTAGTGTGGACCACTCTCTCACATTGTCAGCTATCTCCAGCTAAGGACTATAAAGTCTATTCAGCTGAAGCCACAGCTCTATCCTCTTTGTCTGTAGAGGTATTTTAGACTGCAATTATTGTACATGGGCCAGTGCTTTCCATCACCACTTGTGTTCAGTTATGCATTAATTTTCTAAATGTCAGTTACAGCAGTATCTGAGGTGGGCAATTGCTCCAACTGAATTTTCTTAAAGAACAGTGATAATAATTTGAGTTTTCCCTCTTACTTCTCAGGAAAGGTAAAGAAGTGCCCTGATGCCTCTCCCAAATGAGCAGGGAGGTTAAGTTGCAACAGAACAAGATTGAACTGCTGTGATTACCCTGACCCATTCCAGGTGCCGAAATGTTCATTCCAGGGCTGTCCCGCCAAGGTCAATTTAATTAGCAGGGATGAATGTGGTACAGTTTTGCCCATGTTACTGCAGCTAGGTTTTGCCTTTTCAGTTTCAGCTGTAAAGAAATAAATGAACCATTAATATCACGTTTACTACAGCACCGTACATGCTGTTTGACTGTACCCAGTCAAAATCTACTCCCCTCTGACTAGTTGTAGCAGGCTGGAAAATCACAGCTGACCCACTCTTCTCAGGTCAGTGCACCTGGTTGGGTGAAACCCTTTGAGAATTGGCAGGTGTGACTCCCAACACCCTTCGCTTGTCATAACTGGGAGGCACAGCTCCATCCCAGACAGGAGCACAGGCACGTGAGCTCAGGAGCTCGGGCTGTCAAGGTGTAGGGACACAGCCTGATAATTTCAGAAAAAAAAAAAAAAAAAAAAAAAGTGGGATGTGCATGCAGGTTTGTGTTGGATTTAGGAAGAGGTCATAAACCCGAGCAAGGACTGAAAAGTTGGATGCACCCTAAGAGGCAATGCAGAGGAAGAGTAAGAACAGCGTTTCAGCAGTAGGGCTTAAAATTAGGCTTGCTCTTTTTTTTTTTTTTTTTTTTTTTTTTTTGTATTTCTTTCCCTTTTAGTACAGGGATTTAGGACGTGGACAGTGTCTGCAAAACACAAGCACCAGTGAAATACGATCCCACCCTTTCTCCTCCAAACCGTAGGGACATCGTTTCTGGGTAACCCCTTCAGATATACGAGGTAAACAGCTACGGACTCGAGATCAAACGTCTTTGTTGAGAGGTGAACAGGCAGTTCCACGAAATTCCCCGTTCTCCTGCCCGCTGGGGAGGCTGGGGTACCGGCACTGGGACTGACGTGAGGAAACGGCCCTTCCCCCCTCACCTCTCCCCGACTGCCCCTCGCTGCCGGCGCCCGGGTACAGCCAAGCGGAGCGACGGGCATGCCTTGAGTGCCGAAAAGGCGGTGGGAAGCAGAGTACGGTGGAGTCACTGGGAAAAGGAGGCGGCTGCACGGCTGGGGGGCAGGCGGGGGAAGACGCGAGTGGGGCTCCGACCTGCGCGGTTTCCTACCGCGCCCAGCGCAGCTTCCGAGAGGCTCCGTTGCCGAAATGAACCCCCGGCACCCGGCTAGAACCCGGCCCGGCAGCTGTGAGGCGCGGGAGGTTCAGCACCAAAGTCGAGGACCGGGGTGCAGCACCAAGGACGGCTCGAACGGCAGCTGGAAACACCCGTGCCCCTCGGATCCCGCTCGCCCTGCCATTTCCAGGGAAGGGACGAGCTTGCAAAAGGCAGAACTTAACTGTGAGTGAAAAAGCCCGTGGGCGGGGAGGCAAGCACGTACCCTGGATGTTCATAAACCTCTTCCGCAGAGTGAAAATAAAATGTAGAGCATCTGTTTAACCCGAAAATTGCTGGGCAGCCGAAAAAACCAAGGGTCGCGGCCAATCTCTGCGCAGCGCGGGCTTTTCGAAATCGGCAGAGCTCCGGGGAGCGGGCGGGAGCGCGGCGCCTCGTCCCCCGGCTGCTCGGGGGAACCGCAGCGTCCCGCTCCCGCCAGAAGCCGGGGTGCCGTGAGCGGTACCCGACTTCCACGGGGAATTTGGGCTCACAGCGATTTCAGGCGGCTGACGGGAAGCTATTTGCACCCACGCCCGCGGGGGTGTGCTGAAACGAGCTGTCCCGCGGTGAACACTACTGCGGTGCTGCCAGGCACCGGCGGAGAGCAACAGCGCTGAGGTTTGTGCTGTTACCGGATCGACCTTAATTAAACAGCGGTGCCAAAGAAGGGAAGTTAAAATTGCGCGCACAGGCACAGAACAGAAAACGTAAAAAAAAGTTTCAGCTCTTTTTAAGAACGCTTGGGTGGCTCTTAAAAGAGCCGTTGGGTTTATCTGCAAGGCAGACGGGATTGTTTTAGGACCATTTATTTCTTCTTGGGCGCTGCCTTCTTCGCTTTGGCCGCCTTGGGCTTGGCTGCTTTGGGCTTCACCGCCTTCGCCTTGGCCGGGCTCTTCGCTGCTGCCACCGCCTTTTTGGGCTTGGCAGCCTTTGTCGCTTTCTTGGGGCTTTTGGCCGCTTTCTTGGTCGCGGCAGCCGCCGGCTTCTTGGCTTTCTTGGGGCTCTTCTTCGCGGTCACCGCCTTCTTGGGCTTCTTGGCGGCGCTGGCGGGCTTCTTGGCCGCCGGCTTCTTGGGCTTGGCAGCGGCCGCCCGCTTCTTGGGGGCTTTTTCCTTCACTTCTCCCGGCTTCTTACTCAGGCGGAAAGAGCCGGAGGCGCCGGTGCCCTTGGTCTGCACCAGGGTGCCCTTGCTGACGAGGCTCTTGAGCCCCAGCTTGATGCGGCTGTTGCTTTTCTCCACATCGTAGCCGCCGGCGGCCAGCGCCTTCTTGAGGGCGGCGAGGGAGAGCCCCTTGCGCTCCTTGGAGGCGGACACGGCCTTGGTGATCAGCTCGGTGACGCTGGGGCCCGCCGGCTTGCGGGCTTTGGAGCCGCCCGCCGCCTTCTTCGGCTTCTTGGCGGCGGCCTTGGCCGGAGCCGGGACGGGAGCGGCGACTTCAGGCGCGGCGACGGGAGCGGTCTCGGACATGGCGCCTCGTGCCGAGCTCGCGCGCCCAACGGCGCTCCTGCCGCCGCCGCTCCTTTTTATAGCGGCGCCGCGCGCTCTGATTGGTGGAGCCCGGCCATCCCCACCTCCCGCCGCCCGCCCCTTGTGTTTCTTCCCAGTCCAAAACCGCCTTTTTCCTCCCGAAATTTATCGCCGATGCTCCCCGTTTCTTCCCGGGAGGGGAGGGGGGCGTCCATCCTACCTGTTAACGGAGTTTCCCGTTGGAAGGAGCAGAAATGAGGGAAAAGCGGCCCCAGAAACTCCGCGGCGGAGAGGTGCAGAGACCTCGGGAGAGAGAACTATCGCTTTATGTTTTAAATTAAAATTGTACAGTTGGCTAAATGGGCACAGCCGGCGTGAAACCTTGTGCTTCAGAAGGTCGTCTCCAGAGCAGGGCACAAACCAGAGTGGTTTCAATGGTTGGTCTCAGGGTAAATTGATATTAAAGATATTGAAGTAACACAGCTTCGCCCCGCGCTCCGGGACGCGGACGCAGAGACGGCTGCCTCGGCCGAGCCTCTTCCCTCCGAGATCACACAGTCCCCCTCGGCGTCCCTTCAGCGACGGCGGTGTCTCAGCTAATGCCTTTTTGGGAAACGTTTGTGCTTTAGCACCGGGCGTGAAAGCCGACGTTACTTTACGTCTGCTTCGGGATTTCAGTGGAACAAAGCACCGCCGCGTCCCTCTGAAGGGTGGTGTCCCTCCCGCTGCCCTTGCAATCTAAACCTGACGAAGCCCCTTTCGATTGTTACATTCAGCAATCAGGATAGTTGTCATTGCACTATATGGAGTTTTAGCCTCTAAAAGGTATAACATTACCTGTCTTTGCATCGAGATTTGTTAAAATTGATTGGGAAATACAATCTGAGGTGTAATGAAATTCAAACTGGACGGAGAGTTAAAGCTGAAAATTCGGTCCCTTGAGGGCACGCTCGGCAATCAGGACACTTTATTATGCAAAATTGATTCCTCTGTTCTAATGGATGACTATTGGTTCTGTAAGTGTTTTGCTTTGATAACAGCAGCTGGTGATTCACTCCTTTGAGAAGTAAGGTCGGAATATACACCTTTTCAAAAGGGTTGCTTCCCCGGGTCAGTGGCAGCTCCGTATTCCAAACAAAGGATGAACTCTCACTTCCTTCATTTTCAATGGCATGTTGCTATCTTTTTAACACGGAACAGCTAACAGTCTGCCTGCAATAATACTGTGTTTCTTACACTCGATACAAGGCTATCATCAGCTCCTAAAAACGGGTGAGCAGATCTATTCGGGGCTAAAAAGAAGTGTAAGGGGGTGAATGAAATGCCGGTACAACATAGAGTCCCCGCTGCCTGGGACCGTGAAAATCTTCAAATACCTGACTTGAATCTCCATGCGACATTCGAGAAACGGAATTTTCTAATTACGCGTTTTGAAGTGAAAAGGACTAAAGTAATTCTAGTTATTTATGTTACCGTTTTTTCTTTTCTTGGGGGTGAAATGTGGGCAGAAATACATCTTTGTGGGGTCTTCTAACGAATGCATTTCAGCCTGCATACCGAAAGTAAATACGTGTTTTGGGCGACCTGGCTGCGATAACGAACGTGACAACAGCAAATTGGGAGACTGGAGAACTGTGCATTGTGTGTTGATTAAACACAAAAACTGATTTTAATGCCCGTTTTCTCTGATGTCTTTTTCCTATAATGCGGGAGGATTAAGATCCTCAGTAATATGACTGAACACTGCATCACAACTGCTGACACTCTGAGGAAAATATTTTTTTTCTGAAGTAGTAGTAGTGACCCCATGGTAATAGCAGAGATTTCACATCGTCCCAGAGGCAGTGGAGCTAACATTCTGTAACTCTCTAATCCACTGATATTTGTATACAAGTAGTGTGCTTGTTTCAAGCTATTCACATTTCATGGCAGCATCTGTCAATTCTCTGGACTCATACAACAAGGAATACTCTCATCCTTATCAGTCTTGGAAAGATTCCTGGTATTTTTTTTTTTCTCTCTCAAATTCTTTTAGGCAGATATGAACCTTGAGGTTCCTGGAAGTAAAAACAGAACATTAATTTTTTTTTTTTTTTTTTTTTTTTTGCTTTCATTGTCATGATTGTTTCTTGACTTACCTGGAAGCTGGAAAGTGTTTAGAGATTTGATTCTGATCTCTCAAGCCTGTCATTGCTCCGTGTAAGATAGATTTCTGTACCTCAGAGATTATCCCCATCCACTATAAGAGAGTTTTGTGACCAAGAAAAGACAGATTGGTAGTATCAGCCTGTGGGTTCTCACAGGAAAAAAGCAATATGATCTCACCTACAATGTGAGTCAAATCAAAGACGGTCATAAACCAGAATACAGGAAGGACAGACGTGAGTATTGAAGCAACTAACAAATCTTTTGCCTCTCCCTAGCTCTTTTATTCCGTTATGGTTTGCTTTTTGATGTTTAAGCATAATATTTTAGAACCAACCAAGTATTTGAATTGTAATCCAGTAAGTGGATTTTAATTTCTCAGGCACTGTAGATTAAAATTTAATTATTCAGCCACTGAAGAGTATGACCCAAAACAGAGAGCATGTGCTCATCACAGGAGCATGGTCCAGTTACATAGTTAGAGTAGTAGGGCTTCCCCAGGCTTTGATATTCAATTATTTCTTCAGGGAGAAGTTGCATTTGGGTATTGCTGCTCCATCCACTTTTCTTTCATTTTTACAACCAGCAAGGGTCAATGAATGTACTGAAATATGTTACTAAAATGTTGTTACTTTCCTTCCAGGAAATAAACAATTCTATGCAATAGCACAGGCCTAAGGGGAGCTTCTACTCAGATTTTCTTTTAGAGATCAGTAGGAAAAAAAAAAAGAAAAATTGACAGGAGAATGTGGTGGATTCAGGCTCTGAATCAAAACCCCATGCCTCCTTTGGATCAATTCAACTTTATGCAGACCCCTTTTTGCAAGTGGACATCTACCCTTGCTCCTATTCCAAGGAATAATGGGTAAGTAGTACCAAACAGTTGTTGCTCTGTGTTTTAATTCCCTATTTCAAAGTTGATGCTAGGCACAGGTGTCCTAATAGTCAGTAAGTTGTGAATTCCTGTCTCCTTCTGCTTAAAAGATTCATAGGCTCCCATTGTTTTCCTCTGTGCCTACTGACATATATTTTCCTGAATTACTAGGAAATTAAAAATGTCCCATATGAAATGTTGATGCAGTATTTTCATTACCACCATGCATAAATGAACAGTAGCCAATTTCTTCAGCGTGAATTGTGGCTTCCACAATGGTGAGGCTTGGTTGTAGGGAAATCTTGTTTTACTCTTCTGACAAATTTCTGGATATAGGCCATAGCTGATGGTGAGATATGCACTACAAAATGTTCAGAGAGTCTGTATTCCACAGTTGAAAGACATGTCAAAATCATATTTTTTTTCATACACCAGAACATGTCTCATTGGCAGGAAGTGGAACAACTTTTTAAATCATGAAACACCATTCAATTAGAGATGAAAACTAATTCTCTATCTTCCAGCCTTTGTCCACTAGCACTCTCAAGAGGATGGACGCCCTGCTGCTCAGCATGCAGAACCTCCAATGGACTGGAGCTTTCAGTTTTTCTCTCATGTAGGACAAGAGAAGTTTCTGACACAGCCTTAGATCTTCACTGGAGCTGCTTGAGCAGGCTCAGCGGATGAGATTGATAAGAAGAAACAACTTACACTTAGTCAACAGTATAGATCTAATAATAACTATGGACTAGAAAGAATCATTTCCAAGTCGCAAATTCGCAAAGCTGATTGAACAATGAAGTGACCTACAGTGGTTTTCTCAAAATCATATTAGAGCTTCTTCCAGAATTGCAGGGTTAGGATGTGAACGGGGCCTTCTTGCTCGCAAGCAACTGGCAGTTATTGCCCTTTGGAAACTCCAGTTATGGCACAAGCAGATAAAGTTTTGTATAGTAGTGAGGGAAGTCAAGGATGTTTGTGAAGCTCCTAATGCCCTTGGAATTGTTTTTTTTTTTTTTGTTCTTTTCCTCCATGTGGCAAAAGCAGTACGTGTAGTTCCCCAACTTCACTGATACTATTTAGCCTGATTTCTGTTACTGTGTAACAGCCCAAACTCTGAGGGCTGCTTTGGACCAAACTCTGGGTATTTCTATACTGAAACAAATGGTCTCTGCCTGCTTCAAAGCCTATTAAATCAATGCTGTAGTTTCAGCATTAAGAATATAAAATAATTTTTAAAATAAAAACATACCAGTTTTTTTTCTTGTTTCACTTTCTATTATGCTAACACAAAAAGTTGATTGCTTCTTCTGTTAAGAGAGACATATTTACATTTTTCCTTTAATGCTTTAAGCTCTTATTGTCCTTTAATATCAAAGTGAGGAATCTTTTAACTGAGCGTTTATGTAACACAATAGAATGATTTACTTATAACCTGATGGCTGCAAACTGACCGTGTAGGAGGCAAAGCTGTCAAGAGAGCTTCTGCTCAGCATTTGGTGATTGGAATTCCTGAGTAAGCCCCCAAAATTCAGGGCAGAGTGTGTCCCAGCAGACTAGAAGCCTGCCACTTTTTAAATTTTGTTAACATTTTAACCCTTGCACATGTAAGGAGATTATCAGGTTCATCTTCAGCATGTAGAGACAGTAGAGATAGTGGGGGAAGAAAATCAGGTGAGCCATAACTGAGTGGAAATACAATTCAGAAAAGCAACAAATATGATGTGTGCAAAACATTGCTTGATAAGACTCCGCAGATTTAAAAGCATTTAGGGGTATACGCAGGAACAAAGGCCAGAGCAGCCCTTTCAAAGTGATTTCTACTGTTTGCTGCAGTTGGATGTAATTTTATAATTCAGTTTACAGCTGACTTGCTCACATTCCACATTTTCAACACTGGTCCTCACTGATGAAATACAAAAGAGATCAACTTCGAGTTTGTAACATATAAATTAGAATTTTACACACATATAAAAATATTTCTGTCATGATTTTCTGGAACAAACAAAACACCACCAACAGCAAACTCACCAAACCCACAAACTGTGGTCTCTACGCTGGTGATTTCTGAAGGTAAAAGCTAAGCAGAAAATTGTAAGAAAAATTTAAATGTAGATAGCCTAAAAGAACAGGGAACAGAATAAAAACTGTAAGAAGTGCTTTCAGAATTTTAATGGATACTTAATACCATATTTGCTATAGTTGGCCTATTGATTTATAAATTATTAACAACTGTTCATTATTTTCTAGGTAATATATATTTCTTTTCATATGGAATGCTATGTAAGACTTCCAGGGCACATGTAGGCTCCAAACTCACATCTAAAAAAGGAAACAGGAGAAAGGAAATCAAGCTCAACGTGTAGTTTCTGATGATCATATTCACTGTAAATTCTACCTTTGTTTATTCAAAGTAAACTCTGCTTTGTTGTTTATAACGGGCTGTCATGCTTATTCACTGTATACAGTACCCCACAACAAAAGAGATAGAAATTAAGTATTCAAGGATTTAGCGCTGTGCACGAGGTAAAGGAAAACAAAATAAAACCATAAGATCTACACCCATCCTTGGAAATAAGTAGTATTTGCAAGCAATAGGGTAATTTATAAACAATAGTTGATATGTGAAACACAAATATGTTTTGCTGCCCATACGGTAATACACTGTAAAAAACAGCAACAACAACTGAATTTCCAGGATAAGTTTCTAATAGTTCTGTCACCTTGTCGAAAAAGTAATGAGAAAATGCTTGAAGAAAAGGAAATGGTGCCCAGCAGATGTCAGGAGAGAATAAAACTGGCGAAGCCAAGGCAAGTAGCTCCCAGCCGCTTTCGGAACAGATGTCCCGGGCGAGCACTGAGCCTATAAGCCTTGAAGGTCCGCGGTGGCCGGCACGACCGCTGACTCCCGGCTCATGGACCCGCGACCACCGCGTCACTACTGACGGTGTCCGGCCGCCAGCAGAGTGACGCGGCCGCAGAGGCGCGCTCGGCCCCGCGTGAAAGGAAGGTCTGTGCGCCGCCGCCCAGACCGGAGCGGTAAGCACCGGGAAACGGCGCTTCGGGGGCAAAGCGGCCGGGAGACGGCGAGCGAGGCGGAGGAAGAGGCGTAGGCGGAAGCGGAGACGGAGGCCGGGAGAGACGCGGGGAGGCTGCCGGGGCCCAGGGGAGGTGCCCGGGAGCCGCCACGGGCGAGGGACCCGCCCCCGCCACGGAGGCGGAGGCAGAGACGAAACCCAGCCCCGCCCCAGCACGCCCTGCCCCGCCCCTCGCCGCCGCAGTCCCCAACCAGGTCGGCTCCCAAACTATAAACACCGACGCGCCGCCGGCTCCCCTCACAGCTCGGAACCCATCCCGGCAGCAGCGGCAGCACGATGTCTGGCAGAGGCAAGGGCGGGAAGGGGCTCGGCAAGGGGGGCGCCAAGCGGCACCGCAAGGTGCTGCGCGACAACATCCAGGGCATCACCAAGCCGGCCATCCGCCGCCTGGCTCGGCGCGGCGGCGTGAAGCGCATCTCGGGGCTCATCTACGAGGAGACGCGCGGCGTGCTGAAGGTCTTCCTGGAGAACGTGATCCGCGACGCCGTCACCTACACGGAGCACGCCAAGAGGAAGACGGTCACGGCCATGGACGTGGTCTACGCCCTCAAGCGCCAGGGACGCACCCTCTACGGCTTCGGCGGCTAAAGCTCTCCGCTCCCGCACCATTTCGAGAACCCAAAGGCTCTTTTAAGAGCCACCCACAAATTCCCTTTAAAAGAGCTGTATTTCACGTCACGCTATTTTCCCGAGTCGCCGCGGTATTCGTGTTCCCTTCCTCTCCGCGTTCGCGTCCTCCCTGTTGCACACACGCCACCCCCACCCCCTCACTGCGTTTTTGCTGCCCTGGTGCTGCAACCGGAGCGCCGGGCCTTGCGGTTGGGCTCCGGGTTCCTGGGGCGCCCGCTGCTGCGTCACCCCCCCCCCCCCGCGCAGCTCTTTAGCTCCTTCTCCTTCCCGGCAGCCGCTTTCGGCTGGAGCTCGCTGGGGCGCTCCGCCCTGCGAGGCGGGCGGTTCTTCGCGAGGCACTTAGCGGCGGTGCCGGGAGGTTACGGAAGCCGCCGGGACCCGAGGGGCGACCCTCGTGCCTCTCCTCAGCGGCTTTGGCCTGGGCCGACACGGGCCGCGGGAAGGCCTCCCCGCCCCCGCCCCGGCAAAACCAAAAGGCAAGCCCCGGCGCTCTCCCGCCGAACCCTTCGTTTCCTGCCGCCCGGCCGTGCCCCGAGAGGGAAACTGCGCCGACTTGCCCGCCTTCATTGCAGCCGGCGGGCAGGGAATGGACCGCCTCCCTCGCGCAGGGGAAGGGGGACCGGATACCGCTGAAGCCGGGCCCCGCCTCCGGCGGCGAACGGGCGGAGCGCCCCAGCTCTTTCGAAAAGCCCGCGCGAGCGACCGTTGGCTCCGGGAGGCTCCCCGCTCGGCAGAGACGCCGCTCACCTCCCCGCGGGCGCTCGGCCCGCCGCCGCCCACCACAACCGGGCACCGCCCCCGGGAAAGTAGTACAAGGCCCCGGCCGCCGGGCTGAATGAAGCGCGGGGCCCACCGGGGAAACGCAGCGGCGTGCTTCCCGGCCGCCCCCGAGCGCTCCGGCACAGCAGCCGGGCCGGGGACGCTACAGAGACCCCCTCCCCTCGCTCCTCCGGCCCTTTCTGTAACGAGCCAACCCTCCCGTGGAAAACGCGCGCACCCGGCTCCCCTACCGCCCCTCAGTAGCATCCCCAGCTCCTTCTCGAGACCGTGGGTGGCTCTGAAAAGAGCCTTTGGGTTTTGCTTCTGGGCTCGCGGCGCTGCTCCGGGCCCGGTCTACTTGCTCTTGGCCTTGTGGCTCTCGGTCTTCTTGGGCAGCAGCACGGCCTGGATGTTGGGCAGCACCCCGCCCTGCGCGATGGTCACCTTGCCCAGCAGCTTGTTGAGCTCCTCGTCGTTGCGGATGGCCAGCTGGAGGTGGCGCGGGATGATGCGCGTCTTCTTGTTGTCGCGGGCCGCGTTGCCCGCCAGCTCCAGGATCTCGGCCGTCAGGTACTCCAGCACGGCCGCCAGGTACACCGGGGCGCCGGCGCCCACCCGCTCCGCGTAGTTGCCCTTGCGCAGCAGCCGGTGCACGCGGCCCACGGGGAACTGCAGCCCGGCCCGCGACGAGCGCGACTTGGCCTTGGCGCGCGCCTTCCCGCCCTGCTTCCCGCGCCCGGACATCCTCGCTCGCTCGGCTGATCCTTCGCTCAGGGACGAAACCCCGCTGCGGCAGGGACGCAGCAGGTGAGTTACCCGCGCCCTGACGCCCGCCCTTATATCCCTTCCCTTTGCGCGGCCGCCGGCCTCTGATAGGCCCAGGCGCCGGTCGGGGAACGCGCGCCCAATGGCGGAGCGAATCTCGTCCTGGCCAATGGCGAGGGGCGCAGCACTGAAAGGCCTCCGCCCGGCCTCTCCACGCCGCCAATGAAGAGGCGGGAGGGGCGGGCTAATGCAGGCAGCCCCGCCCGGGCGGGACGCTCGCTCGCTCCCGCCGCCGCGGCCGCCCGGTCCCGCGGGGGCCCGGCTCCCGCCCGTGTTTCCGTGGGCCTTCTCCTTTGCTCTTGTTTTAAAGCAGCCCGGTCGGCAAAGCGTGGCTTGGGAGGGCGGAGTTGCTGGGGTAGAGAGGAAGAGGCAGACGGTGTGGCCGGGTCAGTGAGCGGGAGTCAGGGGAAGGTTACCGGGAGGAGGGGGGAAGGCCGGTACCCCTCCCCGCGTTGTTTCATGCTCCTTTTTTTCTCCGCCGGAGTGTTTCGCCCAGCACCGCTCACCCCAAAGCCTTCCGGCCTTCCAAAACCGCACATACTTCCTTCTGTCTAAAACCCACCACAGCCCCCTCCTTCCTTCTGTCCTCACCAACGCAAAAGGGCTGAGGAACAATGCAGTCAAACCTGGCCCCTGCGTTCATGGCCTTATTGAAGCTCTTGCTAAGGTACAGCATTTGTTCTACTCGTCCCCGTTCCTTTAGTCGAGTTAATGTTATTACATAATATCAATGGACACTAAAAAAGGTGGGTTATTCCAAGTTTCTGATAAAAACTATACTTTTAACCATTGGTTTTTCAGTATCCTTTTTAAATCTTTTTTTTAACAATCATCTTTTCCCCCTTCGCTCTCTTTTTATGTGCTATATATATAAGTATAAATTTCTGTATGTACCAGAAAAAACTTGTTAAGTCTGGACAAATATATCCATAACAAAAAAAAGAATTTGAAATGAAATACAAAAAGATAATCCGAAACAAATTTTTGCAGAAAACCCGGTAGGCTTAATAATAAAACCAGGTAATGCCTGAAATATTTTAAATCAGTAATAGCTGAAAGGTTTTTTAATGCCGAAGAAATATACAGGGATTAAAGAATGAGATTTTTGGCGGCACACAGTACATGGCAAGAACAAAGAGGCAAAAAGTAGGCGGCACCTGCCGGTGGCGGGAGTTTTAAACTTTGAATCCACCAATAACACGCAGAGAGTACTCAACGGCCTATCAGAGGAGGGACCACTGCTATATATTGTGCTCCACTACCAGCAGACTCTCAGTGCCTTTTTCTCGCTGTTACAGCATCAGTACTTTGCTTTAGAGCGATGGCGCGCACGAAGCAGACGGCGCGTAAGTCGACGGGCGGGAAGGCGCCCCGCAAGCAGCTGGCCACCAAGGCGGCCCGCAAGAGCGCGCCGGCCACGGGCGGCGTGAAGAAGCCGCACCGGTACCGGCCCGGCACGGTGGCGCTGCGCGAGATCCGGCGCTACCAGAAGTCGACGGAGCTGCTCATCCGCAAGCTGCCCTTCCAGCGGCTGGTGCGCGAGATCGCGCAGGACTTCAAGACCGACCTGCGCTTCCAGAGCTCGGCCGTCATGGCGCTGCAGGAGGCGAGCGAGGCCTACCTGGTCGGGCTCTTCGAGGACACCAACCTCTGCGCCATCCACGCCAAGCGCGTCACCATCATGCCCAAGGACATCCAGCTGGCCCGGCGCATCCGTGGTGAACGTGCATAGGTCTACAACATAACCGCTAATTTTTAAATTATCCAACACAAAGGCTCTTTTAAGAGCCACTCCCATCTGCAATAAAAGGAGCTGTGATGCTACGGTAAATACATTTTTATTATATTTAGATTGTTTTTCAAAACTTTCCTAATCCACTTATTGAGACACTTGGTTTGATAATGGTACAAAAGCTGTACTTCAATAAGGCCATGAACGCAGGGGCCAGGTTTGACTGCATTGTTCCTCAGCCCTTTTGCGTTGGTGAGGACAGAAGGAAGGAGGGGGCTGTGGTGGGTTTTAGACAGAAGGAAGTATGTGCGGTTTTGGAAGGCCGGAAGGCTTTGGGGTGAGCGGTGCTGGGCGAAACACTCCGGCGGAGAAAAAAAGGAGCATGAAACAACGCGGGGAGGGGTACCGGCCTTCCCCCCTCCTCCCGGTAACCTTCCCCTGACTCCCGCTCACTGACCCGGCCACACCGTCTGCCTCTTCCTCTCTACCCCAGCAACTCCGCCCTCCCAAGCCACGCTTTGCCGACCGGGCTGCTTTAAAACAAGAGCAAAGGAGAAGGCCCACGGAAACACGGGCGGGAGCCGGGCCCCCGCGGGACCGGGCGGCCGCGGCGGCGGGAGCGAGCGAGCGTCCCGCCCGGGCGGGGCTGCCTGCATTAGCCCGCCCCTCCCGCCTCTTCATTGGCGGCGTGGAGAGGCCGGGCGGAGGCCTTTCAGTGCTGCGCCCCTCGCCATTGGCCAGGACGAGATTCGCTCCGCCATTGGGCGCGCGTTCCCCGACCGGCGCCTGGGCCTATCAGAGGCCGGCGGCCGCGCAAAGGGAAGGGATATAAGGGCGGGCGTCAGGGCGCGGGTAACTCACCTGCTCCGTCCCTGCCGCAGCGGGGTTTCGTCCCTGAGCGAAGGATCAGCCGAGCGAGCGAGGATGTCCGGGCGCGGGAAGCAGGGCGGGAAGGCGCGCGCCAAGGCCAAGTCGCGCTCGTCGCGGGCCGGGCTGCAGTTCCCCGTGGGCCGCGTGCACCGGCTGCTGCGCAAGGGCAACTACGCGGAGCGGGTGGGCGCCGGCGCCCCGGTGTACCTGGCGGCCGTGCTGGAGTACCTGACGGCCGAGATCCTGGAGCTGGCGGGCAACGCGGCCCGCGACAACAAGAAGACGCGCATCATCCCGCGCCACCTCCAGCTGGCCATCCGCAACGACGAGGAGCTCAACAAGCTGCTGGGCAAGGTGACCATCGCGCAGGGCGGGGTGCTGCCCAACATCCAGGCCGTGCTGCTGCCCAAGAAGACCGAGAGCCACAAGGCCAAGAGCAAGTAGACCGGGCCCGGAGCAGCGCCGCGAGCCCAGAAGCAAAACCCAAAGGCTCTTTTCAGAGCCACCCACGGTCTCGAGAAGGAGCTGGGGATGCTACTGAGGGGCGGTAGGGGAGCCGGGTGCGCGCGTTTTCCACGGGAGGGTTGGCTCGTTACAGAAAGGGCCGGAGGAGCGAGGGGAGGGGGTCTCTGTAGCGTCCCCGGCCCGGCTGCTGTGCCGGAGCGCTCGGGGGCGGCCGGGAAGCACGCCGCTGCGTTTCCCCGGTGGGCCCCGCGCTTCATTCAGCCCGGCGGCCGGGGCCTTGTACTACTTTCCCGGGGGCGGTGCCCGGTTGTGGTGGGCGGCGGCGGGCCGAGCGCCCGCGGGGAGGTGAGCGGCGTCTCTGCCGAGCGGGGAGCCTCCCGGAGCCAACGGTCGCTCGCGCGGGCTTTTCGAAAGAGCTGGGGCGCTCCGCCCGTTCGCCGCCGGAGGCGGGGCCCGGCTTCAGCGGTATCCGGTCCCCCTTCCCCTGCGCGAGGGAGGCGGTCCATTCCCTGCCCGCCGGCTGCAATGAAGGCGGGCAAGTCGGCGCAGTTTCCCTCTCGGGGCACGGCCGGGCGGCAGGAAACGAAGGGTTCGGCGGGAGAGCGCCGGGGCTTGCCTTTTGGTTTTGCCGGGGCGGGGGCGGGGAGGCCTTCCCGCGGCCCGTGTCGGCCCAGGCCAAAGCCGCTGAGGAGAGGCACGAGGGTCGCCCCTCGGGTCCCGGCGGCTTCCGTAACCTCCCGGCACCGCCGCTAAGTGCCTCGCGAAGAACCGCCCGCCTCGCAGGGCGGAGCGCCCCAGCGAGCTCCAGCCGAAAGCGGCTGCCGGGAAGGAGAAGGAGCTAAAGAGCTGCGCGGGGGGGGGGGGTGACGCAGCAGCGGGCGCCCCAGGAACCCGGAGCCCAACCGCAAGGCCCGGCGCTCCGGTTGCAGCACCAGGGCAGCAAAAACGCAGTGAGGGGGTGGGGGTGGCGTGTGTGCAACAGGGAGGACGCGAACGCGGAGAGGAAGGGAACACGAATACCGCGGCGACTCGGGAAAATAGCGTGACGTGAAATACAGCTCTTTTAAAGGGAATTTGTGGGTGGCTCTTAAAAGAGCCTTTGGGTTCTCGAAATGGTGCGGGAGCGGAGAGCTTTAGCCGCCGAAGCCGTAGAGGGTGCGTCCCTGGCGCTTGAGGGCGTAGACCACGTCCATGGCCGTGACCGTCTTCCTCTTGGCGTGCTCCGTGTAGGTGACGGCGTCGCGGATCACGTTCTCCAGGAAGACCTTCAGCACGCCGCGCGTCTCCTCGTAGATGAGCCCCGAGATGCGCTTCACGCCGCCGCGCCGAGCCAGGCGGCGGATGGCCGGCTTGGTGATGCCCTGGATGTTGTCGCGCAGCACCTTGCGGTGCCGCTTGGCGCCCCCCTTGCCGAGCCCCTTCCCGCCCTTGCCTCTGCCAGACATCGTGCTGCCGCTGCTGCCGGGATGGGTTCCGAGCTGTGAGGGGAGCCGGCGGCGCGTCGGTGTTTATAGTTTGGGAGCCGACCTGGTTGGGGACTGCGGCGGCGAGGGGCGGGGCAGGGCGTGCTGGGGCGGGGCTGGGTTTCGTCTCTGCCTCCGCCTCCGTGGCGGGGGCGGGTCCCTCGCCCGTGGCGGCTCCCGGGCACCTCCCCTGGGCCCCGGCAGCCTCCCCGCGTCTCTCCCGGCCTCCGTCTCCGCTTCCGCCTACGCCTCTTCCTCCGCCTCGCTCGCCGTCTCCCGGCCGCTTTGCCCCCGAAGCGCCGTTTCCCGGTGCTTACCGCTCCGGTCTGGGCGGCGGCGCACAGACCTTCCTTTCACGCGGGGCCGAGCGCGCCTCTGCGGCCGCTCGAGAGGGAACCGGTAGCCTTGCAGCTCACGTGGACCGTTGTTAAGGTCACGGTGGCCATGTGTCAGTATTATAAGTTCATGTTGCAAGAACCCAGTGGTGTCGATATCCAGCTGCTAAATGTACGAACTGACGGGTCACCTCTGTGGCCATATTGCTACCATTTGGCTCATGCTGTAAAGCATCAGGAAAATCACTGCTATGCTTTCACCTCAGACCAGATAGAAGCGTGCAGGTTTTTCTAGAAGCTGGCTATGCCTCAGTCTTAGGGTATAGTATCACTGGTGAGTCCACTAAGGGCTTTTTCAGCATTGAAGTTGAGAAGGTCCTTAATTTTCTCTCCTGTCTGGAATATTGGTTCATATTAAGTCCTAGACATCCTGGTCACAATTAGAAAGTGTTATATTTCCATTTAGATCACTGCTATCTGGATGAAAATTAGTCGTGCATGTTAAATGCACAACAAAAACGCTATGTCAGTAACATGTGTGTGTGCCTCCTTGTTTTCAAAGGTCTGACATCATTCTGAGTGGATAAATATTCTTTCTTTCATGTAATATGTTTTCCTTTCACCACTGTATGTTGCCAGCGACAATATTTCTCTTTGTTATTTTGGTATGACGTTATGACTCTGAAAATCAGTCATTCTGACTGTTAAATCCATAACTGATTTCTGCTGGCTATCCTGGCGGTCCTCCTTTTCATAGCACAGGGCCCACTGGGGCTTTGAGATTAGCATAATTCCAATACAGAGAGTTTGACGGTGCTGACTGTGGCTGAATATGCACATCATTATCCATAAAGAGACAGAGGAGATCCTTTCAAGATGAAGGGCTCAGGGAGATCTTTGTGAAGTTTGATAATCCTTTCCCTTGCTGACATTGGCTTTTGGTTCTGCCTCAGTCACAGTGACTCCAGGAGGGATGGTCTGTTTGAGTGATGGGATCTAAAAATGTAATGATGAGATAATTCTTTCCCAGTATCTTTCAGCTCTGGTATTTTATATAGGAAGTCTCTGCTTGGCCCTGAAGACTCCAGATTTCTTTTCCTCTGTTCTTTGAAATGACTTGTCACTCCCTCTACTTCAAATATATTCTCTTCACTTCTCTTCAGCTACAGGAAAGGGGGTTCAGATTACTCCGTGCTGGTTGTCACTTTGTCCCACCTCATCTACATCACAGAAAGCATGTTTTCCAGCATCATTTTGTAACACACACACACATTGAGGACACTTAACTGTATATAAATGAGATTGTCCTCTATTAAAGGGATGCACACCATGTAGTACACATGTCCACCACCCATTTGTCCATCTCCCACTCCCACTGTACCCATTCGTCAGTCTTTTAGAATTTGTCATGATAAAGCCACATCCTAAAATATGACAAATTAGAGCTACTATATCCGGAGAAAGCAGTCAATAAACACACAGGAGAAAAATCCATTCACAGCTCTCCAGTTCAGTGACATTCACCCTGACCCCGTGAGTCCCTGGACTACAAATCACTAGGGCCTAAGGTGTCATTTTGATGAGATATCAGTTATTGCTGTTACATTCTTTTATTACTGGCCTCTCTCATGGGTAGGATATTGGTCCAGATGGAAGTTTTCTGTGAATTACTCAGTTCTTCCATTGTTACAGTCATCAGTCTCTGTCCATAATGCAATTCAAAGGGCAGCACAATATCAAGGCTGTCCCTCTCATATTGCCCGTTCATTTCTCCCAACTCTGGACACCTGTGGATATTCCTAACTGCAGAAGAAAGTTCTGCTACTACAAATGGTATTCTTCCTCCATCTTCTCCCAGAGTCCTGGCTTCTGTGTTCCAAATACTAGCCCAACAGAGCATGAGCTAGTGTCTCCTTCAACACTGAAGACACCATAACCAAGTGAGAAAAAATACCAAGAACAACCCAAACCAGAGCTAAGACAATTCACCATGTTAGAAGAATAATCACATATTCTAAAATGGAAAAAGAAAAACCTAAATCTGAACAGTTTTCAAACCTCAAGACCCTTTTCATTAGTGTCAAATGTGAACAAACATTCCCCGCCTCATCCAGTGATGTCACTGACAGTGGTAATCCTTGAAAGCCTTTCAGGCCCTTTTCTCAATACCTTTAGGTAATTTGGGCTATTAAGTTTCCTTTTTGTAGGTACTTCCTATTGTATTTTGGGTAAACCCCAAAATCCAGTTGATTTCTCTTTATTTACCACCTCTCTACAGCTGGACAGAGGCTGATCCCTGCTCCTAGCTCCTCAGTGCAGGCCATCTGTGTTAGTCTTCTTAACCATACAATTATATGTAAGATATTACGAACTACTAACCTCAAACAACACGTAAAAGTTAAACTTGTTATTCTACTCCTTATTTCATCCTCAAATTAACCAAAACTTGATTGCATTTTCATTGTCCAAACCAGAAATAGACTATGTCAAGAAGACCAAGATTTAGACTTAATGCACTTATTATAGAAGCCAATCCTTCTTTCTGGAACCAGATCACACAAGGCAAGTTGCAGGCAAAATACGTGAAATATATTCTTCTTGTATGTGCCCAACATTGCATATACCTACTCTCCTGGGACTGTGAAGCCAGATTGCTGACTTCTGAACTGGCTGATAGCAGGAGTGCAGAGCGATTGGCCTCATTTGTATATTGTGGGGAAATCTGGGCACCAGCTGGCCCTTCAGTGCCCCTGGCAGTCTGGATGACATCCTAACCAGGGACAGTGCCATTCTGGCACCATTCCATGGCACAGCTGTGAAGTATGTACTGTAAAAAACATAAGCTACAGTGCAGCACCCTTACACACTGAATAAGTCTTCAAAACCTTTTTGGCTGTCTTCTATGGGAAGACAGCCAGCCCATATTGTTGGCACCCGAGTGCTACCTTGCAATACTCCTGCTCCAGAAGGATGGCACAAAGTTATCTGGAGCCAGTACCTGCTTCACCCCCACACCTCTGAGGAAAACCGGCAAGACAGCATCACTTAATGAGAGCACCTTCACATGCTGTGTGACACCGTGCTTGGCTCTCATCGATGGCAGAAGTCCAGCCTACACAGTGTCTGGGTGCGACCATCACTGCCTGTGTGGCAAAAAAAATGGGTTGCCTGACAACCCAAATGTACCTGGAAGCCTGTCACATCAGTGCCTGGGGTGTCACCAGTCAGGGAGATGGTGGATTGCAGACCAGCTGTGCATGCACTACGTGCCCAAGGACACTTTGTCCCTCTATAGGTACCACACATGGCTTTGGCTGGAGGGAGTGCATAGGTTGGTCACATTGCTCCCTCCCTCTCACCAGCATTCACAGGGAGCACTGGCACACAAATAGGAAAGAGTGGAGGGCAGAAAGCACACAGAAGTGTCGGGGTGTTGTGCAGAGGAAGAGCGGGTTGCTCAGCATTGTTCTGTGTAGGCTGCTCACTTCCCTGAGCAGCCAGGCTTCAGTGCCGATGGAGGGGTTGCTCTGAAAGGACAGTGTGGTGGCACCCTTCCTTGGTGGAATTCAATATTAAATGCAGATGAAAGAGAGGCACCGTCAGTTCAGGAGGAGATGATTTATGTGGGGAGCCATGGCTGATGGACCATCTGTTCTTGTTGCCTACCTTTCACAGACAGTTTGTCTGAGGCCCTGAGGTCCTCAACTGCTGGATGATGACTACATTCAGAGCATGTCAGGGTGGTCCAGAAGACATGTTGCCAAGTGCCTTAGGCTAGTTTTAGAAGACGAAAGTACTTTAAGATGTAAATAATTCTGTTCTTTGATATCTGACTGACAGTGAGGATCTTTTCTTTGCCTGTGTGTGAGAAAAATAAAAATGTATTAACCTTGTAAATTCCCATACAGTAGAGAACAAAGTGCATCTTTTTCCTCATTATGTGTTCTGGGAAGAGTTTCAGCTCCCTGTGTTTCTGCCGGGGTATTTTTTGCTTTCCCAGGAAGGACATTCTTCCCAGTGCCTCCTAATTATGGACATATCGAGGTTTTGGACTATAGGTTTTCAATTGCCAAATGACATGCCATGGCAATGATGAAGGGAGGCCACAAGAGTTGCCCCAACCCTTAACCGAGACTACAGGGAGGAGTGTGCAACATTCCAGGAAGCTGAGTCTATGGGGACAGTCATCCATCAACCTACCCTATTCGGCCTGCCCGCTATGGGTGCTCAGCTGTACGCTGGATTTAAATGGCCTAGTGTGGCCTCATTACACTTATGAATCTTAACAACAGCAGCAGCAGAAACATTAGTATTATGTAGGCAGAGACTTGTTTGCTGAGCTGCAACGAGTTTGTAGTTTGGTAGGTACCGCTTTAAAATTGCTTAGCTAAGGGTTAAAAGCTGTTAAACTGTGCTGGCTGGTTTGATCACATGAGTTACTACATTTGTAACTCAGATGAAGGATGAAGTCACTGAGGGCAAGTAAGACATGGGTGTAACACTGTAATAGGAGTGTAATCATGGTTGCAGGGAGTATTTACACCTCTTTCCTGTGGAACATGTATGCGGGAGTGCAGCACATAACGTAAAGGCCTTCACCTAAATCTCCCTGGAAATCATCACTTGAAGGAAGGAGAGGGGCTGTGGTGCTCAGGCATGTCAGCTGTACCTCTCCAGCTGTCTAAGAACGACTGACCACGACACTCACCTACAGCAGGCAGAGCAGCCCATTAGCCACATTTCTGTGGCTAACTCTCATGCTAATGCCTCCTAACAAAATTGCTTGAGAAGAACAACTACCAAGCTACCTCTTATTACTGCAAACATATCTAAATATAACCCACAGCTCATTTTCTTAGGAACAAGTACTGGCAGGTCTTAAACTGGAGATGGGAATGTTTGATAGCTCTCAGGTGCAGTGCCAGCCCTTGGCTGTGGTTCATGTGTCTCCTTACTTATGCCAAGAGGTCTTAATAGATAACTGCAAAAGTTGGACAGATCTGGGTATTTGAAAGGGAGGTGACTTGCAGGATTCAGATTGCAGTCTTGTACAGGTTTGTGGTGTAGTGTGGCCTGCTGGGGTGCCCATGAGGTGAGGAGGATTGATGTCATTCAGATGCAGTAGGCATTACAGGGATGCTCTCCCCAAAAGTATCTCTGGAGATCCTGATATCACTCTCCTCCTTTTTTAATGAATGGTGAAGTCTACCTCCCTCCAGTCTCATTGGGAAAGCCAAACTGCATGTCAGAGTCTATGTGGTGCCTTCTTCATGAAGTCTTTCTACAATACCATATACCTAAATCAGGATTATTTCCTTTTCTTATTTGCTCAGCTGGAGGTGAAACTGCTATTCCTGCTTTTTATATAATCCTTCACCACTTTTTTTCTTTGCCTGAGTACATCTGTCCATTCTTTCTATACTATCTGCTCTGACTGTGGAGCAAACTCCTTTTAAAATTGACAAATGAACATTCACTTTCCAAAATTTTATTCCTGCATGTATTTCTTTCATGTAGAAAACATATTCCAAGCAGCATTTCTACATCACTAAAGTTATTTTATCTCTTTGCTGCAAAGCCATTGAAAAAGAAAGATCAGAGCTTCTCTCTGTGTTATGAAATTTCTGAAGTTACTTCAGTTTATTTTAAGATAGTAGACTGTAACTGTTGGAGATCAAAAGCTGCTACACATATCATTAGCTATCCCTGTTGGGAACGGGGAGCAGGTAGTAACTGCTGGGAGTAAGGCCGAGCAGACAACGGGGATGGTGACTATTTTTGCCACCTCAATTTCATCCACCAATAAAGGTAAATCAACACCCTGTGAAGACAAAACTGAGGGCTGGCGCGTCTAAATCTCCTCTAGTGAAGGTTACTGAAGTAAATGTTCTTGAGTTCAACATAACAAAATTAGGCAGCAGGAGTTTTCAGTTTGCTGACATGTCACTCATAGTCTACACTTTTCCTCTGCCTGTGTGCTATGAAGTGTCTTGGTAGCTGCAAAATGTCATCTCCTCCAAGCATTGTTACTTTGTTTCACTATATAGTCAAGTCAACTGAAAGTCTCATTCATGATCTGCAAACGCATACAGGATATAGGCTTAAAAACCCATTTATTTATTGATTCATTTTACTTCAGTTTTGCCAATTTGTGAAGGTACGTGTTCGATATCCACACCAAAGAATTTCATTCCTGTATTCTTATTTATGTCACATAACTTTTACAAACAAGACCCTGTAAGTCCCAATTTGATTAGTCCTTTTCTTAGCTTTCTTTCTGTTGAAGCATTACAGAGCCCAGGTACACTTTTCCTGCAACCTTTTTTTCTGATATTTTCTTCTTCTCAGGTGCAGGTTGCAATTTTTCCCTTCATTGCATTTATTCATAGTTTCATATTCACTGAAACACAATTTACAGCACACTAAAATGATTTCTTGTTATATACACATTTAGTATTTACAGAACAGCCATTGTAAATGAAACAATGAAGTGGAAATAGGATTACACTTACCTCAAACTACCTGTTCCTACAATCTGAAATTTTGGTTGCTAATATCTACTTAAACAGTGTGTTTACATTATACGTAATATCTGATTATATCAAAGGAAACCAGAGGGCAGGGCTGAAGAGTAGTCTTTCTGATTCTTAAAGAACTACGAAAGGCAATGGAAAATACACTTGCTTATAATCAAGTACAGATTAATGAAATATTATTCCAGAGCTCTGTTCTGTTCAGCATATTACATCATTTTCAACTAGATATCAATATTGACTGAATTCTTCCTGGTTCTTTAGGACCGACCTATGGCCTACCTCTCCCCTTGTTAAAACTCAGGTTATCACAAAGTGCTGTAATTTTTGTCCTGAGAGCATTTCCTTATTTCAATGATGGCTGTAAAATGCCTAAGGAAGAATTAGGTGGGTTTTATTTTAAGTGGGAAGAGGATTCAGAATATGCTTTAGATAAACCTTTGCATAGACATACTCTGTGAGACGTATTTTAAAAATTACCAACAGTAATGTGGTTTCAAATTCTACTACTCTTAGAGAAAATACATAACAAGATAATACTTTCTGAGCAGGAAAAGCATAACTGCTAACCTGCTACACTAGCCCTCGCACGTCTTAAATTACTAGAGAGACAAAGATCATTTCAGTAAATACCACCAGAAGTTTAGGAGCTTGCTTTCTTTTACAAAGCTACAGTTCTGTAACATCAGATAGCAAATGACAGATTCCTTGAAAGTGACATGCCACAGAAAAAGCTAATAGCTTGATTTACTTAATAACTGATACAGAAATTCATATGGAAAACACACAAAAGAAATAAAACACTGAACACAAGGTAGCAGGGTAAGTTTGCCTCCCTTCTACTGAAATTCCAGGAATACTAAATAAAACAACTGTATGTTCATAAATGCCCAGATATTTACAAATTGCTTATGGCTCTATAAAAAGTGCAATAGGAGGTTGTACGAGACACTATTTCACTAGACTTTAGCGTTTTAGGAGGTAAAACACATGGTCAAAGGAACCGGTTCTTAATCCATATTCAGAGCTGAAAGAGGAGTTTGTGTTACTTCCTCCTCTTCAAAATCAGTTTAAACTGTCAAAATAGCTTTAATTCGGCAGATTTCAACTTTGACCACAAGAAAACCCTCTAAAGAATCAGACTGAGTGGTTGCTGTTGCATTTCTGTCAAAAGGAAATTTTTAATTTGCAAGGAAAAACAAAAGTTTCTCTCTTCAGAGGTCTCTCCAGCAGCAGCACACGGGATTTATCGCTTCTCCTTTAACTCAGGCCACGCGTTCGCGGCTGGAAACTCTCCCGAACGCAAGTACCTGCTCTTCTTCTCCCTCCCCGGGGAAATGGGGCGATTTGGTGGCAGAAATTCCGAGGAAAATACACTTTTGTTAGTCCAAAGAAACACAAATCGAGCACACCGGAGGGCTCCCCGGCCGTGCAGCGGGGCGGGCTCTGCAACGCACCAATCACCGCGCGGCTCCTCTCTAAAAATACGAGCATCTGACCCGCGCCAGCCCAATTGTGTTCGCCTGCTCCGCAGAGGACGCCGCCGCGATGTCCGAGACCGCTCCCGCCGCCGCCCCCGATGCGCCCGCGCCCGCCGCCAAGGCCGCCGCCAAGAAGCCGAAGAAGGCGGCGGGCGGCTCCAAAGCCCGCAAGCCGGCGGGCCCCAGCGTCACCGAGCTGATCACCAAGGCCGTGTCCGCCTCCAAGGAGCGCAAGGGGCTCTCCCTCGCCGCCCTCAAGAAGGCGCTGGCCGCCGGCGGCTACGATGTGGAGAAGAACAACAGCCGCATCAAGCTGGGGCTCAAGAGCCTCGTCAGCAAGGGCACCCTGGTGCAGACCAAGGGCACCGGCGCCTCCGGCTCTTTCCGCCTCAACAAGAAGCCGGGAGAAGTGAAGGAAAAAGCCCCCAAGAAGCGGGCGGCCGCTGCCAAGCCCAAGAAGCCGGCGGCCAAGAAGCCCGCCAGCGCCGCCAAGAAGCCCAAGAAGGCAGCAGCAGTGAAGAAGAGCCCCAAGAAAGCCAAGAAGCCGGCGCCTGCCGCGGCCAAGAAAGCGGCCAAGAGTCCCAAGAAAGCGGCCAAGGCAGGCCGCCCCAAGAAAGCAGCGAAGAGCCCGGCCAAGGCGAAGGCGGTGAAGCCCAAAGCAGCCAAGCCCAAGGCGGCCAAGCCGAAAGCGGCCAAGGCGAAGAAGGCGGCGCCCAAAAAGAAGTAAATTATACCAGAAGAGTCCTGCTCTACATATTTTGTTATCCAACGGCTCTTTTAAGAGCCACCCACACTTTCCCTAAAGGAGCTGAGGCACCGAGGTCGTCAGTAACCTGCGGCATGGATCCAGTAAGTCGTCAGAGGTCAATTGTATCTTCTCTCCCCCCCCCCGCAACCCCCGATTACCGAAAGAAGCGCTAACGAGCACGGTATGACGCGGCGGCTTTAGGGAAGTGTAGACTTTTACATCTTTTTTGCTGAGTAATTGGTTTGACTACCAGGAAGCAATGTTTTGTAGTAATGATTTGATAAAAATCGGATGTACTTTTTTTAAGAATATATTTTGTAACAAAAGTAATGCAGTTGTCAGGCACGCTATACTGAGCCATGTCTAATCTGTTGTATTATTTCTCTTAAGGGGTATCCTTAAATGATTTTGTCTGGTTGGGGGAGGAGGGGAGGGTTTTCCTTATCGACCTGAAAACAGCCGTGAGCTCTCCCATTCCCTTTGTTCCGGATGAGAAAGGAAAGGAGCTTTAAGTATTGAAAAAGCCCGCCCTAACCAAGGATTGGCCAGCGGAGAACCCGGCCCGCTGCCCTCCCCCCCCCCTTCGCCTCGTAAATCTGGTGCCGCTGCAGCCGCTCTCGCAGAAGAAAAACGCGGAAGGGGGGGGGGGGGAGGGGGGGGGGAGGGAGGGACGCCGATATACTTTGTTCCCATGTTCTCTGGCGGAAGAACCCAACGGACAATGTCCTATGCCAGCAAGAACTTATGGGAGGACATTTATGGCACGACTTTATGTTAGCAAAAACATGGAAAGCGTTGCTACTATAACCGCGCCAAAAATAATGTTAATAAACTTGGAGAAAATGAAACAAAACGGGTTGAGTAATTCATGTGAACCGGTGTAACTATAGAGCAGGGATAACTGAGCTCTTTTATGATTTTGTGGGTGGCTCTGAAAAGAGCCTTTGGGTTAACGTCTCCGGAAGAGACAACGTGCCTCTTTTCCGTTGTGTTCACTTGGCTTTAGCCTTGTGGCTGTCGGTCTTCTTGGGCAGCAGCACGGCCTGGATGTTGGGCAGCACCCCGCCCTGCGCGATGGTCACCTTGCCCAGCAGCTTGTTGAGCTCCTCGTCGTTGCGGATGGCCAGCTGGAGGTGGCGCGGGATGATGCGCGTCTTCTTGTTGTCGCGGGCCGCGTTGCCCGCCAGCTCCAGGATCTCGGCCGTCAGGTACTCCAGCACGGCCGCCAGGTACACCGGGGCGCCGGCGCCCACCCGCTCCGCGTAGTTGCCCTTGCGCAGCAGCCGGTGCACGCGGCCCACGGGGAACTGCAGCCCGGCCCGCGACGAGCGCGACTTGGCCTTGGCGCGCGCCTTCCCGCCCTGCTTCCCGCGCCCGGACATCCTCACTCGATTCCGCGTTCACTTCTCTGAAAAACTGGCAACAGAGCGAAGGGACCTGGCGGCGCGCCTCAGCTATAGCTTCGTTTTCCCACCTCTCCCCTTCGCTGATAGGCTGAGAACTAGGTCTTTCCTGGGTAGCCAATGAGAACGCGAATCGAATTCTGACCAATGAAAAGCAGGTAGAAGGGTGTAATGACGAGATAACATGTTCTGACCAATCAAAGTACGCGTATTGAATGCTGCTCATTTGCATAAGAGGCCTATAAATATGTGGAACGCGGCTACTTCCCCCCACTTCGCTTTCTTCCTCCTGACGCAGACGGTCTGTGTGGTCTCTGATAGAGCCGCGTTTGCTGCGATGCCCGAGCCGGCCAAGTCCGCCCCCGCGCCCAAGAAGGGCTCCAAGAAGGCGGTGACCAAGACGCAGAAGAAGGGCGACAAGAAGCGCAAGAAGAGCCGCAAGGAGAGCTACTCGATCTACGTGTACAAGGTGCTGAAGCAGGTGCACCCCGACACGGGCATCTCGTCCAAGGCCATGGGCATCATGAACTCCTTCGTGAACGACATCTTCGAGCGCATCGCCGGCGAGGCCTCTCGCCTGGCGCACTACAACAAGCGCTCCACCATCACCTCGCGGGAGATCCAGACGGCCGTGCGGCTCCTGCTGCCCGGCGAGCTGGCCAAGCACGCCGTCTCCGAGGGCACCAAGGCTGTCACCAAGTACACCAGCTCCAAGTAAAGCGCCTCGGATCGTCGGTTTTAACACAAAGGCTCTTTTAAGAGCCACCCACCTTTTCAATTTAAAGGGCTGTACAGTCAAATGCATCAAATTTTAATTTCTTAATGTGAATTTTTAATTTACAGTCTTTTATGACTTAAGTGTGAGAAATACTTTTTTTCTTCCCGTTAGGGAGCGTAAACTACTTGGCAACAAATGACTTACTGTAAGTAAAGTGTTTGTAACTGAAGTTTTCTTATTTTCTTGCTCGGTGATACTGTTTCCTTATGATTCTATTACACTCTTAAGGTTGTGGTGTCTTTCATGTGCAATACATCACTCTTAATTTTGAGCATGTTCATCTTATGTGTTATAAATTGAAGGGAAATTTATATTTCTGTAGTTTTTACAGAATTTACAATTCTGTAGTTTTCTAGTCGCGAAAGAATAAATTTTTGTTACCGGAAGCTTAATGATATCCATCGTTTTAACTGCTTTAACAGCATCTACCGCTTGATGGTGCTCAGTCTTTTTTTTGTTTTAACTTCTCCAGCAAAGTGAGAGGTCTACAGTGTACTGCACTGTAAAAGAATTTATGTAGTAGCAAGTGACACTTACCTTAAAATGATATTACTAATAGCCCAGTGACAAACAGAGCACAAAATTTTCTGAATTTCTTCAGTAATTTTATTAATTCTGATGTGCGTGTGTGTTTTACAGTAACTGGCAAGGCTTCTTCCTATGGCTGCTTTAGGAAGAGAATATTCCCCTGATAAATAAAAAGTGTAGTGGAATATTATTTTATAGCTACCCAACCTTTTCTGTGTTTATACGTCATTAAAATAAGTAAGTAGCCACTACAGGCTGACTTCTTTCTTTTGATAAACTTTCAGAGTTTATCAAACAGCTGTTAATCACCCCTAAAATCCTTTAGCCTATAACAGTTGGCTGAATCATTCCTTCACATTCTTGGGTAATTAGACCCTGCTGTAGATGCAGATACAAGCCATTATCACCTTCCCTCAAACTGGACCTGAATAATCCTGATTTCCAAGAATATTCCGTGGATTTGTAAACACCTTTAGTCCATACAGGGACCACAAAATCACCCAAGATATTCTTTCTAGTACTAACTGAATGTTGTTTGGTGTTGCAGGTACAGATGCAGGCACCAGGTAGGTCTCTCTTAAATTGGCCACTAATTTATCAAAGTTAATTTCATCTTGAAGGCTGACTGGATTTCAGGTATCCAGTAATAAGGGGCACTCTCCATGCTCAGTTCTCCAGCAGCCTCAAATGGAGTTCAGAGATGTGCTCTCCAAATGACTTAGTGCAAACTCTGAAACACAGTTTCCACATTCTGGGCTTCTATATCTGTTCAATACCTAAAAAGATGAATATTCAATTTTTTTAGGTTTTTGTGTAAGGGGATATGTGGGTTGCTAGAAAGAAACTCAAGAAAATATGATAAACTAAAAGTGCTCAGACATTGGTGGTGGTGGTAATCATTAGAAGAATTTGTCAGTGGGCATTATTCTCAATAATCAGTCACATAAACATCAAAGTTGGTGACGTTTTAATATAAAATGACCTTAGTTCAAATCACAGATATCACACGGCAGCCTCAGTTACAGTAGGAGCTCGGTGATGCCTTTTGGCCTTGCAAGTCCATGAATCCATAAGCATTCTTTTTGACATTCTTCTGAATGCTGCATGCATTTTTAATACAGCTTTCACAGACATTTCAGGGATATTTTTTAAGGCTGTTTCAGTATATGAAATCGTTCCTAGGCTAATGAAACTTCACTCAACACAAAAGAAAATGTTGCTTACAATTGCTGCTTCCAATCTCAGTATGCTCGATAAGGCAATATTAGGGGCAAAATTATGATCTCATCATTGCATTTATACCTACACACACATCATCCAATCTGATTCTAACACATCCGTTATTTTTCTATCAGTGCTGAGACTAAAGTTTCTCAAATGACAAAAATGAACTACCATGGAAAATATTGTGTACTTGTTTCTTTCACTAGAGGTAAAAGTAGTAGTATTTAGGCACAGTAAGAATAGTTAACATAACAATTTCATCCCACAGGAGGATGAACATTCAAAATCAATAAGCCAAATAGTGTAAATATAAAATCATATGACAGCATGTTCTTCCATCTTTCATTTGCTTTAAAGTTCTCTCCAGTTCAAAGCAGTTTTTCCATGTATTCCTAAATCCATTCTACCCAGATGACATCGCCCATCAACAGTAAGATAGAACAGCATTCAAATACACCACCCTGGTGTAGCAGGAATTATGCTACCGCCACCTAGACCATTGTAGGCATTATGTGGATGCCATCTCATGAGGGCTGGTCCCTAGGTTCCTGCTTGAAGCAGACGAGTCTCCAATCCACTGAGTAAATAAGTGGTTTATTTATCCGACATGCAGAGTAACTCGACCTGGGTGCCCCCAGTTATACCCATACCACCCAGCACTTGAACCCCAAGTCCATCACTTAATTCTGGTCCATGGTCTCTTGATTTCTTATTGTTTCCTTAGTCACTGCACGGGCCACCTTCTGAGGTTTCCTCTTGGAATTATTTTCTTTGTCCTTACCTTCTTGATTCTGCTTGTACCTGCTAGTTCTGTGTTTGCAGCATTAGTGTTATCAAAAAGTTTATTCTCCGTCAGCTCTTGTGGCCTAAGGCTTCAACTAATTTAACTACTAGCACTAAGCAAGGCTGTTAGTCCTAACAGTTCTCAGCACTGGGAAGTGCTAGAATACCTAAGCGTTAGGCCCTTTGTGCTGTGTTTTTCTGTACCCTTTATGTCTGTCTTCAAAATACTTCTTTATCCACAGCAACTGAAATACAGGGAATATTTATTTTTGGTTATACAAACATTTTTGTCAAAATACCTTTTTTTATATCAGCAACATTTTGTATATCAAATTATCAGTTACATTACAGTTTACTCCAGTAGTGAATAACTACCCATAAACAATATTGAAGAACAATCCAAGCAGCTATGAAAAAATTCCCCTATCTTATTTTTAATAGAATAATCACAGAATGGCAGGGGTTCGAACGGACTTCTGGAGATCATCTTGTCCAACCCCCCTGCTTGAGCAGGGACACCTAGAGCAGGGGGCACAGGACTGTGTCCAGGCGGGTTTTGAATGTCTCCAGGGAAGGAGAATCCACAACCTCCCTGGGCAGCCTGTTCCACTGCTCTGTCACCCTCACAGGAAAGGAGTTTTTCCTCATATTGAGGTGGAACTTCCTGTGTTCCAGCTTGTGCCCATTGCCCCATGTCCTGTCACTAGGCACTATCAAAAAGAGCCTAGTCCCATCATCCTGACACCCACCCTTTAGATATTTATAAGTATTGATGAAATCCTCCCTCAGTCTTCTCTTCTCCAGGCTAAACAAACCCAAGTCTCTCAGCCTTTCCTCATAAGGGAGATGCTCCAGTCCCCTGATCATCTTGGTAGCTCTCTGCTGGACTTGCTCAAGTAGTTCCACATCCTTCTTAAGCAGGGGGTCCCAAAACTGGGCACAGTACTCCAAATATGGTCTCAATAATAGTAGCATCCTTGGAAATACTTATATCTTCTCTAGATCAACATATCTACAGTAAAATTTATATTTTTTTTAATCATCGTGTTTAAAAAAAAAGTGTGATTTTATTTCTGTAAAAGTAAAATACACCAACTGGGCAAACAAATAACTGTATTCTCTAGCTAACTCACTGCAAAGTGAATCAGAAACAAGAAAGAGATGCCATACACCTGATCCAAAGCCTGAACAAATCACTGCCTGTAGCAGTTTTTTACTACTTCCTGCTCTGGGGTCACACAACCAGAGGCCTGTGTAGGTTGAAAGGGTGTGTTAGGTTTTGGTTTGGGTTTCTTTGGTGGCTGCAAAGAAGTAATTTGATGGCCCGTCCTGATTGAGAGGTTGTTCGAAAGCATTCCTTGTCAAAAATTGTACTAAGTATTAATCACAGAGGTTCTTCCATTATTTTTTTTTTAACACAGGTAAGCTCAGGAAGCAATTCTGGTCATATGTGCGTTTTAAAACTAGATAATAGCTTGTGTGTTAAAGGAGTATCAGGACAGCTTGGCATTGTCATCACCAGTGAAATCCACAATGGTTTTGTAGTTGTAGCCATACCTGCATTGCAGGTAAATTTTGTACTTGATAAGGGAAATGGAAGAAAAAAAAATCCCAAAATAAGAAGTGGGTACACATGGAGAGTTACAGCTGAAATTTGGACTTCAGAGTAAAGGATCTTGCACTATCTTTGTGCAGGATCAGAGCTAAGAAGAAATGCATGTACCTCTTGTATGCACCACCCCCTTTTCCTCTCATAGCAAGTAGCAGCCACTGCAACATGAAACACGCCACAGGATAAAGTTTTTGGTGTTTTTTTTTAATTATTATTATTTTTTGCCTTGTGTGCTTGAAACACAGCAAGGGTAGTGTCTTTAATCAGCCCGCTGAGAAAAGAGTACAATAATTACCACAGGAAAGACATAAGCCTAAATCTTTCTACACATCGAAATACGTCTTTAAATAGGGCTGCCTCCTCCTGTGCTCCAGGCACCAGCAGACCTGGCTGACCGCTTCACAGGCAAATCCGGTGCCTGGGCTCAACTGAGGTGGCTCAGGAAGCCCAGATAATGTATCTGAATCGGTTCCTCTCACTCACGCAGCGGCTTTTAAACTCTGTCTTTTGAAATCGCTAATACAAATCCCATGGAAGAAGGGAAACGGTCACACGGGTGTAAGTCATATTTAGCTCCTGAAATTTTAGCCTTAACTTAAATGTCGTGCAAAACCTCGGGGGCCGTGTATGCGTTGTACTTCAGACTTATAATAGCAGCTTCTAATTATGCATTTATCAACGAGACAAAAATCAAACAATGAGGCGTTTCTAAAATGTTGATAAAAATTAGAGAGATTAACCGTTTTCAGAACACCATGAAGACAGATAAGCCTTTTACTCTTTTTTTTTTTTTTCATTTTAACAATTTTTTCCACCTGATAACATTTGCATGAAAGACCGTATTTCTCAGCAGGAAATTATACGGGATATAAGCAGGGAACATCAGGAAGCTTCCGACGAAATGGGGGTTATTTACAGCATTTATCTGAACTGAATAATGTGGACTCTCCCGCTTACCCTATAGGTTTATTTCTCGACAAAGAAAGAGTTAAAAATACTTTAACAGATGAAAAAGTGAAAAGGAAATATCTTGTCTCTGGATTTAAAAAACTCGGACGCCCTGCTCTGCCCTTCCCGGAGATATCCGACCCTTTTCTTTGCCTTCATCCCGCTGTCCCCAGGCGCCTCCTCCAGTGCAGGGGGTTCGGGGGGTGCCACAGAGCCCACCCAGCCTCCAACCCCCGCAACGCCCGCATCCCCTCTGCGTCTATCTTCTCGGCCCCGCCCGGCCTCCCTCCCTGCTTCTCTTCTCGAACCAGGCCGTATTACACCGTGCTCCCTCCTTCAACTCGTCCGCAAGGGACCCCGGCTCCCTCCTGATCTGGCAGGAGGTTCAGTGTTTATTTCCCAGTCTCTGGCACCGGCGCGGGGAGCCGGAAAATCTCCGCTTGCCACAGGCGGACAGATAAACCCGGAGGGTTTCGCTGTCGCTGTTTTGTCCCGAAAAACGGGTTGGTTCGCCCGGTGTGCAAAATGCCAAACTACACATAGAGCAGAGGTATTTTATTCAATTCATTTTTGTACAAAGATTGGTGCCAGGCGATAACCCACAAAGCTAGCACCCCGCACCGAGACGCTACAAGGCATTTATACAGCTAAATGTGCCAGTCACCGCCAATATTCACATGCCTCAGCTAATAATCTGTTAATTTCTTTCTTGCTTGAATGTAAAGGTACAGCTCACTTTTAATTTACCACCCATGCTCAGAGAGTAAAGCACTTACTAGCAGGGGCTGTTCCTGGCCTCTGGGCCTGATTTTTAGGATTATAATGAGGATAGTTCCCCTAATGGGCACTTTGTTTTAGTTCTTATCAACATCCCAAGTAGTTGTTCTCCTTGTCTATACGCTCTGTCACCCCATTCTCATAATCTTCTGAAACGGGATCTTTGCTTTCATCAGCCTTTCAGCTCTCCTCCTGGATATAGTCATTAAAGAAGTGCTTCTTTATGTCCCAGTTCCCACGTCTGGGGGTCAAATTCTGTTTTGCCAAGCTCACACATAATTGTTACGGCTTATCGGAAAATTCCAAAATTTCCATTTTCTTCAGGATATCAGCTGAAGAAACAAGGGGCCCTGGTGGGGACCGCCCGCTCCGTTATCCACCAACCGCTGCATTTCCGCAGCGACGAAGTAACTTAGCTTCAGCCTGA
Organism: Phalacrocorax carbo; assembly: GCF_963921805.1. Classification (NCBI taxonomy): domain Eukaryota; kingdom Metazoa; phylum Chordata; class Aves; order Suliformes; family Phalacrocoracidae; genus Phalacrocorax; species Phalacrocorax carbo. The sequence continues at coordinate 54,158,124 of NC_087513.1, forward strand.
GCCGTCGACGTAATTAAACTCGTGGGATTAAATAACACACTAAAGCCGATGCTGCTTGGTAGATGTTAAAACCCCGTTGGGCATTTGTGTTCTTTCCCTGCTTCCCTTGCTCAATGAATAATACGCACAACAAAAAAAGCAATAAATTCATACATAATTAACGCGTTTCAAAGTCCACCCAAGCTCTCCGATCCTGGTGCCAAAACAGCGCACGTCCCCGTAGCTCAGGCGCGACGGGTGAAGGGGGACGTGCGGTGGCGGCTGTCCCAGCAACGGCCGATGTGCGGAAGAGTGGTCCGGGAGGGGTGCGGGAGAGGGACGGACACCCCCCCCCGGGAGGGGCGGGGTGCTGCCCTGCCTTTTTCCCCCCGGAGCGCCGGCTCCTCAGAGCTGCTGAGTGGTGCCATTCACGGGCTCGTGAAGGCACATTTTGTCTCTTGAGGATAGGCGTTTTCCCCTCCATCTCCCATTCATCTGTTGCAAAACAGAGCTAATGTTAAAGAAATAACCGGGAAATCTGTCTGTGCCGCTTACAGCAGACTGCAGGTGTTCACATCTTGTTAAGAAATATATGTTTTCAAAACCAATCCGCCCACTTAACCCAGTTTTTGTAAACCACACCTGTTCACGAAAGTGTCTGGCTGTAAAATGTACATTTGAGGCCTTGTGGCCCTTCACAGTTTAAACCTCACGTAGCCCCATGGTTTTTGTTAAGGCTTTGTTTCCTAGATATACGAATTGAAACTAGAGCTAGATAATGCCTAGGTGATTTCTGCAAGAGGGAAATAAGAGGAATAGCTGCAATAAAAATAATGAATACTATATCTTCTCTACTATTGCATTTATACTGTTGATACCAGAGTATTTTTATAAGGCAAAAAAATTCAAAAGATTGTCCTCCTGAAAGTTTCTACAGCCTAGAAACTAGAATTTAAATTCCCTCACACAACATCGAGATGATCCACATGTACCCAGGGGCTTTCATAGGAACCTTCCCCAGTTTTGCAACAGTCTACAGTGCTTCCGATATGCAGACAACAGTTTCATTTTCTCTAAGAAACACAGAGATGGAGGGAGTGGAGGCTACCTTCCCGTGTAGATGGGCGAACTTTTTACCCACTCAATTTTAGGAAAGCTAAACTCAGTGAACATCGGGTCCACAGATACGTTAGCCACATCTCTCTCTTCTCTATACTGGAGAGCAGAGATGGGGAAAACTGTGTTTATGTTGAAAACCACTCTGGTTGCTCCGGTGCCAAACGAGCTCATCAGCAAGACCAAGTCCGTCCCCACGAAGCACAAAAAAAGAGCCCCAGAAATGTCAAGAAGCTGGCAGCCCCTGAGGCCAAGAGCCTGCACAACACTAAGGCTAAAAAAGCACCGAGGAGCTCCGCTAAAGGCAGAGGGAATTCGGAAGCAAGCAGGGCAGAACTAGAGCAGCGAAACGACTTGAAGACGAAAGCGTGCCCTGCTGCAACTGCAGCAGCTTTTCCAAGAACCACTCGCCTTCTCCAAAAAGGTGGCAGCTCGAAACTCCCTGTGCCTCACAGAGGAGAGATGTGCAAATCCAGCCAATAGCTCCAGCAAAAAGAAATTAAAAGCTCTTTCTAGTGTAAGGCAGCAGCCGCCACCGTGGCAGCACATCACATCAGGCAGCTCATCGAAAACACTGATAACCCTGCCCAGAATCCTTCCCCAGGGCTCTGCAGAGTTAATTCTACCAAGGAAAACCAGCGAGACTCACATGACAGTGTTAAAATGCAGCGAAAAAATGGAAAACAACAAGGGGCCAGAGGAAGGGAAAATCCCTCCTGTTGCGAAAGAATTGGTTCAGGGTCACTGCCGAGACTGCACGGTTTCTTCAGGGTTTTATTTTTCGTGTGGGCTCTTGACTTTTATTTCACCTGCCCCTTCTCTCCAGGTGCAAAAACTCCATGTAGCCCAGAATCGCAACAGCGATCAGCTAGTCTTACTCCCAACGCAACAGAAATAACCTAGACTTTAGGACGACTTTTGTTTATATCACCCTGTAATAAATACTGCATGAAGAACTCACAGGAAAGCTGGAGTTCATTTTCCAGGAAGCACAATGTTTACTCTTACATCATACAAAACCATACTTGCCACTGTTACCACGTTAAAAACATCCATTCTCAAAACAAAAGAAGTATTTTATTAAACATAGAAGAGATAAAAATTTAACAAAGGAAGTAAAGTTAATCCCTCCGTGGAGTGGTCCAAGCTCATTAAAAAGCAACAATAGAACTGCCCTATAAAAAAAAATTAGACAATCAGGAAGAGAGACAAGCATAGTTAAGACAAACACTAACAAAAAACGCCTTAAAAGTGCATGACTAAATTCACTGGGAGAACCAAAAACCAAAGAGAGCGACTCAACCCTTTATGACCATTGTGGGCGGCTCTGAAAAGAGCCTTTGTTTCGATTTCTAATGAGTCTTAGACGCGTTCACTTGGCTTTAGCCTTGTGGCTGTCGGTCTTCTTGGGCAGCAGCACGGCCTGGATGTTGGGCAGCACCCCGCCCTGCGCGATGGTCACCTTGCCCAGCAGCTTGTTGAGCTCCTCGTCGTTGCGGATGGCCAGCTGGAGGTGGCGCGGGATGATGCGCGTCTTCTTGTTGTCGCGGGCCGCGTTGCCCGCCAGCTCCAGGATCTCGGCCGTCAGGTACTCCAGCACGGCCGCCAGGTACACCGGGGCGCCGGCGCCCACCCGCTCCGCGTAGTTGCCCTTGCGCAGCAGCCGGTGCACGCGGCCCACGGGGAACTGCAGCCCGGCCCGCGACGAGCGCGACTTGGCCTTGGCGCGCGCCTTCCCGCCTTGCTTCCCGCGCCCGGACATCTTCACAGACAGCTCCAGCAGCCGACACCCAACACAGCTCCGCAAAACCACCGACCGGCTGCCGCCACCTACCCCCGCCCGCCCGCTTATATCCGGCTCGGGCGGAGCGGCAGCGCCATCGCTGACTGGCTGCAAGGGAGATGGTTGTTTCGCAGCCAATGGGCACACGGATCGAGAGGCGCCCAATGGCGAGGCTCATGGAGGCGTGACGCCCTGAAATCCGATTGCCGACCAATGGCGACGCGACGCCGTCGAGCCGCTCATTTGCACCGCGCTGCTATAAAAGAGGCTGCAGCGGCCGGCGGCGTTACAGGGTGCTTCTTTCGGTGCCGTTGCTGGTGAGCGAGAGCCGCGCGTTTGCTGCGATGCCTGAGCCGGCCAAGTCCGCCCCCGCGCCCAAGAAGGGCTCCAAGAAGGCGGTGACCAAGACGCAGAAGAAGGGCGACAAGAAGCGCAAGAAGAGCCGCAAGGAGAGCTACTCGATCTACGTGTACAAGGTGCTGAAGCAGGTGCACCCCGACACGGGCATCTCGTCCAAGGCCATGGGCATCATGAACTCCTTCGTGAACGACATCTTCGAGCGCATCGCCGGCGAGGCCTCTCGCCTGGCGCACTACAACAAGCGCTCCACCATCACCTCGCGGGAGATCCAGACGGCCGTGCGGCTCCTGCTGCCCGGCGAGCTGGCCAAGCACGCCGTCTCCGAGGGCACCAAGGCTGTCACCAAGTACACCAGCTCCAAATGAACCTGTAGGAAAGACCTTGTCAACCCAAAGGCTCTTTTAAGAGCCACCCACATACTCCTGTAAAAGAGCTTTAATTTCTTTTACTTCATTTTTACTGGTGGCATGTTTTTTCATTGCTTTAACAATGAACACGGAATCACAATGACATAATAGCCCTAGCATAGTTTGATATTAAAAGCAGTACCCCCATTTCTAATCCCGACTTCTTGTGGTCATACACTTATTTCTGGCTTTCTCTGCCCTACTGAATCCAGCCATTACCGGTAAGACTGCACTGCCTTTTATGTGTGGACTGCTTCGGTTGCCAGCTGTTTGTAAGCCACTGTCCTTCCTCTGTCCAAAGCATGCCATTGTTCAGTTAAGAGTCCTTGGTGTCTGAAATGAGAAAAAGTAAAGTAGTTACTGTCCTTGCTCTGTTTGACTCGGTTTCAGTCCTCGTCCTTCCGTTCTCCCTGTTCTCCTACGCTGAGCTTCTATCTTATCAGTTTTAGTTCAAAAGTGTCTTTGAGGACCTAAGTAATCAGTAAGGAAACGGGGGAGGGGTTTTATTGCTTTTTTTTTTTTCCATTTATCTTCCCTGTCTGGGTAAAAATCGTATGTTTAAAATGCATGCCTTAGGGGATTCATGAAACTATTTCCTAGTATGTTTTTTAATTTAAGGTTCTGCTTTATGGTTTCAGAGCAGTTTAACAAACAGATTAAGATCTAATCACGCGTCAACGACTCCCATTTCTGAAGCCCTGCTGCCCCCTGATGGGCGTTTCCGAAGTCCCTCATTTTGCGTTTTGCAGCATGAGGTTAAGACCCAGAGACACGGGAAAAACTGTAATAACCGATGAAGAACTGCTCCCGAAGGGCAATCTTGCCAGCGAGACTTAGAATACAGAGAAGTTAAGTAACAACCAGAAAACACCCGTGACAAAGCTCTTCAAATGAAAGAACTGGTGGCTCTTAAAAGAGCCTTTGGTTTGAGAAGGTCTGGCGCAGGGGGCCCAGGCAGCTTACTTGGAGCTGGTGTACTTGGTGACAGCCTTGGTGCCCTCGGAGACGGCGTGCTTGGCCAGCTCGCCGGGCAGCAGGAGCCGCACGGCCGTCTGGATCTCCCGCGAGGTGATGGTGGAGCGCTTGTTGTAGTGCGCCAGGCGAGAGGCCTCGCCGGCGATGCGCTCGAAGATGTCGTTCACGAAGGAGTTCATGATGCCCATGGCCTTGGACGAGATGCCCGTGTCGGGGTGCACCTGCTTCAGCACCTTGTACACGTAGATCGAGTAGCTCTCCTTGCGGCTCTTCTTGCGCTTCTTGTCGCCCTTCTTCTGCGTCTTGGTCACCGCCTTCTTGGAGCCCTTCTTGGGCGCGGGGGCGGACTTGGCCGGCTCAGGCATCGCAGCAAAGGCGCGGCTCTCGCTCACCAACAACGGCAGCGAAAGAAGCACCCAGTAACGCCGCCGGCCGCTGCAGCCTCTTTTATAGCAGCAATGAGCGGCTCGACGGCGTCAAAGCGCGGCTCGAAATGTTCCAGCCAGTGAAATCAGAGAAAGCAGCCAGGAGGCGTTTCCTCCCCGGAGGTGTGCGCTTTCGCCGGGTGCAGGATGAATCGTGTTCGGGGGTGCGGAGCGATGTTGCCGCATCGCCGCGGAGCCACATGCGCGGTCCCCTGTGTGGACTGGAGAGCAGAGAGATGTGTGTTTCTGTGGCGTGGAGTGGTGCCAGTATCGCGGGGCGCTGAGCGATAGCAGTGTCTCGCAGGAGGGAAGCGGTGTGTGTGTCCGCGGCGTACACAGCGAACCGTGTGTCACTGGGATCGGGGTGATACGTTTCGGGGAGACATAGAGCAGTGTTTGTATCGGGACGTAAGGGCAATTATTTTCGGGGGAGGGGGGGAGAGCTCTGTTTTTCGGTGGGGAAAAGAGCGACGTGTGTTTCTGGAGGCACAGTGCGATGTCACTATCGCGTGTGCGTCGCGGGGCGCCGACCGATTCGTGTGTCTTTGGGACGCAGGACGATGTGTTGTGCGGGGTTCAGAGTGGCGTGTGTGTGTTGTCGTGGGAGCAGAAGGATGCCTTTTTCGTTTGGTGCTAAGCCATGTCAGCGAGCCGGGGCAGAGCGATGGGAGTGTCTTCAGGGAGCGAAGCGATGCGTGTGTCCGTCGGTGCGGAGCGATGCCTGTGCAGGGGAGGAGCGGAGCGATGTGTGTGTTACCATCGGGTGCTGAGCGATGCGTTTGTCGGCCGGTGCAGAGCGATGTGTGTGCTGTTGGGCTCAGGGCGTAGCGTGTGTTGGGGAGAGCGTAGCGATGTGTTTTGGGGTGGGGTGGGCGGGCGATGCGCAGAGCGGTGTGTGTTTCGGGGGGCGTAGAGGGACGGGACTGGTGTATGCAGGGCGATGTGTGCGCCGCGGGGCGCGGAACGATGTGTAATGGTCTGCGCAGGGCGACACGAGTGTTGTGGGGAGCAGCAGAGCGATGTGTCTGTCCGTCTGGGAGAAGCGGAGCGATGTGTGTGTTACCATCGGGCGCTGAGCGATGCGTTTGTCGGTCGGTGCAGAGCCCTATGTTTGTTTTTTTAGGGGCTCAGGTCGTAGTGTGTGTTGGGGGGAGGAGAGCGCTGGGAGCGTCGGGGCGTAAGAATACTGTAGTTTGGGGGGCGCAGAGCAATGTGTTCGGGTGGGAGGGGACGCAGGCCGATGTGTGTGTTGGGAGGCGCAGAGAGGTGGGACTGTCGTACCGAGGACGAGGTGTGCATCGTTGGGCGCGGAGCGATGTCAGCGCGCCGGGGCAGAGCGATGGGAGTGTCTTCGGGGAGCGAAGCGATGCGTGTGTCCGTCGGCGCGGAGCGCTGCCTGTGCAGGGGAGGAGCGGGGCAATGTGGGTGTCGTTGAGAGGCAGAGGGAAGTGTGTTTCGGGAAGTGCAGAGCGATGTGTGTTGTCGGGCTCAGGGCGCAGCATGTGTTTGAGAGAGCGTAGAGAATTTTACCTGGGGGGTGGGGGGCGGGCGACACGCTGAGAGATGTGGTTTTGGGGATGGGGGGGTGCGTAGAGAGGTGGGACTGGCCTATGCAGGGCGATGTGCGCACCGCGGGTCTCAGAGCAATGGGTGTGTTTTTGGGGCGTAGGGCTATGTGTGTTGTGGGGAGCTCAAAGCGACGTGTGTTGGTATGGGGAGAAAGAAGAGCGATGTGTTTTTCACCGCCGCAGAGCCTTATGTGAGGTGCGTGTGTCGTGGAGAACTGAGGGGTGCTTATTCTTTGGGGGCAGCAGGATGTGTGCGCCGTGGGGAGCGGAGCGATGTGTCGTGATCGGCGCAGGGCGATGGGAGTGTTGTGGGAAGGAGCGGAGCGATGTGTTTGTGTCACCGGGGAGGATCACAGCGATGTGTGCGTCATCAGGCGCTGAGCGATGCGTTTGTCGGTCGGTGCAGAGCGATGTGTGTGTTATCGGGCTCAGGGTGTAGTGTGTGTTGGGGGGAGCAGAGCGCTGAGAGCGTCGGGGCGTAAGAATAATGTGGCTTGGGCTGCGCAGCGCGATGTGTATGGGGAAGGAGGGGATGCAGGGAGATGTGTGTGTCGGGAGACGTAGAGATGGGACCGGCGTACGCAGGGTGATGTGTGCGCGGTGGGGAGCTGAGCGATGTGTAGTGATCGGCGCAGGGCGACGGGAGTGCTGTGAGGAGGAGCGGAGGGATGTGTGTGTCTGTCGAGGAGCGGAGCGGCGCCTGTGCAGGGGAGGAGCGGAGCGATGTGTGTGTCGGGGTGTAAGAATAATGTGGTTTGGGGGGCGCAGAGCGATGGCAGCGCCGTACAGAGGGCGGTTTGCGTGATGTGGGGTGCACGGTGATGTCGGGGAGTGAAAATCTAATATGTGTTTCGGGTGTACTGTCTTTTTCGGGAGCACGGTGCGATGTGTGCGTCGGAGACACACTCTGTGTGTGTGTTTGCATCTCATTTTATGGTAAACTTATTAAGGAACGTTAAGGAAACGAAGGATGTGTACACTGAACAAAGCAGTGTACTGGAACACAGCAGCGGGCTGTTGAGAGAAGCGGTCTCTAAGTGCGCTGTTACAAGTGCTCCGTGTCTGGACCCCCGGGCATTTGGAGAAAGGACATCAGGTCCTGCTTCTCGACGACGTGGGAGCGAGCGTGTTTGCATTTCATGTAGATCATCGGGTTTCATTTCGGGTTTCTCCGGTCGAGCTTGCGCAAGCCACGACAGCGCAGCGCCGGGACTCTCCCCCTGCTCGTGGTTTTCCGTGTTCCCGTTTGCGGAGCGCGGCGCTGCCCGCCCTGCCCGCGGCTCACTCGGCGGGCGGAGCCACCCCTGCTCAGCCTAGGTAAGGCGAGATGATCGCGAAGCTGCCCGTTACGATCGACCTGAAGCCGCGGCTCCTTCCCGGCCCGGCCTTGTGCCTCAGATGTTAATTACACACGCGTTCCTGTCACGAATCTGTATTTGTCTCATCTGGCTAGTCCTTTCTGGAAACGTTCGTGTTAGGGGTTCAGTTAACTTCTGTTTCTTGCACCGCTGCTGGAAGCCCTTGAGTGGAGCTGTCATACTCATGGGTCCCAGATTAACCCTTGTCGTGCTTCAGCAGTAAGTGCCGGAACAGCGGGGTTGCGCACAGTCCCAGCAGCGTCCCGGACCAGTTCCTCTCCCCAGCCGCTGCCCCCCACCTCTCCCGCCCTGCGCAGGAGGGACCGGCGTAGGGCCGGCACCAATCCTGCCCTGCTCCGCTTCTCGGTGCTGAGGCTCTGCCTTGGCTCGTTGTTGAGGGGAAAAACGATTGTACGTGGAAATTTTCGGAGTGTTTGAACTGCTGAAGTCAAATCCGTGTTTTATCCCGTATGGAAGTATTGAACTTCTCCCCAGACCTCCGTCCCTCCATTTGCTGGTGACTTCTGGCGGAGCTCGCTCGTACGTGAAATAGCCGCGAATGGGGAAATCAGGGAGGAAAGCTTGCGGCGATCAGGCTTAGGGCTGAGCCACAGCACGGCACTGACTGGCAGCCCTCCCCCCCGTCCCCCAGCTCCTCTCCACTTCCCCACGCTGATTCCTCCACGATTTCCTTCTCCCGTCTTCTCTCCACGGCGGCTGCAACCGCGGCTGCGAGCGGGGAGTGATCTCCGGCTGGGGGAGAGACAAGCTCGGCAGAGCCCGGAGTGAAGGGGCGGCCCGGAGCCTTTAGCGCCCCTTCGGTCCTTGTGGCACAGGGAAGTCCGCAGAAGCCGCGCTCGGGGCAGCCCAGCACTGTGCCTTTCAGCGGTCGAAACTCTCCTCCCAGCCTACACAGGGGGCAGATTATCCGGGAGGAACATCCCCCCGCCCCGTTCGTCAGTAGCACATACTTATGTGCGCAAATTTGGCAGGGAAGCCACCCTTCGCCTAATTAAGATCTACACAACAGTTATCACTAATTGATTTTCTGTGCTATTCTTAGCTGTCCAAAAACAGCTTCATACGGTCCCTTCAGAGCGGAAGAGTTAGCAACAACGGTGAGAATATCTTGGCATGAGGTGGAGGTGAAGTTCCTCGTCTCAGCGGTGGGATGAAGTGCCTTCTTTCCTCAAAACTATGGCAACCATCACCGATATAAACAAATATTTTACTAACCAACACTTTCGCTTGCATACGCTCTTAGAGAGTCGCATGGCTGCAGGATTATTATTTTTTCTTGAGAGGAACGTAAATTTAAACCCTCTTCTCGCTGGCTTTTTGCAGACGCGTACCCTCTCTGCATTTTATCGCCTGCCAAAGTCTTCTCCCTAGTATACGCTGGTGTGTATTGCTTGTTGTCTGGGAGAGAAAGTTAAGTGCTATGGAAAGAGATGATGAGAAACAGCTGGAATCAGCACCAGAAGGCGCGGTAGAAAATAATCCCGGGAATAAAAATCAATTTTCCTTCGGGAGTTGCTTATCAGACTTCGCCCTGCAGCCACAAGCATATGGAACCAAAAACACAGAAGCCACAAAGGTTAGTTTGTTTTCTTTCTATACGCGAGCTGAATTGTATGGAGCAGTGGAAAGGAGTAAGCTGAACTCATTCCTCAGGGCAGATCTATCAACCCGATGACAAAGGAAATGGGAATGTATATAAGACAAACTAAAAAAAAAAATTACATAGCTGAAAACAGGGGGTTTAGCACTCTTTTGTTCTTGTAAAGCACTGTATTTCCCACAGTAACAGCCCACAGAGATACTCTGCCAGCCCATTCCTCTCCTAACTTTTGGGTGCTTTCAGATCTTATGGAAGAATTGTTTCCTTGAACACAGATTCACATTTAGAAGGGGAGTTCTGGGCGCTGGTTCCACGCAATGGAAAATCCTACCCTGGGCAGGCAGTGCAGAACAAAAATGTTTTATTCACCACATTAACTGTGTACAGGCAGATCTCACAGCAGTCGTCTTGTACCTGTGCATCCAGTTGGACTCTATGCCCAGAAGAAAAACAGGCTTCTTGTTGCTAGAACCTTCTTTATTCTTTTCCCTTTGCTAGACTTGAAGATTACTTGTTTGAGGATTTCTCAAGGTCTTGCCCTCCACCTCTTGATTTCCACCTCTTGGCTTCAGGGTTGCATTTAGGATCAGGCCTTACATACTGTGCCTGTGCCCCTCTGACTCTGGCCTACTGGCTGCACTTTCTTGACATGACCTTGTCCCATCCTCATTGCTACAGACTTGCCCAGTGATCCTGTTATTCTGAAAAGGGGGTTGGTTCGCCCGGTGTGCAAAATGCCAAACTACACATAGAGCAGAGGTATTTTATTCAATTCATTTTTGTACAAAGATTGGTGCCAGGCGATAACCCACAAAGCTAGCACCCCGCACCGAGACACTACAAGGCATTTATACAGCTAAATGTGCCAGTCACCGCCAATATTCACATGCCCCAGCTAATAATCTGTTAATTTCTTTCTTGCTTGAATGTAAAGGTACAGCTCACTTTTAATTTACCACCCATGCTCAGAGAGTAAAGCACTTATTAGCAGGGCCTGTTCCTGGCCTCTGGGCCTGATTTTTAGGATTATAATGAGGATAGTTCCCCTAATGGGCACTTTGTTTTAGTTCTTATCAACATCCCAAGTAGTTGTTCTCCTTGTCTATATGCTCTGTCACCCCATTCTCATAATCTTCTGAAACGGGATCTTTGCTTTCATCAGCCTTTCAGCTCTCCTCCTGGATATAGTCATTAAAGAAGTGCTTCTTTATGTCCCAGTTCCCACGTCTGGGGGTCAAATTCTGTTTTGCCAAGCTCACATAATTGTTATGGCTTATCGGAAAATTCCAAAAATTCCATTTTCTTCAGGATATCTGTTTAGGGCCGACGCTGTCCCCGATCATTGCTATCATCCCTGCCCTGCTTGCTTTGCAGGTTGTGCTGGGCTGTGTCCTTGTTGGTGGCAGCATAGCCCAGCCTGCTCTGCTGTCCCCCTTGTCTCCCAGCTCACCTGGCCTTGCAGAGCAACAGCCTCCTGCTGCTCTCCCCCAAACTTTGTTGAACTTGTTTGTCTGCCTAGGAGTGAATTTACTGAAGTTATTGTAGGCTTAATATAGAATCTTCTCCCCTTTCAAATAGCCATCGTTTACTAAGGGTAGCCATTTATGATGGCAACACAGATATGAAGATTGAAATAAAATTTCAGCCGCTTCTAAGCCGTTCCTGAGACATCAGCCTTCACTGTTCATCCTGCGGAGATCACCTTTTCTAGCTCGACATGCCATCACCTTCTCAAATACCTGATGCTGGGATATCAGGGCAGGCTCCCTTTGATTTGCAGAAAGATGGCATAGTGCTGACTTGGAGTGACACAGTTCAGTATTGCATCTGCTTCTAGAAATATTGGCTGAAAAGTATCATAGGTGTCAAATATAGTGGTTATTGGCCTGTTCAGTCTTTCCATCCTCTTTTCTTCTCTCGTCCGCCTTCCCATCCACCTCATCCATCTGAAGGTACCTCCTGTTAGTTATCCCCTTTGTTCCCAGGAAGTTGCTATGAACCAGCACTTTCCCATCCCCACTCCCCCTCCTAGGGAAGGACCATTTCTTCCCTACATTATGGAAGGTAAGAACATGTAGCATCCACCTCTTCCCTGCCTCATCAAATGCCCTAATTACTGACTTGTGCCTTTGGATTGTGGTTTTGAGCTATAGCAGCTCAGCCAAGGAACGTGCTGAACATTGCTATGGTCATCCTAGACAGACAGAAGATCATGGTGGGTATTTTAAGCGCCAGAGAAGACACTATTTCTTTGTCCAACTGAACACAGAATAGTTGCCCCCCTCACTGTCTTGCTTCAATTATCTGTGTGCAGTTAGACAATAAAGAGAGAGCTAGTGGCAGCAGTAACATAGCAACGCAAAAGTATGTTAACCTGAGGCGACAAAGATTCCAGGGAACCTCTGAATCAAAGCTGAGCTGCATTGACCACCTGCCTCAGGTGCCTTTTTGCCCAAGTGATAGTTGGCAGCATCCTGTAGGGAAGTGGATGCTGGTGGTCTCACCCTGCATTTTTCTCTGCAGTTGTCCTACTGACAGGTGGGGCAGCCAGGGCAGTCATAAGCCAGGGTTAAGAGAAGGTATCATCAAAAATCAGGCATGTCATTAGGGATGTATCCTGCTGATTTTGCTGATCTTATTCTGCAAATGAGATTCACTGATTCTGTGAATACTGGGCTGCATGCAGAGCAACCTTGTTAGGGAAGCTTCCAGAATAATCTACAATAATCTACAACACCTTTTTCTGAGGAGGGGGAAGGAGGAAACAGCAGTTAGGGACTGAAGCAAACAACCAATGTGGCTCCTGGGAGCGAAAAGCCTGCTATGACTTCCTGGGTATCACCTGGAAGGAGAGGAGCACAAGCTGCTTCTGAAATTCATAGGTCTTCCCAACCTCAAAATGTGGGGGAAGGAGCCACAGACACCAGCTGTCCAGTGCCTCAGCTTTCTTCTCAGTGCTCACCTGCGGTGCTTTGCTGCTCATTTATCACAGCCTACAAGTAGGAAGGGTAGCTTAGATGTCTTCCACACCCTGAAGTACTGCAGTTGATTGCACTCTTCCCATCTTTATAATATTGCTTTCCACATTGATCACAGGTCTTCTGAGCCAAGGCACCAGGCATCTAGGAAGTGGCTCAGACATCCAATCTCTGTCTGTGCTGCCTGCAGCTTGTAGGAGACCCTACAAGTTTGTAACCAGAGTGATGGAATTAACCAACCATGGATGTTGCTATACTCCTGGTACAACCCTATCCAACTGGACATTAAGTCTGGGGACATGGAGTATACAAATCGGTGTATTCCTTGATCTGTATTTTAGTCTCTAGGTAATCATTAATGTGAACGAAACAATAGGCAATGTGCTTCTGTCAGAAGAGGATGACAAAATGTGGTTTCATGTAGTGGACTGAGAAAACTGGCCAGAACTGCCAAGATTAAGGACCAAGTAGGTAAAAGGTAATTCCTGCAGGTGGAGATCATGACCACCAACTTATGGACCACCGACTCAAGTAATACCACCTACTCAAAAGAGAAGAATGGGAAAGGACAACTGAGCCTGCGCAATAATTTACATGTGAAGCGAGCAAGTTTGTGCCAATCACCAAAGAGAATAATATTGAATATGTATGGATAAGATGAATATGTATATGTTTGGTCTATATAAATCACAAGGGAAAGGTGTGTACGGTATGCACGTTAGGAGGAGCGATTCCCCGTGCATCTGGCTCCATCAATAAAGAATGTCTGCCTTTTAACACTACATGGGTGTTACTAGGTTTATTCCCGATTTTGGTGACAGTTTTGGCGACCCAGATGGGACTCCGCTTGTGAATCTCAATGGATCTGTGGGACCACAGGACCTCCAGCCGGCACTGAGGGATTCTCGGGGAGAACCTCTGATCCCCGGACCAAAGAATTCCAAGCAAGTCCCCTGGAAAGGTAAAATGGCATTCTTTTAAGGGGGTAACGGAACGTGGGTTCAAGTCCCACCAGTCTGCTTATAAGATGTGGCAAAAGCTACGTGAGTTGGGCTGAGAGGTACCTCAACGGGGTTCGAGTCCTCACAGGTAACGCCTGCCTATAAGATGCAGAGAAAGCCTCGCAGGGTTGGGCTAGGGTCCCAGGCAAGGATAAGGGGTTCAAGTTCCCAAGGGATTAGAGTCCCCACAGGTGTAAGAAGGTTGGGATTTCCGGCAGGGGGCTGGAATCCCAGGGGGAGCTTCAACAGGGGTTGGGGTCCCTCTGACTAGTGCCTGTGATAGTGCACAATCACACCCACTAGTCTCTTGGGAGAATGGGCATACTTCCAAGTAAGAAACCTATCCCACAAAGAACGCCTTTGGGATGTATTTTGAGACATTGTAAAGATATAGGAGGTGATCCTTTAACTTGGAAACAATTAATTGAATATTGCATCATTGATGCAATACATTGCCAATGTATCGATTGGAAGGTGAGAAATGGCCAGAAAATGAGACACTGCAATATAATACCATCTTGCAATTAATGTTTTGTAAAAAGAGAAGGCAAATGGGAGGAAGTGGCTTATGTTGGTTTGTTCTTTACACTGCATCCAGAGTGGCAGAAACAGTGTGGGATACGTCCACAAAATTCTATGGCAATGGTTTTGAAAGGAGGAAAACGTGGTGAGAACTTGGAAAAGTGTTGTTCTACCTGTGATATGGGATACTTTACTTGATGATACTCACAAGAAAGTGGTATGGAATACAACCAGAAGGCAGGTGCAGGGAGCACATGCTAATGGAAATTTACAGGGGACAGTGGATCAGAATTTTCCATCTACAAATCCCAAGTGGGACCCTAATCATCCGGGACCCAGGGGAATGTTGGTTAGCTATCAGAGGTGGATTTATTTGGTGTAAAACATACAACAAGCAATAAATTGGTGAAAATTTTTTTAAGTGAGACAAGAATTAAATGAGTCCACTTCAGCCTTTATGGAAAGACTGAAGGTGACTGCTAGAAAATATACTAATTTGGACCCAGAAAAAAACAGAAGCAGAAACTCAGTTGGCCTCTATATTCACGGGACAATTGGTCCCAGATATTAGAAAGAAATTTCAGAAATTGGAAGGACCTGAACCTAGAGATTTGGGTAAAATGCTTGAAGTAGCTTGGCATGAAGGAGACTGGGGAATCAACCCTAGCTGAACCCCTGGTTATACTGAAGCTAGGGAATGAAGAAATAGGATTTTTAGTAGATATGGGAGCCACTTATTCGGTATTGAATACATGCAAAGGGAAATTTAGTCATAAATTAGTAGATGATGTTGGTGCGACAGGGCAAAGGAAAATTGGCCTTTATTAGCGCCGTTAAAGTGTAAATTGGGGAAACAATGGGTAACTCAGCAGTTTCTGTGTACGCCTGAATGCCCACTACCTCTGTTATGATGAGATCTATTAAGTAAATTAGCTGCATATTAGGAGCAGTGATCCCCCGTGCATCTGGCACCGTGAATAAAGAATGCCTGCCTTTTAACACTACATCGGTGTTACAAGGTTTATTCCTGATTTTGGTGACACGTTCAGTTCTGCAACAAGGTACACAGTTACATGTTTGTCACTTCTTATTTCACCCTCACAGAAACCAGACCCACATGCTGGAGGGGCCAGGCAGAAGTCAAAAGTAAAGTTTTGTTCTCACCACCTTGAAATGCAAATGAAAACTCGGCCATGTGGCACAGCACCTTTACTGTGGCTGTTTGTGGAGTGGATGGCCTAGGAAAGAGGGTGCTGCCTCCTTCCCCAGAGTAACCCACAGTGGGAAGGAGCTGGTGTTCCCCAATGCACAGGGCAGGCAACAGCATTCCAGACTTGCTACACTGGGAGATCCCAGATGGCATGGACAAAGTGTGCAGCAGCAAAGGAAATGTCACATTCTTGTGGCTTTGAAATCCATTATTTCACATATTCATGTTCCCCTGAAAAGTTCTCAAATGTTCACCTGAACAATTAGAAATATTCAAATTAGTGATACCCAGAGTTTGTGTTCTACACATCCTTCTGGTCTCCACCTTGTGCAGACATTTTCCAGACCTTTCATATTTTGTGTACCCTGTGACCCTCCCAGCTTATTAAAGGAAGGGGTTAAGCAGAAGGGAAAAGTGGTGTCTGGCTACTTTCTCTCTACATGAATTCACATTCCCTATCAGCAAAATTAGGCTTTTTATTAAACCATTAGTATACATGTATAAATTAATTCAATACAGTAACACTTTCATACATATTTATAGAAAATGAAACATTAAATACCGAACAAGAAACTTTGACTGATTGCTTGATTGATTTGAATGGATTTTTGGAATTATGACTTAACTGGTCTTGGAAGTTATTGAAAACAATGCAGTCTGGAATGGTTAAGGAGCTATTTTTATCTTTCTTTGAACAAAAATGAAACTTTAAAAAAAATCTGAATATTTTTCAAGGGGATAATTTTAAGAAAAATGAAGAAAGATGTATCTGTGGATTCCCTTGGAATAACTAAATTTTCTGCCTAATGTCTACCATACCTCTGGTCATGGGTTTCTTATTTTAAGAGATTACTGATTAATACAGGGATTTTAAATCTATATGAATACAAAACCCTTTTATCATGAGGAAGAGTCCTTTACAGAGACTCAACAGTATGCAGTTGTAAGCCCTTTGAAGACATAAAGGTTTCTTACTTGTGTAAGAATGTGTTGTGTTTGAGAGTATCATGATAAATCAGTTTTTAAATAAAATCCATCATCCACAGCCAAAAGATATCTCCCAAATCATCCAAAGTCTACAGTTGCATCAAGGGCACATTTTAATTGCCTTGAGTGACTCTGTGGCTTCATTTATGTTTCTGATGTACCTGGAGCACCCATAAGTCAGAATGAATTTAACAGGATCACATATAGATATCTATAGCTATAGATACTATATCACATATAGTATACATAAACTATGAATAAATAAGTGAATAAAGTGCTCAGCAACACAGGCATCAGGAAGAGCTACTTGCTTGAGAAAACACTGAATATACTGTGCAGCCCAAGGTGAAAATCTTGTTAATGGGGCTTTGCAGCTATAGGCTTAACGCATGACCTCGATCACCGTCTGAAATACGCCTACATATGCTGCAGTCCTGCCTCCTCAGCTGCATCTGCCACCATATATCTTCCTAAGCAAACAGTAAAACTCCAGCACAGTCGTAGTTCACTTGCTGGGATGAATCACAAGACTGGAGTGTTGCAATCGATGACTATAAACAGTTCAGAAGGGACAGGCAAGGAAGGAGAAGCAAGAGGGGGTTTGCCCTCTATGTAAAAAAATGGATTGATTGCACAGAGTTGTCTTTGCAAAACAGTGATGAGCAGCTGGGAGAGGAGTGGGGATGAGAGAGGTCTTTGAGCAACCTGATCTAGTGTATGATGTCCCTGCCCGTGGCAGTGAGGCTGCACTAGGTGGTCTTTGCATATCCCTTCCAACCTAAAGCGTTCTATGATTCCATAGTCACTTGGGCTTAAAAGAAGGAAGTGAAAGCGTTTATCCAACACCAGAGTAGGAGAAAAATGAGTCCTCGTGTTTCTGCCTGATGTTCTGAAAAATTTCTGTCACATCCAAATATCACAGTTCACTGTGAGCACTACATTCTACCTTTCCGAAAGTCTTTTTTATTTGAATAAATATTCTGTTTGCTTGGCTTTTGTTTTCAGGGAAATACAGGAGGTGGAATTAGTTCTGTCTTTTACTGAATACATCATTTTACAAAGCTTCATATCAGGAAGAAAAAGGTTAAGATAATATTTGAAATAACTAATGGATTTTTTTAATAAGGTTGCCCATTAAACTCAAAGAACTAAAGGGCCCTTGCAAAAGTATTTCTTTCTTCTTCTCTTCCAGCTGATAACGTTTGCAAGATCTCTTTGCATTCTGTCATTTGCTGAGCATAAAACTACCTGTCTATGATTGTAAGAAACAAAATTAAAAAGTCCTGATATTTAGTCAAAATATTTGAGCACCAGAAAAAGGGGTCTTTGGGAGAGCATATAGGCCACTCCAGGACTGTGCTGCTACATCAGGTGTTTGGAAGAAGGATAGAGGCCTAGCCTAAACCTAGGCAAATGCATTAGCAGAGGATCAAAATAATTTAGAGGTAAAGCTACCAGTGGACTGACTCTGGTAGGATTGAACAGAATAGAGTAAGATACAGAATTTGAAGGAAATATGTATGCTACAAAACTAACCCCCAGAAATTTCTCCTCAATGGTATGTGTCCTTCCCAACAGATAAACACTGTGACAATGTAGTTCACAACCCACAATCCACAGTGCGGTCAGCAGGTGAAACCACCGTGAAATATAGATTCACCACAGACATTGGCTCCAAATCCACATGATCTTCTGTTTTTATACGCTCACATGTGATGTTTTTCTGTTGTTTGCCTTCTTGAGACAAAAGCCCCTCTGAAATGTTACTGCATCTCTTGGTAGCTTCTCACACTTCAGGTGCACCCTAGTCATGGCAAACCAGAACCACTGAGAAGCTCTTCAAACTGACCCCCCCCAGCCAAAACTCCACAACATGGCGTGTGATATTACATTATCGAAAGAAAAAGTGAAAGAGGCCCAGTGACTGCAATTTCAGTCATGTGAAATAATCATGAGGGTCTCCTATTCTTTCCGACATTGTACTACATCGTTTTGAACATGACGGTACTCTACCCAGCTCATCCCAAGGAAAAATAATTTTATGTATACTCTGTTCATCCCACATCACAAAACTCATGGGCTGGAAAAAGCCGTACCCTAGTTTATCTCACCAGTTCTGAGGACATAATTGATTGATTAAGCCACTGGATTTATATTATTTTATTAAAGAAATGCCTGCAGCCTGACCTCTGTTTTTCATAAAGAAAACATGCACAGCATATTTTTTTTTTTCACCACTGCTGATTCTGGCTGACAAAATGCCTGAAGCACAGAGTAAAAGTAAGCACAAAAATAAACTCTACCTTTAAAGTAAGAATATAAAAATGATTGTGTTTACCTATTGTGCATAATCAAAAGAAGTATTTCAAAGGAAAACATGGGAATATAGTTCTTCAAAATATTAATACAGGGGTGCAGGAAACTGCAAGAAGGAGTGAAAGAACTGCTATACATTCTTAGGAGATGTTGAAGGTACCTGCTGGTATAAGAGAGCTGTTTTTCACATTAACTTTTCTGGTGAAAACCATCTTTGCTTTACTTTTCATTAGCTCCACGTAGAGCTAAATAGGGCACTATGGCCAAAGGTTTCATTATTTTTAAGAGATGAAGCGGTGTTACGGGAAACAACTCATAACCCAGATACAGAGCTGAGTGGCTACTTTGTGTTACTTGCTTCTTTTCAAAGCTAATTTACGCTAAGAAATTGGCTCGAGATTACCTTCATTTTGCACTACGTTGATGAAAAACCGTCTCAGGAACACAAATCCGCTGCCACTGTGACAGTGCTGTCAGAAAGAAAGTTTTAATTCAAAAGGAAAAATAAAAATCTCACCGTGCAGCTCTGCGTGCAATCCCCAAACTCGGGGAATATTGGCTTGCCTGAAACTCATTTTCACTCTCAGCTAAAACAAACGCCGGAGAACAAAAACATATTCTGTCCTCAGCAACACTGCTAAGAAACGGGGTGCCGCGGTCACAGCTTTTTTACCAAAAATGCACTTTTTTGAGGAGGAAGAAACACAAGCCGAGCCGCCGAGCGCCGGGCTGGGGGGCGGGGCGGGCTCGGGAACGCACCAATCAGCGCCCGCCGCGCTGCTATAAATGGGGGCGCCGCGGCCGCCGCGGCAGCTGCCGCGCGCCCGCTCAGCTTCGCCATGTCCGAGACCGCCCCTGCCCCGGCTGCGGAGGCAGCGCCCGCCGCCGCCGCCCCGGCCCCCGCCGCCGCCAAGGCCGCCGCCAAGAAGCCGAAGAAGGCGGCGGGCGGCTCCAAAGCCCGCAAGCCGGCGGGCCCCAGCGTCACCGAGCTGATCACCAAGGCCGTGTCCGCCTCCAAAGAGCGCAAGGGGCTCTCCCTCGCCGCCCTCAAGAAGGCGCTGGCCGCCGGCGGCTACGATGTGGAGAAGAACAACAGCCGCATCAAGCTGGGGCTCAAGAGCCTCGTCAGCAAGGGCACCCTGGTGCAGACCAAGGGCACCGGCGCCTCCGGCTCTTTCCGCCTGAGTAAGAAGCCGGGAGAAGTGAAGGAAAAAGCCCCCAAGAAGCGGGCGGCCGCCGCCAAGCCCAAGAAGCCGGCGGCCAAGAAGCCCGCCAGCGCCGCCAAGAAGCCCAAGAAGGTGGTGACCGCGAAGAAGAGCCCCAAGAAAGCTAAGAAGCCGGCGGCTGCCGCGACCAAGAAAGCGGCCAAAAGCCCCAAGAAAGCGACGAAGGCTGCCAAGCCCAAAAAGGCGGTGGCAGCAGCAAAGAGCCCGGCCAAGGCGAAGGCGGTGAAGCCCAAAGCAGCCAAGCCCAAGGCGGCCAAGCCAAAAGCGGCCAAGGCGAAGAAGGCGGCGCCCAAGAAGAAGTAAACCCACGTGGAAGAAAATTCTTGCTCCGCTCTTAAACCCAACGGCTCTTTTAAGAGCCACCCCACATATTCCCTGAAAGAGCTGAAGTAACTTTTAAAACGTGGGTAAGCAGTCCGAATAGCTTTAGGGCCTCTGAGTCTACTTCATTAGGAGCTCTTAGAGGGTGAGTCACGATGGGGAGGCACTGAGCCACTGTGGGAACAGCCTTCACGCTGTTCTAAGCGTTATCCTGCTACAGCAACGGCGAGATCGTTCATTCCTTTGAGGGTGGACATTGAAAGGCAGCTTTAAGTGCTTAGGGACCCTCAGTTCAGTCCTTTGTTTAAAGCAATCTTGTAGCCAGTGCTTAACGCATTCCTTTCCGTATCTTTGTGTGCGTCTACGTGAGAGGGGAAGCGCAGGGGGAGGGGGAGGTTTTCGATGCTTCCTCGGCTTTACCTCAGCAGTAAAATACTATAGGGAAAGGTTTACATTTTTCAAACGGTCAGATACCTCAGGTTCCGAGAATGAATCCCACCTGCACCTGTAAAGCGCATATCTAAAAACGGTCTAACATATAAGGTACTTTTACTATTAAGAAGAGCAATACCATCAGTGCTTCTTAAGCGTTTGCAAACACACTTAAAAGTAATTTAGCTCTTTAGTGATCTAGTGGGTGGCTCTGAAAAGAGCCTTTGGGTCTCTCTGGGAAAAAGTTCCCGGGCGTTGTTTGTTCGGCGTTCACTTGGCTTTAGCCTTGTGGCTGTCGGTCTTCTTGGGCAGCAGCACGGCCTGGATGTTGGGCAGCACCCCGCCCTGCGCGATGGTCACCTTGCCCAGCAGCTTGTTGAGCTCCTCGTCGTTGCGGATGGCCAGCTGGAGGTGGCGCGGGATGATGCGCGTCTTCTTGTTGTCGCGGGCCGCGTTGCCCGCCAGCTCCAGGATCTCGGCCGTCAGGTACTCCAGCACGGCCGCCAGGTACACCGGGGCGCCGGCGCCCACCCGCTCCGCGTAGTTGCCCTTGCGCAGCAGCCGGTGCACGCGGCCCACGGGGAACTGCAGCCCGGCCCGCGACGAGCGCGACTTGGCCTTGGCGCGCGCCTTCCCGCCCTGCTTCCCGCGCCCGGACATCTTCACAGACAGCTCCAGCAGCCGACACCCAACACAGCTCCGTAAAACCACCGACCGGCTGCCGCCACCTACCCCCGCCCGCCCGCTTATATCCGGCTCGGGCGGAGCGGCAGCGCCATCGCTGACTGGCTGCAAGGGAGATGGTTGTTTCGCAGCCAATGGGCACACGGATCGAGAGGCGCCCAATGGCGAGGCTCATGGAGGCGTGACGCCCTGAAATCCG
Source organism: Phalacrocorax carbo (assembly GCF_963921805.1). Taxonomy (NCBI): domain Eukaryota; kingdom Metazoa; phylum Chordata; class Aves; order Suliformes; family Phalacrocoracidae; genus Phalacrocorax; species Phalacrocorax carbo. The sequence continues at coordinate 54,179,592 of NC_087513.1, forward strand.
ATTGCCGACCAATGGCGACGCGACGCCGTCGAGCCGCTCATTTGCACCGCGCTGCTATAAAAGAGGCTGCAGCGGCCGGCGGCGTTACTGGGTGCTTGTTTCGGTGCCGTTGCTGGTGAGCGAGAGCCGCGCGTTTGCTGCGATGCCTGAGCCGGCCAAGTCCGCCCCCGCGCCCAAGAAGGGCTCCAAGAAGGCGGTGACCAAGACGCAGAAGAAGGGCGACAAGAAGCGCAAGAAGAGCCGCAAGGAGAGCTACTCGATCTACGTGTACAAGGTGCTGAAGCAGGTGCACCCCGACACGGGCATCTCGTCCAAGGCCATGGGCATCATGAACTCCTTCGTGAACGACATCTTCGAGCGCATCGCCGGCGAGGCCTCTCGCCTGGCGCACTACAACAAGCGCTCCACCATCACCTCGCGGGAGATCCAGACGGCCGTGCGGCTCCTGCTGCCCGGCGAGCTGGCCAAGCACGCCGTCTCCGAGGGCACCAAGGCTGTCACCAAGTACACCAGCTCCAAGTAAGCTGCCTCGGCCCCCTGCGCCAGACCTTCTCAAACCAAAGGCTCTTTTAAGAGCCACCCACCTGCTCATAAAAAGAGCTGACGCTGTAGTGACTTGTTTGTAGCTGCCCCGCGAACTTCAGGGAAAAAAGTAAAAAAAACCGCTTAGCTATTTATTTCTTTAGTGAACATAGATGTTACTCTTGGTTCCGAGTGTCTTCTATGTCTACCTTAGTGGAGCAGAAAATGTTCGCGGTTTGATAAAAACGCCCCCGATAGCCCGGTTCACTTCCGCGCCTATTTCGTGAGTGTTTAACAATACACGAATGCTGTAGTCTCCCCTTCGAGTTGCCGAAAAAGAGTTTTCTAGGTACGCGGAGCTTGCCTCTTCCCCGAGGGGCGCTCTAGTGAAATGTGGTTAAGCCGAAATCACAGCCATTTCGAGATGACGATGTACTTTCTGCAGCGAAAAGCTCCAGGCTGGGCACCCCCACCTCTGACCCCACCGCCATTATCATTGTCACTAGCGACTGGAGGAAGCAAAACGTGGCGCTCCATTACGTGCTTGTCCCGGAACAGCGCAGTCCTGCCCGTGGTCCCGAGCACGATGTATTCCCATCCCCAGCTCTCTTCCGCGGCTCCCGCTCGCTTTTCCCTCCCCTGCCCCGTACTTCCGCGTATCATAAATGCAGCCGAGAGCCCGCGACGAGAGCAAGGGACTGGCGGCAGAAGCCGGGGCCGCGCGGGTGCAGGGCTCCGTCCGACCTGAGTGAGGACTGCGAGGGCCTCCCCAGCACGAGGCCCCGCCCCGCGCGGTGCCGCTCCCGGGACGAGGGCGGTGATGATTGGTCGCGGCGCGATCGCGGCGAGGAGCCCTTCCTCGCCTCACCACGGCGCGCTCTACCGAGGGGCGCCGACCCTTAACGCGGGGCGGGGGCGAGTCAGGAAACGTTTGCCTAGCGCGAAATGTCAGCTGCCGCCGGTGCCTGCCGTGTCCCTGCCGCGGCCCTGAACCGAACGCGGGTTCTTGGGAGCGGGGAGGAAATAGCGAGCCCTCGGCGGAGGCGGCGGCTGCCATGCGAAGGAGCCTTTGCCAGCGCTCCCGGTACCGGGAACGAGGGGTGGACAGTAGCGGGGGGCGGGCAGCGAGTTGGGAAGAGGCCGAGCGAGAGGTGTGGGTGGCGGGACCCGGCTACACCGGTCACCTGCGGTGGTTCCTGCCACATCCCCGCTGCCCAGAGCGCTCCTCGTGGGGACGGCCCCCGCATTCCTCATCAGGCAGCGAGGCAGCCGGCGCTGAAGAGTCTCTGGGAGCCGGGGAAGAGCAAAGCGGCCGGGCCGGGGCAGGCCGTGGCGGGAGGGGGGAGGGCGAAGGGGGAAGGCGAAGGGCGGGCCGGCGGCTCCGGAGAGGGAGGAGACGGGGCGGGGGAGGGGCGTGTTTCCCGTCGGCGAGGCGCGGGCTTTTCGAATGCTCTCGTCGCCCAATGGCAGGCGGCCTGGCGCGAGCGGGCGGCCAATCGTCAGGGAGCCTCGGCTATAAATGCTGCGTCCGCGGGGCCGCAGGCACGGCTCGGGGAGCGCTGAGCGAGGCCGCTTAGGGACGAGTGCGGAGCGATGGCGCGCACGAAGCAGACGGCGCGTAAGTCGACGGGCGGGAAGGCGCCCCGCAAGCAGCTGGCCACCAAGGCGGCCCGCAAGAGCGCGCCGGCCACGGGCGGCGTGAAGAAGCCGCACCGGTACCGGCCCGGCACGGTGGCGCTGCGCGAGATCCGGCGCTACCAGAAGTCGACGGAGCTGCTCATCCGCAAGCTGCCCTTCCAGCGGCTGGTGCGCGAGATCGCGCAGGACTTCAAGACCGACCTGCGCTTCCAGAGCTCGGCCGTCATGGCGCTGCAGGAGGCGAGCGAGGCCTACCTGGTCGGGCTCTTCGAGGACACCAACCTCTGCGCCATCCACGCCAAGCGCGTCACCATCATGCCCAAGGACATCCAGCTGGCCCGGCGCATCCGCGGCGAGCGCGCCTGAGCCTCCTCCCGCAGCCCTTCCCGGCTCCCGGCAGGCACCCAGGGCAGCCCACACAGACCCAAAGGCTCTTTTAAGAGCCACTCCATGCGCAATGAAAAGAGCTGAAGCGCTCTGCCTTTAAACAGCCACGACTTGAAAATAACGTGGTCCTTTCAGCTTTTTTTTTTTTTTCCCCTACAATGTAGCATTTCATTTTATAGCCCCAGTTCGTATGGGAACTGGGAGCAGGTGGGGATTTTATATCATAGTGGCTGGGCTGGGCTCGGGTCAGCTGGAGCTGTGATACAGCTGGAACTGGCTCTGGTGGTTTTAAAGGGGACTGCTGTCTTCCTCCACCACTTGTTAATGCTGAGATCAGGAATATCTCTCAAAACATGGGTTTTGAGGCCAGACTCAAAATGATGGATGACCACTCTGAAGGGATCAGGGCGCGTGGGGCTTCCTTATCACAGCACAGGAATGTACCTAAAAAGACACGGAAAGGAGGATTGAAAAGTATTGTGCATGGGAATGCCTAATAAGTTTGTCCGGATTTGTTACCATTGATAAAAAGCTGTGGAAAAACACTTGTCTCTTTCCTGAGGGTTTTTTGCTGTCTGCTCGGTTTTTCGTGGTGTGTTTTTTGGTTGGTTTTTTTTTTTTTGGGGGGGGGGTGGGGTGGGGGAATGATGGTGTGTGTTGTATTTTTAGTAACAGCTTTATAAAAATTTTGAAGGGGAAATCTGTGTATTCTTCCAATAATAAGTGTATATGTATTATTATTTGAACTTGCATTTCCCAAGATAGTGATTACAAGATTTTATGCAGTGAGAAAATATGCTGAGTTGTCAGGTTTCTGTAGTCAGGTTTCCAGGATTCTTTGGAAGATGCTGGAGGGATACACGTGTTTATGTCTGTACGCAGCTTTCAGCCCAAATTCTGAGACACATGCATGCAGGAGCAATCAGCCTAAAGATGTCCTGAGCATTAAAATAGGAAGTTAAGCCTTAGGCCTCAGGTTCATAACAGGGAGTAACAGCAGCTTGTACCATAACTTTGGGAAACACCTTCCTGCCTCCTCCTCCCTGGCTGTGAAAGGCCACAGCTGCTGCTGGGGGTGAGAGTCCTGAGCTCTGGGATGCGCTGAGGGGAGCTGGTGGAAGGCAGAGCTGCTGCCCGGTGTCCTCAGAGGCCGCTGGGCACCACCGACGTGCTTCCTCTTGGAAGCACCTGCTGTGTTACACTCACTGACAGAGACAGCCCTTGGGTGGAGGAGGAAAGAAGGTGGAAAGACCTGACGAGTGTAGTGATCAGCCCAGGTCAAGGCTGGGTTTGGGGTTTATTTCCCTTTTTGTTTTTTCTTTCTTTTTCCTCCATTTTCTTTCTCTCACTGTAGAGCTCCCCAAATGAGTTTGTTGATCTTCATGGCCTTCCTTTGAAACCATGTTGCAATGGCAGTAGGGAACCGCAATGTTACCAAGCGATGAATGGAATGGCTGGGTGGTCTGCGGTGGACAGAGGAGCTAGTCTTTTTTTTTTTTTTTTTTCGTTTAGTGTCTTTCAAACAGAATGTATAAGTATTTAAGATAGATTTCATCTCTATTTATATTCACAAAACCAAAGGCTTTTTTAAAAGCCATTCCATGCAGAATAAAAATTTAATGCTTTGGTATTTAATGAAAAGGTGTGTTTTGCACATTAAAATTTTCCACAGTATTTGAACATTGCAGATTATTGCCATAATTTTTTTTTTTATTCTAACAAACCCCAGTCACTCCACTCAGCATTCCTTGCTCACAGTTAGCATATAGCGAGTATGTAGTGACATTGACATTGCATAAATTTGGTCTTGCCATATAGCTTTACAGTATTAAAACACACAAAAAATACTTATCTCTACATTGTGATGTTAAAATTGTAAATTGTTAAATAGCAGAATCTGCAGTGTAATTTTGAACAGAACTGCAATTTAAATCTGAAAATGCAGCCTTCAGCATATGACATAAAGCTGCTCAAAGTCACAACAAAGACACATTAAAACTGAATCTCATGAAAACTTAAGTTTCTGAAAATACAGGAAAGCATGAACAGCTCCTTTTATTGTGCTCTGAGAAGTGCAGGTCAGTCTGTAAAATGAAATGCTACATTGTAGGGGAAAAAAAAAAAAGCTGAAAGGACCACGTTATTTTCAAGTCGTGGCTGTTTAAAGGCAGAGCGCTTCAGCTCTTTTCATTGCGCATGGAGTGGCTCTTAAAAGAGCCTTTGGGTCTGTGTGGGCTGCCCTGGGTGCCTGCCGGGAGCCGGGAAGGGCTGCGGGAGGAGGCTCAGGCGCGCTCGCCGCGGATGCGCCGGGCCAGCTGGATGTCCTTGGGCATGATGGTGACGCGCTTGGCGTGGATGGCGCAGAGGTTGGTGTCCTCGAAGAGCCCGACCAGGTAGGCCTCGCTCGCCTCCTGCAGCGCCATGACGGCCGAGCTCTGGAAGCGCAGGTCGGTCTTGAAGTCCTGCGCGATCTCGCGCACCAGCCGCTGGAAGGGCAGCTTGCGGATGAGCAGCTCCGTCGACTTCTGGTAGCGCCGGATCTCGCGCAGCGCCACCGTGCCGGGCCGGTACCGGTGCGGCTTCTTCACGCCGCCCGTGGCCGGCGCGCTCTTGCGGGCCGCCTTGGTGGCCAGCTGCTTGCGGGGCGCCTTCCCGCCCGTCGACTTACGCGCCGTCTGCTTCGTGCGCGCCATCGCTCCGCACTCGTCCCTAAGCGGCCTCGCTCAGCGCTCCCCGAGCCGTGCCTGCGGCCCCGCGGACGCAGCATTTATAGCCGAGGCTCCCTGACGATTGGCCGCCCGCTCGCGCCAGGCCGCCTGCCATTGGGCGACGAGAGCATTCGAAAAGCCCGCGCCTCGCCGACGGGAAACACGCCCCTCCCCCGCCCCGTCTCCTCCCTCTCCGGAGCCGCCGGCCCGCCCTTCGCCTTCCCCCTTCGCCCTCCCCCCTCCCGCCACGGCCTGCCCCGGCCCGGCCGCTTTGCTCTTCCCCGGCTCCCAGAGACTCTTCAGCGCCGGCTGCCTCGCTGCCTGATGAGGAATGCGGGGGCCGTCCCCACGAGGAGCGCTCTGGGCAGCGGGGATGTGGCAGGAACCACCGCAGGTGACCGGTGTAGCCGGGTCCCGCCACCCACACCTCTCGCTCGGCCTCTTCCCAACTCGCTGCCCGCCCCCCGCTACTGTCCACCCCTCGTTCCCGGTACCGGGAGCGCTGGCAAAGGCTCCTTCGCATGGCAGCCGCCGCCTCCGCCGAGGGCTCGCTATTTCCTCCCCGCTCCCAAGAACCCGCGTTCGGTTCAGGGCCGCGGCAGGGACACGGCAGGCACCGGCGGCAGCTGACATTTCGCGCTAGGCAAACGTTTCCTGACTCGCCCCCGCCCCGCGTTAAGGGTCGGCGCCCCTCGGTAGAGCGCGCCGTGGTGAGGCGAGGAAGGGCTCCTCGCCGCGATCGCGCCGCGACCAATCATCACCGCCCTCGTCCCGGGAGCGGCACCGCGCGGGGCGGGGCCTCGTGCTGGGGAGGCCCTCGCAGTCCTCACTCAGGTCGGACGGAGCCCTGCACCCGCGCGGCCCCGGCTTCTGCCGCCAGTCCCTTGCTCTCGTCGCGGGCTCTCGGCTGCATTTATGATACGCGGAAGTACGGGGCAGGGGAGGGAAAAGCGAGCGGGAGCCGCGGAAGAGAGCTGGGGATGGGAATACATCGTGCTCGGGACCACGGGCAGGACTGCGCTGTTCCGGGACAAGCACGTAATGGAGCGCCACGTTTTGCTTCCTCCAGTCGCTAGTGACAATGATAATGGCGGTGGGGTCAGAGGTGGGGGTGCCCAGCCTGGAGCTTTTCGCTGCAGAAAGTACATCGTCATCTCGAAATGGCTGTGATTTCGGCTTAACCACATTTCACTAGAGCGCCCCTCGGGGAAGAGGCAAGCTCCGCGTACCTAGAAAACTCTTTTTCGGCAACTCGAAGGGGAGACTACAGCATTCGTGTATTGTTAAACACTCACGAAATAGGCGCGGAAGTGAACCGGGCTATCGGGGGCGTTTTTATCAAACCGCGAACATTTTCTGCTCCACTAAGGTAGACATAGAAGACACTCGGAACCAAGAGTAACATCTATGTTCACTAAAGAAATAAATAGCTAAGCGGTTTTTTTTACTTTTTTCCCTGAAGTTCGCGGGGCAGCTACAAACAAGTCACTACAGCGTCAGCTCTTTTTATGAGCAGGTGGGTGGCTCTTAAAAGAGCCTTTGGTTTGAGAAGGTCTGGCGCAGGGGGCCGAGGCAGCTTACTTGGAGCTGGTGTACTTGGTGACAGCCTTGGTGCCCTCGGAGACGGCGTGCTTGGCCAGCTCGCCGGGCAGCAGGAGCCGCACGGCCGTCTGGATCTCCCGCGAGGTGATGGTGGAGCGCTTGTTGTAGTGCGCCAGGCGAGAGGCCTCGCCGGCGATGCGCTCGAAGATGTCGTTCACGAAGGAGTTCATGATGCCCATGGCCTTGGACGAGATGCCCGTGTCGGGGTGCACCTGCTTCAGCACCTTGTACACGTAGATCGAGTAGCTCTCCTTGCGGCTCTTGCGGCGTTTTTTGTCGCCCTTCTTCTGCGTCTTGGTCACCGCCTTCTTGGAGCCCTTCTTGGGCGCGGGGGCGGACTTGGCCGGCTCAGGCATTACAACGACTCTTTCAGCGCAACTTCGGTAAAAAAGTATCGATCGCAGATGTGGAGTCTGCGTGGGCGCCCTCCTTTTATAGGGACGGCATGCAAATCAGGGTTTCCTCTGGCCATAATTTGTATTGGCTGAGGGTTCTTTGTATTGACGTATCTTGCCGTAGTTCACCTCAATTGGTTAGAATTGGATCCGCGTTCCCATTGGCTGCTTTATCAATGTCCTCTTCTCAGCCTATCGAAATTCGCGCCTTTCTCTGAAAAGGGATATAAGGGCGAGCTGCGGAATTACTTTCATTTCAGAAGAGCTTCTTGTACTTGGTCGCTGCGATGTCCGGGCGCGGGAAGCAGGGCGGGAAGGCGCGCGCCAAGGCCAAGTCGCGCTCGTCGCGGGCCGGGCTGCAGTTCCCCGTGGGCCGCGTGCACCGGCTGCTGCGCAAGGGCAACTACGCGGAGCGGGTGGGCGCCGGCGCCCCGGTGTACCTGGCGGCCGTGCTGGAGTACCTGACGGCCGAGATCCTGGAGCTGGCGGGCAACGCGGCCCGCGACAACAAGAAGACGCGCATCATCCCGCGCCACCTCCAGCTGGCCATCCGCAACGACGAGGAGCTCAACAAGCTGCTGGGCAAGGTGACCATCGCGCAGGGCGGGGTGCTGCCCAACATCCAGGCCGTGCTGCTGCCCAAGAAGACCGACAGCCACAAGGCTAAAGCCAAGTGAACGCCGAACAAACAACGCCCGGGAACTTTTTCCCAGAGAGACCCAAAGGCTCTTTTCAGAGCCACCAACAAATTCAGAAAAAGAGTTTGAAAGATTCATTAAATAAAGGCTTTACAAAGCCGCGGCATTTTTCGAAACATTCGGCAGAGGCTGCCAGTGCCATGTCCGCGATAGCTGCGGGGAGCAGCCCCGTGCTCTTTCACCCCCTCCCATGGCCGGGGCGGGGCTGCCCGGGCGAAGGTCGGCCCTCCCGAGGCCGCAGCCAATCCCGGCCCCGTGCGGGCTTCCCAAGGCATCGGCGCGCCGCCAACCCCGCCCGGTAGCGGCGGGGAGATTTAAACGCAGCGCTGAAGTCCGCTGCCCCATCTGCCCGTCCCCGAACTGGAGCGAAATGCTGTCGCCAGTGGACTGCTGCTCCCCTTAACACCTCCCCATCGTCCCCCTCCCCCAAGAGTGTGGTGTCAGGCACAGCTTTTTCAGCCCTTTTTAAGAAAACTTGGGTGGCTCTTAAAAGAGCCGTTGGGTTTAAGAGCGGAGCAAGAATTTTCTTCCACGTGGGTTTACTTCTTCTTGGGCGCCGCCTTCTTCGCCTTGGCCGCTTTTGGCTTGGCCGCCTTGGGCTTGGCTGCTTTGGGCTTCACCGCCTTTGCCTTGGCCGGGCTCTTCGCTGCTGCCACCGCCTTTTTGGGCTTGGCAGCCTTCGTCGCTTTCTTGGGGCTTTTGGCCGCTTTCTTGGTCGCGGCAGCCGCCGGCTTCTTGGCTTTCTTGGGGCTCTTCTTCGCGGTCACCGCTTTCTTGGGCTTCTTGGCGGCGCTGGCGGGCTTCTTGGCTGCCGGCTTCTTGGGCTTGGCAGCGGCCGCCCGCTTCTTGGGGGCTTTTTCCTTCACTTCTCCCGGCTTCTTACTCAGGCGGAAAGACCCAGACGCACCAATGCCCTTGGTCTGCACCAGGGTGCCCTTGCTGACGAGGCTCTTGAGCCCCAGCTTGATGCGGCTGTTGTTCTTCTCCACATCGTAGCCGCCGGCGGCCAGCGCCTTCTTGAGGGCGGCGAGGGAGAGCCCCTTGCGCTCCTTGGAGGCGGACACGGCCTTGGTGATCAGCTCGGTGACGCTGGGGCCCGCCGGCTTGCGGGCTTTGGAGCCGCCCGCCGCCTTCTTCGGCTTCTTGGCGGCGGCCTTGGCGGCGGCGGGGGCCGGGGCGGCGGCGGCGGGCGCTGCTGCGGGGGCGGTCTCGGACATGGCGGCGGCTCGGGCAGCTCTGGGCGGCGGCGGCCGCGGCGCCCCCATTTATAGCAGCGCGGCGGGCGCTGATTGGTGGCGGCCGCCCCGCCCCGCCCGCCGCCGCCCGGCGCCCGGCGGCTCGGCTTGTGTTTCTTCGGGGATAATAAAATGTTTTTTTCCTACTTTATCTGTCACGAAATTGCCCCTCTTCTACATCTGTGTGGCCGAGGAAGTGTCTATTTTCGCCTGTCGGTGTTTTGCGCGAAAAGAGTGGTGTTTGGTTAAAAGGTGGACGATAAATCCCGCGTCCTGGAACAGAACTGACCTTCACAGAGAGAAAGTTTTGTTTTTCTTTGTAAATTAGAAATTCTCCTTTAAAGTTAACGTGAGACAGGAAACCCGGTGTTAATCTTCAGAGGGTCTTCCCCACATTAGAGAAGAAAGCGAACAGTTAGAATCTCATTCTTTAAAACAAAATGATTTCAAAGAGAGTGAGGTAGCACAAACTCCCACAAGCCGTGCCTCCCCTTCTCTTACCGAGATTTATACCTCTGGCTACTGCGAAACACTCAATTAGGGATTATTTTTTTTTTCGCAGTACTTCCAAAGCTAAGGTTTCCGGAGGCTACACATGCAATAATAGCATATATTTTATTTAACTCAGAATGGGCTACTTTCTCTGCAACTCTCTGCTTTTGTTAACATAGCAAAAGGCTCTTTAATGTTAATGGGATAAACTGGGACACAGAGACCAAAGATTAAAAGGTTTGTGTCGAATCACTGAGCTTCATGTAACTCTGGTATACAGAAACCGACCACACTCTAAATAAAGCACATAGGGCTATTTCTGTAAAATCTCTTGGTATGATTCAGTAACATAGGAAAAAAAAATGGCAGAAATTGAGTCTGCAAGAGATGTGAAAGCACCATTTTATTCACATTTTGATGCCAAGCTAGGAAGAAAAATCACATTTTTTTTCTCACTGCTCTTTTACCAAGTTACAGATTGAGTCACAGCAGCTTCTCTAAGTAAAACCTTTGGCTGCAGCACAAAGTGATGCAAAGTTGTTTATTCACAATGTGGTGACTACTCTGTTAGCATGCACACCTCCTCATCAGCTCAAACGCTGTATATGTTTTTGCTCCTAATTCATTTACCTTGGCCATCAGGCAGTTTAACACGCTCATATTGCCCCATTTGTACCTGATGTGTACAAACTGCACTTCAACAGTTTACATGTGGTGCTGACCAGATGATCATCTTTCCTAATTCAATAAAATGCAAGATCTCTGAGTGGAAAAATATTGCCCCGCTCCCCTCCCTTGTTTCCCTACAGGGAAGGAAAATGAACCTTTTGTAGATTTTGGGTGACCTTTAATCTTCAATTAATTCATAAAGTCCCATTTTCTTGAGAGTTTGTGTAGGCAGTTTGACCTTTTCTAGTATATTTATGGTAAAAAGGACTTTAAGAAAATAAACTTATTTTCCTCTCCCACTTATGTTCTCCTTCTTACTCTTTCTCACCATTGAGGTCTCCTAGCTGAGGAGTTACCCCTGAGAGAGGGAGGATGAATAAGGTAGCAAATCCAGCAAACCTGGATCTGGGTTTTCAAAGCTGTATTGGAAACAGTGTGGCTTATAGATCAATGGTCACTGGGAATTTTACAAAGGCAAGAGAACTTGACTGTAACACATTTACTTTATGTAGTAATAGGGGGCATAAAAAATTGCATAGTAAAATTATTAACGTGTCCTAAAGTTTCCTGAAATCAGGTGGATGACTGTATGTCTGCTCTGTCCCATCTAGGCCTGGTAAAAGCCCTGATGTCCTTTAAAAATGAAATTTGTTACAGTGTCTGTAAGCTGAATCTTTTTATACTTACCAGCTCTTTTCACACATTACCTATGCCAATACAGGAGTTGGGACAGAAGCCTTTCTACCTCACAAAAAAGCAATTTCCACCATTCTCTGCAATTCTTGTTTTGCAAGAGTAATAATGCAGCACAAAAGCACATTTTCCCCCAATCTGTAATCTGGTATTTTCAAGACTGTTTTCCTTACACAGACAGAGTCAGATGGAATACAGCTGTATGTCTAAATCCTGTATATCAGTGATAACTACAACACCAACCATGTCCAGAGGAAAAGCCTCTCAGTATGTGCCAGAGCAACACTGCAGCACATTGCTGTAGTCCTTGCCTTACTCCACTTTTGAGGCTATTCACCTCCAAAACACGTTAAATCACCATTTTGCAACTTGAAGGTACTTTTTGTAATTATTTTAAGTGCTTCTACTAATTTGATTTTCCACTTATGTGTTTACTCCATTATTCCCTTCCTTTATTGTTGAGAAGAAAAATATATTCTCATGATCATCTCACAAACAAGCAGTTAAGCCATGTGTATTAGGGAGAGGATGCAGACCTACCAGAGTAAAATCAAGGCATACAAGAAGAGCTGAATACAGTGTCACCTCATTCAGTAGTGAATACACAAGGACAGTGGTTTTCCCTCCTCCCCCAAATACTGCTATTTCTTGTGTGATTAACAGCACAAAAATCCTGAAGGTATGCACCAGAAGTCATTAGTTTAGCCATGATCAAGCTTAATAAAGATACATGAAGTAGGACATGTTTCCCTGCAATGCAGACACAAAAAGGAGCAGGCAGGGAGGACACTTGCTGGGAGGGATTCTCCTTCCCTCTTATGCATTTGCCATCACAGATACAGCAAGCTTTTCTGCCTTGCCTTAGGAGAGGTGACCATCAAGAACAACAGGACCTCAGTGGTACGCCATGCTGTTGGTCTCTAGATGTTCTGTAAGTATGGACAGAGGCATCTGGTAGAGTAACCAAGATCTGCCAGCAAATCCTACAGACAGTTTTATGCTGTGCTATCAATGTGGGCAAGCTCAGACTGCAGGGCTAGATGTGAAAGCCTTTTTAGAGTGCTTCCTAGCCAGCATTGTTATAACCAGTAACATATGCCTACTAACTTGAAAAAATATACAGATTTCCAAACAAAACTTAATGCCTGCAAGATGACGAGAAATTTTTTTAAGATTAATGTTCCATTTTTCCTTTTGTGATACTTAACCTGGCACTAGGTGACAAAGCATAGTGGCCACTGTAGATAACATTACAAGTCCAAGGAAGAGCCTTACATAGGTTCAGTGTACAGCTGTTTGTACACATACTGAGGATAATTCTTCCTGAACTGTGTGCTCCTTTTCTTCCCTTCCTTACGACTTTTCCATATGAGTATTTAACTGCGCTGCATTTATTTATGGCACATTGCCACACCTTTCCCAAACACGTGAAGTCCCCATTTTGGAGATGGGAAAACTGGGAGTCACTTATGCACATTTCTTAAAAACACAGTTACTTGGATCCTCCAATTTTTGTCTGGTTCAAGTTTTCCATCCTCCTCCTGAGGCCCAGCTATACATGTTAACTCTCACCATTTCCTGTCAGGACAAAAATGGTTCAGAGATGATTCATCTAATTTCACAGGGAAAAACCGAAACCTGTTCAAAATGCAATTAATTTGTGTGCTCATTTTAACTTCCAATTTGTCACAAACCTCAGCTCCTTCCCATACACACACAGGCCAGGCCAGGAGGTCAGTCTGCAGGTAGGGTCAGGATCAGGCCCAGTGAGGGGCTCTAGGGTCAGACACAGCCCCAGCCCTGGGCATCAGGTACCTCCCTTGTTTTCTCTAAGGCAGCTGGTCTCAAACTTCTGTCTGGTGTGTAGCCCTTGGGGATCACCTGCTCCCCATTATTGCCCACCCTGGCCAAGGGGAGGATAACTGCTTTTACTTGCTGTCAGCAGCTAAGCATATTAGCTGTTCTCTGATTAATCTAGACACTCAGAAGCTGCCTTTTGGACGTATTTCACCTCCTGAGTGCTGTGACCAATGGTTTGGGAAAAGAACTGCTTGCAGAAGAGACTCACTGCATTTAGGCACCTCTGCAGCCTTCATGGAAAGATCCTGCATTACTAACTTTGTTCCTCCTTTACTAACCGATAGCGTTGACTCTTCTCACTACTCTTCTTCCACCATCAGTGACCCACATTGCCCAAATACAACCTGCAAGCCCTCCATTTTCTGCAGAGAAACCAGGGAGATGAACTGCCACCTCACACAAACAAGCTCACAGTGGCTCAGCGCAGGTGGACAAACATCGTTGAGGGAGAAGAGACGGGCCTCTCTCCCTGGGTTGCTGGAGGGCAGGGATTGAAGATGACATTCCCTGCACTTTTCCTAGAGGACACTGGGATGCAGAGCCTGCAAAGGAAAGGAGCTGTTTGGCACAGATGTCCAGTGGCTGAAGCGCTGGCCTGAGCTAAGTGCAAAAATAGCTGCTGGCATCACTGCACCTGTGAAAACAGGGGAGCTGCATGGAGCTTGCCAAGCAGATGTCTTCAGAGAAGAGCTGGAGGAGGAGGGATAATTCTGGTGAATTGGTTTGCCACCTTCTTTTTGAGCATATGTAACGTGAGTTATAAAAAGTGCTTAGTTTTGGGACCCTGAATACATCCCCGTCTCTTGTTCCTTTTCCACTATACTCCTCTGGTAGTTTTGAACAGATGAACAGCTTCAACGACATTTAAAAAAAATACTTGCATGAAGCAATATTATTTCCTTATTGCTGACATGTATTCAAATGAGAATTCCTATGACAGCTGTCCTATCACTTCTGTATTCAGAAAAAAAAAAAAAAATTTTGTCCCAGAGGCCTTACAAAGGAAAGATTCCTGTTGGCCTACTGATGCCTTTTCTTTTCCAATAAATATAAAGAAAAGAATGTTGTAGTCTTGAAGGCTGAATTAGTATTCCTCACATCAAGCTGTCTAGAATCAGAAGCATGATGTATACTCAAAAATTTGAAAATCTCACCCTCCAGTCTTGAAGAGGCCCAGAATTTGAATTTAAGGGAACAAAGGAAAACAAGGGAATTTAAAATCATGGCCTGGTCAGTATTACAAAAGTTGTGCTAGGTCACAAGGTAGCCTCAGGGAGCAAACACTCACCTGAAACTGAGGCCACCCCCATTCACCATTTGGTTCTGCCCACAAGGCAATTAGCAAACCACCAGCTTCCTCCCTACCTCTGTTTCCCTGCACGTCAGATGATAGCAGGCACCTCCCAAGTTTGTTGAGATTGCTGCAGAAGAGCAAGAAGGTGTGAGTTGTTTGAGGTTCGTGTTGGTAATCAGAGGTCCTGGATCCAGACCAATGTGATTTTTGTGTATACATCAGGAAATATACCAGCCACCATATGGTTCCTAAAATATAAAAGGTGTTGAGACGTAGGTGACCTGATTACCAATGCCTACTTATGGTCTACTGTGCTAAGGAGAAGACTCCTACTGAGGAGGAGGTTTCAGGGAAAGAGACTGCTTTATGCTAGGTTCCTTCATGACCACCCACCATGAGAAAACCTGCCTATAGAATGGCTAAAGAAGAAAAAGTGTTTCAGGTGCAATGTTTGGTCTGTACTAAAGCTGAAAGAAGGAGGATGCTCATCCTCACACACTTCTATAAAGAAGCACAAAATATAGCAACATATTTGCTTTCTGAGACCTGAGCCAGCTCCCTGACTGCATTGTGCTCAAGTAAGGGCTGAAAATAAGAGGCTATATCCACCCTCTCTGCCCAGTTCCAGTTCTCCAAGCCTGCAGAGCTGCTTCGAGTGTGAAAACATTTTTCTAGAGCTATATCAGTTCAGTACAAAATGTTGTAATCTGATCTGTACAGTCACTCAATCTCTGATGTGCTTCAAATATAAAATAATACCCAGTCTAGAGGGGAGCCCTAGGATACTCCGAGAGATGTTAGTCTCATAGATTTGGATTAAAATCTGATCCACGTATCAAGAATGCAATTTATCCTTAAAGGCAGAGTCCACAACCAGTCTCCAAAGCAGGTTTGTCAAATTCAGAGTCTTGATTAAAGATGGACAGCGAAATAGCCCTTGCCAAATGCTGAGTTCAGTATGGATGCAAGCAGCAGTACCTGCATAAGCAGTGTTTAGGAGGTACAGAAGGAAACCTTCCCTAAGATAAACAGCCATCCGATGGCACCATCACAGTGCACAGCACCAGTCCAAGGAGGTCTGGGGTGTCTGGAGGTGGGCATGCTCCAGGCAAAAGTGTCCTTGATCTCGGCAGCAGCAGCAACAAATGGCAGACCAGTGACTGCCCTCCACACTGCAGTTCTGCTGCCTCTCATGTTAATCTATTGCAAAACTACTCAGCTTGAATGAGGCCTAGGACCACTAATAGCAATTAAAAAGATCCAGTCTGAGTTATGTCATTTATAGGTCAAGGTTCCAAATTATTTTTTCTTAATTATCCCCGCTCTGAGCTGTAAGAGCAAATGTGGATTAAGATGATACTTAGCGGACATCAACCTCACATCGCGTTTGTGTTGATACTCACTGAAACAAAAGCATTTCTAAACAAACAACTGCACCAGTGCTTTGGCCATTCATATTGTCAGCAAACGCCATCATCTCACTATTCACCCATTTTCCCTCATCATTTAGGAACTTACTAAGAAGTACAGATCCTAGTGCAGACCCCAGCAGAACTCCCTGTTGACCTTCCTCTAGAATCACAGAATCATAGAATCATTAAGATTGGAAAAGACCTCTAGGATCATCAAGTCCAACTGTCAACTCTATTTAGTTCAATGCTTTTTTCATCTTCTATCAAATAACTGTCCATGCTAGATTCTCCCTTTTATCCTGCTGCTGTTCACTTTTCTTTAAGGTCTTTTCAGAATGGCTTTGTCAAAAAACCTTTGGAAATCCAGGCAGATCACATCAACCAGATCGCTCTTACCCACATACTACTTGACCTTGTAAAAAAAAATTCCAAGATATTTGTAAGGCAGGACCTCCCTTTGCATGCTGAAACTACACTGACGTTATTGAAAAGGCTGTATTTATCCAAGAGGCTGTTCTGACCCTCATTATAGCTCCACCAGTGTGTCTGGCACAACCAGGAGCCTTACAGACCAAGAGTCCTATGGTCTGACAGGCTCTCAGGCAGGATTTTTGCTGTTGCTGTGACAGATGGAGGATTTAGCACGAGTTTTGATTTTTTAACTAGCTGATCTTCTAATCCCTTTTTTGATATCTCAGTTATATTTTTATGCTTAATCTGATAGAGTTTATATTCTTTTCTGTGTTCTGTACTCAGGCACACCTGCAGCTTTTTGAATGATGCTTTCTTACTCTCAATCCTCCCTCCTGTTATCAGCGCCAGCATCTTTCCCTTTTTCAGGCTTTTCTGTGTCCCCAGCATGGACGCTTCAGCCATGTCCACCCACCTGTGAGGATTTAATCCTCCCAGCTGTTCCTCTGATCTTCTTTTTAACAAGCTCAAGGTTTCCAAAGTGCCTACCATATTAACAAAATATATCAGTGCTCCTGCCTTGCTTCCCAGGCTTCAAGTCCTGATGTTGAGACAATCACAGCACTGATTTTGTTCCCTGTCATTCTCTTTGAATGTTAACCCTCTTGTTTTATTCTATCCCTTGATGTATCCTTCCTTACAGGCTACAGAATTTGCCATGTCTTGTCCCTGGGAACACTGGAAAATATCACCACTGGTTGGCTTTTCCCTACTCCTCAGTTAAAAAGCTCACTGGCAACCTCCTTTCTTTTTTGATCTGGATGAGGTCCATCTCTTCTGTCCAAGTGCTTTGTAGTACAGAAGCGTTCCCAGCTCCTGCTGAAATGTTATTCTCAGCCACGTTGTGAAACCACCATCCACGCCCTGGCCCCGGGCAGAATGCTGGGAGCTTTTCAGCAGCAGACAAGCATAGACATCCTGGTTTTCGTCTTCTTCCCCAGTAGTGTACACACTGCATGCAGAGCTTTTTCCTTCCACTGTGTCAAAGGCACTGAAGTAGACCATGACAATGCGTCCCTCTTTGGCTTATCCTAGGAGCCACCCATGTACCCTGTGAAGTTTGTCATCTTCCTATCCTTCCCCAGAGTAGTGGGAAACTCCTCTGGCCCTCCAGCCCCAGTTCTTCCACACCTGTGCTTCAAAACAGGGAGTTAGGCTGGAAAGCTACATGCTGGATCTAGCATGTGTGAACAAAGCGGGGGTAGGATAAGTGCTAAAAGGGCCCTGTTGGGGATACTGCAAGGAACACGCAGTGTACAAGAGGGTTCTGTTTATATGATATGGAGCAAGCATGAGCCAACAGACCCTGTATGCAAATGGGAATGGTGTATTTCAGTCTGGTAGCTTACTCCAGGGTTGTCCTCTGGAGCAATCCCCCCCAAAGCTGCGTGGATGTGTCTTTTAATCAGGAATGGGATAGGGAGAATGAATGGGAGAGCTCATATGGTGAGGAGGCAGGCTACAAAATAATCTGGGAAAAGCTATCTTAACAGCTAAATTAAGCATGTAGCTACCTGTAGCCTGGGAGGAAATAAAGACGAGATCGCCTTCCACACAAGCACATCTTCTGCATAGTACTTGTATGGACCATGATCCTGATGTAATCATGAGTCAGAAGAGTGGTCCCTGGTAATCTAATTCTTCCCTGGTGCAGCTTAGGGTTTCCCTTTCCCCAGATCTCCAAATGTCATGGAACTCAAAGGAAATGCTGCTGTTCAGATCTTTTTTTTACAAAATCTTTCTTGAAAATAATTTTTTGGGTATTTCAGAGGAGAATCTCCTCATCTCATGCCAGCAATTTCCAGATCATCTTCTGGCAGTGAGAAGCAAAGTGTAAGGAAGAACCAGTTCTGGGTTGCTCTCAGTGGCAACAGGGCCTATCTTGGTTCCATCCAACCTGGGGAGATACAAACAGCTTTACTGTCTTCTACTGGTCTTATCCTAGGCCCAGCTCATCTAGACCCAAAAGCCAGGTCTCTACGATTTGTGTCTGGGGTGGGTTAGACAAAAATAAAGAATGGCCAAGGTAATATCTTTTTTTCTTTTTTGTTTGCTTGCTTATTTTGTTTGGTTTTGGGGTGGGCTGGTTTTTTTTTTACTATTATTACTGGACTGGTATAA
The DNA here is from genome assembly GCF_963921805.1 of Phalacrocorax carbo. Lineage (NCBI taxonomy): Eukaryota > Metazoa > Chordata > Aves > Suliformes > Phalacrocoracidae > Phalacrocorax > Phalacrocorax carbo. Next base: position 54,197,789 of record NC_087513.1, read on the forward strand.
AAGGACACTACCTGATCTTTTCAAGGGCTGCATTTGATCAGACGCTACCAGAGAGGTTTACTACCCCTCCAAGCCTTTGTACCTCCCAGAAAGATACCATTTTTATAAAGTATTTTTTAAAGCTGCATGTGTTTGCAAACCACAGGGTCTCTCAGCTATGCCCTGCCCTTATGGCTTCTGCTAATCATGCAGGGCATATCTGCAGATGCAGGGAAGCACATTGTCTCCCAGGTTTCCTTTCCTCCCTCCCATGTCCTGATATTTGTTCAGGAGGGTGCAGGAAGCGGGCCAGATCCACCAGGGCCAAGAACATCTGCTGACCATCCCTGTAGTCTTGTGAAATTGCTTCAGGGATACCGGGCAGCAGAGTGCTCAGGCACAGCACACATCTGAACTAGAGCCCTGGGAGAAAAGCCAAGCTCCCATCCCCATCACGTCCTGGCTCTGCAGTTGGCCAGATTCCCCTCTTCTGGAAGTGTAGGCTCTCAGGCCTCATGGGAATGGTGGCTTGCTCTTGCCAGATCTCCCATTAACAGATTTGGTACTGTATGTGAAAGATGCCCTTAGCTCCTTCATGAGACTACAACAGCCTCTTCATAAACTTCCCTTCAAAGATATTTATATTACTGATGGTTATTCTTTCTGATCAGGTTTGGAGAATGTGTAATAAGTAATTTCTGAGGCCCTCGTGCCAGGTTATGCCTTAATCGTAATGCTAACAAAGGTACAAACAGCTCTATCTGGCCTTTAATGAGGAAGCGTATCCCTTTCTCCCTCCCTCTAAGCACACTGGCAATAGGACAAAATGTTTCTGACTATTTTTCCCAGCCTACCTTTAGGCATTTGCGTTCCCTAGATTTTGTTCAGAGCAGCATTTTCACATGGGCTAAAGGCTCACGGGTTACATTTTTGAGGGTTTTGAATCTAAAACCCTTGTGGATAGATTGCTAACAAAGATTTTCAACCACGCTGCAAAATCCTTGGAAGCTCAGCACTGATTATATCGAGATGCTTTAAAAAAAAAGAATCCCACTAGCCATCTATCTGCATCTGTAGGTACACAAGGGCATCTGAGAAAATCTCTCCTGGCCACACCACATCATTGGTATAAAAGAAAACACATTTTCCTTTTGAAGGTTTTTGACTCATTTGGAACAGATAAATCACCGCAGCAGCACTTTCCAAGTGACAATTATGTTGCCACAATAGCCATAAAAATAAAATAAAATCAACAAGGGTGGAATCCAAAGTAGGAGACCTAAATTATACATAACTATATTCATAAAACTACACCTCTGCTCAAAGTTTCTCTGTACACTACACATATGCCAGGTTCTTTTAATCTGCTGCTGATGTGCTGCGTATTACAGTCGTGTGCAATTACAGTTAGCTATAATTAAGAACAATTACAGCTTTTATTTCTCCACTTGTTCTTTAAAAAGCACAGTTGTAATAAAAATTTTTTCCCCTGGTGGGTTACCAAGAGGAATCACATTGCAGCTATCATGTTTTGAGAGTGGAAGACCTGACCTGAAAACAAAAGTCCTGGCTTGACAAAAATAATAATTATTTGAATTGTTTGGATTGGGTTTTTTTTTTTTTCAGTTCAGATTCATCCATTTAAAATCTTAGTCTCCCTGGACCTATAAGAAACCATTAGGACTGTGATACAGTGATGTTATCTTTGCATTCCCAAGTGCAGCTCTGCAAAGCCCTGTGTTCTTCAGTACATGTCTGTCTTGTACATGCCCTCTGCTAATACTGAGAATGCGACTGACAACTTGTCAGTCATGAGCACAGGGAGGGACCACATGCCACTCACTGCGCAGTGCAGGATCACCAAAGCCATGGGCTTTTCTTTCCCTGATCCCACACAGCTAGCATAAGTGTCACTCTATGAAAGGAGTACATTAGCTGAAAACAGGCAAAAGAAAATATTTCTTCATACCATGAGTAGCTGGGAACTTCTGGGCTTTACAGTCCCAGAAGACAGTGGAGGCAGCTGGCATCAGCATGGTCAAAAGGTATCAGATAAATCCGTGGGCAAGAGGGGACTATTACTGAAGAGGACAGGCAGGGATGTACCACTACCACCCACACTCTTCCACAATAGCATCTTCTACTAGCACTGCAGGACACCAAGTGGTGGGTTACAGGGACCACCTCTGGCCCAGAGCAGTCTCTATGGATCAGGACATTTGAAATTGAAGCCTAAACCTAATAAACCTGGGGGACATCGAAGGAGGCGGGGTGGGATAAAGAATTGCCGTCTATAATAAGACACGTGTTAGAGAGCAGGTGCTTGAAAAAGATGGACTGAACCAGCCTTTGGGGACGGCTGTTTCTTCTCCTGGCTCTAGAGGGAGCTTCGGAAAGCGAATAAACTGGCTGCGTGTGAACCTCTGAAGAGGGCTAAAATTAGGTGAGATGTATCCCTGTCTGAAGTTCAAGGTAACAGTTTTTAATTTCTGAACTTCCTTAGGCCTTTGTGTGTCTGTCATGCTTCTATGGTGCCAGATGGGAAGGTTAATCAATTTAATGAATTTCATTACTTTGTTTTCATCACAGTGCTTTTTTTTTTCATTTGGAATGTTTCCTGCTGAACTTTAATCTTGTTAGTAAAAGCTTAACAATATGAATTTAATAATAATTAAAAACAAAACAAAACAAAACAAAACAAAACAAATCCCCCATAAAACAGGTCTTGCAAGTGTTTTAAAAGAACTGAGAGAGCTGAAAAATTTAGATGAGTCCAGGATTTGGTCTTCCATTACAGTCCAAACCCCTCAGCTTTTGGGTTGTCATCTTCAAATGTAGCACCAGTTTCTATAAGGACTGTGGATAAAGTCTCTTATTTGATGATGAAGGAATGCCACAGTGACACATGACTGTGACCATTCTAGGACAAGTCAAATCCCCCTTTATGAAATTTGAGGTTTTTGAGCTGAATATTCCCAACACAAAGTCAGCATCATTGGTAAAACTGGCATGGAATTAACATGCAGACCTGAAATGCAGCTTCAATCTCTCCAAATCACTCCATCTCCAATAGCTAAATTTGATTACAAATTTTCTTAGCTAAATTAGTTTTCAGTTAAATGCCTGTGTATTATTATGAATATTAAACATCTCTCTTGACTAGCTGCAAATGGTGAACAAGAGAACAGCTGGTTAATTTGAAGAAGCAAGAGAAGAATTAAGAATAAATAAAAGCATAAATTCTAAAAACATGCTTTTTCTTTCATATATTTAGAAAGAAATACTAGAGTTCATAAAAATAGTTTAAAAAGGTTAAGTTTTCTTTACAAAATTTGTCAGACAATGTCAATGCACTGAGACCCCATATCATCTCATGGTTTTTTGTTTTTAGTTTTTTACATTCTTGGTTCAATATTGGAGCAGACATTTCTTTAGCACATTTGAAATCACATTGACCAGCCACTGCCCAGGTAACTGGTAGGAAAGCGCACAGGGATGTGGCATGAACCCAGTCACTGCAGCTTTCTGGCCTCGCCCAGTGCCAATTACAGAGACAGGATCAGGAATTTTTCATTGTACAAATACAGGATGATACCAAATCCAATTTTCCTCACAAAGGTACATTTTCCTAGCCCTTCCTTTCACCATGACCAATTAATGAGTTGTTGCTTGGTGCCCTCAAGCCTCCAAGCTTAGAGTTCTCCAAACCCAGCTGAAGCACCACGCACACTGGTGTCGAGAGCCTAGAGCAGCCTCTCTCATTCTGGAATTTGGATCTACTGGTAAGGTTACTTAAAGCTGATGCAGCCCTTTTTGACCTAATTTGCTTTATTTGTTTTGGTTTTGGCCTATCCAAGTTCCCAGTGAATCTGAATGAATGTCTTGTGATGAAGAGTTAAAATTTGTCATCAATTCAATTGATCACAGGAAAAAGAAAAAAAAAAAAGTCAATTTTTAGGCCAAGGATCCAGCAGTTAAGGTTGAAAGTACCAAGTGTGAAAGAAATCCCCTGTCAAAAAGATGATATTTAAATGTAAATTTACTCAGTGATTTGATCAAAACAATGTTACTAAAGGATGTGTATATTTGAAACTCCAGCTTCAAATGTTACACAATTACATTCAAATGTTACACTGCAGTAGCTCCAAACAGCTTCGGAACACACACTTCTGCTATATCTCCCTTCTGCTGGAGAGAACAAGAGCAGGCAGACCAGTCCCTTCTGCCAAAATCCACTGGAAGGAAGACAGCTGAGGCAATAAAACATTCTTCCTTCCCCTTGCTGGTCATCTGTTCCCACAAAATGCCTTCAGGGCAGATTTTGCACAGGTCTGGCTTCTGTCCATTTCCAGAAGATGTGGCTAGATAGGAAAGGGTGGGGCAGAGGGATCATTATTGGCCATGGTAGTTGTGAAACACCTGCTATGCCACTTCTACCCTCAAGCCCAAGCACTTCACAGGCCAAGAATGAAAAGCCTGCAACAGCAGAGGGATTGGGTGAAAACATAAAGCAGGCAGGATGGTAGGGCCTCCACTAGCTTGCAGGACAGCCCAGTGAAGATCAGACCTTCCCCGACAAGTTTTGAGATCCCTGGTAGCTAAGATTCACTCCAAGCAGGCCCCTGGGACCTACTCAGTGACTCAGCAGATGTGCTGATGTCTGGGCAGGTGTGCTAATGGCACTGAAAGCCTTTCCAGTCCCTGGGAGGCACTCAGAGAAGACTCTTCTCTCCCATCCTGCTCCCATTCCCACGTGCTCACCTTTGCTGGAGGGAGTCTCTGTAATTATCAGAGGGAAAGAAGACCAGCACTCTCACCAAAGGGATGCTCGTGGGAGTGTCAGCAGTGACAAAAACAGATCACAGCATACTGCTGTAGGGCAACTCCCTAGGAAATAAAGTTTCTTATTCTAATACACATTTCTTTTTAAAAATCAAGTTGACATCTGTAACTCTTCATGGGAAGTCCTTACTTTCTGGGTATGTACCTCATTACTGGGGTGGATTATGGGGAAGCATTCTCTTTAGATGGTGAAGGAGCCCAGGGATTATCCCTGTGAGAAACCATCCTAAGCTGAGACCAGCATCTCATCTTACATGAAGTCTAGGTCTTTCAGTGTGCAGGAAAGTCTGTGAGAGAATACTATAAAAAAAGTGATTGTCTCTTCTGCTCTGTAATTATGTCCTCGCCCACACAGGGGCTTCTGACAACATTCTGCTGCTCAGTATATTGAAAAAAGAGCACTGGGAAAGGAAGAAGAGCAATCAAAACTGTATCATCTTCTCAGGCTCATTCTAGACCTTTTTTTTTTCTTTTCTTTGTTATTTCATGTTTACCAAAACTCACTGTTCTAACAAGGACATCTCTGCTGGCACAAGTCCTAGTGCAGATGCAGTCACATTAATAAAGCTTATTCTATTTGGGAATGTGCAAAAGAACTCTTGTGTCTATCAACTGCAAACCTTCACCAAAGCAGATGGGCTCCAATTCAAGCATATGTTTGCTAAAACAAAGGGAAGGGCTAAAGCAGAGTTTCCTTCAGTGTCAAAACTCACCTTCCTGTTAACGTGCAATATGTACAAAGTGAGGCAGACAAAGACCACTTATTTAAGCTCTTCAAAACAATGTTTTCTCTTTTCAGGTCTGTGACAGGTTGAAGTAGCTCTTCAGTGCTATTTATTTATTTGTTCATGTCCCATCTCATGCAGGACCACCCCTGACAAAACACTGGATATAGCGTTTCACAGTAATTTTAAGATTATCTAAAACCAAGCTGCCATTGAAATTAATAATCCCAGACTTTTCCTCTCCCTGCCTGCTGCCTCTCAGTCCTTGTCCTTTCCTAAGGTCAGCTCCAGCAATTGCACAGCTACGCATCTCACACATTCAACAGTAAAGCCTCTCAACTCAGTGACAGCTAAGTAGCTTTCAGATTAGCCAGGCCAGGGTGACACTAGGGCACAATCGGAGGTCCCTGTCAACAAACAGCCCTGAAGAGCAAGAATCCACATAGCAAGGAATTAGATGTTCCATCTTCAAGCACAACTGCTCAGAATAGATGTCCCTGCCACCACAGGCCCTGTGTTGATAAGGACACATGCCACTTTGGTCTAAGGTGGGCTGCACCACTTACTGCCACTAAAAAATCCTTTTTTCCTGAACTCATCCAAAGAATCTGTCTTTGATTAAAGTTGCCCTTGGCTCAGTGTGAAAGGCAGCGTCAGGAGTTTCACTTAGGCTGTTCCTCCCCGACACCTTCATCACTTCCTCCCTGTGACCACATCTGTATGTGGGCACAACTGCCAGGCAACAGGAGGCAGCAAAAGAGGGGATCCCAATGATCTTTTCTTTCTGATCATTGGCTGCTGGGCAGGCACCTTAGGAAAACAACATGGTCATTTCTCAACCATCATGATGCCCATGGTTAAGAAACAGAGCAAAAACACAGGGAGATCACTCCTTTTGCAGGATGCCACATGGTTTTATCTACTGAGAAGAGATGGGAATTCAGAGCAATCATCTTGCTATGGAGCTGCTTCCCTTTTATGGAGTGTAGCACTGCTCCAGCTCCCACACAGCACTGCTGTGCTCCATCCATCCAGTCACACACAAAATTGTCCCAAAGAGCTGTGATTTTAAAAGTACACAAGCCTTGAATGAAGCAGCTGACTGGCTGATGCTCCACTGGCTTTAGATGTGTGGTGGTGGGAAACTTCAATCATCAAGCAATTGGCAGCTCCAGCACAGAGTAAAGTCAGTTGCTATTTCAGGGAAAGGAAAGGCAACTGTTCCCTGTGGGGAATGACTGCACTAGCTCAGCACCAGGAATAGGCTGAGATTTTAAAAAATTTTTTCCCCCTACACTTCAGGAAAAGCGAACACACAATGTTCATTCGCAGGGATCATTTCCTGAACATGATGTGTGCTCGCTGTCCCGCAGGTCACTTTCCAGTGTGTCACATCCTTCTGCACAAGGGAGAGCAGGAAATGGCAAACTCCCAGTATGAGGCAAAGCATTCCCATCACAGCAATTGGTCCACAGGAGCTATAAATTGGTCTCCTCCAGAAACAGATCAAAATTTCTCTTTGGGGAGGTCGGCTGGAAACTAAAGGTAAGTTTGAACAAGTAGTTTTTTGGAGTCTCTCCAAGTACTGTATTAGAAAAATGTTTGCAGGTTTTGGACTAATGTATTCCTTTACTGTCAAGGAGATTTTTCTCTACAAGCAGGAGTTAGTTTTGTTTTCCTTTATGCTGGCATAAATCAGTGTATTCAAAAGATGTGAATAGCTGTATGGGTTGTGCTATATACTGAATGACTGTTCTACTAACTGCAGTGAGATGGCTGCTGTTATTACCTGAGACTGTTCTCAGCAATAAAATCTGCAGAACAAATTGTTAGGAGGCTACAGGAATTGATATCTTTAATGATCATCATATTGGACTGTAGTTAAGTTGTTGATGATATGGTCATTGTTCATTTCAATGCCGGTATCCATTTATCTTAGTGTTAGTCCTTGTGCTTTCAGCTTCATCTCTGACTATAGTGTAAGAAATAAGAGGACACTGCCTCCAGCTAAGAAAAGCACAATGTACTAAGTGTCTCAAATGGCCCAATGATACCAAGAGAGACCAGGGTCATTGTTCTGAAGGGCATAGGGGGAGGTCCTAAAGATTCTGTTGGATGGATTAGGACAAACAGAAAGGGAAAAAAATGAGGTTAGAATTATTTACTTACACGCTTCAGGATGGAAAGGCTCTTTATGGTAGGAGGTTTCCTCCTTCTGAAACACGGGGACTCTGCAGAATGAAAGCCCCAAGGATCCTAACTATATAGTGTGCCCATATGAGGGACCAGGTACCTCCAGTTCACATAGTACAAAAGACAGAAGAGAAAAGGTGCTTGCAGCAATTAATACTTTTGCTTAGTTGGTTCTGGGACAGGATCCTTCTGCTACAGAGGCTTCTTTTGACTATGAGGGCATTATGGACTGCAAACAGCTTCTTAGCAATATGGCTAGACCTTGCTGGGTGCAGAGGCAGTGCAGCCTTGTGAACAGTGCAGTGTTGTGGAGCACAAAAGCCCTGCTCCTACCAGACAACTGGTGATGCTGTATCGCTCCTGTTGCCTCCCTTGCCTCAGTTGCCCTATATGTAAGCAGGCTTAAGGATACTGGCTTCCTCTGTAAAGCTCTTTGCAGCCGTAGAGCAACCTGCAAATGCTTATTGGAATATTTCTTTCTACCCTTGTGACAAAGAACAGAGAGAGCAAACAGGGATCACCTAGCACTGAAACCCTGAAGATTCACCCTCTAGAAGGGAAGACACTCTCTGGCTCTCCTGCCACGGGAGGTTGCCACAGCCAGCAGTTTTCAAGACTTTTCTATTCACTGTATTTTCCCTGTTTCCCCATCCCCAAGGGCCTGCACACTGAAAGTGGCTCGCTTTTTTGATGTGCCCTTCATGACCATTTTAAACAAGGTCCATAGACATCCCTGCCACTGTCACTGGAGATCCACCACCTAAGCACCACAGAACAATGGTTCCCATCTTTGTCCAGACCCTGACGCCAGGTTACAATAGGAAAAAAATGCTGCAGGACCTTGAGTTGCTTAGGCATAAAGAAAGGAAGGATGTACACAATACCCATCTGAGGCATCAATGAGCTTCTCACCTCCTAGATGGAAAAGCCAGACCTTGACTCCCCTCAGCAGCTTCCCTCTGTCCTCCTTTAATGGGAAAGGACCCCTAAATTGCAACATGGGATGGGTGGGTTTCACCTCCTCGGACCCCTGGCTTTCTTGTGAAAGATGCCCCAGAGTATTGCAGATCCTCTGAATGCCATCATGGGGACACCTTAGTTCTGGCAGCATTACTACTTTGGGTTCTGAGCACTTAATCTCAAGGGAATTTCTGTCTCCAGGGTTGGAAGAGGTATTTTGTGTCTTCAAAGAGGTAATAACAGCACCTCTGACCCCATCCCTTAAATACTTACTCTTTTCAAGGAACAAGAAAAACATTTAGAAGTTCCTCTGTCTGAAAGTTACAGTGGAATATGGTAATTAAATGTACATGTGTGTACATGCATGTGTGTCTGTGTATGTGAGTGTGTACGTGTGTGCACAGCGAACCTTTCAAGATGCTGGGTGAAGCAAAAAAATTTTGGCTGGCTGCCATCCCTGAAATGGTGGTCCAGGCTGAGCATGTCTCATGGGTTTTTTTCATCATAAATCCCAACCCAGCCTTTTCTGTTTCTGGACAGAGGCCATGGAGAGAAACGGTGCTGCCTTTCCCCAAACACTAGACCCCACGCACCACTTCCACATAGTGCTACTGGATCAGAGACGGAGGCTGCGTGGTCAAATCGCTCACCTTCACAAGGCTGCTCGTAAACTCAACAAGCTCCGCAAAAGGTCCCTGATTGCCAACGTCAGTGGGAGCACCCTGACAGCTGCAGGAGCAGTCACAGCCATCGTGGGGCTGTCACTGAGCCCAGCAACGCTGGGAGCCTCTCTCCTGGCATCGGCTGTGGGTCTGGGCCTGGCCACTGCCGGGGGAGCTGTCAGCATCACCTCCGATCTCTCCTCAGTGCTCTGCAATTCCCGGGAGGTGAGGAAGGTGCAGGAAATCGCAATGACTTGTCGGAAACAGATGAGGGAAATCCTTGGCTGCCTGGAGTTCCTCCGCCGGGGGCAGGGTCCAGGGGACCCCACACTTCGCCAGTCGGAGAAGAGGGCTTCCATCTCACTGTACAACTCTGTCTGCTTCATGGTCTTCTGTGGCTCCCACAGCTTCCTTGTGCCAGAATACACAAAGGAGGTCACAAAAGTGAGCCAGGCCATGCTGAAGGCCAAAATCCAGAAGCTGGCTGCCAACCTCGAGACCTGCACCAGAGCAATGGATGAAGTCTGTGAACTTCTTGAGTCCAGAACAGATCTTTCCCCACACACAAGGAGGCTCACCTTGGATGCTAAAACCACTACTGAGACCCTAAGACCATCCAGCTGAAACAGTTTTTGCCCCAGAATTAAAACCAGGCTTGGAGACTTTACATTATAATTGCCACTATTAGCACTTCTACCTGTTGCTATTGTAATATTGATTGTGCTCATCCACGCAGGTGTGCACATCTCTCCTGTGCCTTATTTATATCTGAACACAAATTCCATCATAATAGGAAACCAAAGGTTACACACCCACACACCCTGCCACCTCACAGCAGCTACCTGATTCAGGCTGGAGGTTGTGATGGACATGTGGACTATCAGGTACACAGCAGAGATCCCAGAGCCTGCAGGCACGGGTAGTTGGCTGTTCCTCAGACCCATGTTTCCCCAGCCATCTCCCCAGCTCTGCTTCCCCAAGGCAGCAAAAAGAAGTCGGTCGGGAAACTGATAAAATCCCTGCAATTGTGGTGCTGACTGACCCTGGATTGTAAATAACTTATGAATCTACCAATGGTAAAAGGACTGGTGTACCCTCAAAAAGCCAACAGTTGCCAGTTTCCAGTAGGGTAAGGTCCTGTTACCAAGGTACATCTGGAAAGGCTGTTGAAGGAAGCAGTTCCAGATATGACAGACTGTATGGATGGCTCATCAACCTGGGGTGAAATAGCAGGGCCAGAAATTGTTATCCCTTCTGAAGAAAAGCCTCCAGGCTGAGAACTGTGATGTTTGTGTTCTATTTATTTATATAGGATTATTTTAAGGTTTTGATATTGTATTTAATGGTGTATATTTTTTTTTCTTTAAAAAGGAGGCTTCTGCTCCAAAGGAAAGCAGTTGTTCTTAGAGGCAAAGCAAGTCTGTGGCATGTAAGAGAAAGTCACCTGTTCTTTGGCTGTGAGGGAGGGCAAGTTCTTCTAGGAAAAGGAGAGTATGGCCCGAATACTGGTAGTTATAAAATATGAGACACGGTCAACCAGTGACAGATCTTAGGAATGAAAACAGGTAGAAGGACAGGTCAGTGACCCCGGGACCAGAGCCTGCCTCAGGGGACTGGTGGAAGAAAGCAGTTGTACCTCTTGCAGCAGAGAGGGAAGCGTAGGTTGGTGTTGCTGGTCTGAGCTGGAGCCCAGCTGTGATGGGAGCACATCTAAGAGGTGGAGGTGCCGCTCTCCATGCAGTCAAGCAGCCTGTGAGACCCACAGTGGTTTGTCTGTGAGGGTGGAGGCAGCACTCATGGAGGGCTACACGAACTCCTAGCAGTGCTTCCTGCAGTAAGCTTAATGTTAGCAATATATATACTGGTACTAATACTCAAGAGGGTTGCAGAGGAGTAGGATGATTCAGAAGCAGAGCACTTACAAAGCAGGAAGAAGGACTGAGACCCTGTTTCAAGGGACTGTTCTGATAAATATGTCCTTTGTGATTTTTGACCCTTCAGTGCCTCAGTTCTCTGTCTAAAAATGATGATAGTAGCACTTCCCTACATCACAAGGATGTTTCTGGGACAAATATTGCAAAGTGCTCAAGTACTGTGATGATGGGGATCATGTCAGTACCTTGAAGAGGTACAGGGAAGAGACACTGGAAACTAGCTTGAGACAGCCAGAAGGGTTAATGCTGGGATAATACCACCTCCACAAGTAGGCCCCAGTGGATAAGGGAAATTTCCTTGCAGATACATGAATCAAAATGATCAGAAAATCCACTCTGTAATTCTGTAACACTGAGCAAACTTGTAGGAAGGGCAACACTATGTCTCGCAAAGATTGAATCCTTGTCCTTTTTGTCTCTTCCTCTCATGACACCAACTTTTGTTTTCACACATAAGAAGAACAAAAGCTTTGGTCCTTCAGAGTACAACTCAGATGCCTGTAATGCCCGTGCTTGTTTGCCAGAAATGAACAAGTACACTGCTTGTTCAATTAAATGAATATGAAGTGTTTTTTTGTCAGTGTTTCTCTGTACACCTGCATATGATCACATTCTTCCCCCTGGTTTACCCTGCTCGATTTCATGCTCCAGGCACTGGAGCCAGGGAATCGATAGGAGCAGCTAGACATGTTCAGAAGGGGAGAATGAAAAGCAAGGTCATTAGCTCCATGCCACGCAGCTGGCATTTTTATATGAGTGTATGTGTTTACGTCTGTGTGAGTGCATACCCTGGTGTGTAAATTAGCATTGTGAATGCTGATCTCTGACATGCAAACGCTGAGGTGCATATGTTTGAGCATGTAAGTGTGTTTTTGGAGTTTGAACTGCACACTACAGGAAGGCAGATGTGATGCTAAATTTTTCTTAGTAATGTGGCATACCACCAGCCAACTCTACCAGATCAGTTATGAGTTCACCATACTTCTGAGATGGCTGGTTTTATTGTCACAGAGAAAATTATATAACTTTTATGATTCTCCTATACCTCCTCCTCAGTTTTCTAGTAATGCAGCTTTGTCCCCATATCCACACACAGGGGACAACATAGAAAAAACAACATCTCTGAATGGACTAGTCTGACTGGCAGAAGAATCTGAGTCTGATAGCTTAGAGCTTCATGAGGGCTGGTTTGCTCTGCTCAGCGCAGTCCTGCACTGCAATCACAGCCACTTTTTCAGCAGCTGGGACAAATCAGGAACTCTAGCTTCCATTCTCAGCCACACAGGCAAAAAAAAATCTTGCTTCTGCTCTGTTTTTCCCTAGATCAACCCTTCATTCACAGTCAGAATTTGGGTTACTGTGCAGTGCTGCTCTGCAAAAGCGGTTGAGCCCAAGGTACCATGCTCTCCTGGCCAGGTCTCAGGCACTTCCCTCTCTGAGTTTGTTTGCTAGGAATGCAAAGGGAGGCTCAGGCAGAGAGTGGGGTGGCAGGCTGGAAGATCTCTAATCCTACACAAGACAGAGGAGCTGTGTTACTTTGTTTGCTCCAGAACCCATCCAGTGCTCTTGGACACCTTCTAAGCCAGGTGGTCCTGTGAGTCTAAGTCTGCGCCCTCACACTTCAGCTACACTTAATCTAGCAGCTAGCAGACAGGGCAAGAGGTGGTCAGATCCTCCTCACCCAGCTCCTGGAATGCTTTCCTGTCTCCTCCCATGCAGTCAGCGCTGGATCTCATGTGATACCCTGGGGAGCCAGCTTTGGGAACTCTGTTGGCAGAAATCTTCCATATTTGGGGGTAAGATTCATTTCTTGATCCTTTTTCTCCCTGAAACAGCTCACTGCTGGGTCCGATAGGCACCTGAGCTGGTACCAAGAAAGCACATGAAGCAAGTGACCCTGGCTGGGACAGGGGTGCACCTGCTCCAGTACTTAGTTCCAATATCATGGCTCCCTTAGAGTCACAAGCAACATTTGGGAGAAGTGTCTTTGGTAAACAGGGTGGGTTTTTTTAGTAGTTATGTTATTTACCCTTCAAATGAGTAGATGCGTTGGCTGACCTCTTCCTTTGGTAGCTGGAGTGGCAGTAGGGGAAGGGTACATGTGTGATTTGATGATTAGCCAGGGCTGACCTCCTGATGCCCTTTTATTGAAACTGCTGCAGGGAGGAATGATTCAATGGTGAACTGGAAATGCAAATGTAATTTTAACACAATGTCCCAAAGTATGTTTTGAAAGCATAATAAAAGGTGTCTATGACAAAGGAGCATGAGAATAGTCAGGGAGTCAGGATATCCCAATAGCCTCCCTCTGAGCATCCCAGTGAGTAGACAGGACTCTTTACCATTAACTGTGACCTACTATACACACCGTCCATCTTGTCTTATGCATCTCTTGTGAAATAGTTGGCATTATACCGGCACTAAAATTCATCTTCTCCCACCCTGTCCCCCCTAAGGAAGACTGAGCTTGTAACCTGCAGTAGGGCTAGGAATGTGTTTGGTCAAAAGCCAAACCTAAAAGCCCTGGTGTGAAAATTTCAAAATCCAGTAAAATCTGCAGTGCCCTGTGCTGAAATGCACAGAAAGGGAGTCATCATCTAAACTGGAAAGTCACCAGGAGAGAATGGCTCCACCCTGCTCCCCACCAAAACAGCACCTACCATTTTATATGGACAATGAGTTCAACAAAGAATCACAAGCAGCGACTTCCTGTCACATCCCTGACTCTATTTCCTGAGGCATCCCAGTGACCCTTAAAGGGTTTATGTCTGAGTACTCGCCAGGCTTAACCTTCAGCAATAATAGTATATAGCAAGCTCATGGCTCAGACTGCTGTAATTTTTGAAACACATGGTCATAACTAGCACCTACATTGGGTGTTTCTTGTCGGGATTTTTTGTCTTGTTTTGATTTATTTTAAAATCATTGCTCCTGAGCGCAGCGGGATGCAGCAGTTTCTGCTGCGCAGTGAATTGTTTCAGGTTTCCTCTCCTTTCCCTGTCACGCAGAGAGTTTGTTCGGATTTCCTCTCACTTTCCTCATTGTTCTGGGAGCAGAGGAAACGGCACGCTTGGAATCCAGTGACAGATGCTCAGGTACGTCAGCATTTCCACAGCGAGCACACCCAGCCTAACCAGCCTAACCCAACCATCAAAAGAGGGAGTTCTGCTCAAAACCAGAGTCACGAGTTCCGTTTTGCAGTCGACTCTGCTGTCCTTTTGAAGACTGAGCTCTTTGATACTTTAGCATCCTTTCTCCTAAAACAAAACATGTTCACCTAACTGAAATGTTGCCCTGCTGTGCTCAGCATTGAGACTACAGATCAGAGAGGAGGCCACACCCAGACCAGATGGAAACCAATGAGCTCAGGAACTACCATCATGACATGATCTTTTGATGCTGCTCTCCCTCAAAGGGCACTAAACCCATCACCATTTTCACCTCTCACTGTGCACTTGCAGGCTCCCTGCCTGTATCACAACAGCAGCAATCAAGAGAGCTGGGGAAGTGTTTGCATCTATTCCCATCCCCTGTTCTCTCATTTCATGCTGTGAGTTGCCACAGTTCAGTGTATGTACTTCTGGCACTTTAAAGTTGCACATTGGCAATTACTATAAGCAGGAAAACAAAGTGGAAAAAGAGAGTTCTTGACTTTTCCTTCTTTCCATTCACTAGTACTTCAAAATGTTTCATACCAGCACTTCTGAAGAAGTTAATTGGCTTTTTATATGTATTATATATATAAGTTTATATATTTTTTTGTATTTTTGTGCCTGAATAGCTCACTTTGTCTTGTTCTTTCACAATTCTAGAGTTTATGAATACAGAACACCATCATGCACGCTGCCTAAACAATGCAAATGCTGAGCTGCAGGCTTAGCCGTTTGCGGTTAACACCAAGCAGGCAGGGTTTCACACAGCCAATTCAGTGTCTTCTTATCCCGGTACAGGTGGCTATAGCTCCATAACTCCCCCTTCCCTGGAGACCTCTCTGGAGAAGGACATTGAGGTGCTGGAGCATGTCCAAAGAAGGGCAACGAAGGTGGTGAAGGGTCTGGAAAACAAGTCTTATGATGAGTGGCTGATGGAACAGGGGTTTTTTAGCCTGGAGGAGGCTGAGGGGAGACCTTATAACTTTCTACAACTACCTGAAAGGAGGTTGTAGTGAGGTGGGGGTGGGTCTTTTTTCCCAAGTTACTAGTGACAGGACGAGAGGAAATGGCCCCAAGCTGCATCGGGGGAGGTTTACATTGGATATTAGGAAAAATTTATTTACTGAAAAGAGTGGTCAGGGATCGGAACAGGCTGCCCAAAGAGGTGGTGGAGTCACCATCCCTGGGGGTGTTCAAAAAACATGTAGATGTGGCACTTCAGGGCATGGTTTAGGAGATATTATGGTGTTGGGTTGGCGGTTGGACTTGATGATCCTAGAGGTCTTTTCCAACCTTAATGATTCTCTGATTCTATGAGTTCAGTGAAAATCCACCCAGTTTCTAATTTAGCGAAGGACAGCACTCACCACTTAAATCAACCCCCCTTACAGAAGCGTAAGCTCAGTTACGTTTAAAGAAAACAAGTCCTGAACACATGTAGAGGAAAGGCCTCCTCAAGCGTGCTGCTTAGTAGCCTTGTGCAGAGTTAGGATGTTTCCGCAGACAAGCTCGGCCGACGTCGGTTCCCTTACACCAGGAGAGGAGAAAAAGACAGCACGTGTGCCCCGAGCACCGCACCCACTCCGCAGAGACCCGCGCTCGGAAGAACTCCGGATGCAGAAGACAGCTTCTGACCGCAGGAACACGGGACCGCCGGGGCCGGCCTCCGCCGACGGGACGGGACGGGACGGGACGGGACGGGACGGGACGGGACGGGACGGGACGGGACCGCCCGCCTCCGGCTCCAGCCGGCGGCAGGAGCGGCAACAGCAGGCCCCGCCCCCCGGGCCCCGCCCCGCCCGCTCCGATTGGCTCTTTCATCGGAACTACAAATCCCATGATGCCTCCAAGGAAGACTGCAGCTCCCAGAGTGCTCTGCGCCGCGATAGGGGCAGGGACGGCCCAAAATGGCGGCAGGAGAGGAGGGAGGGCAGGCAGCGGAGCCGGCGGCAGTGGAGGAGCCGGAGGTGGCGGTGGAAGAGCCACGGAGCTTCAAGGACCTGGTAAGGCCGGGCTGGAGCCACTTCTGCCCCTGCTGCTCCTTCCCCCGTCCCGAGGAACACCCTCCTGCCCCCCCCCGCATATAAAGGGGAGGGGGGAGCCCCTCGCACAGCCCCCTGCGCCAGGCCGTGCCCCACGCTGCCCCGCCGCGCTCGCCCTGGGTTGCGGCCCTCGGCGGCTGCAGGCGGCCCCAGGCCCGGCGGAGGCGGCGGTGGGCGGCGGGGCAGACACGTGGGCCGCCGCCGCCGCGTCGATCCGCGGGCGGGGCGCTGTGTCCCGGCGGCAGGTCCGGGGGGTTCGGGCCTCTGCTCCGCTCAGGTTGGCGTTGCTCCGGCCTGTGCCCCTCAGCCGGCTGCCCGTGTGTTCGGCTGTGTTAATTTGCCCAGGCGTGTTCCTTTTTCCATGCTCGTGGGATACTCCTAGAGGGGAAGAGAGACAACTGGGGATGTGGGGAAAGATCCTTGTGTAAACTAGGGGAAAAACGACTTGTTTCTTACTGATGGCAGTCACCTCGATCGGTTCTGAACAGATCTATGAAGTTACTGGTGGATGTGGGGATCACTGTGGGTTGCTTGCCCTTTCGTGTAGTTGTGTTGAGGGCCTGATGGGGTTTGTCTCTGCTAGAGGCAAGCTTGGCTCTGTTGCAGCATGTATTTAACTTTGTGGTTTAATTTAAGTCTCCTTGGTGATGTCCATTTCCCTTCTCTCTTTTCACTAATGTTTAGGGAGTGACAGATGTCCTGTGTGAAGCTTGTGACCAGTTAGGATGGAAGACGCCAACAAAGATCCAAGTTGAGGCTATTCCAGTGGCTCTCCAAGGTGAGCGGTGTGCTTCTCTGGTCCCAGATCTGGGGATACCCCAGGAGCTCTATGTGAATGAATTTTACTGAGTGAAAAGTAAGTGGCAGGGGTGAGAGTGTTCTCACTTCATCATTGAAGATCTCTGTCTAGAAGTAGTCTCTCTGTTTATTCTTGTGGCCTTCCCAGGTGGATCTTAAAATATTAATTTATCCTGTAACACTGCCTGCAACTGCAAGCTTTCAAATCTGTACAAACATGGGTTCTGGAGTGTTCACTACTGTTGCATAGTTCTGACAGTCCACATTAAGTAGAATGACTGTCAATCATTTGAGCCGCTACTCAGCATCAACCACTTTCTTTCTGAAATACTCAAGGATACACAGGAAACTTCTGATAGATTTAGGACTTTGCCTTTTGTGGTAGAGACATACAGTGTGTGTCTGAAGTTGACTGATTACATGACTTGTATAATCTGCTTTGCTGTGAGCAGGCAATTCTTTGAAATTAAATTTCTGGAGTGAGTAATAGTCAAACTACAGTGACTTTTTCTAAACATCCTGGAACTAAAGGAAAATAAATTACTGAATTCATCAAACCTTTCTGCCCCTAGAATATTTGGTTGGGTTTTCGTAAAAAAAAAAAAAAAAAAAAACCAACACACCAAAAAGAAACCCAAACAAAATTCCAACCCACTGTGAAAGAGGAACAGAACAATGTGGTGACAGAATGGGAATAAACCTTCAGTGTCTATCTACTCTGTCCTGTCATGTAACTGTTGTCAGTCTCTCTTACTCCACATATAAGATTCTCTTGGAAAAAAAACCAAAAGTAAGATTGCATTCCTGAGAAGTTATCTCCACTTTAAGGCCTATTGGCAGCATTTTCTTCTCAACTGTAGGAGTTTAGAAGGTCAGAATGGATTCTACTACTGACTAATTCTACCCTGTTGTCTACACTGTTTGGGGTCAAAAGACTTGTGGTCCTAATGCTTCCTGCTGCAGACCGGTTTAGATTACTCTCTTAATCGATGGTACAAAATTGGTTGTGGCTTGTGAAATGTGAATTTGGTATTGCTGTGGTCTTGTAGTTCGTATGACCTAAGCCTCAATCACTGGACTTTATTTCCCTGTAAGCTGGTAAACGGACAACAGTTGGTCTAGAATACACCTGGATAGAAGCAATAGGCTGTAAACTGACAGATATGAGAAATAATAAAGTAAAGCTTTTTTTGAACCTGAAGTTTGTATGAAAACCTGTACTTTGGCAGAATTTTAACTAGAGAATGTCAAGGATTGAGATTGTAATTATTGTACAAATGAAGTAACACACTTAAAAATGCTGCAGAGATGTTCTGAAAGTCTTTGTTTTGGCCCTTTGTTCTTTTTTACCCTTTGTGTGTCTCCTTTTTTTCTATCCTCCTTGTGCTTTAAGGGCTTCTTTCTCTGGTCTAGATTGGTAACAGGTTTTTCCCTCCTTGCTACTCCTTGTAGGTAGAGATATCATTGGACTTGCAGAAACTGGCTCTGGAAAAACTGGAGCTTTTGCTTTGCCAATTCTTCAAGCACTGCTGGATACGCCTCAGCGATTATTTGCTCTTGTCCTCACACCAACAAGGGAGCTGGCCTTCCAAATCTCAGAGCAGTTTGAAGCTCTTGGATCCTCCATCGGTGTCCACACTAGTAAGTGGCTTTGTGATACTGGAGCAGTTTTCCTGGAGACTGGTTTGTCAGCTCTGGATTGCAAGGGATAAAGTAGAGAGTATTTGTATGGAGGACTGAACAAAAGGTGAGAAAAGCTTGTGACACTGGAAGACATAGATCTGGTATCAGGTTTGGGAAAGAAAGACTGTATGGTCTTTTCTCATGGAGTAGGCTGCAGCTCTTCTGCATTTTATGTCCAAACAGTAAAAGATAGAAGTAGGAGAGAATCTTCTTATTAGTAAGTTTGTGTCCAGTGAAATTGCATAGAGCTCCGCTCTATAGTGTGATGTAGTTTAATCTTTCCTTCAGACTGTCTCTGTTGGTTCTTCAGATATTCTCTACAAACATAAAAGCGTTGTGGGTATTTTTAGAATTCCTGGATTTGTGCAGCTGAGTTAAGCTGAAATGAGTAGATTCTCCCTGTAGCGCTTCAGCTGTGAAAATAAAATACTCGTAGCCAGCAAGGACTTAATGGTATGCCTTAAGAGGCCTGGGAGGGTCAGGTGTGCTAAAATAAAGTGAATTCTCATAAAGATAAGTAGCCCTTCATTTGTACAGAATTGTTGTGGGTGGCAGGGAGTAGGAGGAAACACTATGGTGCCAGGGGCTGACTGGTGCTACGCTGAGAGACTCACTATATTGTGTTTGTCCTGCAGCGGTTATAGTGGGTGGAATTGATACGATGTCTCAATCTCTGGCCTTAGCCAAGAAACCTCATGTTATAATTGGTAAGTTAATGCACTGGGGTATGGGGTATGAATATTATCAAACTGCATGTGTCCAAAGAGAGAGTGCCAAAAAGTTTTGTGCATGTGAAGAAGTGAAAGTACATCCTTCATTTGTTTTCGTCCTGAGGTCTGACTACTGGCTTGTTAGTGTTTCTGAAGTATATACCAGTAGCCTTGCTGCTACAAGCTCATTCCAAAGCATTCCTGCTAGAATGCCTTTGGCTTGGTTTTTCATTCTCCTCAAGTATTCAAAATGCTGGTCTTGTTCTTCTCAGTACAGCTCATCTACAGTCTGTTCTGTTTTGCCTTTTTTTTTTTTTTTTTTTTAAGGGGGAGGGGGTGAAGGTGGGCATTCTTCAGAGAGTCTGGCTCTGTTAGTCTTATTTCAAAACTCTTTGAAGATGTCCTGTGAAAGAATCCTTCCCACAAAGCAACCTGCCTTTACTTCTCTTGGAGAAAATTCCATTTCTGTAATGGATGATTCTCTTGCATCTTTGGATCTTTTCCTTTGCTTTCATTCTAAATTTGCTCTTGTGATTTTGTTGATAGCAACCCCTGGCCGTCTAGTTGATCATCTGGAGAACACAAAGGGCTTCAACTTACGAGCTCTGAAATTCCTAGTGATGGATGAGGCTGACCGGATCCTTAACATGGATTTTGAAACAGAGGTAGGAATCTGCTAAAAGAAGAGGTTAGCACACTAGATAAGTACCTTTAAAATCACTTCATACAGTCACACAGTAAAAACTGAGCTGTTCTGTAGAAATTAATAGCAAATTGTAACTAAGATCTAATAATTGCACAGAAGTCTGTGGTGGGAGTAGAACTGTGCTGAGTTCTGCAGAGCACTAGCAAGACAGTAGGAAGCATTTTGCCTCCAAAATTGACTGGTTTCTCTGGAGTGCCTGACACTGACACAGTTCCTGTAGAACACAATCACATGCACGTTCCTGCAGGAATATTGCCTGATATTTGCTCTGCTGTTTCATTTCTAGAGTTCACACTGGCTAATTGTCAACAAGCTATCAGCCTCCACTCTCCCTTTAGAAGAAGGGAAATTTGTTCCTACTGTGAGTCTAGGTTGCACACACGCATTACTCTTCATTTGGATGATCATTATATTTGGAGGAGGCTTATGTCTTGATTGCTTTTGTATTCAGCATTTCCATTTCCTTTCTGTTTTTACAGGTGGATAAGATATTAAAAGTGATTCCTCGAGACCGGAAGACATTTCTGTTTTCTGCTACCATGACCAAGAAGGTGAGAGCAGAGTACTCTGCTTTAGTTATCCTCCTGTGAGGCTATACTGTTGGCTAGACTATGATACAGGTTTCTGACAAGATCTTTGTCCATGTAGTAGTAACTTACATTGATGTTCCCAGGTTCAAAAACTCCAGCGTGCTGCTCTGAAGAATCCTGTTAAATGTGCTGTTTCTTCCAAATATCAGACAGTTGAAAAACTACAGCAGTACTATATTTTCATCCCCTCCAAATTCAAGGTAATGCCACTTCTGTTTCTTCCCTCTTCTGGTTGTGTCTAGTCATGCTGTTCCCACATCTGCCCAATATCTCGTCATCTTCTCTGGCTTATACTTACTCTTTAATGTGGCATATGTGATTATCTTGGTTTTTTACCCTCCCCCTGTCTCTGCATGTTTCTTTACAGGACAGCTACCTGGTTTATATCTTGAATGAACTAGCTGGAAACTCTTTCATGATATTCTGTAGTACGTGTAACAATACTCAGAGGACCGCTCTACTGCTGCGCAACCTGGGGTTCACTGCCATTCCTCTCCATGGACAGATGAGTCAGGTATGGGCACACCCCACAGAATGGAGTAGACAAGAGACCTGTCACTTGGGAAGTGGGCTGCACCATACTGAGTCACAACTACCTTGCAGAAGCAGTGTTTCACAGATACTGGACTGGACTGATCCCTAGAAATTTAACTAATGTAAATGCTGCCACTGATTCTGTAATAGTTAAAAAATAGACTAGAGAAGTGAGATTTTTGAGTATTTTTCCCCCAATTCTTCTGTACCAGTATTTCAACAAGAGCATATTAACCAGAATAAGCATTATTCTCTCACTCCCTTTTTGACCTCCTCTCTTCCAGAATAAGCGGTTGGGCTCTCTGAACAAGTTCAAGGCAAAGGCACGTTCTATTCTGCTGGCTACTGATGTTGCAAGCAGAGGTCTGGACATTCCACATGTAGATGTGGTGATAAACTTTGATATTCCGACGCACTCTAAGGTAAGCTAGTCTGTGTGCCAGCTGAGAGCTCTCCAGGAGGCATAGTCAAGCTAGACAAAGGAACAAAGACACCTCCTCTCTGTTCTGCTGACTGGAAGACTAGTTCATGCTTCTGTAGATTAAAAGATGTAGTTCAGCCTCTGCAACTGAGTTGGTATCTCAGTTTGGTTGGGTGCCCTCGTCCGGATTGTAGAACTGATCCCATAAGTGAAGAGGGGAAGTGAGGGGAGTTCCATGCCTCTGTATTTCTGCTCAGAGTTTGTGTTTTGCCATATTACATTAAAGTGCTTCTAGACTTTGAAAATAGTTTTAACACACGACTAGTTTCAGGTAGTCATCTCTGTTCCTGTCATCCAGGTCTGCCCTCACATTTTAAACTATTTAAAAAAAGATAAGTAAAAATTCTCCCATTATGTTCAATGAGGATTTGACCAAGAAAGGTATCTTTAATATGTTTCACCTTCATATCACAAAAGTAGAGCAAACTGGAAAAAAGTGAGTTGCTAACTTTCTACCTTATAGAAAGTATAGTATTATCTTACAGGTGTGACTTTGTTTCCCAACCTAGTTTCAAAAAGCATACTATTAACATGCATTTCAGGAATTGCTATTCTTCCTTACAGTGATCAAAGATACTACACATTGCAAACAGAAGAAAGTACAGTGATTCTTTTGAAGACACTGCTTTTGACGTTGTAAAAGGACAAAAGTTTAAAAAAATACTGGTGGAGGCAGCAGCTTGAATGACATCATTACAGTTTCTGTGCCCCTCCCTCTCATCTCACCATGTCACAGAACACGTCCTTTCTCATGATGTTTCCTTTCTCCACATACCCTTCATGGAGAAGGCAGTATTTTAATTTCCATAATGCAGTACGTAACCTGGAAAACAGCCTAGAACCGTATAAGCAGAAGACACTCAATAGATCAGATGCTTCTTTCGTTCTCCCCTTCCCTGTGCTTGCCAAATTTAAATCTACTTGCCAGAAAGTTTGTCTGGAAGACACTGTGTAGAGCACAAGATCCCAAGACTGAAAATGCAGGCATTGGCCCGCTTCAAATATTAGCTTTTCAAGGCAGTGATAGTTGATTAGCAGTGATGTATCACAACTTTTGTCCTGCAGCATTAAATAATTGGAGGTGGTCTTTTCCTTTAGAAAGAGAAGAATTGAAATGTTAAAACCAAAGATATGCTTCCACAAGCCAGCATCTTCTCAAACCCTAATGCTATGCATAGGTCCAAGTATTTAATCCTGGATGTATTTTCTCCCAATTTTCTTGTTCTTTCCTAAAGAACAATTATATGGGCTGATTTCCCATAACTTCTGTTCTGTGTTTGGCACACACATCTCATTGCATATCAAAAAAAATTCCTTTCAGGATTACATTCATCGTGTTGGGAGAACAGCTCGAGCTGGGAGATCTGGCAAATCTATCACCTTTGTCACACAGTAAGTGTTAATGTGGCAGACTTATTTTTCCCAGCTGTAGTTCAGAACAGAAAACATCTGACCTTATTCTGGGTGAGAAGAAAATACTACTTGTCATTCTGAGGTGCCAGTTGGATTTATTTAGTTAAATGGGAGAGAATTCAAAGCATGGGGTGGGGAGGGAGAAAGGTCCAGGATAAATTCTAGAAGCAGGCATGTAATGAGCAGAACTAACTGTTTATAACTTGCTTGTATAATATACATACATTTTTATATAATGTAGGTTAAGTAAGTGTGGTTTTTGATATATACTGAAATATTTGTCTAAAAAAAAAAGTCTTTGCTAAATACTTCTGAACAGAGATGAGCTGAATAAGTCAGTGAAGCCATCCCAAATGATGGCATCATTTGCATCCATTTAAGAGTTGCTTGTGAGACCATCAGCACAAGCTAACAATATCTGTGTGCTGGAGGTAAGGGGTGATGTCTGTGGGTGGTGATAGCTGAAGCAGTTGCAGGAGGGCTGATTCAGGCTGGTGTCTTGTCTTTCCTCAGGTACGATGTAGAGTTGTTCCAGCGCATTGAACACCTGATTGGCAAGAAGCTGCCAGCATTCCCCATGCAAGAGGAGGAAGTTATGATGCTGACAGAGCGTGTAGCTGAGGCCCAGAGATTTGCTCGGATGGTGGGTGCTGGCTTTTTGTCCCTCTAGTCTTTGTAGTCTGAATTTCTTCAGGTGCCAGACCTCTTGGTCAATCTCTTGATTGTATTGCAGGAGCTGCGGGAGCAGGGAGAAAAGAAGCGATCTCGGAATGGTGATGATGATGACACAGAAGAGGCTATTGGTGTCAGGAATAAGGTGGCAGGTGGGAAAAAGAAGAAAAGGAAAGCCTTCTAGTTCAGTATTTGGACAGACTTTTATTTTTATCTTTATGGCTACGTGAACTCAGCAAAAACAGTCTACCAAGCCATCTCCAGTGGATTTTTTTTTTCAGAACTACTTATTGTGAAATTGGGCAGTCCACCTGGAAACAACTTCCTCTCTTCTGCTTCACCAGCTACAGTCTGAGCTTGGCCCATTGTGGTACCATGGGACCAGTCTTCCTTTCAGAGCCAGCAGACCATCAGCTCTGGACCTGAAAGCAGCTGTGGTCTGGCCCTGGTCATTCACAAAGAGGTGCATCTTGGGTGTAGCTTTCCCACTGCAGCAGCCTGTCTCAACTCGGACTCACTGAGTGCATCTGGGGTCAGATAGGTCTGTTAGAGAGAGGAAAAAGTTAAAAGAAAAAACTGAGTTTCTACAGCACAACTGTGATGCCCTTGCCTTAGGAGAAGGACATGTGACATGGAGAACTCCAAATATATTTGCTTAATTTTAAAGCTATTTGGTTTTCCTTGTCTTATCACTGACCTGTTCTGCTCATCTTGAATATTGGCTCTGCCAGAAGGTTTTCTTCTTAGGTCAGTCTTAGCGATTCATGTGTGACACCAATACCTTAGATGTGTCAGCTGAAGAGAGGCCTAGCACAGAGATAGCCTAATCCTGCTGAAACAGGTTATTCAGTGCCTGGCATTCGATCCAGAATCTGTAATGATTGGCAAGATCAAGGAGAGGTCTGGAGTTTGGGATGGGTTTTTTTGGTGGCTGATTCTTGTAGTACTTACAAACCAACACAAGAGGGTGGTATTTATGTAGGAAAGCGGCTCACGAGCTGAGTGGTGAAGAGAAACAGGCACCGTAGAGGCTCTTTCTGTGTTTCCCTATTTATTTCTCTGTCTTGGGCAGAGTTCAGTGCTGTATAAGTAGCCTCTTGCAAGAATGGGATAAACATACTTCTCTTCATATCAAAGCAGAAGGTTAGTGGTGGTTCCCATTGGCAATAAAAACGTTCACAATGGACATTTCTGCTGGTGGCAGAGAAGGGCGAGAAGCTCCCTCGTGATTATTCAACATGAAAAATAAATGTCTGTTAGAACCACTCATAAGCTGGATTTTATGCTACATGAAAAAAGGTCTAAAAGATTCTTTAGATCTAAATGGAAAGCAGAAACTACTGCTTTAGTCAAAACGAGCACAATGCTTACCTCAAAGTTTCAACATTAATATACACGTGTGCTAGTCAGAATGCTTTTATACTTTTCTTTGGGGCAGCACATTTTGCAAAATTACAAAAAACACACTATGTTTAAAACAAAGGGGACATGTTTTTTCTTTTTATTTAAAACAGCTCTGTTGTCTTCATAAAGAACAAGCATACTCTGGTGTGAGAAGAGTGCCGATGTTCTTACTTTGTCTTTTCTTTGTAGCAATTTACTCAAGTCTCCCACATACCTTCCAAGTTTGATAGCTCTAAAGCAGTCTAGGATCAGTGGCAGACAAGTAAAGGTACAGATCTTGGGTATGTTGACTGCTAAGAGCATTCTTAGAAAGCAGGAAGACTGTGTGTGCCTTCTGTGGGCCCTAGTGCAGGGAGACAGGCAGAAGTCCAGTAATGAGAATGTTAATTTTGCAGGGCCCTTTGGTAGGGATCTCCACAGGTGAGAAGGAACAGACCTAGAATGCACCAGAGAGGAATAAAATGAGTGAGCAATGGGTGGAGATGCAAGTGGTCCTTCCCCATGGAGCAAGGGAACTCTTCCTGACTGGTTTTCTGTATTGCTGGATGTTTAACGCAATTTCTTATCTTTCACAAGCAGGACAGGGTTGATCCCGCTATCAGCAAATGAAGATTAAATCCCTCTGAAGCTCCTGAGTCTCTGGAAAACCTCTTAAGTGTTATTCCTAGCTATGTAACAGGTGACATGCAGAGTCTGTCTTGAACCAATCTTGTAAAGTGATGTGAAGAGCAATGTTACTGCTGGAGGAGGTAGGGCAGGGTCATTCCTTTCAGTAGTAGTATGAGGCTTTCTTTAATACATTGGTGGAGTCTCTAGCATCTCTGTTCTTTCCTGTGTGGAAGGCTGCAACAGAAGAGGGATCTGTCTTGCGCTTTGATGGGATCAAAGATTCTCTATCCCTACTCTGCAGTTGCAAGAATAACAGAAGTAGAGCTGCTCCTTGTAAAAAGGTGCAGAGCCTCCTAGAGAGGAGTGACTCCTAGACAACGGGCCACCTCCTTTGATTTTGAATGACAAGCCATAGAAACATTTTGCACTAGAAAAGCAAAGGTTTCACCACACCCACATTCTTACTGGTGCCTCACCTGCCACAGGTATGCACATTCAGTTTCAACTAAAAATATCTCAACAGGTTGGAGGGGCAGGAAATAGTTTCTTACTGTGACTACACCATGAGGGCTAGGTCAGAGGGTGTATAACTAAAGTGGAATAGGGAGTGTCTAAAGATGTATTTGGTCAAAACAGAATTTGCAGCCAGGCTAAAGCAAAATATGTAACTGATCTAATGAAACATGAGGGGAAAAGAATGGAGAGAGACCTGTCTGGATAAAAGACAGTTCAGAAAATACCAACACTGGCATGTGTGTGGCTGCATACTTCTGTACAACTGATGCCAGCGTGTTTGTTCAGTCAGGAGGATTCCTGAGGGGCCAGTTCTGAAGCACACCTCTCCGAGTCTGCACAGCAGGGAGCTGAAGTGGAGGATTAACCTTAGTGACATAAGGCAGGCTTGGGCTAACACAACCTGTTCTTTTTTTGTGGTTAAAACTCAAGTGAAGTTTCAACAAATGCAGTGTTCTCAGAAGATGTTCAGTGGAGATGTTGGCAGTTTGAAACAATTCTGCACTTCCCAAGACCCAAATGAGAAGGTTTATATGCTTGTAGAACATATTTTAAATTTTTGTTTTCTAATGCTGCATTGGTGTCTACCTTGGACAGTAAAGAATGGGGATATAGTGTCTTTCATTTAAATGTTCGAGATCTAGCAGAAATGGGACAATCTTTTGGAGGGCCGCAGTAAAATTAAACACTGACGTCAGTGATAAAAACAGGGTGAAAGGAGTAGGAAAACAAAATTTGCGTTTCAGTTTTATCATTATACCACATCAAGATAAGAGAAGGTAGCTGCAACAGTAGCAGTCCCTGCAACCACACAGGGATCTAGAGCAGAAGCTGCACTGGACTGACATCTCTGAAATGGATTTGGCTGTGTCTCTTCCCCAGTGCCACGCACCTTCTGTCCAGGAGCTGCAAGGGAAGATGTGGGCAGGAAATCTTATCTGGGAACCAGGTTGCAGAACCCAGGGCTTTTGTCTGGTGGCAGCCTGAGCGTAAGTCTGCTTAAAATAATCATGAGGAACACAGCCTGTTCAAGGACCAGGTAGTCCCCTTCCCTCCCTGCCCCAAAACAATAAAGATGACTAAGAGGGAGGGCTAAGTATGATGACTTTCTAGCAACACCGTTAACTTGTGCTGAGAAGAAGCTCAGTTTAGGAAGGAACTTTCTGAGTAAGAAGTGATTGGGAATCTGGAGGGACTTAGTTTAAAAAGAAGAACTGAAATTAGTAAACATTCCCAGTTTAGCCAAGCACTGAAGAAGGAAAATATCCCACATACTTAAAAGCCCTTGAAGTACTTAAGGAGGAGTGGAATTGATTGCATGACCTGTAAAAGACACAGGCACGTACCAAGTATTTTGATGTTGCATAAATGTGAAGTTGTGGTTTGCCTACAATGGCATGTGAGGAGCTTCTGTAAACATTCAAGTGAGCAATTAATTCTTGTAAATGTTGCAGAGCAAATGCTGTAAAAATCCAGCTTTTGCCAGAAGTAGTCCATGTAGTCATTCTGAATCCGTACTGCTCTTGCTTATGTGCTTACCAGTAGATTTTTTGTTTGGGGGTGGGAGGGGAAGGCTATCACTGTGTAAACCTGGAGAATCAGAATATGAGTTTCCGACAGAATCCCAAGATTTTGGGTTAACTCCAGATCTTTATTTAAAAAAAAAAAAAAAAGTAGTTAAAAGACACTTTCTTAGTCTTCAGATTGTTTGGGTTGGTTCCCCCCCCCCACCCAGTCAGACTATAAAAGCTCCTGAATAACAATCTTTAAAAGGGACACCTAAGGATGTGCTGTATCTCTTCCTGAGGACCCTTCAGATATGGGAACTTATGATGATGATAATAGCAGTTTCTCTCTGCTTCCAAAGCCCCCCTGGGACACAGATGCATGCCTTTCTGAACATGATAATCAAGTATATGTCATGTTTCATGGTAGGTTGTGTGTTGGACTGTGCCAAGGTGATTCCTAGTTGTGCAACAGGAGACAGTGGCGCTGTGCAGTCTTCAGCTGTTGACATTGTAGGTCCTCAGGGACAAGTGGATGCCCTTGGAGCTTGTTCAGCACTTTTTCAGGGCAGCATCTAGAAGCCTGAAGCTATGTTTACCAGAGGTTAATGCAGGGTAATTTTGTGTGCCCAAAGAGAAGAGTATTTTTATATTTGCCTTCTGTGCTGGAGGATCCCCATCATTGCAGAGGTGTACATGCTACTCTGTTGCTTCTCCATAATTAAAGTTTTGGGATAGGACTCTGTCAAAAGTTTCTGCCTTCCTTTGGGCCTGGTGCTTGCCCAGGGTTCCTGAGGAAAGGGAAATGCAATGTGGGCTTTCTATGCAAAAGAGGGGAAATGTTTTGTTTTCCATTCAAGCCCTAGTAAAGGTAGAAAAAGAATCCTGTTGGAACACCTCTCACAGAGACTATTTCTTCTGTCCATCAGTTCCTCCTCCCTATTTTTGGCACGTGTTTTAAGCCCCCTTTAATCCTCCTCAAGATTTTCACCCACAAACATCTCTGTGTAAAAAAGGCAAATAGCAAAACTTGCTCTGCAAGTCATCTGTGTCAGGTGGAGGGAGGGTTGCATGATAAGATTGAATTTGGTTACGCTGACTTTCCAGAAGAAAATTATTATTTTGTGTGGTTTTTCTTGTACATCTGCTCCATCCCATGATCAGGGCTAAAAAATGAAATTTCTTGGCTTTGATGTAGGAAAAAGTCTCTTGCATAGTGAGAGTTGGAGTCACAAAAGTACCTTCTTTCCTGCAGTAGCAATGTAAGGAACAGGATTTATGGAGCAAGCCTGGCAAAGAATGTGTGGAGGCTCATTCAATTTTATTTAAAGCAGGAGAAATTAAGGTACCCCAGTCAAGCCTGTAATTGGAGATACTTGGTCTTCTACTGCCTTTATTGTAGTGCAGTTGAAAGGAATTTATAACAGAAGATACTCAGCCTGATCTGACCTTGCCAGCTTCTGTGCTTGATATATCATCAGCAGGGAAGTAATACTTCTCCCTCAATACATATTCAGAATGATAAATTTGCCACTAGTGAGTAATTTCCTATTACTGCTGCTCATGAGCATGCTTACAGGTGTGTTAAACCTTTATCTTGGTGCATGCCAGAGGCTCCCTTTGGTTGTTAAGGACTGGTGTCTTCTCCAAACACCATCAACAGTATGAAGCAGACAGCCTAATAGACTCCATTGACAGACCCTAGGCAGAATCAGCTTTCTGTTCTTGCAATTGCAGGTCTCAGGATGCCTCTTAGAGATTCTGCAGAGCTATGGACTATTTTTCCTTGGATACGCTGAAGACATGTATGTATATCTTAGTTTAGGTTCTCTACATGTTGGTGAGAATCGCTTCAGTATTAGCCAGGAATCTCAGAGTCACCCTTCCAATTTTCAAGCAAGTTTAGATAAAAATGCAAAATTTAAAAAAAAAGTATGCGAAGTATTGTCCATGTTCTCCAAAATGGATAACATAATGATGAATGTTTATAAAATATCTGTGGAAGAAATGTCAGAAACAGATTTGGTAGTCTGTTCTCTCCAAGACAAAATTTAGAGATAGCCTCACTTCTGCCTGTGTTCAGCTGTCTGACTGCAGCCAGGCTTGTTCATCTCAGTTGAGTTTTTTAAAGAGCCCTTCCTTGCAAAGCATGCTAGTGTTTTGTGATACTTTGGTTCTTCCAAGGCTCCCACTCAGATATGACTTTTTACTCCAAATGCATTGCCTTTATATAGTTCAGAGGATGACTTTTGAAGATCCATCCTCTGAATGCCAGGCTACATCCCCTCTTTGAAAATGCCAGTCTTGCTTTCACAGGTCTGATGCTGCCACCTGGTCTGGCTGTGATTAGCGAGGAATCTCCCTCTCCTTGAGGCCTGTGTTAAGCTGATGGAAGCAGAATTGCTGTAATTCCTGTCACTGGTCTTCTTGGTCTTGTCTTTGCATGGACTGTTTGCAAGTATGAGACTGCTGTGTTCCTTTGAAAACCCTATAGCAGACAGCTGTGGCTCTCTTGAATTCAGTAGAAGCAGCATATGTAGAGGAAGATGTGGCTAGTGCAGGGCCCTGGTAGCCTTCTGTTGTTGATAAGCCTGTTGCGCAATGTGAAGGCAGCTTGCTGGAGGGCATAGTATCAATGAAATCTTTGGTGAGTGTCTTCATCTCTGTATCTTATATACATAGCAAATAAGGCTTTCTTTTTTCTTTGCTCATCCAACACAAGGCCTATTTGTTCCAGGGCAGCCTCCTGGTGGAAGTTTTCAGCTTTGCTGGCTGTGTCAACCCTTTACTACTTTGATTACCTGAGATCTACAGGACCATGTATTACCAATTTACAAGGGTAGCACAGAAAATGCACTGGAGAAGATGCTTTTCTGTCTCAGAGAGCTTGTGGGTTGACATCCAAAAATACACTGAAGTCTGCGGAAAGGACTGTGCAATAGTTGTTGAGATGTAAAGATACAGGGATGAAGGGGAGGACTGATGCAGGGAAATCCCTCTTTGAAGCTGGATGGTCAGTTACATAGAGCTGTTATCTCTCTTGGTGGGGAAAGACCTTTGACAAGCAGACATCTGAAGCCAACCATGGCTGGGTGACCTTGCCTTGAAGTGGCTTCCATGATCTGGACACTCATCTCCTTGGCCCTTACAGTGGCAGGAAAAATATGTAGTCTTCTGCCAGCTTTGCTAAAGTAAGGTAAATCTCTGCACCAGAAGCAATGCTGAGCCTTAAAATGAATACTGGACAGAAGGAAACAGCTTGTGCACTGCCCCAGGTCTTGCTTCAGCTGGAAGACTTTTCTCTGTGGCTGAAGTGGGCTAAGCGCTGTGGCAGAAGCCAGGACTACCTGACATACAAAGCTTTACTGGTACACCAGAGCAGGTTAGCCTTCCTGCTCAGCACATCAGCAAAATCTCACTGCCCAGATAGGCAGAGTTTGCATCTTCTGCTCTTCTGTATTGTCTGCAGGATTTTGTCATTGCCACTCCCATCACCTGATCAGATAAAGCTGACCAGGGGAATCTGCTGACCTTTGGAAGCATTTAGTAATGGAGATCCTGGGGTGGTGGCACCCACAGGGGCATGCAGCCAGGGAGCCACCTCTGCTGTGGTGGAGGGAAAGGGAATCTCCCCATGTGGCCTGGGGTAGGGGAGTCCCTTTGCCCACGGGTGCCTGGGTGCAGCCTCCCTCCCTACCTTCAGGCCTCTCCACAAGGACTGACTTATTCCTTTGGAAGCATCAGCCAATGCTTCCCTTCACTTAATTAACTGGCAACTATGTGCTTTGCTCCTGCAGCTGGCACAGGCGTGGTGAGCTCTGCTGAGATCCTACCCAAGCAGGGTTTCCTCATGCTCAGCATACCCCATAATGTGTTGCCTTACTGAACTTCCATTATTTGGTGCCTTTTTGGGACCTCCCATCTCCTCCCTCCCGTTTAGCCATTCTTAAATGACTGACTCCACGCCTTCACCAAGGGAGTCTCATGTATGCATCCCCCCTTTCTAAGCACCTCCTGCACTCTGTCCTGCTTGCTTCTTCCCAGCCTTGCCCCACCAAGTAGGGTCAAGGCCAGGTCCCTATACTGCTCCAGGGCTGGTTCTGTGCTTTGCTGCTTGTGCTGCACTGCAATATGGTCCTGCAGGCTCTTCTCCTGGCTGATGGGCAGGTGCCTACCCAAGCTGTTTGCTTCCAGCTCTGCCTGCCTTGTGTTTTTCAAGAAACTGCCTCAGCTTGATGGTGTTTTAGGAGACACCTCTGTGCTTTGAAGCCTCTTGCCAGAGGAAGTTACTACAGCCCCTGTGAAGGTGGAGGTCCCCCCATTGCACGCCTGCAGGGACTGACTGGGATCTGTGTTCACAGAAGTTCTAGAATATACAAAGCAATGATAGATAAATGATAGAAAGCAATGGAGATCTTGCTGGGCTCTCTGGGCAAGTCTCTCATTGCTTAATAATAGAGGACTGCTTGTTAGGAAGAGATGGTTAGTTTATATTCAACTTCTTTCAACTCATTAATTGTATTATTCTTAAACCCTTTTGATGAGGAAAAAGAAGGATGGTTAGATTTAGGGCAAACCTACCAAAATTTTGTGCTGGCCTGGAAGGTTAGGATACATCCTAACCAGTAACAGACTCAACAGTGTCATTTTTCTGCTTCATGATTATAAATGAGTAGTTAGGAAAGTCAGAGTTCGGTTGGCCAGCAGAGGTTTTAACCATGTGAATGTCTAGATAAACCAGTCTGGAGTTTGGGGATTATCAACTGTTGCGTAAAAGGAGACATTTTTTTAATTGGAACAGGACTGCAACAGATGCTGTGTTTGCTGAAGAAACCAGACTGTCATGTAATACATCCAGAATGTGTGTTTTGTTTGGCAGAATCATGCATGCAGATTGCCACTTTCCTTTGCCTCTAGTAAAATCACACTGCTGATTAGACAGGTGAATCATTCTAGGTTGGATTTAGTTCTTATTTGGGTTGTCAAGTAAAGACCTGAAGTTGGTTTAGTTCAGTTCCGGTTCAACACAGCTTCAGATCTATTGTGTGAGTTCAGTTCTGGGTGAGGAAAAGCTAACCCTAAGTAATATAAGATCTCGTGGTAACTTCACTCTTATGTATATCATAGCCCTGTAACTTGATAAAGCCCCTGGAGTCAGTAGTGATATTGCTCAAATCCATAGTATTATGTGGGATTCCTTCATTCATATACAGCGTAGGCTTTTTTTTTTCCTCCAAGAATATACTTTAGCTTATCCCACACATGATGGGATGTGCTATGTGCCAAGCAGAAGGTCAGAGAGAAATTTTTTAATGATTCCCTTTGCCTTTTAAAATGTAAGCACAAAGGCAATGCGTTTTCAGCGTGATTAAATGAACATCGCTGCAGGTTCTGGAGATGGAGTACTTCGTGCTTGCTGAAATGTAGCTGCACTGTCCAGTGTCCAACAGCTGTTAGGTTTTACCCTGGGGTGAGGTCCTGCCCGCAGCCAGGGATTCCTGGAAAAAGCATTTTACAGCCTTTTCAGGAGAGCTGCTTGTGTGCCAGTTGGTATTTTGTTACTGCAAACAAACGTCTGTTATGGCAGTTTGTTAATAATGAAAAAGGAAGGGATTATCAGGCAACACAACAACCCTTGAAGAGAAGAATCTGCTGTGGGGAGACTGAAGTTTCTCTTTGCCATATCATCTGCACACCAAGAGCCATCCCTCATCTCTGACGCTTTCCTGGACTGATCATACCATTAGCTGAAGCTGTGTTTGCATTTCTGAAGAGGTTAATTGGCAATTAAACCTTCACTAAACCCTTCCCTGGGGTATGGCTGTCATTAGGGGGTGTCACTTTTGTTTACCAAGCAAAACACCCAGGGTTGCTGGGTCTGAAGAGCAGCAGGGAGCCCAGGGTCTCCCACGGGAGAGCTTACCTTGCTTGTCCTTCCCACCCAGGGGCCAGACAAGTGGGAGGAAAGGAGCACAGCAGGGCCAGAAAGGGGCTTATTAAGTTGAGGTTACTGGCCCAAGTTGAAGCACATGCTCTCTTTCTCTCCATACTGCAAGCCAGAAGCTTTGTAAACCTCCTTCCTTCCAGCTAAGCCCTCCCCATTTGGCTACTAATAATGGCTGTGTACTGATGTTCTTACCCCTAGCTTAGGGGAGCGACTGGGTTGTCAAGAAGGTTGAAAGAAAAATAATCAAGGCTGGAGACTTAGCGATCAGATGTATTTTCTGTCTAGTTCAGTCCTCGCCTCCTCTCAGCCCCAGGCAGAGTATCCAGGGTTGGAAGTTCGTGGAGTATAGAAGTTTTTACTTCACATTCAACAGTGTAATGCTCTTCTCTAACCCAGAATTTCTGCTTGTTTAGATCTGTGCAAACATGGCAAATTTACAATATCTTTAGTGACCATCAAGTGAGATGGCAGATGTCCCCACAGGCTTATCTGAAATCAGGAGAGGAGTTAAATGAAGGTGTGAGGTGAGACAGAGAAACTATCCCAGCAGCAGATCAAGAGACACTTTGAGTCCTGCCAGCTGGTCTGAATTATCAGTGGAAATTTCTGTTTGAACTTTCAATGGAATGATGGATTTTTGGTTAAAGGGGTGAGGAAAAGTGTGCGTGTTCATCTGTATTTTTGTGAGTGTGTTTAAGACTGTGTAGTTGAAGAGTTATTTTTAATTTGCATTTATCAGAAGACTTAAAACAGTAAGAGTAGGAATTTTAGGCACAGACTGCATTTTTCCAGTCAACTGTCCCTTTGAGATTTCTACTCCTTATTGTGATAGAATTAAAAAGAGAATAATGAAATAGATTACATTAGGGCCTCAGCTTCAGTTCTCAAGTACTTAATCTCTCTGGCTGGGATTCAAATCTATGGCCTCAAGTGCTCTATCTTTACAAAGTGCAGCCACTGAACTAGACAGCATTTTAAAAGGGCAGATCTTTCAGATCTGGCTTCACAAAGCGAAACCTCCTGCAGTGAATTTTCTATGGAAAACCATTTCCAGTGGTGCTCCTGGCCCACCCCCTGGCCTGCCTGGCTACCACTTTCACCAAAAGCACTCCTGCACCTTGCAAGCCCTGCGTTTTTATCTAGTTTTAATAGGTATTGCAACAACAGAGGCAAAAGCGCGGCAGGCAGTGCAAGGCTGGGTGCGGCTGGGCTGCTATGAGTGCGTGCTTGCACACAGGTATGCGTGTCTGTGTGTGGTTATGTGCCCACCAAGATTAGGTAGAAACTGCTAAGAGAGGCATCATTTTACAGAAACAAGCTGCTGGAGCAGGAATGCTAGCAGGCCTCTTAAACACACCCATTTAAATTTCTGCCTTAGTTAAGCAGATAGAATAGAGCAGTGTTTCCCCTCATTTTCCCTAAATGCAACTACTTGAATGTGCGTCATTATGTCATAGATTTTTATGCTGCTTAACTACCAGATGCAGAAGGCATGCACCAAATGAACATTGCTGTGTCCCTTAGGGAGCTTAATGTCACCAGTTATACTAGGAAGTTGGGGATCTCATAAAGCATCATTTGTGATTAGCAGGCAGGACAGGAAGAAACTTGAAAGACCTTCATGTTGATGCAACAACTGATCATTCCTGGCAAATATTGCACTGGGAGAATCATTCCACTGGGGTAAGGCCTCCAGCTCCAAGATGTGACACAGGAATTTGTGGCACCCAGAGATGGAGAACTGCCTGCCCTGGGGACCTGCTCTAAACTGCAAAAAAAATATTCAGGAGCAATAGGCTGTGAATTCAATTACTTGACCTCACCTTACAATTATTCCTTATATTTTTCTCTCCTGATGCCCATTTCCTTCAAGACAAATCACAGCATTGATTAATGATTAGCTTTGGTTGGATAACACACACCGACCAAAACTGCTGGTTGATCCCAGGCTGTGATTCTGCAGTCAATAGCAGGTTTGTGCACAGCCATATCGCTCAACAGGATGTGTCTGATTAAGATTAAACATGTAAATACAATCTTACTTTTGATAATTTAGCCAGGACAAACAATATTAAGCTTATGCCATGTTTTATGCCAGCTGTGTGGGGACACAGATCTGTACCAGCATGAAGCTTGTGATAAAAAATAAAACAAAATCTATCAACACTTTTTTTTCTGGCTAAGTCTAAAAGGGAGGAGCAATTTATGTTGGATTTCAGCTTTGCTTTGTGTCATTGTGGCGGTGTTTGATCCAGGAGCAGTAAAGCAGAATTTTCTGTATCATTGAGCAGGGAGTTTTTGTATGCAACCTGATTCCCAGAAATGCTTCTTGCACGGAAGCAGTCCTCTCCAAAGCCTCTTACCCAAGGCACTGCTGGCAGGAGAAATCAGCCTTAGACTCCAGGGCAGGACAGCTGTCTCAGAACATCTATTACTCACAGCCACCCATGCAAGAGAGGGCCCAATCCTCTCTCAGTGAGAATCTCAGCCAGTCATCTCAACCAGGCAGTGTGGAGTGGAAAAGGAGGGAAATGGGAACAACACTCCAGACAGAGTGGGCAAGGAATACCAAAGGGAACACCGTTAGGGGCCAGGCAAGGGTACCAAAATGAGGTCTGGCACAGAAGGAAAGTAAAGGCTGACTCCTCCTGGAGTGCTTTGCTGAGAGTCTCTGTCAGGCTTCACCAGCTAAAGGTGCAGTCAGATATCGCCTCTCTCCT
This sequence comes from Phalacrocorax carbo, assembly GCF_963921805.1. Taxonomy (NCBI): domain Eukaryota; kingdom Metazoa; phylum Chordata; class Aves; order Suliformes; family Phalacrocoracidae; genus Phalacrocorax; species Phalacrocorax carbo. The sequence goes on from NC_087513.1 coordinate 54,234,563, forward strand.
AAATAATTTCCCCAGCCTTGGGATCAGCCTTTCTGGGGGAAGGCAAGCACCTCCTGGATCTTCCTTGGCATGTCTTCCTTTCTGGGGGTATCAGGCAACACCCCTAGCAGCTGGTATGTTTTCAGATTCTTCATTTCCTGCCAGTTATGCACTTCTCCCCAGATGTCTGTCTACATACAATACCCACTCATCCATACCAATGCAACTTGCTGCTTTGGGAATACATCAGCACAAAAGCAGGTAAGGTTAATGCCATAAAGGAGAACTGGAGCTTTCTTAGCTGCTCTGGTAAGTGGATGGCCACAGGATACCTCCAGGAAACCACATCAAGAGGAATAGATCAGTTGTCGCAAGTTAAATGTTTATCAGCATACTGTTGAAAGTCCTAAAGGAAGTGATAAATCTAATTTTTTTTGTTTTAACTTGCTCACAGCCATTGAAAGCACCAGTTCTGTTGTATGAAAATGTTCTTCCTAACTGAACTGATCACAGCCACAGGTATTCTTAGCTGATCTCCACTTATTTCTGCCTGTTCTTGCTCCAGCTTCCACACTTGTGGAATATGAGAGACAGTGTGACACCTGCCCCTGTGGGATAGGAGCAAGTCTAAGGCATGTACCCAGCACAGCTTCAGCGCGTGCTCCAGAAGCCACCCTCTACCCCTGGATTTTCAGGTACTAGGCTGGCCATACCTGGGATTGTATACAGAAGTGATCCTGTTTGCAGCACAGCAGAGTATTATGTTCCTGGTAGAGGACCAGGCAGTCCGCTTCCATTACATTTCTAGAAGCAGGGTCGTCTTCAACAATTAGGGTTGCTCTGGCAGCTAATTAACAGGTTTGAAAGTTTCTGTTTATAGAACATACTCAGTAGCAATGATTTCAATATTTTAACAAGCCGCCTTGCCATTTTCTTGCCCAAGTCTCTCCCCCTCCCAGTAAATGAAAGTCTTGTACTGGGAATCTGGGCATTTAGGAGCCAGGAAGAGAAAAGGGTTGGCCAAAACCTACTCATTTAAAGAAGGGAGCTTCATTGAGAGAAGGCAGCAATCAACACTCAAAGCATAGCAAAGCACATCACTGTTACATACTAGAAAGATTTATTTTGTTTCTGAGACTGAAAATGGCAGGGAGTACAGCATGCAGTTCAGAAGAGCTGATGGCTGCAGAGACAAGTAACAGCTCTGAAGGACACCAGTATGAGTTTATTTTGCAATTTTTTTGGTGTCACGCTTTTCATTTCCAAAGGAAAAGGATTAAAGTCTTAGGTTTTTTTGTAATCTTTGGGTACATGCTTTCAGACCCAGAACACAAGGGATTCAGGGACAAGATCCCCAGGAGAAAGTACAGTGTTACACAGAGGTGCCATGTGTCCCTTTCCAGAAATTACACTCCCTGCCCTTGTCTTCTCTCCTGTCTAACATAGAGGTGCTTTGAGCTGGCTGCCTGGACTGAAGACACGTCACCTCTGTGTCAAGCTGTTTCCAAGGGTGTCATAATATTTATATCTGAACTGATTTAAAGGCAAAGGAAATGGACAGGGCAAGACAGGGTGGAGGCCGCTGTAATGGTCACTCAGTATGACTGTGATAAATGCTGGCAAGGGGGATTATTTCAGGGAGTGAGGCTGTTCTTGTGTCATCAATGTACTGCACAGGTAGCTAAGCCAAAGGAATGACACAAGCATATTCACAACGCAGCCAATATCAGTGACCAAAAATAAACATGTTATTTAGACACATTCCAGAGCACCAAGCACGTCTCTCCCCAGGCATCTACTTGCTTTATTCCTTGGCTTAATAGAAGATACTAACTCAGTCTCTGAACCTCCCAGACATGCTCTCTCCCCCAGACCTGGCTGAGCTGGGAGGGGCTGCAGCACTCTTCTTTTTGCTGGCAGCTCAGTCCTGTTCCGCTGGCTTCAGTGTTGTAGGGCTGGCTCAGGGCGTCGTGGGCAGAACTGGGCATTGGCACCCCACAGGATGGAGCAGGGCCAGGCAATGCCAGCAGCAAGAAGGGGAAAGGAGCAGAGCTGACACAGAGGAAGAACCCAGACTTCTTCCACTGCCTCCTCCTGCTGCCCAAGGGGGAGGTGTGGGTGCCTGCTGCCCAAAAGGGTCAGTCCCCGCTGCCATCCCTGCCTCTCCTTGTCAGCTGTAGGCACTGCTCCTTCCTACTCACCAGCAGGCAGCTGGCTTGTCTAGGGCTGCAGCATGGCCAAAGCAAGCTGGTTTGCTACCAACAGCCTCCCACCCAGAGAAACTTCCAACATTATTAGTATTTTGCTACTGGATTGTGTTGAAATGATTTTGGAGACTTGCTATGCATTTCAGCTGATGAGTGTAAAGATCTGTGTCTGAATTAATTTTCTGGTCTCCTTTCACCTCTGTTGGAGAGAAACAGATACTTCCCAGGTGAGATTTGGTTTGTTGTGAAGCAGATCCTGAAACTCCCCTGGAAGTGTCTCTTTCTCTCCACCAACTATACTGGGAATTTGGATAACTGCCTCCGATGAAGAAGTCTGCTCTGTAGACACCTAGGAGTCAATTTAATTATCCACACACTGGTACCTAGGACTATTTAAGATCCTCTGGGTTATTCAGTGTGAGCTGATGCTCTAGAAGAGTAGTTTCCCATGGCTTTTGTATCCTATATGCTATCCCTGTGCTGGTGACTGAGTTGCAGGTGACTGAGCTGCAGCACCTTCAATGAACTCTCTGTCTATGCTGATGCACCAGGATGAAGTCCATATGGTGGACATCTACATCTAGGTATACATATAAGCTGGGCGTCTCAGCTCTGAAATAGCCAGTGGAGATTCAGCACTCAACCCATTTGCTCTTACAAAGGTGATTTGCGATGCCTAAGGGTATCCAAAACATCCGCACAGGACTGCCAGATCTGATACAGGAGGTATGGGAGACCCGTGTGCTCCTGGAGTGGTCCCTGGAAGCTGAGCAGGATACCCTGTGGCACGGATGTGCAAGCAACTAAGGTGAGGCCCCAGGCAATCCAGCCAAGCACACCTGGGAGCATTTCAGTGTAAACAGAAATAGACACCAGCAACTGATCAGCTGGGTGAGTCCTTCTGACCTTTTGGCTGTCTGGGAGCTGAGACACTCAGCTCACATTTAGGTAATAACCAACAGACATCTAAATTTAGGTGCCTCTATCTGAAGTTGCCTCCCATCCCTAAAGCAACGTGACAGTCATCTCACCTTTCTGGTGTGATTGTTGTGCCATTTGTACTTGCCATGTAGACCAGCGATGCTTCTCCACCCTCCCTGGCACAGCATGAGAGCCATAGGCACCATTTCTCAAGCTACTTACCATGAGTCAGCAGCACTTGGGCTCCTAAGTCGCTTAGGAAGTTTTTGTTAAACATAGCCCCATTTATCAGCCTTTTGAAAGTACAGGTGTGTTTGATGACTGGCTCTCATGGGGTTTTGTGTGTCTGTGTAAATGTAGAGAAGTAGCTGGCAGTCCATAATGTGCTCTGACGAGATGCAAATAGGCTGGCAGCGACCAATGACCTTTGGAAGCTTCTTGGGATGTCTTCCTAGGCAGGTTGGGTCCTACTGAACGGGTGCTAAACTCCTCTCCATCACTCTTTCTTTCCTTCTCTCATTTTTCACAACTGACTCCTCCTTGGCTGGCTCACTAAGCCAGGAACTGTCACAGGGCTCAACACAGCCCACCCCACAGTGACCGCACTGAACATTGCCTTTCACTTGGTGAGCTAATCATTTCTGCAGGCCCTCGTGTACTTCTAGGGGGTGTGCAAGAGAGGACTCTCTTGTTTATGTTTTGTGGCAATCTCCACATGTGACATTGAAGAGGGATCAGCACCCAGAAATAAGCCAGGTGCCCTAAGACAAAGAAAGAAACATGCAGCTGAGGCAACCACAGGCAGTCTGACCACAGCACAGGCATGTACAGCTGCTCTGCTGGTTTTGGGAAGGAGCACAACCTCCACGGGCTGGGAGGGATTTCCAAGTTTAGAGGCTGTGTGTAGGGACCAAGTGCTTGGTGTGGATAGGCCCTGATGTCAGTTCCTTAAACAGAATAATAAAATACTCCCAGTGGGTAATACCTGAAGTAAGAGATGAAGTTACGAACACATTGAAGATTCTGGGGCTTTGGATGGGATTGCACTGATAGGTGAGCCAGGTCCAAGGCATAATGTAGAGCAAGAGAGAATTCGTCATTGCCTTCATTCATTAACCATACAGGCCAGTAATTTGGACAAAGTGACTCAGTGTTCACAAGCAGACAGAACTGTGCCTTCAGAGATCAGGGCTGGGCTGAGTGAGACACCAGGAAAGGCAAACTGCCATTTTCAGGACAAAAGCCCGTGGCTCACACTGGCATAGGGGGAAGGGATGAGCAGAGCAGACATGTCCCTGTGCACAGGTGCAGCGCCCAGCAAGAGCCGCGAGGAAATGGTCTCTGGAGCCAGGCTTGCAGCCACTCTCCCTCCAGGTGCTGTGGGACCATTTTCATCCCACTAACTCCTCATCTTCCACCTTGCAAGCAGTTATCTGGCAAGAAAACATGCAAAGAGACAAAAGGTTTGGAGCAGGGAGGGGATGCACTGCTATTCATAGCCATGGTCTCCACCCACGGGTGCCAGGAGTCAGACAGGGGAACCCCTTATCAGGTGCTTGGCTGAGCAGCATTCAATTCTGTTGCAGGGGCCCCACCTCCACTCTGAAGCAGGGGTGAGTGCCCCACTGACGTCAGGAGGCCTTTCTTCATTTCCTGGCACGGGGATCGTATTTTCCTAGCTGTGTCCTGTCGGAGAGGAGAGGCTGTGGAACTGGAATAGGCGTGCTCAGCCACACCTCCTCAGGCCTCCAGCTGTTAAAGCTCCCGAGTAAGGTGAGCGTGGGGCTGCTGCTTGGCTGGGGTTAACAGGAGCAGAGGTGACTGTGTTACTGGTGCACTGGGAAGTTGCCTTTTCTAACTGGAGCCTCCCTGTTGCCTTCTCCGGACAGGACCCAGAAAGGTAATTCAAGGCAATGTTCTACAGGATCCAGGGCGGACCTGCCTTCAGCGGCTGGGGTGGATGGTGTACAGGACTGTGGCTCTGGGGGGTGGGAGAGCCGGGGTGTGGGGTGCTACGGTCAACAGATGGGATTGCCAGCTGGAGCTGGGGGAGTTACGGCAGACTTTCCTGGGAAATGATTTGAAATTTGTGTCTGAATTGGAGTACTTTACACATAAGTGTTAAGGAGAGAGGAGGCTCAGGCTGGAGGGAGAAGACTCAGCACTACAGCAAGAACCATGATGTGGTTGTGAGCTGTGATGTGGACCCAGCAGTAGTGAAGTGACTGTACCACAGGCTCCCTTGCACAGACTGCAGAGCCCCTTGGAAATCCCAGATGCTTGTGTAGGTGTCAGATGAGCAGACCTGGCTTCTGGGGGGCAACACTCACCCAGGAGGCAGGACAGAGACTCTTCATGCCTCACAGGACATTTACCCTGAAAAAAAAGAAAAGGGAGTAAAAATCAGCACAAGTGGCCCAGTTCTCCAAGGCAGTGAGGTTCTTTCCACCCTATTTGTTCCAAGGGCTGTGGCAGCCAACTGTGTGGCAAGTACCACTTGCAGTAAGAACCAGTCAGGACCCAAAGCTATGGGTGTGCTCTGTGCTGCCCTGGGGTCTCACGCTGGCCCTCTGGGCTCTCCACCTCCTCCCGACACTGGCCACCAGTCTGTATCTGCCAGAGCTGTGAACAGTAAATTTCTGTAGTTAAAATTATAGCATTTCGTCTCCAGATTTTCAGAAAGGTTTATTATTTATTACTCACAAATGTCCAGATAACTCTCAGCTATTTGTGCAAGAGGTCATAAATCCCCAAAATATTGTGAATTATGATTTGTAAAAACTCCCATGTGTGTTATTCACCAGTCCCATTCTCTTCATAAGAGTCCAGAGTTCCTGGATATTAGCATAACTTCATTTTATTGTAACCAGCTTTTTGAAAAGCTACACATCTCCATTTACAACATGAAGTTATAAACTGGGAAAACACTCCACCATTTATAAGCAGGTCACATTGAGGCATATGTGGGGTTGAGAGTGAGTCAGTGGTATTTTCTCCCTTCACTCATACTTTGATTAGATCAACTGCCATTTATTGAAGACTTAATCTCCCCTCCCTAGAATCTATTAGAAGGGTTTTAGACTCAGCCTTGTAACTGCAGCATGTTGTTCTGGAGGGGGAATGAAAGCAAATGGCAAGCACTAAACACTAAATTTTGCAAGGGGAACTTTTTTCTTTGTATCTCAGAAAAGAAAGCCCTTGGTGTTCCAGTGTGGGTCACCATTAAGGCCAGAATCCCCCATGTTTCAAGCCAATATTGCATCTAAACTCCTGTTTTGGTAGATTTTAGAGACCTGAGCCTAACTGAGCAATTTGGTACCTAGAAAGCAATACCTAGCCCCTGGGGTCTAAACTCACTCAGTGCCGGCATATTGGGCCACAAAGTGCCCAACATCCTCGTACAGTGGTTTCTGCACATGCTTCAGGCTCCCAAGGAATTAGGCAACTTAATTCCCTTCAGCAATGGGTAGAGCTCACCTAAACAGCCCTTTTATCCCCTGGCGAGACAGGCTTAAACCAGGCTTACTCAGACAACACTGAACTCCTCATGACAAGACAGCAGGAATTCACTGGGTGCATTAGAGACCTTGGCCATTCTTGACTTGTAGACTCCTCAAGCAGTAACTTGGTGGTTACCCCTTGTGCAATGAACAGCATTAGCTTTGACATGTCAGGCCTCCAGCCAGCACAAGGCAATATCTTGGGGAGGGGACCAAGGTCTTTGAGACAGTTCTTACTGCTGCACTCCATGAAGGACTATGAGTCTGGGGCTCATGGTTGGTGGCCTATATTTGCTATTTAACTTGGAGTGAGAAGAACTAGGCTGGAGGCATGCAGTTAGTTACCTGCAGGGTAGAAGGTCATTAAAGTTCCCCTTCATTCATACCCATAAACCAAAACAAAGAGTTTTTCAGAGAAAGTAGTAGACGGAAAAGGAACAGAGTAATGAATTTCCTGTTCTGCATTACTCACCTCTGAACTTCACTGGCACAAGGAACTGATGTTGTCTGAACTCGTCAAAAGAGCGTAAGCTGTACTATGACTAACAGCTGCTCCTGTATCACAGAAGTGACAAGACAGCTCAGTCTCTGTGCTGCAGGGCACCAAGCTAACACCTGCGAAAGTGCCTCACCACCTCCCTGCTCCCCACACTCCTATGACATTGCACAACCCCAGGCATGGTGCAGAAGACGTGCAAGGTGAATCGCCTTCTGCTAAGGGGCTTGGCTTGCCCTTGACAGAGAGCCAATGGCACAGAAGGGTATGGTTCTGCTCCCACAGCCCCATGCCCTTAGCACTGTGGTGTCCTTGCCCATTGAGGTGGGGATGGATGCCTGTCCTGCCTCTCTCTCTCCTCTGCTGGCAGCACCCAGGTAGTTGCTATAACAGCCTGTGTCTTTTGTTCTACAGCTTTGGGGAAACATTTCACGGGAAAGGTGTTCAAGAAAGCAAGAGGATGGTGACACCACCTCCCCAAGGCTGCAGCAGCATTGATGATGACTATTACCTGCTCTGTGACATGGATATGGCCTGGGGGATTGTCCTGGAGTCACTGGCTGCAGCTGGTGTCCTCGTCACCATTTTCCTCATCTGCTCACTCTTCTTTCTCATCTGTAAAGTCCAAGACAACAGCAAGCGGCATATGATCTCCATCTATTTCTTCTTTCTCTTAGGCACACTTGGCATTTTTGGTCTCACTTTTGCCTTCATCATTAAACTCAATGACAGGACTCGCCCCACTCGCTTCTTCCTTTTTGGAGTCATCTTTGCTCTCTGCTTCTCATGCCTCCTCACCCATGCCTGCAACCTCAACAGACTAGTGAGAGGAAGAAAGCCCTTCTCCTGGCTGGTGTTGCTGCTTCTCATTGTTTCTTTTGCCCTGGTACAAGTTGTGATCAGTATTGAGTACTTGGTCACCATGCTAGTAAACCAGGAAATGACATTTCTGCATATGTCTGCGGAGGAGACCAACAAAGACTTCGTCATGCTTTTGATCTACGTGCTCTTCTTGATGGCTCTGACATTTTTGGTTTCCATGTTCACATTCTGTGGGTCATACAAAAGCTGGAAGAGGCATGGAGCGCACATCTTTGTCGCTGTCCTGTTCTCCATTGCCATTTGGATAGTGTGGATAACTATGCTCACAAAAGGCAACACAGTTTTAGACAAACGTAGCTGGGATGATCCTGTCGTGGCCATTGCTCTGGTGTCCAATGGATGGATCTTCCTGATAATGTATATCGTCCCTGAAATTTGTTTCCTCACTGCCCCTCTGAAGCTGGGGGACTACCCTCCAGAAAATGACTTCTGCCAACCCAAGTTCATAAAGCAGACAACTGGAGTGGTCAACCGTGCCTACACCCAAGATGAAATTGTGCAAGGTATGATGAAGTGAAGGACTCCACTGTCCCTCAGCCCTAAGCACACATGCACCACTCATGAGCTAAGAAGGGTAGGAGAGCTACAAAAAAAGATATGAAGATGATGGATAATTTAGAGGTAGGAAAAAGTTTCATACTGATGAAACTTCAGAAATGCAAGTGAAAGTGGATATCCGGTTAAGAGGGAAAAAGAGTAAGGACCAATGCAAAAGCCAAAGATGTGTAGGAGGAGTGACTGAATAGGAGAGTTAGTCGGTGCTAGGTCTGAGACATAACTCCTTATGATTCTGTTGTCTGGAAAGTAAGTGTAAAAATTCAGGATTTTTTTGTTTGTCTCTTAGCAATGATCCAGCTCTTCAGACCTCTTCAGTTTATACCTTGGAGATTATTTATTCTAGTTCTGATCTGGTTCCCATTATCTATTTAAAAATTAACTCATTATCCAAAAAGGAGGCAAGGAGGTCTTACTTTTCTGCATAAGTCTTATGCCTTTTTGGACAAAGCAAAATGTTTTGTCAATTGAGGCTTCCCAAATCTATGGGTAGGACATGTGACTGCAGTCCCCACGGATCTGCTACTGAGATCACATTTGTCCCCTGGAGTCAGACCTCCAGGTTTGCAAAAGAATAGCTGGGAAAGGCTGTGCTTTCCCAGGGAATACTGCAGACAGGGTCTTGTGTACGCAAGTGGGAGGGATTTGGCCAGTGATGATGACAGCAATTGTGAGGCAACAGGAGGTGTCTAAACTCCAAGGCCACCTATGTCCTGTTATTTACAATGCCATTAATTCCTGCTTTCATAAGGAAATATTTAATAAGTCTCCCACCTATGGATTTTAACCCATTCCTGCCTGCATATTGCATAGTTTGATCAGTCTAAAAGCAACTGCTAACATAGCCACAGGCCCTTTGAGTCTCTTGACATGGTATTTCCAAGCTACCGTATAATGCTAACTAACTCACTAACTTCCCCCCGCTCTTGTCTTGTGACTCAGGAGACACAGGAGACCTCAACTACTCCCCATACTCTTCTCACTTTCAGATGAAGGTAAGTTCACACCCCTTTCACCCATTTCACCACATGTAGGCTGTTGTTCAGGCACTGAAGGGAAGGGAAGGAGAAGGGGCAAAGACAGATAGACCTAGAGCAGGCTCTGTGGAGGCAGGCAGATGCTCCACATGGAGCCAGGCAATACCCTAACATGTGTTCAAGGTTTCTGTGGCTAGGGGGAGGGAGCTGTGACATGTCCAGGGACATGAGGAGGCAAGAGGGCCCCAAGGCAAAGTCTAAGGTTGTGGTTTTCAATACTTCTGAATTTGACATCCCATAAGAATTCCCCTCTTTGAGCACAGTTCCTGCAGTAGATTGTGCTCTTTCCTCAGGAGATCTTGTTCCTTTCCCCAGCCTGTGCCCTGCATGTATTCCCATCAGCAGTTACTGGAAGTTGCAGTGCAGATCCTGAGTGGGCAGTCTATGTGTCACCATGTGTATTCATCAGTCTCTTTTCAGACCACAGCCTATCCAGGTCTAGTAGCTCACATCATGTCCCTACATGTCCTCTGGTGACATGTCTCCATTACTGGTTTGTTCTGCCAGTATCATCTTCCACAGCCCCATTGATCACACTCGCAGGAAACCTTCATCTCTGTTCTTCTCTCTCCTTTCTTTTTTTTTTTTTTTTTTTTTTTTTTAAGCCCTATTCTATTACACCTCTCCAGTTTTGAAAAGTAAAGACTTTCTTCCTTTTCAGACCATCGAACTGCAAAACGATTTCTCCATCCCTCGGCCCAAGGCGCGGACAAGCCCATACCATGACTACACTGGTGGGAAAGGCCCTATGTAGAAAGCTCCGCAGGGAGCAATGAGACTAAGCGCCCATCAGCAGAGGCGTGAGTAATGGGCCACATGGTGACAAGTGAGTTGATCTTGCAGAAGAAACAGAGTCAAGCCACACTGGCAAAAGATGAGAGGGGTCCTCTTTTCCCTCCACAGGCATCTTTGTACCTCCCTCTCATTCCTCAAACACAGCATCAAGACACTGCTCTAGCCTTCCTATCCCTGCTCACTCTGTTTCTCTGTGGGATGGAGCTCATCTTTTCTGACAGAGTAGTGTGCTGGGAAGAGCCTGTTCTGGCCTATTTTCAGCAGGAATGCTGTAGGGCTAGAGCAGCAGGAAGATCATCAGCCCAGTCTGCGACTGGCTCTGCCCCAGACAGATCTCACTTTGATGGGCTCATGGGGATGTCTGCACCCCACATCTGATGGGAGAAGAGGCAAGAGCAGGCACATCAGCCCTACACATCCCCACCCGTGAACACATCTCAGGTACTACAGAGGACACCCTTATCTATTCACAATTACTTTTGTGCCCACTCCCAACCCTGCCTGGCTCTCCTCCAGAGATCAAGGGTGGGGGTGGGGGAAGAGGGAGGGAGGAAGAGAGAGAAAATGCCATTTTTCTTCTTCATGTTCACTTCCAACCTCTTCCTCATCACCTACAGACCATGGTGGAGAGGGGGAAGAAAACGTAAAGACATAAAAACGTCTACACCTATTTACCCTGACACATTTTCTGATTTGCACTCTAGCATCAGCCTCCCTCCTAGCTCTAGTGCCCTAGCTGAGCTCCCCAGGGAGCCTGCCCAGCCCTGCAAACCCTCCCTCCCCACCCCTGCCACCCCAGGCTGTGAAACCCTGCAGACAAAACCTCTTCCATGCAGCTGCTTGCTGGTGGGATCTCTGGTGGGAGCTAATCCCATGCACCTTGGATCTCTGTCTCCTCCCAAGTGTGTCTCTGACATTAACACAAACATTTCCCAGGCAGCCAGGTTACAGAGGGCAGACACGCTTCTTCCCAGGAGCGAGCAACCACAAGCATGTGCGTGTGTGTGTGTGCTGTGTGGACTGCACCCTAGCAATGAGCAATGAGCCTGCAGAGTTGAGTCATTCTGTAGCCTGCTTTGCATTTGGTAAATAGCTTTCCATGATATTTCATGTATAAATACATAGAGCTCACCAAGTGGTTGTGTATGGTACACTGTGTCTGACACAGCTATATATTTATTTAGTACTTTGTATGTGGAATATTTAATTAATAAAAACCCAAACAGCCTGACTATGAGAGACTGATGTTCTTCCTTGGGAATGTGAGTCCTCTAAGGGCTGGTGGGGTGACAGCAACAGCTCTCCATGGGTTGGAGTGGGCCATCTGGAAGACAGCAGCTGGGGGGAAAATGGCAAAGAAATGCTGGCTTCTTCGAAGCTGTTACTGTGGACAAGAGATCAGCTGCTTGAGGGTGCAGAAGAGGGTTAGTAGCTTCTCCATGTTACTTTTCTTGACTAAGGAAAGCTGATTCAGTTAGAAGTGCTTGAGAAATTAAGAAATATAAACCCAAGCCACAGCGAGTAAATGCAGGAGGGAAGATGTGATCTTTTCATCACTGCATGTGACTGTGTCTGCTGGGTCTATATTCCTGTACGTATTCACTTGTTTCTTGCTGGTTACTCGCATAATCAAGAATAGAAAGGTGCTTGTAGGTATTTAATTCAGCTTGTAAAAATATGTTTTTCTGATGTTCTGAACACATGTAATATTTTTATTTGAAAGTAGAAACAATATCAAAGCAAAATAATAATTATGATGGTGATAAACATTATGATGATGATAATGATGATGATGATAATAATGATAATGACAATATATTTTTTAAAACCTCCTGATGGTATGAGACTGTAATCTTCCATTTTAGGGGCTTCCTCTCCCATGAGTTTTTACATTGTACATCATGCTACCACATATCCACATGCTCCTGGTAAGCAAATCCCCTTCCTCAGGCACAGTGCTGTCTAGAATATGCCAGGCTGGGCCTCCCCCACTATGCCTACCAACACTGAAGGGCAACGCAGGGACCTTTGGGTCTTCTGAATCCTTTGGCATGAGAAAGAGCCCTCCTAGGCATTGGTTTGAAATGCGTCTCAGGACATCTTGCCTTTTTCTAGTAAATCTGAGGTAGAAAAAATGCTTACCCTCCCTTCTACTGGCACAGTGCCACATGTGTAACACAGAGGATTGGAGAGAAAATTCAGAGGTGTTATCGTAACATTGGGGAGCCGATTGGGAAGTGGGTATGTGAGGTCTGACACAAGGTGTTGACTTGCAGGTTGAAGGTAGGGGGGTTGTGCTTGAAACAATACCAAACTTTCCAGAAATGAGGTTTTCAAGCTGCTGTGATCATATTGATGACTTATGTGTAGCTAAAGTATGTCCCAAAAGAGCCAGAAATGTGCTAAATAAGACAGAACCAGGTCCCCTGTTTCAGTGGGGCCTGGTGGAGCAAAGGGACAGGCTAACAGGAGAAATAAGAGCAAAGAGTGCTCTTATCATGTGTGTCTTTCCATATCACAGACACTTATCAACTCCTTCACTGACTGCCACAGACCAGAAAGTGCCTCCCAAATGGCCCCAGAGGCAGCAGAACTAGGAGGGATGAGGGACACCATATGCACTCCCATCGATACAGAGCACAGTAATTTTCTTGATTACTTGGTTGTTATTGTGCATGCTGCTTGGCAGAGAGTGAAAAATCTTCTTCCACGGATTTACAGTGCCTTTTAGAGTAATTTTTTTAAATCTCTGTAATGACAGAAATACTAATCTGCCCAGAGTTATTTTGCACTTGTTCAATATTAAGACAGATTTGGGTGAGAGCTGATTTAAGTGCAAAATTAAATACAAATTTCTGTGCAACTCGAGGCTGGCAGGAAAGGGGTGGTGCCACTCTGCAGGTTTCTCATACCTCTAGAGAGGCTTTTGGGGAAGTAGCACTTTCCTCTTTCCTTACGACTGAGCTTAAACAAACCCAGACGACCAACCAGTCACACATGTACACGTCCCGGGGGAAATCCTAACTGGTGGGGCCAGAGATCAGATCATAAAGGACAAGCAAGTGGAGGAGGCTTAAGGTTGCCTGATCTTTGTGCTGTTTTTTCTTAAGATCAGCCCTCTGGAAGGGCAGGAAATCCAGTAAGGCTCATGCCCACCCTTTCCCCTGCAAAGGGCTCCTTTGGTGGTGGGGGCTGCAGGTCCATTGCCTGCAGGGTCCTCCGGTTTCTCATCCCTCCTCTCCCTGTTCAAGGAGACTGAAGCACCAGAAATGTACACACTGGAGAAGGCTTGGCATGGAGCACACCTGGATTATGAAAGCAGCCAGGATTATTGGGAGGCAGGATAAACTTATCTGAACCTCAGGTCAGGGATGTCACAGGAAAGGGGCAAGGAAGGGCAGAGGCACTGCTCGCACCCAGGACCTTCAGGGTCACCATACCAGGGGCTTGCCAGGGCTGTAGGGCTCCACATGCCCAGCCAGGTGTGGGGTTGGAGGGTGCAGTAAGCCCTTGGGGCACAGCCCCAGGCCAGTGGTGCCAGGGCCTGCGAGAGGGAATGACCTTGCTGGGTTTACCTCCCAAATGCTCCCTGCTTGCCAGAAAAGCTTCCCCTTTGGCAGCCAGTGGGATGCTGTCCTCCCTACACAAGCTGTTTAACTCTATCCCAGCCAAAACCAGTAGAGGGAAGGATCCACCCTCTCCCCACTAGCCTCTGTAGCTCTTGCTGTGGCACAGGGTGAGTAAATGAGTCCTTCTCCTTCAGCTGGGGCAGGAGATGCCAGGGACTGTTGGAGGCAGGGAGGAGCACGCTGTCAGCCGGTAGAGCTGTGGTTGAGTTGCATCCTCCTTCAGGCTCTGGAGGCAGAGGTGTTAGGGAGCTTGCCCAACTCCCATGCTCATCAGGCTGGGACCAAGAAAGCAAGTGTTTGGTTCCTGGGGTGGTAGGAGGCAGCTGCATGGAATGGGGAACCCACAAGGCCTTGCAAGCCCCTTGTAAGCCTGAGGCACCCCTCATACTGCTCAGTCTTTTCTGAAGTAAGTGCTGAAAAACTGCACCTCCCTCTGGCCTGCCCCATATGAGCAAAGAGCCGTTGGGAGCCCTCCCTGCCTCCCTCCTTCAGATGTCCCCTCTGCGGCTCTCCATTCCCCCTCCCTGTTTCAGTATTAAACACAGAGCAGTGTCAAACAGTGACTCAGCCTATTCATGAGTAGCCAGGGCTGGTGGGGATGCTGGAACAGCCTTGTGCACTTGCTCTCTGCAGGCTTATGGGGCCAGGGGATCACTTTAATCTGATCTGCTCCCCAGGGAACAAAACCACGGGGCCACATCTTGGATGTGGCAACTATTGGCCCAAGTGTGCATGACGCTCCTTTGCCAAAGATGGCCGTGCTAGCAGCAAAGCTGCCCATGTGTCCAGTCTCCAACAACAGCAGATACCTTCTCCCATACAAACCCTGTACCGTAGGTCTCAGTGTATGTCATCACAGAGGACCACAAATAGACATAGCTGAGGAGCAGAAAAACCTCTAATTTTCTCGGCTGTGATCCAGGCAAGTTGAACGGCTGTGAGCAGAATTAACTTCAGCCACCCCACATAGCTGCACTACAGCCTGTGAGCAGCACCCAGAGGGGACCAGCACCCAAAGGAGCAAGTGGCAGCACCAGAGCCTGAAGAAACCCCCTCCTGCATTTCCACCCAGCCAGGTGGGTTTCTTAGATTACACTGCTGTCCTTGACACACACACTCCCCAGGGAGGGACTAGCTTTGCAGTGTCTTAAAGACAAACATGAAATCTAAAAGCTGTCAGTGTGGGTAACACATAGCATACCTCTTGCTTTATTCTGCCCCAAGCTCCCTTCAAAGCATAAGCTCCCACTTGTGCAAGGAGCTTCCAATTCTGAGAAGCCACACGGTTCCTCCTCATTTCCAGCTCTTTCCTGCATTTTTGTAGGTTTAGCAGAATTACAGAGTCACACAAACATTTTTGTCAGATGGGACCTCTGGAGAGGTCTAGTCCAGCTTCTGCCCTGAATAGGGCTCACCTCAGAACTAGACCAGGTTGTCAGGGCCTTGGCCAGGTAAGCTTTGAATATCTCCAAAGGTGGAGATCCGTCAGCTTCTTGGAGCCCCTGTGCTGGTGTGTGATCACTCTCATTTGGGTTTTTTTAAACTTGGGATTTTTTTGAACTAATCAGAATTTCCCTTTTTGCCACTTGTCTGTCACCCCTTGCCCTTTCACTATGCATCTCTAAGAAAATTCTGGTCCCATCTTCTCATAGCATCCATTTACTTAATAGAGAAGAGCAACTGGATCCCCCTTAGATTTTCTTCTCATGGCTAAGCAGGTCCCTCAGTCTCTCTTCCTGGTGACATGCTCCGAGCAGCCCCCCAAACATCTCAGTGGCCCCCCCTCCTTGACTTGTTCCACTTGATCAAATTCTGTTGCAGTGAGAGGCCCAGACTGGACACAGTACTCCAGATATGGCCTCACAAGGGCTAAATAAACAGGAATAACCACTTCCTTCACCTTGCTGTCTTCATCCTTATTCATGCAGACTGGTATGTGGTTGGCATACATTGCCATGAGTGCGCAGCATTGGGCAATGCCTTCTTCAGGTTCATTTTCCCCAGCACCTGTTACTCCCTTTGACCTAAAGGAGCTTGTGTGGTTATAAATAGAAGGGACTGAACAGTCCTGAATCTCCATCTCTAAGGTAGGTGATTTCTGGCAAGAGCCAGAAGCTGCCCCTAAGGCCAGTCATGATCTGAGGGCTGCAGCAGCAGCTGCTGGTCCCAGCAGGAAGCCCTGGGGAAGAAAGTCCAAATGCCCCTGCCAGCTTTTGCCTGCTTTCTGGGGGCTTTGAATGCAAAATGGAGTTGTGCCTTGCAGGCAGCAAGCCCAGTGCCCTTGGGTACCAGCTGGTCTGCACCACAACATCCAGGCTGGGGTTGGTGAGCCGTTGGTGACCAGCTGTGCTCGATGATTCTGTGTCCTTACTGGGCTACCCAACCACAGGGACTCAGCCCCCTCTGCCCCAAGGCAGTCTTTGCTGCTGCACTGAGCAATGCAAGACAGTGGCCGTGAGGGTGTCTCCTGTGGGTGCCTGCCCCAACCCAGCTACCCTGGTCCCTGTGTGCCTGGGACTTACCCTGTCCCCTCTTTCTACCTGCAGCACACTCACCTTTCTGCACCCAGGACTGTCCTATGTGGGATCCTGCCCCTCCCTTAAAGTCAACATGCCCCACCACCCACAGTTTCTAGGGAAACTGGTGTGTTTGCTTTGCTTTTGCTGTGGTGATGAGTGAAGCACCCTGCTAGGTATGAGTGCCATTTTCTGCAAGAGGCTTTCTGAAATGCCAGGTGTTGAGCAGGGGCTGCCCTCCCAGGTGGCCAGGCTGATCTTATCTGGATCTATCCCTGGAGTCAGTCAGGGCTCCGCCTGGCTGAGGATTTTCTCCCATCAAACCAGTAATGTGCATTTGAGGAGAAAGCAAAGCTGTGACTTACAAAATGGGCATCTTGTTCTCTAATTAATTAGTCAAGAGCTGGAACAGAATGCCATGTCTCCAACATAGGGCACTATCTGCTGTTTCCTCCCCAAAACGGTCTGCAGTGAGGCTCAAATGCTGGAGCAGGAGTGTGAAGAAATGCTGAAAATTTTGGGTGAGACCTACAGTCATATGGAGAAAGGGACCTGGGTAGAATCCTTGACTCTGGTCCTGCCCCTTGCTCAGTGCACATCTTCCTGCAAATCAGCTCTTTACTTGTTTTGCCAGACTGAACAAACACATGTTTGAATCTCAGAAATTAGGCGCCTCGCTGTGGCTCAGCATCACTCAGCCATCCCAGGACCCCTCTATAATTGGAGTAAAGTGACAGGCTGTTCCTGCAGGCACTCTGGTTTTAACAGTGCCAAACACACCCCCTCTCACTGCCTGTTTGCCCGGAAGGAGCCGCCGTGACCCTCAGCCCCTAACCCACATCCAGGATGCTTTCAGCCTCTGCCTGGTACCCATGGTGGTCTCCAGACCAGTAGGCCATGCCACACTGGGCTAGTTCCAGCAGGAGTGAAAGCAGCCCCCCTCAAAAACAGGGAGGAGGCTGTTTTGAGGTTTCTGGTTCCGCAAAGGAAGCGGAGGCAACGCCAAGAAATCGGTGGGAGGGAAAGACCCGGCGGCGTTGCCGGGGGGATTTAACCCCACCCCCACCCCGCACCCTCCCCGGGGCGGCTCCTCCCGGCAGCGGCCGCTGGGTGGCGCCCTCGCGCCGCGGAGCCCGGCGCCGCGCGGGACCGGGGGGGCGGCTCTGCCGCGGGGGGGGGGCGGCTCCGCCTCCGCGGGGTCAGAGCAAAGCAGGCCGGACTCCTTGTTGTCGTTAAAACCAAAAAAACAACCCGCATCTCACTGAAGCTTTAATATTTAAACCATTTTTAAAAAGTTATTTCATCGCCTTTCATTGAAGTTTGGTAAAATTTGCGATTTTGCTGCGATGAAATGATTTGACTCAGCATGTTCCAATTAAAAAAAAAAAACGTTCCAGCCTAAAAAGGAAGCTTTTCCACTGTGACGTTCAGCTTGTTTTGTACAGCAATACAAAAACCTTGTCTCTGAACTCATTTTATTTTAAGCACAGTTTTGCTTTGATTTCAGCTAACCTCTTCCTGACTGGCTGTACTTCAGCTGCTGGAGAGAAATGACTGCCTGGCGAGCCTCCTCCCCGGCTCTGGTGAGGTGTCTGTGGGCAAAGAGGATCAGTCAGTCCCCAGACACTGGGGCACAGACTCCTGGTGCTTCACAGGGCCGTGGGAGATGGACAGTCCCTGGGGTAGGGCAGCAAACGGGCAAGCGGGCACGCTTCTGGCAGCCTGACTGTCCGGGCGGGTTATGGCTCACCAGCTCCACTCCCCACCCTGTCCAGCCTCCCAAAGGGAGTCCACCAAGCTCCTGGGCCTGCCTGGGTGGGACTGTGCAGCTCAGCAGGACAGGAGGTCCCCAGTGGCAGAGCTGGTGACAACTGGTAGCAACGTGTGCAGGATGATTTTATTACACAGAGAAGCAGCAGGTAGATAACATGACCTGTCTGTGTCCCTTCTTCTCCTTAACCATCGCCACCATTACAACTATATATCGACTATATATGCGTTGTGGTTCCCCTTGTTATATCCAGACTCTTGGGTTTAAAAGGGCAAATGATTTGCGTGAGATGAGACCTTGGCAGGGCCAGGATTAAATGCCCAGCTCCGAAATACAAGTCACCTCACAAGCAGATGTAGTCACTGATGCAGGGATGTGTGCGCTGGTTTGATGGGGAAAGGGTAGAAAAGTGTATGAACTCATCTGCTTGGCTCTACTGGGTGGGCTACAGGCAAGATGAAAGCATAGGGGGTTTTTTTCCAGCATGACAGAGCTGTCTGTGAGTTTCTGTCAGCGTGGCAAGCTATTGGCTTGTGAGACAGGAGTCTGGAGTGCTCAGTTCTCTGTGGCATGGGCTGCTGCCAGGCTGCCGGAGGGACTGTGGGGCAGTTATAATGCTGCTTCAAATGACCTGGAACCCTGCCCGTGCAGCTCGCGCATTATTGCAGTGCAGTGTCACCCTCGCTGCTGCCCTTCTCCTCTCCTAGGAGGAGACCGGCTCTGCCACCCCCTCTGCTGTGGCACATTTCCGGAATTACAGGCTAAAACCTGTCCTGTGTGAGCACCAGAAATACTGAACCGGCTCATTTTTCCCATGACGTTCGGGCCTTTGTGCCACCATCTTCAGTAACCACGAGGGGGCACTGCGGGATCTGCAGCCACTGCGGACTCGCGGTCCCGTTTCTGCTGAGCTACCCAAATCGCATGAAGATAGAACATGAACCATTTTTGACCTATTCAAACTGCTCGAGTGAGTTCACAGCAGATCATTGCCTTGTGTCTTAGTGGCCATCACATTTTTCATCCGACAGGAGGACTCCTAAAGCCAGGTTTACCGAGGTGTCCAGCTCTGGCTCTATCTACAAGCGATTCCTTCCAAATCCTGGAGACAAGTGGGGTGGGAGGAGGGGAAGGTCCTCTCTGCAAGTTTCATTATGCATCTTGCCTTTTTTTGAATATCATTTGTCTTTTTTTGTCTGGTGGTAATCTCTAAAAGTGGGAGCAACCTTGTCTGTATTGAATGAATGGGGAAATACTGAAATAAGCTGCATGCTTTTTTACAGGATCCCAAAAAGATTAAACTCTTGATAGTGTCTCACCTAATTTCCCTTTCACAGTGCACTCTTCAAATGTAATCAGCTTCTGGGGCATGCTCTGCCTCCAACCGTGCATACAATGCTCACACTGAAATTAACAGAAGCATGATGATACATTTGAAGTGAGAATCTGGGACAAAAAAAGGTTAAATTCTTGCTGGTAAAATAAATGACAAAAGTTTCTTTGGCTTTAATTCCCACTTCAGAGGCATCTCTATGTCTAAAGCTGGAAATAATAATTTTTATGGGTGTTTTAGCAACATCCTAAGAAATAAAAAACCATGAACTTTGGATACATTTTACACAAGGAGTTTAGAAACGTGTCTTTGTGGCCTCCCTCTTAGGGGAGATATGTTGCTGTGTTTAACCCCGCTGCCCCAACCCTAGTTCTGCCTTGAGGGATGGGGAATTGTTTGTGTTTGATGGGCTCATCATAATACATGTGGACAAGGTACTAGGCTTGAATTTGTATTGGTGACCTCAGATCTGTCATTTAGTAATCCTCCTGTTGTGTTTTTGATATGTTTGTTGAATTGCTAAGAGTCCTACAGGAGATCTTTCACGAGCTTATCCTTCCATCATGTCATCGTGATGGGGAAATGCTGTTTCCAGCATTCAGGCCACAAGGTCAAGAGCAGATTTCCACCATGCCTAGGTGTTTGTCCATCCTCAAACCCCAGTGAGTGCCCCTCTGTGTCACTCAGAGAAGAGATCCAAACCCGGGCTGCTTCCAGGCAAAGACTCGAGCTACAGAGCCCTCCTTCCTCTCTTCTTAATGGAGGTGGTGTCTGGATAATGGCATGTGCCTGCAGTCCCCTGGCTTGACGCAGAGGTGACTGCAGGGGAGCCAGAGGCTGAGCTGCACCAGCTCCTGCAACCACACGTCATCTGACACATGCACAGGCTGGGCCCCCAGCTGAGCCGGTGGCTTATTGTTATCTGGGCAGTGATGGACACCAGTCCCAACCAGCAAGTACATTGTCTAACCAGGGAGCAGGGGCTAATCACAGCACTGAGTTTCTGGCTCCTTTTCCATTTTTCTTAGGATTAACTCTTGTAATTGGGTGTTAACAAGGTGAAGCTAAGCAGCAAAAGATCTCAGACCTGAAATTGTCCCAATCCCTTTGTAAAGGTGGAAGGAAGAGGGAGCCAGTGGGGTTGTGGGGAGCCAGGCAGGAAGACTGTGTGCCCCCTCTTGGCTCACCTCTCCAGGGTAGCAAGCAACACAAATCCCAAGTGACTTTAGCAATGGGCCATGGTCCCTGTGGGTGCAGTGCCATCTTCTCCACCTCTCCATGCAGTTGCTCTGACCACAGTCACAGCAGAGGGCCATAGATATTTGACATGCTCCCATCCTCGCAAACCTTTCTGTATGCAGAGAACTGAATAACATCTTGCATAATTAGCCTCTCCATCTGTTAAAACAGCCTGAGACCCAGCAAAGCTCTCACCAACAGCTGGCTTACACGACAGAGAAAACTAAACAGAGTAGGACAGCTCTTCTGATCTGCAGCCTTTACTCAGAAGGGGCACTACTATCAAGTGGAAGTCAGTGGGGTTTAAAGTCCCTTCCTGGAGGATGATGCCCTTTCAGCTGGCACTGATCACTTGCTTAAATGGGAATCTCTGTAGGAAGAAATGAGGAGAGCCAAAGCACCTGGATGCTTTCATGGTATGAAGTAAGGGGATGCTTGGGATAGGCCTCCCCCTTCAGACCGTCCTGTCCTCCCTGGCACTGAGTGAATCTCAGTCCATGCTGGCAGCTGGCCTCAAGGCTCCCTGTTGACTCTCCCCACCCCACCCTGATGATTTGTCCTGTCCTATTAGCTAGATGAAGCAAGCACAGGTTTCCCAGAACAAGCTGCATGCCTGCCACTTCTGCTATGTAAAATCAGTCAGCAGCAGCTTGCTGCAGAGATTTCATAAGAGGGAGGAAGTTAGGAGCCAGAGGCACTTGGTTGAGAGTTCCTCTGGCTGCAGCTCTGGCTGGAAGAAGCTTCTGCCTCTTGCCTTGTGAGCCGGACCAGATATGCAATCATGAACAGACAGCAGGGGAGATGGGAGTATCTTCCAGTCAGGCAGAGAGACCTCCTGTCTCTGGGCAGGACAGCTGAGATACAGCTCCCTGTACCCAAACCGTCCGTCCTCCATTGCACCACATTCTACTTAGCCTTCAGCTGGTGCCCTAGCCAAGGGAAGGAGAAAGGCAGGAGTGGGATGTAATCCTGTCACCTTGTGCTGACAGTAAGCCTTCATCCTTTGCAGCTTCCTCTGAGCATCTGTAGCACTGATTTTCCTGGCTCAGCTCTGTCCAGCTCTGCAGGTGAATTTTCAAAAGCGCTGTGAACTAAGCACTGTGAACTAACTGTGTGTCCTAAAGGTCTGAAGAATGAGGACATTATTTACTTTTGGCTGTCGACAGGCATCAAATGGTGTGAAAGAAATATATGCCTCAGCTCCATCACTATCTGGGACCAAAATAACAGATAAAAGAAGAAAATCAGTGGGAGTTATCATTATATGGAGTTGCCATGGAAATAGCATGAGAGAACTTGGAGGAGAGCTAGCACACCACGTCTCCAGGAGGGCATAAATCCCCTGCTAGCCTCACTCCTTTTTATCACATTAACAGGCAATATTTCTTGCTTTAGCAAGAGGTGGGAAAACATCAAAGCATAGTTCTGACATTTTTGTCTATCCCTTGCTTTCTCTGACCAAGACCTCCCTGACCCCTCCAGAAGTAGAAATGTGAACCCTAGTGCTATTGGAAAGTTGTCCTGGAAACCATTTGATAATTTCAGTAAAATGGTAAGAGTGATATAATTTTCCTCGGAAAATATTTATTGACTTTTGTGAAATCATATGAAAAAATGAAAAAAAAATTAAGTGTACTATTCTAAGACTTCTTTCAAAGAAAAAACTCATATTTCATTAAAAGGTTTTTTAGATGCTGATTTCTAAGGAAAAGCATTACAATTTAAATGATCTCAGAGTTTCAGTGAAGTTGCTGTCTTGTGCTGTTGCACGGTTCAGGGAATCCCATTTTATTCTCCTCTCTCAGTCACTAAATCCCACTTTTAAACTGCCTCATCCTCTCTGGTCAGGAGAGGACAACCATGTCTGCTCATGCACTATATCCTGAGACTCGACAAACACTGCTTTGAGGCATGATGTTGCACGGGGGTCGCATCCTCCAGCACATGCATCCAGTTTCCTACCTTACACTTCTCGGCGGGCCACAGGTCACTCCTGTGGAGGGTAGTCCACAACCAGGACTATCAGTGATGGCTGTGGCAATCTGACCCAGGGTAAAATACCACTTGGATGCATCCAGCTGCTTATGAGTACAGATATGTATGTAAGTATGGGTGAATAAAACCAGTTCTATTCTCAAACAAAATCATTGTCCTCTCCTATAAGGCCTCACATTGACTTCTGCTGCATTATCACTCCAACACTGCGATGCTTTTTCCCTGGATACTGCCTTCCCCACCCCTACTCCTACCCTTCCCTAGGGCTTTGGCCACTATGGGATGTGACTGAGCACCTTTATTGATAAAAAGGACCCTCAGCCTGCAGCCAGGCTCCAGAGGGGAGAGGGCAGACAGGACAGCCTGGGGCAGGGCAGCAGTAAAGCCTTGATATTTGTATCTGCTCCCTTTCAGCAGAGCCAATAAGTGGGAAAGATGTCCAGGAGCCTCCAATGAGACCTCATCTTCCTCACCCACCAGTACAAATGCTTTGTCCCTACAACAGTGTTGCAAGGGCAAGTGAGATGAAAGGAAGCAGAATAACAACAGAGGAAGCCAAAGAGCATGGTCCCCAAATGCTCTTTTAAGAGCCAATTCAAGTTAAAGCTGTCTTAAAGAAAGAAAGGAAGGGGGGAGAGAGGAGGAAGGTCTCTTTTGACATCTGCATTTCTAAGGCAAAAGTCTTACAGTTATCTAAGGTGTTACCAGCAACCAAGATTTCTCCTCAGAACAAAAGTTGCGTGCTAAGTTCTTGTTGATTGTTTTGTCTGTTTGCTCAGCATCAATTTTAGATAAAATTATACACATAATTTTATAAATGCTATTTATAAAGCTGTGGATACATATTATGCATATTTTGTGACAAAATGGATCCATTTTTACCCCTATGAAATGACAACTCCCAAACACTGAATAATTCCAAAGGGGCTATTTTTATGGTGCTTGGTGGTACGTTTGTTGCTGAGTAGCAGCTCTCTGTCTATAGCCATGGGAATAGACATCATTTTTAGATTATCATTATTGTGGAAATGGATTTGTGCCAGAAGAGTTTGTCATAATAGTGGGCTGTGCAATGGCTATTTATAATAAATAGATTCGTGGATTATGGGATGAAACATTTTGGAAAACAGTTGTGTTTATCTTCACATCAGGACTATCTGGGGAGCTCCTATTCATCCCCTTGCTGCATCTCCCAGGACAGGGAGCTGCAGTCACTGGGAAACTCTCTGGCTGGGTGGCAATTCCCAGGACAGTCCTCTAATCTCCCTGGTGTGCCTGGTTGCATGTTGTTGCTTTCGGTAGAGTTATCTGGAAGCAGCTGCCTCCAGTGTTTCTTCAAGATTGTTATTTTCATGTCTTTATTTCCAGGGAAAGGGAAAACATCCAGAGCCTTTTCAAATGCTACTGCCTTAGCATCAGGAGCAGGAGTAACTTGAAAGGTGAAACAAAAATCCCTGTCCGTATCTACGCAATTTTTTGCTACATTCTGTGCATTCTGGGCTTCCATTCAAAATAAAAAATTTGAAAGCCAAAAACTAAATCATATGCTACAGAAAAAACTTCCATCTTTCTCTCTGGTTCAGAAATAGCACCATTGCAACGTAAAATAAATGAACTCCTGCCGCCTGTTAACAAACCAGCTCTGAGGAGAGCTGTCTCCAGCCAAATGACCCCTCTGGTTCAAGATCTGGCCTTCATTCCTGGATGCAGAGAGATCTCCTGTGCAACCGCTAAAATGCTGATACTGACCATGCCTGGAGCATGCATCTGAGGAGCAAAGCGAGGAACAGGGCACTGCCTGCCCTGAAAGTGAGCAGTGCCAGCCACCACCATGTTCAGGGATATGGGAGAGGTGAAGCATGAAGCTACATAGGGGTCAATACACATTCAGACCAACAAATACACCTAGAAGGAACAAAACCACTCCTGGCCACCACGTATGCCTGAAACAGTACCTGTTTTTTCCAGCTCTATTTGCTCCAGACCCTGTTTCCCTATTCAGATCAAGCAAGCACTCCAAGAACTGCACGACTGCCTTCATTGTTTTGAAATCAGCTGGGCAGGTTCCCAGCTAGAGGGTGTTTTAGGTCCGGTTTCCATAACAGAGTATCTCATAAAATTAGTGTTTGTGGTTTTCCCCATCCTGGGGCAGGGAGGAGTGCTCAGAGCAGTCTCAGCTACACTCGTGACTCAGGATTTCACCCCTCCTGGGAAGCAGGGCTGAGAATGTCCTCAGAGAAAGAGCATTGCTCTCCATGAAGGCATGTACCAAAGTCTTGTGTAAAGCAGATAGATGGCAACACAGCAGGAGCAGAGTTGTGCTTGGGATTTCCAGGGAGATCTTTGTTCCCTCGGCCCTGGTGTAGGGAGGAAACAGGGCCTGGCTCAAGGCAGGGCTGGAGAAGCTGGGGGGCATCTCTGGTTCCTCATCTATGTTTAACTGTACTGCAGCCTGCACAGTGTCAACCCTTATCAGAAGGGGTTTGGCGGTTTCCCCCAGCATCTGCCAAAGCAAAGGGCCAGCATATAAGTTATGGGGCACCCAAGGTGCTATGTCCAATTGACTCACCCTCACACCACCCTGCCCTGAGACAGCACAACCAGAGCATCAACCTTCTCCCTCCTGCATCTCCACAGGATTTTTCCTCCCCCCTCAGCTTGGGTTTCCCACACATGGGTACCAGTGTGCACAAGGAAGCAAGGAATTGGAGAACGAGAGGTATGATTTTATATGACCTTAACTACCTCATATAAACACCACTGCAGTAACCAACCCCTTCAAAGTACTCTGGCTAAATAATACTACAGCTCATGAAAGAGATTTCAACAAGCCAGCACATGTTGATTTGGAAAGATGTTCCCTTGCAAAGCTGAATCATAAAGAGGACTAAGAAAGCCTGCAATCAGTGATTAAACAGCTAGAAAGATCTGCCAGCAGGAAAGTGTGCCCAAAATTGTCATGCTGTACACTACCTTTTATTTCATTGCTTTGCTTTGGGAAAAAGGTTTAATTTGTTTCATTTGTCTAAGTGCGATGCATTTTGAATTTCAGATCCTCTCCCCTCTTACTCACAGCAACATTCAATTCCATTGATCTTGTACTTCAACAGTCATGTGGGAAGGTAAGTGAACTTTTTGTCTGATGGCAGAAGCACTCAAATTAGGGAAAGCCTTAAATTAAACACCAGGGATATAAAAAAAAATTGAACGAGCTTGGAAAACTCTGGAAAAATACTTAAGGGAGAATAGTTGCCATGGCAATGCTTCTCTGCTTTCTCTTGGGATAACAGAAATATGTGCTGAAGACGACACTTCCCCAACACACACCTCACTTAGACCCAAACCTATTTGGGTTCCAAGTCCAGGCATGGGCAGGGTGGGTGGCACAGCTGCCCATATAGCACAAGCGTGGGGTCTGCTGTCCCACCACAGGGAGCCCTAGCGTCAGGTCACGCTGCCAATATCACACTGCCCACGCAACATCACACTGTCACCCAAGTCACGACGCAGGTCAGGGTGCTGCAGCACATGGCTGAGGAACTGCGTCTCCATACTGGCTGCCTCTTGATGGCCTCATAGCTCCCGAGCACCTCGGCTGCTTCTTGGTGCCGCAAAGCAAGCGGGGGTGGTGAGAAGCTCACAGCTTGTGATGTCTGTCTGCATCAGCTTGTGGTATCACTGAGGGGAAAAATGGCCATGGTACTTCTAAGTCCACACTGCAGGCCAGGCTGCAGAGGATGTAAAACAGGAGGCACTGGCCAGATCCCGTGCTTGGTACGTCGCAGTGAGTTGATCTATACACATGAGACTCCAGATCCTCAACGATATTGAAACACCTAAATCCTAGTGGTATTTTTCAGGATGTGGTTTCTCAGATCGTTCACTTCCATTTGTACTTTTGAAAAATCTGTACCTAAAATTCAGGGTCCTTAACCCAGTCTTCTCACCAGGACTGCACAGAAAATATCTCTGACCTTGGGCTGCTGATCAGCCAGACCTCACACTCAGTCTAAGAACAGCGCAGCTCCTTCCACCCCATTCACTAAAGTTTCTATTCACAGAAACTGGGGGCAGGGGCTGGGCAGCAGAGAGGGGTGCATCCAACTCTCACCTAGGCATAGGCTCTGGATGTGGAATTAGACAGACAGCACCTTAGGAATCAAGCAGCCTTTGTACTGACCCATATTCTGCAGCAGCTCCCACAGATGCCTAGAAAAAAAGCATCGACCATGGCTGAAACCTGTCTTGTGCAACAGATTCTGCTGAGAGCAAAGCAGAGATTATGAATGAGCTGACAAAACCAGCCTGCTGTTGGCATAGGCACCAAGCAGAGACGGAGTAGCAACACTGGAAGTGTTTCATCCATTACTGTCAGAGAAGTCACTTTTACCACTGATCCTGCTCCAATAAATCATGTTGCCAAGCAGTTTTATAGAGGCGTTATACATCCAAAGCTACTTATGGTCCTGTTAAAAGTGATGCATTTCTTTTTTAGCTCAGTGTGGCTGAAATGCTGTCACAGAATAAAGAGAGTCACTGCTCAGAGTGCTATTGTAAAAGAGGTATTACTATAATTACAGCAGGAGGGACGATGTGAGCTAGAAGCCATCTTCTTCCGCTATCCCATCGCCTTTGGGCAGCCTTGCAAAGCTGAAAATTTGCTACCACAAGCACAATAGCTGCTCGCGCACCCTTTGCCATGTTGATTGATGAAAATGGGGAAATAATGATGTTACTTCCCCGTTCACCATTAATCACACATCCCTTCAAAGTGACTAGAGTATTATAAGTCTGGACAGATTTATACGAACAACTTAACCAATTAGCTTTTTCATAAAGGCTGTCGTCTTCTTAATACAGTGTTAGATATATTTAGGCATGTGTCTACAAAATAAAGTATTTATTTCCGAAGCTAACAAAGCTCTCATTCTAGCAGACTTAAAACCTCAGTCTGCAAATCTTTGCCCTGTGGCTACATTCGCATTAGCAAGTTATTCAGTGACAGCAGAAGCCAACCACAGATCAAAGCAGGGGGTCTGGAGGCCCCTACACATAACCTACATATATATACATGGAT
The DNA here is from genome assembly GCF_963921805.1 of Phalacrocorax carbo. Classification (NCBI taxonomy): domain Eukaryota; kingdom Metazoa; phylum Chordata; class Aves; order Suliformes; family Phalacrocoracidae; genus Phalacrocorax; species Phalacrocorax carbo. The sequence goes on from NC_087513.1 coordinate 54,262,495, forward strand.
GTGTACATATACAGGTATACATACATATACACATATTTATACAGGTACACATGTGTGTGTATATATATAAAAATATATATGATTTGCCACTGTTGAGGCCAACAGGAAAACTCTCAGAGATTATGTTACTAACAAGTGGGGCATCTTAGGAAGTACATCCAGCATAGCTAAATCTACACAGCATGTGTATAATTCCCATCAAAATTATGCTTTTGAATTTGGCTCTGTTTAAATGTGGCCCTTCCTGTGGCCAGCCCTATCGCTGCCACACCGCTGCTCCACACTGTGCTGGGAGGGACCTGCCGTGCTGCTAATTAGCAGCAAGGCCACCCCTGTCTCTGGAAGGCAGAGATAATTCTCAAGGCCATTACCCTGCTAAGCCCATCCAGCCCAGGAGGCAGCACAGGCAGCCATGGAGGTGCTCCTCTTCCCCTCCAAGTGGGGTGATGGGAGAGGGACAGCAGGCAGCAATGCAGCCTTTGCTGCTCACGCCCACTGCTCCCCAACAACCCAGCAAGGCAGCTGCTGACAGCACTGGGATGCCTAAGCAAGAAGAAACATTCTTCTTCCAGTTTCCCCTGCACGGTCTTCTTAAAGCCACACACAACAGTTAACATCATGACTCCCTGTCGAACATCAGAAAAGCACCAAAATGGCCCCATTTCAGTATTTGCGTGAGATAGAAAAGGGCACTGCACAGGCACAGAAAAGAAGCAAGGAGGTCTCTAGGCAATCTGCTGCACTATTATTCCTTGGAGAACAAATACTGGAGGGGGCAGAGAAAAAGGTTTTTTGTTGTGTTTTTTTTTAGCATCAGTTCAGGAGTCAATTGTGTGTAACGGAGCGTCTGTGACTGTGCTGGCCTTGGGTCGAAATCCAGAGCACACCTCTGACTCCTGGCCCCAGCACAAAGACCTTGCTGGAAACCCTCTAACCCTCTAATGTCAACAGCAAGTCTGGCTGTCCAAACAAACATGCACCTGCAGTGACAGAGGCGTATCAAAAAGCTGGCTGACTCAGCTGCCTATGGAGCAGAGAGACAACCTGCCGGAAACCCTCAGCCAAAGAGTATTTTTGCCCTTCCATACACAAGGAACTCCTTGCCATAGGACAAAAGGATGCCGCAGACAGTAAGCTTATCTAGTGCAAAAAGCAACTGGACAAATGCATGGGATAAAGTCTCTCTGAATATCCATGAGACACACTGTACTAAAGATGGGGGAATATTTAGAGGAGGTATCAGGCCACAGTTGCACTGATCCTGTAATCTGTCTCAGGTATCCACTGCCCATCACTGGCAGCAGGGCTCTGAGCTAGATGGATCTCAGTGTGACAATATGTCTAGCATTTCCTGATAGTAGGTCATGTTGAAAATCCATCATGAATATTTGCCTGAACACTGTCCGTGAACCCCATCTACAGGAATACACAATTTTCCTCAGGCGACCAGGCCCCCTAGTTTCTACATTAACACAAATACATCAGTTGAAGCCTTTCAGTGGATGGAACCAATGAAGAAGTAGATTTCTCCATCAGCTCCCATCTCACTCAGTCAGATAATGCAGGGCTGCACCAGGATACCTAAAATAGCAACATATTGGAAAAAGCATTATGACTATTTATAGATGCTGTGACATGACAAACAGAAAAATAAACTGGCAACCTAAAGTCTTTCAAATCAACAACTCCCACTGAGCTCACAAAGTCAGTGATGAGCACAAAAATTGTAAATTACAATATTTATTTCTTTATTTAAAGACTCTGGAAAATGCAGACAGGACACAGGCATCTTTGCTTGTACAGTGTCCTGGTTTTGGCTGGGATACAGTTAATTTTTCTTCCCAGCAGCTGATGTAGTGCTGCGTCTTGGGTTTAGGATGAAATTAGTGTTGATAACACACTAATGTTTTAGTTGTTGCTGAGCAGTGCCTACACTAAGTCAAGGACTTTTCAACTTCTCATACTGCCCTGCCAGTGAGAAGGCTGAAGGTGCACAAGAAGCTGGGAGGGAACACAGCCAGGACAGTTGATCCAAACTGGCCAAAAGGATATTCCATACCACATGGCATCATGCTGGACAAAAATAAAAACTTGGGGGCAGTTGGCCGGCAGGGCATAGCCACTGCTTGGGAACTGGCTGGGCATTGGTCAGTGGGTGGTGAGCAATTGCATTATACATCACTTGTTTTGTATATTCTTTTATCATTATTATTATTTTCCCTTCCTTTTCTGTCCTATTAAATTGTCTTTATTTCAACCCACAAGTTTTACTTTTTTTCCAATTGTCTCTCCCATCGCACTGGGGGTGGGGAGTGAATGAACTGCTGTGTGGTGTTTAGCTGCCTGCCCGGTTAAACCACAACATACAGAAAAGGCAGGTCTGTTTGCATAAGCTTTTGATATCAGTTAACACTGTTTATGAAACTGAACCCTGCCTACTGCATGGAAAAGGCCAGCAGCAGGGCTGCACAGGCAGAGATTACAGACATGATTACTCTCACTGTTGGGTCAGAAGTTCTTGCCCTCTGTTCAGTGTATGTGTGCTATGAAGAAAAAAAAAAACAAAACACACTCCTGAGACATGCAGCTCTGTTCATAGCAGGTTTATTATTGGTCTTCCTAACATCTGAGATTTCACAGGAGAAATTTTGAGAAATTTCAGGATTTTGATCATTGTAGGACATTCATCTCCGGTAGCCAGAAAGGACTGTGTCCACAGTCTACACAGAAGTTCCAAAATGATCCAGGAATGCATATACGAGGCAGCATTGTGCACCTCTATTCTTCACCCACACAGGTAAAAATCTGAGACATGAATAGATTCCTTTGGATTCAGGGATGACCTTAGAAGGGCCTTTGCTCCTTTAAAAACCCTAACTCTTTGCTTTGATTTCCCTTTTGATTCCTCTTCCCCTGCACTGCAATCACTAACTGCAGCCAATAGCTTTTCCCTTGGTTTTTTTTTTTTTAAATTAAATGTTATCTGCACTTTTTACCCATCCTGACTAGCTGCTCTTGCATACAGGTGACTGAAGCATCTTGTGAGGTCCACAGCAAAGCTCTCATATGGCTCAGCAAGAAAGAAAAAGAAAGCATGTCAGAACCTCAGGTTTTCTCCTTTTACTCTTGAGATTTGTTCTCAGAAAGCAGGTGCATGTCAAACAGCTCAACTGGCCAGAACCTGGGATTTCTGTGGGAAACAGCTTTTGGAAAGCACCTGAACACTGAGGCACTTTAGCCTCAGAGGAGCACACCTCTTTTAATGGAGGTAACGAATTATACAGGCACCCACAGTAGCATGGTGTGTGAGCGTGTTCCCACTGTGGCCATCCTGCTACCTCCCCGGCAGAGCCGACAGCTAAAATGCTGGTTTGATGCCTAACAGTTAAACATTGCCAGTCTTCCTAAAACAATACCCATCCTTACTATTGTATACGAAGTTTCTGAAAGGCTACTCATTTTTTGACGTAAATCCCTATTTTCAAGAACAGCCAGGTTTTCCTCCTCCTTTAAAGATGACAGCTGCTCTGAGTGGCCCTTCAGAAACTAACACCATTTAAGAAGAGTTTTTTTAAAGTTCTGCACCTACAGTAGTTTCACTAGATGCTCACCATTCTTCAAATGCACCCTCTGATCACAAGTAATAGGCACCTGCTTTTTTCACAGCCTGCATTTTTCTAATTCAATTAGATTACCACACACATTTCAGCTTTGGCCCTTGTGTAGGCTAGTTTTAAAGAAGTGTTACATACAAGTAACAGGAAGGTCAGGAAATGATCTTGGGGTCTGCACGTCACACTGCCAGCTTAGATCAGGGCATAACATGCTCCAAAAGGTCTCACCTCAAACAGAAGGATAGCTGCAAACAGAAACCGGGATCTGACTCTAAATTACATTTCTCAGTCAGATGACAGAAGTGTTGCTCTCCTGAACACTATGACTCAATGTAAAGGATGCTTATTTTCACTGCGCTGTGTTGGTAGCAATGCCCATGTCCCTTTAGACTGCCTTTGGAGTGGCACAGATAAAAGCGGCATTTTACAGCTGCAGCAAGCCCAAGAAGATAAAAAAGTCTTTGTATGCACTTTTGTCATGTTCTCCTGCCTGCCTCAGGTGAGACTAATAGTCTGCCAGCATTTAGACGTGACTCCTGTCAGGCACCAGTCTTGCTAATTAAGTACTTTGGCTGTCTCAGCATTGAACTCGGGGAGCCTGTGGGAGATAAAAGCAAGCCACCGACAGATCACGAGAATCTGTGTGGTTGAGGACTTGGCCCGGAATGAAGGAGCAGGATTGTCAGAGGATTCTGCAGTGTTCTTCTAAAATGGTTGGTCCATAAAAGACCAAGGCATAGATGTGGAGGGAAGAGAGGAAGGTTTTCTGCCTCTGCCAAATTGTTTATTTTGAAGAGGAGACGGACATAGTGTGGGGAGGCTATCAGTGCAAGCCAGCAGCAGTGGCAGCCAGATGCTCACTCCTTCACAAACCAGACCTCATTGCGTCGCCCATAAGGCTTCATGGGGGGGTCGTAACCATTGCAGAGGTAGAAATCCGTGCGGTATGCAGCTTCACTCCCCAGAGCAGACTTCAGCTTGGCAGCATAGTTCACATAATCCTCCTCTTTGGCATAGCCACCAAACTGCCTGCAAAGAAACCAAGCACAGAGAGGTGCTGAGCAGTCCTGGCAGAGCACAGAAAGGAAGAGAGGGAGAACAATATATAGCCACAATATATTTAGTCATGCATTTTGATCCAGGTCCTGCCAACATGCACTTGTGCAGGCGCTGTTCTTTGTGAACCAGCACACGTTGTCTGTGGCAGATTAGGTCTCAACGGCTACACAGCCAGGGTAACACAGCTATTGGCAGACCCCAAACAGACCCTCCCCAAACAGACCCATATATATCAGTCAGCAGAATGGCCCTGCCCTTTGAATCAACGACATATCAGAGGAACGCCTTCCTAGAGCACAAGGTTATCTCCAAGTCCGCTCAGCCTGCGATCCTTACACCAATGCTGTCAACAACCATGTTCACTGTGGTGTGAACAACAATCTGCTGGAAGCCAGATCACGAACGGAAGCCAAACTCTAGTAAGCCCAAGAAAAAGACTGGGTGAGAACAGAGAAGCTAGCAATTACAGCCCACAATGCATTTTAAAAGGGGTGGTCTGGAATTGTTCTGTTTTATGTTGACCTCCCACCAACAGGAACTGTTTCAACATCAGCCAGCACCCCACTACCCTGCCTCAAGGTCAAGGTTTGAGCCAAAACAGCCTGATCTTACAGAAGTGGCCCACACCCGCAGCAAAGGTCAGGCAGCAGTTGCAGGCAAAGAGGAGCCAGACAGTTTAGAGTCAGCCAACATAGTTCAAGCAAGGAGGCAGGGGAATGTCCAAGGGGTTAAATACAAGGTGAAGAGCTTATTACTACTGTGATGCTAGTTTGGGCCCAGCTTGTCAGTCAACAGCCAAAGACATCCAAAGGCTATTTGAAGCAATGTAATGGCTGCTTGTTTCCATGATGGACTCTAGCATGAGTCCATCTAAGTGAGGCTTCAGCTGACACCCATAGTTCGATGCGAATCACACCAAAGGACATTCTTGATGACTAAGAACCATCTTGATCCCAGAAAGTGGGGAAAACAATAGTTTTCAGAAATAAGGAATGACTCAATACCTTCAAATTCACCCTCCCCTGCTCTACACCTCCCAAGCAAAACAAAAACGCTTTTAGGTCTAACATTTGCATTTGCTTTCCCAGTGAAAAAGATTTCCATATTCCAAATGGGTGCAGCACAAGCAATGATAAGAGATACGGTAAAACACCTGCCTTCAGCCTAGAAAGGCCCCTCCATCTCCTACCACCACATGTACCCATTGTCCAGCAAGTCACCTGGTAAAACCAACTCTGCTCTTCAGAGCACGCTAGAGACCTCAGTACTTGGGATTAGAAATTCCAGGATGCATTCCTTACGTGGAATAAATGGTCATCCCCTGTCTCTCTTCAATCTTAATGCTTTCATCGCTAGGACTAGGAGGGTTGGCTTGAAACTGGCTCGGGAGCCTCAGAGAGACCTTCACTTTCTGCTGTAAGGAGCCGTCTTCAGCAGGAAAAGCAGTGATGGAGACAGGAGCAGTCATGCCCATACCAATTCCTGAAAGAGACACACAGACATTGCTGAAGGAGTCTAGGGAACTCATAAAATTAACGGGATTCACAAAAGCTAATTTTAGTTTAGGAATTCCATGTACACTCAGTCAAGAGTAGGGTCCTCTGGGGCATGCAGACCAGCCACATTAGGCTTCTGCTTGGGCCAAACTTCTCTTTCTACTGACTACACAAGGACCTGAGAGATAAGAACCCCAGGTGACCTCTGGATGGCTTTTTATTAATGGTCCTGTTTCTGTGGTTCTCAACCATACAGCTCATGCCACTGAGATACCGTTCTTCTGACAAATCACCTCTAACACTACAGGGTCTGTAGTACCAGGGCAGGTTAATGGCACATGTAAATCTTTACCAGTATTTAAATTGTTATCAATGACACTTAGTGGTGAGCCCATAGCCAATACTGGGTGACAGGAGCTGAGAAAGATGTAATAGCAAATGTATATGCCTCAAAACCGCTCTGTGGTCTTCTCCTCCTGCTATGGATGATTACTGATGCACATACTTTAGTAAAATGAGAATTAGAAGCAATCACCTGGAAGCACCATTTACCACATACTGTTTTAACATTACAAAGTACCATTAAAAGGCAAGCTCTTCATTCATTTCCTTTCAGGAATAAAAATTGCCAGAGTATGAGATAAAATATCAAGGTCATAGAAGTTATTTCACTGCCTACAAGCGCATGTCACAGAACCGAATATCCCAGATATCCTGGATTTTACCAGCTACCGCTCACCGAGGGAGCTGTGATAGATATACATGTACCTATCCTCACACTATCCCAGTTGCAATGCAACTCATTCCTGCTTAAATAAATAATTTTTGAGATTTTACTCTGAAACAGAGGTGGGTTAGGAGTGGACTCATAGCATGAGTTAGCCGGGCACACTCTGACGTATGGCAAGTTTATTTTTCCCAGTGAGCGGCCATCCCCATCACAGACCCCCGGTGCTGGGAGCCGCAAGCCCGGCAGGTCCGCAGCGCCGTTGGCTCCATCCATCCAGCTTTCACCAAGCTTCTGCTAGCAGCATTCAACCACAAACATCGGCCAAGCCCAGCGGGGTGGGCAGCGTCTCTCACCCTTGTCGTTGGTTCCTCCGACGTACTTGAGGAGCTTGAGCACCCCTTCCTTCGAGGCTTCGTCGAAAGGCTTCCCTGACACTTCCACCGCCGCAAACCACCCGCCCTCGCATGCCCTCTCCTCGTAGCTGAGCTGCTCCTGGGGAAGGGGATGGAGAAGCTGCCAGCTGTCTGGATGGGCTGGAAGGAACGGAGGACACCAGCTCCCCCTCGCAGCGCCTTAACCAGCCCGGCTGGCACAGAACGCCCCCGGGGGAACAGATCCCGGCCGCCGGCCCCGCCACCTACCTTCTCCCCCTTGCTCAGCACTTGGGAGGGCCATGCCTCCACCGTGCTCAGCAGGGTGTTCTTGATCATGCCCAGCATGCTGCCGCTCAGCTCGGCCCCGCTCGGCTCGTCTGGCTCGGCCCGGCCCCGCTCGGCTGGGCTTAGCTCGGGCTCGGGGGGCGGGCCCGGGGGGCGCCCCGCCTCCAGCAGCGCGGCACACCGCCCCCAGGGGGCGCCCAGGGGCCGCCGGCGGCGCGGGGCGGGGGCGGGGGCGGGCGGCGGCGGGGCCCGGCCGCGGCGGGACGGGGGGCGGAAAGGCGGCAGCCCCGGGGGAGACGTAATGGAGGACGCCGAGAAGTGAAGAGTAACGAAGCGCGGGAGCGGGTGGTATTCATCGAGGGGAGGGAGGAAATCTGAAGGAAATGAAATACAAGGGAGGGGAAGTACAAAAGTGTGTGATACATAGTGTGAAGGGGCACAGCTCTCCTGAAACTGCAAAATCATAACTTTTTTTGTTTGTTTGTTTTGTTTAAATGGAACCAAGGGGGATCACAGTTGTTGTCTTTTAAGTGAATTTAAGGAAGTGCTCCATGTCTTTGTGGATGTTGTAACCTTTAAGTAACGGGTAGATCTTAGAAGCTGCTGCTGCTGTTTGCTCTCCCTCCACTGGCCTCTGCACATGGTCACAGCCCAACTGGTCAGCTCCCTTTAAAATTCCAGTCAAGGTCCCTTCCCAGAAATAGATATAAATTAGCACATCAGGAGGCTTAGATGGCTTGTGTATCTCTGTATGTTTATGTGCATGAAGGACTTAGATTCTTCATGAGCACAAGTGGGTTTTAGTTGTATAAGCCATGCCAAAGGACAAGTGCCAGGGAGAGAAGGTGCCTTGCCCGGGATCGTTTAAGAAGAGGGTAGTGGAGGCAGGAATTGAATAGCGGTCGCTGGTGCGGCCATGGATCAGACCATCCTTCCCAGGCAGATGAGGCAGAGCCTGCTCAGCTGGATTTCTGCCTCCTCAAATAGAAGGTGAGTGGCGTGGAAGCAGGCTGATGCATAACTTTATTATACTTTTAAAAAACAAAAGAGAAAATTATTAAAGAAATGTGTCATTAAAGCATTCCCATCTAGAGAGAGAGGGTGATGCAAAGGCAAAGATGATAAAGCAGCTGGCCGTGGTCATCTGATCAAACAGGCCATGTTCAGGTCAGCGAGCAGGACTGGAGCCTGACATGGACTTTAACAGAGTGAATGACAGGGCTGCTCTCAGTGGTGAGGAGGCCACAGATCTAGTTATTTATTAACCATTTATATCATCTGGTTTATTCAACATGCAAGAAATTGCAAAATTGTAATATACATTGTGTGCTGCAGCTTATATGTTCTCTTTTAAAACAGTGAGTTTCTCCACTGAGCTGAGGAATTATGCCAAAAATATCAACTTGCACGTATCAGTATAGGAATACATGGACCGAGTCAGAGCAGAGGTCCATCTTGCCCAGTCCTCTGTTGCTGGCAGAAGCTGATGGTGGACATCTAGGTAAAAAGTAAAAGCGTGCAGTGATCTGGTCTGGCCTCCCACCTCCAGCCATCTGTGACTGAGGGACTTCCTTGAGCCAGAAGTCTTACCTTTCTGTTTCATGTTGGATTTTATACAACTTCAGGGTGCCTGATAAAATTCTCATGTCTAAAATTTGAACACGAAAGCTGACATTTACGTTGTATTCTTCCTCAAGATAGGCCAAAGTGACCAGCAGTCTCTATAGCCCCAAGCAAAGTGCATAAAGCATCCCCAAGAGAGACCAGCAGTCTGTGCAAGTGTACAGCTGATGCTACAGCACAGCCTAGTAGCTCTGAATGCAGAATAACAAGGAGGAGCTTGATGCAGCCTCTCTCCTGTTATTCCTTGTCATTTATGTAAATATATTCTGGGATCAAAATACTCTACATTTCCTGAGAAACTATGATGACAACTTCACCAAAGGCACAACTGTATCTTTTTATCAGCCTTTTCACAGGCTTGATTTTTCCCTTGTCTAGTTAAGCAGTGTTTCAAATTCCCAAGCAAAAGCCAAAGAAAGACCTTCCAGGTTAGAGTTTGGTATTTTCTGAAAACCTGAACTCAGAGAATTTACATATGGGAAATATTTATCAGATTGTCTCATATACTCACCTCCCCCACTCAATTCTCAGGTCACAGCCTGTGTTAATTCTTCTGGTTCATTCTGAAAGATTTCATATGAAACTAGTTTTTCCCCTTTCCCTCTGAAGGTTATTATAGTGTCACTGAACTTCTTTCCATAAACTCAGGCCTTGGGAATCCTTAAATAGCCAGTCTGCATCCTTGCTGTTTATGACTGAAGAGTGTTTGCAGAAAAACTGTCATGCCAGCCTCCCCCAGAACCATTTAGACATAACCCATTCTTTACTTTTGTTCTCATAAATTGCTTAATCCAGACCTTTAAAAAGGTAGTTTATTTTCCTCTCTGACTCTCCTGCCTATGTTTCAACAGATTTCAGGTATGCAGTTGGCTACAATGCTGTATGGGACTCTTTGTATAGAATTTACCTTTAGAGACCTGAAGAGCAAGCCCACTCTATCCTATGTTCAGTACATAATTTGATTTCTGCACTGTTTTTTATCACCAGTTCTATCATCAGGAAGCCACAGGCAAAGACCAGCCGAAGGCGGGGCATTCTGGGTATTCCGTGAGGCACCAAAGTTCTTGAGTTGCATAGTTATTCTTTCTCTACAGATCTTAATTGTGCTAAAGAATGTTGGGAAATGTCTGGAGGTCAGTGCCTGCATGTGGAGAAGATACTCAGGAAATTAGACGCCCATTGAATTAACTGTGATTTTGGGGACTGAACTGTCTCATCAGCTATTTTGGAAAATCCTTCTAGACACTGGTCTATGCCATTAGGTGTCTAAAGAGCTTTTAGAAAAACATCCTCTGGTTTCCAAGGGTCTTGGCAGAAGTCAATGCGATGTCTTTCAGAGTGGTGGAAATTCTGAACATATATGCTGAACAACAAACAGGGTTTTGAGTGCCCAGTTCCAGGTACCTAAAAAAAAGCTCTTTGCAGAAGATAGATGTTCAGATTTGGTCCCTATAATCTGACACATCTTCAATCTTAAACATGATGCACAGACCAAAGTTATCCAACCTTACCCACCCTCTGGACTTGTAAATGGGGCATTCTTTGCACTGATGGAGAATAGGTTAAGGCTGTATTTTAAAACATAGCTTCCTCCCCCCCGCCCCCAAGCTGGAAGTGCCAAACACTAATCTATCTTTCTGCACTCATCACGCGTTTAGCACTTTTTAAGATCAAATTCATCAACTGTGTCAGATGGAGTGCTGTAAAAATAGGACAGAGTGAGAAATTCACCTGATCTTTACAGAAAGAGCTTCCTCTGGCAAGCAGAAAGAATGACTGCATAGCCTGAAGGTATTTGCACTCAAGTAGACCGAGTTTGTCAGCTCATTCTGCTTGGGACACAAGACAGCCATCACTGAAGAACAGGGTCAGATTTCACCTACTGACCTAGGTTGAAAAGGTAGCAACAAAAGGCAGGAGTTCCGGTCTCCTTAGTAAAGCTGACTTGTGTGTGCTTTACTTTATTCCCTCTAGCAGCGTCCCAAGGAGAAAGGCTTAAGCAGATGAAAAACATAAAGATTTCCCTTTTTTTTTTCTGGTAGAGAATTAACTTCTCTGAGGTCTCCTGCGAGCATACAACCTTCTCCTATGCATCGGAAGTCTCCGTAGCTGAGTATTTCCACGCCTCTGGCTCTGCAGAGCATTCATTCGGATGGGAAGGATGGTTTTGCTGATGACATTGAGGCGTTCATTCAGTTCTTCTAGCCTTTTCCTTATCGACTGGACATCCCTCACGAGGTTGTCCACAGCTGCAGAGACAGGGCGGAGACTACAGAGAGAGTAATACAAGGGAATAACTCAGTGTGAGGAGTGTTCCTGAGCATGCAAGATAATTTATCCTGGCCTTGTGTTTGTTGGTGGTAAAGTTGCAAGGAGCCATTAAAAGATGATTCCAAAGCCACCTGACCTGAGGTGGTGGGAACTCATCTAAGATGCCCCTGTCTGAACCCAGAAAACGATGAGCTTCAGGACCAGCATGGGCAATGTTCTTCCCATCGCCACCAAAGCGCAGCTGGCTTGGTGCAGAATGACAGATGGTGTATGAGCTCCCAGAAGCACTTCACAGCACTCCTACTTTAAAGGGGGAGATGAAAACCAACCTGCATGGCTGGAGCCAGAAGGTGTAGAGAAGAAGAGAGCAGCAGTGCATGGGATCACCTATGAGGAATTCCCAATGAAGGGCAGCCTGCTGCATGCCATGGTACAGCTGCGATTGCACAGCCCCCTCGTTGCTCCAAGCTGTGCCTCTGCCGGAGTTGAGGTGGGGGAGAGCCAGGTTTTACATCAGGATTTGGCAAGGTGAGGGCTGCGCTGATGCACCAGTGTGCTTGGGGGTAACCATGTCCCCTCTCTTGGAGGGCTTCCTCTCAGTCTCCCTTTGTGTGTTACGAAGCTCTGATTATCATTCTAATCTTACCTGTTATTAATTAGTATGAATTAGCCTCACTGTTAACCAGGAGCAGAAATGGGGGCTGCGCCAGGGATTCACATGGATTACTGTCAGTCCTCAATATTTCTAATGGACTGGCCTGTGTCCTTACCAGCAAACTCTTAATTCAAAACCCTATGCAGGACGCATGGCTGAATAGGCTCATTACATCTCCTTGGACTAAAGTTAAACCTTTCCAAATGCATGACTTAATATTAGCCCTGATAATCTTAGGCACCAATGAATTTCAGCACTGGCAGTGTGAAAGTTGTGATGAATTCTGTGCTAATAACAACAGCCACCATGCAGTCAGGGAGAAATCCACTTGATGCTAAAGGCCAGCATATAATCTATCAACTATATCCTCTTGAGACTCTAATTTGTACAGATATTGTGTGACCTTCTGACTAGTGCCATTTTATTCTTCTAGCCTTTCCTCTTCAGCTGGTTCAATGCTTAGTAGTTGTGGACAGATATTCTTTTATTTTTCCTAAAGAGAATGCTGAGTTATGGAAGAGGACCACTTGCTTTATGAATAATTCTGATTTAAGTGACACATAAGTTTCTAGTACTCCCTACTCCTCTCTCTCTTTCATTGCCTTTTCCACTCTGTTTCTGGAAATTTCAGATTAAATTAAATTTTGTGAGTGTGTTCAATTGTTAATATTTCCTGCAATGCAAAGGGGGAAATATGAGGACATAGACTAGTGAATAGCTTTCTCTGATCTGAGTGTTACAGAGACTGAAGTCAAAAACATCACAGGCCAAATCACCTTCTTCTCCCTGCCCTGTGGCCAAGTCCATGTGTGGATTTGTAGCACAACTCATTTTTTCAGCCTGTTTACACAGGAGTGAGGTGCCAACGACAGCCCAGGTTTCTTTAATTCTTATAATACAGTCATGGCAATTGAGAATGATCACAATAGTCAGCAGAATATTCAATATCCTAGAGTAATCAGAGCTGCTAGCACAACAGATACCAAGACAGTGGGATTTATCTCCCACACTTGAGCAATATGAAAGTGCATCTTAAAGAAGATGAATCCCACTCAAAGAAGGACACCCAGGAGAGGACTGAATCCCACCTCCAGATGAAGGGAATTACCTGGAGAACTCGGGCAGTAAAGTATTCGGGTTGTTCAGCAGGGTGTGTTTCATTTGCCAGAAGATGCCATTTCCCCATTTCTCAAGTGTTTGGGTAATGCTGTTAATGCCTTCTATGTTGACCTTGTCAGCTAGGTTAGCAGGACGTCCATGGAAAGAGGAAAATAAACATGACAGGCAAGAAGACATGAGCCAGTCTGAATTTGATTCCACTCCCCACCACTTGAACTGAGTTGCAATGAAATGTCAAATATTAAACGTATGGAGGGTCTAAATAAAAAAGCAGATAACCCTTCCTTACAGTGTGATTCTCTGCCTCTGGTTGCCTGAGTTTTCTTCTGCCACTGGAATCCCCAGCTGATTATTCCTAAAACCATTTTTCTCTCCAAAAATCTCAGCAGCTTCCCAGGAGTCAAGAAACAGCAGTCATAGTGAGCACTGTGTCTCACTCCAAGGACACAATAGGCAAATCTTCATCCCTGAGTTAGCAAACACCTCCCAGGCTGACCCACCACCACCACCACCGCTTACCGCCTTCTCTGTAGTTCCATTTCTGATGCTGGTCCAGAAAGTCCTCCTGGGATTTACTGCAGGGCAGGAGGATGAAGAAGAGGAAAAGAGGAAGAGTCACCATGATGGCTGTTCGTAGGACCTTGACTTTCCCCTGCTCTGTGGAGACAAAAATCTTGCTAACTGCTTTATTTTTCCTTTTCCTCTCCCCCTCCAGCTCCCACATGTCACTCCAACATGAAATTTCTCTCTGATGATCTATTTCTTTAAAAGGTGGTTCAGGTTACTCAGCCTAGCTTTCACAGAAGCATGGGGACTTTTCTTTTTCACAAGTACAAACCTCCTTACTTTTTTCAAGCCACTGAGTGGTAGAGAGATGTTCTATCAACTGGCAGCAGCTAGAAAAGTAGCTTTGCTTCATAGGTAGCCATGTTGGGATAGAACCTTATAGCAATGATATTCTGTGAATGTCAGGAGGAGGTACTAGGAAGGACGGAAATAGCTGCATCCCCGCTTCACAATTAGTGAAAGCAAGGTACAAAACAGTGAAGCAATTTATCAAGGGTATCAATTTAACAGAGACCAGAATAGGAAGTTGTTTTTTCTGATCTGATCCACTAACCAGTGGCAATAACTGAGATGCTGCCCAGTGATGGAGCCTCAAAGGCAACCCCACCCCCCACATACTGTCTCTACCTTACCCTGGTGTCAGGGGTTCAGTTCTTCCTGAGCAAATCTGCAAAGTAGGCAAGACAGTTCATACTGATGTGAGCACTTTCCTAAGCTCCTTGTCTTCTTTAGAGTTTACCATCATTCCCAAGCCAATGGAAGTCAACCCTAACCTACAGGCCCTCCTGGACAAGTACCATCTCTAAATGCAAAAAGATAGGTCTCCACAGCTTACTCATGCTAATTTGTTATTCTGTCTTAATTAAGTAGTCCCTCAGTGTTGAATCTGAAATTTTTATTTTTTGAAAATGTCATGAACAGCTGTTCTGGTAGAAACTGGCTGGAAGTATCAATTATGCACATATTGCACATAGCAAACAGAAAAAAATGCATTGCCAAGTTCATGGGTTTTAGTGATGATTTCAGTCATCTGTAGTCACAGTGATGGAAGGGCTCATATGAGAAGTAGGCACATTCAGAAAATCCAAATTACTCCCCTGCTCAGGTACATGCATCAAAAGTCTAAGACCTCACTGAAAAATATGAGGACATTAATTTGCTTTTTGGATATCATATAACCCTCATCTAATCATCTGGGAAGAATTCAGCCACCTCAAAAACTACTAGAAGCTGTAGCAGATAAAGCAGTACATAAATAAATCCTTTTACTTTGTGCCTTTCTTACATTCAATCACTAGTGTATTTTAATTGCAACTGCATTAATTTTTCCATATATTTAAAATAGCAGTATGAATATAGCCATACTGATGGAAAATGTCATGCTACTTTAAAAATATTACTTTCCACCTGTCAGGATGTATTTTGTGCTCAGTATTCTTCTTCTAATTGCAGTATTCATTTAAAGGAAAAAAATAAATTACCTTCTTCCTATCTCATGCATCATACACTTCTTCCCCCCAACTCAGAGCTGCCAAAATGAAGATCTCTAAGGAAGTTGAAGCACATAATGAAAAGGTCTTTATGGACCTTCTTGAAACTATTTGCATTGACATCACAGCTCCTCTGCCTCTCTGCATTTCCACATAAATACTCCAGCCTCTAGACCTTTTTTTATTTTTCTTTTGATGACTATGCACTGCACATGCCTTTTTAATCTTCCCTGATGGGAAAGGACTTACCAGACACCAACATCTCTAATTGCAAATGATTTGAAAGTGCTGCCAACATCAAGGAGGCAGTGCGGCTTCCCAGTTTGTTTTAAAACATCTTGAAGAGATTGTCCATTCCTTACCCTTTCCACCTTCCACCTGTTTCAATACCCCAGGGCTTGGATACTTTCATCTTTCTGTATTTGATAAAAGAAGAGTGGTGATAAATTCCACTTACTGATACTGAAAATCCACCCTACTTGACCTCAAATGTTTTAGAACATCAGGTGTCCAAATGAACCACAAGACCCGCATGCTCTATTTGCAGGTCCCCTCATGGACCAGATTCTTTGTAGCTTTGCTCCCTGCATTCCTGAGGGCCTATTGTAATTTATTATCATAGTAAACATCAGGTTACAGTCATCTTTGAAATAGATTCTCATATCTCAGACACTTACACAGAAATTGAGCAATCTTCCCTCTCTTAGGTGGAATTGTAGAGGCAAATGGATATTCACTAATAAGGTTTCTAGCATAAAAAGTCTGCAGGGTCATCTGTAATAGGAACCAGATCCCAAACCCACTGCAAATATGTCTTCAATAGTTGCCATGTCACCCTGGAAAATACTGTCAGGGTAGAACACGGATTGACAAGCAGGGAAAACTCTCTTACATCTTAGATAAAAGTGCTTTTCTAAGTTCAGAGAATAACAATAATAACATAATAGTTTTGTTATTGTTACTATTAATTACACTAATATGTCATGCTCTCTGTCAGAAAATTACATCATGTTCTGCCTTTTGAGCAGGCTAGGCTCAGTGATTCACCAGACAGTCCCTTCATCTGCAAGCAATGAAGACAGATATATTCGTCTCATTATTACACAATATTTTTCTCTTCTTTTAATCTCTCAAGTCCTTGCTCCGACATGATAAAAGAGCTCTGCTAGCTCAATACTCTGAGCACGGCCCTGCTGGGATCGGCAGTTGTGCCATGCAAGCCTGAATCCCTGCCCCAAAGCAAAGGAGCACTGCCAGGATTTCAACTCCATCACTGTCCCTCTCCCATTCACCCTTTCTGTTTCTTGCTGCTCCAGTATGCTCCATTTCACGCAGCAGGGAATGACAATAGAGCACTGAGATTTCACTGGAACCTGCCCCAGATTTTGACATTGAGGGAAAACAGATGATTAATTAAGTTCACTACTGCCCATTGGTTGTGCTGTCTGCTAGGATATGGGGGAATTGCCTGGGTTATCCTCTCCCAGTGCCCTCTCTCCCCTGAAACCTGAGGAGAACACACTGTTCCTACTGCAGACAGGTGAGTTGTTGCATTATAATTCAGAGCTTGCCTGTCCCTTGTATACCAAGAGGTCTTGAAACCTTTCCCTGCACTTCTGACTGCTCTAAACACATACACACTCCTGATGCCATGCGTGAGCATCCCGGTGTGTTAACTCAAGCCCATGCCTGCTTTGAGAAGATTTTGTTGATTAGAGTTAGCAATCACTGTAGTGATACCTAAAATGAAGGATTTTTTGCTGCAATATTGGACTGCAAGTGAATTAGCTTTGTGGTTTTCATTTGAGACCCGTTCTCCTCTCATAATTTTCCCAAGTTCCCTTCAAGCTACTTTCAAAATAAAGCTGAAGAGTGATATTGGGTTTTGGGTTATTTGCAGAGAAATAAAATATACTTTTAAATGAATTAGGGAGTTCAATCTCAGGTAGATCATAAATACACAATATGTAGCTCTCACTCCAATGGTAATGGATATTTAAACATCAAAGTAAGTTTAGCATTCTCAATTTTGTAAAGAATCTCAATAGATAATAAAGGTATTTTTGCAGACTCTTGGAATTTCTCTGTCTTTATGTCCATATGCAATATTTTAAGAATATTTTAAGGTTATATTACACACACCCAAATAAAATGTTCTGTTTTATGTATAAAGTCAAAGAAGGTTTAGGTGCTATAAGCCGAACAGCTTCACATTAAAAAAAACCATATAGTAGCTGCAAACAGTTTCTCAGTTAATGCCAGTTCTGCCAGAGCTCCCAGGCTGGGATCCTGAAAAGACTCTGAGCTTTTAGAGGAGAAAGCTGCCAAGACTGCGAGTCCAGAACAATCAAAGAATTTGCAAGCTCTACTTGCAAAGCGGATGGCATTTGTTAGCTCTCCATGTAAAAAAAATCAGGGTAATGTAAACATTAGCATATGCTTATAGTATTATGTAATGGTGGAAAGATCAAGAAAAATGCCAACAGCAATTAAAAAAATTGGATGCTACAATATTAATCCAGCCACAGTAGTACCGATATCACCTGTTTTAAAAGTCCCTATTAAAAATCCATTGTAATGTATTACTTTCCGGTTTATATGTGTGTGGGTATAATGCTAGATGTTGGTACACATGCACACCCAGCTTTGGGCTATGTAGGAATAACAATATCTTGATTTTTTTGAGTTTGGCAACATATTTGAGTTAAATAGTGCTTTTGCATATAATTAAGAGTTACACTGCTCATATTCTACATGGTTGTTTTGTGAAAGCAAAGAGCACCTGAATCCCTCAAATAGCCTGACCATCCTGCTAACCAAAGGGATCTGACTGACAGCTCTGATGACTGACAACTAGGGTGATGCTGTTGCCAGCAGGCAGACATACTGATGCTAAAGAAGAAAAAAAAATAAAAGCCAGCCAGGTGCAAAGCACACATCTGCCACAAATCGTAACATTAGTAAAGTACTGTTGGTCCTGAGGAGGTAATATATACCTTCTGCCCTTTCTCTAGGTGTACCTGCTTTTTCAGGATATGTCTTATCTCATCTCTCCCTCATTTAGAGCTTGGTGCTCCCTCATAAGAAGTTTCCTCCTGCTCCCTGGGTAGGCACACACAGACCTTGCACTCTCCATCTCTGCCTGTCTGGCTGTCTCTGAGGATTTGCTCACTCTTCCTTTCTCCCTCTTTCATTCACTTTGCACACCCCTGTTCTCTGGAATTGTAGGTAGCAATCCTCCAACCTCCAAGTCCATGCCAGTCTGCACATGTTCCCTCCTCTCCTGGCTCTTTCCACAGGTGCCTTTAGAGTCCCTCAACACAACCAGCTCTTTCCAAGGTGCATGGATGTGTCTCCTCCAGAGGAAGAAACAAAACATTCCTGGGAAAGAAGGCAGAGAATTGCATACAAACATTACCTGTGCTCTTGAGGCCAGTCCTTCCGTGATGAGCCTTCCAAATATCTGCCTCCCTGCTCCTCTTCTCCTCACCACCCCCTCTGCATTTCAGCTTGCAATAAGTGACGTGTCCCTCTTCATTTCCCCGCTCTCTGCGTTTCCACAGTCTTCCCGTGGAGCCTCCTCCAGCTGTACCTCTCCTACCCCTCCCTCCCACTCCTGCAAGCTAGCCATCTCCCCCCACACATGGGAGCCTTATGGGAAGGAAAGCCTGAGTGATGGAGCCCCTCTTGAAAGCAGCTCCGTCTGCAAGGACACCCGTATATCTTTGTCCCCAGTTCTTTTGGGCAGCTCTCAACTGCTGGCTCTCCAGCACAGCTGTACGACTTCTCTTACTAGTCACAGTTTCCACTATGCAGTGCTTCTCTCTGGCTGCTTGAACCCTCTGGCCATCCAGCCATGAATTTGTTCACCGAGTTGTTCCTGCCTTTTAACAAACATGCCAATTAATTCCCTGCTGATTAGTTCATTCCTGATGCACTTTGCCAAATCTATTTCTGGTGGAATAAACAAGGAGGGATGAATCGGCTGCAATGTTGTTATTTTTTTTTCCCCTGGCCCCCTCCCCCAGGTCTGTGCCTGCCAAATCAAGCAGGCTCAGGTCTGGTCAGTACTCAATAAAGAGATTTCCAAAGGAACACGAGGTGTTAAAGGGATTATTTTTGTGAGGCAGGAGGTGGACCCCCAACTCTGATCCCATGTCCATGGCAGACTGACATTTTGCTGTGATTTGAGAGGATGTGCAGCCGCCACAGCCTGGAGCTGCACAATTGCTGCACACCCAGGCTCATGACTAGACCCATGGCACTGCTTGTGAGAGCCTTGGCCAAATCTGCATTCTTCGTGATATTACTTCTCCAGTATCAGCTGGCAACAACACCCTCTGTTTCCTGACCAGCCTATTCTTATTTAACTCCATTTTCCACAGCCAAAACGTCTGTTCTCAGCAGTGAGAAAAAAAAGATGCTTTTCTCACAGGGCAAAGGACTGTCCAGCCACTCAGAATAAAAGCAAACACCCAGAAGTAAGGAGCCAGAAGATGTGTGCAAGTGTTACAGACAGGGCAGTTACAAACACAGTATTATGATTGCAATGTATGATGCTAGTTTACCCCAGGTGAGGAGCCGATCAGGAGGAAGGCTGAGTGGCATCCTTCTAAGCACAGTCCATAACCATCAGCCAGCACTATCATTTTGTCAGCCACTTAAATCCACTGAAGAGAGAGATCCAACCAGGACCACACTCAGGGGTACCTCTTTCTCTGACAGCAAAAGCCTGTGGTTTTGGCTGCTCCTGCTCCCCCAGTCCCACTGGCTCTGTGGCAGGACAATTTCTGAGAAGACTGCCTTGTTTATGGAGCCTTGCCACTTAAAACAGCAGGACACTCATTTGCAAAGTTATAAAACACCAATTTTCAAAAGCAGCCCACAATATACATGCTTAACACAGACCAGCCTCCGGAGGAACTGGAAACCTATTTTTTCAGGGCTCAGACAAGCAAACAAAATGTCCAGGCAACAGGAAAATAACCCAAACAATCATCTGTCTGCAGCTGTTCCCCATTCAGCACACAGAAAACACAGTCCTATTATGCTGCCGTTGCAACTCCCTGCGAAGAGGAAATGAACTGCTGACAGTCAGCATGGGATGGGGACACTGGATGGAGGAACGGACCAAGCAAAAACCCCTTCACAGCATGGCACAGAGACACCAGCTGAGGGAACATGATGGGGAAACATACACAGGCACGGCAACACACTCACGAAACCCTGGTTCAAATCCAGCCTGTGCTGGTGAGTGGTCGCAGTGTGTGCCCGGTTTCCTGGTCTCATGCTGGCAGCGTGCTGCCTCAGCATGGTTCTCAGCAGGCAGGAATGTGATCACAGAAATTCCCCATACCCTTTGCCTCCTCGGGGATTAGTGGGGGAGGCAGGACAGGAGAGAGCTGTAGCACTTCCCTTCCCTGTCTCCTGCCTGCTACATTCCCAGTGATGCAAAAGGAGCGCTGCCCATCCCACCGTCACCACCGTGGCTGCATTCAGATCAAGATGGACACCCAGCGCCCATGTGCCATCACTGTACCACACTAAGCAGAGACCGGGAACTTTAACACAACCAACTAACAAGAAACTCCCTTTATTTGTTACCACATTTCTGTGACTGTGTTATAAGCAACTGCAGGGTGTTCGTTCTGCTCTCCTGTGTGAGGACTGCTGCTTGCAGTCAGTTTTCTAAACTTCAGTAGCCTCAGCATGAAGCGTGCTTGTGAAAGGAAGTTGTAGCGAGGTGGGTGTCGATCTCTTCTCCCAAGTAACAAGAGATAGGACAAGAGGAAACGGCCTCAAGTTGTGCTAGGGGAGGTTTACATTGGATATTTGGAAAAATCTCTTAACCTAAAGGGCTGTCAAGCACTGGAACAGGCTGCTGAGGGAAGTGGTTGACTCACCATCCCTTGAGGTATTTAAAAGACATGTAGATGTGGTGCTTAGGGACATGGTTTAGTGGTGGACTTGGCAGTGCTAGGTTAACGGTTGGACTTGATGATCTTGAAGGTCTTTTCCAACCTAAACGATTCTATAACATGCAAACAGGCTATTGCACATGTCTGTCTGTGGGTGTCTCAGGACACAAAAGATCTCCAAGACAGCAAAATCCCCCTGGCAAGAATAATGTCTGCAGAAACATTTGTGCTCATTTCCCCAGACCCTGGTTCAGCCTACAGCCTTTGGGCAGGTACAGATTTAGCAAGCTGAGGACAAAAGGGATACAAACCCTCCCTGTAACCTCCTGTGCCTTGCAGGGGCCACGTGGGAGAGCAGCAGCTATGAGGGCCTCCCCAATGCTGCCATTTGTATCAGACCCTGGCTGCCACACACAGAGAAGCAAAATACCCCCAGAGTGTAAAAACTGGATGCTGTGAGTGAGATGGAGTCGCAGAGGAATTCCTGAAATCCCCCAGGGACCAAAGTGCAGGCTGACTCCGAGGTCTTAACAGCTGTAGGGCTGGAGACCTTTTAAAAGTCCACAAATGCTCCACCAGGGATTTCAACAAAGCTCTGAAGTGTCACAGATGCTGCTGTGCAATTTCTAGCAGCACCCATCTTTGGAGCTGCCCCAGGGATGGCTGGCCACTGCTGGGCTCTGACTTGCCTCAGCCCTGCACATGAGCTGGAAGGCAGCCTGCCTGAAACAGCTCCTCTCTCCCCAGTCTGGCTTATGGGGCCGGTCACCTCCACCATCACTGTGCCTATTCTCCTGCCTGTCCCTTCACAAACCACCACTGTTTTGAGGTCTTGCTCACGCAGCTACAGCCACTTCTCTCTCACATCAGATCAAGACAAGTGCTGAGCACCTGTGAAGTGTCGCTCTCATCCACTGGTACCATTTCATACCTGCTTTGGACTGCTGCAAATCAGTAAGCAAAATGTCTCCCCTGTATGTCTCCAGCTCCCTTGCCCAGCTGGGATGACTGCATATCACTGCTCCAGGCACAGGCACCCGCAACAGCACTCAGACCACCCATGGCATTGCCATGAGCTCATGCAGGGAGGCAAGACTGTCAGAGGAAGCCACAAAGAACAACAGGGGATACAGGTCTGGCACTGAGAGCCTACACAGCACTTCAGAGCATGCATTGACCCAGTGTTGTCAGACCCAACCGGTTAGAGGGAAGAGCACATCAAGATGTATGCTTGGTGCTGGGCAGTTTGCAGGATTTTGCAGCAGATCCTGCCTCCCCTTGTGCATAACACATCCCCTTAGTATCTACTCTCTCCTTCCCTTAATTTATTGCTTCTCCATTTCACACAACACCAAGCACTTCCCTTCAGGCTCTCAGCCACAGGACTCCCAGCATTGGCAGAACAACACTGAGACTGGAGGAGACTCTAGAGATAGACCCACCAGGAGTTCATTTGGGGCAGCCCCCCACAGTAACTCCCTCAACTAACACACCCTGTGCCTGCACCTGTGATGGCATGTGGGCACACCACACAGCCTTGGGGCTGCACAGCTGCTGGAACCTTTGCACAGCTCTGACCACCTTTTGGCGTTTTCTCATGCTGGGGTAAACACAGAGCTGGCATTGGTTTTACTGCCTGGGTTCATTAGAAACTCTATGATCATCTGCACTACTTAAAATTGCCTGAAGTGAGCCTGCTGTAGGAACTTGGGAGTGTTTTGCACCTGCTGGAAATGTTATTGTCACTTTTCCTGGTTTTATTTGCTTTTATTGTTTCTTCCTGTTAGCCTTCACTGCTTGATTGCATTTTATTTTGTTGTTTGAACAAGCATTTCCTATTTATTGCAATATCTGCTCCTGTGTGAGTCCTCTGTCAAGGAGAGGCTCAGCCAGGCACAGGAGAAAAGAGGATCATGCTCCTGGTCCTGTCCGTGTAGCCATGCAAAAGAGAAGGGTGGGATGAGAAGAACAGGTAAAAACACTGGCTTAGCACTAATAGGAGTGCAAAGACACAGGTTACTTCTTCCCTCCAGACACCTAGAAGAAGGGACAGCTGAGAATAGCTCCTGTCCCAGCAGCTCATCAAGAGTTGATTGCCCCTCTGATCTTATGGCAGAACTGCATGTGCAATCATTCCATTGTGCAGCTCTGCCCAAATGACCTGCGCTAGCTTGAGCACCTTCAATAGTAGTGTGGATCCTTTCAGTATCTTGTGCAGGCAGGCTGGAAAAGGCTGTAATTTCTGGCAGAAAGGTGGCAAGAAGCAAGGCAGTGAGGTGTGGGACCTCACCGGTTAACCCTGCCCCATTGCAGCCCAACACAAACCTCTTTCTCCATTTGTTTGCATAGCCCTGTACTTTACTAAGTGATTGGCAGCTGTACAAGGGGAATCACTGTACAAAAAAGGCAGCACTTTTCCCTTGTGGGACATTCAGTGTAGGCTGGTCCAGTGGCTAAAGCAGAAAAGAAGTGAAGGAACTGATTACAAGGGAGGATGGTTGTTATGCATGTCCTGTCCCATAAAGAAATAGAGGGGAAAAAAGAGAAGATAGCTGCAATGTGGGTGCAGGGCTGGAGTGCATTAGCTGGGATTTCTGGACAAGGCAGCTGTCCCTGCATATTGTGTTCCTGCTGCTGTTCAGGGACATCACCCCTCTCCTTTCGTGTGAAGTGACAGCAAGAAGTTACTGAAAGAGGAGACACTGAAAAGGTTTTTTTATGGTGTGCCCCACCATTTTTGAGCCAAGTGCGAAGTCTTCTGCACTGGCCTTATTAGGCGGATCCTGGATATCACTACAGTTTGTGTAGGTAAAGTGAATATTGCATACCCATACAGTGACTCTGACACACCAGCATTTCAAAGGGCATGGGTCATTCAGGACAGAAGTCAGGCACCTATCAGGGCACAGCAAATTTACCTCAGGCACGGTCTTCACCCTACAGAAGACAGCAGATGCCAGTGTAGGCAGAGAGGGCTTGCACAGGCTTAACACTGATAAGGGGCTGGTGGGAGAGTACTTTCATGCTTTTTGGCCTGTAACATTTTTCTAAACAACCACACTCTCAACCCAAAGCTCTCAGACTTCCAAGCTTATCCCAAATATCTCATTTTTCAGCATCTGGCTGTTCCAAACTGCTTTGGAAAAAATAAATAGAATGAACAGCAACATTCACATAAATGAATGATTTATTTCAACTTCAGTTTTATTTTCACAGCTTTTTGATGGATATTAGCACACTTGATAGGTCCAATTTATATGCAAATTAGCTTACATTCACAATGTGAAAAAGGAAAACTTCATTTCTCATGCTCTGCAAATCATTACACTCCCTGAACACTTTGCTTAGTCTTATGTTCCTCAAAAGCATCAGTTTTCACCATAAATCACTTGTCCCTGCTATATATTAGCCTCACAGAGATCTCTGGGCTTGGGGAACATGTAATTTTTGTGGGGATGCATGAAATTAAGAGTGGGCTATGCTGAACCACAAACGTACAAGCATTGTAAACTACGGGCTCTTGCAGCGTGTGTGTGTGTGTGCCAGATGTCAGAATATCACAGATGAGGACACCAGATTTTCCAGTTCCCGCTGCTGGCTGCTTTCTGCCATACCTTTGCTCCCAGCTCTAATTGGTGCCAGAAGCATTTTCTTAGAAGGAGCGGCTCTGCTGGACAGCTCTTGCCCCTGTGTATCACAGGCTTTGCTAACTGAGACTTGAAAATGATCCAGGATCTCTCCTGTAAATATTTACATAGTTACAGGATTGTCACTACTCTTAAATAAAAAAGTGAAGGAAGGGAAATGGTATATGGAACAGACGGACTCTGTATTCAGAAAAACCTGGAAGAGAAAGAAAAAGAACGACTCTGATGGCTTCTCCAGAGTTTGCCACCTGGGACTGCCCCCAAGCGCTGTTCTCAGGAAGGTTCTGATCTGAAGCCTGATGACATCAGTGGAAAAAATCCCTCTGGTACCAAAAGGGCTTGGATCAGAGCTACTGTCTTTGCAGTTCATATCTGAAAAAAACTCTCTTCACCAGCTAGACCACTTGGTGTCTCTCTTCTGCTCCTTCTTTATTGCTGTTATTTAAAGAGTTTCAGGACAGGCATGGACAGGAAAGGGTAAGTACATTATTCACAGGAACAGCGCCTGAAACAGGGAAAACCAGCAGCAGATGCTGAGGAAACATGATGTGTTCCTTAACCAATGAGACTCTTTTGATGTATTTAGCCAAATTCCTTTCTCTTCTGTGACAAGGGAGTCAGCCTTGAGATTTCACACACAAATCATGATTTGAAGAAGTGGTGATGTTAGATGGCCCGTGCCTGGGCCTGGAATCAGGAAGCTGGAGCCGTGTGACTTTGGGGAAGCTACAAAACCCTCCTTGCTTAACTTCCCCATTGTGGGAAAGGAAAAGTTCCCTTGTTCGCTTACCTTGGAAGGCTGTGGTGGAGATTGGGGGCAGCTTTAGAAAATGCCCTAGTGGTCTTTTGTACTGTAATTAAGCAAAAAAAAAAAAAAAAAGTGCAAAATAAAACAAAATAAACAAATACAATTTCTTCCAAGCAAAAACTTCCGAAGAATGAAGGTATATATTTATACCAAGAACAACTTAAAGGACCAGTACTTTATGTGTAAAACACTTAAGACAACAACTCTATTTTTGCATGAGCCTGTGCCCAGCACAATGTGGGGGCTGTACAAATCTGGGCTGTCCATGGTCACGGCTCGCCGCCACAGGCCCCACCGCCCTGCGATTCTCTGCCCCTGTAAAACAACAGGGAGGAAACGAAGGGCGACGGGGCCAGTGAGGAGCTTCGGTTTTGGTAGGAATCCCAAATTTAAGCCAGGCATGCCGCCAGCTTTGTGGGAGAGCGGCACCTCCTGGGTGAAGGCCCCACTGCCACCCCACCCGGAGGCCTGCCGGCTCCCGGCAGGGACAGCCCCACAGGGAGCGGCCTCCCGGCTGTCCGGCAACCACCTGCAGCTGCCCGCGACGGGGACCCCCGGGCTGCCCCCCGCCACCCCTTCTCCCTCAGCCCCAGTGGAACTACAACTCCCAGCAGGCCGCGGGAAGGCGCGGAGAGGGGAGGGGTGGCGTGCATGGGCAGTGCGCCTCTCCAGCATGGCTACAGTGCTGTCCCGGGCGCTGAAGCTGCCGGGTAAGGGGTCCGCACCTGCGGGACGGAGTGCCGGGTTGCACCGGGCCGGGGCAGGGCAGCGCAGGGCGGCCAGGGCCGGGCCCGGCCCTGGGCAGGCGCGGCTGCCGCTGCCTGGGGGCGGTGGGTGAGTCGCCATGGTGATGTGGCGATGTGGGGGTCCCCGGGTCCCGTGGCGGAGGGAGGGCCGCAGGGGACAGGGCAGCGCCTGGGGGCTCCGGGGGCGGCGTGTGTGGCGGCGGCGGCGGGGGGCTGGGGCTGGGCCGGGCGGCGGCCCTGTGAGGAGCCGCGCCGGGACCGCGCGGGAGGAGGCGCCGGGTCCCGCAGGCCGCGCAGAGCGGGGCACAGGGCTCAAGGCGGCCGCCACCACCGCGAGAAACCGCTAGTCCCCCTCTGATCCGCTCCTGACGGGTTTTACCCCAAAAAAACAACAGGCCAGGAGTTCAGTAAGTGCCACTGCAATTACCCAGGTAAACGCTTACAGTCCGCCTACCACCTCTGCGTGCCTTCCAGCCAGAGATCTTCAGCGAGATGAAAGGATATTAAAGCATAAGGGACTATTGTGCAAGGGAACCGTATCTTTCAAAGATAAGGCAGCAAGCAGCAGTCCAACAACTGTTCTCTTTAGCGGGGAGATTAAAAAGGAATGAAAGTATGTTGTGAAACCAGATCTTGGAGTGTGGTGGTTGCTTTTGGATGGACTGGAGACGGTGCTAATGCACCTGGCTGTGCTAACCCAACAGGAAAGTGCCTCCTTGCTCCTCCTGACCATGTCTGGCCTTTTGGACAGCTGTGGGACAGAGACAGGCCCCACCTATGTGCTGCTCAGGGATGGCTTCACCCCGGCACCACACACCACTAGGGTCCTGTAGTGCCCCAGTCTGTGAAGCTCCACTCAATGGGTAGGTCGCACTTTCATCCTCCATCGGTCCCTGAAGATCACAGTAATGTCTTCGTGGCCCTTCCCGCTAGCTTTTAGTAACCCGTACCAGGAGTCCATATGTTTTAGTTTATGTAATGCCTTTTAGATCTCATTCAAAGAAGTTTTGTTTGCAAATTAATTTCTTCCTGGTTTTATATATATGTTTGTCTAAACGGAAGGAATACATTTTACACAAAACTTGCTTAGGAAAAGTGCGAACTGGTGGGTATAAGTGTGTGTATCAGGGTGTGACCACTGGGGAACTGTACAATAACAAGTACACATCTCTTCTGGGACCTCTGGAACCGGCATGGGTCTATTTGATATCTGCTGTTGGGAGGCACTGATCTGGAAAAGAGCACAGGCCTTGCAACTGCAGTTAAGAAAACAGTTCCTGCGTCAGTTCTCAGGTTAAATTGCCTATATCATACCTTGTTTGTGTGGTTAACTCTTGAAAAATGCAGCTTTCAACAGCAATGAGAAAGCAAAAGGCTTTCTGCTATAGCTGGTTTTTTCCTGTTGCATCTCATTAAATTAATTACATCAATATGTGGCAACTTATCTCCCCACGGGTTTAGAGATATGTCTGCAGTACCCAGTGACTGCTGCCTGCCAACTGTCAGCTGGGAAAAAAAAGAAAAATAAACAGAACATGAAGTGAGTACAAAGGATACTGGAACCAATATGTCATCATTGGAATAATGCACTGAAAATTGTGCTTGTCTAAACTCCAAGATCTGCTCTTTTCACTCCAAAGTGAGTGTAAAGAAAAGCCTTTCCAGTACATCAAAACCAGAGTTAATATCTGTCAAGCCATCAGCACTAGAAATTAGTATTTCGTTATGAGTGGGACCTGATTCCAACACAGATCACCTCACAGATGCCTCCTGTCCAAATCATGATCACATGATTCATCTTTTCTTCTTTGAGAGGTCACATTCTTCTACTGCAATAGTGGCAAGAGCTGCCAGTTCAAAAAGTGCTATTAGGCAAATGCACAGGGGATTTTTGAAGTCATAAAGTGCAGTCTGGAGTCCAGCTGCCCTTCAAAGTTGATAAGCTTAGGGCATTTTCTCTCTCCTCTGCCTTTGAAAACCTCCTCCTTCAGTATTTGCTTTTTATTCCAATGCGTGCAAAAAAAAAATAAATCCAGGGTAACATGACCAGTAACTTAACCACAGACCACAAGCAACAGTTCCTCAGATTGATTGTAACCACAGGCCGCTGACTGGGAACCTCTGTTTTATCACTGGTGCCGTGGAAAAAAACACAATACAATTTAGAGCAGCTGAGAACAGAAGCAGTTTATTTACTATAGCTGCAGGAAAGAACACAGAGCAGCAGGACTCTGCCGATATGAACTCTGTCCTTGTAAAGTAGATGCAAGTTTTATATATGCTTAGAGTTGCTGTGCAAAAGACAGATAAGGAGATGTGAGTTATACAGATCTGTTACATACATAAGGCCACAGAACTGCTCTGGGTAGGTCTGGAGTCTGTTTTCTCTATCACAGGGACTAATTTATCATCAAGGTTACTCAGTGATTAACATTTCAGGAGATAGGGTGAGAGTTTGACCAAGAAGCTGACTCGGGTCTTAGCGTTTCTGCTTCCACAATGGAAAGCTGAAAACTGCATGGAGTATTGGATTTTTCTGACAGCTGATCACTTGCAACAGAAGCAGTTTTAGCTTTCTCTTGATGGACAAACTGTCTTCCTCCAGCCTGAGCCATGTTGACCAGAAAGGAAAGAATTTGGTTCTGAAGCACTTATCAATAAATCATAATTCTCTAGATGGTGTGAGACTACCCTTGTTTTCATACATTCTTTACTGCTTTTTATGTCTCTCTATTTATGCTTTTCTGTTGAAAAATCATTTGGGATTGATTAGTGGAATCTAGGTGTGGTATCCCTCCTTCCCACAGCAAGGGACTGAAAACTCAGATGAAGACCCCTGTTCCTTCTGCTCTCTCTCCAGCCAGGTGAATCATGAGTTATGTATTCTCTGCACCACAGAACAGCCTTGGGAGGCCAGGCTGAGCACGTCCTCACCAGCCCTCCAGATGCATTCCCAAAACACCTACAGATCAATGGTTAGGGCGCTCTCTGAACAGTGGGAGATGAGCATTTGAATCCTCTGAGGTGAGATACGCAGATGGGTTTCCCATGCACTAGGGGAGTGCTCCAACAGGCATTGTTAAATGGCAGGGTCTTCCCTCCTCTTGACTTAAAAAAAAATCGGCAGGGCATTTTATGCCTGACCTTACTAAGTGGTTGTGCCTTGTGAGAGTGCCAACTAACCTCTTAAGGAAAGGTAGCGAGAAGGAATGCCAGTTTCTGGTTTCTGGTCAGGCTTAGGCATGAAATAAGACTGAGCAGCTCTCTGCTTTATAGCTGTCCTATAACTCAGTAGATCCTTTCCTATGTAGGTCACCAAAAGCTGTAAGACATTACTGGTGTAGTGGCTGTTTTCTAGCCTCTGATCAGGGGTTCTCAGCAGGAAAGGTGTTCCTGTTACAGATCGTCTGTGGTTGACACCACTGTCAATGTTGCCAACATCTCAATCCCTGCCAGTTCAAGGAGTGGGTGAGCCATAGTTTCAAGTTTCTTCCTGTCTCCTAGAGATCCAGAACAAAACTGTTCTAGATAAAGCTCATTCCTATTGATGCTTTTAGTTGCCCCAAGGATGAACAGCAGGTTTCAGTCTTTTGGGTTGACTGGAATTAAAATAATTGAACAAATGTCAGTATATCTGAAGTGTAAGTATGCTGCTGGGTTGTTTTACTCAAAGCACACCGGTTTCCAAAACCGGGAGCAGTCTGGTTAACATAATTGTCTGACTTTGACTTCCCAGGCTGAATACCATTTACTCTTGGGCCAGCAGCATTTGCTTTTCATACCACTCTGACCTGGCTTGAACTGGCACATCTGGGTCTGTAGTGAGAAGCTGCAAATATGCTGCCAGCGAGTCCTCTCTGGAATTCCTTGTTTTCGCTGAGTACTCTTTCAGCAACTTGTCAGCACAACCTACTGTATAGACATCTGGGAAATTCACACTGTGCTGTCACTGCAATCTCTGAGCAGAAAGCTGTGTGCCACCGAAGTCGGTGGCCTTCTGTGCTGCTCACAGGACAGAGCCAAGGTTACCAAGACTTCCCGAAAAGCCCACACTTTGAATGCATGTTTAGGGCAGATCTATGTGAAATAATGCAGTGTCTCACAGGTGTACACTGCGCCGTCCCATAGGAATGTAGAATCTTTTAGCTGGGTGCTCTACCTCCACAAGAAACAGGTTTTTGGAGTGTATATATACACCAGATTGTTTTGACCTAAGTCTTTTGTAGAAGCCTCTAGTTCAAAAAGGAAGGGTTTGATTTAAATACGTGATCTCGTTGGATATCTTTATTTCCCTCAGTTCAGTGTGGCTGGGTTGTCCTGGCTGCTCCACTTGGCATAGGGCATTTGGCCTTTAGTGGGATTGACAGTTTTTCTTAAATCCTAAAATTGACACTGAATACCATTTTTAAGTGGTACAGGAACGGGGAGTGAAGGTCCTTTCATGGAGCAAGAAAAGGCCCACATGCTTGCAAAATAGATTCTAGATGATGCAAAATAGGTGCATTGCACTAACTAGATGCTGCAGTACGTCTGTAACTGAGTCTGCTTTTAACAGGAAAACCAGAAGAAAGGCATACTATCTTATACAGGAAGAATAATCATGAAAGCCCTTAAATTTCCGCTCTGTAAATCCTTCCCATCATCTTAGTGTCTGAGAGTAGTTACAGCTTGCATATTTTTGCTTATTATTTATGCCTTGCATGTATCACTTAAAGCATCTTCGGGCACAAGTTATCTCCTGTCTCGGGTCAGCTTTAGGCAAAGGAAAATGAGGCAGCAAAGTCCCTCCCTGGAATAGGAGAGAGAGAGAAGTAGACTAAGACCCTGCAATCATCAGAGGAGTGGCCATGGCTCCATGCCCAGCCTGGTGGCACAGGGCAGCTCCCTGAGACGTGATCCTCCACTCGTAGCTGAGGGCAGTGAGTCTGTGTGATGTTGCCTGCTCCCATAAACAGATGGCCCTGGCCTTATGCCGGTACGTACAATGGGGCTCTGCAGCTGCCCTTGTCACACTCCCTGTGCCTGTCTAGGGCTTGGGGGAGAAGTCATCCACGTGCCAGGCATCCTTGGGAAGAGACACCTAAAGCTAAGCTACTTTCTTGTACCACCACCTGAAGGCATCAGTACTAAGTTATCTATCTTGGCAAGGCCAAACAAAAGCTGTCGGCTCTGGTGGGAGCAGGAACAGAGCAGGAGCACTGTGGTTTCCTACAGCAGGGGCTGGAGCACTCCCTCTCGCAGTGCTGAGCCATGCAGAGAAGGTGGTGTCTTAGAGGGGCAGCCCTGATTCCTTCAGACACCAGCATGTTACTGTCCCAAAAGTGCAAAATCACTTTGCCCTCATCTTCAGGGAGCTGATACTCATTTTTACCAGCATTGCAGAGAAGCCATGTGCAGTGCTCTATCCCTTCTGTCCGTCAAGAAGGACAACAGCAGATGTGGCACACTGGAAGGCAGCAGTGCTGCTTGGACCAGGTAGGAGGA
Source organism: Phalacrocorax carbo (assembly GCF_963921805.1). Classification (NCBI taxonomy): domain Eukaryota; kingdom Metazoa; phylum Chordata; class Aves; order Suliformes; family Phalacrocoracidae; genus Phalacrocorax; species Phalacrocorax carbo. Next base: position 54,294,381 of record NC_087513.1, read on the forward strand.
GGGGGAAAACGTGTTGTGGAGGGAAGCCCCCTCAGAGAACACACTACAGGTGAAGAGGGGCTGTGTCGGGATTAAAGACTGGCAAATGCTAAAGGAGGTCAGCATCTGAAGTTGAGAGTACTGCAGTTTAGGTACTCAGAGCGTTAAGCATGACTTCATGTCAGTGTGTCTCATTACCAAACAGGAAATTATTAGAATTAAATCAGCCATGATTTCCATATTTATATGCATACATACGTGTGTATATATGTTTATAGATATTATATAAATATACCTTTATCCTGGGGAAATAAACCGTGGCATCGTTTCTCCTGCAGCTGCTACTCTGAAAGGTGGACAGACCCTGTCTTTTCTCTCACACTTCTCACTTGGATCCATGCAAAATGCAGACTGCACTGTCATCCCTAATGTATCACTCTCCACTGCAGCCTTTTCTCCACTGAGAACCTGCAAAAGTGAGGAACTCATGCTTTATTGTCTCTCTCCATCTTTTTCCTCAGGAAAGAAGAGCCCAGACCTTGGGGAATACGATCCCCTCACTCAGGCTGACAGTGATGAAAGTGAAGATGACCTGGTACTCAACATCCAGAAGAATGGGGGCGTCAAGAACGGGAAGAGCCCCCCTGAGGAAGTGCAGGACCCTGACTCTGATGTGGAGGTTGGGATGACAAAGCAGCACACGTCAGAGAGTGCACCTGAAGGTTATACTGCAGAGGCGGCTGGGAGTTTGGAGCAGAAGGTTGCTCCCTCCCTCATGCCATACCTGCGCACAGCGATCTTTTTGCTCACTGTGGTGATCTCGATGATTCTTGTGTTGGTGTGCGCATTTCTAATTCCCTGTCCCCCTAGAGACTTGCATAACACCTGGAACCGCAACCTAGGTCAGGGAGCAGGTGAGAAAGCCCCAGGAACAGCATCTGGCGTGGGGGAGGTGGCAGCTCCCAGGCTGGGCATCGGCGGGAGAGACCTATCTGGGAGAGCCAGGTCAGAGCAGAGGCCCTTCCTCACCACTGCAGATGCTCCGAGGTAATGGACATGCGTCTGTGTCCTCAGTCTTCAAGTGGAGACCTGTGAAATCTGGCATCAGTAAATAACAGTGCCACAAAATCTTGTTTCTGTCAACACCAAAAAGCATTTTGACTCTTCTCCCATCCTGCCTTTTTGTCCGGGTGGTGTACATTGTGTCCAGATGGAGATGGCCCGGCCCACTTTAAAGACATAGCACTTTCCTCTCTACATCCTGGGTTTCACCAGCACCTCCACACTGAAGTGTATGGGTGTGTTCGGGAGGAGAGGGATAGAAGTTTTTGTGTCTTCTAACTGGCTTAACTAACCTTATTTCTTTTGTCTTCTTGTCCTGCTTGAATCCATAAATCGACATTCGGGATCTTTTGTCATCCTGTATGGGCCACTGGTAACATTTCTAAAGTATCTCCCGTTCTGACTTCTGCAGTAAAGTAACAGTGGTTTGTGAAATAATTTCTGCCAGGTCTAGATATGTCTCTCCCTCCTTGCTTTCTGCCCCTGGCTTCCAAATCTAAGACTTTCATAAGATATGTAGCTTCCACATCACCTCAGAAAATGAAGTGGGAAGCAGAAATCTTTTTCTGTTGGCTCCTCCATTTTTCCCTTTCCTTTCTGTGACCCAGATGCTACATTTCTGCATTCCCATGCAATGAAAGGTCTTGCTGTGGTGTGAGCTGCCTGGCTTTGGTGGTTCCCTAGCAGACTCTGTGAGGTCTGGGTGTCCATGAGTCTCTTTTCTGGGCCACCCCTCCTCTCCTAGTGTGGAAAATGGGCTGGGTAGCCTTTTTGACAACAGCGCGGTGATTCTCTCTGACTGTTGCAGGTGGTGTGTTATCCCCGCTGGAGCTGTGTGATGTGAACGGCGATGGACTCCCTGACATCCTCATTGTCTTCACTGCCTTGATGAATGCTAGCGTCATGGGTAAGCACTGCAGCTCCTTCCCATTCCTCTTTCTCTGTGTGTCAGTACGGACCTTTGTATGTTTGCATGGGAAGAGTTCCTGCCACTGCAAATCCACTGCATTGCTCTTTTCAGAGTTCCTTAAAATGGCTGGTGTACTGTGCCTGTGTTTTGTCATGCTGCTCATAATTTTCATTGCAAGCCTGTGCTCCGGTACCTGTTGGGTCAGCATCATCTATTTCGCCTTAGCTTATCTTGGGGCAAGTGCATCTCTTTGTCTTGTATTTGTGCATGCTTGGTTTGGGAGCAGAAATAAAGCTGTCAGAAAGCACTGCTCTACAAATAGTGATTGGAAATAAGGTGGGTTTTTTACCCCCTTATTATCTCTCAGAGACCTTCACAAAAGAGCTCAGTCTACCTCCATTCTACAGACATACAGGTGGAAGCATAAAGGGAAGCGGCTTGACAAAGGTGACAGATGAGATTCCGTGGTAGAGTCTCAACTCTTTCCTGATATGTGGTCCAGTGTCCTGGTCATTACCAAGGGTAATTGGCGACAGAAACAGTGATGGCAGAGCTGATTGTTGGAGCGCTCTGGTTCTTCTGAACTAGCCAGTTGCTTGCCAACAGGGAGCATTATGGATTTTTTTAAAGCAGCTGTAGGTCAGTGTTGCAGGAAACATCTTCACCTTGCTGCCTTTTTCTCCAGGTCACTCCATATACTTGCCAGGCTCCAAATCATTGTTAATTCACAGCTAATAGATTGGCCGATGGTGGGTAAGCTGTTGTGCCTGGATGTTTAGCAGGTATTGCCCTGCTTCCTTCTGCTGGCTGCTTTTGCTTTCTCTGTTAACCCTCACACCCCTCAGGTACTATAGCAGCAGCCTGCTGATACCACCCACTGTTATACAGGGGCTGTCAAGTTCGGTGGTGTTCTGTTGCTTTGGGCTTCTGAAGTCCTGGAGGTTCCCAGCTGCCTGCTGTACTGCAGCTGTGAGCTGCATTCAGGAGTTAGTTGTTCTTGGTTCCTATCAACCCAGTGAAGAGAATATAGTCTGGGGCAAGCCCTTAGCATAAGCCAGATGATTTTCAGTTTGAGAAGAGAGTAGTTTGATTCAGAGGGTGGGTTCAGACTTGCTTTTAGCCAGTGGCCCAGATATGCCCTTTGTGTAGTCAGGTTGTGTGTTGTTTTGCTAGTAAGACAGGAGTCAGCTGGGACTGATGTTATTTTGAAATCACAGAATCACAGGTTGGAAGGGACCTCAGGGATCATCTAGTCCAACCTTTCTAGGAAGAGCACAGTCTAGACAAGATGGCCCAGCACCCTGTCCAGCTGAATCTTAAAAGTGTCCAATGTGGCCAAGTCAACCACTTCCCTGGGTAGATTATTCCAATGGTTGACTGTTCTCCCTGTGAAAAATTTTCCTCTCATGTCCAGTCGGAATGTATGGGAGTTCATCTTAAACTGTGATACGAGCATACCAGGCGGAGATTACAGTAACCACAATTATGTCTGAGGGCAGGGTGAGATAAAAGTTGCTTACATTTGGAATCGGAGCCAACAGTCAGTCAAAACAGCATAAAGCACTTGGTTTTTTACAATTATTTTGTGCTAACTGGTGAATTAGGAAAAGAGCCTTGAGTTAGACCAATTGGTTGCATTCAGTCTGTTTTTCACAATAATAAAACTAATTTGTAAAACAAAGGAAAAAGCTCTCATATTGCCAGTCACCTCCTGCTGCTCCAGAATTGCAAACAACCCAGGACTTTCACATGAGGTGGTATCTGCTGTGGGAGTCACTTAAGGTTTCCCCTTGGTACCAGCAGTTGTCTTGAGGGAGAGTGGATCAGAAGGATCAGTCTGGTTTGACAACAGTGCATTTCACACCAGGAAGTCAGCAAAACTGGGGAGGTTGTTCCCAGGATCTTGGTTCCTCTGTGCCCAGCTGACCATGTTTCTTGCTATGAGTTTTGGTCCAACCTCCATGATTGTCTGTGCTGTTGGCTGACAGTCCAACTTGTCCAAAGATCACTGCTAGGCTCTGCAGGCAGAGAGACTCAGCTATGGAGTGGGGTTTGACCTTTGCTTTCAGGCAGTGTAGATGAGGGTGGCTTGAGCCACTCAGCTGTAGGAGCTAGAGCTGGAACTCAAGTGCAAAGACCAAAAGCAGCACAGACATAGCCTCTGAAGCCAAGGGATTTCACTGTCTCTTTCCTGCCTCTTCCAGGTGTATCTAGGCCCTCTGTAACTGTGGTGGCCCTTTCTGGTATGAATGGCAGCACCTTGTGGTCCATTCAGCTTCCAGAGGAGACTCGGAGTGTGCAGTGCAAAGGGCTGTCACTGGGGGCACCTGCGGACCCTGTCTGCCTTGTTACTGGAACATCAAAATTCCTCAGCCTTCTCAGTGCCTCCACAGGTAAAGTCAACTACCAGCATTCGACATATGCTACTGCTTTTTTTGTGTGTTCTTTAAAGGACTAGTAAGCATGAATGATTCAGCACTGGCACTTCATGGTAGCTTTTATATAGCGGCACACAGGAAGGAGTCAAAACACTAATAAGTTTCTAGTTACATAGGATAAGAGAAGCCAAACCATTGCTGCTCTGTAGCAGCATCTTCATCCTACCATCTCAGAACATTTCAAAGAGTTAATCTTATCCTGTAGCATCCCCATGGCATAAAGGATATGTAAAGTCTGTTCTCATCAACATTGAGCTGTTAATACAACTCAGCACCTACCTAACAGCACTGAAAAGCTGTTGAGAAGTTATATAAGGACATGTGCTACAGCCAGGAAACCTTCCAGAGAAATTAGGCCCATAGAAGAATTGAATAGATGTGAATGAATATTGCATTTTTAAACACTTGATCATGTGCACCTCCATTCTCTGATTGCTCTTTGTTCTACCACATTAATTCACTGGTAGAAATATTCATAGGTGGGTGTAGGGATGTTTTTGGAATCAGACCAGAGATTGGAGGCATACAAGAAACCTTGGGTTTAAGTGACAGACCCAGGCAATGAGCAGTGACACTTACCTTGCAGATGCTTTTAGGGTCCAGATTACTTGCACAGTGTTTCCATGGTCAGGACCATAGGCTGTGTCCTTTACTAGCAGTTGTAGTTTATTAATGTGCACAACTGTTTGCAGGTCTGGCCTTTGGTTTCCTTTGCCATGCAGTGGCCAACCCTATCCTACACAGCAGCAGCCACAGAAAAGCATCTTTAAACTCTGATTGAAAAAACAGAAGTCTAGGCAGAAGAATCATGCAAAAATAAAAGCATTGAATTTTATTTTGCCTTTTTTTGGGTGTTTATTTGCCAATTTGCAAATCAGGTTTTACTGAGTTTCCAGCTGGGTCCGTGCTGGACTGCTGAACCATTTGACATCACGGCTGCTAACATGCTTTCACCCTGAGGTAGAGTGAGCATGCCATGCTGGAGTGGCTGTTTGCTGCTGGGAATTTAACTGAGATGCAGATTTGCACTTTGAATATGAGAACTACCCATCTGTTCACTTTCCTGGCATCTGTCTACAGGCTTTACCGCTGCTGAGGAAAACAACTGCTGTCCTGCAGAGCGGCACTCTCATTTAGGTTCTCCTTCCAAGAGTGAACCTCAAATGTTCTCTGCTATTTCAGGAACTGTTTTGGACTCAGGTCTTTCTAGAGAGATGCTAAGAAGGAAGCACAGGAGGACTTGAGGCATGACTCAAAGACAATCTGAAGAAATGCTGGGGGAAGAACTTTGCTTCCCACTGCAGCTTGTCTTTCCTCTTCTCAGAGAATAGGGGAAACAAACTCTCTTGCTCCCTTCTTCAAGAAGGTTTTGTGGAACCTTCTGGGGATGTTTGCTGGTTCCCCAAGTGCTGCATGTCTCTCTCATCCTGTTCTTCCCACAGGCAAGACCATCTGGACACTGAACTCCATCCACCTTTCAAGTGGGATCCTGGCTGCACCAGCTGCAACTCTTCCGGATGTAGATGGAGATGGGATTAGGGATATTGTTGTTCTGGCTCTCAAAGAGACACAGGTACAGAATATCCCTGCCCAAGGGGTGTTTGAAAGGACCTTGACTATCTAGAGGAAGAACAGGGAGCCTGATGTGGAAAGGCTGTAACAGCAGCTGCAAAAGCCCCTAATCTTCATTCCCTTAGAATTCCCTGAAAAACACCCTTTTTCTTTCAATAGGTTAGAGCAGTGAGATCAAGCAATAAGGACCCTATCTGCATTTCTTCTCAGCTGGAAATGAACAGAAGGGTTGTTATTTACCCCTTGCTGAGACTTGAGAATTATCTGTTTCTGTTGAGTGAAGCTTGGTTTCAAGTGAGTGTTTAGCAGCAGTGTAGGGAGCCATTTTGAGATAGATCTCTGGAGAAAGGAGCATTCAGCTTATCCAAAAGAAAGAAATACTTGTGTGATTAATTCAGATGCAGATTTCCTCTGTGCTCATCCCTCCCCATAATTCTAGCATTAACATTGTTAGAGGAGTTCAGGTGTTTGAAGTCACTTCAATCTTTGATGCATTTGCAGCAAGAGAAAAGCATGAATGGAAGACACCCAGGAAGCCAGACTGAGCAAAGAGAAAGAGACCACTAGCTAGGCCTTGATTTGGGGGGAAGGAGCAATGGAGCTTCATGCTGTGGGGACCAGGGAAGATTCTGAGAGCACAAGTGCATGAAAGCACTGCTAAAAATCTCTATATGTCTCTCTTTGCAGCCTGATGTGTTTTTCATCTTAGTGTCAGGAAAGACTGGGACTGCTTTGGGTGGGCCTGTGAAGTACAGCACCAATGGAGAAGGGAAAGTGATTGGACCCCAGGTCCACATCACCAGCCGGGGAGCCATCTACATCCTGTTTGGTTTTGGTAAGATGCACCTTGCCTTTCCAGCACTTCACCTTACCGAGAAAACAATCTTTTTACCTAAAATGGCCCAGAGCGTCTCTGGGATATTCCTACCATGCCGTCTGCTGTAAAAGCTAGGAGTAGAGGGCATGGGAATAAGTCTTACTGTCATGGTGTGGAAAAGTACAGGAGCACCGATACCTGGTAGCCTGGAATACCTTGGAGTTTCCCAAAGGCACATAATGCCCAGGAAGTTCCAGCTCTGGGTGTTTCTTTGCCTTCTACCACAACTGCAGTGGTCCCAATGACCCTCTGTGCGACTAGGGAGTTAACTTTTGCAGGCAGGATTCTTCATCTTTTACTCATCCTGGTAGGTAATGTCCAAGCAGTTGCCCTGAGGGATATCTTTACCCAAGCCAGAAACCGGGACAGCTTTCCTGCAATGCTGCAGCAGGAGGAGCCGGAGTGGGAAAAGCGCAGATCTGTCAACCTGTCAGAGCTCATTGATATTTACAGGTAGGAGATGTACTTGTCCTCTTGCTTCTGCTGGGAGAGGAAGGGGAGGGTTGGCACCTCTTAGTGCTTCTGGAGATGTCCTCCTTTTCATTGTCCAGTTGATACATGCTATGGGGAATCCGTTGTTTCCTCCCCATCCTGTGGTTATCCTAGCAAAAGAAGTGCAGAGTATGATAAAAGGGAGTCTTTTGCTTCTCCTGCTCCTTGTTCCTTTCTTCCATCCCCTGTGCATACCTGGAGGAAAAAAAAATTGTGTTCCCAGCTAATGGAGTCCCTTTAGGAAGCTCAGTCTGTGCATAGCATTGTGGGCCTGGATTTCTCATCTCCCCCTTCTTTACTGCCAAATTGTGGTCAAGGTCAGCCTGGGTAGGAATAAAGGGAGGGCCCAAACACCATCCTTTTTGTAGTAACTCAAGATGTTCAGAAGACCCCACACCTGAATTTAGCCTACTTAACTGAGGAACCCCCAAAGGAAGCTAAGCTCCATCACTGGGGTGATGGGCTTCTCCAAGAATAGGTCAAATCTGAGGTAGGATGAATTGCCTTGTGGACAGGCAGGTAGTGCTGAGGTGTGCAGATACAAGCCTCGGAATCTCCTCTCTGCTTTCCATTTGTCCCAGTGGGGGTGTTGACTTCCTGCAGACGATGAAGACACCTGACACAAACTGCAGCAACCTGCTCATCACAACCAAAGAGTCCTTGATCCTCCTGCGGGGACAGGACCTGGAGCCCCGCTGGACCCTGGATCTGCAGAACATCAGCAGGTTACATACTGGGAACACTTTTCTGTCCTATTTCTTCCTGTACCATTTCCTGCCTTTCACTTGTAAGCACATGTGCTCCTTAGAAAGCAATTGAGAAGAATTCTCCAAGTCTGCAGAGACATCTAAGAACTGTAAGAAATCTAAGAACTGGAGGTGTGCAGGTGCATTGCTGGGCAAGTGAGGAGGGCAGGGGGAGCAAGGAACAGAAGGCTGGAAACTTGAGCTGTGTGCTTGTGAGTGATCGCAAATAAGGGGCTTGATTCAGGTACCCAACATTGATGTCATGGGAATGTCATGGCACTGGAATTCAGGAGATTGCTGGTGTGTGGTTCAGTCAGTCTGCTGTCCAGGGCTGCCACTTGCCAGCTCAGTGGAGAGGAGCGGTTGCATTAGTGATGTTAAGTATCTAGGGAAGGTGTCTGAGTATGGCCCACAGATCTTAATGTTCCTTGAAAGTTGAAAATGAGCACTTGAATGGCAGTCAGCACACCATCTATACTAAATGTAAACCTTAAAATAATACTGCTCATCCTCTAATTTCACACATGGAAATTGAGTAATTTGCCAGATCTCGTGGGTTGATAATAACCAGCAATTTCAGGTTGCCCAGTGTTAAATATTTGCAAAGGGCAGTTGGGCACAGTTGAGGGAAATTATGTGGGAAACAAATTGCTTGCTCTTCTATCTGGAGGAAAGAAAGCAGCTCTCAGCTCAGTGTTAGCTGCCTGTCAAGAGCATCTATAGGAAGAAAGCATTGGAACTTTATTAAACAAAAAAACCCTGGTGTTCAGGTGTTCAACTAGGTTTGATATTCAGATAATGTCAACATTCTGATGGGTGACATAAACAATGGCTTTATGAATGGCTTATGGCTAGTTGATTGTGCTGTGGGGAAAGGAGATGGACTAAAAGTGGTTTGGGTCCAGAGTCTGCAGAGTTCTGGATGTGTCTGTGAACTAGTTTAAAGGGTGAGTACTGAGCAAAGCTGGTTCATAGATGCTGTAAAATCAGTTATACACAAGAAATTTCTAAATGGATCCACTAATGAATTGGAAAATTTCTGTGGGTTCAAATCAAGAAGGGTTGAAAACTGTTTTACCTGTTCCATTCACAGAATCAGAGTATGGCTGAGGTTGGAAGGCACCTCTGCAGATTGCCTAGTCCAACCTACCTGCTCAAGCAGTCTCAGCTAGAGCAAGTTGCTCAGGGCTATGTGCTGTCACGTTTTAAATATCTCTTAAGAATGAAGACTCCACAACCTCTCTGGGCAACCAGTATTCCAGGTTGATGCACTCCAGCCCTGTTTTTTCTGGTTCTGTGACCTTCCAAGGGACAGAGTATAACACATGTGCAGGAGCTGCCAGATAGGCATTGAAGAACAATGAAAGCAATTCTTGTTCAAGGCTACTGTGCTAAAGTCCTGGACTGCCTGTTTTCTTGGAGTTAAAAGAGATTAAATCTTGTAGACTGAATATATTGTGGACAAGCATTTATTTAAGAGAGTATTTTTTTTAAGACTTAGAGAAGTTCTGCTTAAGCAACACAGGCTGGGGGACAAATTCATCTCAGGGCTGTCACCACAGAGTCAAACAGACTGAAATCCAGTTCCTCATCAGACAAAACTTAAAGAGCCAGCTGAGAGCTCCGCTTTTCCTGGGTAAACCTGCCCCAAGCGCACCACTCCAGCCAGGCAGACTGAGTCCAGCCCTTTAGGAACAGTCTCCAAGGAAAACAGCTTGGCTGCTGCAGATGTGCTGTTTCCAGATAGCTTTTGACAAGATCTCTGGAAAACCATAAAGGAGAATCAGTAGTCATAAAACAAGAGTGAAGTTCAGAGACCATGAAATTGAGTAAGCCGTTGAAAATTGTGTTGTAAATGGATGTTTCAGATGAGAGAGGATTAATAGCAGGTTGTTGTGGGGATTACTGTTGGGCAGGAATAATTACTAACCTTCTGGTTCATTTGAGAAAATGCCCTGGGGATTTTTCAGTTGATTGGTAGCATCTAAAATACATGTGTCTCTCTGTATTCGGTATGTGGGGTCTGCTGCTGACTGTAACCCATAAGGTACATGAGAAGAGGCACCTTAAGAGAGGTTTTAAGTTTGTGCCCATAGGATAGAACTACCCACTACTTCCTTTTGCTACTGGAGAGCTTTTAAGCTATAGGAGTGTCCCATGATACTGCATTGAAAGCATTGGTTCTGATTGCCAAAGGTGTCTGTAAAGCGAATGACATTGATGTAGTAAGTATAAATAGTCAACCCACTGCTGTACTGTGGCATTGCTGTTCAGGAACCATTTTGGTGTGCACCTTTTAAAGGGGAGGCTGGGAAAAAAATGGAGAAAAGGGCTGGCAAAATATGCTTTAGCATGGAAGATTTAAGTCAGTGGGTTTATATGATCAAAGAGAAGCCTGAGAGGTGAGTTCATAAGCATGTGTAAGTAATAGGAGCTAACAGGCATTTTAATCTTGCCATAGCAAGAAGTGCCTTGGAGTGAAAGCCATTCACGTTCAAGAAAATGAAAATGCAGGCATGTTTCTTTGGGTGAGATTAATCATTAGAACTGACTGTCACGAGAAGTGATGAGTTCATCTCATCTTTGTATTTCCATAGCAAGCCTCATGGCTGGTAGATATAGTCAAAGTCAGCCTACTGATACTTGGTTAATTGGGTGAAACACAGTAATCTGTCATAAACAAGAGGGGGAGGACATATTCTGATGGTCCTGCCATGCCATAAAATCTCTCATTCTCTGAATTTTGAGGAACCGTGCTTATTCAGAACCTTGTGTCTATCTGTGGTGAATTTAAGGAAGACAGAGATAAGACTCAGAAAGCCAAAGGCAAGCAAGGTGGTTAGAAAACAGTTATAATGAGAGATATTCAGTAATAGTGTTATGTTACCCAGAAGGGAGAGGATGAGAGGGGACTTCATTTAAACTGCTGAAGGTTATAAAAAGGCTTGTAAAACTGCCAAAAGTAAGAAAACAAAGAATCATGGGATGACATTAATGGAGAGTATATTAAGTGCCTTTTCACACAGCTAAGGCAGCCTGGGAAATACACTTTCAGCAGGAGATCAAATCTGCCGATGCATTTTGAAAGGGCTGGGTAATTTTTTATGACCATAGCAAAACTGTACAGGTTCTCATGCTAAGGAAAGAATAATAGAGTCATGTCACAGGGTGATAAACAGATATCTGCACAGCCCAGCAAGGGATGCCTCCCACACAGATGACTCTGAAGAACGGCTAACAAGCACCATGGACTGCTTGATCATTTTTCACTTTTCTGATCCATCAACAAATGGTTCCTGACACTCAGAACAGTTCTGAGTGGATGAAAGATCTTATTTGGCATGGCAAATCCTGCCTTTTTAAGAGGCAGAGTGGAGGATGAAAGCAATTGTGCTGCCTCCATCTGAAATCCCTTATTTTCTACCATGTGGCTGAGTATTTCTTTTTCCAAATCTGCAGCCAGCCTGTACCAGGTTACTTTGGTGCTGACCAAACTCTGGACTTCATGCTGCAAGCACAGACCGGAGATGGGAAGAAAAAGGTAAAACAGGTGAAGGCAAGGAGGGCAGTGGCAGCATAGGAGTGAGGGAGGTTGGGTAGAAAGGGACAATCATTCCTGCTCCTTGCTCTTCCCATATCTGTGGCTGACACTCATCATGTGGCCACAGGCATGAAAGGGAGCAGCACAGGCTATGCCACTGCAATGGGGCTCTGTACATCCACATCTGGACACCATTAATGCTAGATCTCTCCCCTGCCTTGAGGTGGTGGTGATAGATGGCAAATCCGGCCTCCCTGTTTGGAACCAGGAACTCCCATGGCAGAAGCAACAACTTGATGCACTGTCAGTCATGACTTTGGACAAGAAGTCTGTTTTTCTCTTTTGGGCTGATGAAGCGCAGCCGGTATTACAAAGTTTGGTGAGCAAGCATCCTTTCTTCATTTTGTGGTTTCTCTGTGAGGCATGTGCAGTCTTAGTCTTTTATTCCTAATGTAATTGAGCTTTAAACCTGCCATTTAAGAAGGCAGGGACACTTTCTCCTCTTGCTTGCTTTGACACTCTGCCTTCTCTGAGCTTGAACACAGAAGTTTTTTTATGCAAATTCTTCACCAGAAAGCTTTATTGACAGAAAGTTTGCATCCACAAAACCAAAACTTTCTGCATGAATTTCATTTTTTTTTCCTGCAACACTGAGATAGTTTTACTGCAGATTTTTTCCCAGCTCCAGAGCGCTGCTTCTCTACACGCAGACACACAGGTCAGCATGGGAGACTCAAACTTCCAGACTATAGCTTTGCCCATCAGGCTGGTTTTGACAGAGCCAAATCTCAACCTTACCAAACAGAAGTTGCAGGGCAAATTCTGTTTCAGAAAAAAAAAAAACTTTGCAGGATTTCATCTCTGTAAAACCATAGAGGTTTTGATTCTCTGATCCATGTAAAGGCAGTGCAGTGTCAGAAAACTTTATTTCTTTGGCAAAGCTAGACTCCTCTGCTAGCCAGCTGTAATATTTTTGTCTGTCCTTTATTCCAACAGCAACCTGGTCCCAGACCTGAGCGCCCAGGGCTGCACCACCTCTATCTCCTCCATCCTGTTTTTCCTACAGTCCTTTTGGACCTCACCAATGCAACAGACAAAGTCATTGCTTCAGCAGGTGAGTACAAATGGAGGATAAACTACCTAAGCTAAAGGAAATGTGGAGGGAGAGGTAGCTGTGAGAAACAATTGGTTGTAGTTATGCCTTTAAAGGTAGCACCTGAGGTCCACCACACATAAGGCCAGTAATGGGAAATAAGGTTCATCTTCCTCCTGAAGGAAGGTTCTGTCCAACCCCTACTTTGCAAATAAAAGACCTAGCAAGTTTCTTGCACATATTTAAGCAAGGAAAGGTCTGAGTTTGATTTCATGCATGTTTTACACCAGAGAAGTTCCCTGGCTTTCCGTGGAGCTATTTATGATTTAAGGCAGTGCATGAAGAAGCACTATGAAACTTTTCTCTGTCACCTCAGATACACTTCTGCCTTTGTTGGCCGCCTTCTCCTGCTTTCTGGAATAGCAGCTGTGCTGCTGCTTCTTTTTTGTTTTTGAAAAGGGGAATCCAAAATATTTAAATGTGTGTTTTCAGGGAGAAGTAGATCTGGATTTAACATCTATACAAGATTGAACAGTCCCTGTTGGATTTCCTTCCTCTTTCTAAAGCAGTTCAACCAACAGCCAGCCTATTGAGCATGGCAGGATGTGGGATAAAAGATCAGTTCATCCAGCACTGAATCCAGTAGGCCAGGAAGCATAGAAAAGCTGCTACTAGTGATACATCTAATTGGATTTGTATCAAAAATCCAGTACAGTTAAGAACAAACAGAATATCAGTTTTAGAGGGGTGTGTTAAAAACTGGGATTTCTGAGGTCTGTACAGATCATTCTGCAGTGACTGGAGTGAACTGACTTGCCCATGCATTACCAGTTTCCCCTTCTGTAGAGGTAAAACAATATCTGCTAACAGGTGTAGGAAAGTTCTCTGAAAAACTGCATTATTGAAATATGTGCATCTTTTCTGTCAAGCTGCAAAACATCATCTGGAACCAAACCCTTCCATTTCTGATCTAATTTTCCATGTATTTCTATGGAAAAAAATTTAATTTAAAATCATTTTCCCTGATTAACTAAGGTACATGCAGTTATAAAGTCAGACTGAATATACCCTCAGTCCAGTGGATGTTTTGACTGAGTAAAGACCGTAAGATTTCTTTGGAAGAAACATAATAGTTTACTCCACACCAATATTTTCTCTCCCTTTTCTGATGGACCAGTTGGGATTAACGATCTCCAGAAGGATGCGTTTCACATCACTGTGACAACAACTGCAACCTCTGAAAAACAGCCGGGATTTCTCACAGTCAGCAAGCTGGGCCTGAAATGGGCCATGATGAGTCAAGGTCGAATGGTGTGGCTAAAGGACACCACCACTCCCAAAATCAGCCGTGGAGAAGTGAGGCGATTTCTTGCCCGGCTGAAATTTGTTGACTTTCCTCACAAGGTGAGATTGTGCAGAAATCCCTGATGAAATCCAGGTCTTTTAAAACACCTGATCTCTTCTCTACAGACACAGTTAGGTGCTCTTTGGGATGCAGAGACTGGTGGGATGCAAAGAGATGTTTTTCAAGATGACTGGCTGCCCCTTTGGGCATATGATGGACAGATTGTAAGGCCCAGATGTACTTTGGCAGTTGGACAAGGAGGGGGATCTTAGAAAGAACGAGGGACTGACAGACTCACAAAGGGAACAGAATGGTGGACAGAGATCACTTGTTTTGATATGGGCAAACAAAGGTCCTCCATATAGTCGTGCCCAGGTTCAGTTGCTGACCACTTTTCTCTACCAGACTGGATGATAATACGTTTTGGCTTTAGTTTTTATTTGCCTTTCCTTCTCCAGCTCTAGCCTGGTGGTTCCTCAGATTTTGGTTGGACCTGTGGCCTGTATGGGGAATACAGGAAGCTGCTCTGTGGATCTTCAGGAAGACTGCTGTGTAGAGGGAAGGGGGGCTAAAAGCACTTCCCTTTTCTTCAGCTCTCTGGGGAATGCTGCTGGAGGCAGGTTTGTCAGACCTGTCCTGTACCAGAGGAACCTTGTTCAGCATCTCCCCCTCCATATGCCATTCTTGCATGCTTCCTTCCAGGTAACACAGAAATGTGAATTTAGAATTTATATACATACATATATATATATAAAGCTAAGGTTTTTACATATATATATATGTGTGTGTGTGTGTGTATGAATTTATACAATATATGTATATTTTTTGTATGTTTAATTTATGAATGAGATTTAGGACAGTCCTTTTTATGTCCAAACAGTATTCCCAGGCAGTCAAACAAGCTCTAGGCCTAGAGCAAGCCATGATGACTCAAGGCAAATGGTGTGGCTAAAGGATGCCACCTGCTTTAATCTTTATATTTTTCGAGAGAAGCCTCTGTCTGGCTACTGCAAGGCTAGTCTTGTCCACAACCTTTCCTGTGCTCTCAGCCCTCTTCTCCATTCTGTCACCAAACTCACAAACTAGCTCTCTGGCTCAATTACCTGATCTAGAGAAAGATGGTCCCCACAGCATTTGCTAGGTCTTGCACTTCTATATTTCTTCTCCCTATCCCAAGTTCAAGACAGGTTCATGTGGGTGATGGAGAAGTGAAAGGTTCACATCTTATTTCTATCTCCTCTTCATCCATCTTTAAGCTTTTTATGAACCCAAAATGTCACGATAACATCACACTGCACTCCAGTGGGCTAAGTCCCCATTTGCAATGCACCACAGCCCTTTTAGGATAGATTTCTAGCAGATCCCCACTGGCACTATAAAGATCACGCTAGATACAGTCAGAGGAAAGCTGATTCTCACACCACTGCTTCAGGGTTTAGAGGCTCAGACAGAGGCAGAACTGGAAAGCTTTTCTGTTCATTTTACCCCTATTCCGAGCTCAGCTTTACCATTCTCTTGCCAGCCCAGCCCTGCGTGCAGTTCCAGGAGGAACGGACTACCCCCAGGGCACATTTGCTCTCAGTATGTTTAGTGCTTTGAACTATGCTTCTGAGTGTGCCATCAGCCTCCTGTGTTGTAGCTGCAGAGCATCTACATGAATTTTCTTGTAATAGAAATGACCATATATAAACCAACAACTTTGGTGCCCCAGCAGCTCCCCACAGTGCAGGGCAACAACATAGGAACTGTTTTCTCAGTATGCCTTTCTAGGTCTGACCTCTGACATTAGGTAAAGCCAGGCTAAGATGAGGATTGCAAAGGACTCTTCTGTCCTCCTGCTGGCTCATGACCTTCCAACCTCCCCACACTTTCCTGTGAGTGGTGAGGTGACAGCAGGACTTTGACTTTCCCTCCAGATGGGCACATCTGCCATGGGTTTGCTCTCCTGGGTTCTTGACATCTCTCCTTGCTAGATCGCCCTCTCTCTTCTCCTTGACTGCATCTCCATATAAAGCTTCCAGGATAGCCCTTCAGGATTAGCTGCAAGCCCCAAGGCTGGTCCTTGGGCCCTGCTCTCTTAACATTAGAGCCTGTGAACAGTTTGTATATGTTTAATGGTATTTTTGTGTAAATAGCTTTGTATATATTAGCACAACTGTAGCATTGGCTCTAGGCCTGGCATTTTCCTCCAGACGGGTTAGTGTTTATAATACATAGTCAGTTAATACAGCTGCATGATAGGGACTGAAAGCGAGGACCAGTAAAGTATGAGGATTAAACAGGAGTGCCCCTTCCCTCCTGTCTAGCCACCACCTTGCTGGGAAAGGTGAAGCGGCTGTTACCTGAAGTAGTTACTCTCCTGAGGTTCTTCCTGAAAGAACTAACATTCAAGTGCAGTGACATTAGCTCCTCCATAATGTGAATTCACCATGCCTGCACACACACACACACATCCCCACTGTGAATAAAGAGTCTGTCTGTATATTGTTGGGAAAATGTATTTGAACTGTGAATTGCAATGGAGCAAATAAATACTGTGTACAGCATCAGTGTGTCATGTGAACCAATGTTTCACCTTTAGGAGATAATGAGTTTGCTTGATTTAGGGACTGTTTGTAATATTTTTACAATGGGGAAAAGGGGACGGATGAAGGGAAACAAAGAAAAAAGCAAAAGCCCACACAAGGAGTCTTAAAGGTTGTGGAGAAGCACAGTAGAAAGAGACAGACAGGAAAGTACCTCAGAATGGGAGTTTTTTGGGGGAAAAGCAAGAAAGGAGTCATTACAGATAGGAAAGAGGCAGAGAGAGATGTCTGAAAGGAACCCCCCATTCCTACTGCAGCAGCACTTTTAATCTGGGGGCAGGGAGAAGAGGAAGTTGGGCCTGGAAATGAGGAATAAGTAGGGTGTTCAGAGAGGACTACAGCCAATCAATATGAGCATCGATGCCCTTTCACTGTGACACTAAACTAGTGGGGTTGCTGGAGGGTCAGTGTGACACCACCTGAAGAGGCACAGCACTGCAATTTGCCAGCTGGATGGCGCTGTCTATCTATTCCTGGGTACTAATCCCAACAGCAATACTGTTGGGATTAGGACATCTGCCTCAACTCTGTCTGAAAGTGTTTGGAGACAGCTGGCACCAACAACATGTCCTTCCAGTTATCACCCTTCCCAGCTGAGGACACCCATCAAACTGTGATCAGGGAGGACCCACTCTGCTACTGTTGGCACTGCTGTTGCCCTGGCTCAGTGCCCATCTTGTCTTCTCACTTCCTGAATGGTGGAGGAAGGAGGAGCTCCCAAGAACGTGCTAATAGTGGTGCTAGTGTTTGTTTCAGAGCTCTTGTGCCCCCCAACGCCCACTGTTCTGTCCCTGCACACTCATCCCTAACAGTGATCCTCCCCGATCGTGTGTCCCAAGACCTCATCCAGTCCCAGCTCTGGTTCCCGCTGTAGCACTTTCTGCTGCAGCTCAGAGTAGAAGTCGACTCCCTCAGAGACTGAACGGAGGGGCTTGTCTTGTGGCTCGTAGTAGCTGCTTATTTGCTGCTGTATGAAGCACTGGTGGTGCTGAGGCTGATCCTTGAAGCTCCCATTGTAGCCCTTGATGTGGTTCCTTTTGAACTCCAGCACTGTCTTGGTGTAGGTGTTGAGAGTCGTGACAGCAGAGGCCATGCAGCAGGTGAAGGAGGCCCAGGCCATGCTACAGGAGAGACACAAGAATAGCACATGCTGTAAGAAGCCAAGAGGGTAAGGAATTGAACTGCGTGCACCATTATGCACCCTGATATGTCAGGCAGAAGCTGCTGGTCATGGGCTTGAACTAGAAGGACTAAGGCTCGTAACACTGAAGTTCTTAGGGGTTATCCCACCCCAGGACCCTTAGATCAGTGGGGTAAATACTGGTCATCCTTGTCACAGGGAAGGGAGGGTTACAGGGGAAATAAAAAGGGCAGCAGGGAATTCTATAACCAGTCAGAGCAGGACAGCACAGCTTGGAAGCAAGTTCTGTATTGCAGGGCTGCCTGGTGTCTTCCTGGACACGAGGCCTGTCTACTTGAGCATAACCAGGTGGCTGTGCTGACATTTGACGTTCACAGCGACCATGTGGCACTGGAGTATTTAAGTCCTAAGGATCAGTGTGGTCATTGTCAGTACAGCATTGCAAATTGAGCCTGCGCTTTCCATGGGCATTTGCAAGGCTCATCCAACTGTTTTTTCAAGTCAGTTATGGCATACCAGCTGTGGCTGTCTTTAGCCTTTAGAAAAAGGAACCTGAGCCACCTGCTTTTTGCAGCTGCTCCTCCTGGCTACAGTGTCCACATCTTTAAGAATGTGTCTAGGCTTGGTTCTGCAGGAATAGGCCCTTTGGACATTGGTTAGTGAAGATGCCAAACCAGCATGCAACTTACTTACACTGGAGAAAAACAAGGCATGTTTGAGATCATCACAAGTGTGACACTGGCCTCTGCACACAGGGAAGAACTGAGAACAAACAGGGCAAACCAGCATAGGGGCAAACCCGATTAGTCAGTTGGGTTGAAGGCACTTGTTTATGTGTGCTAAACCGTGATGTTTTGCCAGTCCTTGGTAGCTACTCATTTAAGTAACTCAGCAACTATTTGTTAAAGCAGGGGATGAGGCAAAGACAGGAGAGATTAGCAGTAGGAGAACCATGGTACACCTGTTTTTTGAAACACAGAAGGTCAAGAAGGGAGGAGATGGGTTTTGGCAGGGTGCAGCACGGCTGAAACCCAAAAGGCTGGGGAGGTGAAGGTGGCTTCAGAGCTCACATACTAGAATGCCCAGCCGTAGTCCCATGAGTGTGGTCTCCAGTCCTCTGGTCCCAGACTAACCGTTGCCTGGAAGACTTGAGTGTACATCATGTGCGCCACCATCCCAAGGAGACCTGACATGAGAAGACAAGAAAACAAGAATTTGAAGCAGGAGCCAGAGCTGCATACTTCAGCCTTGTGTGGAAGAGGAGGCTCTCCTGCTGCTGTGATTCCAAGTTTGCAGTAACACACTTACCTGACAGCACCGAGGAGACAGCAGCGAAGGCATTGAGCTTCAACCCACAGACAGGATTGCCAGTATGGAGCATTTCCACCATCAGAAGGATGAAGCTGATGAGCAGCAAGCTGATGTACAGCATCTCTGATCCCAGAGACAGCCACAGGATTCCTGCCAGGAACCAGAGACTCCTCGTATCAATACAGGATGGCTTGTTCAAGGGAGAGTCCTCCTCCTTCCCAACCCAACCCTGAAAGGATGTCCTTTCAGGGAAAGAAGGAGAACAAGAAACACCCAACAGCAAACCCCCCAGCCTGTGAGCAAGGGCTCAAAGAATGCTGAAGGGGACAGAGGATCTGTCACAGAAGGTGGCTTGGCTGGTCTGGCACTGCAAAAGCTGGGAGGAACTAAAACAGCTGTTTGTAAACAAGCCAGCATTAGTTTTAAACAGCAAGGAAGAAGCCATGGTGAAAAGGCAGGGGAAAGCTGTTGAGCACACGACCTAGTATTGATAGGCTGGCCATGAACACATCTGAGCTGGATGTTAGAATGTTCTTTCCATTAGTGTAGTGATCTTCACAATAGGTTTCTAAACACAACAATGGAGGCAAACGCCTTTTAGCTCAGGACCCAACTGTTTAAGAAAAGAACTGTATGGTGCATCCACGGAGATGGCTAGGACCTGGCCTCTGGCATTTAGAAGGTCCCTTTTGCAGGCCTGTATTCCTCACTGAAATCTCAATTAAAATGAAACTACATTCCTTGAGGTGGATATCCAGGTAGGGCAATAACATTCACCACTCACCCTACTGCTTGAACAGAGTATAAGTACTTTCATACTGGGATTATCAGTGGGACTGATACCACAGTCCTCAGCTGAGCTTATTGTGCAGCAGGACTTGAAGGAGAATGAGAAAAGGCACTCTGAGCTGTGGAAGAGCACAGAATTCAGTGAGGAAGAAATGTTAATCTAACAAATGAAGCAGCACTGTGAACACTAATGTTAGCAATTATTAATGGCTGTAGAAGAGACATTCAACTGGGGAAAAAGTGTGTGAAGAAAACCCTCATTAATGTGGTACTGACTTGACTTCTCAACGTCATTAGTGCCATAGACTCACCCAGCTTTTTAGCAGGAACCGATGAACTGCATTCTCTGCTTGAAGGAGCTGGCTGTCTTGCTGCAGCACCATCGGGACTGCTATTTCATCAGAGGTCAGACTGCCAAAAGTGTGCTGGGGGCTGCAAGCACCATTCATGCACAGAAGTCTCTGTGTGACTTTCCTGTGAGTCCAGGCTCACCACGCGTGCTATGTAATCTGGTCTTGTATTGCCGCCTGTGTAATGTGGAGCTGCCCTGCACACACCCAGCTCAGCCAGCCCAGCCTGCAACCAGCAGTCACACCATCTTCTCCAGTGCTGGCCCAACTATATAATGGCAGCTGTGCTGGAGGCCAAGGTCATCTTAAGAAGATGCTATGTGCAGGAAGGGGTGACAGCGGGTGATAGACCTGTTAAGACCAGTGTCACTATGAGTGTCATGCTTAAGCTCACATTGATCTTCCTATTAATTTGTAGAAGCTCAATGTCTTACAGAACTTGGCCTTTCCATCAATGTTGGGCTGCAATTAGACAAGTAGCAGTAGGAGGAGTGTGAGGGGAGACAGACAGAAAGATTTATAAAGACATTTAATCTGGTTGCATAAACCTCCTTTCTTAGGAAAACAGTCTATAAGGAAGGTGTTGGAAGCAACAGAGCCAGAGGCCTGGGCAGGGGATGAAGCGCAAGAAGGTGAGAAAGCAGAAAAATGCATTGCTACTCCCTGTGAAGCGAGCATTTTGCAGTAAATGCAGAAGTCATTCAGTAAATGCAGTTACGTCATTCATTTTATAACAAAGTGGAAATCTGCATGACTTCAAAATGATCTTCTAATTTGAACTGTGTGAATAGTGTTTGCCAGAGAATAAGCAGGGGAAGTTTTTCTACCCTACTGTTGTGCCAAGAGCGATCCGGGTTAATTTGCACAGTGATGCTGCTGCATGCTGCTCACACCAGACTCCTCACCTGGGAATGCACATTGTTTTATAAAAACAGGCCAGCAGTCTTTGCCAGTGTGTTTTAAATAGGGGAAACAAGGCAGAAAAAGAAGATGAGTTCCCTGAAAGTATTCATCTCCCTGCTGGCTATTGTGATTCCCCAGCATTTGTTCCAGCCCTTGCTCTCATGGCTTCAATGCTGACATAGGCTCTGCACCCCAGGCCTTTCCCTTCACATCACAGAGGATGTTCACATCATGAACATCCTCTGAAATTACTTGCTTCCAGCCTCCACCTCAGGAAATAGTTAGCAAGCCCACACCAATTGAAAAGCTTTCAGTAAGTAAAACCTCCGTTGCGTAGGTACACATACATCTAGGTATACTGAAGTTATCCCCAGGATAATTTGAAACATGTGACAATGACAGGAGGGGTGAGCTCTCCAACCCAAATGAAGTTTTGTATTTGATGAGGCAAGAACTTCACCCTGAAAGTGTAACTTTCAGATGTCCTGATCACTTACCACAAAGTAAGACTTGATTCAGCTTCCAGAGTCATCATATTAGTCCCCAGAGCTGAAGCACTGAGTCAACGTGTAACGTGTGTGGGAGGGACTGCCCTCAGGTGGCAACCATTCCCTTCCCGCTGACTACAGCAAGATGACAAGCTCGGACCAGGCAATTTATTAGATGAGACAAATCCCATTTCATTTGGGAGGGAGGCTCAGGTTTCCAGCACTGACCGCACAGATGGCAGTGTTTTAGGCAAACATCTGGGAGGAAATCTTCGCTCTTTTAGCAACCATGAAGCCAGGATTTAATGCCTGGCTTTTTGGGGACCCACCCTGCTGGCCTCACACAGGTGAAATGTTGCAGGTCCCCCATCCCAAGGAGGTGCACTGGGCAGCTACCATGAGGTATGGGGATTTGCTATTACCTCTCTCTGCTGGTGGTGAAAGCTCAATAAAGCTACGGCATTTCTCTTCTGAAACACAAACACAAAGGTATTAGTTTGCAAAACAATGCAGGGTACATAAGAGAAATCTCTCCCTCTCACACTGTCTTCATGGCATAACTCCAGTCATCCCCGAGTCTACCCATCAGATCTTCTCACCTCTCCTCTCTTTCTGACCATCTTTTCAGACCTTCACTGGGGTAAGGTAGGGAAAGGCAATGGCTGCCTAGAAAACTAGAGGTGGCCTTTCCAGAAAAAAAAACTTCAACAATTTGTAAATCTTATGAGCCTCTGCCGAATATAAAAATTTGTTGCTACTCTCTCCCAATGTTACTGTTGGTCAGGCCTATTAAGGGTGTAGTTTACAACAGACTGCAGACCCACCACTTCTGCTGAGGATGTGAATTCCCACTCACCCCAGTCTCAGCAGAGCAGTTCTAGCACTGCTTCCCAAAGAAGAAAGAAATAAACCATCTTCCCAAGTGAAATGCTGCATGAGAGATGCGAGTCCCTTTTCTGTAGAGAGAATCACACAGAAATATGGTCTTCTATCCTCACATTTTAGGCATGCTATTTGGACAAATGGTGTTCATATTTCCTTTGGCTTTTTATGTTGGCCAGATGCAAACTATTGTCTCAGTTGAGGGTCCAGCATTATTATCTGTAAGTCTCTCTTACTGCATACTGCATTACTGCATTTGAGGGTCCTCTCCTCTACTTGGCACAGTATTTTCTCCCAAAAGTATCAGCCTGCTGCTTTTCATGTAAGAATCTCATTTTCTTAATTTCTATCCCCAGTTCTAATCTCTCCCAATCTCCTGTATTACTTCTGTCATCCACAGCTCTCAGGACATTACCCAGTTTAGTGCCATCTGGAGTCCTCATTAACTTGCGGTTTGCTACTTCACCTAGAACTTTAATGAGGTTATTCAATAATGGCTCATCTAAACTGATCCTGAGATTAGCCTCAATAATTAAATCCTTTCTCCAGCTCAACTCAAACTCCTTTTGCTCATAGTAGCCCCTTTGTTGTTGTTGTTGTCTATGCACTTGCTTCAAAGACCCACAGCAGTGGGTGGGTTGTACTCAATTTACAGGAAGCAGGGGACTGAGACTATGTGCTCTACCCTGTGGTCTGCTGTGATCCAGATGTAACGCGCTCTCTGCGTTCCTTCAGGCATCAGGGTTATTCCAGGGCTGCCTGGTGGCCAGACAAGTCTTTCAGAAAAAGCTGTCAAGGGATGTAGTCCCATTCCCACAAGCATCATGGAAACACACCCCAAACCAAACCAGTCCCAGATAAACACATCTCTTTCCGCAGCATGTCTAGAAATGCTCATAACGAAGCAGCCCTCTCGTTAGGACACGAGAGTTTCAAGCACACTCCCTCCTGCTCCCACCCCTCTTCTGTCTGTTTTTATTCACCAGCTCTTTATTTTCAAATTTTGACAGCAACAGATAAGAAAATGAGAAATGCTATACTAGAACGGTGGCTTAGTTAACAAAGATGAGGTGTTTGTGCGTGGGAGAGCTGAAGGGAGGGCGGTGGGCTCAGGGTGAATGGGCCTGATGTAAGCAATTTTCCTCACTGTATCTTTAGATACAGATCTCCCTGTTGGCCACCTTCTGGGTCAGTTCTGATCCTTGACGTGTGTGCCAGGTCATAAAGAGCATCTGTGAACTGCAGAGCATCCACCTGTGCTGGCGTGGCACAGGTTTCAGCAGAAGGACTTCAGCAGAGCTGGACAGGAGCAAGTCAAGGGTGAAGGGAGGCACCAAAGGGGTCTTGTACGGGTTGCACAACCGTCCCCTGGCACTCCAGGGTTTACAGTGCCAGTCCCATATGGTCAAAAATCACAAATTAAACCTTCCACAATATCACAAAAACTACTGAAAAATTACAATACTGCAGCTCTAATCCTCAGGTCAATTTGCCTTGTAGTTTTTGATCCTCTTGGTTCAGATCCTCCAGGTTTTCTCTGTATCTACAAGACAGTATTTCTCTTTCTCTCTCTTTCTCTCTTTTCCTCTTTTTTTCTTTTTTCTTAAGAAAAGCCCAGCCCCTGTTCAATTCACAAAACCTCTCACTTTGGTGATTTAAGGAGAACACCAACTACTGCGGTCTTCACAGTGATAACTATAAATTGACAACACTGCATAAAATCACTCCACTTAGATTTTTGAGGGGACATGTACAAATGTGCCCTGAAGAGCATGAAGTAAGCTGTGTGTAGGAGTGGAGATATGGGGAAAGGTGAAAGAGGCTCACTCCAGTTGACATCAGGATGAACGACACCATCACAAAGTCACTACTGGCACCACCACTTGCTGCACTTCACAACCCCTATTCCAGACCAAAGGGCACACCTGAAATAACTGTTCTCCCTTGCCCCCGTCTGTAAACATCCCAATGAAGGACAGAAATATAATGACCACAACAGTGTACAGGGCTGATGCCATCTAGGAAAATGAAGAAGTCTTATCTCCCAAGTGTTGTCAGCTTCCCGCCTTTCATTTCCAAACTCCTGTGGAGTAAATACAAGGGAAGAAGTTGTGGGTGCCTAGGCAAGACGCTACCTGGCCCTTCCATGCTTTCTTCACAGGAGAGCCACATCCCCGTGTGGAAGTATCTGAAGGCAAAGCGGTCATCCCCGGTCTCCCAGCTGTAGTGCACCACGTCCTGGGATGAAACATTGCTAGCACCTGCATCAGGTGGCATGGGGACACTGATGCACTTGGTGGCTTTGCTCTTCCCACACAAAGGCTTGGGCACTTTCTGGGTCCCAGTGCACCAGTAGCTGCCTAGCAAAGCAGTAGTGGAGAGGCTGAGAGCCAGCAGGTTCAGGATGATAGCCAGGAAAGCACGACGCCATGGCAATCCCTTCAACAGCTCCATCTACAACACACAAATGGGAGGGACTGTCACACTAGCCACTTCTCCTACCTAGCCTTTCAAATCCCAGCTTTTCCCAACACATACCCGTGGGGAGGGGATATGAGCACTCTGCCCTCCTCACAACATCCCAACAGCTCACCCAGCATGGAAGAACCGTTTCCTGAAAGCCAGGATGGTGGAGCAATAGGTCAGCTTCAACCATTTCAAAGTACACTGAATATCTGTACTGGGGAAGAGAGGGTGGCCCAGTAGACATAGCAGGGCTGAGTGCATCAGGGGGTGTGGGCACACGAGCAAAACGAAACGGACATCATATTCACTCCATAGCAGAGATGGTAGGGAAAATGGTTAACCAGCTTCCCCAAATACCATGTGTTGCCTTTAGGTGGGGCACAGTGAATACTCTGACCAACTAAATGAGAATTCTTGCTGCCAAGTCTCCCAAAACACTTTTTCAAATAGTTCATTACTACACCTAAGGAGGTAGGGAGTATATTGATTTCACAGTGGGGAAAGACAGGAAAATGTTCCCAGATTACTGAAAGTCACACATCAAAGCAGCGACCTGCTCAGGATGGACACCCAGCTATCCAGACCTGACAGCTCAAATTCAAGCCCCAGAGCAGCACCTCCCACCTGAGCAAGCACTGCTCTGCTCATCAGAAATTTGGTAGGGTGGTGGGATGACAGTGTCTCTGCTTTCCCATAAAGTGCCAAAGGGGTTTTTTTTGTTGTTTTTTAAGGGCGAACATTGCCACAAACACTATTCCTGGATTCATCTCGTCAGAAAAAGTAATTCAGAAAGCAGTTGGTGGATCAGGGTCCTGTGGTCTTTCTCACTCAGAGGGAAGCTTAAGATTTTATGGTTCCTGCAAAACCCTGCACTGACTTCTGAGAACCCCAACTTATCACTCCATGGATTGATTAGATGTCATCTACCCACACATCAACTTTCATGTAATCAACGCATGCCTCTTCCCACATGGCACTCCCTATGTTTGGCACAACTTCATCCAGATACTCCCACCCTTTCCTATTTATGACTCTCAAAATCTATTTGCCCATGAATAGATTCAGTTTGTACAGACGTCGCCTGCTACCGGTCCTCTTCACTTAACTTTGTTGACTCATCCAACGTTGAATGTGTGAGAAAGGCCCAGCATACTGTGGACACTACTATAAATAAACAATACGAGACTGAGCTTTGCATTGTTTGTGACTGCATCACAGCTAAAAGTGGTGCAGTCAGAAGCATTTGTTCTGCTATCCAGCAAGCTTGGAAATGTGGTCAATAAAAATGGTGCTGAAGCTCCTCCTGGAAAGCAGAACTTCATTAGCATCTCATCACACTGAGAAAGCACTGCCTGATCCAGAACACACTCATCAAAGGCAAGAAAACACCCAGCTCCTGAAAAACTGCTTTATTGATTTATGCTCTGGCTTCTTTTGCCTCTTCACCAGAGCATTTCTTTCTTTCAGCAGTGGAGATGCTGCACTCTGGAGATGGTAACATCACCATATGGTGATGCCATAACTAATGACTTCCATGATCCAAAGGCATGTTGGTTATCACCATTTTCACAGAGCAGATACCTATTAGGAACAGTTAATTATGTAAAAGTTTCTGGCTAAGGTCAGTGGCAAATTCCTCACTGAAAGTTTTTTCAGTGGAAAATTTGGCTTATGACTGAAAAGGAAATTATAGATAAAATTGCACTCCTCAAAACCATGATTTTTCATCTGAAAATAGAAACCTTCAGCACACAGTTTTTCAGTTTTTCATCAATGCTTGATTATAAGATTTCCTGTCATCAGGTTTTGGTTTGCTCATGCTTTTATTTAAAAAAAAAATCTTTCCATTCATAATATTGACAAAAATCATTTTTCTAATGTAAATTTTCAATAGTGGGAAAAATATTCTCTCCAGTTGATTTGTGATAGTAGTTGAAAGGCCCTATAATTTCAGAACAAGTGGTAAGGAAAATGGCAAAAAAAAATATAAGAAACAAATGAGTCAGAAGAAGGAACTGGATCAAGGTTGCAGACGACACAGGGAATGAGAAGCAAATCTGAACTAGTCCTTCATGAGAACATTTTCAGAAAATCTTCCCTCCATAAAAGCTAAGCACCTACTGACAATAACTGACCATAGTATCTAGACAGCCCCAAAAGAAAAGAGAGTTGAATTTACCTTGGCAGCAAGTCCTTGAAGTCCTGTTAATTTGGAGGAGCAATACAGAAATGGGACTCACGCTTTGTCTACTCTTTTGCTAATCTCTAGATCCTCCAAGAAACCCAATTGCTTCAAAACCCCTTTCTCCTTTGTCTCCTCCCCTCCTCCCTCGCCCCCCCCCATCCCCCCAGTGATTATTAAATGCTATCCCTCCAGCCAGCAGCTGTTTTGTCATTTTTGTAATCCACAATGCAATCACAGCACAGCTGTTCTGGGAGATTATATGGGAACCAATTGGTGCTGTGGGTTGAGATTAAGTGCAGAAGGGTGACCTGTATTGACTGCGTAGAAAGTGTCTGTAAAAGACAGACAGATCCCAGCCATCTTCATGCAGTAGTTGTTTGGGACCTTGTATGGAGTGAGCTGGCGGCTCTCTGGCCAATGCTTCAGGGGATGAGTGGCCTTAGCTCAGAAGCTACCAGCATCCTTGGTGTCAGGTCATCCCTTGCCCTGTGTGCTGTCTCAGCAGAATGGCAAATGCCACAAGCCCCCCCAGCCCTAGGATATCTTCCTGGCAACACCTGCCAGTTGCAGAAAGGGTAGAAGACAAAAACGGGGAGAGGAAAGTCTATGCAACTGCATCTGCTCTGAGGACTGAGGATTTCAGACCCTGAAGAGATGCCAGTCCAGCTCTCCCCATGGGCACTGGAGATTTTAATGACAGGAGGAGACCCTTAGCAGAAGCGCTTAACAGCATCGCCACTGTGACAGAGGTACGTGAAAGAGTGACAAGTCAAAGAAGTCCAATACTCAAAGGATGGGAGCACGGGGAAGACTGTCAGTGTCCCTTGTAGTGTCAGCTTTTACCAAGTTCACCAGGAATCCCAGCTCCCCGCAGCTTCACGTTGGATGAATCTGGGAAGCTAGTAAGGAGAGACAGAAAGATTCACACTCACCCAAAGTCCCCTCTGAACTCCTGTCCTGAAAGATTAAAGGCTCCCACAATACTTGAGAATGTTAATACACCTCATTTGGTATCAGAACAGTTAAAAGTGGCATCACCTCTCACAAGAATGAACTGTCACTAGAGGGCATGGAGCAGCACTGCACTGAACCAAACTGCAAGGGAGAGGAGCATCCCAAAGGCAGACACTCCATCTTCCCCACAAAGGCTTTGCCCAGTGCCAAGTGGGTGAGGCTCCCATCACCACTGGCAGCGAGCAAGGCAGATTCCCTGCATGCCTGCCCTGCTGCTCTGCTGGGACAGAGGAAACTAGTGGTCCATCTGCTCTCAACCCCCTCTTCCAACACCAGCTCCCAGAGGCTGGGATGCAGGTGTGCAACTAGCTCTGTGTGGCAGCACAGCCTGTGACACTCCTGCACAGCACAGGCAGCAGACGGAGCCGAGGTCCTGTACGTGGGCTTGTGCTATCACAGGCTCCTGACCCTTCCTGCCCTGAGCAGAGCGGTTGGTAGCTCTGCAGCTATTTTAATCCTAGTCACTGCATAAGCTCCTTTAATATAGATAATCATTTCTAAGATGGGCTAACTGAAAGCAATGCTAAATGTTTTCATGCTCCATAGACTCTCTGCAGGCTTTTTCATTAAAAAAGGTTCTGTTTGACACAGATGTAGTTAATTTACTGAAATAGGTAGAATAACAGCTGATGTTTTTTAAAAGGAGAGTGGTAATTTTCTTTTTTTTTTTCATTGTTCATTCTCTCTGCATCTGGACACCTGAAGTTTGGCTTCTAAATGCTCAGTAAAAAAAAAAAAAGCCTGTTTTTCAGGCTCAAGAATAGATAAAGTCCATCTCTTTACTGATAATCCTTAATTTTAACATGTTCCTAATTTGAAGCTTGATGACAGTCTCACTAAAATCCAGGATGCTATGTCAGTTTCTAAAGCTGGGATCACAGGATATAGGTTGTTGAAATAAGACTGAATTAGATTTATATGGATAAGAATTCAGACTTAAAAATAAATTTATCAGAAATGTGTTAGGATTTCAAAAACATATCAGCTTTAGTATTCTGAATAATGGCAGATATTTATCCTTCCAGAAGATGGCAATCTTTCTCCAGTCTTCTTTTAGGGAGTCTCCAGCTCACGTGTATGCTGGGGGGAAGCAACACCCAAGTTTAGACTTCTGTTCCTTCCCTTTATGTTTTTTCCCCCTCTATCTTCCTCTTTTTTCCATGTCTATGAACATAACCTCTTTACCTCACCTGGGTTTGAGTTATCTTTGAGTTAACTGAGCCTGGGGAGACTTCTGAAATCACTGGGGAAAGAAAAAAAGATGAATGAATGGAGGAGCTTAGCAGGGCATTTGTTTCACCTTCTGCCCTGCACAGAACTATTCTTTCTAATACATTTTCCAATATTTTGTCAAGTACCGTATCAGCTTTCTTAATGTGTTTCCATCCCCAGATTATTGCACACAGCTCATAGAACATAAACACCAGAGCACGATTTTCTGATTTTCAACAAACTTCCCTTATCAAAATTTTATGGTTTTTTTAAATTTTATTTTAAACGTCCATTCCAACTTTGCCTTAATCTGACCAATTATGGACAGGAAAACCAAGCTGTATCTGTCTTTCATCCTACTGTGTCTTCCAGTTTTCTCCTCTTTGTATCTGATATTTCCCACCATAATTTGGCTTGGCTAGAGGTTTTGGATGTCTCTTTCTCTTTGAACTCAACAGCAGCCAGTCCCTGGTGACCCATTTAAAGTTCACCCATTGAAGTAAATGCCCATAGCAGTTGATTTCCTGCGCAATCAGCCAAGCACTTGGCTCACAGAAACAAAACAAGGAAATGAAATGCAAAACACAATCCTAGCACAACACCTCTTCGGAGATTGCCAGCTCTACAAAAGCCCAGGCGTTTACAAGTGATGCAATTCTATCCCGGCTGTATCCTATACATACTTAGAGTGTAGCCTGCCCCAAAGTGGCACCCTTGACTCCCAAGGATGTTGGCGGAAAAGAAGGGTGAGAAGCTCTTACCAGAGAGGGCCTAAGCAATACTTAACTGGCAGGTCTTAAGAGGCACACGGCTTTTCATAGCCCTCCATGCAGCCCTCCTCCCCAGGGATATCAGGGATTATACACTATCCTGACATTGACTCTTCAGCTGTCCTGAAGAGGAAAAGAGAGGAGAAAGAGGTGCTATTTGCACCCATAATGTTGCTCTGTGAAACCTGGACAAAGATGGGCTCATACTCACCCCTCATTCCACACATTCCTCACACATGACACTTCCCACCGCTCCTGTTTTTGCTGTTTTTACAGGAAGACAGTCCAGCGCTGCAGTCCCCTCCCTTACTGCCACACAGAAAGCAGGATGTCTCTGGGTGGCAGTGAAGCTGAGAGAGCCAGACTTCTCAAACCCAGTGACAGACTGCAAATGCCAGATTTCTCCCTGAGCTCTGAATAATTCCACTCAGATTGTAACCTTTATTTAGCTGTTTGCATGATGCATTAACTCTTGCTCTGCAAATGACCTCACCAGGCATACTTTTTCTAGCCTAAGCACATTTAAAGGTGAATTCTGTTTTTAAACATGAACAGCTTACATTGCTAGACATTAAGTCTGTGGCAGAACAGAAATAAAGATTGAACTGGAATAAGTAAATGCATCCTAAAGATGAACAAACAAGCTTGCCATCAGTTTGGACCTAAATACTTTTTTTTCCCCCTACCTTTTTTCTTCTTTTTTTTTTTTTTTCTCAAAACAAGTCTTACTTGACTGGATTTTTTTCTAATCTTTATAGCTATAAACCATTAAAAACCACATAGAAAGTAGACACGAAAAGAAAACATCAAGTGCAGTAACACAGACTTTGAGGACTCACTAGAGAGTCTAGATGCCTCAATTTCTGGATAGGCAACCTAAGACTATTTAAAGGGGGTTGCTTTCTACAGAGTACTTAAACTCTGGCAACTCTAGGTTGTGTTCATCCTGAGCACACATCAAAAAATATTATTTATGAAATTTAGCCAACCAAGGACTGTAAGCAGACAAGAAAAAGATAACTTTTTATCTAGATCTATAAGGATATTAAAGACGAGTCAGTCCAGGAAAAGGTCCATACAAACCCCCAAGTAGATAAATGCTTACCTTATCCATTGCTCACTATCCCCATCTGCTCTTCTGAGGCATCCAGTGAAATACTACAAGGTGATCATAGACTCTCCCCACTATTTCTTTCTTTCTGACTGAACATGTAGCAGCCAAGAAATTCCATGAGTTCTGACCAGATGCTTTGAGATCTACCAAGTCTGTCATTTTATTGATGGGTTAATTCTTTCTGAGCTCGCTAATTCATCACGATACATTATATCAGCCGCAGGATTGGCAGGGCATCCACTTCTGCAGAATGCGTCTTTGTAATTTGGTAGTCCCTTTTATGAAAATTGTTGCCAGTTTTAAATATACCACTTATGGGATCTCAGTCTGTTACTCCACAGAATCACAAACACCCAGACTCAATGGCTGTCACAGGCTCATGGGGTTTTTTAGCATTAAAAGGGACCATTACAAAATATTCTCATCTCTGGTGCAACAGAACCCAAAGAACTTCTTCAGACGATCATTTTTAATGATACACAGAGCTCCTGTTGGAGCTATAGCACATATTTTAAACAACTAACTAGTATTGACTGTGCAACAGGATATGATGAAAAACCTATCACATGCTTAGAAAAGTTATTCCAATGGTTAATTAACCTCATTCTCAAAATTGCTCTTGATTTGTAAGCACAGGGTCTGCTTCAGTTTTCCAACCTCATCATGCTGCTCCAACACACAAATAAATAGCCAATGAAATTATTTCCTAAAAATGTTATTGTAAGAGTCACAAATCAATGCATTTCATTAGAGGCACACAGTGTGATCTAACAAGCTGGCTGACGGCCCAAATTCCTGGTTCTGTACTTGGCTCTGACACATAATTTTCCCCTCCCATCAGCCAAGTCATTAGTGGTGCGTTTATACTGCAGTCAAAGCAGTGGCAGTGATGGCGAGCAAACATTCAGTGCTTGTTTTAATTGGGTGTTGCTAGCAATTTTGCTCCAGCAATATGGAACACGATGCAGGGTACCAACCTCAGTTCAGAAACAGAGTAGAGTAAGCTGTGCTGAGCTCCACATTGCCATGGCTGGACTGATAGTTCAAAAATAGCTCTTGTTTCCCTACACTATGAAGTTAGGTCTTCATAGTCATTCATGCAGATGCAAATCTTCAGCACAGCTGATCCTTGTTGATGTTGGAATCAGCACAAAGCCCATGGGAAAGAAACATTCTGTTTTGATAATGACAAAACTCAAGGATCTAAATTTTTAAAAAGAGTACTTCACATATGCAGGTGATCTTGGAGTCAAAGAAATATTTAATATCAGTTTTAAAGAAAAAAAAAATTGAAACAGTACATTTGAATCACGCTGCACAAGACAAAGCAATTGGTCTTTGCTTCAATTTATCTTTCCTCCATTTCACTATGATGAATCAGAATAAGCAGAGCTCGAGGAAGCCTCCAAAGATTAACTAGTCAATCTACCTGCTACAATATGACTGAGGCACCCTGAAGACCTTCCAGCCTACTGTTAATATTTTCTACAAGGCAGGTACTACTCCATCCTGGATTGAAGTCAGTATATTCCCTTGCAATATCTTGATTCCAACCAAATCACAATATCCGACAGAAAGCTTTTCCATTTCTGCTAAATGCCATAGCCTCCATCCCACATCTGAATTATTTACTCACATGGATTGTCCCCCTGAGGCCATTGGAACAACACGGTTTACTAAAGTTATACTCACGCACTAGTATTTGAGGAACCAGTGCTTCAAAGGAAGACTCTAAGCTAGCAGGAGAGGTTTGGAAATCAAAAAGAGTGAGTAAGGCAGAGAGTTAGCTTTTTTGAGGTGAGGCGTGGGAGGTGTTTTCGTTCTTTAGCTATTAAAAACTCCTTGCTTTGGCAAGAAAAAAAAAGAGGGAGGGAGAGAAAACTAGGAGAGGAAGGATTCATGAATAAAGAGGCAGCATGGCAAGAGGTACAGCAACCAGGGTGGCCAGAAGGCACAAGGGAGTTTCTCAGGCTGGCTTCCCTGATGGAGCAGAGATGGTAGCAAGCACAGGTCAGAGGAGCCAAGGTCTAATATGCTGCTCTAAAGGGAAAAATAAAACCAGCTTTCTTTACAGTGCTGAGC
The DNA here is from genome assembly GCF_963921805.1 of Phalacrocorax carbo. Lineage (NCBI taxonomy): Eukaryota > Metazoa > Chordata > Aves > Suliformes > Phalacrocoracidae > Phalacrocorax > Phalacrocorax carbo. Next base: position 54,327,728 of record NC_087513.1, read on the forward strand.
AGAGGGGTTACGTTACAGTGGGTGCTTTGAAAACAACGGTGCTAGATATTATAATTGCACCTTTTATCTCTCTGGATGTTCTGGTAATTATACAGGACTGAGGACATCTCCTTTTTTCCCAGATTTAATGAGAATTTCAGATCCCTTTCTGTTCCTTCATGGCATTTTGGAGCTGTGACCTCATGGATGGTCCTGCTGGCAAGTGCCATCCCCAGTGCTCATGCCTCCCATGCCCTTGTACACAGTGGGGCTGCCTGTGTACCAGGGAGGAGACAGGTCAGGACAAGGCAGTGGTGACACATGTTTGGGCCTGCGGCCCAGTGCCTTGGAGGCCCGGGGGGAGGAGCTGGTGCTGGGAGCGGGTGGTGTCACCGCCACGGGCACAGGGTGGATGCGGCACGTGTGTGCCATGGCAAGGCAGCTGCAGGACACCCAGGCTTCCCTACATGTCCTGGGGGAAGGGAGGGCCCCAGTCAGTGGAAACGGAAACAAGAAATATTTTGAAGACTGCCAGCAGAGAACTTGGGCGTCTCCCTCTTGTCTGCTGTTTTCTTTGTTGGGTTTTTGTTGTTGTTGTTGGGTTTTTTCTTTTTTCTCTCCTCCTCCTCTCTCTGTACTTCCCTGTTTCCTCGCAGCCAGGTTTCCGCTTGCCTGGGCAACCCTGGTCCCACACATGGAGCAGGGACCTCACTTCCCCAGGATAGCCCTGGCCACGGGCAGGAGGAGTCCAGGAGTGGTGACACCATCCTGGGCAAGGGGAGGCCAGAGCGAGGTGACCCTGCAGCCACAACCAGGACCCTTTGTGCAACTGCATTGTAACCCTGGCCTTAAATTTCCATCAGGCCTACAGTTAAAAAAAGTAGTAATAAACAGCTGTCCTTCCTGGCCTCCATTATTTTTTTTCTGAACAGCCTCAAGCTGCAATTACTCAAACACTTATTATTTAGCCAAATTCAAGGAGGATTTTGTCATAGATGGCAAAAGGTGTGTCCCTGACAGAAAAATTGTGATTTATTTTAAAGCAAGACACTGCTCAGAAGCTGTTTTCTTAAAAGTAAAAGTCATCAAGATTTTTTTTAAAATGTGGATAAAACAGAATATTCCCCTGCCAGCCTTGTTCTCAGAAACAGCTAAGTGGTTTTGACTGAAATTAAAAACAAAACCAAAAAGAACCCAATAAAACAGCTGAAGGAGACATGAGCTAGAAGATGTTGGCTCCGAGTCTGGCAAAGGCAAAAGCAACCGAAGCCAAACCTTGTGATGGGATGTGTCAAGTGACTATTATAATAAAGAGGCAACGCTACTAGCAATGTCTTCTATGTTCTGTACACCCATTAAAATGCTAATCTCAACATTAGTCTTATCCAGGTAGCCAAGGATTATAATTGCTGAGCTTTACAACTAAGTATTAACATTGTGGCTAAACTGCTTGACTGAACAAGACTTATTTGCCATCACCTGAATAGAATAAGCATGAAGGAAGGAGAACATTTGGCTAGCGTGTTACCATGGGCAGAGCTTAGAGAAATTAAGTCAGGCAGAATGGAAAGAAAACTTCAGAAACCTCTTCCAAGCAGTGAAAAGTAGTCGTCTGTGGAACAGTCTCACGGGAAGCAAAAGAGGCCCATTGCTTATATCATGCACAACCAGACTGGATAATGCACTGGAAAATGTGCTGTGGGCAAGAATCTTGCAGGAACTGGGCTGGGCTAGAATGTGAAAAGATGGACTGGATGAGCTAGCAAGATTTTCCCATCCCTAGTTTCTATGATTTTTTTTTAATATTGGCTGTACTTTGCATTGGTTGAAATCCGTTCACACGAGTTACAGAATTTCTGAGCAAGGCAGAAGATGGGGCTGGAGAGAAAGAGGTGGGTGTGTTTCCTGGATGACACAAAAAAAAAGAAGCCTGCAGCCTCACAGAGGCTGTGAAACTAGAAAGACTGGCTGGAGAGAACAGGAGGGAACACAGCTCGGAGGGGCTGCTCCCACCCAGCTGATGCATGTGCAGGTGAGCTACGCTGAGGACACCGTGGGTGAGGATTAGGGGTTAGGTCAATAGTATAGAGGTTGGTTTTGAGACAGCTGTGACCCTACTTAAGCATGCTGTGGTCACTTGTGGTCAGTTTTCAGCACTGGGCAAGAAGTAGGAACGCTCAGCTCTAGCTCTCTGCACGATTCTCACCTGCTAGCTTTTACCAAAGGTTTTTTGTGTTAGCAGAACATTTGATTAGGGGCTTCTTTCCCACCCTCCTTCCTTTTAAAGCAAGAGTTTTCTGTTTTTCTTTGGTTTGAAATCAGATTTTAGAGAGTTGGATTAAAACAAAGATTGCAGAGCTGGTCTTTCACTCCTTCATTAATCCAGTGCTGGACACAAAAGCATCTTTAATTACTCCCATCAGTCCTGAAGCCTCACACACTGCTTTACCAATGCACCACAATCCTGACTTTCAAAATCCCTAGCATTTCAGTTTATGACTGGATTCAGTCACAGGTCAGCCGCTCTCCTTTCATGAGACTCAAAGCAGGTCACGGGCCAGTGCTACAGCCCTTTACCACTCCTGGTAAGTCTGTCTGTGTTGCAATCCTAAGGATGACCAGGGCTCAGCTAATGGGTACCTGAAGTCCAACCTGTATTGAGCAATCCTCAGTTAGTCCTAGGAAAGTCCTTCCGTCCTACTGTACCACATTTTACTATTCCAGCCTTGGAACACCTGCTGGTTTGGGCTAACACAGCAGTTCAGGATAACACCTCCCTCTGCAATTGACATGATCTGGGTTTGGGACAACAATGATGTTTGAAGTGCAATATTGCTAAGATTCTCAATGAAACCATTCTGGAATTTACTGGTGTTTCTTCCCACCCACAGACTGTTACAGACCTTAAATGTGTTCTTCACAGCTTTGCTGAAGCAGATCTACTGTCCCCCTCTTCAGAAATTAAAATGCATTTAATAATCACTAAATGGAAATTAAACTCTGGAGTGATTGAATTTCCCCAGAATCCTTCACAGCCACTTTTAGAGCTGGCTTAACCTCTGCACTGAAGATCTGGAGACTGTTATTCTAAAAGTTCAAATGGGCTCCTCAAGAGGCTTTGAGATCCTCTAGGACAGAAAAGCTACTGAAGCCTTTTTGTTGCTGATAAAGAAAAAAGCTGTAGGTCATAGATCAAATCTGGTAAGGCACAAGGTGTCCCAGACAGCACCAATTGCTGTCTTGGGGATGTATCCTGGCAAGTGGAGGCAGGGATGTCAGAGGAGCCATACCTCCAGTCTGGCCTTCTTTACTGTATTTGCTTATGGGAAGATTCCTGTACTATTCCTTCTCCACCTCCTCATTCCCAGGCTTTCACTGGGGCCCTGACTCAGACACCTGGCTCACTAGCACATAACTAAAATGTACATCCAGGGAAAGTGACTTGATGCCTGCCGGATCTTGACCAGATTATTCCATCACTGCTTGGAGAACGGCCATGGCTTGGGATGCCAAGGTCCACCCCCGAAAAGCTGCTCTGTCTTTTTCTGAGCCCCCACAGATCCTCTCGGCTACTAGGTTATGTGTAGGCACTGAGACTTCCCACAGAAGAGAGCAGCAGGGAGTGCAGGGAGTGCCTCTTCCATCACTTACCCTGGAGGTGGAGAGATTTAATCAAGTGCTCTCCACAGAGCTTAGGGCTCCTAGCAGTGATGATGGAGAATAATGAGTTTCTTTTGGATCATTAGGCGGCTCTTACAGAGGCTTTCCCTGTAGTGATCACATCCTTCAGGGAAACAGGTGCATCTGCTGGACACTGCAGATACCTGCCCTGACCCTATGCACAGCATTCACCTTCAGGCTCTCTCCTGCCTACACTAAGGCCATGGTTTCTCTTACATCTCTTTTTAGAACGACATCCAGGCTGGACTGAAAGACTTCAAATGACAAGGAACTTACTGTCTCTAAACTGCCCCACTGGCTAACCAACCTCGCAGTTTGGAGTGCACACTTTATTTCTTGATGACCTTCAACTGTCGGCTACTAAGGTGACTTCTGTATTAGTAAGCTCAACAGCTCAGGCCATGCGCTCAAGCCCTGATATGCAATTTTCTGCATTGTTAAGCTGTTAGCATGCTTCTTGGCAAGTTGTGGCTTGTGGCTGGTACTCTTCTAACAGCAGCAGGGCTGAGTCTGACACCACAGGTCAAGGCATCATTCCCAACAAGTGATTTGGGCAAGGCTACCTTCTTTGGGGGAGAAGAAATTTTATTCAGAGGGATGCTGTGCCACTTGGTTCAGAGAACTGGCCCTGGATCACTTTATTTACTAGTGTAGGTGTAACATAGATTTCAACAAGACCTTTTCTGCCAGCATTGTTTACTCTTAGAAATCTCTCTCCCAAGTGAAGTATTTGTAGACTGTGATTAAGTCAATTCTTAACTTTCTCTTATATAAACTACAGTTTGAGTCCTTTCCAGTTTTCAGCATCCTTTGAGAAATACAAACAGGAAAACAGAAGGCATTACTCCAGTATGATCCCACCAGCCATGCCTGTACTCCAGGTCCTTCTCAGCTTCCCTTCACCTTATGAGCATTGCACAACTCCTCCTGTCCTTACTTGTGTACCACATTTCCAGGGTCAGGAATCCTACAGGTGTGGGCCAACTGGACAATACACTACTCTGGTCCCTGACACGAGCTCACAGGGGGCCAAGAGTTTAAAGGATGCCAAATTACACTTCTGCTGCTCAGCTTGGACACAGAGGTTAGCGGGACTGAAAAAATTAAAATATCCCGCTTGCTATTCCCCTTTTACATTTAGGAGTGATGTCTTTCCTAAACTGCTGGGGTTTTAGACAAAAGCCTATTTACCATGATGCCTTTATCCTCTATAGTGGCACTGTGTTCCAGGATACTGTCTCCAGTCTCCCTGGTGCATCTCACATACACACTTTGCTACAAGAAGGTAGTTGTGGCATTTCATTGTTGAAATGTACTCAAGTGATCCATCTCTTCCTGTGCAATCTGAGCTGACCTGCAGTTGTTGCCGTCCCCGCTATTATTTGTGTGGCATGCAAATATGACAGGAAATAAATTTTCCTGAGAAATAAGTTCAGTACCATCACGCTAAAACTTTACCTCTGTAGGAACCCCACTAGAAGCACTTGCTGATAACAGGATTGGGGGATCCCAGGGCTCTCCCTGGATGCTGGGGACAGGCGGGTACTTTCTGAAGTCTAACCTTTTATAAGCTTTCAAGCCACACAGTTGAGGCTGTGTTGATTACCTTTGCTTCTAACCCTGCCATCCACAAGAAGGTTTCGGTATCACAGCTCACAGACTCTTACATGCCATGGTCTTGATCATTACATCATAATGCAAAAATAACTACTACAAATGAAAAGATGTTTTTGTGTGTGAGGCATTGCTCTTGGACACAGTTCCAAGTTCAGCTGTACAGCTCTACAGAAATGCCATTCCACCACTCTACCTCTCATCTTTATGAGTACAGCAAGGCTCAGTCATTTCTGTTCACAGGGTTGTTGGCAGCACCAAACCAGGGAGACATTGCAGGTCACTTGGTGGTAGAAGTTAGGTGAGCACATAGACACCGTCACTATGTCACTGTGCTCCCACTCATGACTTGGGGATATACTGATGCAAGCACTGCACTGTTGCAAAACATATATTACCGAGTTTCAGCCTCCCCAGCCCTCTGGTGTGACACAGCTGTCACTGTGCCTCAGCACAATTGTCACCACTTTGCTAGGCAACCATCACAACGTGATAATGGCCTGTCAATATACGGCAGGAAGGTGACAAGGCCAAATCTTCAGCAGCAATCTCCAGGACTTCTTTTGTAGAGCCCCCTTTGACTGGGTAGCTGAGGAAACAGATTTTCTCCAGCAAGCAGTATTTGCATGGATAATTAAAAAAGAAAAAAAAGGGAAAATAAAAGCCTCTGCCTGCTTTTCAGGCACAAGTGCAGTTTGCAACTATGAAGTTAAATTTTCCAGCCATCAGAATGAGTTTTACCATGTATTTGCCCCTTTTCTCTCTCCCCCCCAGACAAATACTGTGTTCTCTGAGTCAAAGGCAAATTTTTAGGAGTTAAATGCAGCCCCCTTGGAAAATGCCGTATGAGCCACACTGGGAGTTTATTGTCAGCACAAAGACTTCCCCTTCGAAAATGACTGGTGACTTCTACTGGGGCACTGTTGCTTAAGGGGACAAGGTTTTGCCTTCAGCAGAGAGCTAGGAGGCATTAAGTGCTGAGCACTAGATAAAGCTAAGCAGGAGACTTACTGTGCTAATCCTTATCTCCAGAAACACCTTTGACATGCAGAATGTTTGTTCATTGTGATTACCTGGGTGGAGAGGTTATTGTTGCTTAAATTATTTACTTTTAAAACCACAGCTATTTGCCTCCACCCTTCTCATGTTGCCCTGTGTACCCCAGCACTAACACACCTTAGCATAACTGGGGAACACTGGGAAGGACTGTAAAGAGCGCTAGGAGGGTGGCTCCTTGGGGATACATCTGGCAAGAGACAGAGACTTCCACTGGGACCAGTCATTAGCATGAGAAAGCAAAAAAAGTCTCACCTGCCTCTGCTGTAAGGGCTGCTGGGCAAAGGAGTCCCAGGGGAGCAGAAGGCAAAAGTGAGGTAAGACCAAGCCTGATAGAAAGGCATCCATTCCTTCCCCTTTCCCTCCCAGATCAGAAGCTGGGGTGAGTTTCAGTTAATCAGATAAATACAGCACAGTGCACAGGGTGGATGTGCTCTTTCCCATCCCTGCTGGTGGGAAGTAGATCGGGCTCCCTCCTCCCAGTGCTCTGTGTATCTCAGAGATTCTTACACCATTCCTTACCAGCTGCCTGAAGGAAATAAGCAGCAGAAGCGAATGGAAAGGCATGGTTCTGGGTATCCTGGTGACTCTGCCACCACCATTGTACTGACAAGTAACACCTCTGAGTGTAGAACAGAGATGGAAAATCAGCGCTGGGTTACTGTTTAGAAGTAGCCCGTGTTCCCTGAGGTCACTGGCAACACTTGCATTGTTTTTTTTATGGTGCAGGGTTACACCCATAGCCTTCATCTCAGCCAAAGCAAGTCCATTTTCTGGCCTGCAGTGTGTTCTCCTGTGTCTAGTCCAGTTTTGGAGACCAGAATTGGTAGGCTAGGCTTCCATTACTGGGTTTCCCTTGGGAAGCTATTCCACACACCAACAGTCAGTCAACTGAAAATTTCCTTTCACTCAAACTCTCCATTACTCCAGATGTCTTCTTTTGGATCTTCACCCTCAAGCAGTGTATTCCACTTGCCTCCTTCCTTCCAAGACAAAGTTTCATCACTGTGTGTGCAAGTCCAGCCTTTCAGAAGAACTGCCTATCCCAGCCCGGCCCTGCCCTGGTTCCCCACACTGTCAAAAGGAAGCACACTACTTGCAATGCTGGGAGCAAGAGCCAGATTTTCAGAAGTGATAAGAAACCACAATACCAGAGCAGTCAGTGCGAGCACCAGCTGTGGCCGTCTCCAGCTGCCCACAGCAGGTAAAGAGCCTACAATCCCTGATTTACAGGGCTGGTTGCTTCCAGAGGCAGGTCTCACTGCTCCTGATGACATCCATGTGGTTACCAGCAACAGAATAACTGAGGTGGGAAGGTCAGCATTACATGTCTAGAAATATTCACCAAAGTAATCAAATCGAACAGCACAATAAAAGAAAATGGCTTCCTTCCGGAGCAACCCTTGCACTCTGAAACAGGGACCCAAATCTCTGTAATGGCCACACTAGTGATCACTATTGCATTTCAGCATCGCATTTACCTCTAAGGACAGTGGTGGCTCATTATATTTCTGACCAGCACCTAGCATGTTGGGGCCCTAGATTCTCAGCATTAGAGCAGATAACAGTAGTAATAATTAGTGATAATATGGTTTGGTTTGTTTTCTCAAACTGTTAGAATAAGGTGTCAGTAAGAGTATTGAACTTTGTGCTTGTCTTTCAGATCAGTGCAAATTTAATCCCAGTGCTATGAAGGTTTTCCTTTGGGTATAGGAAGCCTTAGGGACAGTTTAGCTCTAGGCACAAGCAGCCATATTCCCCAAAATACATGTCTATTCCAGATGTTCTGGTGATTATATCACACAGAGAACAAGTCTAGCTCAATAAAAGAAAAAACAAGTCACTTATTCCCCAGAGCTATTAACCTCTTGTTCCCTCAGCAGTCTTCTCAGGAAAATAGTCACTACATGAAGTTGTCCTATTCAGGGACAGGAGTTGGACTCAGTGATCCTTGTGGGTCCCTTCCAACTCAGGACACTCTATGTGAGTCAAACTGAGGTAGCATGTAGGCTGAAGATGGCCCAGATACATGCAGATCATTATATTACATTACATTATATGGGGCAGCATAGAAAGCTAAATTGCGTCAGACAAGTCCCTATAAAATGTGTCATGGTTTAAGTCACTCATGTTCAGCAGTTTATTACTATCATCTCAGCTAAGACACATGAGCTGAACGGTGCCTGTAGTAGTATGAAGTGAAAATGGACAGCATAAATCATATTCTGCAATAGTTAACTTTTAAAAAGGTGAATGAATGCCTTTGATCTCTCAGGGTAAGAACTAGAAAATTGATACTGCTGTTTTATAATATATTCCTCCATCTCTTGAGGGTGGTATGTGAGTACACACACATACAACTATTCTTCTCAGTATAAGGCTCACTTACTTTAAAAGTTCAACAACCAACCATGAACAGTTGCCAAATTGTACTAATGTAAAAGAATATAGCCCCTCTAGTCTGCTCAGATTTGCAATGTAAGAAGGAACATTTAGGTGGATGTTTTCAGGCAAGCAGGCATGCAATATCAGTGACCAGTACCCTTGCGTGACACCAGAAATGAAGGTAGCTGGTCCCAGAGACCCAATCCAGTGTGAAACACATGAGGCTATTGCACAGCCAGCACAGTAAGCTCCCCGGGGAAAGGGATGTGTTATGGTGCTCAGGGAGCTACTGGACACTATCACAACATAAAAGTAGACATAATCCCATTGGGAAACAAACAGGACACCCCTGCTCACTTTTTTTTTTTTTTTTTCCAGGGGTGGGAAAAGACACACCTGCTTCCTCTGTGCCAGGCCTTAAATACCAGACCAGCAGCTCAATGATCTTTGTCCTATTAATCATGACAGGGGCATTTATGACAATGATGAGCATGGTTGCTAGCATTGTAAAGCACTTAGTAATGCAGCCACAGATGAAAGCATATAAAAGCTAAACAAATGCAGAGATAACAAGTAAGTCTCTGTTCCAAGGTATTTAAAATGGAATTACAAATTAGCCACCTTCATGGCAAGCAGGGGTCAGATTACAGCAATTTACTCTAAGTGGATGGGGAGGATGCAGGAGACCTAACGTTTCATTCTTCAGTGGTAGAAAGGTCACTAGGAGCCCGGGTGAATTGCTCTACTAACAAAATGCAGCCCACAGGCCACCAGCTGGACTGTTTGGACAAAATCAGTTGTGGAACCTACATGGTGCTTTAGACAGCCTCACCTAACAGTTTCTATGTATGTTTAACACCGCACAATAAAGTTCCCTTTTTGAATTGCTTTCAAAGTGGCTATTTGGAGACCTCAAAACTAGGAAGTCCTAAACCCAAATGACAATTGCTTGCGGGGAAGAAAGTCCGTAATCCTGAAGCCTGGCACTTGCAAAAGGATGTAGGGGCCACTGGCTTCTTCACAGACTCCCCTCACAAGTCCCTTTCTGCCATGCCTGCACAGAGTATTTAGACAGAAGGTTACATGGGTTGGATTTCAAAGCAAGGAATGCCAGAAAAGATCTTCCAGCTGTGAATGGCCTTCAGATGTGGGCTTTTCTTCTCCAGGCCTGGGGGAGGGGATGAGAATGCCTTACGTTTGTCTCATAAAATTAAGTGGAAAAACATTGTCTGCTGAGAAGGGTGGGCAGGCAAAGAAGGTGGAGTCAGAAACTGGGCTGAACAGAACAGGGAAAAAAAGCAGAACACCAGCTGAAATGGTTCAGGATTCGTATCATCTTAAAAGCTGTAGATTCTGAGTAGAATTTGGTCATTAAGACATGGCAGATATGAGCAATCAAGGCATTTTAATTGGAAAGGGGCAAATAAACAAAAAGGCAATTTTGTTTGCAGAAAGTATATTCTCCCCCTCCCAGAGCTGTGACAGGATCTTACATTGTGAAACACCTCTGGAGAGGCTATGGTCTGAGCAGCTTGCTGGTTGAAACTGTGCAAAGCCACAACCAGCATGTTTCTGTTGCCAGCACCCCACAGTCCTGGACTTGTAGCTAGTTACCTTTTCCTCTGCAAAGATTGTCTGTGGACAGTTTAGACCCCCTTCCAGCTTATTCATGCAAAATTATTCTCCTCAATTGAAATTCAGCCCCAAGCAATGAATCTGTGCAAGCTGGAAAGACCAGCATCCCTGGGGACAAATTTTACTCTCATTTCTACAAATGTTCTACTCACAGTTGCAAATATGCAGAATCCAAATTTCATTGCTGATCTAGAACTTGGCATTTCCTGCTTGGACAGGTGTAACTGTTTGGATCAGACAGCCAGAGCATATTTACTGGTTGTCCAGCAAGGGAAGACTATATCCCTTTTCTATCTCCTAAATATCTAAGGGCATCTACTGCCCTGGCAAAGCTAATAGGGAAAACAATGCTTTTCTCATTTTAAAAACATCACCACAATCTTTGCTTACTTTCACTCATAAGTCCCTATTTCTTGTTTATGATGTGGCCTAGCACAGAACATTAGGAATGTCCATAAGAGATGTCAGCTCTGCATCTGGAAGTTTGCTGTCTTCTCCAGCTCATTGCTTCACTTTCTACTTCTGCAATATCTCACCAAACGTCAGATAATAATTTGGAAAATGACCGTAGAAAAAAAAATACAGTTTTACTAAAAATGGAAGATGACCTGTACTAGCTGAGACTGAAGAACCAGAACTCTTCTCTAGCAGTCACCAGGTATTAAGGAAAGAAGCATAAGAAACACAGGAAGCTAAACTACATCCCATCACCTTCCACCAGCCTGCCATTTAGGACACTTCTAATGCAAAGGTAGCATCTGTGCTGCTGCATTCAACAGTCACCAGAGGAAATGCGCTGCATAGATGTGCCCAACCCCATTCATGCATCGTCTTCATAATAGTGTGTGGCAAGGAGTTCCATTATTCCTTGATGCCTACGTGGAAAAGTCCATAGCTTGTTTGTTTTAAACTTCTTGCCTAATCTTTTTAACAGATGCCATTAGTTTTTGTGATATGGGGCTGCATGAATGTTAGTTCTCTGTTTGACATTCTCTGTTCCATTTGTGATTCCCTTTCAGGTGTATCTGTTCCAAGATTAGCGATCTATGCTTGCCCAGAAACTATCTCCTACTTCTGATCACTGTTGATGTCCTCTCTATTCTTACTAGTGTTTTTCTATGCTCTTCAAAGGAGTAACCAGAAGCACTTACAACTTTCAAACTTTCAGCAGATCAAGTACACAAAGGCATAATCATGTTCTTTGTTTCTTCTGTACTCATTCCTAACATTTCTGTTTGGCTTTTTGACCTCTACAGAGCCTTGAGAGAGTGTTTTCATCAGACTGCAGTGAATCCAAGATCTCTTTCTCTGCTGGCAGCAGCTGACTTAGACCCATTCAGTGTATCTGTTACAGCCAGGCTGTTTTCTTCCTTGTGGAATTCCCCTGCATTTGCTGCCACTGAATTTCATCTGCCTGGGAGTGCCCAGCTACTCAGCACCAGGAGATTTTTCTGCAACCTTTTGCAGTCAGCTTTAGATTGCCTTTCTGGAATAACTGTGGGCCACAAGTAAACTGTTAACTTGCTGTTGGCTTTCCTCTCCAGATCATGACAAGTGTGTTGAATAGCACTAGTGTTAGCACAGAGCCCTGTGAGGTCCTTCTGATGAGCTCTTTGTCGAGACTGGCCATTTGAAGTGCTCAGGCTGATGCTTGCTTTCTTACTTGTGATCCCATTTGGCAGAGCTCTGCACAGCCGGGGCTCACCTTTGAGAGTGGTCCAGCACACAGGACTGCCTGGCACCAGCCTTTTACAGAGGCAGTGTGCTCTGACAGCAGGTATGTAAGGACACTCTCTGTGATAACTAGACCTAATTGCTTTAATGGGCCAGACCTTAAATGTAGCAAATACAGGGATGGAACATACTGGATGCAGATGCTTGTCGGTTTCTGTGTTGCTGAGTTCCAGGCAATGTGAAGGCTGCATAGGAAAAACAGAGTTCCTGCATGGAAAAGGTGGGGCTCTTCACATCGGTGGAGGATGCACCATCCCCCCTTACAACTCCTGCCCTCCCTTGACTTAGATCATTCCTGGTGTGTCCCTTCTCTTTCACTACAGCTGATGAAGGCAAGCAGGGATACCTTGGGCGTTCCACCAGCTGTGAACAAGCCTGCACACGGAAGGATCCTCCCTGAGCCATCCATCAAAAGCGGGATGGATCATAAAACATATCAGTGAGCCAAGCATGGGCACAGCACACCCTCCACTCTCCTCTGCCAAACCACAGGCTCTCTGAGCCAGGATCACTTAGAGTTTTGTGACCCTGATATCCTCTTCTAAAACACCCCAGCTCCTCCACATCCATCCCTCAGACTCCCCCAGCTGGGATTCTGACTTGCAAAATGTATCATCTGCTCCTGACTTTGCAGGTGTAAATAACCTCATGGTCATGTACCGCATGGTTTCAGGTGCCACACTGTCTCCACGGTGAGAGGGGCCACCTTGGGGGAAAGCAAATATGAAAGTATCCCAGGCATGAAAATGCTTCTGTGGTTCTTGAGACAGGAATTTCTTGCACACCCATCCCCTCCTCTCTATCCCTCCCCACTGCTCAGTGCAGCTGAAATCCAGCAGCAGCAACAGCAGGCAGGTTTAGTCACTCCACCACCTGGGTATCGACTACACCTGCAGGAGGAAACCAAGCAATCAAAACCAAGATGTCAGTTTTGCCAGAGGATTCTCCCTGACTCCCAGTTTGGGGCCGGTGCCAGTCCTCACCCTGTTGCATTTCAGCATCCCAACTATTCCCATGACAGTCTGGCAGGTGTTTATTCAGACAGAAGCATTTGACTTCACATGTCTTCAGCCTTCATGGAAGGCAGAGACATTCCAGAGCTGCTTTCTTGAGCAGTGTTGAGCAACCCAACACCACTGACAGCCCGGACAGGCAGAAAAGAACAGCTTCTTTGTGTCTGGGTCAAACCCTCCCTTTACTTGCTTCTGCGTGCTGACATTTCCCTAGATGGCAAAAGGATTTTTAAATTACAGTTACAAGCTGGCCTTTCTTGTATTAAGAACTCAGCTTTACAAATAGCACACGGTACCCAGCAAGGCACCGTCTGAGCGGCAGCCTGACTTCAGAGACTGCTCTCCTGGGAGAAGCAGCCCCCACAGTTGTCCTGTGACTCAGTGTCTCTCAGGACAGTGACTCTCTCCAGGCATTTTGGGAGGGACACAGTGCACACTCAGTGACCTGCGCCGGTGAGCAGCATCAGCTGCTGCTGGGACCAACCCAGCTGCCATCCGGCATGGGGAGTGGGACAACCAGCAGCTGCCACTTGTGTGAGTATTGGGTGGGATCAGTTTCCAGCAAAGAGAAAGGCTGGGAATTCATGTCTGCAATGTGCCCACGTATCCTGCTCCCCCATAAGACAACAGCAGAGACAGCAGTAAAAGCCTTCTCAGAGATGGAGATGCATGTCAGCTACCAAAGGCTTTGCAGCTTCCTTTTTCATTTCTGTTTCCATCCTGCTTTCACTCTGCAATCACTTATTTTGGTAGTTGTGACATGCAGAGGTCTGTGTTAACTTTCAGAGCTCTATCATGCCCACTCTTTGGCCCATGACATGGATATCACCTCTACATTGAGCCATGAAGGTGACAGCACCAGACTGGAACAAGCGGATGGGAGGCAGCACAAGGAACCTCCATAAGCAGCAGTGCAGACTGCAAGCATTCACTGCCTCATCAGAGCTGGTCTGCCTGGCTGTACCACTGCTTCTGAGTCACACGGAGCCTGTCCTTGCCATGAAACTTAGAGGTCGACCAAAGGAGATCAGTACCTCCCTTCCCCTCCACCTCGACCACTTTTCTTACAGAGAAAAGGACTCTGCAGCCAGCCAGTTGAAGCTGCTTGTGATGCCTGCTGGGAATATTTGCTCTGCAAGTGATCTGTGAGGCAGAATGGCCTCCTTCCCCATCATCACTTTAAGGAGCATAACCAGGTATAAGGTACTTGAGATATAACTCAAGTACACATGGGTGTTCGTAACACATGGCTCACTGCCTCTTTAGCCACAATAATAGAAATGGGGTGTCCAAGTGGTCTATCACCCTGCCTGCACATTGCTCGCCCTGACACACACACAGCAGCACTGCGAAGAGGATCAGACCCTGCACTTAGAAAGCTTTTGCCCTGTTCTTCTGGAAGTGATGAGGATGATAGTGCCCCTCACTCCTCTGTGTTTCACCCTGATCCAGTATACTCATCATTCATACTAAACCTGGCCACTGATAAGCTATTGTTGCAGGTTATTCAGCCTGTGCCTTGTTTTGCTCAGTTTCATCCTCTAGTTCACTTTTGGCCAGTATTATAGTGTAGGCCCATGCTCTTGCATATCACAGAAGATGTTACGTTTGTTCTCAGCAAGGTAGTACCTACAGCTTTGGGGTTACCCTTAAGCTTCTGTCCAAAGTTTAAAAATCCCCTCAAATAACCACATCCTCCTCAGCATTTCTTCAGTCCACCTCCAAAAGTCCTTTTTCTTCACTTGGGACCACTCTTTACCAGTCTGCCATGTCCTTTGTTTCGATTCATTATTTCTCAATTTTTTATCCAGTTGATCATGTATCTCACAGGGATGGCGGTGCCCAGACATACCTATCAAATTCAAGCAATCATTTTAAGCCATTGAGAGGTTTTTCTGATTTTCATTACACACCCACAAAGCATCACCCTTCGTAAGCACACTTGAAGTCAAAAAGCCCAGGCTTTCACTTCTCTGTGCTATCTAATTACCCTCAGAGCCAGGCAGTGTGGTGAATGCCCACATTCCCAGCATGGAGCTGCACAGGGACATGGTGCCTCTGACTTTGACTAGTATGAAGGTACCACAGACCAGCCAGGCAATTCCCCAATCCCACAGCACTGCTGGGACTATACTAGAGCTATCCCCTGCCATAGGATTTGAAGCAAATCCTCTCAGCAATGAGAACCTTCAGCTTTTGCTGTCATTACCACTGATAGGGGCTCTGAAATTTGTGGATGCAAGAGGGACATCAGCATCTGAAGAGCTGTAAATGACATTGGCTGCATTCTTCCCCCGCTATGTGCTATATCACATTGCAAGCTCTTCTCCAGCTCTGTCCGCTGCCCCCGTTAAGTTGCTTCCAGCTTTATTTCTCTTGCAAGTTCCACAGGCTCCCGCCCTCTGAATAGCTAACATTGAGTTTATTTTCCCCCAGATAATAGGTTTGCATTTTTCCAGTTTGAATCTTGTGTTATTATTTCCTGCCCATTTCCTGCCTCAAACACAAGGGAACCATGAAAGTGGTGACTGTACATTACAAAAGGAGAAGGAATGGAGTCATGAAAATTTTTGTGTTTGTGAATGCATAAGGCACAGAAAGGGAGCATGTGTGTATGAGGGGAAGCAAAGCATAATTTATGTTCCCTCTCAAAAGATCAATGGACATCTGGGAAGAAGCAGGAGAGCAGGTAGCAAGGAAGGAGAGTTTAGTTCAATGCTCAGTCTCTGTGCTGAGGTTAGAGGTTTCCCCTCTCACAAATTCTTTCTTTACCGCCAGTTCCTTGCCATGGTGGCACTGCTTCAATCCCTGATTCAAAATCAGAAAGACTGCCATGAAGTTGATGCAAATTGTTCCAGTTCTGCACTGCTGCAAATAAACTCAGAAGCTGGCCCATAGCATGACATGTGTAGATGTTTCCTCTTTCAGAAGGGAACCATGCCTCTGCAGTCACAGGAATTGTTTCCCTCTTTGTCAGAAATGAAAAAGCAAACATAGAGATCCTCCCCTCCCTTCTGCCATGCAACAGCAACAGGAGGGAGAGGACTTCCCAGCCTCCTGCCAGCCCTCTGCACTTTGCTCAGGGACTTGGAACTGGCAGGCAGTTTCTTTATTGGCTGCATCACCCATGGCATTCAGCCCTCTCTGCCCTGCCCTGACCCTGTCAATGCCCAGCCTGTCTTTCCATCTCAGCTATGCTTCCCTGTTTTCCTTCTCCTCCCTCCTCACCATGCACTGAGCTTGGTGCTTTTCCCCTCCCACCAACCCTTCCCCTCACTGGGAGCAGAGTACAGGTACCACTGCCCGCCCTAGCAAGCCTTCCCTGGGCTTTTCTGTCAGTTGAGTTGACCAAGTGAAGTGCCTGCTTGGTTTGTTCATATGCTAGATCCCTTGCAGTCTCTCCCATTTATCTTTATAGGTGTCGTGGTTCAGCCCCAGTCAGCAACTAAGCCCCACACAGCCGCTCGCTCACTCCCCCCCTCGGTGGGACGGGGGAGAGAATTGGAAAAGTAAGAGTGAGAAAACTCCTGGGTTGAGATAAAGACAGTTTAATGATTAATTTAATTTCATAATTAAAGCTGTGTACACACAAGCAAAGCAAAACAATGAATTCATTCACGCCTTCCGATCAGCAGGCAGGTATTCAGCCATCTCCAGGAAAGCAGGGCTCTATCAAGCATAATGGTTACTTGGAAAGACAAACTCCATCTCTCCAAACATCCCCCTCTTCCTTCTTCTTCCCCCAGATTTATATATTGAGCACGACCTCATATGGTATGGAATATCTTTTGGTCAGTTGGTGTCAGCTGTCCCAGCTGTGCCTGGTAGGGCATGGGAAGCTGAAAAAGTTCTTGACTAGTGTAGGTACTACTTAGCAACAACTAAAACATCTCTCCATTATCAATACTGTTTTCAGCATAGATCCAAAACACAGCCCCATACTAGCTACTATGAAGAAAATTAACTCTATCCCAGACAAAACCAGGACACTAGGCTGGCACTGTCCCTTCCATCATACATATAGAGCCTATGACACTGCAATGTTACTTAAATAAATGTACCCAAGATTAAAAAAAGCAAGATATTGTGGAGTGAGAGGCATGTACAGTTAGCTTTCATGCACCCTGAAAGACCTTATCTCTGGCTGCAGAGGGAGATCCTATAACTTTCTCAGGATACCAACATCAGCTCTAAGAAGAAAGTCCAGCAAACCTTGAGTAGAGATAACACCTGCAAACAGCTCATGAGGGCAGCAGGTAAATAGAAAGGCACTTGCCCTTGCCTTGGCCTCTTAGCCAAGGTCCGTTTCTACAGCCAGTGACACAGTTGCAGTCCAGGACGGTCATGCAGGTAATCCCCTTTGTCAGCACTGTCAACTCATGCCATTTTTTTTTCTCCACTAACACGGTAAAACCTGTCAGTGAAGTAATCAGTAGCACATACTGTGCAATACAGCAGCCACAGAAGGCAGCAGTAGAAATGAACCAGGAGAAGAAAAAAGCAATAAAAACAAGCAAACAAACAAACAAAAAACCAAAAACTCCTTGGCTGCCAGAATGGATGAGAGAGACCTTCATGTGCAGGTGGAAAATACCACCAGCCACTACCTCTTTGATGTGGAATGGGAGAGGTTCAAGTGACAGCTCAGATGGGTCTGCCAGGGCAGAGGTACCATTTGCATATTCCAAGCCAAATCCCTTCAGCTGGGCTGTTTCCAATAGAAAAAAGGAAGAGATTGAGGTAGAGGTTAAAGCAGGGGAAAATGAGACAGGGAGTGCAGTTCCCCCAGTCTCATAAAAGCAGGAGGAGACCTCCTCACTTCAGATGGCTCTCATCTCACCACGCCTTCTTTTGCTCCAGATCATGGAAGAAATTATATTTTCCCAGGTTCAGGTCTCTATTTCCAGCACCAGCAGCTCATGCTGCCTCTTCCAGGTGTTCAGAACCTCAGCCTGAGGATCTGATTCAGCCCACCCAAGAGCACCTAGGATGGCAAGGCACTCTGGGCTAACTGACACCCTGAGAACTAGTCCAAACCCCTCAGCCAGTTACAAATGGATTGCCATTTACGCAGTTTGGCAGGTTCTCCAGCTCTCCTGCAGAGACCACAATGTGAATGTCAGTACTCTAAGTGTGAGGTGCCAGTTCACACACTGCACAGAGGAATCATAATCCATCCTCATCTCCCTTTCCAACATAAGAATGAAGAGTATGGTCCTTTAACATGGTAGGACAAAACTAAATTCTAATCTCTATGCAAATTATGGTAGGAGTGGTCTCCTTATCTCATGCCCATATTCATTTTTTATTCTTGTTAAGAAACAAGGAAAGATTTGGGGCTTCCCAGATGTGGTAGATGCGATGCAGGGAATGCATTCTGGCATAGATCCCACTCATAATGCTGAAGTCCTACAGGGAACTATTGCAATTCTTGCCTGTTAAAGCCTTGTTTCACACCATTCCTACACAAATACTATAAACCCAGGGCATTTTCAACTCTGTACCTATCACCAACTTTCAAAAGGTCAGTCAGTCTGGCAGGCCTAAGTGATTTTGGAAAAATCAGATGTAGATATTTCTGTAGGTTTTATTCTTCATACAGTTTACCAAAGTACTTGGGCCACAGATTACCCCTGCCACCAAAAAAAGAAACACCAACCAAAAAAAACTCCAACAAAAAAAACCCAGACTGTGCACTTTGTAGAGGAAGAGTTACATCTGTTCACTGCAATCCACTCCTTTATTGTACCGCTGAGCTTGTAAAGTCATCTTCTCTAAGTACTGGAAGTCTAGCGGTCCTTGCGGGGAGAGGAACACGACAACGCACATTAGAGAAATGACCAAAACCATAAAGGTGTAACTTCCAACATCTGCTTCCTCAGAATTGAGTGAAGCTGTAAATAAAGGAACCATCACCCCCTCCTCTCCAGTGAATGAATGCTCCTATGTGAAGCTCTGCAGGGTCATGTGTGACAAATGCAGTTTACAATATGGCTCTGAGATGTATCATATGTCTCTGCAAATTACTGTGTCACATGGATAACCCCAGGATACACACACAAACACATCAGTTACACCACTACAGAGCAGTATGAAACTTGTTGGTTTCTATTTTTTTAAACCCACACATTAGCTCAGGCTCAACCCCGCCTCCTCCATGTCATGACAAGAGGCAAAGTAGCAAACAGCATGGAGCATATAACTTCCACTTGTCCTGCAACCAGCCAGCAGGCCGTTACACAGAGTTAATAGCACATACAAGAGAGAGGAAAGGGTTTAAGTATCGTTAGGTGGAAAGACATGCGGTTTAGACTTGGGGGGGGGGTGTGTGTGGTGGCGCTTAATATGCAATATGTTTTTGCAGATAGTTATCCAGAAAAGCATGTCTAAATAGCATATGTTAAAGTCATGTTGAATTTGTCCTTGAAAGCATCCCAGAGAACATGGGAACTCAGCTACAGACCTCTCCCAGGCATAGATTCTGGCATCTGAAGAAAGTGTAGGGAGACCACGGCCTATTTCCCCTGGAACCCCCATCCCTAGTAACAATCTGTTCTGGATGCATTCAGCTGAAACTGACCATGCCTACCTCACCCCTGACTCTACACTTCATCTCCCACTCCTCATCATCCACTCCTCCTTTGATCTGAGCTTGCGAAAGCTTAATGTTTGTCTTATCTAATATCACTGTGGATGCTCATCTTGTTACATCAAGGACTACTGTTCATACACAGCAGTGATATCCACAAACGTATGGGGCATGGCAAAACAAGCAGACATACAGCAGCTGCAAGCTGCTTGTTTGGGAAGAGCTTCAGCAAAGGCATTGTACTCATGGGAAAGCTTTCCCCTCTCATTGCCTGTGGAAATGCCACTCTGGATTCCCACAGCTTAAAGTCTCACAGCTTTGACCTGACCACCTCCTCTTAGTTGGCTGTAGACATCCAGAAAAATCTGTGAAATGAGTGGTGCTTAGGTCAAGGGACTCCATGGATTATGGTGTGGGGATCTTAGGCAATTCAACCTTAGTGTGTCAAACTGGCAGCATGCTTTAGATTTTTGATCCCATGATTAGACTTTTCACGTCATGGGTCTTCTATTGCAACCTGCTCTGTGAAAACCACACACCCTAGAGGGAGAAGTTACCAGAGGCACACAAAGACCAGCCTCTTCTCTAGATGGGTGGATAGGGCTGGTTCTCTGTCACGCACACATAAAGGCTTATTGAGCTGACACTTCACCCACAGACAAACAGATCCACAGAAAACGCAACAAATATTACCAACTTGAAATATTCCCCTACCTTTATCTTTTGGTAGGAAGTTCTCTCACTTCTACTCCACCTCCCTGTTCAGATGCAAGGTGCAAATATCCCAAAGAGCTGCCAATCTGCTCAATGGAAGCAGAGCTGTCCCCTGACCTTATCAAATTGTGACATTAGGGGGGAACCCTCACTTGCTTATACCTTCATCTTGCCCACATGCAGCATTGCTCCCAAACAGGAGCAGCAATCCGCACCTTTGTTCACTTGACACTCGCTGTTACCCTGTCTCACACCTGGCTTGACAAGTATAGCAACAGAGATGAAGCCAATTTCTGGCAGGGTATGAGTGCTCCTCCAGGGCCTCAGTCACAGCCTATGTGGCCTGTCTGGTTACTTACTCTGCCGGTTGGGCAGCAACATTTCCAGATGGAGAGCTAGGAAGCAACGCTCTTGTGGGCAAGCTGCCGCTGATGCTGCAGAACCCAGCTGCCTCCCTGCAAAGCATCTGACGTTAGCCATTGCTTGACACAGCCTACCAGGCTAGAGAGCAATTTGTTCAAAATGAGTTCTCTCTCGGGACAAGTAATGCTTTGCCAGTCATGGGTCACTTCATACCCTAATTCTTAGGGGCTCCACTGCTGTTGCCCCATGTGAGTGTGTTTTAGATGCAGGTGTTTTGGCTGCTATGTCTCAGATAAGCAATTCTGCAAGTATGCAGGCAGCTGCCCTGTGGCAGGTGAGCGGTCACATGTGAAGAGGTCTGGGGCAGAGGATGCTCGCCACAGCTGGACTCAGTCCACAGAGTCTGCTTTGGGACCGTGCACTCCGGTATTTTGTGTGGAGCTGAGCATCCCTCACTCCAATAAACTCTGCTGGGGGAACAGGGAAGGGCAAATGGACAGTGCAGCTCAATGCAAATGCCAGCTGCTTCTGCAGGGTAAGCAAATATATCCTCCTTTCCCTGGATATCGTATTCATGTGTATCACCAAGAAGCATGTTCTAACCTAAAGGTATTAAACACAGTTAGGCCTATTCCCATGGAATTGTCTGGGCAAGAAGTCTTTGCCCACCATATGTGTCATCTTTGCTACTCTCTTATCCATAGCTCTGTTTTCAAGCAGGTTGCTATAGTCTAAAATTAGACTAGACACATATCAATAACACCTGAGAGAAGGAATAATCTGAAAAATAGCAAGGTCTTTTAATCTGTATAACCTTCAAAGACCATTAGCTTTGTATTTCAAATAAAGGCAACCCAGTGTCCTGCTCATTGAAATGGGAAAGGCTTTTGCCAGGTATTTTATCAGCATCTATCTCTTTCTGGGCCTCTGAAAAGGCAGGCTCGATTCCTTGCAGTAGCAGATCACCAACTCTATGACAGTATGGATCACATTTTAACCCAGGTGCTTTCTGACATATTTCTCTCCTTCACCCACACCTCAAGAACATCCCCACTCAATCTTGCCTGTAGCATCCATGAGACAACTACACCAGTCAGTTCTCTGCAATGTAAAGGATCTATTTTTAGAGGGCTTTAAGATGACAAGAAATGCTGACCTCAGAAAACTGTGAATCACAAACTCCTTATTTCATCTTCCTTGCCTGCTGTCTCTTGTGGAAGCAAACCACCACCATCTGGCCAACTTGCTCCAAAGTCACTACCAGGCCAGAGCTGCATTTTGAGCATCATTGCTCCTTGTTACATTCCCAAAAGTCTTGTCCATGCCAACCCCACAGGTCCTATTTGCATTCTCCCGTGCCATCAACTTCAGCAACTTCTCTCTGTGCAGCACGGGGAGGGGATGTGGTGACTCATCAGCCTCATGGTGCCCCTTGCCAACCGGCTGTTTGTTTGAGTGATTGTATTGTTGAAGTCCTGTTGCCACATTTGTAACTATACATTTTTTTTATGACAACCAGAAGTTCAGTTTTATAAACAGATGCTGTTGTGGGCCTCTGTTACTCAGCTGGATCAGCGTCAGTCGTTTTTCCAGGCTGCGGTCTCTGTACTGCACACTGAGTCAGACACAGCCCTGCAGATTTCTTTGAATCGCTGGTTTCCTCCCAGCGACTCTTGACCCCCTGCCAACAAAGCAGGGCGTAGCTCATTAATTTTTTTTCCCCCGTTCTCCCTCTCTTTAAAGGCAGACTGATTCATAGGAACTCCTTTAAAACAGAGTGGAAAGACACCACCCTCCTGCACCACCGGAGAAAACTTAAACCACCACCAGGTCACTCCCCTTCACTACAGCTCTGCACTCCAGAACATCAGCACTGCAGCCCAGCACGCTCCTGCTCCCACAGGTGCCAGGACCGGCTCCAGCTCACACGGTAAGAGCTGCTCTCAAAAATCCTCAGCAACTTTTCTCCCTCACTGGCGCTGCTCCCCTCACCCAGCAGCTCCAGCCTTCTTTTCTCCTCTGCTCCGCCACTTCTCTTCAACTTGACACACAAGCTGGCTACGGGACGCACCTTAATCTTTCAGCTTTTGCTTCGAAACCCAGCTGCATTACGGGGCAAAGCAACACTGCAAGGCACCCCACTTGCACCCGTAGAGCGCTGGCAGCAGCAATGTTGTTATTGCCTCCAGGGCATGTGCAGCCAGGGCGCAGGCACGGGGTGCCCAAGCTGGGCCAGCCCCGGCATTTTGGAGCATCATTGTTCACAAACATGGGAAAATGCCTGCTTGAAATTAGGGCTGCTGGTTCAGTGTTTCTGGCTCTTGCATGCATTTTTCTGTGTGTCTCTCTCCCTTCCATCAGTCATTTGCCAAGCTTTAATTTAAAACAACAATGATCATTCCAAGTGAAGCCTGAGAGGCCCCAAAGGTGCAGGCTTTGGGGTACAACTGGGAGGACCTCTCTTTTTCTGTTGGGGTCCCAGTTTCTGAGGCTGAAGCCAAGCCCAGTTCTTAAGCAAAGCCACGCAATAGGTAGAAATGCATGCTATGCCTTCCTTAGCAGCACAGATCATGGAGTAGGGAGCACTGAGAGGCAAAGTGAGGGAGCGGTGGAATTGCTAAGAGCACCATGGGCTGCATGGTGGGGTGGGGTGGGAGGGAGGCTCTGATGGGAAGTGTAGGATTGCAGAGACTGGCACTTTTCCCTGTTCACCTGCCTTTTTCCATGCAACCTCCCCCTCCCTCCCCTTCTTCACCAGTTCTTTCACTTCATCTGTCTGCTATGGCTTGTATCCTGCGGTCAAATCCCTGAACTATTTTTGAGGTCTGAGAAAGGGAGTGCAGCAAAGACAGTTTGTTGGCGCTAGACTTTGGTTCCTGTTGCAGGAACCCAGCACGCCCCTGCACAGTTTCATGGGTCTGAAAGAGACTGAAACAGTATTCAGCCTAGTCCTGTCAGGAATGGCTGGGGCTCAGGGTGGTGCTGTGGACAGTTACTATACAAGTGGCCAAGACGCTAAGCTGACCTTAACCTTGTGGCAGAAGGATAGATTTTGTGAATTTTGAGGTCCCTTCTGGCCTTACTGCTTGTGGCTCCATCATACAGGGGTGCCTCCGGCTTGAGAAATAGATGTGTTTGAGTGGTAGGGAAGCTGACTGAGGCAGTGAATGTTTCCAGGGCAGTCAGCAATCAGTCTGGGCAGAAAGCGTTTTTGGAAGTTGTCATTTATCATGATTAACAACGCAATCAGTTTGAAAAAAAAACAAACCCCAAGCTGTGGCCACAGAGCAGCTTTCACTCAAAAGCTTTGAATTCCTCAAGGCACCTCTGAGAGCACCTTTGCCCAGGAACTGCCCACTTGACACTTCTGGATGGAGTGGGATTCTTTTCTGAGCAAACACACAAGAGAGAGCTGGGCATGAAAAATGTGAAAACTTGGAGCCCGTTAGCTATGTTCCTATGATAACAGGGGTTTAAGTCAGCTGAATGCCTCCACCCAGCCCACCTCACACGGCTGCCAAACCTGGGGACTGTGTGCACTGAGACGGTGTGGCCTTAAAGGCAGCTTACTTCTGTTTACTCCCCTGAGGATCAGCATAGGAAAAGGATCAAAACAGGTATCTTACCATCATTAACACTGCAGTGCCTGGAAGCACACCCTGAAATGCAGCTCCACCATGCAAAGCACTGCACACCCACCTAAGGAGTTGGTCCCAGAAGGCTCCTGTGGAAGTCCCCCACCCCCAGCCCCAGCTACGACTAACCATTCAAACATGTAGCACACAGTCGGAGCCATTCATCCAGGCTGCTCTCGTGTAAAAGCTGGGCATCTCCACTGGGCACTGTGGAGTTAGATATCTGAGAGAGATGGAGTCGAGCCACACCCAAGGACACATTAATGGAGGAGGGACTTGGGATCTTGAGAAGAAACACCCGATTTTAGAGTAGGTGCCTCAGAGCTGCAGGGTTGCTAGTGCTCCCCAGTACGCTGCTGAGGACAGAGAGCCCTGGGCTTGGAAAACCAGCCCTGCTGGCCTAGCTGGTGGTCTTTGAATTTTGCAGCATGCAAGCAATGCAAGTGCATACAGGAATTACTGTTTGGTGGCCTGGGGTGAGGAGAGATTGTATTTTGAAACAGTTCTGGGAGATCTGCTGATAATAGCTGGTGGGTTTTTTTTTTGTAAAAGACCCACCTCGGGGCCTTGTTTATAATGAAATGGGGGAGATTTGCTGCGAGCACAAAGCTTTCTCTCTATTCATCACCCTCCCAGCTGCAAGGCTGGCACATGGCACTCAGCCTGCGCCTGCTTGAATCTCCTCAGAGCAAAAGTGGGAGGGGTGATGGGGTACAGCCTGCTTCCTTAGCCCTGCCCACTGCCACAGGGCTTCACAGGCCCCATCAACACCACATGGCAGCTCCTACACCCCTTCCACAGCACGTTTCCACTTGCTTACCCCCAAAGTTCTCTTTGGCTGCTGGATGGATGCTCTCCACTGAGTGCTACACCCGGTGGCAAAGGGGTGGTACCTGATGCCAGGATGAGATTTGCTCTCGTATACTCAAGTGCCCCACAAAGCAAGAAATAGCACTACTAGGCCACTTTGATCTCCTGTGCCTGTACCCTTCAATAGGGAGGTGACAGCACTGTCATCCAGCACAGCACAGGGCAAGCTGTAGGGTGTGGCACTCCTAAATTTCTCCCTTCCTCCTGTTCTCCTGCAAAACAAGTAATGAAAAAGGACTAAAAGATGAGATTTCTTTACCCTTCCTTCATGGTAGGAAGAAGTAAGCTCTTTTACACCTCCAAAAGGGAGGGCAAGGAAGGGGGTTTCCTATCTCCCCATCTGAAGATGGATGCTTAATAATTCATGGGTCTTTTCTGCTGAGGCAAAACAGCCTGCACAGAAAAGGAGGCTCTTCTCCATGGCCCTTTTCTTTTGACAGCCCCTGCCAGGGCTGATAACTAACTGGTAGCCACAGTGCTATAATACTGTCCCTGAATAAATATGCCGAAGCATGAGCTCAAATGTGATTATACAGATCCTCTGTCAGAGCCAGTCCACAGTACGACATAGGGTCCAGCAGCATTTCCCCATATCAACTGCCCAGTGAGAAATTTAGAGTGCTTCCTTTCTTAAACTGCTTTCTGCTGTTACACTGCAGGAAGGGCAGCAAAGCAGCACATCTGGGGGCTGCAGTCTGGAACATGATTTCTTCAAGCCCTGCTGGGAGAGCTTTGGAAAGTACCTCCTGAGTTAGAACAGCTGGACAATGAACAGAGGAAACCCTGGCCAAATTTGCAGCTCCACACACGCTCCTCCTCCTCCTGAACTGTTTGCAGCAAGACAGAGGGTACATGGAAGCTGCTCTCTGAGTGAGACCAAATGTAGCCCATGCCTTGTCATCATAGGGAGGAATGGGTTAGGACAACTCAGCTCCAGACCCATGTTCCCCAAAAGAGGGACTGGTTCACCAAGCTCACAATTAAGATCTACTCCCTTTCCCCTATGAAAACCAGTCTGTACTGCAGCCATGGGGAGACACCCATGAAGAGACCCCAAGGACAGGTCCTGGGCTAGGTCATCCCCAGCCATGCAGAGAAATGCAATAAACTATGAGCACTGCAGTGGCTGACAGCAGGTGAGCAGTGACTCATGCCAAAGGCTTAGTTCTTGCAATGTGGGGCCACCTAGCAGTATGTTTGGATTAGAGGAAATCTGGGGCAAGGGCCTTTGCTATCCTTTTGCCCTCACAGGGCAGAGTCTACTCAAGGAGGGGCGTTGTAAAAGCAGCTGCCATGACTGGGTCCAGCATCCACATTCTCATTCCTGAGAGGCATCTCCCCTGCGGGCCCCAGCAAACCTCTGGAAAGGACAGTGAGAGCCATGGGAGCAAGAGGGGAGAGCTGCAAAATGCTCAGAGCTGGCAGCAGGCTGGTCAGGGGGTTGCTAAAGACCAGCTCCAGGAATGCTGAAGGAAAGCTGGACTCTGAGACTGGCACAGCTGAGCCAACTGCCTGCTAGCTGGCCTCCAGAGGCTGCAGCCAGGCAAGCATGGTGTTCCCCAGCAAGGGGAGTTCCTGACGCCTCATGGAAAGCCATTTCCACATGTAACATGAGCTAGAATGACTCTTATACTGTAAGCCCATACTAATCACAGGTGTGAGAAACCCTCATGAAGCCAGATGAGGCATTTCACCTCATGACCACCTCTACCCTACCCTGCACAGAGCGCTGACCAACTCCAGCCTGCACAGCATCCTCTTGCTTCTGCTTTATACCCACACTCCTGCTTTCCCCAGCCCATCAGCTGTGCACTGTGGTTTGAAAGAAATAGCTATCACACAATTTTGCAATTTAATCCCGCACAGTCTTTTCCAAGCTGGCTTGCAGGAACAAGGACACCCTGGAGGCAGACTGACCCAAAAGCTCAGAGTCTTCAGATGCCTAAGTCACATTGACCTCAGTGTCTCATAGGCTGTACTGGCATGTTTAGAGGTTTTGCAGTCTTGAGAGAGAGGGATGGTATCTGATAAGGAGCCACTTCTTTTTCAGAGTTACCCTCCCTTGAAAAAAAAAGGGAAGATCTTTATGAAACTGTCAATGTAAATCAGAGAATTGCAGTTTTAATTTAAAAATGCAGCCAAAAGCACAGCTGATGTGGGCTCCACAGACCTTCCACCTCTACCTAAAGGCTGTTGCAAGGAGAAAAAAAGCAGGAAGTCCCACCAGGAATGATCTGTGCACTTTTGCTTACACCACACTGTAACCTCCTGTCAGAGCTGTCAGATGGTTTCTCCCACGTAGGCACCGTCAGTGTCAAAGTTGCACAAATAGATATGCGCACCCATAGGAAGTCATGTATGAGCACGCACGCAGACAGACGCACTCACACACATGGTTCAGCTCTGCTCACAGGGAAACCACAGATGCACGCTCCCATTCATAGAGGGAGACACGCAGAGCTGCAGATGCACACCTCTACACACACCATGTCATCACCCAGACTGTCAGTCCTCCCACAAATGCTTCTGGGATATCTCGGCATCTTGTCTGAACCCCTGCAAGTCCCAGCAACTCCCATGTCTAATTAACCCACCCAGGGACCATCCACCATGCTAGGGGGTAAGGGTCCTCCCCATTACACCTCCAAAGGTGCAGAGGAACACTTCTGTGCTTCCATTAGCTCTGAGGTCCCCTTCCCTACCCCTCCCTCTTACTCACTGCCCATCAGTCCCAGCCCTTCCTTGGCATGTCTAGTGTGAGGAGTGATAGTGTTTTCCTCCAGCAGCAGCTGCTGGCTGCCTGCCAGGCCCCAGGCAGCTGTCTCTTCCCCTTCCTACTACCAAGTGAGCTTTGGAGTTTATGTTGATGTTGAGCACTCACATGGCTGAGTGCTCGAGGGTAGTTTCTTCTGGAGAAAATGCCAGTTTCGCACTGTCTGCTCTAGGAGCTCTGATATTTCCCCACTCTCATATGAATCACAAGCATGCGAGCTGGAAAACCCTTGTGTGTCATCTTTTGTGACTCCCCCTTGCCTGTCCCAGTGAGTGGAGGTTCGTTACCAAGGGTGGATTCTTGAGGATTTTGTTGGTCCCACAAGAAATGACTCACATGCCAGGGCTTTACCACTCCCCTGGGAAGGCAATTGTCCCTGATCCCTTGGAGACTATAGCACCAGGAAACATATCCCAAGAACCAGACAAAATCTTTCATTTACTTAAGCTTACTTAGAGTTGTAGCCCCTCAGGCTGCTCTACACTTTCCTTTTGGTTGGCATTCATATGCTACTTTTACAGCCTCCCTGTGCCCCATGTAGTCACCACAGATGCCACCCATGCATGCACAAAATCTGCTCACTGCCATAAACCAGAGGTTCCAAAGTTCTCCATGTGCACCTCCCGCCTAACCCTTTTCCCACACATGTGAAATCTCTTTCCAGAGGCACCAGCCTACTCATTCACATGTCTATAAAAAGTGCCTGACTTGTAAATTGAGTCAGGCTGGTCTGTCTAAACCAGGTTGTCAACAGCAGTACTGACATACAGTGGTTTATAAAAGCCCGGAGTCAGCAAGGACTCTGGATTCAGCTGCATCTGAAGCAAGAAACAGAGCAAAGGGTGAGAGCAAAACGATCCTTCCTATGGTTGTTTAAAGTTGCCATGAGCTTTCTAGTAACAATGTGATGGGTCCAAAGTTACTATGCCACCAGAATGTGAGAGAGTTCTTCACATGTTTGCATTCTGCCAAATGACCCTGGGCACAATGAGGACTCATGCTTATATCACACACAATGACAAGGTGTGCAGTTGTAGCAGAGCTAAGATGAAGTCAGGGCCTCGGCTCAGTCAAAAGGCAGAACTACAAATTCCGCAGGTGGTTTATCCCATCCTGAGGTTTCCCTTACTGGTAGCACCATGGCAGCATTGCTATCTGTAGGTTGGCTTTGCACCAGTGACAGAGGTGGCAACTTGTGGCTGTCTCAAACAATATCAAATAGTTTTTATTTTCTGTCCCATCCTCTCCAATTTTCCCCTTCATTTAAAAGTGGCCTTGGCCCTGATTCGAACCACCAGTATTCCTGGTGTGACTCTGTGCCACCTCATATAGTGGCCAGGTTCACATGCTTTCTCTAATTATTGGATCTCCTACTGCCACCGTCAGAGAGAGCATACTGGGTGAGACAGACTGCTGATTCCTTATATTCTGTGGTGGCAGGTGGGGAAGACAGAATTTCTTTCATTTCAGTTGCTTTCAATCTATGGAGACTTTTGTTGACATTCTGGCCAAAAGCATTTGCTTCTTCCCTAAAATGCCACATTTCCCTGTTGAGAAACTGAATGTATCAAACCCAAGGGACTTCAGCTGAAACCCTAAGTTTTAGAGGAGTCAGAGGTCATCACGGTGCTCACAGGCAGTGTGACTTACATGTCCTCTGCTCCCCAGACACTATAGGCAGCTATAGGCTGTTGGCAGAGTTCTCTCAGCCAGCATCTCTCACAGTATGCCTCACCCACTCACCCTGGGAGAGGCAGTCCCAAGCAGGAACCTCAGTTCAGAGAGGAGAATGGGAATGGAAGTCAAATGAGCTACATCTCTTAGGAACACTCCAGATCTGAAATATTTTAGTTGAGAGTGCTCAGATTTTTCACTCCAAACAACCTGATCATTCCTGCAGAAACATCCTGTACATTCCCCTCTACTCCTTTCACTGCAGTGCACTTTCTGCCAGAAGCAAAGGACCACTACCTAATCTGGCTTATCCCCTTGAGCAACCCACTCCCTATATTTGAGGAACTATACTGTTGGCCTTTGTCATATCTCCAAGTGGCACTTTGCATTCCATCCTGACGCTTTGCTAAGCAGCAAAACAAGGGCAAGGACTCACTTCTCCGGATTGCCCTCTAGATAGAAGGATCCAAGTAGACATTGGGGAGATATGGGTGGCTACGCTTTGCCTGCACGTGAAGACTTTGTCTTCGTTTCTAATGGATAGTGCTTGCCTACTTGTACTTGAACTAGGGTGCAGCAGAGCTATGTGTTGTTCCCCAGTATGTGTACTCCTGCATGGTCAGAGAAATAGTCTCTACACAGATAAGAGTCTGTCATGCCTATCTGTAAGCTGTTTTGTGCTGGAGGCTTCTATGGTGATATTATTCATGGTTACTGTTGGTGTGGTTTGTTACTTCTCCTCATCCATCATCCCAGGAAAAGGAAACTGAGTCCACTGTCATCAGTGCAAAATCTTCTCTTCCCTCACACAGACTGTTCAGCAAGTGCATGACCTTCACTCCTTCCCCAGCAGCCTGTCCTACCTCAGAATTTGTTCTACTTTCATGTCTCAGCTCTGTTTTTCTTGGCTTAGCTGGGGTCTCTCCCCTGGAAGACATGCCAGGAGGCTCAGTGCAGGACTCACAACCTGGTTGCTTGACTGGTTCTTTGAGAAGCAGCCCTAAAACTGACAGTGTGTCCTGAACACTTGCAGAATTAAATAGTTGTGGTTTTGAGAGCTTTGGGGTGAGTCAGTGGAAAAAACTGGCAGATCTAGGAAGGCTAAGACTGACTCATAGCCCAAGTAGAGCCTAAGGAGCTCCAAATCCAGCTGCAGTTTAGGTAGGGGAATGGAAGAAAAGGCATTTGCATGCAACTGTGTCCTATTGCTCCAGCAATGTGACCCCACCCTGTAGCGGAGAAAGATGTCTCACACTTAACAAATGGAAAGAGTATCCTGTCAGTCACCAATACTCTGCCAGCTTCTCTAATGGGAGGAAAACTCCATGCTGTACTGTCAGAGACAGAGATGACTGTTTCAATGCCGTTCGTTCACCCACTGCTCCTTTGGAATTGTTCTCCAGTGTTTTATTTAAAAGGCAGGCAGAGATGAAGGAAGGGGAAAGTGAATGAATAGAGAGGGAGGCTTGCGCTTTAACTCAAAAAGAATCAAAACCAAGCTATGAGCACATATCCCTGGGGGAGTTTGCATTTGATAGCATGTGTATTCAGGGAGAGGTGCTGACGTCCTCGGGAAGTAAATGCACTGAAAGGACCAGAGCTAACAGTGCTATCAAGCAGTGGGAGAACAGGGCAGAAAAAGCAAAAGGAATAAAGGATTTGGTTTTTTCCTTAACGTATTGGTCAAAGTTCTGGATGTGGGATATTTTTTTACATTGAAAAGTAACATTTGTCTCTCATTTTAATTTCTGAACGCAAACAGAAGATGCATTTAAAAGGACTGTTCTAGTCCTTTAGGGTGCAGGTTTTTAGTAGGTTTTTAGTCTTTCAAGTACAGAGCTTTTTTGAAAGTCCTCAAAATAACCAGTGAAAAACCTGCTGAATTAATTTTGAAAAAGGCCGTGGAAAAATAGGTCCATCTAAGAAAGAAGAAAGTTTAGGCACTGTTCAGTAACAGCAAATTTCAGAGCAGGCAAATTTGCCACAGTTTGGTGTATGCATACTAATACAATATGCTGGCAAAAGCGCTTGTTACAGTTTATGTAAGAACCAAGGTAATCCGAAAAAAGGATGACAAATAGTCAAAGGGATGAGAAGATTTGACTCAGAAGCTCTATTCAAGGCACCTGCTGCAGATATATAACCTAGTCATAGCAACAGCAATAGTTTCTCAGCTCAAGGTACAGTGGTGATATCCATATCAGTTGCCATCCAGAATCTTGAAACCCTTGTTCCTTTTGCAGTCAATGGAAAGAAAGGGTTTAACACTCAGGTCAGGTGGGTTCACGTGGTAGCCTGCATATAGTATGTAGAACTTGGGTTTTAGCAACACTGAACTCATAAATGACTGTCACTGGAGCCAGAGAGGAACGCCTAAAAAGACTGTACTTTCTCCAAGACCACCACTAAGGGAGATACTGTAACAAGGGAGGGCACAGTGACCAGTCCATGCAGGCAAATCGAGCCCTAGAGCATGAGGAGTTTGCTAGGAGCAGACAAGCAAGACAAAGCAGACAACCAAGCCTGGCCCATGTTCAGCAAGCCAAGGCTAAACAACTCCAGAGAGTTCTCCCAGGCGAAGGAAACCTCACAGCGGGCAAGTTCTTGCTGAGGAGATAGGACCAGTCACCAAACCTAATCTGTCCTTCTAAGGAGTGGCCTCATTTGGGTGGGAGGGGTGACTTAACAGAGCTGTTTCCTTGAGATTCTGGACTCAAGGAATTTCTCCTGGTCATCAACTAATGCTGAACTGGACAAAGAGCCACTGATGGAGAAGACTGCCAGCCCGCTGTGGTTCGGGAAACTGTATCCAAAGCAGTGCAAGGAATAGCTGCAGCACTTTACAGGAATACACTCCCACACATGGCCACAATGACAGGAAAGACAGGAGTGGAGAGGATGGAGTCATTGAGTAAAAAAAAAAACAAACCCAAAACACATTTATGGGACTTTACAAAGCCTTTTGTTACAATTTGTGTGAAAGACATCATAAAGTATAATTGTGTTGTTCCATGACAATGTTACCACACCCTGTACAAATGGTGACAGCATCAAGCTTTACCTGAGTCACTTGGACCAAAATAACTTGACAGCCAACATTAATCACATACTTGATACTGCTCTTCAGTACCACTTCAGTACCAGCACTATCAAGATGAAGAGCAACACTGCCCTGTGAAACTTTCTAGGAAGCAGTCCTTCACTGGCCACAGTGGACCCAGTAAACTCTTCTGCCTGATTTCTGTGGCTATACTGTATGATTACTAATAAATGCCTAGAGGAGGGAAAATATGCTTACTCACTTTATGTGAATTGTCTGCACTCACTCTCACAGATTAGGTTTGTTCCTTGTATTTCGCATTTTCAGAGAAGTCAGCAGCCTTAATGAACAGTGTCTTGAGAGCTATCTAAAGCACATTGCTCTCCCTTTCCAATCACACGTTCATCAATGACAGGGAATGTTACAAAAAGTGAAAGCTTACAAGGTACAGAGGCAAAAACCCCCAAAAGAATCCAAAGAGGAATTTGCGTTACAAGAGATTCTTATTCCAGTAACAGTGATCTGCATGCCTCAGGTTTTAAAAGGGAAACAGGCAGTTTTCATTGCAAACCTAAGCATCTTCCTCTGCCCCAGAACACCTCAGTAGCATTTCTGTTCTGATTATTCTCTTCTTCACGCAATGGAGTGGGCACTGAGTAGGGGTAGACCCCCAGTCTGCTCTTCATCGCTGCTCAACACCTGATGCACCCAGGAACACACAGTCCTCCACTTCACACTACCTTTCCATGTCCCAGACCAGCTGGACAAGGCTGTGCTACAAGAGGGAAAGGGAGAACAGGAGGAGAAAATCTTTCCTGACCTCTGTGAATCCTGTGGGCAAAAAGCTGTCTTCCTGGAGTATAGGCCTGCAGTATGTAATTTGTACTTTACATAACCACACACCGATTTAAGCAACCTGTGAATATACTCAGGCTATTTTTAAAATGCCCCCAAGCTAGCTACCCCTGCTCTACATCTCCTCCCAAACTGGTTCCTTTAACTCCAGTCTTTTTTTAAGGTCTTGAGCAACTGACTCCATTGCAGATTTTGACAAAGATTTTAGTGATGGTTTTTTGTGACTATATAATTCCAGAATGGTTTTGATATCAACTTGTTTTCTCACATGTAAATAAAGGTTATAGTAATGCTATTCTTTGATTCAGCCGTTCTCTTTACCTCCTCCCTCTTTCATGTTCTTCTCCAGAGCTCTTTGTATTGGTGACACCACCTAGAAGGGACGCAAGATGTTGGTGCTACTGGCTGGTATCTTTGTGGTTCACATTGCCACTGTCATCATGCTCTTTGTCTCCACCATTGCCAACGTAAGTAGAGACCACCCTGGATGAGACAAGGCTGACTGCTTCCGCAGCAGTACGTCTGGCAGGGGGACGGGTGGGTGGGCGCTCAGGTCTATAGGTGAGGGACACCCGCTCATGGTCATGAGTAAATATAAAGCAGTGGTGGGTGCTCAGGGAGCAGAAAGGCAGCCAGGATGGTACAGGAGGTAGCTTTGCCTGCCTCCCGCCGCTCCCAAATCTCAGAGCCAGCAGCACCTCAACACTCTTCATCGAAAAGCGTGCAATGAGGAGCAGGGGAGATCAGCAGATGACAGCTCTGAAGGGGTATTTATCATCCCATCTGGCGGCCAGGCTGTTGCACAACTGGGAGCTCCCCCGTGCCGGTCTGTTCCGACGGCAGCACTCCGGTGCCGGGGGCTGGGGGGGCCGCCACGAGCCCAGCTCCCGCCGCCGCTCCCGATGCAAAGCCCAAGCAAGGGGGGGGGGGGGGCTGCCCCCCACCCCCCGGCCACCCGGGAAACCCGGGGCGAGGGTGACCCCTGGCGGCTTGGCGGGGGCGGCGCGGCTGGGGTCTCCCCGCGGCCCCCCGCACCCCGCTGGGGAGGATTTCGGGGGCCCCTCGCCCCCGCCTCGGCGGCTTGCTCCCGGCACCGTGCCCTCCTGCCGCCTCGCACGGCGGGAGAGAGGGACGGGGTGATCGCAGCGATTTCCCCCCGACCATGGGAGCAGACTTCCCCGGTGTTTTCCCTGGGCCAAACGCCTCCCGGCTTTGGAAGCCTGCGTTGCCTCCCACCCCCTTCGGCTGCTGATCTGCTGCCGACGCATGCTGACTTTTTCAGCTCTCTGTCTCATGGCACTTGTAGCCCAAGAGCCCTGCTCTTGCTCTCCTTATGGTGTAGTCTGACAACTGGCCAGAAGAGCAAGGACGCCCCCCTCCCCCTTGACGCAACTTGTTTCATCCTGTTTCAGGTTTGGATGGTGGGTTCTACCAGCTTCGGAAGGGCCTCATCGGGACTCTGGCTACTGTGCAACAACACCTGCGAACAGCTGGTAGTCAGCAGTCGTGATGAGGGTAAGTTACATCTGCATTTTCACTCTGGTGATGAACTGCATGGCCTTGGTGCACAATACCAGGCTGAGCCCTGACCTTCTCAAACCTATTCCCTGTGTGTTCACAGCTTCCCTCAAAGCCGTGCAAGCTTTTATGGTCCTCTCGATCATTTTCTCTGTCATCGCACTTGTCATGTTCATTGTCCAGCTGTTCACTCTGGAGAAAGGCAAACGTTTCTACATCACTGGAGCCATCATGCTGGTTTGCTGTAAGTATACATGCCTTGCGATGGCTCTGCCTGTGTCCCACTGCCTCTGCAAGCACAAGTAGCCACATGTGTCTGCCACACATGGCCATCAGGGGAGGTTGTCAGCCAGCTAAATGTTTCCATTTTTTTTTGATAAAACAAAGCACTGAGGAATTGGAAAGTGTTGCAGGATTTTTTATTGTATATAATGAAAATAATTCCAGATTTTCATTAGAAAAGCCCAGTGGGTTTTGCAAAATAGCTTTGAAAGACAACAAAAAGAATTCAAGTATTTTGGGGGACAGGGTAATAAACAGACAGCTGCTGTTCATGGGATTCAACAGGTAGCACCAAACTGTCTGCAGATCTTATAACTGATTTCCTCCTAGCAAAGGTTTATTCCCCATGGCACCCACTAAACAAGCCCTGAGTGTCTTATGTCATCATATCTGCAAGAGAAATCCTCCATAAATAAGGCTGATGGGCAGCAGCCCCTCTCTCATATGGCACAACACATGCATTACAACCTCAGGGGACAAGAGTACTTTGGATGTCCTGCAGCAGTGCTGGTTTCTGTGCATTTTCCAACTGTCTTTCTTTTCCCCCTTCTTTCCCACAGGGATGTGCATTCTGATTGGAGTCTCCATTTACACAGCTCGGTTCACAGGCAAGGTGTTCGGGTCCACAAGTTCTCACCATGGCTACTGCTTCATATTGGCCTGGATCTGCTTTTGCTTCAGTTTCATCATCGGCATCCTCTACCTTGTTCTTAGGAAAAAATAAGGCTGATGGGAGTCCAGGGGAGAGGGTTGGCTGATGGGAACGGGGAAGAATTGCTCTGGTGACAGAACTGTTGGGCCAATAGACAGAAACAGCCACCATTATCACCACTGCCACCACCACAGAAAAATCACTAACAAAGCTAGAATCCTCAGAAACTCCTTCACCAAAGAGAGGGAGAAACAGCTCCAACTGATCTAGCACTCCTGGGGTTGTTGCACCAGAAAATCTGCAAGTGACCCAGACAGCTCTTCTCCTTTTCTGCAAAGCCATGTCATACCTTCACAAAGCTTCAAGCTCAGCAGTGATGATTGAAGGGCATCACAAAAACAAGGGCTACATCTTTTTCCCTTCCTAGAGCCCTTCTCACTTACCTTTTGGTGTGCCTTGTGGGATGGGCAGTGAGGCTTATGACCCCTTTTTTTGTCCATTGAAACAAATGTGACGGACATTTTGTTACATTTTTATACATATATATATATATATGCACATACGTGGAAGTTAAAGACATTAAATTGAGAAGCAACCCAATAGAAATCAGATTAAATTCGTATTAAAATACCTGTAGAAATAAGGCAAAAATTTTTTCTGTTCAGTTCACTATTTTACATTCCCATGGTTGAGTCAGATAAAGGTAGGAAGGGCAAATATACAGGTGTGGATGATGAGAGGTGGGGGGCTAGGGGAGAGAGAGAGAAAGTGTGGGGGTGAAGATACACAGGGGTTCCTAATTACAGAGGATGTCATTGCTCAATGATGCACATGCAGGGAGGGAATCACCTGGTGGTGTGTCTACACTAAAATCTTCTGTTCAGCTCCAGAACATGGTAACAGCACTGCAACATTGCAGATCTTTACTGCGACAAGTCCTTATCTGTAGGTAGGGTTTTTTTCCCATGTCATCACCCAGTACATGGTATTAATTGAGAGCCCCACCTTGTAACACAGCTCATCTCAAAGGCAGATTATGCTGGTTAGCAGAGGAAATATATTCCCTAATGAGACTTTAGGAGAGATGAGGCAGGGCTTGTGAGGTCTGCTCCTGCTGCACAACCTTAGGCCAGTCACTTAACCTGGTGCTTTTCCATCTGCCAAATTCTTCCATGAAATTGTACCTACCTCCCAGGGTTGCTGAGAGATTTTGAGTCTACTCTGTAATAAAAGGTCCCCAAGGGAAAGGCAGGCATAGGTACTGCTGCAACCCACAAATTTCTGTCAGTTCAAAGAATCTCAGTCACAAGTGTCATTTGTAAGGGACAAGAGGTCAAAACTTCCTGTGACTTCATCCGCAACTGAAAGGCAGAGGGTATAAAAAAACATGCAGGTGCAGATTGTGCATGGATGCTATTTTCCTCTCTCTCTCTCCCCCCCTCTTTTTCTCTCTGTTACATTCTCTTCTTATGTAGACTTTATCAATTTGGTGGATATATTCTAGTACTGTATGTTGCTGTTTCATTAACAAAGTTTATTTCATATATAGTCATTGTAAATATTTTGAAATGCATATTTTTAACTTTGAGGGTATAAAAATAAAATCCGATTCCCTTTATTATAAAGAGTTTTGCTCTGGGTTTTTTTTTTCCATTAATGTTTCAGATATTTGTTAACAGAAGCATTTGCTGTTCTCACTGAATTAAAGCTCACCCCTTTAACACGACACAGAACTATCATGTTCTCTTGCTTGTCCGTATATGAGATTTCCTGTTCTGGAGGGGAGGAGGAAGCAGAACAACTCTCAGAGCTCCTGTTTCAGGCTCTCTGCAAGCTCAAGTAGATAATGTGAGCAATAGTAACACCCAGTCCCAGAGCCAGGCTTTGCTGGAAATGGACTTTCTCACTCTGGCAGAATCTCATCTCTGTGGAAGCTAGTGTCTAAGATGCTGCAGAATTTATTATGCCTTAGACCAACCCCCAGCACAGGTGAGTCCCAAAGCAAAATCACCGAGGCGGTTGCCTGAGCCATGTGAATTGGTACAGCTGTTGCCTTCTTCAAGTTGTCTGGCCAAACGCCTCAGCAGCTCTAGAACTTGAGCAAAGAGTCCAAACCCCAGGACACAGTCAGATCTCAGCAAACTTGGGGCACAATCCTGTGAGCTGTGAGGTGAGGTAAGGTCTAGCCGGAATCAGCTGAGTAGGAAATTTTTCTTTATCAATTAATCCACCTTAGGGAGAGCTAAGACACATGCTAATTGTGGGAAGAACAGTGACATGAATCTTTAGAATCTGAAGTTTCACCAGAGAAGGACCTCATACACAGCACGGTGCGGGAAGGCTCACAGTGTGCAATGGGTGGGCACTTGTCTTGGTCTCAGGAGGTTCCAGGAGTCCTGCTCATCCTCCTTGCGCTCCTATAAGTCAAGGGTAACCAAAGACCAGTCAGGCACTGGGGACAAGGCTCCTCTGACTACATGCTAACATGGGCAGGTAAGACATGAGCCAGTGGCTGAGGTGGGAATAGACAGGGATGCTAGACAGAGATGCTAGCCACGAGCATGCCCACGGCTGGGCTGGCATCTGTGCTATTTCTAGCATGGCACATATCACATGTGACAATATGGTACCTTATAGGATGACAAAGCAATCTCAACTTTGTTGGGATGTCCAGGACAGGTCACAGGCAATGATCTCAGTTTTTGAACAATGGTCTCCAACAACCTTTGCCTCGCCATAAACTGTTGTCATTGACAGCTCAGCAAGGATTGGAAGGCTACTGGACACTCTGGGCAACTTAGTTTGCCTGAAAAAAATACTCGGGCTTTTAAAGGATCAGTGCTGTAATCTACACTTGGAAAAAATCACTGGGTCCTCTGGCATCTGGCAAACCTAGTCAATCTAGTCCCTCATTCCAAATGAGACATACTGCGCACCACACTTGGTAGCTCCCACCACCACCTTCTGAGTCCTGTTACATTAGGTGCTGGCAGGCGGGGAATCACACTGGGCACCGGCAAGACAGAACACACCGAACAGAAAAGCAGATGCCAACAAAGATGAATCAATTACAAAACAGAAGGATGCAGAAAAGGGTAGGAGCAAATGGCACTATTGGTTGTATCATATGATGGGTGTTCGCTCAAAAATCATCTTCAACACAGCCTGAAGCAACGCTGACCTAGTGCCACACAGAATGCGAGACACAAAGTCATGGTGCTCCTGCAAGAACCATTACAGGGATTTCAGGGACCAAGCCTCGCAAGGAGCAGGACCAAAATTGACTCAGTTACTTCACAGCAGAATCCTTGCAATAGGAAGAGAGGCTTTTGGAAGAGGAGAAGCAGAAAACCAAAATTATTCCCATGCCTGAGACTCCATTGCAGAGCAAAGGAAGGATTGCCCCTCCCTGGTCCTTTTCTGCAGGTCACAGTGCAAGGAGGAAGGCATTTTCCACAGACAAACAACTAATTCAGGGAATTTGACTATGGTAAATCAGCTACAGGAAGCGCTAAAAATGAGGGACAGCCAAGGGGGCAAGAGCAAGAGATACTCTTGCTCTGACCAGAGAGTCAAGCTATGCAGGCTGAGAAGAAGCAGTCCAATAACTGCTCACATTAATGGGTTTGAAATTATCTGTACATGCCCATGGGAGTGTTGCAAAAGTGGCTGCAGACAGCTCAGGGGAGAGCTCTGAATGGCAGAAGTCAAAACCAGCCAAGCAAAGTAACTGACTCCTGGGCTGATCAAGGGGTGATGACAGCACTGCAAACATAAAGGCAGCAGCACCATTACAGAATGCAGCTGCCTGCCAGCACACCCAGAGTGGGAGAACAGCTTGATTCCCTTGCAGCAAAGACGTCAGAGAAAAAACAAACCACTACCAACACCAACAAAAAACCCCAAGCGTGCAAGGAATGGGGAGAACATGGGGGGCATACAATATGATGCTAGGAGTGGTGTAAAAGATTATGGATCACTTCCAGCACTGGAGTAACTCTACACTGCTGTCATCCAGGGTGCAGTTAGCCCAAAAATCATTTAATAGAGGAAAGTAAGGCAAAATCAGCATGAAATATTATCCCACTCAAAACATATCCAGCCCAGGGGGCAGCCCAGAAATGCATGCTGCAGTTGTACTAGTTGTCTTTAGAAGGCTGTCTAATCTTGTGATTATTTACATTTGCAGCTCTGCCTGCTCAGATAATAAGAGCAGTCAGGGTACCAGTTGATTGCTGGAGGAACTGGGGAGGAATTTTAATCCCAGACCCTCTGTTCCTGCATTGCATAGTTAGCGAGGTGCATCACTGCAGACAGCTCAGCTCGCCTAACATTGTCAGAGCCATGGTATTGGATTAGATACACAGTGATCTGATGCATGATGACAAATCTCATGTTGCACAATTCACCCAAAGTATGTGGGTATCTGGTATAAATATACACCTTGTCATCTGTTACAGTGCTTAGGAAACTCGACTGCCTTTCTGCTCAACCTAGCATGGAAGGCTGTAGCTGGCAGCCTTCCTCTTTCCCACCCCCTCTTAGGCTTCTCATGTGGACCAGACTAGCCAGGGACCAGAGGGGTCAATCCACAGGGTGAGGGGCCTCCAGCCAGCATATGCCTAGAGGCAAGTACAGGAGGCATGCTCCTCAACAGAGATTTATGAGAAGTCAAGCTGCTTCATCTGATCTCTTAGGCTAGTCCCAGTGTCAGGATTTGGGCAGCAGAGCCGGATCTATCTTCAGTGAGGCAGTGCTGTGAAGCTCTGCCCTGTGAGTATGGCTACTCCCATACAGATGACCTGGAGAGCACAACACAGTCAAGAGGTGCTAAAGGAAGGGGTGTTGGGGGTGCTCCTGCCTTTCTTCTCCACCTTCCAGATAAATCTGCAGGTGGACAGAAGCCTGTTTTTTGGTGTACACAGATGGATGTGACTTTTTCCTGAGTTTTGTGGGGCATTGTAGATTTTTTTTTTTGCAGCTCCCAGAATAAAAAATTCATTTCATTGACATGCTCACTGTAGGGCTTTTTGGGCCTTGCTCTGATGATAACATGGAGCTGAGGGGGCTGAGCTGTAATTCAGTGAGCAAAAGCACTTCCTAGGTCTTTGGGAGGGTAGAGCAATATGTGGCTCTGAGAGACAGTGAAATATCAACTGAATGAAGTGCTATCTTGTTATCAGAGCCCAGAAACCATACATGCACACATTAGGGCAGCCTAGCCAAGGAAGGAAAAGGTGGTGCTGTAGGCATGGCCTGTAAGAGGGGGGGTCAGCATGCAGGGGGAAGTCAGGGGGGAAGAGGCTTCCATGTGCTCCTCACGCTGCGGCCATGGAAGGTCTCCCCCACACTGCTGGGCAATGCAGGGCTCCCTGGGAGCTGCTGACAGCCTGTGAGTCCTACTGATGTCCCTAGAAGCTGAGGCTGCTTAGCATTTTTGGGGCATGTTTAGCAGCTCCTCGGATTGCATCCAAAGCTCTCACCATTTTTGTTTATAGACTCAGGGAAGTAAAAGATAGCCTCAGCCCAGCTTGAATGCATTTTTTTAGGGGGTTCTGTTTCTAAATGGCATTCTGAAGCAGGAGATACTTCATGTGCATCACAGAGGATGATCAACCATGCAACACAGCAAGCAACTTTGTGGCAAAGGAACCAGAACCCTTGCACTATGCATCACAGCTCTAGAAAGGGTTTTCAGGCTCTGCAAGAGAGCCAGGGTGTGAGGAGGGGGAGGCAGAGGTGAAAGACAGGAGTGAAGTACTCAGGACCATCCCAGAAGCAGGGAGCATGAGCACTACTTAGGCAGGAGGATGGACTGGCAGTGATCAGATGCCATGCAAGCATGGGGCATCAGAAAGAAATGGGGGATCAGATCTATGGATGGGAGGGAGAATGAGATGGGCAGGAAGAACAAACTCTGCAGAAGACCTGAAGACCATCACAGCACTGGTGGGTTGGGGGAGGACAAGCAGTTTAGTGGGGAGGCGTATGGAGTTTGGGACACCTGAGACCCACTGCAGTCATCTACCAAAAAGCAGACCCTGATCAGGCAGTAGGCTTGCTTCCCCAGGGCAGTACCAGAGGCTCATGTACACAATCCTGCTAAAAAATGGGGCAAACCATTACAAACAATCCAGCACCGAGGACCCATGTGTGTCCTCTCAGCCCCTTGATGGCTGAAGACCCCGGTCCCCTGCATTGTCACTAGAGGTCAGTGCAAGCCCAGCAAATTCCTCTGCTGAGTATATCTTACGATCCATGGGCATCACCAGCCAGGGACAGTGCTGTTTTATAACTCCGAAATTGTAGCGTGCCCCAGCCTCACTCATCAGCCCTCAGATGAGCTCCCCACTGGCTTGTGGCATGTCATGTAGAAGAAGAAAGAGCCATGTCAGGAGCATCTTGTCCCACATAAGAGGTAACATTGTGGGAGCGTTTATCACCAATGAGAAACCTACAGGGCAAATGGAAATGGAAGAAGAAACTCTACAGGGGAATGAACAAAAGCTTTCTAACCATCAAGCCTGAACAGATGACAGCGGCTCCATTTCCTTCAGCCACTGAGAGCTGTTCTGGGCTCAAGCAGATAAATGGGTTTTCCCCTCACTCCTGCATCCCATCCCTTCTGCTGTGTGCTGTCAGAGAAACTGAGGCAGAGAAATTGCATTGAGCTGGGGCAGGCAGGCTGGAAGCAGAGGACAGAGGACATGCTGGGGTGGCCTGAAGGTGGAAAGACTACAGTCCTTTAGGACCTCCACAGTTTCTATTTCAGGGGGGACCCTTTCTGACTAACTCCCCTTCACATCCAGTGGATCTTAACAAAACAGCGCCTTTCTCAGTTTCTGAAAGAACAAGCCCTAGTTTCCTAAACACTGATTGCAACAGGCTGTTAACTGAACCTGTATTCGGGTAACCAGCTTTCAGGGGTGTGGTTTTAATACTGATTAGTTGCCAGTGAAATCTGTGGAAGCTACAGAGGCTCACCAAGTTCCATCAATTTAAGTATCTCATTTCAAACACCCAAGCCAAGAAAACTGGACACAGACACCCAGCAGAGACTTTGAAACCCCACAGCAGGGAGACAAAGAGATCAGAGAAGTCATTGCTTTTTTTGCCATGTGCCTACCAGAATAATTGCAAAGACCTTGCTGCAACAAAGGCAAAGTTTGTATTTGCAGTGCAGTATATCTAGTAGTCCCTGCTGTATAATTGCATGCCCATAGAGAGGCATGACTGCTCTCTTGCTGGGGAAAAGGGAATCATGGGGTGGAAGTGTGGCAGAGCCAAAACAACAGGGGATAAATGAAGCTGAGCATAGAAGGTGAGTTTTCCCACTCAAATTCAGAGGATTCTGCAAATTATAAAACATTTGTTTCATCCAGTCATTAAAGCTCTGGCAGAGGTGAGGGAGGTCCAGAAAGAATCCATGGCTTTGGGGGGTTCTGGGAGTTTCTGTTGTGCTTTGGACAAATGCCTCCTTCTGCCCCCTTAGCCCAACCTCTCACGTGTTGGAGAGGAAGCCCCCCTTTCCCTCCAGCCATTTGCACCCCCAGCACACAGCTCCCTCAGCTGTTACCTCTCAGGCTGCCTCCATAGGAGTGGGAAATCAGAGGGGACCTGCCAGGCTCTTTCTCTGATGCACTGCGCTTGGGACGAGGGAAAGGGAAAGGCTGTGGACATAGCAGGCAGTTCAGTGGAGATCTGGGGGGTGGGATTGATCCAGCTACCCCATAGCCTCCATCTGTGCCACCCCCAGCAGCAGAGAGCTCACAGGGCAAGGAGGGAACATTCTGCCCCCCAGACAGGAGGGGGCAACAGCTGTTTTGGCCATACTTGCTGCGTTCCAGCACAGGTGAAACTGGCGATCAGCTCACCCCTCACCACCTCCCCAGTTGGTGTCCTGGGCAGCTGCTTGCTTCACCTGCACCTGTGGCTAACGGGCAGCAATGAGTGGTGGAAGGAGACAGACCTTTCCATATTACTTTCACAATGTGACTAGCAAACAAGGAGAGTCGGGTCAGAATTCACAAATGCTTGAGCAGATATCGGTCATGAAGAATCAAGCGCAGTCACACCCAGATCCAGCGTGCTTTGCAGTGGAACCAGTGCAGCAAAGGGAGTGAGACCGGGCTGACCCATAGTGCCAATGGAGCTGCTACTGAACACTGGCCATTACAAACATTCACATTCAGATGACTATGCCTTTGACATATACTAAGCACCTATGCTGAACTTCTCCCATGCTGGGTCTCTCTGTCCCATTTTATTTTTCTACTCACAGGGAAAAAACAGATTTTTGCACTATCTGCTTCTAAGGCAAAGCTTAATGAAAAGCAGATGCTTTCTACCATGACTGTTTCCTTTCATCCTTCCCTAGATGACTTCTACCCTCTCCCTACTGCAGAGATGGAAGCAAAATTTGGCCGAGCAGCAAGCTGGGAGTCATGCAGGAGCCCTTTATTGCCCAGGGGAAAATCAATGCCACTTAGGCCAACACATATGCTATAGATAAAAGCACTGCTTGCTTAGAGAAGCCACAATCAGGAAAGTTAGCCTGTTCCTAACTTTCTGGCCATTCTAGATGTGTTGCACATGTCTCCAAATATCAGTAAAGCTTTTCTGCCATAGAAGAGTCAGATCTAGATGCAATTCAGGTGGAAAATACTGCACAGCCACCCATGTGTCATGCCAGGTGGAGCTAAGAGAACAAATCCATGTCCCAACGTTGGAACCTTATGC
This sequence comes from Phalacrocorax carbo, assembly GCF_963921805.1. Lineage (NCBI taxonomy): Eukaryota > Metazoa > Chordata > Aves > Suliformes > Phalacrocoracidae > Phalacrocorax > Phalacrocorax carbo. Next base: position 54,372,529 of record NC_087513.1, read on the forward strand.
TTTTCCCCAGAATCACTCATCTTAATGGGATCCAAGCAAAATGCAGCTCTTCTCTCATCAGAGTGCTCTTTCTATGAGAAGGTACAATGGATGGCAAGCCACAAACCCCAAGCTCTTGCTTCTCATCTCTTTCACTGTCTGGAATTGCTCTGTTTATAATGGCATCCTTCATGTGCATGGATTCATCTCAACTTTCCTAGTTTTGCATAACTTATTTTACAGAGGTTGAGAGCATGGCTACAAAGTCACCTCCAGCAGGTCTGGGAAGACAGGTTTCTAGTATGAGAGAAAGAAATTATACTGCCTCTGCCTCCTGGATCTACCAAAACCTTATGCCTGACTGTTCCCGATATGCAAAACAAGGCTACTATCTGCATTTTTACCTTCAAGACAGCCAGATTGACAGGCACACTGTAGGCACCGCTTGTCATTATTTAACCAAAAGCACCCTTCTCCCAGTCTGATCCCCAGCCCTTCCGGGGGTGGGCTGGTTGACACATGCTCTGTCACCCCCCACCATACTGCTTCCTTGGGGAATATCTTCCTCTTGCTTCCCAGTGCTACCACATTCCAGAGCTCCCACAGGTACTCAAAGGGCAAATGTCTCAGCTTGAATCCTCAAAGCCATCAGCAATTATTCTGCATCACGTTTGCCACTCTTCCTATCACATGTGCACTCTTAGTTCCCACCAGTTTTGAAAGCTTCCAACAGCCCTTGCCTTTTCAAAGGGCACTGCAGACAGCCATTTACACTTTAAATAGATATTAAAATGAAGCCACCTGCACGCCTTCCAGTTTCCCAACTGCAGAGCAGAGTGATGGATAATGGAAGTGTACCAACACATCAACAGTTTCCACTAGCAACTGCTGCAGAATAGCATGATACCAACTTCAAATATGGACAGGAAATGGCTTTTGATATCAAATGTAAGTTTCAACCCCACAAGAGTCTCTAAAAATAAGCATTTTGTTCCCACCAGCCCTTGATTAAATGCCCAATGGATTGTGGAGAAGGACCAAACTCTAGAAACAGGAATAAGAGGTGCAGTTTTAATTAACTGATCCTATATTCTTCCCCTTTCTACTGGACCTGCTGCCTCATTCAACATACTGAAGTGCTCCGCGGATGAGGCTATCTTCCTTATTCACTCCGTGGCCGTATTTATCTGCATGCCAGCAGTGCACCGCAGAGCATAGAGAACTCTGCTTCCCTCCTGGGCTTTTCTATTTGCCTCGTTATTATCACCGCTGAGCAGTTCCCAAACTCAAAAGGACTTTTGTCTTCCAGTCACCCCTTGAAAACCAAACCATTATCACAGGCATTTTAGAGACAGGGGAATTGATCTATAGGCAGATCACAGCTGAAAATCTGCAATGCTGACCCTTAATTTTGGCCACCGCCGTGGCTGGCTGCCTCTACATACAAAAGCAAACAGCTCATGGCCACTGCTGAAAAGTTGGGTGTATGTGATTTGCTCAGCATCACATTCAGAGTCAATGGTAAAGGCAGAGAGAGAAGAATAGGTTTTTACAACCCACTGTAATGTTCTCAACACAGCTAGCTGTATTCATCTTCTTGCCTGCACACAGAGGTAGAAGGAAGGTTTCAAGAATCTCCTTAAGCCACCAGTCACCTCAGGTCAGGATTCCTGATGTGGAAAACACCAGGAAACTTGCCACCAATGTGAACCCTCTGGACAGGAAACACAAGAACACAAAGATAAATGTCAATAGGATCAACTAATCTGTGGTGCCACTATCGAGACACCAATAACCCATGTATAGAAATCTCTATGCACTCGAAGCACAGCTCCCATGGGTTTCAGCTGTAGTGGTGATTTCTGCAAGGCAGACACCAAGGGCTCTCATCAGCCCCTTTCATCCCCTGCAATAAGTCATGTCTATGTAGATCTGCTTTTAAACAATTGAGCACAAGCTCTGTCTTGGCTGACAACCAAGTGCTGCACATTTGCATCCCAACTTTACGCCTTCTTGCGCATTGAGCCCATCCAGATGGCAGGCTGTATTCGAGGCTTAATGATCAGCTTCCCTTCCCCCCAGTATGGGCACAGTAAATCACTGGCAAACCTTCCCGATGGCCTTTTAGAGGGAAGACAGATCAAATACATATAGTGTGTTTTAAAACACGAAGTCCTCAGGAAAATTATGGTCTGCAACATTGGTGCAGAGAATATATTCAACTCAATGGCTTAAAATGCTTGCAAGTAAGCTTTCCCCACCAGCTCACCCTTCCCAAATACCCATGGCTATGTCTCTCTCCTTTGCAGGCATAGATTTTGCTAGACTTGGCTTTATCACTCCACTCTTGGTCACTGCAGTTCCTTGCCCCCTCCAAAGAAAGGCTCTTTTAGCAGAGACAGGCAGGCCAAAACTTTTGGAAAAATCTCAAGAAGAAAAGATAGAGTTTGGTCTGTTTGAAGGTTGGGTGCAGCTCACCACAGAGGCTGCTGGAGCCCTGGCTTACAGGGCAGAATTTTACACACCCAATTCATGACCAGGAGATGTACATGTTAATGACATGATACCTGGCTGCATCTTCTACCCACAGACCACTGCACAGCACACAGGGATCTGCTCACAGGACGAGACCTCAAACAGTGGAGAGACATCTGAAGATATCTTTATGCGCAGCCACATAAGATACTTTTCTCATTTGGCGAGGGGGTAAAGTGGCACACACAAACTTAGTCTCGGTAAATGGCCACAGCAATCTGACTGCCCCCACCACTATCACACAGAAAGCTTTGGCAGAGGCCGGCATTGCCTCTGAATTGTCCTGACAGCACTTACAGCACTTAACAGCCTTAATGTGAAAATACCTGTGTGTCCATCCTGGAGACCTCCATCTCATTCTCTTCAAACTTTCCAATATCTGTAGTGACTAAGGCAAAGGCGTCGCACTCAGCAGTCCTTATTGCTACCAAGCTCTGGCCTCTCCCAAAAGCTGCTCCCACTGCATCTGCTCAATGAGGCATGCATGGTCCTGCATTGAAACACCATGTGCTCTTGTATTTAAAGATCAGTGAATGGTTTGGGAAGCCAAAGCAATTAATTCAGGTTCCTACCAAACTTAATTGTGACACTCCCTGGGTACTCAATTTTGTTCCTCAAATTAAGTCTTTTTATCATCAAAAGACTGTTTCCAGTGTGTGCAGTATACTTACAAGAAATTCTCCTGTGTAGTTCACTATGTTTCTGTCCACTTAAGCTGGATCTGACAAGTTATTTGTATGCTTGACCTAACCATCTGCACAGGAATAAGCATCAGCTATAGCTTACATGTAATATACCGCACAATATATAAATATATCCACATGTGCATTCAAACAAGATGTCAATGCTATTTCGCAAAGAATATGGGAGCAAGGGCCATGGGCCAGCAAAATAATTTTCAGCTTTTAAGTGACAGACAATGGAAGTGATCCAGTCTTGCATCTCATAAGTACTGGCAGATTGGCCAGGATTTGGATGCTAACAAAGAGATTCAGTACATGGGCCTGGTTTCAATTAATGAGCATGTGTCCATATGGCTCTGTGTGTGTATGTGTTTATACTGAGTGTTCTTTCTTATTAATGGGTGTTGCATAAGTGCAAGTGTGCATGTGTGTGCCTGTGAAGACAGGTTCAGAGCTAGTTCGAAAATGCCCAGCAGCACAGGCAAAATTTAATGTTGACACCCAGAACAAAAGGTCTTGTATATTAGCTGTGACAAGACCCTAGAAATATTGTATTTTAAACAGAAAACCTCTCTTCCCTTGCAGGAAATCAGATCCATGCAACAGCAATGAAAGCACCAAACCTGAGCTGCTGGCCATGCGGGATCTTCCACTGTGTTGGGGTACAGTAGCAATAGTGGGTGCTGGGACAAGCCCCACCCAGGGAGACAGAAATACCAAATACCATCAAAGCTGCTCCTAGCAGACACACCAGCCATGCTGCCCCGCTCTGCCTGCAGGTGAGGAGGCAGAGATTGCCGGTGCTTACTGCTCAAGTGGCTGGTACCAGTCTCCTCTTCCAGTGGCAGAAACTGCCATTCTGCCACTCTGGGGATCCTGCCTCCCTAGGAAACAACCTGCTCTGCCCGTGCCTGCAGCCGGCCCACCTGTGTTCATGTCACACCACGCACCACGCAAACAACATGGCTGTGTGTCTTGTCCACAGCACTTGCTTCTCCTTTAGCTTTTTTTAAAAAACAACGTAGTTGTGAGCTCAGTAGTTGTCAGATGGGAAGAAGGAGGAATAGGCATATGAGATAAAATTTTGTACGTGATGGGAAATTCAGACCCAGCAATTTTTAAACAATTTGTGCATCCTTAAGCTTAATTCTTTTATCCCCCCACCTCAGTTTCTTAAGTTATAATTGGGTCTGCAAATGATAGGCTAATTCAAAATTAAAATGTACTAATGAGGTTGATGATGACCATACAGAACCACAGACTCTGATAAGGTGCTTACCTGCTATTTTAGGGTTATCTTGCCTTTCCAGCTTTACATTTCTTTCCCCCAAGATGCACTAACTTTGCATTGGTCTAACTAATGCCTAATTTAAGCTGGTGCACTTTTATCTCTGTTGATATCAGTACCTAAATGTTTGCTTTAACTACTCCTTCAAGGTCTTCTCTCATTTTATTCCCAACAGCCACATACAGGGCTCAGGACCTGACAGCCTTGGCACATCTGTGGATCCTAAAGAGCAAGATGGTGTCCTGATATCACCAGTCCAAGACTGAAAGCTATTTGGGAAGGAGGGGGTTAGGACAAGATATGCCACGGGATCAGGCTGAGTTCAGGGATAGCTTGGCTGCTTGGAAACAAGTCTGGGCCCAGGGATCCCAAGAGCTCTGGGACTATGTGTAAGATGTTCACCCTTGCCCTGCCAGACCCGTGGTAGCATTGCAGCCATTGCATAGCCCAGTTTTAATCCTAACTCTATCTGCAATAGAGTTAACCGGTTTCTGCATTAGCACTATGCATAAGCTGTTCACTCCTGCCAATGCCAGCCTTCCTCCATGCTGGGGAACATGCTGGATGCAACAGTATGAGCACTTCAGCATCTACTGCTCAAAACCATAGCCTTAACTGCCACTCATCGCTCACCCGCTGCACACTGAACCTTTGTGGACCTTTCACAAGTGGAAATGTTCTCCATCTTCCATACTGAACAGTAATTTTGGTGCCTTCTCCCAAGGCAGAGATAATCCCCCATGACAATTAGCAATCATAGCCACAAAGTAATCCACAACCAAATCATTACTGTGGAATTTATTTACAAAAGCAATTCCAGTATCTGAGCACCTCAGAAATAGTCTCTGCGCCTTGTGTTAATTTTCCTGCCCAACTCCATGCCCACTCCTATTCCCCACAGATCAAATATACCCTGAATTATTACTTTCCCCTCAAAATAATTCTATGAGGTAGGAAAGTCTAATTCGGAGTGCTCAAATGCATATTTAAGGGCTTTCATAAGTCACAGTCTAGGGTATCCTGCAGTGCAATGACAGAGCTAAGTACGACCACAAGCCCTTCAGGGAACCTGTACCTGAGAACTGGTCTACCCTGCCACAGCTCAACCTCCAGCAGCACTTCTGAAGCCAAACTCCAACACCACAAACCTTGGCTGGACTGCAGAGCCTGCTCTGAGGACTCCCAGCTGGAAGCATTGAGAAGTAAGGGATCTCAGGGGTGTCAGATCCTTCTAGGACCGCGAGGGCACATTTAGTTCAAATGACTTAAGCATCAGGGTACTGCCTGGAGCCTCTCAACCCACCAACAAGTCCTCCAGAGCCACCATCCCCATCCTCTCATGCCTCTGTGCAATACCTGAGAGCCTCTGTGCATAATATGACTTTTCAAGCCCCCACAATACAAGCAAGTCACCCAGTCCTCTCCTCTGCAAAAAGCACGGTGCCTTGAGGGAAAGCAGTCACTAAAGTCCTCATGACAGCTTGACGGAGGGGCAACTGGCCCGCTCCTCTCTGTGCACTCCTCTTCCTCAGCACTGTGAAAGCCAGATTGGAGAGTTGCATTGATGAGGAAGTCAATGACAGGAGAATTTTATTACTGTCTTTGTCCTCATCAGCATTTTTACTATTTGTTTACTCCAAAACAATTAGGGACCAAGTGTCTGAAGTCTCATAATGATGAAATTTCCAGCCAGGAAAGAGGCCTGAGGTTTTGTAGATGAACCAAGCGAGGGGGCAGAAAACTAGCTCAGAATTCATGAATGGCTGTGCCCCTATATCTACAGCAGCCCACACAAGGCATGACAGGCCTGTGGTCTGACCTGCAAGCAAGCAGGGAATCCACGTGGTATTTACATAACCAGAGCTAGTCTGAAGCTATAAATTTGCAGGTTCCAGCCTGACACCATGCTGGGTCTATCAAGGGGAAAAAAAACCAAGCAATTATTCCACCCTGGTGATTCATTCCTCCGTGTCTCAGGTATCACAGAGCTGAAGCCAGCTGTATCTTTTCAAGCATTTTCTCCTTCAATTAAATACAGATTTAGGTACCCTCAGCAAAGACTACTATCCTTTTAAGAAAAAGTTAACAACACTAAATACCAGTTTTCATCCTTGTAAAATCTCTGAGGCCAACATCAAGTGTGTGATGGATTTAACTCTTTGGAGAGCACAAAGGACTTCAGGGCTAAAACATAGAAATTGCTTAGCTGAGTTGAAATCATTGTCTTTATGGAAAGTAATGCAAGATGATAATTTTGATAAGGATGACAAATTCACTTCTTCCAACATAATTCATCCCAGAGAATCTGAGTGCACTTTCTGGGTGGCAAACAGAGCAACTATTAAATTTTTGCAAATGTCTTGACAAGCATTTAAACTTATCACAGCACTTAGGCATTTCTTCCTCTAAGAGTACGGAATAACCCTGGTAGCATCAGTAACTTGCAAAGGCAGGTGTACCAATTTTAAATGTACATAATAGGATAGAAAATATAAAAGACAAAACCATGATGCACCTTCACTTGAAAAAGCACTCTCCCTCTGAGCTTTTGAAGTGAAATCCAGGCTCTAACAAAGCCATCCACTCAGTTTGCCTCTAACTTCAGTGGGACCGGGATATCAAGAAAGACATCACAGAAACCAAACCAGAAACAGAGAGGCAAAAACCCAGAGGAGTAAAGAGACATAAAGAGAGATGAGAATGATTGGCTTTGCTTAGTTTCAAGAGGCAATAAATAAGTGAGGGCTGCAATAGATAAAAATATCAAAGGAGGGAGAAGGCAAAATTACCGCCTTGTGCAGGAAATGGAAGGGCATTCAATTACAACAGAGGCAGGTGCAGTGAAATGTTTTCCACATGGCATCTAAATAACTTGTGGAACTTACGGTTGACAGATGTCATTCAGGTTAAGAATTCAGCAAAATGTAGAGCAGGATTCATGCACCTTGCAGTGGATAGGAATTTTCAGGATCTTTGTGTTTATCACAGGACATAAAAAACAGCTTCCCTCTGGGAAGGTTATCCCTGAACAGTGTCCTGAGGGATTTTCCCCTTTCCTCTGAAGTGCTCAGACAAGCCAGAGGTAACCGACCTCATCCTGATCTCATCTAGAGGATAATTCCAGGTAGGTGTTTTCACAACTGAATGGAGGAATTGTATGCTATTTAATATGAGCCCATTGGAAATGCGTAGCAGCATCTCAGGCTACGCTGTCAGGAAATCAATTATCACATCAGTAAAAGAAATTAAGGGTTTTGTCAGAAAAACATTAGGAAGAAAAACACCCTAAAAGATACATAGACAAAATTCTCATGCTGTTGGTGCTGAGAGGGAAGAGAGCCCTCCCTCCTCTCCCTGCCCCAAATCCATGCCACAGGAGGAGGGAAGCAGATTATAAAGAGCAATTCCTTCCCGTCCCCCAGGTGAAAGTACCACTTTCCCCCAGTTTCCAATAATGTTAGTGGAAAAGTTCCTCCGGGGCTGATTTGCATTGACCTACAGAGCCACATATGTGAATACAGTAAGAGTTGACCTCAATGTCACAAAATAAGAGTAGCAGCCTCAGCGTAATGGCTTAAGGCTATTGCATGGTTTATTGAAAACAGAGAGGCTCTGCCTGCCTGCTGGGAGCTGGGCTGGCAGCATTACAGTCGTTCCAGCACGCCTCAGCCCCACAGCAGCTAGAAGAACAGAGCAGAGCTAAGGGGGACAGAGACCACTTTGGGGGTAGGTACCCAGCCCTTCTCAGCAGGTGTGTGAGAAAATGCAATTATGCCTGGCTACGGGGAAAAGAGAGAGGGAATGGAGCTTTTTTCTTGAGTTGGATCCTGAAGTTTTAGTTCATGGAAAAGGAACATAAATTCTGGGGATGAGGCTACAATCTCCAAATATAAGGCCATTTTTCTCTAGGATGTAAATCACAGTACTTCTGCAGACACTTAATGGACTTGGTGGCACACTAGCCCCTAATTCCAGACAACACAGGAACCCAAAATTGTTTTTATTTTAGAAGGAGTTCTGAATATTTTTTTTAACAATGTTCAAACGCAACAATACAATCCTTATTTCTTTGGAGCAAAATAACTTCTCTTTCCCTCTGTGTCCCTTACCACACTGAAATCTAAAAGATGACCAGGATGGGGAAGGAGAGCTAACTGCTGTCTCAGAGAATATAACAGAGAATGGACAGTCAGGTAAGCTAGTTACCTGCTAGAGGACTTGGACAAACCTCCTCTGCACCTCCTAAGCCAGCACAGACCATCTCAGCTACTGCAAATTGCTTAACCCAGTGCACTCTGCTCCTGATAGGAGTCTGCAGTGCTACACCAGCCTTCTTCCTCTCCCTCCTTGCCTGCCTCCCTCACACGTGCATGCATGCAGTCAGGAGGACAAGTTTCCGCCTCTGAGTGAAAGGTGACATGTCTTCAGGAGAGTCATTCAGCGAGTTGGAAATTTAATCCAGGCTTTCAAAACTCTCATGCTGTCCAATGGCTTGACTTGGCTTCCTACTGCTCTGTAGCCCTTCAAGGTTCTTTGTTCTGTAGGGATTTGATTTTTATTCTCTCTGATCGGAAAAGAAAGAATCTTTTTTTAGTGTGTATCAGGGGCTGGCTTAGAAGACTAAAGAAAGGCAAGGTCATCAGTTCAAACCAAGCCATATCATTGTGAAAATGCTAACAAGCGTGTGATAAGAAGGGAACTGAGACTCTCTTGCTCGATACAAATTATTGGACCACAGAAGGACCATCAAGTCTTTCACCTCTGCACCATGTCACACACAGCATCCTAGTGTCATCTACTGTATCACCCAGATCTCTCCACCAAAGGTAGATCAGGCCCAGATCTGCTTGCCTTGCAACATCATACCATCTTCAAATTGATTAACTATTCAATTTTCTCAGCAGCCTGGAAGGGCAGGTAACAGCTATTAGTGCTGTTCAATGCAAGAGAGAGCTGTGGCTGAGAGATTGCTTAGACTACAATCAGGACAGTGATCTGAGAAAAGCCTGACTCCCAGGCCTCCTCCTCCTGACTCCTATGGCTTCCACCCAGCTCAGCAACAAGATGAAGACTCATGAAGACCATGTCATGAGAAGATTTATACAAACTGTCTGCCCTTCCCACTGCTTCTTCGGACACCTAATGCTGCCAGAGCAGTATTTCATAAGTGACCACTATAATTCTTTTACCCACTTATGTGCAAATAGGCAGCCCTTTAATAATCAGATTGGGGTGGTGCCTACCCAGAAAGAAATCAATCCAAATCTGCTACAGTTCTTAGCATGATGGCAGGAGCAGCAGCACGAGGTTGGCCCCAGTTCTGCAGCAGGTCCCCCCTTCCAGCTGCTCCTTGGCTGGCCTTGGACACATCCCATCATTCATAATCCATCCTGCAACTGCTGAGCAATGAGCTCACTGCCAGCACCGCAAAGGGACTAACTTTCTGCCTTGCCCCCAAAGGTTAAAAGGCGTTGGTTTATCAGAACCAATATATTATTATGAGAAGGCTCATTCTGGCAATAGGTTTTTAAGTTGCCCTGGGTGTGCATGCACATAAATACACACACAAAGGATTACTGCATACTGAATACCAGATCACATGTGCCCTCTCAAGCAGTATTTACTCTTCCTGATATGTGTCAGTCTCTTTCCTCCCTTCCCAGCTGACCCTTGCCTCTTCCTCCCAAGGGGCAGCTGCCTCCTTCCTCAGCTGGCAAAAAGGAAATATCTTATTGTTCCCTGCTGGATTTCCACTGCTAGCAGCCTTTAACTGGCCAGCCCAGCACACAAATCACAGCCCCACTCATTCAGAAGGCAGCAGTTTCTTCCAGAGGTCCTTTATTGGTCTGTACTGGGGTGTCACAGGAACACTCAGATGAGGGACCCTACATGACAGACATCTTGAGGGGAGTGTTTACATCATAACAACGTGACAGTATCCTGTGATTTCTTAAAGGAGAGCTGCTCTTGTTCTGTAGCTACAGAGCAGCATCTACAGAGCAGCATCTACAGAGCAGATCCCCATCATGTCCTGTAGGCTGTGGGAGGATCAAACTCTGATAACAGCACAAAGAGGAATGTTTGGGTTTCAGATCCAGACAGAGACCTGCTGCATAGCTTGATATTACAGGGACTAGCACACCTGGAGGGCAAGATGTGAGTCTGACCTGGGAGAACTGCCTTCTGATCAAGATGTATCTTGGAGGCATGACACCAGAAAAGATGTCCCTCTGGTATAACCAAGCATGGCCAATCATATGTTTTTAAGAGTCTGGGGTAACCAGCCAGCCAGCGGTGCTGCTTCAGCTAAAGTGCTTAAGAAGAGAAGGCTGAAGGAAGGGTGACATCTAGAAAATGCAGCAGCACTCTGTGTTGACTCTTCATGTGTCCTTCCTCTCCCCTTCTTCTACCACTCTCCCTGTTCTCCTCCATAGAGTCAGCAACCCTTTGAGAGCAGTTAAAAATCTGCTGCTGAGCTGGAGGTTTAAAATAAAATGTTATGGCAAAGTCAAAGTTTCAGTACATACTAATTTGAAATTAATTCCAACTCCAAAACACTCCCTGAATTTTCTTTAACTGCGCAGTAACAGCTTCCATTGCCTGCAGAGTAAATATGGCACTTCTTAGGCCAAGCCAATTTTCCAAGTAAACATTACTGGGCAACACAACAATACCATTTTTAATAGACAGAACTGGTGAAAATGTGTGGGAAAATAATGAAAAAAAGGTCACATCAACATTTGCAAACTTCTGTCTTAAAAAACACACACACACAAAATAAGTCTTACAAATGGCCATATACATTTGGATAAAATGCAAAAAATGGAAATTTAAAATCTTCAGTGACCACCAGAGGGCTCTTGGGTATATGTGAGAAATGATCAGCTGAAGTAAACTCCTTAATTCATACAAAATGCCTATGTATGCTAAATGCCAGGCAAATCTCCCCATTCATTGCATTTCCTCCTATGCAATTAATAAACAAACAAACAAATAAATGAATGAATAAATAAATAAATAAATAGAACCAAGGGGAAAAAATTTTCTCAACAGTTTGTTTGGAGAAAATGCTCATGAACACTGTGCCAGTAATATGACTGCTGTCTCCATGCCTTCACATGCAGGGCAAGCCACCTTTCCTCTTCACAGACTGAATATCAGAAAACAACAGACACTTCAGAAAGCACGAAGAGAGGGAGGAAGCGGCGGGGGGGTGTGGGGGGATGGAGGGAAGCAAAGAAAGGGGAAAGGGAATGTTTCCTTGGAGAGCATCATTCATGCAATACGCAGGGCATCTGTCAAAAATTCTCAAGGGCATGGCATGTGATCGGCACACCGATTCACCAGCTGGCTAGGGGGAAAATGTGATCCTAGACCCTCTGAACCTAGATGAAGTTATTAAGAAAGATCTTTCTCCAGCACAGCAGCTTTTAGACCCCATGCTGCATGCCAGCAGCAATAACCAAGCTGCATAGCATGCACTGTTCTACTGGCGACAGTGGAATCAGGCTGGTTTCAGCAGGACCAACAGAAATAGCTTCTTTCCAGTCCCAGGAGACAACTGTACTTTACTGCAGCGGCTAATGCTGTTTGGTATGGTTCGGAATAGCTTTTATTTGACTTTTGCTTCTTTCCAAGGATACAAATTTCCCCCTGACAAGCCCAAGGGATGTGTAACTAAATCAACTAATCTGGAGAAATGGACAGTCATGTGTTCAGGACTACATGCTGCTTGGGAACCATGAGAGGATCAATGAGATGCTCCTAAGGGATTATGTCTCTTACCTCTCAGTGATTTTTTTGGTGATTCTGACACTCACTTAAAGAGGTGGCATTTAATCTTTAAACTGCTGACAGAACTGAGGTCTCAAGGTGAAACTCAGCCATATGCTGAGCAGCAGATATCCTTCCTGGTGCACATCCTACTAGCTACTATGACTGAGGATGATGAAGACAGAAGAAAACCATTGTGGGAATGGTCAGTAACCAGGAGTGTCTATAATATCTGACTAGTGAATGGTTAATGCTGTGCTTCCTCCCAACTTTTCCAGGCAGAGCCATGTCCCTGTATCATCTGGTAAGTGCAAAAATGTGGAGAAGACACAGAGAAAGGGATGGTAGTTTGCATTATCTATTGTTCATCGGGGTCACCCTGCAGTGCATAAACTGAGAAAACAGCAAAAGCAATAATTGCTATCATCTGGACTGAGCTGCCCCATCACCTCCCCATGTTAGAAGCAACCCACTGCCGGAACCAAGAGGAACTAGAATAGATGCTTGCTTATGCTGTGTTGGGTTTTTCAAACTGGCAGGAATGACAGAGATGAGAGTAGATCATATCTACAAAAATATCCAGAAACCTAAAACATCTCATCAGCCTTCTTTAACTAACTTACCTGGGGGCATCTATAGATCACATGAGAAGCCAAACTGAGGCACACATATCTTTTCTAAATCTGATTTGGTATCTAAATTAAAGATGCTGACCTTTAGGTGTCCAGCAGTCCAGGGAAGATGAGATTATTTCCATTCCATAATCACCATTCATGTGGATTGTCTCCACCCTGTCTCAGTTACTACGAACTGTAGTAAACTCAGCTGGAAAGCTTGCCAGAACCCAGTACTGGGCAAGTTCAAAGTACATGTACTGGCACAAGTCTATAACCTGTGGGGCTACATGAAAGAGCAGCCACAGAGGAGTCTTTCAGTTTGACCTGCTTCAAAGAGAGTGTCTACCTACACTTCCAAGAAAGGATCCAAGAGCCCACAAGGCAATAAACCCAGGAGGCATCTTGCACAGATACCCAGCAGACTTCTATTCTTAGAATGATTCCAGCATAAAACGTTCCCCAGTTTGTGTTGCTGATGAAGACAGCTCTTAAAACTGGACATGATGAAAGAAGCCATCACAGAAAAAGTGCTATCTAGGATGCCCAAGGGGGGGCACAATCGGTGTGTGTGAACACAGTATGTGTCACAGTGTAAAAGCAAACAGCAGCATTATGCTCCTGAGCAATATCTCTCCAAGAAGCCAAGCAATATCTCCTGAAGTTGCCAAGCTTCAGTTATGCATACTCAAGGGGTATGGAGGGTACTGATGATTGCGTTTACCAGTGAGGACATTTTTGAAAATGTCCAAATGACATAAATATCTAATTCCCATTTTAAAATTTGAACTAGACCTGTGGCATGACATTCATTATACTAATTTTAGCTATCTAACAATCAGGCATCTGGGCAAAACTAATCACTTGGGTCCCCTCTATAGCCAAAGGGGAGAAACAGAAACATCAGAGGGTGATTCAGTGGGCCTGATCACAAAACAAACAAGAAGCGGGCAGTACTACTCACTCAGTGCTCTGTGAGATGGAGGTGTAATTCTTCTTGCTCAAGTTACAGCATGACCTCACAGGAGCATGCTGTTGATTCACATTTCTCTCCCTGACTGTGAGAGGACCCCAAACAACAAGGTGTGCTTAAACACTTAACTTTTCTATAAGTAAAGTTGAACAAGATGAACATGCCCTCCCTTTCTACCAGTGTGATAAAATATTTCACTATAAAAGAAACAGAAGCAGCTATTCTAGAAAAGGGGCTTCAGGACATACTAAGAAAAATCCTCCCTTTAGTGGTTTTGAAAATGAAATAAGAATAAAAGATATTTCAACTGTTCTGGCATGAAAAGATGTTAACAGCATGGCAATTTTAAAGAACTCTGAGATGACAAGACTGATTTTTCAGAAGCGATTCTTCAGTTTCATTTTGAAAATTCCCTTTAGAGGAAAAATCAGAAATACTGCTTTTCATTCCTACTCACCAGGAAAAATGTAAAGAAGCCATCCACTTTGGCAAAGCCAGAGCTTCCAAGCCACAGGAAACTAAAAAACCTACAGCCAGCACTATCATGGCACAGAGGCAGCTCCTTAGGAGGAATTATTCTGCAAGTCCACTAAGCAAGAAGACCTGATGTTAGCTAATCTACCCCAAGATGGTGAGAGTAGCAGTCAGCAGGCTGAATTCAACCATGTAGAATACTGGAGATGTCACAAGCAACATCAGCTGAACAGAAACAGACATGGGATGACCATATGTCCAAGCAGAACTAGCCTGCAGTTCCTGAGCACTCCTGGGTGCACTCATCCATCTCCCATAACATTCTTAAGGAAAATCTTGCTTTGACTTCATTTTGGAGAAAAAAGGCTTTTTGCTGGGACAGCAAATCTATAATTTGGGTAACTAGAGGCAGAGGAAGCTTAAAGAATGGCTGCTTGAAAAACTGAGTGCAAAATGCCTCTCAGCAACAAGTAAGATTTATCTCAGAGGAAAGGAAAACAACTGCTCCCTCTGGATGCTCTTCCTGCAGCCAAGGTTGTATAGCAAGGGCTGAAAGAAAACCAGTTGTTCTGCATGTCAGGTATTGCCTTGGGCGCACAACTGGGGAGTCTGAGGGCAGGCAGGTGAAGGTGAGAGCAGCACAATGCTCCTGTATTGCCACCCATTCTGACTCCCAACAACCTGATCTGAGACCTGGGCTAGTCTGGCCTCTTGTCTCCTCTCTGTCCCTCCAGGCAGCAAGGTAGCTAAGGAGGCACATAAATGCAGTGCTTTCATTGGCATTGAAGTCTACCCCATGCTATCACCACCTCCTGTGCGGTAAGGTTTGGCTGTCCCCAGAGCAATGTACCCAGATACGCAAGAGTGACAAAAAGCCAGCAATAAAGCCTTCCAACATCTCACATTATTGTAATGGGGAAAGAGAGTGGTTATAGGTTCCCTTAGTCCTGGATTTTCTTGTGGATGACATCAGTTTAATGAGAAATGCATACTCACATGACAACCTTCCAGAACACAGCTACACGGATCCACTGTGCCACACATCTCCAGCCAAAACCCACGTTCCTTCCTGTCCCTGTACAGACACCAAGGCAAATAAATGTGCCAGAAACATCACAGCAAGGGCCTGTCCCTTAACCCCTTTCCAAGGAGCATCTTCCCAGAAGAGCCAAAGGCTGAGGTTTCCCTTAAATATCCCTCTTCCTAGAGGTGTCCAGCACCTCTCCAGCATCGCTGCCCACGCACAGCCCACCATACAACACGGAGCAGCTGAGTGTCCTTCAGAAGGGCACTGAAGGGCTTCAGAAGGACACAAAGGATGGGTGAAAACACCTTTCTGCCCTCTGCAGTTCAGCACCAGAGCCTTCTGCCTGTACCAAAGAGCCAACACTTCTCACTTCGCCCTCTTCCACCTCCTTCCTAGAGAAAAACTCCATACATTACTGTAAGAACAGGACTAATGTTCCACAGAAGAGTCAGAGGGGTAGCACACACGGCCAAACACAAGTACTGCTACGCTCTTCTAACACCGAATGAGTGACTTGTAAAGCCACTACAGAGTGGCCACGGTGACCAAGAGAGGTGTGTCGCAGCACAGACCTCATACGCCGGGCTCACTGCAGTGTGTTGCTGGCCAAGATGTGGTCTCCAGCCCCTGCCAGCGAAGGCGACGAAAGGTAGGAAACCATGAAAGACTGCCATGTCTCCGCTCTGGCCCCGTCCCCTCCTCCCAAAAATCCAACCTGGAGCACCCTGGGGGACGCCCCATCTGTTTCTCATTCCAGACCTTGTCATGTCATAATTATTCCTAATTATGCCTCATTTAGCTTGATATCTACCAGATTGGGAAAGATGCCCTAGTGAGAGCGAGCGTCTTGGACGGCAGGAGCGCCGAGGCGAGAGGAAGTGTGAAGCAGAATAATAAAGGGAGAGGAGCTGTGCCGCCGGGCAAGGGCGGGCGGCGAGGGGCCGGGCGGGTGCGGCGCCCCGCAGACGCAGCCCCGAAGGGGAGGTGCAGCGGGGGGGCGCCGGCAGCGCGCGGGGGGGGCGGCGGCGCCCCGCAACAGAGGCCCGGCCCCGCAACGCAGGCCCGGGCGGGCCGGCACGCGCCGCCCCCGGCGCCGCCGCGAGATGGCGCCCGCCGCCCCCCGCTGGCGGCGCGGCCCGGCCGCTCCCCCCCCCCCCCCGCTGCGGCCGCTCCGTCCGGCCCCGCTCCAGCCCCGGGGCGGCGGCGAGGGCGGCCCGCACCTCGCACAGCGCTCGTCCCGGCGTGAGGCGCCTCGGGGGAGCCTGCGTGCGCTCGCCCCCGCTCCTCGCTACCCCGCCTGTCGTCTGGCTGACCCGTGGGCAGAGAGGCTGCTGGTGGGTCCTGCTGGAAGGGTGGGCTGCCCCTGCCCCTCGTCCCCTTGCTGTCCGGCTGCTCAACCGGACGAGAGGCCTTGGGAGCGTCCTTCCCCTCTGCGCCCACCCCAGGGTCCTGCCGAGTCCTGAGGAGCCAGTGGGTCCGATGGCACAGGTTCATCTTGGTCCAGCGTGGGACACCACTCCTGCCCCACAGGGGACACCTACAGCAGGTCACTACAAAATTAACACTGTAAAAATAACATTACCCAGACACTGGTTAGGGGCACAACACGCTCCTCCTTCCTGACTGAAGGTCTACGTAAGTGTTTTTAACGGGTGTGCTTGTCATACTGCAGGAAAGCTCCGCTCCCTATTTTTCTACACAGCAACATTTGCCTGCAGATACCCAGACACGCGCAGCACCCTCAGCTGATGCACCAGAAGACACACTGAGTCCAAGGCAGCTGATCCTCCAGGATGGGTGCTGGGAACTGCGCAGCTCCACCATGGACCCTGGCCGCTGCTTCTCCTCCTCCTTACGCATCAGCCAAAAGTCAAGGCTGAAATGCCGCCTGCTAACGTGCAGGGACCGGCAACAAGTAAACTGCAGGAAGCTGCAAAAACATGAGGGATGTTGATCAATAGATGTTGGTTTGAAAGGGGCACTTGCTGCTCTGTACCTCTCCAGGGCCTGCACCGCAGAAGATGGTGAGGAATCCTGCTTCAGCGTGAGTCAAAGGCAACTGTGTAACAGCAGCATCACTGTGACCAAGGCAAAAAGACATTTTCACAAAACATTTTGGGGCAGGGGGAAATGAGCCAACACTGGGACAAAACACGGCGAAGTGGTGTATTCACATGCACTGCTCACTTTCTTTTTGAAAAAAAACCCCACACAATTTTTTCGTTTGGGTCTGAGCTTCTGCTACTAAAATGGCTGTTGGGAGAGCCAGCGCTCCACCGTAGTCGGCTGCAAGCTGCATCTCTGAGGTGATGCAGGCACTGCATCTGCAAAGCTGCTAGCCCTCCTCTCTGCCTCTTTTTCTTCCTTTGGATCCACCTTCCAAAAATCCCAACAGGGAGACAGGCCTGCATCAACCTGTCCTTCCCCCAGCTCACCGCTTTTTTGCTGCAGGGGGCTGGGGTCAAATTCCAGAGGGAGAGGGAGAGGCAAAGCCACCTGCAGTGCAATCAAACGGCTGCTGTGGGAAGAAGCCAGGCAGCGAAGGAAGGATGATTTACTGACACAAGCTAAGCCAATATAAACACTTATGATACAGGTGTCTGTGCTCTAAGAGATTGCCTGACTTAATTCAATTGTTTTGTAAACCGATTTAGTTAAATCTGTGTAAAACCAGTGTTTAAACAAGCCCAAACAGTGTTTAAAAAGTCATTAATAAAACATATTACCATAAAACAAATACATATTACCAAGGCTTCCTTTTTGCTGACAGGATATATCCTTTCCCCCATATTTCTTCTTCCCTCTGTTCTTTTCTTTAGAGGTTGTACATTGTTCCGTGCTGTGACTTTCTTCCTGTACTGTACAAAAATAGGGTTGTCTCCATTCAAAAGTGTGCAAGTCCACCTCTAGCATTTCTCACTGTTGTGTAAAGTAGAGCTAGTGAGACACTTATTCATTTTTATATAGCCTCCAATAAGATTCAATCTGAAACTATTTTTAAGCAGATTTTAAGCAAAGTAGTTTATACAGGATCCAGCCTGACCCCTTTCATTCTTTCCAAACCGACCTCTCTTACAGTTGGGAGTTATTTAATCACTCTGAAAAGATGTTCCTATTTTTCTTGTTTTCAGCAAGGTACTTTTTAAAAAACAAGATTTGTATTTTTCGGTATTTGTAAGCCCTATTCCAAAATTAACCAAATATCGTCTTTAGCTGTGTCTAAAATTAAGCGTTTCAAAATTCCAGGATCTTTTCACGAACTTGGCCCAAATGCCCGGTTAGTTTGGCCTCCACCCAAACACCTTCATTTTTTAAACAAATGCATGATAGAGTTAAGAAAAATAAGAAGTTACTGTACGCCTAGCAGAAGTCAACATCAATAGGACTAGCATAGGTCAAGTCTTCCCTAGACGTGCCTTTTTTCATCCAGAGGAGTAATTATGGCAAGTGCTTCCTGCATCCAGCTGTTTGCACATCTGCAGGATGCACTGGAGCTATCATTCCCTTGGAGAGGCAGGTGAGGGGTGGCTGGAGCAGCCACACTAACCAGCGGAAATTGTTCCCAACAAGAATGAAGAAAAGAGAAGCACATTCAAAAAAAAAAAAAAAAAAAAAAAAAGGCATTGAGGGAGTTGTGGCGGACTTCACAGGTTGGGTGGGCAGCTCTGAAGGAGTTAGGAGGAGCCTGGGAGGGTCATACAGAAGCATGTGGGCTGGGGCTTGTCCGTGGAGGGGATAGGAAGCAGCCTGTGGACAGGGAGGGAAGCAGGAAGCATTTAATCTCTGAGGCAGTAGTGTGACTGCTACAGGCTCTGGGATGAAAGGGGCCAGCAGTGCTGAGCTGGGGTGGGGGTGGCTGGAGGATGCACCTCTAACTGGGACTCTGGTTTGGTGGGCAGAGGCACGTCCACCATCTGCTCCTACCACAATCAAACTGCACTCACAGGCAGCCTCCCTCTTGCCCAGGAAGCAGACTGGCCTCCTACCCCATGCCACACAGCTCTGCTGATTTACACTCTTGAAGCCCCGCAGCCCCAGAGCACAGCCTCACAGCGTGTCAGTCCAGCAGAGGCCACGGGGAGACCAGCCAAGCCCCTGCAGCCTTACATTGCTGCATCTGAAGAGCACAGACCCTTGTCTGGGGAAAACAGTGTGCACACAAAATCTTCTGGGAGAGTTTGTCACCCATGTGCTCCCAGCTGTCCCAAATTCCTGCATCTTACCAGTCTCAGGGACCCTTTCCACTGCAAGATGAGGCTCCAGACTGTCTTGGGTGCCAGCACAGGACTTGGCTTCTAAAACCATGATGGGAAGGCTGCTCTGCTCCAAAGGACGCATTCAAAGTAAGCCTTGTGTACATCTGGCAGGGACCATAGTCAACAACCACCCAGCCTGGTGATATTGCTAGAGGCCTCAAGGGTAGACAGTCCAAGCCAGGATTTGTGATTGTTTACCTTGACATCCATTTGGATACACTCCAAGTGTAGACAAGGGATTTAGATGTCCAGATTATTTGCCCTCATGGCACCAACGCACAAACACAACTACTAGGAAGATTAGAGATATCCCATCTGCTTAAACTGCTCCCCTTTTCCTGCCAGCACTGATCACTCTCTGATAACACTGATGATGGGGATTTAAGCCCCAGTGACTGGCACCAGCATGGTGATTACATTTCCCATGGGACCACCCTCCCAGCTCTGTGCAGTCCATCTCTGCTTGTTGCATCACAGCAGTAGTCTCATCTCTGCTGGTGTGGCCCCACAACTCAGCCCCCAGCAGCGATCCCCAACAGCTCTTGTGCAAAGCACTAGACAAAACTGTACCAGAAAGATGGCTCTTGCCTTTTTATTTGACTGTTTAACCAAACTGAGATAGTCCAGATCATGAGAAAAAGCAGCAGACAACAGAAGGAATTACAGGAAATGTAGATCTTAGTTGTTCTCGCACGATTGCAAGTTGTTATGCTAGTTTTATTCATACTTCGAAATGTCACCTCTTTGGGCTGTGGCCAAAAATATTAAGTTCTAGTCCATGCTGGAAAAATAGAGGCTTTGACCGAAAGTATCTTTACTAAGCTTTAACTAAACGATTTGTTATCAGTAATTGCTACAAAATAAGAGACACTCTGTTCAGCCCTACATCTTTGGAAGGAAACACAATAAGTAATTATGAGTTTACAGTGCAATTATATAATGGTTTAGTCTCAAGCACTTTCCTTGGTGGTAGATAATTCTGTTGTTGGGCTGTGAACTCAGAGTGTGGTTTAGCAGTTTTGCCTCCCTCTGTCATTTGGACCTGGGGAGCAAAACCTTCCATGACTTCAAGTGCTCAGTGTTGTCCTTCTGCTCCCCAGAAAGAGGACACCTCCCACAGCCAAATGCACACCTTTGACTTGCAAACGTTTTCCATGGACTCTGTGGGAATTTCGCCAATGCTGAATCCATCAAAACCTTTTTCTTGCCCAAGTTACAGGTCTCCTAACCAAATAATGACTTAGCTCAGCCTGACTACGTTTGAGAGCACAGATAAGAACACAGCAGACACTAATCTCCCTGGGAGGCAGCCACAAGTGTATGCTGTGCTACTGCAGTCTTAAGCTTTCCAGCAGTGCACATATCAGGCTCTGGTAATGTACCCCTCTGACCCTTCTCCTGGAGTAGGCCAATTGTGGATGATGGGGAGCTGGTGTTTGTGGTTGATGACTGGTTTAGGGCATGTGTTCCCGTACTACCAAAAAGGAGCAATTTGAATCACAGGAAACCCCTCCTTTTATTTTTCTGTCTTTCTGCAGTGGGTCCAACACCCATTAAGACTAATCGTTGTTTATCTGCTCTCTTGTCATCCCATCTTAGTATCTCAGCTATGAGATCCTGCTGCTGTTCTTATTCTTGGCAGGTAAACACAGTAACCCGGTGCATTCTCTAGTGCTTTTTGATGTCCTAGCTTATTCTTTCGATGGGTCAGAGGATGCCTTCAGTGCTTCCAAACCCCTGCTGTATTCAAATAAATTGCCTTTTTCTTTTTTTAATCTTCTAGAAAACACTGTTTGCCCTCTAGGGCTGATAGTTATTCCCACACACTCAGAAGCAACAAAACCCAAACAGCTTAGTCAGCGTAGCAGGTAAGAGCAAAGGTACGCAAAGCTGTGCTTGTGGAGGGGCCCATAAAGAGTCAAGGGAATCAGTGACTAGGGGATGTGCTCATGATAAAATTTATCTGCTGTGGGGCACGTGAATGCTGAGGGGATGCACCATGATGACCACCAACATAAGACCTTTCTCTAGGCTTTTCACAAAGGTTTTTGCAAGCTGGGAGTCACCTGTAGACTGTGAGGGAGGAGCTGCAGTGGGACATGCATCATTTAGGGACTTCAGGGCTTGACAGAGGAATGGACTATGCGAGGAAACAGGCAGCTGCACAGCATAGTAAGGACCATCTCTACAGCTAAGTGCTTAACTGGCTCCTAGATCTCTTTCATCTGTTGTGCTATTCAACAACTGAGGCTCTGATAAGCAGGTGCACCCAGCTCCATGCAATGAAGCAAGGAGGCTGGGGTTGTAGATTTCACAGCAGAGGCTGTAAGGCATTTGAAACTGCAGAGATAGGAATCATTGCTGTGAAAGCACATTTCATCACTTTTTTACCATGAGTGGAAATCCTTGCACTCCTGCATCCTCACCCCCAGTACCCCAAAAGACATTCAGCTGCATTGTGTAACAGGGAAAAAGTCCATCTGCATGACAGGTCCATGGCAGTGGGGCTTCTCCCTCACCCTTGGGGAGAGATTTTGGGCACAGGCAAAGGAACTTTGTATCACACAAAGCAAATTACTGTTTCTAAGTCAGATTGCCATAGAGAGCCTAAGCCATCAAATGACAGAGACAAGGAGTAAGAGGGAAGGGTGGCAGAAGGAGAATCAGTTGAGATGGAAGAACAATTTTGCAGGTTGTTTTTTGTTTGGGTTTTGAAGAATAACAGCATTGCACTTCCAGCATATGATGCACAGTAAATGCTGAAAGGCCAAGCAGAGGAAAAAGGGGAGAAAGGCCCTGAAAACCTTCAATACATTATTGAAATATGAGAAGGAAAAGGTTTTGTTTCCATGGCAACGGGTCCTATGGTGCTCCTGATGGAGCAATCTACCAGAGAAAGAGGACTTTCCCTGTTAGGGAAGCCAGTGAAATTAATGATAATTACAGAGACCCCTTCCCTCAACTGGATGCCTTTTTAAATATTCTACTTAATGTATGTAAGTGCTCAGATGTTACATAGCCCCTGGAAATGGGTGTTTCCATAGATGCCAGAGACTGAGCTCCTGGGCACGTGTCGGTGACTGTCCCAGGCCAAATGTCTGTGAATGTTTGGTCGCACTGTGGTTTTTTGTGCTTCCACCATGCTTCTTTGGTGTATGAATATAGCTTGGGGTGTCAACAGAAACTTAGGAGTTAAAATCCTTCTTGACTGCAGATTTTGGATTATGAAGTTGCAGTTCTCTTCCAAGATAAGAGGACTTCGTTCCCATCATCACCTCCCATTGCCCACATACGTATACATCAAGGCTGAGGTGCTCCATGGAAGCTGTTTTGCCACAGCAGCACAGCATGAAAGAATTCAAGAGAAAAAGGGAATGTGAAACAGGAGAGGGACCTTAAGAGATATAGAATATACTGAAGAACTGGAACAGGACTCCAAGCATAGCTTTCATCCTTTTGCAAAGAGCATCATTAGATCATCACTTTCTAAAAATGATCAGCTTTAATACTAACTAAAAGTATCTGTCTATGGTATGGTGATGCGCAGAAGCCCAAAGAGAGACTGTTAAGTGTGTTGTCAAAAAAAACCCCTTTGCTCCAAAGAACTTAAAATCCAAGTGGGTAAGAGAAAGATTTAGATATCTGCATTTTGCAGATGGGAGGCAGGAATGAGGTGTAAGACGTTAAAACACCTTGTCTAAAGTTGCACTGGAACTTTGTGATAGAAGTGGTTGAACTTACACCTCCTGATGTCCATCCAAATGCCTAATGACACAAATATCTCCAGAGTAGTATCTCCAGGTGTTCAGCTGAAAAATTCAGCTGCTGAGACCCAGCGTAACCATACAGGTGGAATAAATACAGGCAGGACAACAGCTCCATGGCCATGGGAATGTGACAGACACCCTTCTACCCACCATAGTTTCAGCAAGGACATTTTCTGCCCAAACTACAAACAGCATCAACTAAACAGAAAAAAAACCACAGCACCCTTCAGCCATAATAGCATATTACATAGAGGAAGCAGAAACGCATTTACAAGCTGGAAGGAAGATATCTCTGCAATGATCAGCTGCAGTATAGTCACTTAAGGCAACAAGAACCACCCTCCCCTATATTTTAAGGTCCAGGCCCTGAAAGGCCATGCTGGGAAAAATTTCTATTGGGCAGGCCTATCTGGTGTCCCTCCCTCTCTTTTTGCCTCTGCCTGATTAACTTTTGGGAAAGAAAACAAGGGGAGGAGGCAAGTGGAGACTGAAGTGTGCCAATAGCTAGAGAAAACAAGAACATGTGCTCTCAGGTACTAGTGCCAGGATCAGCAGCAGGCAAATGGGTTACAAAACTGCTCCAAATGAGCAATCTTAGCACCTCTGGATCCTGAAGGGAAAATGTACATACACGTTAGGTCCCGCACAGCAGTACTCTTTCCTTTCTCTGGGGAAGGAGCTGGCAGTAAATGCTAGTCACAGCCTGAAGATGGCAAAGCAGTTACAGAAGGCAGGCAGGGTAGAGACCGATGGCCATATATAACATTCTCCCATCACTCTTGCAGTATTACATTGCAAGGCTTTCCCTCCTTAGTGCTACAGGCTGGCCTCCAGACCTTCTTTCATCCCACCTAGTCAAGTGCCACTCACTCACCCCTGCCGCCACCTCCAGTATGGCAGCGACAAACCATAACAGCAAAACTCATGTGGCTTCTTGTCTGTCCTGCTTTCATGTTCTGCCCCAGTTGCCTATCATGGATTTCTTTTGTAAACTCTCAGAACACACAAAACGTACACATCTACATCTGCTTGTGGTCAAGGCTCTGGCCTCCATTAGCATTCTTTCACTACAGTCATTAAGGATAACATCACATTACCCATCACATTACCGAAGAGGGAGATTTCTTTGATCAGACATCTCAGCAGCACAGTGGCAATTTAAAAAGATGGGTTGCAGATTTTGAGCCAACCATGTCTTTTTTATTCCTTTTCCTTGCAATATTCTCCATGCAGAGTCAGGGAAAACCTGGAGGGGTTTTCACAAGGCTCCTATGTAACTAT
Organism: Phalacrocorax carbo; assembly: GCF_963921805.1. Taxonomy (NCBI): domain Eukaryota; kingdom Metazoa; phylum Chordata; class Aves; order Suliformes; family Phalacrocoracidae; genus Phalacrocorax; species Phalacrocorax carbo. The sequence continues at coordinate 54,397,179 of NC_087513.1, forward strand.
GCAAAACTCCCAGAAGGTGATCCTGGAGAAGCATTTTCAGTAGCCCTTGGAGGCAGGGCAGTGACACAGAGTCACTCACAGCAAGAAACAGAGTGGAGGACTCAAGGCATGCAGACTTAACAAATGCAACAGGACTGAATATCCCACAAGCAACACAAAGATCCTGTAAATGATCTGCCTTACAGCTCACCTCAGATTTCCACGTTTGGGTATAGGTGTCTGGTCTTCCTGGGCCAAACTCAGGGAGTTAGCATGTTGGAGTTCAACATGCAGTACTCTGGAGGGGGAGAAGCAGCATCTGGAAAAGGCCTGAGGAGAGTGGGTGCGTGGCTTCCCTGTGTACATGCCCAGGGCACGGCATCTCTCCTGGCCCAACAATGAGGGAATCCCAAGTGGCTGGCTTCAAGTCAACATAGCACTGTAGTTCTCATCTGCCCAGTACTAAATTACCCCTTCCCATTACCCCCTTTCCCTGCAAAAGTTAGAGAAGCATAGGGGCCACCTGAATATTTGGTGGCTTTAAGTAGCCCACAAACTGCTCTGAATACAGAACTGGTTCTCTAGGTCCATCTCATGCTAGAGATGCCCCCTACATGGGAGACCATATCAGAAGTGGGAGTCAGCGTACAGCCTTGCACACAGCCTGCCCTAGAGGAAAAAGGTTTCATCAGCTCTTCTCTGCTAAAGGAGCTGCACCCAGCCCATCCATAATCATCTCTCCCAGTACAAGCTAAAAAGTGGGCAGAAAGCTCAGTGTCTTCTCCCTCCTCTGAGGACACCCCACCTGCAGCTGTGCACCTAGATAAAGTGCCAACAAATTACGGAGGCGAGGCAGAAAATCATTCCTACAGCTCCATTTGCAAGATAATTTATAGCATCTGCTTCTGAATTCAAACGAGAGCAATGCTGCAGCCTTTCTAACCTGCTGCTCTTGCTGCACGGTCATCACCGTCTTCTGGCTGTTCGGGGAGCTTCTGTGAAAGGGAAGCACATTAATGGACCTTAGGCTGGCATTTAGCAGACACTTGTCTGGATTGCAATAGAGATCATTGCTTGTTTGGTTGCCCGCAGCTTCAGAAGAGGGGTCAAGGACTGAAACAGGGTCACAGAGATGGTATTCCTGCTTTCACCTAGCAGTGCTGGAAGGATCATCAGTCAGGTGTAAGAGGCAAAATAGGGCACCATAGTCTCTCTGGTCTCATATTAGCAATCATAGTAGAAGTGGTACTGATGTGCCAAGGAAGGGACCCAAATGCGGTTTTCCTGTGTCATATTCTCAAACTGGGAAATCCTCTTTGTGTACCTGCTGTGCATTGCCAGAGTGCACCAGACCACCCTGTTTTTTAAGTCACAAAATCTTTGTCAAACCTTAGTGGTGTGAGCTGGGGTTAGGCTCTCTCCTTGCCTATACCTGGTTGACTGAGGCACAGGCTAGCATCTCTGCTCTGCAGCATACACCTCGGTCTCTTGCACTCTCATTGTCTCCTGTACACTCCTTCCTCAGCCATATCTCAGCTGTCAACTCCCTGTGAAACCTGAGTTTCTCACCTACGGCTGGACCCCAGTTCCTGTCAGCAAAAGGTAGGGAACAAGATGCTAATCCCTTTCAAAGCAGGATAATAACCTCCAGAGTATCTGCCTGGTCACACCTGGTGCCCACTCAGAAGACAGACAAGCGGAGAACAGTCCAGTTTGCCACAGTAAACACACTTTCAGAGTCTGACACCTCTGCACTAACTAGGATATCTCTAAGAATAGGGTGAATTGTCCTTCGGAGGTCCACATGCCCATGTCTTGGCCACTGGACATACAGAAGATGTGTCCCCCTTTCCTCAGTAAATGATTGGATTAATGTCTCCTGATGTGCAAGGATGATACAAGACATGCCAGGTGGGCTAAGGCATATGATAAGTCATGGTTCACATCACGATGCAGGCTGTGCCTGAGCCACTTGGGCGGAGCTGCCCAGCACTGGCTTTCCTGTTGTCAGTGCCTCCTTCTAGGGAAGGAGCGAAGAGACAGCAGCAAGCACTGCCAGGCTGCAGGGCATTCCTCATAGTGCTCCTGATACCTTCCCTTAAGAGCCCATCTGCTCCTCTTCCTCCCTCCCTCTCATCTTATGCAAAGCAGCTCATTAGTCCCATTAGCAGCTGAGCACCATCTCTGATTGTTCATCAGTGATTCTTTTGTTGCCCTCCATCACTCCTGTTGAGCATCATTAGTGCTGCTAGGAAGCAGGGGAGCTGTTAGGATATTTATAGGAAGGGTGGGGTGTTCTTTACACTTTATTGCTGTCTAATATACCTTCTCCAATCACCACCTTTCCCCTTACCCCAGCCCTCACCAGAGAGACCCCTCTTAATAGGGGTGTTATCCAGGGAATATAGTGAGACAGGAAAGGACTGGACAGATGGTTTTGAGAGCAGGAAATGAGGAAGGCAAGCTGGAGGTATGCAGAGGCTCAGTCCTTGGTCAGGTACCTGTGGGGGATGACTATGTGCCCCTGTGTGTACACACATCAGCTGGGATATCTGCTTGCAGCCCACCACTGAATGCAAAGAGATCATATGCACAAATCCATCTTGGGGAGGTATGTATGTGGCAGCTTATGCATGTATTACCTGTGTCAGGGACTGGGTGTGAACGTGTCTCTACACAGGACCCCCACGTCCCTGCCTGTAAGCTGATAGAGAGCTGTACCACACTCCAACAGCCCCACAGGAAACGACCACCTTGGTTACTTACAAGAATATTCTTTCATGCGGCATTTAATTATGGAGGCAACCAGACAAAGACTAATCATTCATTCTAATACAAGGGAGAATAATCATTCTGACAGCAAGAGATACTTGGCTTCTCTAGCGGGAGAAGAGATAGTGTGGGGAGGAGGGGGCGGCTGAAGAAAAACCTCAGGACAGGGAGAGGAGGAGGAAGGAGGAACAAAATCCTAAATCAGTTACCTAGTACAGACACCTTTATGACTTCATAAATGGAATATGCTTAGTGTCAGCAATCTTTGCCTTACAGCACCATGAGGATACCAATCCCTAGTCAAAGCCACAGGCCCTGGTCATGCCAGCAGTCAAACCAAGTGACATTTTAATACCACTTTTCATCTCAAGATTGCATCTTCCTTCCAAAGGGTCCCAAGGAGTTTTTATAACATTTCCAGACACATAATTCATGTCTCATGGCACTGAAATGAGCCTGTTCCTGAGAAGAATCATCCAGCTCCACCACTGTGCAGGAGTTCTGGACAGAAAGTAGTGACAGCTTCTGTGTCCCTCTGAAACCACGGGGTATGCATGTGCAAGTATGTGAGGAGGGGGATTTCAGCCGTATGCAATTGCAGAGTATGGAAACTGGCCAGGAGCTGTAGCCAAGTCCTCAGCTAACATGTAGGTTAGCACAGGGGAGGGGAGACTTAAGAAACAGCATTAGTGATTCAGAGTGTGGCAATCCTCCCTCTGCCTCCCTGGTGGATCATACCCCTACAAGGAGTCAGACCTCTGTGTGGCTGGGGATGACAGCACTTGCAGAAGGCTGCAAGCCAAGGTCCTGGCATGGGCCGTCATTCTGGAACAATCACCAAAAAACAGGGTATTGATCCAAGTGTCTTGGACAAAATCCAGGTTTGGGAAATGGCATCACACACTTCTAAATCCCCCTTTTGGGTTTCAACCAAGTCCCTCTACTTTCCTTTCCCCTTCAGAACAGTGCCTTGCTGGGAACAGACGGCTCTGTTCCCACCCTGCTTCTCCCACGCTCTCCCTGAGTGTCCGCTCCTTGCCCACAGCTGGTGTGGGTGAAATCGATCTCCTGCTGGAGACAGTGTACTTTCCAGGCTTTGTTATGCCCAGAGCTGTCCTGCACCGTGGCTGGTGAAGTGCTGCCCTGTACTGCCCCTGGTGAAGAGTATTCCTTGCTCCCCACTGAGGATGGTGCTGGATAACAGACATGAGGCAGGGTTGGCCTTCACTCTCTGGGAAGTGCTGCTCAGCTTTGTCCTGTAGATCTCTCAGAGAATCAGCATCCTCGACAGAATATGAGCAAGGGCCATGTAAGACTTGAGCAGAGCCCTCTATTTCATAAATCTGTCAGGAACTGTACCTTCCTCTCCTCAGCCAGTGGACTGCTGCAGCAGCAACCCAAAGCTGTTGAGGAATGCTGCCCTCCTACACAGAGACCTCTCTCTCCGGCGCCCTAAGTAGCAGGAGCAGAGCTTTCCCTGCCCTCTGCAGCTGCAGGCCATCATGCATACAGTATTATGTTTGTGTATCTCCTCCGCCTTCCTCATTGCTGCATCTCTCCACTTTCAGCTAATTTAAATGACTGCTCTGGTTACGAAGAATCATGGTGTCTAGGCACGAGGAATAATACTTAGCATGATATTGCCATTTTCACATCTCAGAGCTGTGCAAACATTAAATAATGCTAAGTCTAATTAGCTGCGACTCACTGGAAAGTAGGAAAGCTTGATATTAGCCCCATTTTTTAGCTGAAGACACTAAGACTCAGAAGGCCCAAGTTACTCGTCTCTGCTGTGGAGCTGAGTTCAGCAAAAGGACCAGGGTGAAAATGGGAAAATATGTTTTCTAGGTTGTTTCACCACCCTGAGGGATATCCTGTCCTCACACACAACGTGCATTTATCCCAGCCATACCTCAGGAGCTGAGGACAGGATGTCTCAGCCCTTCCATGCCACAGCCCCCCCAAGATGTGCCTGTGCTATGCTCAACCAGCAGAGAACCCCTCCCCTGACTAGTGGTGCCCTCACCTGCTGCCATCTCCCCCAGAGCATCCAGTGAGCACACGCAATGCCACCAGGACCCAAGGAGGTTTCCCAAAGCCACAGTCATGCAGTAATAGGGCACAAGCTGCCCTGTTTCTCCCATTTTCCCACCTGAAAGATGTTGAATGAAATGGCAAAAGTCTGCACTGAGTGTGCTAGAAGCCATATTATAAGTGGAAATTGTTGCTCTGAAGTCATGCTGTGGTCCAGTTACCAACTGCTGAAGAATATATGCGGTTTCTAAATGCTACAATCCTTTCTTTAGGCAAAGCATGGCTGAATATAAGCAGGCAGTGTGCCCAGGTGGCCAAGAAGGCCAAGAGCATCCGGGGTTGTATCAGAAATAGTGTGGCCAGCAGGACTAGGGAAGTGACTGTTGTCCTGTACTCAGCACTGGTGAGGCTGCACCTCAAATACTGTGTTCAGTTTTGGGTCATTCACTGCAAGAATGACATTGAGGTGCTGGAGCGCATTCGAAGAAGAGCAAGGAAGCTGGTGAAGGGTGTAGAGAACAAGTCCTCTGAGGATCAGTTGAGGGAACTGGAGTTGTTTAGCCTGGAGAAAAGGTAGCTGAGGGGAGACCTTATCACTCTCTACAATTACCTGAAAGGAGGTTATAGTGAGGTGGGTGTCGGTCTCTTTTCCCAAGTAGCAAGTGATAGGATAAGACAAAATGGCCTCAAGTTGTGCCAGAGGAAGTTCAGATAGGATATTAGGAAAAATTTCTTCACCAAAAGGGTTGTCAAGCATTGGAACAGGCTGCCTGGGGAAGTGGTTGAGTTACCACCCCTGGAGGTATTTAGAAGATGAGTAGATGTGGTACTTACGGATGTGTTTTAGTGGTGGACTTGGAAGTGTTAGGTTTATAGTTGTACTCACTGATCTTAAGGGTCTTTTCCTACCTAAACAATTCTATGATTCTATTCAATGACATTTCAGGTTTAGATATTGTAAGTCACTGCTATGTTATTCTGTCCCCAGAAACTGCCTGTGCTTTTTTTGCTTTCTCTCTTGGTTGTTGTTCTCCACTAAAATCCAAAGCTATCTAGAACTTCAGTATTTCACACTTAGGGAAAAAGCCAGGGAAGTCCTTCCTTCTTTTTTAATTCTTGCTTCTCTGCCTCATAGCAGACCTTTCAGCAAGATCATCAGAAATACTGGCTGATGGACACTCTGCAAGATTGGTTTAGGAGCAGTCCTCCACTAAACAACTGCTAACCTGAGTTAGCAGTTTATCTGCTTCAAAATTCCCTTAAGCCACTGCTCTCAGCAGTAGCCCTCACCTTCACTCTTCTCCAGATCATTGCACTCTTCTACCTGCTCTGCTGTGGTAGCTTCCTACTCAGAGGTGGCTGCATTTCCCTTGAGGATGCATCTACTGGGGCTTCCTTCACTGCACTGCTCAGAAGGGAGCCTGAGCTTTGAGCTGAGCTGTCCCCACATTTGCAGAACAAGAAGTCAGGGTCTCTCTCTTGCACACACCCTGTTAAAGTTTCTGTGCTTAGTGTTGTGTTTACAAGGACAGGAAAGGTTGGGAAAATACCACAGCTAAAATGATTGGTGAAAATAGTTTGTCCAATACCGGAAATGGATGGGAAGAGGGGTCAAAGGCAGTGCTGTCTGAAAATGATGACTCCTGAGTGGAACAGGATGCCACTGTAGAGTCCTCTTCCCTTGTGTCATTTTGCCACCATATAAAATCCAGGTGCACTGAGCTCTGGGGAACAGTGGGCAGTTCTGGTCCCTGCTCCCCAGGAGGGCATAGTGGAGTCAGAGGAGGCACAGAGAAGAGCAACTAAAATGGCTGGAATATAGAGCAGCAACGCTGGGAGGAGAAACCAAAATGGCTGGGGTCTTTGCTTTGAAGAGGAGGATGTTAGGGAGCTTTATAGACTCACCAAGGCAGTGGATAAGAGGAAAGCAGAACTGATGCTCACCAAATGCCATGCTGCTAGAATGAGGGTGCCCCCTATTACTAGTAATAAATCAGTTGAATCAGGAATAAAAGAAAAAAAGAACTTCTTTACAGTGGGTAGCTGGGAATTCCTGAACTTTGTTGCCCCAGGAGGTGGTGGAGGCAGCCAGTGTCATCAGGCTCATAAGGGGCTGGATAAAGTCATGGGCAAGAGGGCTCTGTTATAGAAGTGGGCAAGCAGGATGTACCACTGACACCCCTAGCCTAGGCCTGTGAATGCTGCTGGGGTACACAGGGAAGGCACTGCAGAGAGCCGCCAGGCTTCTGCATTCTTCCAAAATAGCATCTCCTACTGGCACCATTGGACACCAACTGCTGGGATGTGGGGACAATTGCTCTGACTCAGTGGGTCATTACATTTTATGTCATACCTGTATCATGCATAGCTGGTCGGCTTTCACACCTGTGCAGCCTTTACAGAGGCATATCACACAAATGAAAACCTGCAGCCATCCAGTTCCAGCAAGCACCAGCCACCCCCGCTTCTCTGACCCAGTCACACCTCAGCGTACGCAGCAGGCAGGCAGCAGGAAAGGCAGGATCCAGGCACCCTCTAAGCACTGACTCCTTTATACAACCACAAAACTGCTGCCACATGATATATAGCTGTAGCTTTGCACAGCAGGACTTGTGCTTGAAGTCAGCAGGGCTGTGGCTGAGAAGAAAGAATAAAGAAGTAATTTTGCATTGCGTGTCCCCAGTCTCTGAGAGAAAATGGGTTAGGGAAAAAGTGCGTAGGGACTTCAGACACTCATGTTATCCAAGCACCTTGAGGCACTAAGAGACAGAGGGTGAGATAAAAAAGCAGTCACTTCCAGTCTCCCTGGGAAGATGAGCTTTGGGTCCAGCCAGGAGCCAGGAGCCATCTGCTGACAGGAGTGAAGGCTTTGCTTCTCCTTATTGCACTACCCCAATCCTCATTTCCTCACTAGGTGTATTTAATAAGCAGTGCTCAGTCTGACAGCTGTCTTGCAGCTCACACATGAGTTAGAGCCAGAGTTTACAGAAAAATTAAGACAAGGAAAAACGTATATAATCTACAGAGTTTTTCTCCCCTCATTCACAGCCTGCCTTTTTAATATTCCCAACATACCATTGCCTCAGGACCACAGCCATGCATCAGGGCTTGTTCATTCAACATTGCATAGTCTTTGGTGACAGGAGACATCATATGTGTGAACAGGTGGTAGAGGAAGAAAGAAGCAGAGGAGGAGAGAAAATTATCCCTCCTTCAGTTATATTTTGTATGGAGAGGAAAGCAATGTCAAATTGAGGAGCTTTAAGAATTAATTTCACCACCGGCTTTGGAGCACACACCTACCTTCACAGGGCTGTGTGTGAATATTCCACATTCCTTATGCAGAACATCATCTTTTAGGGTTTATCACACTTTGACTTCTTTGCTAGGAACAGCAGTGCTCTGCTGTTGCACAAATCTCAACCAATGCATCAGAGTTCAATGAGAGACCTTATCAAGGGAGATGGTTTTATTCTAAACCACTGATTTAATTCACACTCATTCTCTCATGCCCACATATTCTCAGGCACCAGCAGGGGTGTGCCTATGCACTCCAGCTAGGACTCCTTGCAAAGACAGGAGGATAAGGGGGACAAGCTAATGAGACATCACATCTCTAGAGTTCCTCTTAGGCAGGTGACCATGGGCTGATTTTGGATCTGCCTTCTGTTCACTTTAAGGGTTCACAGTGGTTATGATCTTTTGTCTCCCTGCCCTGCTCCACCTCTCAGGCCTATTAGGAAACACTGTTCATTTACTCATTCTCTTCAGTCTCCTTACCTGGACATCTGTAATAGTTCCAGCCTTGTCCTTCATCTTACCTCTTAATGGCTTCAGTCTGTCTCCTGCTTTATTCCCAACTTGGGTGTTTTGGGAAGCTGCAAGATGTTCTGTGGTCTTGATAATCTTCTAGCTTAGGTGTCATCAACAGCGGTCGTTCCTGTCCTTCTGCCACATCCTTTGCTGCTGTTCATGCCCATCCATTCCACTCTCAATGTTTCTGTTAGATCTCTATGATATCTCTGGAAAAGGCATTGTCCTAGCCCACAAACCTTCCATCACTGTGCCTAGAAGATCCTATCACAGAGGACAGACATTTTAAATGCATGACATATTTAGCTGAAGAAAAGCTATTTCACTCATTGGTGATTCTTTTCTGTTACAAACATGTTCTTACTGCACGCTAACCTGATACAAAGAATTTGTCAACAGGACTTCACTCACCAAGAGACATGTAGGTGTGTAGAAAACCTGTCCTTTGGGTGACCGCTGTCAAATCTGGACTATAGACCACGGTAATTAGTAAGTGTGGGAGGGAAATCCACATTTGGGCAAATCAAAAAAAATCTGACAGGTTGATTTTTTTCTTTTCTTTAACTATGTCTGTTTGAAGATTATTACCTGGTTGGAAAGCTGGGCTGAGCCCTGGCAGAGGGAGAGAGCTTGCTAGGAAGGCTGGGAGTTTCTGCTGAGTTCAGTTTCCCAGCACAGCATCATTTCTGCCATTTGCTGTTCAGCTCCCCTGGGCTCAAGCAGAGCCCTGTTCCACCGAGTGGTGACACCAGCTTCTCCTGCCCATGGATTACCTCCTTACAGATACATTCAGGATCCTGCTGTGAGGGACTGAATGGGGTGCAGATTTATTGATGTATCTGGGTGCCTGGGAGTTTCTGAAGATCCCAGTATGACCCCTCTCAGGCACCTACAGTGTGTTGTAAATCTTCTCTCAAGGACTGCGGGACTTACCCCTGCACACACAAGAAGCCAAGAGCAGGACTGAGATCACCACAGCTTTTTGCTTGCTCTAGACCCTATGCAATAGCTGGAGCTACCCTCTGAGGTCTCCCTTGGCACAGCCACGGCAGCCCAGAGGTGAGACCACTCACTTCAAAAAAGAGTGTTTATTCCTCCACCCCTTAGGGTAGGTGCCTAAAATATCAGGACATCTGGGCCAAACTTACTTGGGCTGAATGTGGGTCCTACAGACATAAGTACAGTCTCACGTTGATGTCTGCACCGCCTCACCCAGAGCTGCCACGTGCTGCATGCAGTGCCTCTCCCCAAACACAGAGCTCAATGTGCTCAGCCCCCAGCACTTCCTAACAACTCAAAATACAGAAGCAGGTCTGGACTGAAACCAGTGGCAGTCGTGTGCAACAGATTTCTAAGGAATTTTGCTCTCAGATGGGGATGTTGCAGTTTACCAGTAGCAGAAGAGACTGCTTATATTGTAGGAGAGAAAAAAAGGTAGTGTTTGTGGCTGTGCTTCAAAATTACATATATTGTTGTGGGTTTTGTGGTAAGTTTTTTTTGCTTCAATGCTTGACAGCTACAGTCAGAGCTAAGGTTATGGTGTGTGTAAAACAGCGAGGTGGGATAAATCAGATCACTGACCCTGCTTTGAGCAAGGTCTAAATGACCTCCTGAGTTTCTTCCAACCTGAATCTATGGGTCTGCCCCAAAACATCACAACTGTTTTCAGTTCTGGAAGAACTTTTTAATACTGGGCTCTGAATTTTTCATGTGTATGGGAAAGAGATTTCTTTCTTTCTTTGCAATAGTAATCCCTAAGAAACCTTTAAAAGATCTTTCTTAAAATACATATTAACCTGGAAGACACATAGTGGAACATAAATGAATAAAAGAGCTGGGATTTACAAGCAAAAATAAATTCAGAACAGCAGCACCCAGGAACATAAAGTGATTTTGAAGATTTTTAAGAGAGTTGAGAACTAGTTAGCTCCCTTATGATCACTGGAATAACAGGAGGTGGCTGAAATTGCTCAAATAAAATGCAGCTATTTTGGAGGCAGTGAAGGCTCACTGCTCCACCAGCCACTCTCTCCATTCACCATTGTTGAGAGAAATGATCTGGATTTTCTCCAGCTAAGGAGAAGTGGTAATATTAACAAACAGAGGATATGCATGAAAAGACTGAGGTAATTACATTTAAGGCTAATCATTCCTGGGAAGTATGGCAATGCAGAACTAATCTTATCCTGACCATCCTAACCTCTGTCAGTGTAGGAAGAGCTCCAAGCAGGTGTCCTGCTCTGTAGGGGTATAAATCAGAGCAGTGATGGCACTGAGATTGGTGCCTGGTCATCACAAGCAGCCACACAAGAGATGGTCAGTTTAGGAGCTACTGGATACTTCCAACAAGCTGTTACAAACTTAAGACCCATAGTATGTCACCATTGTAATGTGGCATTGGAAGAGGTTAGATAGAGCATAAGTGCTGTCATTATTGTGAATCTCTGCATTAAAAGGGAATTTGTTAAACAAAATTCCCAGGTGATCCTGGGAAGCAGCATCCCTGCTCCCTCAGAGAAGGGCTAAAAAGGGTTCAGACATCTAGCAGGAAAATTAATAAGCTCAGCAAACATTTCGAGCATGCAAGCAGGACACATCAAAGGTATCTGAAGCTCCACCACCACTCTGTGATCTGTATCCTGTCCTGAGCCATGAGTGTCTCCAGTGATGTAGGGAAAGGTGGAAAAGAAACAAAATTCAGAAGGCAGGAGAGGGTAAAGCCTTTCTAAGTCCTGACAACTGCAGAAACATTGAACTATAAGCCTGACACAAGATAAATTTAATGGAATCAAACAGAGAATGACTTTCCTTCCAAATCTGTTTGATAAGCCAATGCAATGGATAGTTAAGTACTCGTATTTCAAAGTTAATTCCTCTCTTCAGAAATCCACCTATTTGGTTACATATAAGCTTATCAAGCTTCTAACATAATATACTGCTGAGCGGGCTTCAAACACCTCTGTGGTGAAGGTAGTGTTAGAAATCAGAGACAAATTGAACACTGGAGATGCTCTGGATACCTTACCAAAGACCCAGATGGCTAGACATGTTTTCAATACTTTAAAATCAGCATACAGCATGCAGATGCAGCTGCCTTCAGTCATCCCCACCTTAGTTACAGAACACATGTTGTCCAGTTGCAGAGAGATGTTACTTTTGTGGCACCAACAACTCTGGAGCCCACACAAATTTATCCCAAAAGCATGTTGCAAATGGTGTCTCCAGCCCTGCACCAGTGACTGGTAGGATGGCAGCAGCACTACACAGGCTGGCAGGGTGTTGTACATTGTAAGACAGAGATCTTGGATACTGGAAAAGGAACAAACTCTTCCTGCAACAACAAACACTGTGGGCTCCTCAATATCCATTCAGAACAGAGCAGCTCTGCACTTACACTTCACTCAGAGGGTACAATACGTAACCTGAAAATGAAAGCTAAGCACACCTGAGATTCCAGGAATAATTATATTTTTCAAAAGTATATGTAGCATGCTATGCTAACTGTGCTCTCACTCAGCCTGAAGTTGCAATTTAAATATGTCAAATATGGGCATCAAAATGGGTTAAGAATTGGGGCAGGGGAAGAGAACCACACATTTGTCTCCACCTGGTTTCTCCCATCTTTGAACAGCACCCAGCACTGCAGGACCCTAATCTGGGTTGTTAGAGTTTACTCCCCAGGCCTTTGACCATTACCATTCTGGTAAAAATCCCCAACAACATAGCAATAGCCAAGTGCTATTGCAAAGAAAAGATTAGATAAGCAGCATGTAACAACGTCACCTGGAATTTGGCAGAGGAACTAGAATTAATCTTTGTAGCACTGGAAAAAGCACAGGGGTCTCTGCTCACACCTTTTCCAGAACTGCAGTGGCCCAGGCACAGGTGATACACTACATACCCACTGCAGGGTGGCTACCCACTTCATTTTCCTTGAAAGCTCCACATCCATGCATTGGTCAGGGCAGGTCTGCCTCGGTAACATAAACAAAAACAAGTCACAAAGGTACAGCTGAGTTCCAGGAACACTGGAATTTTCAAAATATTTGAGGGCATAGTTGTATACAGGGAGAAATGCTGAGAAAGAATTTGAGCAGAATATTTGCAGAGTCTAAATGGTTGGTTTTAGGGGATGATGTGGGAAATGTGAGAGATGAGAAAGAGTTCCCATTTGGGGATTTGTTGTCATCTCAGTGTAAGTGTAGTGTATGCCAAGGCTGGGATAGATTGAGGCTTATTGCAGCTCCCATGAACTTAACGACCAGCCGTGGAGAAAAATTAGTGGCACAACAAGGGGATTTTCCACTGCCTGTGAACTTTCTGAGCTCCACACCTCCCTGAAAAATTAAAAGAAAAAAAAAAAAACAAAACGAGATTGGACATCAAAGATGAGCAGGGAGATTTTTGACTCACATGAAGTACCACTTTCAGATTTACACAGCAGCCTGTTGCACTCTTTGGGAGTACAGCTGGGCAAGGAGAGGAAACTCCATTCTGGAGAGAATTTAAATATTTGTAATTATGTTGAGTTGTGTGTGTTCCAATCTGGAACAAACCCCTCAATTTTTGTAGGAGAAGAAGTCTCCCTAACTTTGGGCAGGCTACCAGTGGGCTGCTGATAGACCAAGGGAGCCTGTCTCTGTGCAAATGAAAGGCGATTTGCTGCTCAGGTTGGCTGAGGAGGAGATGGGGACATTTCCCAGAGCAGCCGGCAAGCAGACAGACTGCAAGCCCAACCCAGCAGACAGCCCCTATCAGGATGCCCACTGAGATCAAAACTGTATGATCCTCCAGATTGGAAGATCCTGAAAGCAGAAAAACCAGTCTGTTTGAATTCTTCCAGCTATCCCCAAAAGGGAGGCTCTCACCAACTGTTATCGATAGCCTGCCAGGCCCTATGTTCAAGCACGCAGCAAGGCTTCTTGCAATGTGCAACAAGGAGCTCCTGAGTGGAGAAACTTCATAACTCAGCCCATTGAAATGCAGTGAGGACCTTCTGGGGTGTCAGGAATCCAGTCCATTTCCAGGGAAAGCCAAATGTTTGACACAGAAAGCTGGCTCAGTCCCATTGGAAATGGCTCGAGCAACTGACCGTCCCTGTTTGTCCATTTACGTGACCCATTTTTTTAACAGTGGCCACGGGATTCACATACCTCTATATAAACTGCAGTAAATTTTAAAGGCCTCTCTACCCTCACCCTCTCTGTGGCCATGAGCACTCTATAAAATCCTAGATAGGTTAAATTAGATAGACAGTATGAAGTACAAGTTAAATGGTGGTATCACCCAGACTGCCCAGGCTGGTACATCTCATTGCTTGATTAACCAGTAAGTCACCACAAGCCATGGAGTTGTTCCTTGTAATATTTGTAATAGATGGGGAAAAGTTGCCTGGAGGGGCTACCATGGAACACATGCAAGTACTAACGCAGTCCCTCTCCCTCTTGATGTTGCATTTGCCTTCTACTGCGCCAGGTAGCAGACAAGATCAATCTAAATGCCTCTTCTCCTGCATGGAGCTGAGCACTACCTAGACAAGAAGGAGGCCTAGAGACAACAGCAAGTGAGGCTGGAAGCACTACGCTGTCACAGCAAAATGGAGTCTCTTTCCTATCTGCCAGCAGCAAATCTCCCACCATGCCAGCCAGCTGGAGCAGTACTTCAGTTAGGCCAGTGAAAGTCTTCATCTCTCCCTCCTAATAGCTTCTCCTGTTTGGCAAGGCAGACAAGCTCCCCCTCCCACTTTTTCAGGGGCTTTTAACACCTAATTAATTAGTACTCAAGGCAGAATTTTATGTAAATTTTATTTAAATCCCAATCAGTGCTCTCATTTCCGTGCAGAGTTATTTTTACCATAGCATCAGTACTCAGGTGGGCAAGGAACAAAACTACCAGGGGGAGCAGAGCCCAACGTGCCCAGCCTGACAAAGAGACTGGGAGCACTGGGACTGCAGGAGGGGCTGCCAGGTGGGACAGAGACATCCCCAGAATGCAAGACAGTACTGAGGGGAAGGGGTAGGAGCAGTTATGGTTGCAGGGCACTGATAAGATCTGGCAAAAGTAGAAGCAAGTGAGTCGTGACTGTGGAGCAGACCATAAAGTGCTGTCTCCTGAGGACTAAGTGCCCCTCTAGTGGGGAATGGCCTAACACACAGGGATGTTGATGCTACAACCACCAAAGGGATGATGACAGCAAGCTGTAAAACCAGTGTGGATCCAGGGGCAGTGTTTTTAGCCTATCCACAAAAGCAGGGAGTGTCACAGCAGTAACCTCCTCAGAGGAGTCTTCCCAGTCAAGATCAGCTTCCTACTCATTGGTACTGTTTTGGCAGACACCCTGGGGATCTTCTACCTCTTCTCACTCAGATCCAAGGCCTGTGACCTTCCCATTTACCCCATTTCTGTCTTTTGAAACACTGTCAGGCATGGGAGGGCCTGTGAAAACTTCTGTCAGCTGCATTCACATCCTATGAGAGGGAGAGAAAGAAGCACATCTTTCCTGGAACTAGATGTCCAATGAGGTCAACTAGCTCCTCAGGTACCTCATCATGGTAATGCATGCATCACAGTAACCCATGGGGTCCCTTAGCAGCAGCACAATGGGCATCAGCCAGCACTGCCTCCTTGTGCATCATTGCTAGGGCAGCCAGGTATGGGACTGAGTCTGCTGGGGTTGGTCCCTCTGCTACCAGGCCTGGTGGAGAGCCAAAGCCAGGGATGGAAGTGTTGCCATCTCTCACCAATCTATGGAGGAAGCAAAGATTCTTCAGCATGTCCCACTAGATCATTAGACTAAGACAAGATGATTGGGACCACAAAGAGGAACCAGCCACTAACCTGTGATACAATGACCCAGAACAGGTAGGAGGACCTAGCAAGGAAGCTCAACTTGCTGCAGATAGGGAAAGTGAGCTCAGCCAGGTGATCCAGAAGCAGCAGATGAGTTAAAGCAGTAGGACTCTGTTCAGCAGCACAGGACAGCTTCTTCTTCCTGACTGCTGTTTTACAATTTACCTGGGAGTGCTTCCTCCCCATGCTGCTTACATTCCCCTTTTACCTGAGGCAGCCACGGTTCACTGAGGTCAGAAAATAATAAAAATCTGGTCTACAGTGCAGTGTAGTGGGAAGCAGATTTTCAGCCACCATATCTGACTCTCCACAGGGGAGACAGCTTTGGGATGGCTTTTTAACCCCTCCTGTTCAGCTTTTCTGGCAGCAGCCAGGAGGCTGAGTCAATGCATGTGTCTGTGCTTCATGCTGGATGGATTCATGCTATTGATCCTCCCTGCCAGTCCTGTGCTACTCAACTCTTCAGAAATCTTATCTATTTGCTAAAAACGACTTAATCTTTGGTTACTACCTCATGAATCTTTCTCCTACCTTCAGCCTGGATAATTATAGTTTATTTCTTAGGGGAGGAGGGAGGAAAGAGTTTCCACTGGAGACACAACATCTGCTACCCAGAGAAACAAGGAGGGTTCTGCTACTGATGACAAAATTCTCAAAGGCAGTATGTATTCTTACTGGGAGAAACAAAAAGCATGCCCACTACCAATTTCAAAACATCCATGGGCTGGGGAAAGTCACTCATTGCCATCATCACTGGAGTCATCAGAGACAAGTGGGTGCAATAACAGAGCAAGAATGTCATACTAATGCCATCAACCATCAATATCTGAGACCTATCAAATCCAAAGCAAGTTCCTAGGCTCCCTTATGGTCATGGTCCATGCACAGAGTCCGTGCAAGAGCTTTGGGGACACTGGAAGAATTCCAAGGTGGTATTATTCAATGCCTAATACTGCTTCATAACCAATTAGATTTATTAACTTTCCCTGCCACCCAGAGTCTTTTCTGTGATGGCAGACAGATGTTCCCCAGGTGTTTGCAGACTGGCTTAGCCAATACTTTTGATAACCTGAACCTGCACAGCAGATGCATTAATGGATTTTGACATGATGCCATTAGTTTTGCAGCTGATGGCAGGAGGAACAAGGGGAAAGAGAGGGAAGAGCAAATAAATAAATGTTAAAACAGAGAGAAAAAGAAAAAAAAGAGACTAATTTATAGGCTTCCTTCTCCTCCAGAACACACAGTCCAGGCGCTGGCAGATGGAGCTCCCCATCTGCACTGTTCCTAGGGCAAAGGGGCAGATTCCACAAGTGGCTCCATCCTGCCAAAATCCCCTCCTTCGCCCTCCACCTTTACCCCTTCCTTTGAAGTGTGATTGCATAGGCTTCCATCTGGCAAGGAAGCCTGTGGTTCATGAATGCACGCACACTTCGAGAACACAGCGAGGAGGGCGTTTAAGGTACAGAGACAGGGAAAGTGCATCGCAAAAGGCAGATAGTGTGTAATACAGAAACACTCCCTTTTCTGTTCCTTCCGATGAGTCAACATGATGAGTCTGTTGTGTAAAACATATGCTGCTTGTACATCTGCATAAAATGAGGCAGCGAGATCTAGGAGCGTTCATTAAGGGGCTGAATTCAAACCTTATTTTTAATCTCAAGCTTACTCCCTAACCATAATTAGGCCTCCAGTCAGTCATTGAAGCTCTATCTGTGTGCCTTTCCTTACCCTTAACAGAGGATTAGACCTTCTACCCAAGGAGTTGTAAAGAACTGATTCTACATCCATAAAGCCTCATGTTTTACATCTGTGAAAAACTAAGCAAACAGTTTACGTCTGAGAAAGATCCAAAACAGATGCAATGAGCCTTCCAGAATAAAAGAGAAAACCCAGGTCAAAAGATCCCTTCACCTTTCTCGCTGGGAGTTAACACCACAGGCAGAGGTGACAGAGGAGACAGAAGAGAGAGGAAAGCCACCACATTTGCCAACAGTCACTGTTTCCATGCTGGAGATGAGTTCAAGAAGCTGGTAACAGCTGCCATTTTCCCAAAGAAGCTCAGCAAATGCACCAGCATGGTTTCAGTTTGCAGCCTTTTTATAACGTCTGGTAACGTGTTTTACAAATGAAACTCCTGAGATCTATGGACTCATTACTGGCTTTTGAACACAACTCCCTTCGGATAAACTATGACCACTTCTGCATGGATATTGTGCAGGAAACTGTAGCATCTCTGCCTATATGTCATTTGGCCAGATGTTCATCACACCAGTTAATGTTTTCCTAAACCCATACACCAACAGATTTCAAATCTGTCCTTTTAGAGTAATGAGCATTTTGACGGAAACCAGCAGATATTCACTGAAGGGGCCAGAGAGATTGTCACCATGCCGTGGTGCAGCAAGTACAGCTGCTTCCCACTCCCTAGACACACATGTTCTCCTCACCCTCCAAGTCAGTAGGACAGAAATCATTCCCTCCAATCAGCCTCGTCCACCTGAAGACCGTGCTGTAAACAAAACCAGTATCAGGGCTGTCAGTTAAGCCTTTGCAAAGGCTTTCTCTGTGCCTTTCACAGGAATGTCACCTGCACCACTTCCCACCTGCCTGGGAAGTTAAGTTCCCTCATTTATCAAGGGATCATTATTCCTCGGTTGCACAGCTTTTCCCAGGCTTTCAGTAAAACACGATGTCAGTTTAAGGTACATCTGATTTATACATTATCAAAGAGGAAGTTACTTAGTCAGGAAAATTATGTAAGCTTGCATGTGTCTAAATGCTTCATGTCCACTATACAGGAGTGGCAGGCAGTGTCCTTCCCAGCGAGATTTCCAGCCACTCTGGGATTAGTGCAGTTTGCCTGCGTAAGACCTTATCAGTGCAGTGAAGCGAAAGGAAAGACCTCATGGCTCCAGCCCCTTCTGCCATGCATCAGGCAACTCTATTTGTCTGTTTTAACTTATTCCAGCAGTAATCCCAAAATCAGGGCAACAATTACTTAAGGCAGAGTTCTTTCAGATGCACAGCAAAAGCCTGCGTTCCTATAGGCCATGAATCCCAAGCCTTCCCTTCTCTAGCATTAACTATATGAAATCACCAATATTAGATGAAAGAGATAATTTAGGGGAACAGAATATTATTCAGAAAGGCATGCTGATTGCTGATTTATTAGCATCTACCTCTACTGTTTCAGTCAACCAAGAATGTCAAGGGAGGGGGATTAGAAGGGCTATGACCTTGTTCTCTACCCTACATTCAGTGTACTTTGAGGCTTAATGTTCACAGCAAGACAATGATCCCCAAGAAATGTGCACAGGGAATACTGAGAGCCTTGCAAGTTTTGTGTTGTTCGTAGAAGAGGGCTGATCTGAGGAAGAAGCAGCTTTGTACTAGCCTTTGGAGACACGGTGCATCACAGCCATTGTGAATTAGAGCTCTTGGCTCTAGCCCTCCCATAATATATTGCACTTGGTTGGTTTGTCTGGCACAGCACAGACACTGTTGCCTTTTGGCTCCATATACTCTGTTATTTCCTTTTTATGCTGCCCCTGACAGAAACATCACTACAGAGAGGTAGAACAAATTATTTGTTCCTGCATTGGAGAGGATCTGGAGGGAAGAGTGGTGGCAAACAGTTACTTCTCCCCAGATGACAAGTCAAAATTCTCTTCCCTGGCCAGGACTACAAACCCTGTTCTCATCCCCAGGATGGCATGGGATGTCCCCTGCTACTGCATGCTGCCCTCCAGGATGTGCCACTCTAAGATAATCAAGGAACCCTTACAGGACTGGCAGATTGGCCGCAG
Source organism: Phalacrocorax carbo (assembly GCF_963921805.1). Classification (NCBI taxonomy): domain Eukaryota; kingdom Metazoa; phylum Chordata; class Aves; order Suliformes; family Phalacrocoracidae; genus Phalacrocorax; species Phalacrocorax carbo. The sequence continues at coordinate 54,416,435 of NC_087513.1, forward strand.
GGCAGCCAAGCCCTCCTTGAGTGGTAGCTTGAGAATAACCCAATTCAGGCATTGCAGGTGAGGTAGGCTGGTGATGGTCCCAGGAAGCATTCCAGCAAAGTCAACTACCAGTGCAACAGCTTGCCAAAAAGCTAGAATAAAAGCTTTGGAGAGAGCAATGCAGTGCCAGGGGCCAACTCTTGTCCATATCACATCATTAAGGCAAGTAGTCACCATCATGAAGGGAAAACCCTATTCCATGCAGCCATAAAAGCACGAACAACAAAGGATCGAGGTGTGTGTTCTGTGTACGCTGCTGAGTAGACAGCACAACTTTTAGGTGACTTTGTGGGTCTGGTGTCAGACAACATAGGAGCCACTTGCATTAACCCTGTTTGTAATTCACCTGAAATACATCTCTGTGTTCACATGGAACATGGGGTGTGAAGGCAGAAGGCCTCCTGGGTGGCTCTGTAACAATCTGCATCAATGCTGCTTCTATACAGAATATGCACCATAGAGGCCAGCAAGCTAGAGGTATAGAAGCATTAATTTGCTGGCAGTGTTTCCCTTGCATGGTGCTTGGAGGGAGACAGAAGAGTCTCTGTTGTCCTACTCCTCCCCCAGGTGGAATGTCTTACAATAAACACCATCAGCAGTTCACCCACACAGAAAGCTGTAACTATGTTCAAACGACCATTCATCTTACCCTCCTACTCCAAAGGAGAAAAAACACATCTCCCTCCAAACCTTTCCTGATTACAGGCACATCTGCGCTGCAACATACAGGTGCAACTGCCACCCACACAGAAACATCCTCACTAATTTTAAACTAGGCTACGTGGGTGACAGTCCTAACCCCAATAGCAAGCCTTCCTCCATCAGCAGTCGATGGCCACCAACCCACCACGGCTGGGGTCTGTGCCAAATATGATATGGGCAGACAGGAAATAATCTTACTTACTGGACAAGTGATACAGATTGCTATTGATACCTGATACTGGCTTCAGAAGAACATACAGCCCCCTCTAATTGGAGCAACATAGCTAGGTTTTGAAACACTTGGAATACTTCACAAATGAGATGGTCTTTGAACTTGCTATATGTGATTAGATAGAAGGGAGTCTGGAGTTACTGTATCCTTGAATAGAATAAATAAGGAAAATGTACTAGAATAAGCTAGTTTAGTATCAGTAAGAATTGTGTAACCAAGCCAAAAATGAACCAAGCATGCCCAGAGACTGAGTTCAACCAGCGAACACGGTGAGGAAGACTATTGACAACCACCAGAGGACCCTGGAAGACCACCAATGAACATGAATGCGCATGTGTTAAGTACATTTGCATATATTAATGAGTTCAAAGAAAAGTATGCATATAGTAACTATTTTCTAGAAATTTAATGAATATATATATTTTTATTTAATATAACCCCTTTATTAGAGCAATTCAGGGTACACACTAGGAGCGATCCCCTGCACGCCCAACGCTGCAATAAAGAAGGCCTGCTTTCTAAAACTACAATTTGAGTTTTAAGGGTTCTTATATTTGCTGACTTACGGTACCACTATCACACCCAAGCTGGGGTGCTCTCCCCAGCCAAACTTCAAATCCTTGGTGTAGAGATGTTGCATTTCATTGCATGCCTACCCGGACTTGCTACTTTCTGTTATGATATGATTGGCATTAACATATGACTCTCTGTTTCACATCTTAGTGGTAGGCCCTGCTGCTAACTGTACTAATTAACAAGGGCTCTTTGCGGGCTTGACCAGGATTTGCTGATGCCAGGCTACTGTGGATAGACCTCATTCAGCCATATGTGAGTCAGTATTAGCCACAGCAGCAGCTTCCCTGAGTCAGGAAGCAGACAACCAGAAGCTTAAGGGATTCAACTATGGCTACAGTCAGGAGTTGCACAAAGACATAATCCTGTCAACCAGCTGGACTTAAGCAGCCTTTGAACAATACAGCCTCCAGTTTAGGACTTGGTCTCACTATCAGCTCTAAGAACCTACTCATTACAGAGGTTTGTTTTACCAGTTAGTCCTTCTTGGATAGGCTTTTTCCATAGCTAAAATATCTTTTTACCAATAAGATCCTTACCCATGCCAGGAAGGCACAGACCCTCCAAGTTCACAGCTGGTAGCATCAGCAGTTAACTGGGAAAACAAGAGATGTGTGACAGGAAGATTCCATAAACCTTAAAATAGCCAATATTTATAATTATGAAAATTGTAGGTTTCACAGTGATTACACACATCACATATGACTTTGAAAAGTGATCAGGAGTCACTCAAAGAAAATGAAATCTACCCATTAGGATGCAGTCAAGCCATACTTATTTTAGAGCCTTTGCAGCCAAGGAATATTCATCTTGGAAGCTATAGGAATAACATACACAGTGTTAAGCGTGACCTCATCAAAACCATACTGCTCTTTCAGGCTCCAGGGCCTTAGGAGGCTTACTCCATTTTTCAAATTAATGTATACCAAATCAGCAGATGAAGAATCAGCAAAGCACCCCCCATCCCTGGCATCAGCAGTCTCTGGCTATCTGCTATGGCTCTCATCTTTGATTTGGCAAGGAGAAGGATGCACATGTTTGTTCTCAGCTCTTAAAGGTCCAGGTTTTCAAAGGGATCTAGCAGGTTTTTGTAATAAATATTATCCAGAACCTCATCAATTGCGCTAAGTACAAAACTGACACACCTCAGATTGCAAAGCTCACAAAAAAACCTGGGCCTGAAGACTAACAGCATTTTATGGGTTTTTCTTCTGTTTTTTCAGTTGAGCTATTCGGGCTGCAGCAGGAATTTATTAGTTGATCTTTTGATAGGTGACATTTCTGGGAGCATTTGCTCCAATTTGAAAGGTAATTTGTATCAGCTGTTCTGGTTCCTGTTCCATGACTCTTTCCCCCTCCCCCCGCAGCAGGCACCTGAGCCGGCAGCTTTTATACTCACGCTGAGGAAACAAGAGAGTAGAAAGGGTCATCTTTTATGCGGGATGAGAAAAATGTTTAACAGAACAGGATCCTGAAAATGTCTTGTCTTAGGCCTTTACCTTTACCAAGGTAAAGAGCCAGACCTTAACACACCTACAGAAAGGGCTACTGAAGTACAAGTCCCTTTTTATTGTAAGACAGAGAAAACATTTTAAACTTGCAGCAGCTTAATTGTCAGTGCCCTGAAAGTATACCCGCTTGGGTGGCCTACAGCATTCTTCATACCGTTTACCTAAGAGTTTACATTTAAGAGTTTGGATAGTTTAAGTCCTGCTGCTCCCAGTGCTTGCAATAGACACACAACCTGCAATTTGAAAGCCCAGGTTAGCTCTAAGCATTCAGCAACTTAGGGAGAAGATCTACAGGTTTAATTATGCCAAGCAAGCATGATTTCCAGAAAATTAAAGGAGATTCAGAATATGACTAAAGGAGTTGCTCCCTCCATTCCCTCCCTTGTGCTGAGCCACCACCCAGGACCTGGCCAAAACTTACTTCCCTTTGTGGCTCCCTGACCATAGCCCACACAGCCTCCATGGCCAGTGACCCATCTCACTGTCAGCTGAGCATCTGCTGGTAAGACAGGCCTGAAGAAACTTCTCACAGCAAGAATCAGAGTGGAGCCTATGGATAAACTGTACCCATGGGTATCACAGCCAGATTTATATATGACAGAGTTGCAGGACACTTTTAAATCAGGAAGCATAATGTTCTCAAAGGACATAAGAGTCAGCTTGCTGTGAGTCCTTCCTGAGCAAGTCTTGCAGGTGTCATCATGATCCTCTGCTCAGGAGAGCAGCATTTAAAGCAGCCAAGAGCTTCCTGTAGATGTCTGAGTGACCTTATAGCAGTGAGGTAGTGCCTAGAAGAGGGACCAGTTTCTTGTGTGGTTTGGTTCCATGCGCATCTGCTTGCCCCTGCCTCAGCTGTGAGAGAGAAATAGTGTTGCCTTGCTGGGCTCTATTCAGAAGGAAAATGGCAGTGGTGGCCCATGACAGTAGAGATTCAGGCAAGACAAGAGTTAGGTTCCCGCTTGTTCTGTCAAGCAGCCAGCCTTCCCCAGGACTGTTTTAATCCCAAATATTTATTTAAATCTATTTAAGGTCAATCTAGAAGCCAGTGCTTGGGAGAGAGTGTGCTAGTGAAACGCCCTTTTTTTGAGGTAAGGCTGCGGATTCAGGATTTGCACTCAGATTTGTAGTAAAGGCACAGCAGGTTTTTTGGCTTTCAATAAATGTCTAAGTTTCCTGCATATAGGATCTGCTGGATGAATTGCTGCAGTTGGCAGAGATGAGCAATATATCAGCTGCACATCCCAGGAGTGTTTGCACTGAATAAAATCCTGAAACTCCTTTCAGCTTAACATTTTCCCTCTTTAGGTCTTTAAACTGGGTAAGCTCAGCTTTTGTTACCAGCACAGCCAGGGCACAGCATGTCCACCTGCTAACTATCTGCACGCTCCCCTAGTTTCTCATGTGCAAGTTTTGTCACTCACAACAAGGCCTGGGCACTCACATGTAGCAGTACCAGCCTCACCCACACAAATCTGCATGCCCTACGAGTGGAGTGAAACTACAGGTACCCCTGTAGGCACCCAAAGGCTGCACTTAGGCACACTTTTCTGGGTACCGCTCAGGGAAACTAAGAAAACACCACACACCAGACCTGCCAAGCAGAGCAGCATCATTGGCACTCTCTAACACAGCTCTGCTAAAATAAACCAACATAGCCAACTAGTTCCTGTAACCCAAGATTTATTTCCCCAGCCCAGGAGTGGGTTAGGCAGTGAGGAAGCACGTGGTTACAGCAGCGTATCAGAGGGCTTGGGAAAGACAGGTAACTACCAGCAGCCATTTCTCCAGCCACTGCATGCCCAGCAGCAGCATTCCTCTCTTCCCCACATCCCAAGCCCTAAGCAGCTGGGGGAGAGTGCTGCAAGCATCTCTGCAGGGCAGAGCATGCAGCAGTTAGCACAACCCCGTGCCCAGAGCAGCCTCCCAGAGCCAAGCACAGCTCCAGAGACAGTGGTTAGCCCCAGTTCCGGGCATAGCGCTGTAGGACACTGCAGTAATGAACAAACTCCAAAGCAAGATGGTTTCAGAAGGACATTAGCTGAAGGGTCACCTACTGCTTCCCTTTATACCTGCCACCTCTCTGAAGTGGTTAATACCCCAACCCACCCTATTTCTACAAAGAAACTCCAAAGAAGAACCACATAAAAGGAGAAACAATGAGGATTTTTCTCACCTGTGAATCAGTTTTTTCTTTCATGGCCTGAAAAGGGCTGGAAGGGCTTTAGATGATCACATGGTTTAAATGCCTTTCACCAGGAGGACAAATATCTTCTGTAGTTGTTGCTATGATGATAAAGAATCCCAGAAGGGGTTTTTGTATACTCTGTGGGTTGTACAGTTGGTATTGAAAAGTTAACAGCATTAAGTGTGATGGATTATTTCAGTATGAAATATTCTTAGTCATAGTCAGAAGAAGAGCTGAGCAAACATTTGCCATGAAAAAATATAAGTGTGGTTTTTTTTTTCGTTCCCCCATCTCTATGAAATTTGCCTGTTTAGCAGCCAGGAATAGTTTTATCAGAGTTTCGACATGAAGTGAGAAGCTCTGCGTGTGTGCATGGAGAAAGGAAGCTGCACAGAGACCTGGAAGACAGCAGCTCCTAAGCTCTGCTGCTAGCTGTCACTTTGGTCTCTTAAGTGATGCACCACTCAGCTAGAGCCCTGAATTTGGATCCGTGCCAGACACCTGGGTTCAACTCCTAGGTCTGCCACAGACCTTCTCTGAGACGGGACATGAGACAAGTGCATCCACTAATCATGCTGAGCAGGTGTTCAAGCAATTTTTCAAGGAAAGTGTTGCCGAGGGAGGCTGCAGAATATGGACTCAGTTAGAAAAGCTTGCTCCTGACTTATGCCATTTGTGGATTTACTAGAGGGCAGGAGAGCTTTGCCCACTCAGGCCTGGCTGCGGGGCATGCACGTGCACCCAGGTATGTTTGCAGGTTGAGTTGCTGCTCCATGGGGATCAGAACTGCATCTGCCCGTGTTTGTTGCTGTCAGCTGGGCATTGCTAAAGCAAAGCTATTGCCTAGATGGCTGTATGTACAACACCCCATAGTAAGATTTGCCAAATCAGGTGCCTATAGCTGAATGGTTCTGCAGGAAACATGCCAGAGATGACACTTTCAAACCTGCATCTTGCATGGACATAAATATTTCAGTGTGCATAAATAGACCTATGGAAGAAACTGGAGATGGGAACATCTTTGCCAGATGATGTTAAAGTGTTCTGCAAATTTCTGTGTGTACGTTATGGCAGCACCAAGAACTAGACAGAGTTAGCTAATGGCAGATACTGCTGCAGGTTTTATTAGGTCATTTATCAGTCAAGTGAAATGTAGCAAGATGTACTTCATGAGTGTATTTTCCTGAGAAAAATCTATATTTTCTTAAAAGGTCTGTTTCCGTTTCTATCTGTTGTTTCTATAACAGCTAGATCCAGACTAGCTAATTTTGTCCTGCCGGTGGCTGTTCAGCTCTCCCACCTCCAGCTAATTTGTTTTTTTCACAGTTCACTATGTATAAGGGTCTCTTTGTTCTTGTTTAAGGTGATTTCATTCTTATGCAAATGAATCAGCTTGAGGCAGAACGGTATCTTTCTTCAATTAATTTAGAAATTACATTTGTCATCACAAATCAATATTTTCCTACTTGTGGCCAACTTCAAGACATATGGGCTAAAGGCCTTTCATTTGTTTAGCATCTCTGGTGATGCAGAGTCAGTATGGTGCTCTGAGCCACATAGCCCTGTGCCTGGGAGAAAGTTGCTATTCAGAACACCATTATCTAATAACATCATAATGCAGACATATAACACTCTTGTATCTTCACCACAGTCTACTATGGGCCAGCAGCCTCTCCTCTGTTGGCTGGAGACACTAACCACCGACCCAGTGTAGGAACTGGAACAGGCTGGAATGCTGTCAAGTACCTTAAACTTGAGATGCTTCTCCCAGAACTCCACAAAGGGAATAATTAAGAAGCCTGGTTCAGACAAGTAATTTCTTCTGGTCTGGCAGAATCTGGACATAAAGATAAAGGGAGATCTGCTGAGCTGGACAAATATGTTCTCACTGACCATAGTTTTTTTCTCTCTCACCCTGAAATTAGAAGAGAGATTCCTCTCTGAACCTGGCACAGTAAAGGAAACTCACTCATCTTCCCTGCTTATATAAGGGAGAGTCCAACTGTGGACATCTTGAGCAAGAAATAATGTCTTCTCCTGGTTCTGCTTCACTAAATCATGTTTAATGTTCCAATGTGTTTAGTTTATTCAGTGAGTCTTAAAAAAACCCAAACAAACCATAATGTTTAGACTAGTGTAGGACTTCTGAAGCCACAAGAGAGAAAGTGCAATGAAACTCCAAATGCAGTGAAAAATGAAGAAGATCCTGATCCAAAACCAAGACCAAATAAATCTGGATTTAGGTGGAAAACAATCCCAGTGGAAAGTCACATAGAAGAACTATGGACAGAGCCCTCCTTTCCTACATACAACCTGGGTGGGCAAAAGCAACCTTCACTCCCCGTGAGCCACCCAACCCCTTTCCCATTCTTTGGCACCTTGCAAAGGGACTGGGTTGGTTGGTGAGGGGTCCTGCATGGAGCAGCAGAGCCTTTTAGGTGTCTGGCTCTGATAAAAACAGGTGAATTTGAACTCTGCAGACAGAAGGGGACTGTTAGGCATGCACATCAATTCCTGGGCAGATATCAAAGCTACGCAAGGTCCCTGACAGGCCTATCTTTTTGTTGTGGCTGTGACCCCACCACCTCCTTTTTTACTTGCTTAAATATCAGGACATGCAAACAGCAGCAACTGAAGAAGTGCCTCCTGGCCTGGGCACTTCCATCTAAACCAGTCTGAGACAGTGTGTCTCTTCATTGGAGACAGGCCCGGAGAAAGCCAGGATTACTAAAGATTTTAGTGTGCTCTTTCACCCCAGGGATGTTACTGCTAGGAGCCATGCATTTTCTATTGCAAGATCTTAAAACACTTAGGGGTTTTTTTGAGCATATCTCATTAAGTTTCCATCACCCACCCCTCCGTGTGAAGACGAAAAGCATTACTGTCCCCATTTCAGAGCTGGGGAAACTCAGAATTGTAGGACTAAGCTTACAGCAGCCTTTCTAAATGGATACAGGGAGGCTTTGGCAGAGTCTTGGAAAGATCCTGTCTCTCCCAGGTTTTAGGGCTTATGATTTTAGCCTAAGACCATTTTTTTTCTCTCCTGTACAGAGCCCTAACAGTCCTATGAGGAATATTATGTAAATACAGGTTGTAGCTGTTGATATAAATCACTAAATCAGTAGCTTACATCAAAAGCATAAAGCTACTGCTTCTTTCCTAATGGATGGGCATTTCATACACTTGACAGTGCTGAGAATCACACGTCCCTGCAAGCCTGCTCCCATCCCTCGTTCTCAGTGTAACCAGAGGCAGTTCTGCCCTATCCCTGCATCCAGTCATGCCAGCTGTGCTCAGCCCTGCTGCAGGGAAATATCCTTTCAAAAACAGCTTCTTCCCATTCACCCATCTCAGGTGCACCACAGACAAAAGGGCTTTTCTGCATTGTGTCCACTCATCTATAAGCTGATCTCAGCCCCCCGTGCAGAATGAAATCCTTTGCTCCTGTCCCTCCACCTTTTCCACTGCTCTCTTCACCATCCCCCTTGCATCAGTATCCGGCATCAATCAAAGTATCCTGCTGCAATATCCTGCAGCAAAGGCTTCATTGCCTGCCAAGCCAGGCTCAGCACAGTATGGTGGCTCCTTGGGCCCTGTCTGCGTGGGTAGGGAGAGAGGCAAACTAGGGTTAGCCACCCTGGCAGCCGGCTAGCACAGATGGTCCAGGGGCCAGTGTTGGTGTCCTTCCAGCAGCATGTCTCTGAGCCAGAACTGGCTAAACACAATAGGAAAGACTCCCTTGACTTGAAGGCACTCTGGACCAGGGCCCACCATGAGATGTGTTACCGACCAGCAACTTCAATGATGAAAGCAAAAATGGTGCCAACAGTCAATATCAAACCTCCTAATGTTACCAGTACCAGGGTGCTGAAGTGGCTGACAGCAACAGATAAGGCCATAGCTGCCCATCCATCCATGTGAGGAGCTCCCCTCTGTTCATGGGTGAAGGGTACACCTTTCAACAGGTGCTGCCTGAAATGTTTTGTTGCTGGTCTTTCCACTTCCCAAGGAACATGTTTGTACCACCAATCCAAGCTGCTTTCTAAAATGTTTCTGGTGCTGACAGTACCCCTTTCCCTTTAACCTTTTTTCCAAGCACAAAGCATTTCCTTCAGGATCCCTGGGCAGTATCAAGATGGGATGGTGCAATAAACTGACATTAAAAAGGCAAGGTGACAACAGCAGGCAAATGGAGGTCAGTATTACACATCCTAGGCATGGAGTCCCCAGGTCTTTTCCTGTTGCAGCCCCGATTACTGGGGTGCTACAGAACAGCATGGTTTTGTCAAAGAAGTCAGGTTAAACTGCATGGGGCACAAATGGCACTGACCTTTGGGAGGCAGGGGGTTGGACTCAGGATCAGGATTATGTAAAGCCTCTGCCACCAAGCACAGTCTGACGAGGGGCTATCCACATTCCACTCCAGTCCTCTGTGTCTTCACCATCCTCCTCTGGCAAGCTCTGAGCCCAGGGAACATCCAGTGTTTCCCACCCTGGGTCTGCCCAGGACTCGTAGGTGTTGCTGCACTCCTTACCCCTGCAATGCTCTGGCATGGGCTAGTACTTGTTGAGTGAGCCGTGGCAGAGGCTGGGTGTCCTCATGAAACAACGTACCACGCATATTGCACGGCCATCCCTCAGCTCAGAAAAGTGAGTGTCTCCAACCAGCTGCACTGATATTTCAGCCCAGACACCCTGGCAATATTGACTGAAAGGGTGAGTAGCTGGTGCAAAACCTTCCAGCACCTGTGCCAAATTCAGAGTTTGCTCCTCAATGCGGGGGGGAGGTGGTGGGGCGCAGAACAGAGGGGAGACGTCATACAGAGCCTGGGAGAAAATACAGCTCAGGTCCCAGACAGCTGGGTTGCCATGGCTGAATAAGCTAAATCTGGACTATGGAGTGTGGTGATAATAAATGCGTCAGTACCCAGTGGAATAGGAAAGCTGTCCGGGTATATCTCCACTCCTTTTTCAGGCTGGACTACACAGCTTTGCTCCACTGACTTGCAGGACAGAAATCTTTGAGTTTTGGAGCTGATTATCCAACTAAGAGATGACAGGGAAGAGAGAAGCAGTAGCTTTCAGCCCCCGGTAACCTATCTAGGGAGTGAATGAAAGTGACAAAAACCTGCCAGCACACTGCCTACACACGAAGAAATTCTGTTTCCAGTCCCCGGGGGAGAATTCTCCTGAAAATCCCTTTCTTGGGGTGGGGCAGGGGGAGGAAAATCACTCCATGTTGTGCCTATATGTGACTTTTCCACCTGACAGACCTATACAAACAATGGCACGATGACATATGACACTCATCACATTTGTGTCAAAGGAATGGGACAGTCTTGCAGCTCAGGGCTGTGACAGACTGGTACCTGGGGTGACCCTGCTGCAGGGTGGTACCTGTAGTACTGACTGCCTGGCACTTTGTGGGCACCAAGAGAGATCACAGCTTTAATTGCAGAAACAGGGACCATGGAGGTAGAGGTGCAAAGGAGCTGCAGGAGAAGGCCACGCGTGGGATCTCACCATCCCGTCCATGTGCTCTCCCTGCCTCCTTTCCCAGAGACAGGGAGAGGAGCCCACCAGGGAGTGAAAAACACAACAGAACATGGATGGCACGTTTTTCTCCTTCAGACATACTCCTCCTTGCAGCGCTAGGTGCAATTTACATATGAATACTGTGGTGTTCTTCATAAGCAAGAATTAAGAGAACAAAAGGGAGAAGGAAGTGAGGGGAAGTGAAAGGGAAAAAAAGACAAGACAGAAACTGGAGGTTGTTACAAGAACCCAGAGGCAAGGTTACCGCTCGGTAACCTTCAGAGTTGTCCCTGCTGATATGAGCTCCAAGGGTATAATTTCAGAAAGAGATGTCTCTGCATGCTTTGCCCTGTCCTGGCTGGTCCCCTGATCCATTCTGCCCTCATTTCTGATACACTTTTGCAGCATCCAAACCATTTTTCTGGGGTGCTCACAGCAGGCTGAGCTTTTCCAACCCAAGAAGAAGTTCCCTGACTGCTGCAGCCCTCCCTTCCATGTGTTGCATGTAGGGCTTTTGCATGTGTCTAACAGCTACATGTCCACTCAAAGGGTAAAAATGAAATGGATTTGGAGAAATTAGTTCAAATGGTGACTACACACTTGGGATGTCCAAGGTCAAAAGTAGTAAGCACAGAGGCTAAGGTCCAGATTCCCAGTGAGGCACACACAGATCATGATATTCATAAATTCAGAGTCCTATTTGACAGAAAATAAAATAAAAGAACATGGATGCTCAAGTGTACATATTTGGTTACAGAGTTCCTTAAAAATAGTTACTGGTAAAACAGGATGTCTACTATGAACAGAGAATCTGTTCATTCTGGAGGTCATCTCTAGATATGTAGAGGAAAAGAAGGCTATCAGAAGTAGTCAGCATGGATTCACCAAGGGAAGATCATGCTTGACCAACCTGATAGCCTTCTATGATGGTGTGACTGGCTGGGTAGAAGAAGGGAGAGTGGATGCTGTTTATCTCAACTTCAGCAAAGCTTTTGACACTATCTCCCGTAACATCCTCATAGGTAAGATTAGGAGTGCTGGTCAGAAGAGCGGACAGTGAGGTGGATTGAGAACTGGCTGAAAGGCAGAGCTCCAAGGATTGTGATCAACAGCACAGTCTGGTTGGAGGCTTGTAACTGGTTGGTGAGGTGTTCCCCAGGGGTCTGTGCTGGGTTCAGCCCTGTTCAATATGTTCATCGATGACCTGGATGAAGGGACAGAGTGTAACCTCAGCAAGTTTGCTGATGGTACCCAGCTGGGAGGAGTGGCTGATAGACCAGAAGGCTGTGCTGCCATCCAGCAAGACCTGTACAGGCTGGAGAGCTGGGCTGAGGGGAACCTCTTGAAATTCAACAACAGCAAGTGTAAGGTCCTGCACCTGGGGAGGAACAACCCCATGCACCAGTATAGGTTGGGGGTTGACCTGATGGGAATCAGCTCTGTTGAGAAAGACCTGGCAGAGATGGCAGGTTGACCAGGAGCCAGCACTGTGCCCTTGTGGCCAAGAAGGCCAACAGTCTCCTGAGGTGCATAAAAGGAGTGTAGCCAGCAGCTCAAGGGAGGTTGTCCTCCCCCTCTACTCTGCCCTAGTGAGACCACATCTGGAGTACCGTGTCCAGTTCTGGGCTCCCCAGTTCAAGAAAGACAGGGAACTCCTTGAGCAAGTCCAACAGAGACCTACAAAAATGATCAGGGGACTGGAGCACCTCCCTTATAAGGAAAGGCTGAGAGGCCAGGGTTTATTTAGCCTGGAGGGGGGATCTTATCAATGCTTATAAATATCTGAAGGGGGTGTGTAAAGGGGATGGGGCTGGACTCTTTCCAGTGGTGCCCAGTGATAGGACAAGGGGCAATGGGCACCAAGCGCTACACAGGAAGTTCCACCTGAATATGAGGAAAAACAACTTTCCTGTAAGGGTGACAGAGCAGTGGAACAGGCTGCCCAGGGAGGCTGTGGAGTCTCCTTCCCTGGAGACATTCAAAACCTGCCTGGATGCATTCCTGTGCCCCCTGCTCAAGGTGTACCTGCTCAAGGAGGGGGGGTTGGACGAGATGATCTCCAGAGGTCCTTTCCAACCCCTACCATTCTGTGATTCTGTGAATCATATCTTTAGTCAGTGTTTGTTAATTTAGTCAATTTAATCAAATTACTAAACTCCCAATTTCATCAAATAGGAGCTATATCCCCAGGGATTACTCTGACAAAGGGGTCTCCCAGAATCTGGAAGACTCTCCAGTCATAATTTGAAGAAACTTGCAGCCAGAATGACTGAATAGATAGGAGTCTCCGAGAGTGTTAGGAAAAGAGAAAGAAAGGTCATGAAACCACATATGTGAGAGAGAGCACTTCACTTTCTCATGAAAGAAGTGAGGAGAATTATACTTGTCCTTAAGTTTTGTGACGAATGGAGCCGTGGTATCTGGTGTTGGGTTTGGACCAGCTTGCTTGCCTCCCAGTCTTCTTTTTTTCTTCTTCTCTCTTTCGCTATGTGCAGGCCCTGTATTTTTATGGAAAAATTATGTTGCTTCTTATGGAGTCTTTTTAGATTTACACACATTAACAAGAAGGTTAAAAGCTCTGTTTGGGATGGTACTGGCAGGGAATAAAAGGCTGCTCCTACTCCTGGGCTGAGTCAGATAGTGTAGTAAATGGCTGCTTCTCCTGGGATCACAAAGCAGGTGCCAGAGCACCATTAACTTGAAATCCCACCCAGAGCAGGATCACCAAGAGCTAACATCTCTTCCTACCTCTGCCTAGGTACTGGGGATTGTCCCCAGAAGGTGACTGTTTTGTCATGCTTGGAAGAAGAAAGGCATGATGACTCCTTCCCATCCCATGCCCATCATAGGTATTGGATCCCTGGGCTGGCACAGGAAAATGTCCAGTTGATTCAGAAGCATTTGAGATTGACTTCAGATCAAGTCCATCCACTCTTCTTTGTTGCTAACAGCTCCTGCCTGACTCACTCTTGGGTATGATTGGGCAAACCCTACTGTTAAACCCTTGCATCTTCAGATCTGACCTTCTGCTTCAGCCATCATAGCTGTGAGCCAGTGGATTGCTCGGGTGCAAGCTGGAAGCTCTGCAGTCCATGTGGCCCTGGACACCCTCCATGCTGGGCTGAGCTATGGCTTTTGGTTCAGGCTAGATGTATCTGCAAGGTGTTGCAAAGTCTGGAGGCTGTAGAACCAAAGGAAGAATTAAAAAAAAAAATAGAGGCAAGGAATAATCAGCTGGAAACATTTCATTTCAATTTGACCTCATTGCAGTCTACAACTTCTTCACAAGGGGAGGAGGAGGGGCAGGCGCTGATCTCTTCTCTCTGATGACCAATGATAGGACCTGAGGGAATGGCAGGGAGATGTGCCAGGTGAGGTTTAGGTTGTATATTAGGAAAAGGTTCTTCACCCAGAGGGTGGTGGAGCACTGGAACAGGCTCCCCAGGGAGGTATTCATGGTGCCAAACCTGATGATATTCAAGAAGCACTTGGACAATGCCCTCAGAGATATGGTATGAATTTTGGGGTTGTCCTGTGCAGGGAAAGGTGTTGGACTTGATGATCCTTGTGGGTTCCTTCCAACTCAGGACATTCTATCACTCTATGATTCGAATTATAAAACCATTTTGCACGTTAGTACCCCATCTATAGTCATTTTCACCAGTTTTCTAGGAAATGGGTTCTCTTGTGTGTGTGTTTGCAAAAGCAGCAATGTTTAAATGAGTCCGACAGGAGATGTGAGAAGAGAGATTTCAGGCTGTCTGTAGTCAGGATTTGCATGACAAACTTGATTCCAGGAATTACAGACATCCAACAAAAGAACAAAGACCTATTATGTGACCTACCTATCCAGTCTAATCAGCTCAAACGCTGAATGATATTAATTACGACAATTAGAGCTGAAATGAATATGCCAGTGTTCCTCAAGAAATAGAATTTGGTAATGTTTCAATTATTTAAACATTTTAAAATTATGTTTTCAGTTCTCATATTTCATTTTTATTTCATTATCCAGTCTTAAGATACCTTATATAGCTTTTATATGTGCTGTGGTGATGTCAGCACACATAATCTTCACATGACAAAATTACATTAAAAAAGAAGTGAAGAAGAATCTCTAATAAAAATAGTATTTTCAAATGCAATTCTGGCATTTTCTGAAACAAAATCTTTTTCATATTGAAGTTTTCTTTTCCCACATCCCCTCAAAAGGAATTTCACAAAATTCATTCAACTTTTATCCAGGGAAATAGCAAAACAACAAAGAAACAAACCTCACAACCATCAAGTTGAACTTTTCAAAGAAACGCTTCTGTCTAGCCTTGCTCACTGCAAAGTCTTTCTGGATGAGCGACAGGTCACAAATTATCTATAGAAATCACCTGCTAAATCATTTCAAATTAAGTGTGCAAGGAAACCATGATATGCTCTTGAATAATTCAGAGAGTCACCTCTGCTATACACTATCCGTGACTGCCCAGCTGTAACGAGGGAGCTGCCAGCCAACGCTGAGCCTCGCTGCACTAGCAAATGGGGGTGAAGCCTTGGAAGGAGGGGACAGGACTGATGGAGGTCACCATGGACGTTCTGTGGGCATGGTGAGACAGGAAGATAAAGCCACTGGACTTGGGCCAATGCCTTTGGGCCCGTGGCTAAGTCTGGGGCATTAGGTGCTTTACTGCCTGGCCCTGTGTTGCTTCCTCACTTGAAGGTAGGATGGGAGCATGTGGAACCTGTGCAGGAATCACAGCCTTGGCCACCTCCTTCCTCGGGCGGCCTACACATGCTCTCCACCAGCCAGCCAGTGCAAAGGGTTTCCAAGAAAGTCATTCAGTCCATTGCAGTCAATTAATCAGAGCAAGTAGTATGCCCCATCTGCTGTCACAAGCCATTGTGAAGAGTTTCCTTAATCCTGCCTTTGAACTCCACAGTTATTGCCGTTTACAGTGGGTTTATTAGAGGCTTAATTGAATCGGTCCTGCTTGCAGTGCTCATCACTAACACGCCGGCCATTAGCGGCTGTTAATGAGGGAATCCAGAGGATTACTGCATCAATTATCAGGTTTGGTTTGGACCAGAGGGGCAGCCCACAGCAGGCTCCTGTGAATTCAGCTGAGAAATGTGACACAGCTAGTGTGCAGGGAGCCGATGCGCTCACTGGCTTGTGACGTCTCAGAGAGGCGCACAGCAACACATCCCCACGCGCTGGGGCTCAGCCATCTGGGTGCTCATCCCCATCCTGCAGCAGGCATGCTGGAGAGGAAAGGACTAGCACCCCCACGCTGCCACTGGAGGAGGAACCACCTGCTCTGGGGCAAACCACCAAGAAAAAAGTATGCAAAGCCATGGGAAAGGAAGTCAAATGACTATACTCTTTCAAAAAGAAGACAAGCAATTTGTTTGCTAGAAGTGGCTGGTGGGACCTGGTGTTCAACAACACAGTTCCACCAAAGAGCCAGAAAAGTTGGTGTTCCTCCCAGGTAGGAAACCATCTTGCATGTGAAGCAACACTGGGCACTGCACCATGGAGATCCTTACCTGTACTTAAGGCAGGCAAACACACCCATTTCTGGATAAGGGGGGAGCACAGCAGTCAGGTCACACTATTGCTCTCCCACCAAACACAAAAAGGTGTGTAAGAGTACACTCGGGGGGTGTGTGTGTGTGGTGGAATCAGTTCCTCACCACCTCTGTGCTGAGCTACATGGGGGCTCCTTGTTGAGGGAGTGAATGAATAACCCTGCCCAGAAGAGACTGCGGTCCAGAAAGGCTGAGATATGGCTGTGATAAGCTAGAGGCATCCCCCTGGCAGAGGTCACAGACTTCTCAGAAGGGAACAGCACCCAGCTGAGCAGAGGTGGGCTGAGGGGCACCCAGACCCCTGCCTTCACAGGGCCATGGGTACTGGCAAAGAGATGGGGGTGCTAGGGAAAAAGGAAAATGGGAGCAGGGGAAGAGAAGAAGGGAAAAAATGTTTTGGGAGGTAGTAGAGGTAAAAAAAGACTCCAAGAAATCCAGGTTATTCTTTCTTCCCATGCTAAATAGCCTGAGCCATCAGGAGCACCAAAGGTCTGATGACATGTATCCTTCCCTCTCTGTAGTTTTGGCCCAGTTTTATAGCTTGGGAACTTTGGACCCAGAGGGATAGGCAGTTCCACACAGTATCTGTGGTGGAGCTGGAAACTGGCCCAGATTGTCCAAGTCCCAACATTCCTATGACAGGTCACACTGTGTCCCACGCTAAGGCTGATTTAATGCTTCCATGGAGAAAAAATACATAGGAGACAACACATGGAAAAGCAGAGACAGAGCCTTTCAAAGGTTGAAAACAAAGGGTAGGCAACCACCAAAGCAACCCCTCCATTCCTAACATTTTCTGAAAGCACCCAAGAGGCAGTAGGCATTGCCAAGAAGTTCTCTGCCCAAAGTTGTTCCCACAGAAATGGCCATAAATAGCCAGACAGGAGGAACCATAGTTGCCTGACCTCCCTTCCCTTGTCATGTTCCCCTGCTATGCCTCATCCTCACAGGAGCATGAGTGACCAGTCAGCCAGATCCTGAGGCAGCTGAAGATGCCCTGTGGCTTCATGGATCCTTGGATGGGGAAATAAAGACCTGAATTTAAGAGCAGAACCTCAGCAGGACAGGAGCCATACCATGAACCAATCCATGGCCGGTGTTTCTCAGAGAACTGTCCAACTCATGTCCCCTGTGCTACGTGTCACTGTTGGTCCCTGGTCCTCCTCTTCTAGGAGAGAGAGGGTTGTCCTGGGAGGAGAGGGAGAGAGGGAAGGAGGGATTGTGTCCCACGCAAAAAGGAGGATGCCACATGCAGCCAGGGCCTCCCAGCAGGAAGGAGACATCAGTCACAACCTGCTTTCACTGTGCAGCAGCCTGCTCTCCGAGCCCCGGAGGGGGACGGGGGGCCTGACCCTGCCTGACTGTGAGCAAGTGCTGGGGATGCAGCACGGGGCAGCTGGTCCTGCCAGGACCATGAGATGCTGGCTCCCCATCTGCTGCCTTCCCTTGCTGCCAAACAAAAACCAGGGAGAGGGATTTTTTCTCTTTTTCTTTTTTTTTTTCTCTTTCCTCTCCCGCCTCCCTTCCCTGCCCCTCATTTTTCTTCAGATGTTTCAGATAAGAGACCATGCATGAGCAGCGTTAATTATGTTCTGTGGAGGTGAATACAGGGCTGCTGGGTTGCAGCAGCCAGGGTCTCTCTGTGTCTCTGCCTCCGGCAGTGTGTGTGCTGCTCCCCCCCACTGGTGTGGAGCTGGAGGAAACCCTGCACAAGGACCTACTGCAGATCTGGGGGCAGGCTGCGGGATGCTTGTGCCCTAGCTTCTGGTCTCCCGTGCCATGGAAGCCACAGATGCCGCATAACACAGGTCCAGCAGCCTAATGGGTGATGGCTGTGAGGGGAAAGGAATGGAGGAAGGGACTAGTAACAGAAAATGCAAGAAAGTGATCATGAGGTGAGGAGGAGACAACACTAGAGGGATAAAGGAGTGGGGAGCCCTACAGAAACTGAGAAACTGATGGTCCTTTCTGCATTAGGCATTTTCAAGTACTGTGACAGCAAGTTGACCACGAGCCAGCACTGTGCCCTTGTGGCCAAGAAGGCCAACAGTCTCCTGAGGTGCATAAAAGGAGTGTAGCCAGCAGCTCAAGGGAGGTTATCCTCCCCCTCTACTCTGCCCTAGTGAGACCACATCTGGAGTACCGTGTCCAGTTCTGGGCTCCCCAGTTCAAGAAAGACAGGGAACAATTGGAGAGAGTCAGCGGAGACCTACAAAAATGATCAGGGGACTGGAGCACCTCCCTTATAAGGAAAGGCTGAGAGGCCAGGGTTTATTTAGCCTGGAGGGGGGATCTTATCAATGCTTATAAATATCTGAAGGGGGTGTGTAAAGGGGATGGGGCTGGACTCTTTCCAGTGGTGCCCAGTGACAGGACAAGGGGCAATGGGCACCAAGCGCTACACAGGAAGTTCCACCTGAATATGAGGAAAAACAACTTTCCTGTGAGGGTGACAGAGCAGTGGAACAGGCTGCCCAGAGGGGTGTGGAGTCTCCTTTCCTGGAGACATTCAAAACCTGCCTGGATGCATTCCTGTGCCCCTGCTCAAGGTGTACCTGCTCAAGGAGGGGGGGTTGGACGAGATGATCTCCAGAGGTCCTTTCCAACCCCTACCATTCTTCGATTCTGTGACAATTCAATTTTAAAAAAAAATATTAATAGGAGAAATAGAGCTCTCCTTCCCTGACCCCCAAATCCAATCCTGCTCCTCCCCCAGCTCACAGTTTTGGCAGGAGGCCCCTTTTGAAAGGTTGCCTGAGGGGAGAGATTAACACAGAAACACATCTTTCCCATGCTCCTGAGCTAAAGCAATACAATAATAGGGACCGCTGGGTGCTAGTTTCTGGTTAGGAGACAGAAAGGCAGCAAAGAGGACAACCAGCCAACCAACCACCACCAAAAGGGACCACCTTCAACCAGTCTTGCTAGGGAAGGGAAGACCTGAGTAAAAGGACAGGGGAGTGAACTTCCAGGTGATCTCTTATTTCTTCACTCAGCCCTGAGGAGGGGTCACAACCTAAATGAAGGAAATTGTGTTTCTGCTCTGAAGGATGCCAAAACTAAGCAAGCCCTGAGGGGCAGAAGGAGGGCAAAAGAGAGGATGACTGAAAACAGGAGCTTGCTGCCAATGGTAAGAACAAGAAATTATCAAACTCGGATCAAAATGACACTGGGAGAAAGGGAAAAAAGCCTCTTGCTGAGGTGGAGTGGGCTGGTCATTAGCTCTCCCGAGTGGCAGAGGGGGAGGGAGGCTGCCAGAGGAACTGGTGGGACGATTACTTGGGGACCTGATGAACTGACAAGAGCAGCTATTTCCATTTCAAATGGGAAGGCGAAAGGAGATCAAACACATTTCACAGTAATGATCCGGAGCCTTTCCCTGCACACTGAGCGACACAAACGCTCAGTGTAATTGAAGCCACATGTAGCTAAGATGGAGAAGCAGAAATCTGCTCAAGGGAGTTGGGGGAAACAACACCCACAAAGCAAACATAAAATCTCAACTTGCAACAAACAAACAGCCCTGTGGTACCCACAGAGCATCTGAGAAAAAGCTATTCCCCAGCATAGGGTCCCCCGCCTCCAGTTTGCCTACTACAGGGTGTCCATGCACATCAAGAGGTGCTCTGCAAAATGATGCCACCCCACTCTTCCTGCAGCTTCCCTGAATCCATGGACACCTATTCCCAACCCCATGGGTGAATAAGCCAGTGAAAAAAATGGAAAAATCAGTAGTAAATAAACATTTGTGTTGAACCTTAGTTTTAGATGGGTAAGGAATAAGAAAGTTAGTACAGCACAAGATGGACCTCAGATCTTTTTGCTTATTCATCCATTTTCTAAAAAGACTAAGGTAATTCCAGTTTAAAACTAGTGAGGAGTATTGATCAAGTGCTCACTGCTTTTCATTCCCTGATCTCCTGCTGAGACTGCATTTAAGTATTGAGCGGTAGTTTGATATGGTCCCATTCTTCCTACCTGGAAACCAGCCTGAGATCTACCAGCCTACTGCAGAGGGAGAGACCTGTGCCACTGCCCCTACTACCCCAGGGTTTAAGAAACCGGCTGTTCCAAGGTAATACGGATTGAATACCTTACCCAGCCCCAGATTTCCAAATGTCATCTAGAGAGTAAATGTGAATCCTTCCCAATACTATTCGTCCAGCCTAGGAGCCTTCAGAGAAGGGAGGAAAGTGTTTCCATGTTGCAGAAGGTATGAGAGTCAGGTTTGTTTAATGTAAAGTATAGTGTGTTTATTTATTCAGTTAATCCAAATTTAGTTAAAAATGCTTGCCCCAGGCTAGAAATACTTGCCTTAGAAACAAAAGCATCCACAACGGTGATGTATCAATCACCCCAAAGACTCTTGGCCCATTCTCCCTCTCCACATTGTCACCTTGGCCAAGCTATGGCAGAAAATCAGGGCTTTTCACACAGTCAGCAGAGCCAGAAGCCTCTTCACAGGGAGGAATAAGACCACTCTGCAATGCTGAGTCTTTTCTTCAGACAGATGCAGAAGCCTGCATGCCTCCTGCTACCCATTGCTTAACTCGTGCACAGCAGTAGGAAGAAGAGAAAAAGCAGTTTCTAAGGTAACCACACAGCCAGTGCTTGGGGCTGTGCAGAAGACAGGCAGCTGCTGGGAACAGCTGGGAGGCAGCAGACAGCATGCAGGTGAGTGCTGTCACCCGAAAGAAGACCCATGCAGCACCAGAGAGGCACAATGCTGCACCCAGCCGACTGAAGAGAAATCCCGGTGGGGGCCGTGCTCCAACAACCCCACCCTGTGGGGACTGGGATGTCCGCCAGTGAGAGGGCTGGGCTTTCTGCTGGGGTGATGCTGTGCAATCCTCTCTCTGCATGCAGGTGCAATGAAACCCTCTTGGAGTGCACCAATGTGGAGGCTTGCTGCAAATCCCACAGCATTTCCTTCCTCCTCCACCAGGTTCAAAAGGCTGCTCACCACCCCATCTGCCTATGTCCTTCCCCACACTCCCACACTACAGCTCTGGCTCGAAAGATATATTTTTAACCCTTGTAGCCTAGCCTTCTCCAGGGCTTAGCTACCATTGTGCAAGAGACAAGGAGGAGTCTGCACAGACAAAGCAGTTCCATCCCAAGGATGAGGTGGGACAGACCCTCGTGGCAACACAGAATCATAGAATAGTTTAGGTTGGAAGGGACCTTTAGAGGTCATCTAGTCCAATCCCCCTGCAGTGAGCAGACACATCTTCAACTAGATCAGGTTGCTCAGAGCCCCGTCCAACCTGACCTTGACTGTTTCTAGGGATGGGGCATCTACCACCTCTCTGGGCAACCTGTTCCAGTGTTTCACCACCCTCACTGTAAAAATTTCTTCCTTGTATCCAGTCTAAATCTACCTTCATTTAGTTTAAAACCATTGCCCCATGTCCTGTCACAACAGGCCTTGCTAAAGAGGTTGTCCCCATCTTTCCTATAGTTCCCCTTTAAATCCCCCCAATAAGGTCTCCACACAGCCTTCTCTTCTCCAGGCTGAACAACCCCAACTCTCTCAGCCTGTCCTTGTAAGAAAGGTGCTCCAGCCCTCGGATCATTTTTGTGGCCCTATGGCTGAGAGTTCTCCAGGTCAAACCAAGGACTGTCCTCTCCGGCTGGGTGATGTGGCCAGTCCCCAGTACAGCTAATGAGAGTTGGTCGTAGGAAGAGTTTCAAACCCTCCTGGACTGAAATTAGAGCTGATGTACCTAGAGATGGGGATCCACTGGTGTAAGCTGAGGCTGATAAGAGGCATGAACCAAGGTGCAGGTCTGTGTAGGGTGTTCGGAGGCCAGGTCATTCTGCGCCTGTGTTTTAAGTGTATTAGGGACAAGGCAGTGAGCACCAATAGCTCAAAGGGAGCCTGGTCCCCAGCTATGACCAAGCACAAGGTGGATGCAGTTTAGTGCCATCTCCAGGGGAGGTCACCCAAACCACAGCCTGCCCAGGCTGGAAGGGGTTTTGGACCCTGCTCCAGGGCTGAGGCTTCTGGCTCTTGCCGTCATGAGAGTTTGGTCTGAGCCCAGCTGAGGAAAAGCCCAGTGCTGGGAGACAAAGCAGTGTTAAGGTAAGCACAGAGTAGGGGCTGCAAGGGATGGCATGAGCAGAGAGGAGCCTGTGTGCAGAGCCCAGACCAGGGAGGGAGAGGGAGGCACATGTGTATTCTGTGGGGCTGCATGTGGAGGACAGGCCAGTGCCCCAAGCATGAAGGAACCTCTGTAAACAAGCATGTGGGTGAGTGAGTGTGCCTGGGGCACAGGATGGAGCACAACAGCCCTGGTGGCTCTCAAACTACAGCAACCGCAGTAGGTAGCCCTCCCTATGCATAGGTTACATGGCTCCACAGAAACCCCTTTTGCAATGCACAGCCCTGAGCATCAGCACTCCTGACTGGAATACTCTCCTTTAGCATCTGCAGCATATAGACGTGTGTGTGCAAGCGTGCAAGCTAGACCCAGATGTGAGTCCTGTGTATGCGCGTGTGCATTCAGGGTGGGTACGAGTATACAGCACACACAGATGTTCTGTGGCAGTGAGTGAAAGCCCAGACACTTATTTCTGAGCCCATCCTCTAAAACGTGAGCAGCAGATCCTCTGCCCATGCAGTACATGGAAGCACCTCAGCCAGCTGGCAGCCCCACCTTATGCTGCAGCCTTGCCTGATATTGAAACCATTACTCTTCAGTAGTCCCTCACCCTGTGCTGCCTCTTCATCCCCAAGAAGCTTGGAGCTAAAATGATACACCCTAATAATTATTCTGTGGCTTGAAAACCATATCCCTCCCTCCCCACCCTTTTCTTTGACGTGTGTGTTTAATATCAAATTATTTATAACCCAGCCTTGCGGTCAAGCTTTTAATGAAAGAGCTGCCAGAGACTTTAAAAAGCATTGTATTCACTCGACTGGCCACATTATGCTGAGTAAGGGCTGCAGGGGCTTTAGCGGAAGGAGTCTTGATGCTGAAAATCTCCCCCAGTCCATGTGCGCACGTGTTTTACTCACTCACGCTGCCTCTTGTTCTCTCCATGTCATTTGTTCTGTCTCTCCTTCTCCCTTCCCCTATCTAGATCTGCAGTCTCTGCCTGGCTATCATGAAATTACTGCCAGCACTGATGTCTACAAATAAAAGAATGATTAAACAGGGATTCTTCAATGCCACACGGATTTTTCCTTCCCTAGGATTATGCATAACCAGAGAGGTCAAATAAATGAAGGAATAGATCCTCTAACTCTCCCTCCTTCCTTCCTCAGCTTTATCTGCTTTTCACCGCACTAACCTTTTCCTTCTCTAAGTATATATGCACATATACATATTCCTCTCCCCCTTCAGCATGAAATATTGATGAATTCTGCTCCCCTAAATTAAGGTTTGTTGGAGAAGAAGCCTGCAGTTCATCTTCAGAGCAGGAGGAATGCAAATGTGTTGAAATCCTGGGAGGGATGGGACAGCAAAATACAAGGGCTGCTGCAGCAGCTGCCAAATCATGTTTGATTCTGTGCACGGGCACAGACAGTAGCAGGGCAGGAAAGCTGCCCTGAGCAGCACTGACCCTCCTAGTTCCCCAAGCAAGGGGCAGAAACATGCTGCCCAAGTAAGAAACTTATTTTCACAGAAGATATGCCTTGAACTATAGGGGAGGGCCAAACTGCTCTTAGCATAAATGTGAATCTGTGGCTACTGAAGCTAAAAGGGAATTATTCCAGATTTACACTTCCATCAGGGGGTTTATAGATGCAGTTTTCCACAGTGCCTTCTGCCATCCCAGGTACCACTGCATATGTCCAAGTTTCACGGGCTCTGACAGGAGTACAGCATGCATAACAACTTGGTAATCAGTCCCCACGTGTCTAATGTAAAACACCTGGCCCCAAGAGACCTGAGCGCTTGGAAGAAGAAAACCAACAACAACCTATAACATTCAGGGAGCTGTGCTTTTCTTTGCATCCTCCAAGGAACAAAGTGATGATGCCTGTTCATCTCAGTAGGTAATTGGGCTCCGAGCGCTGAGTGAGGAACATCAAAGAGGTGAGGATTGTGTGCAGACCTTCAAGAGAAGTCCTGTGGCTGTTCCTGATCATTTGGCATTCAGGTAGAAAAAGATGGATCTAGAAGGCCTCTTGAGTCCCTGCATACAGAGGTCCCAGACCACAGCCTTTGCCCAAAAGGCCCACTGACCCCCTTGTACGTGCTCTCTCAACCCATGCCTCTGAGGAGGCAACCTATGTTCTCCATCAGGGGCCAAGTAGTCAGGCTCAGGCAAGATGACAGTGAGGAAAGGTGCAAGTGAGAACGGATCAGGTGCTAAAAGGCTTTTCCAAGTCTGCCAAGGTGCTAAAGCATCCTGCTTTTCCCCAAATATGAAGGCCTCTCCAAATCCAGAGAGGAGCGTAACAAGAATTTCCCAAGCTCTAATGCTATCAACCCCTTGAAATTAGTGCTGTACTGGCACCTCTAAACCTAACTGTCCTCTGCACTAACTCTCTCCATTTTTAAGTGCTAAAGACCTTGGAAAATCCCACCACAAGTCTCTCAGCCAGAAGAAAAACTCGAGCAACAGCAGTTAACCTGTGGCTTGCCCTTGTGCAGCTGCATGTCTCAAGCTACCCTACCACATCTACTGCTGCACTACCCATCTCAAGAGCCACAGCATCTCTGCTGGCCTCGCAGTCACTTACTGGAGCCAGCTGTACTGGGGGATTTATGAGGGTTCTCATGAACTTTGCTCAACAGCACACACCCCCTGGCCACAGCCAGCCCAGGGAAAGAACCATAAATCCCATTTCATAAATGAGAGGAGTGAAGCACAGAGATGTGGATGATTTCAGTCAAATCCCCCATCCAGATGCCTACTACCTTGGCTCCCCAGCCCTCTCCAAATCCCTTTGAGTAGCTCAGGCCCTTTACAATGTGCTGCTCCCACACTACAGCTTATGGTGACAGAGGGTACCCATTGCTCCCCCTCCTTCTCCTCTGTGTACTGCCAGCTGACTGCTTTCTTTTTTCCCCCAGTTCAGAAGGCAGCTTCATGTGTCCCACTGTGTGGCTTATCTTCTGCAATTAGCACTTCCCGCCATATCTGATAGGAGAGAAACGCTCAGCTGCCCCTGATTAATTGCCAAGTATTTGCTTTCTTTTCCACTTCTGTGGCCTGGAATTAATTAGTTTATCCCTCTTATTCCTTTCATGGGCCAGAGCGTTCTCCTTTTTTGTGCAATTATATATAATAGCAACGCTTGAAATCCCCTGGGGAACAGTTGAGAGAGGCTCTCAATGGGGAGGAAAGGAGCTTGAAAGCAGGGAGATTACTAAAGGTCATACACCCTACAGCTTCCCTGCGGTCTTAAAATATATACTATCCTCTGAATCCAGTACAAATCCCTTCCCCTTGCCACCTGCCTTGCTGCCTTCTCCAGGCTTTTCATTGAGTTAATGTCTGAACGGAAAGAAAAGTTTGCAGACCTAAATCCCTAGTGTGAGCAAGAGATGCAAAGCAAAGGCCTGCCTTGGCTGGACACCTTCAGGTGTTGCAGAAAACACAGATCTGCCTACCCAGTAGGGACAGTCTAGCAATACTTACCTGGCCCCTATAAGCTACATGACAGTAGCAACAGTGGCTTTAATTCGAAGGAGCACCTTAGATGCAGCAGCTAAACACTCGGTCTGTGCCCTGTGGCCCCCTCAAAAGCCAACTGACAGCACCCTGCTGAGTTGGCGGAAAGGAGGAGAGCGGAGGGTTTCTGAGAGCAGAGCAAGCAAACCATGGTTAGTCCCTCCCTGGCAAATGCAGACGGCACTGGAACCAGTGCTCACATCCCAGTTCTGCTTTCCTGACAGTTGTGTAGATCAAGAGTAAATCAGTATGAAAGCAGTGTTACTGAAAGCAATCCTTACTTCTTTGGCTAAAAGGAGAAGGCTTTTCTGCTGTTCTTTATTGGGTCTCTCCAACCCAGGCCTTGTCTAGAAAATACAGCCTTCATGGAATGGTATGTGGGGTGGCCCTCCACCTTGCATGGGGGAAAAGGAAAGCATCTGGGAAGGAGTGAGACAGGACTGATTCCTGAACTGTTGGCAGTACATCCATTTAAGCCCTTATTTTCTGAAGTTTATAGCCCCATAATTGTCATCTTCCTTCTTATCTCATTCACACCCCTCATTTGGCAATTTGATCTTTACAGGCTAAAGTGCTTGGTCCACCTCACTTACTGCATTTCCTACAGCAGGGACATGATGTGCCAGGTGGCTGTCTTTGACCCAGCATAGTCTGAGTTTCAGGGTGCTTTTCAGGTGATAGGATTTCTGTGCATGAAAATTTCAGTGGTATCTAACTCATAGGTGTTGCAACACAGTGCAGCCAGGATGCTGCCCCCAGCTCTCAGGCTGTCAGTATGACAGTGGTCTCACCTGGGGTGCAGAGGGAGGGATTCCAGGGCACTTAAAAAGCCAAAAATTTGGCAAGTGCTTGTTTTCCCACTGCAATACCTGCAGAGCTAAAGCTATTCAGCTTTGAGTCAGAGAACAGACAGCAGGTCAACTCTTCACAGGTGTTTGCAGGGAGATGGGGTGATCGGGCAAGACTGTGCCTAAGAGACCCTGGTACCCTGCTCTTTGGATTGACATTTCTCTCCCCTGCTCGCCTGCCTCTTATTCCTACTCGGCTCTACCTTCATTTGGCTGTCTTAATTATTAGCAGTGCCCAGTTGTCTCCCCTGCAATTATTTTGGGTAGACTAATAAATAAAGGTGACAAACGTGGAAGATGAAGGCTGTGCATTGCCTGGGCTGCAAATCAAGAAGCAGCTAAGGACTGTAGCCGGGGCAGCATGGCCTCTCCCACAGCTTTCGTCCCCCTCCTTTCTCTCCTTTTCCCTCTCCTGACTTGCAGCTCTGCCTGTTCTGCATCACAGACCCCTCTGAACTTGCTCTGAAGGCAGGGTGTGAACGGAGTGCAGCCAGGCCTGGAAGTCTATAACTATGCAGCAATGTGTGTGTGTGTGTCAGGGTGGAGGAAATGGGTCCGGGGCTGGCCATGCACACCACATGGAGCTAGGAAATGCAAGCATGCTAGGTATATTACGCGCACACTCATACCCCTATTATTTGAATTGTTGTCTGCACCCTTCAGTATATTGCATGCTCCAGAGAGCATCTGCTGAGCAGAAGGCATTAACATACAAGAAGGAGGGAGCTTGCTTTAAAGCAACTGTATGTATCCATACAGATCATGTGATGCAGTCGGTGAGTCGTTTCAGGGGAAATGGTTGCACCTCTGTCCTTGGGAAGGCATCTAGCTTAGCACAGTTGGGCTCTCCCTTGACTCAGCATGGTGTTAGGGGAACAGCCATTTCTCTGCTCACAGAATCAAAAGGACATAAACCACCCACAGCTGTTTCCCGTATCCATTTTTCTCGGGGAGAACAAGGCAAGATGGTTTCTTGCCTTACTTTAAAGGGAGTATTTCCTGGTCATGAAGCCGTGGGGCACAGCTGAAGAAGATGAGTCTGTATACGGGGAGAGTGAATTGTGCCAGTGGTCAGTGGTCTGCCGAGGGCTCAAACACAGGCTCTGTTCCACAGTGACCTGCATGTTGGAGTGCCCAGCAGCAGGCACAGGGGAAACCCTTTTCCCTCCCTGCGTAATTTCCCATTTATCCCTGAAGTTCTTGGGTTGGTGTCCTGATTCTGCTCCTTCAACAGCTGTGTCCCCCAGCCATGCTGTGCTGGTGTAAAATGGCCAATCTGCCTTTACTGGGACAGTGCTGCAGTCATTTACACCTCCTGAACCTCTCTCTCCTTTGTAATTAGGGGCGTAACTGACCTCATATGAAGAACTCTGCATGGCATTAAATGGCAGGACTACGAAACTGAGATGGCACCTACAATGTGATTCATGCACATGCACCAACAATCATCCTTTGTTTAACCTTGCAATAATCTACAGCTTTACTAAGGTGGCGCTCACAGAGGTGACTTGAAAGCAAACCAATAAACATCTCTCTTAAATTACTTGGTAAAGCTTTTAGCTTTCTATCACTTTGCTTCACAGCTCTGAGTAACAGCAGACAGGGAAGATATGCAACATGCTGGCTTTGAATGACAAGGAAAGCCAAGTGCCTGCTCATGACAGCTCATTCAGGTTCGCAGAAACAGAACGCAGAGGCACATGCATTTCTGCATGCCCAATTCTGCACTGGCATTTGCAATTGCTGAGCTACCTGTACAAACCAAGCATTTTACATGGGCAAACTGATATTTATTCAGCCTTATTTGAATGCAAAGCTGCCATCATTGCATGCATAAAGTAAGCATGCAACTCCTCACAAGCAGACACACTACCCCCGGTGGTGATGGAGTGCACTCCCCAACAGCAAAGTCCTGGGATTTCAGTGTCAGGCACTGCTCAAAAAAAGCTTAGCATCTCATCAGATTCCAGTTTGTTGTTATACCCTGGCTACCTCAAATTGTCCCCACTGGTTTCCATGCAAAGTATTGTTTTTGCTTCCTTCTGAACAATTCTTTGCTGGGTTTTCAGACATTATTAAGCATCAGTCACACTCCACGCAGAGGTAGCTGCGTTTCAGCTGTGGCTGAATGATCGCTGTGTACATAGTCTGCAAAGCAGTTAGTGATTCTTCAAAGAAGACAGGTGCTGGGGATGTCAGTCATTTTCATTAACATAAATAAGATATGTTTCATTTTAGTCACTCTAAAATCATTGAGTCATTTATTGATGTCTCAGTAATTTATGAGCTCTGTATCTTGGCTGGAAACCTACCAGTGTGACTGCATTAAGAAATGGGCACAGTACAGAGATAGATCTCTGTTTAGCTGAAGTTCAACTATTTCTTCCATGGGTCAAAGTGTTAAACAGACTGGGGTGACAAGGCTTGGCAGCTTTTCACCTGCAGTTCATTCAGTTAGTAGTAAAATGCTTTTACTACAGTGCCCAGTGAGAAATGGGCTGGTCATTTCTCATGTTCCTGTGGGTGCTATGGCTTATCATAGGCATCCAAAAACTGGATCTAATTCCCCTTTTTGCTAGCAAACCTAGCCAAGAAGGCAAAGGACCCATTAGGACAGAGAACTAACTTCCTTCCTGCTCCTAGAAATGGTCAGCCAGGAGGAGGGGTGCACATGTTATGCTTGCTCTGCTGCAGCCGGAGTTTTTATATGAAGGGGTGATAAAAGGGAAGAATCAGTCTCCCAGGGTGTCAGTCAAGCACTCTCATCAGACTATTTTCAGACAAAAATTTTATCAGGCAAGAGAACTGAGTGGGTTCAGATGAGCTCTGGAGAGGCATCCAGATTTTCTGCTGATGAGACAAACCAAAATGGGATGCCAGCTCATCACAGTCCAGAGAGACGAGGAGCCCTGTATCCTCAACACAACCTCAGTAGCCCTCAGCTCAGTGGTAGGATGGAAGATTTGTCAAAAAAACCCAATGTTCAGGCTCTGCATCTCTCACAACATGTCTGCACTGGCCTTCCTTTGCCATGTGTTTCAGATCCTCTCTACTCTCAGAAATGCTCTACAAGGGTGACCATGAAGCCAATGGGGAAAAGAAAGGTGGGGGAGTCATGGCCTGTGTGAGGGTCTGCCAAGTAAACTGTAATGCTGGGTGTAAAGAGGTGCACACAACCACTCCAGGTCTGACCATGAATTTTTCTTGGGGCAGGAGGAAAAGGAAAGGAGGGAGTGGTAGAGGGTGCCCAGAGCCCATACTGACATTTCTCTCTTCCCCATAATCTCACCTCTCTGGCACCTCACTGCTGGGGGAAGGGCAGCTTTAAAACCAGGTTTTATCAAGCCTGGCAAGGGAGTAAAAAAAAGCAACCCAAAGCCCAAACAAACTTCTGTCTCCCTTTGTCTCCTTCTCTCACCCCTGTTCCTTCCCTTTCCCTTTCCCTCCTCTTTCTATCATGTTGTCTTCTTTCCTCCCGCTCCTACTTTCGCTCACCATCCCTTCCTGCCTCTTCCAAGCCTCTTCGCCATGTTTTCTCCTAGGCATTCCCACAGGGATCCTGCTCTGTTCACAGGCCCACAAAAGCACTCTTAAAGTCTATTTTTAAACAGGCAGCAGCAGTGTTTTAGGGGCCAGTTGCAGGAACTTTGGCATCACTGCTTTGACACCAGACTGCTCTGTGCCACATCACCTCTACTGTATAGCCCACAGGAGCTGGGAGCACCCCCACCCCTGCACTCCCCCAGGGCCCTTAGCCCTGGAGCTGAGAGAGGAGGCTGTCCTGTCCTAACTGCAGAGTTGCATCACACCTGGGGGTGATGCTTTTTAGAAAGCATGACCAAGAGCTTCCACTCACAGCTTCTGACAAAGGGTGGTCCTTGGTTCCCTCCAGCTCCATAACTGAGCCTGTGTGGATGACCCACACACAGGCTAGAGATGCTCAGGCACTGCTCCATCTTACAACTGGGAACCATCGGAAGCCCTGACTTTCCACAGTGAGATCATACCACAGAGCTTAAAGACCCCGGTTCCTCCTTGCTCTCACCTGAATGTCACCTCTTGGGATGCAAAACCAAGGCTCGAGGCTGGAATTTGTCAATTCTGCATTTGTCCACTTGTCACCCAGGAATGTTAATGATCTTCCTGCATCACCCACAGCCTTCAGAGGTAAAATAGCTCATCTGGGACATTAGGAGTTCTATTGATTTACTTTTAGTGCTTCCAGGCAGTAAAGTTCTCTTGGTTTTGACCAGCTAATTGGGATGGTAAGGGTGTAGCTGGATGGGCTCACACGCAGATGGGAAGACCAGGAGACTAGTATATGTCAGCTAGTGGTCTTTTAGACAGGCTGTGGTGAGAGCCGTTTGATTTCAATGAACGGCACAGCTTTCAATCCAAATAATGCATGCAGCATGGTGGGTCCAGGTGACTGTAGCAGATTGCTCTGCTGAAGTCCAGCAGTCTCTTGCTTTTGTTTGAGCAAAAAGGGTTCTTTTGCAAGCTACCTGGTTTGCTAACCCTAGCAGAAATGCAGCTACATCTGGTGGCACTGGAGCAATGGCACAGTGAGTCTGACGGTACCAAGCTTCTCTGATCAGTGGAAAAGCTGTGCAGATGCACCTTCATGGTGATGATAACTGAGATGTTTTATCCCCCATCTGCGATGAGCTATTAACATCCACACAATTAGTTACTGTAGCCCAGCGATAAGCAGTAACAAAAGATGCTGTGGTATCTCTGTTGCACATTAATATCTGCCCTTAGTCAAATAAAGCACCCCCTCTGCATGAAAGCATTGTATGATACATAACACCACCGGATGAGTTTTCCCTGGCATCTGAAAGGCAGAATTGCAAGCAGAGCACACACCTACAGCCCAGCACAAGAACACGCACCAATAAATTGTTAAAGGCATGTCTAAACTTGTTACAGATGGGACACTTCTCTGAACCTGGGCATTATTGCTTTCTGAATATCTTACCCCCTCACAGGATTTACTGAAACTCTTTCTCACTGAGTACAATACAGGAGCCAGAGCTGACATTTGAAAGCCAAGGCAGTTGTCTAAATGCAAAAGACAATAAATCTATACCAAGTCAAAAGGCCAGAATGATTTTAGGATAGCTGGAAAAGGGTATCTCTAGGCCTATCTCCAGATGGGAATTCAGACCAACCCCTGTTGAGCTGCCACTGTAGCTGCTTGGCACTTCAGACCTTTTGTTTTGTTTTTTGAATTTGCTCTTAGTGTAATTTTTCACAGCCCCTTTGAACAGGTTCCACAGAAACTCCCCAGATCTCTTGATGGGTTTTGGAGTTCAGCCTTGGCTCCCAGGGTGAAAAAAGTGCATGCCAGAGCTCCAATGCCTGGGGCTTCAGGGGGAGGTAGGAGTCCGCCCCCAGGTCTCCTACCATGCCCAGAATCCAGCAGCAGGGTCGCCCTCCTTCCATGACTACTTGCAAAGTTGAAGTGCCTGGACTCAGGTCTGTGGCTTCTTCCTTTTTTTTTCTATTTCTTCTTCTGGAACATGTGCCAGTGTGTTTGGGGGTGGAGAGGAGAGGGAGCCCCGCCATCCATGTTAACAGTGACTCAACGTGTTATTTCTGTCAGCTATTACACGATTTTTTTTCTACATTAAAATTCAAGAGCCCAGGAAGGCAGCTCAGGGCTAGACTCCAGGATACTAAATTCTGCAACTCAGAGCAATACACAACTGTATAACAAAAAATATAAAAATATATAAAAAAATAAAATGACCACCCCTCCTCAATGTTCTTACTGTGAAAACCTTGCAAGCCTCTAGGAAATTATTTTCAAAAAAACCCAATAACCCAAACCTCTAAGGACTGTGCTGTCTTGTGCTGCTCTGGTGCATCTGCCTTGGACTGGCCTTTCAAGTTGCCTCCCTGTGCCTCCTGCCCACAACAGCACCACCCCGGTGCAGCCAGCTGCACCAAGCATGTTTCTTGGCACGGAGAGGATGGGTACCCATGTCTCTGCCACCTGGCACTGGGCTGCACCACAGTGATTCTGCTGCCTGCACCCCTTGAGAGAGGAGCTGGTGCTGGGGGACAACACCTCAGGGGCTGCAGGTTACTCAGGAGAGCATATACAACTCTTTATTTTTGTTTGTTTTTTTTTTTTTTTCTCAGTCATCTTCCAGGAGAGCTACTCAGTCCCTGAGTACCTGCAGACAGTGTAAAGCTCCTGCCAGTCATGCAAAGCCTAGCATGTTGAAGCAAAGTTGAAGCCTGAAGGGCCAGCATTGCACTCAGTTCAAGATACGTGATGAGCCCCTGATGGCCAACAAGGGTGCTGTGGGATGCAGCATACACCCCACGGGATACCTAGGCATGCAATGTTCTATGGAAATGCAAGGCACTCTTGGTCCTATTCCTCCATGTTCCAGTCACCCCATCCATCCTTTAGGTCTTGCAAAGCATAACATCCACCTCCACTGCCTTTATTGACCCCTCCACACTGGCATCTGTGGTGCAAAGATATGCTTGTAAATGGGATTTGTGCCCTCCGCCTACCCCCAGGCCAGCCCACTGCATTACCCATTCCTCTCCTGGGCCACCCTTGCCACATGCCAGCAGGTCCCTGGCAGTCACTAGGGGCCACCACTGCCCATGACATTGAGATGCTCTCCTCTTCCCCAGCAGCCCTGCCTGTGCTTGCTCACCCCCCACACTGCAGCCCAGCCTCAACAGGGCTTCACCCATGGCTTAGGAAGAGGTGGCTGATCTGGGGGGAAGCATAGAAGTTGGTAGCTGCGGAGGGAAAGGGATGAAAGAAATAGAGAGAAAAAACCAAAGCTTCTGGAAGAGCTATAGACCAAGAAGGAAAGCTCTCCCATGGATCATAGGCAAGTCAGTGGTGCCTACAAGGTGGAGGACACCAGGGAACAGGTTGAAGCAGAGGCAGTAATGCTGTACTGTGGTTGTCCAGCCATGTTACACAGCCAAGCAAGGTCCATGGCACAGGAGGACACCTGCAGGAGAGGGTGTTGCTGTAAGGAAGGCAAGGTATGTATCTGAAGCATGAGACCTCAGTACCAAATCTGGATCTGGTGCTCAGCCTCTAGGCTTTGGTCCTTTACATGTGGCTCCTGGCTGCAAGCCCTTCCACCTGCTTGCTTTTATGTCCAAGTTTTTCTCTCTCCTCCTCTCTCACTTTCATGCTTTTCTGGTCAAGTAGGAGCTCCTCTCTGGTTTGGCCAGGCTTGGAGCACCAGCTGGGAGCACAGGGGGATGGAGCAGAGACCACAGAGGTGGAGACAGGTGGTGGCTCCAGATGGCAGGGAGGGGGCTTAATGGTGGGGGGCAAGAGCAGGGGAAAGGAAAAGCTGGAGGGAGGCAGGGGGTGAAGAGGTAGGGTGGAATGAGTTGAATGAGAAACCGCAGGAGAAAGAGACCTAGCCATTCAGCTGGGCGCCACACACCTCGCACTGCGAGCGGCTCCTCTCTGTCTGCAATGGTTTGGTTAATGCTTAGAAAGGGGATAAAATGTGTGTATGCCATATTTTTTTTTTTGTTAATAACAGTGATCTATTTATAGGCTGTAAATTATACACCGTGAACATTGCTCAGAGACAAGACATTATTTTGCTGCCAACAGGGAAAAGGGAAGGAAAGAAAAAAAGAAAGAGACAGAGAGAAGGGGAGAGAGAGGAAGAGAGACATAGAGAAAGTGAGGAAGCTGTGAGCTTCTGCAACCCCCCCCTACACCTCATGCACTTACAGCAAAGGGCACATTGTGTGCAAGAGGGATCACACTGAAAAAGAGAGGCATACAGGGCCAGCTCCAGGAGCCCAATCCCCTTCCTTCTTTCCTGCCATGGAGGAAACATGTGGGGCCATTTCTGGATGAGTCGGGGTATTTTCTAGGGCCTCCTCTGAGTGCCAGAGCAAAGTGCCATGAAAAATGTTGCAGCCTGTGGTATCTGGCACCTGCCTGTCTGCTGCAGACACAAGTGCATGGGCCACCTGGGCAGCTTTCCTGGCCTCACAGCAAGTGATTTCTGAGTGCTTCAGAAAAATGCTTTACTACTCCCCTTCTCTTTTCAGTCTCTTTTCTGGTTTCCAACCTAGAAACCCTCTCCTTCCTTTTGCAACCACGCATGCACAGAGAAGACATTTGAATCAAAATTAATCGGCCAGAGTTAGAAACCCAGTCACAATGCCTCCCTTTGCAGTCAATAGAAGAAGGGAGAGAAGGCAATTCACCTGCTTGGTCTCCCCATGAACTACAAGTTGGCCCTACAGCATCTACTTAAGTATAATACTTAAGTATCTAATATTAGATAAGACAAGTCTAGACCTTATGAGAAACTCTACAAACTATTTCCATCAAACTTGATGTGTACAGGATGAAACCATTCAGGAGTAATTCTGGGCCCTAGCAGAATAAGAAATATTTTTTTTTAATGCAACTACTGATAAACTTTTCCATGAGTCCTGGGGCTTCAGAAAGGATCAGAGCAAATCTAACAGGTTTTTTCTCAAACTTACAGACCTCTTTCTTTGGATCTCTGAGCTTCAGCACCTAATGGTTCCTTTATTTCCACAGTAGTTCACTTCCTTTTTTTAAATCTAGATTTCATACTGTTTTTAATACTCCATTCTTTTGTTTTTATACACTGGGAAATTAATAAAAGGCTTTGACCCAGCTTGCCTGTAGAATTAAAAAAAACCCAACAAACTTCGTTATCTCTGAGGTTTCCCCATATCTATCCTGTATGATCAAAATGGAAGACCTGGAATGTAATACCCACTCATTTTACAGCCTCGCCATGAAAAGCACTGTATATCCATCTGCCTGGCACTGCAAACATACCACTGAGTGGCAACACATTGCAAAACATCTGTAACGTCCTCTGAGGGATGTCACAGTCCAGATACAGGCCAGAATCAGATGCCACTCCCTACACAGCCTGAAATGCAAGGAGCGCATGTGTAGAGGCATGCAACACTGAGATCCAAATTCAATCCACCTCCCTTTTCCTGGTACTTAGTAATTGGCTGAGATCTGGAATGCCCAGGGTCAACCATGTTTTGCAGACAGGGCTTCCCTGCATTTCACTGAGGACAACAAGCAATGCCAATACAGAGACCTGGAAAAAGATGAGAGAGGTTTGTTTGACAGTCTATTGAATCATGAACAGTTGAGTAATGGGTGGCTGAGTAACTGGCGGGGTACTGCTTGGCATTGTTTCAAGCCATGTGTTGCTCAAAAGGAAGGAGCAATTTAAGCCAGTCATCCTTGGGATGGAGCTAAAATGAGATCATGAAATTGGATCTGAGTTTGCAGGGCAAGAAACCCAAAGCGATTCTCTAAGCTGCTAGTTAGGAGGGATGGCATACACATGTAAGACGGTGTCATGTTCAACACCATGTAATGAAATCCATGAGCTCCCTGAAAGCACCAGCAAATGTGAGCAACAGCATTGCAACTCTTGACACCAAGAGCCTGCCCTGTGCAGCTGCTGTTACAAGCCAGCCTAGGACACTGTCATATCGAACAATCCTTGTCATGATGAGTGCTTGTTTGGTGACCTGTGTGTAAAGGGACTTTCTAGCTCCACTTAAAGGGGCACAGAAACACCATCCCAGATGAATCCAAGGGTAGCTCTCACACAGTGCTGTACAGAGATATCTGAGCAGACACTTCACAAAATGTTGCATCATACAGAGTCCCATAAGAGTGTTCAGAAGTACTGACTTCTGCCCTGGAGGTATTCTTTGATATAGAGCCTTTAGCAGAGATACCATGTCACCACACTGCCTTTGCACCCCAGCAGTGGCTCTTCCTATAGCTAGGAGAGGACATCCATGCTGGCAGTGATGTGTGGGCAGGGAACTTGCAAAGCAAACACTGCTGCCAAATAAATAGAAACTTAGATCTCCAGAGTTTTCAGTTTGGCCTGGAGGACAAGTCAACCAGCAGAATGGATCAACCTAGCTACTACTCATGTGAGCCCCAGGGAACAGACATACCTAAGCAGAGTGCACCCTTCCCCCTCAAGCTCTGATCTTGCCAGAGCTCAAATACAAGCAACATGAAAGAGTATCCCACAGTTGCTGATGAATTAGTACATGCTGCCTTCTCTCCGAGTCACTGCTAAAGCTAAATCTGTCTGCATCAGATTAGAGAGCTACATTTCCTTCCCAAACCCCGACACCTGCAACCCTGCCTCACTCCTATACCCTGAAGCTCAGAACCAATTCCTGGACCAGTGCTCCCAGCAAGCAGGTTGGCATCCGTATCCTTGGCAGGGTCTTGCAGCCAACCGGTGTTTTCACTGGTGCAGCAAATCAGAACTGAGCAGTCTCTTCTTCTCAGCCTTGCCGGGCACAGCAGTCTCCGGAGCTACTGTCTGTAGCCCTCAATCTCATGCCCTTTCTGTGCCAGAAACCCCTCTCATCTCTGTGCTGCACAGCCTGGCTGTAGCTGCTTCTCCAAGGGCAGATGCCTGCAAGGGAGAGCCAGCAGGGCTGAAGTTCTGCAGGATCACATCTGCTCCTTTGTCCTGATTTCCCCCAGCTCATCTATGTTTTCATTCACTGAAATCACAACAGCTTTTCTAGTCCTACGTAGGCAGGGCAGATCCCTTCATGGTTAGAATTTTTTAGTTTTAATGAGTATTATTTTGGGGTGGAGGTGGAGGGGAGGGTACTTAAAAGCAAAAGTCTGATTCTATAGCATAAAATCTCCACTCAACCTAAAGGAAGAAGCTGGCAGATTGATGGAGAGTGTCACCATAGTGTGAAAGAACAAATAGGGTGAAGATGCTGCCAGATGGAAAACTGAATCCAACTTGGCTCAGTGAGCATAGATATCATTGGTGGTGTACATACCACTGGCACATTCCGCAAAAAAACTTTAATCTTAGCTGTAGCTACCACCAAATTCTGCCCTGGTCTATAAGCAGCAGCAAAATATTGCACCCAAGTGATCTGGGGTCTTGGAAAATCCTTTCCTTGTTCTGCTCAGCAGATCCCAGATTCACACCTTTGTCCTTATACCAGTGACTTTAGCAGCCACTGGAAGAGGAGTCTGGAAGGATACCTCCCTCACACACACCCCTTCCAACTCTCCGACAGCTGGAACCTCCTTGCAGCGAGAGACCTGGGAGGGGTGGCTCTTTGCAGAAGGCAAGATGGTTTCTACGTGGGTGAGATTGTTGTTGTGAGGGCTCTGGAGAAGGAGAAAAACCTCCTCTGTTACTAAGCAGAGATCTGAAGGCCGTTGTGGGGGGAGAAGCAGAAGAATTGCCATAAAAGGAAGAATTATCCTGCCTGCAGCCAAACCACCTCGACTCTGATCTTGTCAGATCTCACAGCAGCAGCAGCGGGGCTGGTCAGTGCAGGGAGGCAAGTCCCCCAGGGGGAAGCAGGGTGTTGGACTGATGCAGGGAAGGAGTGAAGCAGCTCCTCATCCTGTGTAGAAAGTAAACACATTTCGCCCCCGCACCCCCCCCCCCCCCCCCCCCCCCCCCCCGGGACTTTTAAAGGTTTTCTTTCCTGACCAAAAGGAGAAGAGCCCTTTGTGATCCAGAGGGTGCTAAGTGTGTGTCACATGGAGCATCTAATCTGGCTTTCTCACCTAATTCCAGCAGGAGATAATGCCAGAGTACCCTCCACCTTCTTTCCTCCATCACCTAAACTGCTCCAACTGGTTGCCAGCCCCAGGACTGTTTGAACAACTGCATATGAAAAATATCCTGTTATAAGCAATGTAAAGCCTTGGGAGCAAAGCGTCCCATCACAAAGCCACCCATTGGGAACAGTGACCTCTTACGTGATCAGCAGGAGGACTCCCAGGATACTAAAGCAGGGATGGGCATGGTGGAGGAGAGGGGACTTAGAGCACAGGGCCTCCATCCATCAGTCCAATGCCAGAGTCAGCATGAATAACTGTGGACTGCAAGGATAAAGAGACACCCGCAGATCCCAGCCCCTTTTGCTGCAGCACACAGGGAAAACCTCAGGCAGCTTGTGTCCTTGCTTTACCTCCAACATCCTTGAAATCCCTGGGACAGAGCTGAAAGCAGGGTTAAGTGCACCCACAGCAACTTTCCCTCGGCTCAACCAAGTCAATGTTGATTTCTCTCCACACACTGGTTGTTTAAATTCACCATAAGACAAGTAGGAGGAAAAGAATAGATCGGGGGAGGAAATAACCAACCCTTGTCCTGCTGCTCTTTGGCCAGTAAAGTGGTAAGGCAGAAAAGAGAGAGAAGACTTTTTCCTTGCTGCATTAAGAAGCTGAAAATTGAAGAGCAAATGAAAAGTATATTTGAAGATAGGACAAATCCTCGATAAAGCCTCTCTGAAACTTGATGAAAAATTTCAAAGTGTATCAGGAAAGCTGGGATTCTCTAAAGGATAAATCCATCAGACAGGACAAATTGAGGAGAAGAGATGGACACAGATGGTTGTCTGGGCTCTCTGGAGCGATGTCGGGGTGTAGAATGAGCTTTAACCTCTATGGAACCCTTGGGCTCAAGGTCAGGGACAGGCCACTAGCTTGAAGGTGGGGCACCCATGGCCTTCAGTCTCTGCTATGCCTCTCCTGTCATTTCAGGAGACAGCCCCAGTGTGCTGGCACTGCAGATGCAGAGGCTGCTTGGACAACCATGAGCATGGCATGGTCCCCATCTTGCCTTGCTCTCTGTACACTTTCCTACCTCTGTGCTGTGAACAGCACAGGCAAACAGCACATCTGATGGCTCCCTGCCTCACCAGAAAAGCATGGCAGCATGCTTGTCTCTGGGCAGGGAAAAAGCCACAGCCAGGGTCACTGCAGATGTGTTGTTGAGGTCTTGGGGAGAAGATGTAGATGCATTCACTAACCTCAGGTCTTGGTTTTCTCCAGTGTCTCCTATAGGTGAGCAAGCAGAAGCACTCTGCCTAGCTTTCCAGATCTTCACTAACCCCAACTCCCTCAATATTAAAAGATTTGGCCTAAATTTCTTACCTGTTCTTCAAGGATTTCTTTTTCCAACAAATTAATTCTCTTGGAACAGATCTGTAATTAAGAAATTGTACAGGGGACTTTGTCATCAGGTAAATGCAGAACATGGTGATTGGAGACAGAAATTCTTTCACTGAAGACCAATTAGGCAGAGTCCCAGTCTGTCTGGCAGTGGGGATAACAGGGTTTGAACATGGGAGAGAAGTGCCAACACTCTTCCTCTTGCACATCCAGCGCCAACCACCCAGCAAGTATCGCTCAGGGAGGCTCTTCACAGGACAGAGACGGTTTCTCTATTTGCAGGCTTTTTGTTTAGAAAGAGTTGCTGCTAAGACTAGCTCATGCAGCAGCAGTGAAAATGGCTAGAGAAAATGCACTTATTCTTTGTCAGAAAGAACTACTTTTATTTGCCCCATGTGCATCTGCTTCCCAGAGGCGATGTGGACATAAACTGATGTTTGAGATATGCCTGGCACTTGGTGGGAAGGCTGGTCCAAGAGAGGCAATAGGACAAAACTATACCTCTTCCTGCCAGATTATGCTGGCAACAGATGTTTTGCCTTAGGAGTTTGTGCTCTTCAGTGCCCACTAGGCAGCAGCAACCTGACTTCTAGGGCCTGAGTCAGTGAAGGGAGCAGGAAACATGCAGGGATAAAGAAAAAACACAACTTTTCTTTACATGTTGAGTGGAAAAAGGAAATATCCCACGTGAGGACAAAAAAAAACTGCAGAGGCCATAGCACACAAAACAAAAGAACGGATGAAGAGATGATGCAGGACTCAGGCTAGAAACTGTGTTAAAGCAACAAGGAGAAAAAAAAGGGCTGAGGAAAGATGTACCAAGCATCTGCCACTATAATTAAACATAGCCAAAGAAGGAAAAAACTCAGGAAAAGTGACGGAAGACAGGAGCAGACCTTGATGGGGCATAAGAAGAATTATTGTGGGAGAGTGTACTTTCCCTTTCACCAGGACACTCCTGCTAAAGGACAGATGTGAGCAGGGCTGGATTACCTCAAACAAGGAGGCTCCTCCTCCTCTGCCACCACCTTGCACAGCCACATACAAGCCTTCTCCTGTGCCTGAGTTTCATGTACCAACCCAGCCAGCAGTATAGGCAAAGTCCAGAGTGAAAAGATGTGTGTGTTTTTCACAGTGGTTCCTTCCCCATCACCACTCCCTGGTAGGTAGCATGGGTTCTGTGGCTATCAGCAGCAAATTTTGACCTGAGATGAGAAGGGTTAGGCAGACTGGGCACCTCTGATCATCCAGCCTTGCCCACAGGCAGCCAATAAAAGCAGCACACAGCTCTAGATAACAATCTTAGAAAAGCTTCTGCTTATGCATAATAACTTGTTCTTTTAATAACAGTGACAATACCTGCACTTCTTGTAACAAGTTCAGCCCTCGGGACATTTAATGGCAGAGTCCCAGAAAGCTGGATTAGCTGGCTGGGAAGGCATGGGCACTTCAGGGAACAGCAGGTCTCATCTGGGAGGCACAAGGCTTCAGGTAAGCTTTTGGCCAAAGTTAGTGACTAAAACACTGCCGGCGGTCCTGGGAAGGAAAGAAGAAGAAAAGATATTACGAGAAGGTGAAGAAAGCTTTTGATGCTCAGTTTATTGGGAGCCATAATGAAATATATGAGAGATTTAGCCAGCATTATCAGGAACTGGAGGAGACTGCCAAGTCCTTCAGAAGAGCAGCATAGAGCTATTCAGGACACTTCCAGAGAATTTATAAAAGGCGGCATCACTGTGGGCCTAAGAGACAAGGAATATTGGCTCCACCTTCCATCTTGACCCCACACTGACTTTGGCAAAGAACAAAAAATCTACAAGAGTAGAAAAGAAGCAGGAAGTCTTGGAGAGTAGGGTATACAGAGGAGGAAAAAGCAGGTAGGTTGACCCAGCCCACTGTAATGCCTAGGCAGGTAAAAGGGACCAGACATACCAAAAAAACCTCCAGGGACAAAGAAAGAAACGACAGAAAACATTCTGAATATGCCTATGAATTCAGGCCCTATATTTTCATACCCAAAACAAGGTTACAGGAGGCATTGTGGTAGGCATCTATCCTTAGAGAGAGAAACCCACCACCAGCACCTAGAGAGCTTTGAAAGTCTCCAGTTATCCAGGCCAAGACACAAGTAACCTGGCAACAGTAAACAGCCATCTCCAGAAAGGACACTAGTGGCATGGGCCCTGTGCTAAAACCAATATATCTGTGAAGAAGCTGTGAATAGGTCTGCATGCTGTGCTTGCTACAAGTGCAGGACCACTCCCACCCCAAGGGGAGCCCGTGGGGCTGCCTTGATCTTTGATCAAGAGCCCAAGTGCTCCCATCCCTACACCCAGCATGGCCCCAGCAAATGGACAGATGTGGAAACCCATAGCCCTGCAGACAGACCCCCGACATGTCGAGGCCACCACAACATTCAGTGGAAGAGGGAAGAAACTGGCAGTTGCTACTTCCTCCATGAGACAAATGAGCTCATCTATCCCATTGTTTAAGGTAGCCTCAGTGCCAAGCAGGAGCTACCATTCCGCTCTGCCCAGCCCATTTTCTCATTTCTTTGTTCCTCTGGGTACACCAGCCTTGGTCCAGGAAGACACAGCAGACTTGCTGGGGAATATAGCCCAACAACACATCCTGAAGAAAGAGCAATTAAAGTGATCATTTGCCTTTTCTCTGTTTGATTGGCAGCTAGGTGCAGGTGAGGAGACCTGGGCCACCAATGGTGCCCAAGAAGTACTTCACAGAGAAACTGAGAAGATCCTCTTAAAAAAATATATCTCCTGTTCTGGGGAACCCAAAGATACATCTTTCTTTATCAGGCACCACACACAAATGAACAGTGGCAGCTCAGGAGCCCCCTCCCTCCTCTAATATGAGTGATTCCTGCTGGTTTCCAGGGGGGAATATTTGTATCTTGATGTTGGAGAATGACATCCTGTTTTGCAGAGCAAAACAGAGCATCTTCCTCCCCCTGTTCTTCAGCATCTCTGTCTGAGGGAAGGAGCTGGCCTGCTCCACCTCTGGCATCTCTTCAGAGATTGCTGACAAGAACACAATTAGTTCCAGTTGCAGAAGGCTGATAGTTTTGTATGTGCATAAGCGTGTGTGCTGACCATGTAAAAATGAGCTTACAGAGCTGGAAAACAATAATTTCCCGCTTGCATAAATTTCTTCTCCATCTTTTGTACAGTCATAGTATCCTGGGCAGTGGCTACAAGCAAGTGAATCCAGTCAGGACCCAGAGAGCTCAACAGAGGTCCATTGGGGCTGAAGGGATATTTTACTGCTAGGCAAGGGTAGGGGAGAGATATTGCCTTTCAGGAGGAGAGATATAAGCCAGGTTTCTTTGCATAAAGGCATCCATGGGGATTCTCCACAAATGGCGCACACACTGGCCAAGCTCTGGCCACATGCCAGCCTTATTTATTGCATTTTAGATCCCCTCCCAGCTCATATATTCTGACTTGTGCAGGGACATATATATGACAGGGTTAGATTGTAGATGATCTATTTCTGCCCCTAGAGCATTCAGAAAAAAGTCATGGTCTCATATTTGCACTGTAATCACAACAGCCATCCACTGAACCAAGGCAGGTTGAGGCCGTTCATTCAGGATGTGCTTAGGGAAGTTTTCCTTATTGTTTTGCAACCACCAGATCTTGATGCTTACATTCTAAAAGCCCCCTGAGATTTCAAGAAATTGCCAGAGTCCAAGCCTGGCACTTTAATAAAGTCCTGCACAAAGCTAGGCAAGTTACTTCGACAACTTTCGACGGTCTCTGGAGTTACTAGTAGCTGTAAGGTCCTAGTTGCAGTCTTTAACTTCTACCCCAAATAAGTTATAAAAGCAAGCATCCTGCAAAATAAACACAGACCAAATGAGGCTGTTTACCATCTATGCTTCTCACACAACTTCATTTGTCTGTCCCATCATCTTTCAGCTCTTGGCTTCTGTAAGCACAAGCTGTCTTTGGAGGCACCTCACCTACAGCACCTGGATTAAGAGCATAAACACAATGCCAGCAATTCAAACTGGCCCCACAAACTAGCTCCATCTGCCAAAGGGACTGGAGAAGATGGCAGCAGAGATATAAATCATGACTGACATTAAACCCCAGATGCATCACTTCACAAAGTCCCAGGGACTGGTGTTCAAAGCAAAGAAATTAGGGAGTTTAGTTTGGAAGTAAGAGGCAGAAGACTTAGCACCAAACAGTCTGAAGGATGTTAAGTACATTCATCTTGTCCACAGATGAATGAAATGTTATCAGTAGAGACAGAGAGGGTAATTTGACCTTTCTGTCTGTCTCTCTCTCTCTCTCCCTGCAGCTCAAGGAGAGAAAAAGAAATCCTTCACTAGTTCTATCAATAAACTTCAGTTCCCTTTTTGTTCCCCAAGGCCTGAGAGCACAGGACATACCAAAACACCCCTTGCACACAGGAGAGGCTCAGGATGCAGCAGAGGAAGAGGTGGAGGAGCAGAGCTGGCAGAGGGTTAAGCCTACTGGTGCTCACAATAAGAAAGGGATTTTGCTGGGAGAGA
This sequence comes from Phalacrocorax carbo, assembly GCF_963921805.1. NCBI lineage: Eukaryota > Metazoa > Chordata > Aves > Suliformes > Phalacrocoracidae > Phalacrocorax > Phalacrocorax carbo. The sequence goes on from NC_087513.1 coordinate 54,460,807, forward strand.
GCAAAGGGACTGCTGTGTTCACTGAAGAGCCTGTGCATGGAAAGGCTGGGGAGCTGGTTATACAATGGGCCTGGGAGTCAGGGGTCCTCATATTCAAGCAGCTCCTTTCATGCCAAGAGGCTTCCAGCATTAGAAGCATACCAGCAGCATGCTGCAGAAAGCACATCACTAAGGGCTGCATCCATCCAGAAGAGCGGGGAAACCAGAGTGCCATTGGGACTGGCTATTTCCTCAGCATTGGGAGTCACATTTGGAGGTTCCCCCATCCATCCCTAGTAGATACAGACACACTATGAAACATGAGAAAAGGAGGTGTACGGTGCACACAATGAGATGAGGAGCCTGTTGTAGGAATGAAAAGCAAGGGGACCCAAGGATTGCGATGATGGCCAGGCACAAAGTACATTGCACCTTGCAAATTCCTGCAAGGGTCTGGCAACCAGAATCTCCCACCTCTTCCCCCTCTTGCAGCAAACCTGAGGGAGATACAGTTTCTTCCCTTCCTCCCAGCTTTACCTTGCATCTCCCCCCGACCCTGGGATCTCCCGTAGCTGACACAGATGATTGCATGGTCTGGGACCTGTCACAGGGGCCCACAAAGCAGGAGCAAGGCTCTAGGGCTGTGCTGTGCAAAGGGACTCCTGCCCTGGCACAGCATCCTTATCTCCGTCCGCCACATACCTCTTCTTTCAAGATCCAACTATTGTCTTCACAAATCCGAGATGTGGCTGTGATTCCAAGTGCCAGAGGAGTTCCTCGGCTGGGTGGTAAAGTGCTCTGCATGAACTAAACAAAAGCCTTGGCAATGATCCTGCAACACAGACCAGCCTGAAGGAGGAGGAGGCGAAGTCTCCCCTAGCTGCAGGCACAGCTCAGTTATGAAGTGCTATTGGTCTGGCCTGAGAAATGTATGGCAGGAACTCCATCTATACAGGCCCTGGTCTGACCACAATATACTTTAGTAAAAGTTTTACTCTAAAGGTTATGGCTTAATTTTCTTTTTCTCTTTCTGGGGAGGAGGGAGCCTCCAAAATGCAAGGAAAGAAGAAAATTGCAAAGCTTCTGTGAAGTCAAAAGTGGGAAAACGTGTTCAGCAGGAACAGTACAATCATTGCATGAGTGTGTCCCAGGAGCACTAGGGGAGGAGAAAGCAAAACCTGACACATCATCTCTTCCATCAAGACCCAATGCCCCATCCCTCCAGTGCTGGCACTGAATGCAAAATCCACTTTTCCTTCACAAAGCAGCCTAACTGATGCACAGAAGTGTGAGCACATTACCAGGAGGGGGAAGTGCTGTGTGTCTGTGTGTGCAAAGGCAGGAAAGCAGTCCTGTAAGAATGGGGGCAGGAGGCAGTGGGAGGTGGGCAGGGATCAATGCCCCCCAGCAGGGCACTGGAGGGGAGCACAGGGGCCGCAGATAGAGGCATCTGCAAGGCACTGCACAACAGTCCAGACAGCACTCAAGTTTCCCAGTGCTCAGGCAAGTGCACAGCCAAAGCACTTGATGGGAGCTGTTATTTAAACAAGCCAGTTGTTAATAAATGGAGCCTTTTAGTCCTAATTGGTGAAGAACCACAAGCCTGCAAAATTGCTGGAGCTCTTCAATTATAGATACTGCCCCAGAACTGCTGGGAATGGCTGAGCTGTTTCGTGAGTCACCACAGAGCTGCTCCTGCCCATCACCGTGTTCAGTTCTGATGCCGTTCTGGCATGTCACATCTGCCATGATATGGACCTTCTTTTATATACCCCCCAAGAAGCAGATTCACCTATAGCCAGCCAAAGGCTCTAGACTCTGAAGGAAAAGGTCTTTGGTGTAGCTGTTTGCACCTATTCTGCATCCTATCCAGTGCTGGCTTCTTCCCCACCTCCCATCCATCAGCTTACCTGCTCTGATGGGTCCTGTCTGACTCACATAGGTTTTGTAGCCAACCAACCATCCAGTTTCCCAGTGACAGCCATTTGCTTGTTTCCTACATCTCCAATGACTTCACAGGCCCTCTCCCATGTGTGGAGAGGGCTGGACAAACCCAGAGGTGCTTTGTTCCACACCCAAGCAGAGCCAGATCAGCACAGTCAGGGCCCACGTACTGTCTTATTCCTAAATTACTGCCATTTCCATGCCTTCAGTCAGACTAAGGAATATTTTCCCCCTTGGTCTTTCTCTCTGCTGCAAGATACCATTAGTGTTAACCTCCTTCACTTGTGTAACCATGAGTACAAAGCATGCATGCAGGGACCATTGACAGAGGTGTGGATGAACCCTTCTTACCCTGCATCACATCAGATGAGGAGCCAGAACACAGCTAGTTTTGGGGATTCATCTAGGAGGCACCAACATCCACAGAAGGCTCTGAAATCCCTCTGGTTCCACCATCTGGAGACCCTCTGGCTCCACCAAATTAAACATTAAAAATGATTCATTTTGAAAATGCCTAAGGGATAGCTACCCTTTGGATACCAAAAAAGAAGTTTCCTGGCCTGGCTACAGCTCCTGGGTGCCAAGACAGGAGGCTGGGAGCCAAGGTGAGGGGCAACACAGCAGCTTCTAACTGTTTTCCTGTCATACCTAACAAATATCTAACATGCCAGAGTCCCATCCATGGATTTATCCAATTGAGTACACTCCTGCCAAACAACAAAAGCCTCATGAATCAGCATTTTCTAACAGAAACACACTGTCCAAAAACATCTTCACCAAGTCCCAAAGCCCTGCACACCCTGTGAGACTCTACAATACAAGCAAAGTCTCCGGGGTGGAAATCGTCTCATGGTTTTTAATCCATGACTTGGACACTTCTCTTTCTCCATAAGGAATTAAGTTTCCTGTCTTCTGGTACAGCTGTATGCCTTCATTTTCAGAGCTCTCAGTTGTAACTCATGAAGATGAATGAAGGAGTAGAGGGAAGAGGGAGCTCTGAGGTGATACAAAGGGGTCTGGACTGCTTCTCTACAGCCGACCTATTTGTTCTCTTGCCGGTGTCTTGCAAGGACTTTAACTGGCTGCTCCTAAAGGCGCCTAGATGCTAACAAGCAGAGTAGGTAAGGGAATGCTATTTGTTCATGCTTAGTTATGCATTTTTAGACTCAAAAGTAAGCCACACTCTGGGTGGGAACCAAAATCCCCCTTCCAGAACAATCTCTATGTATATAAGCTGCCTGCCCGACCCAACTGGCAAGACCCCTCAAAGTAAAGGCATGCTGGCAGAAGGCATCATGCAAGCCACTGCATGCAGAAGGCTGAGCTCTGCAGGTCACAGCTGGGATCCTAAGTGCTGCTGGTCACCTCCGTTCCTGCTCCTCAGAGCAGTGGAGAGGAGCTCCCCTTTGAGACATGTTCAAATGGCATGTGGGCATGCACGTGAGCTAGGGTCAGTTACCCCTTTTCTGCTGGTCTTAGACCTTTACTCCACAGCCACAACTGGTTTAGCGCTATAGCCTTTCTTTCTGCTGCAGTCCCTTTCCTCCTAGGCGTGGGCTCTCTTCCCTGACTTTCAAGCTTTCCTTTCTGTGAGGTCTGTTCAGAATAGCTCTTCTGCCATGGGCAATGGTGGTGCTAGTGGCTTCAACAGACTTAATCACTAACAGGATTCAGGGCACATTGCTAAAAGTCTCTTGCATGTGTTCATGCCAGGGCCTTCCTGGTGTTTCCCATATGCAAGGCATATGCCACAACACGCTCTTGCTGGCACAGTAGGAAAACATGCTGAATGAAATTCACACACACCCTCCTGTGCTCTGAGACTTACCTCTTGCCTCCTGCTGCAATGTGCTGTCCTGGTTCCCCTCACATTTGTGGGCCGTGGGAATACTGGGCTGGGGAACACAGTGGTGCACCCCCTCCTATCAATACATTGCCTCCAGCATAGTGTCCCTCAAGTTGGGCTTCTCCACACCCACTCCTTCCTAACCAGGAATCAACAGCAGTGTTGAGGAATGAAAAAGAAAAACCAAGCCAAAACATAGCACCCCTTTGGAACAAATATTTTTTTTTAATGAAGAAGCCTTTCGGGCTGCTTTGAAGCAGTTGTGCCAGAAGAGTGTGTGCTGTAGCTCTTTGCCCTTGCACAACCTCCAGAGAAAGCAGGAAACATTGGGTTGGGGCTCAGGGATGAGACCATACAGAAAACCTTGGGTGCTGAGGAAGGCAGGAGGCTAGAGCCTAGGATATGGGCCTGCCTTTCATGGCTCCTCCACAGCTTAGCCCCTGGAGGATTTGCCCCATACCTACTGCTGTGGGGTCAGTCTGTAGCAGTACCACAGATCAAGTGTGATGGGTGAAGTAAAGGCCAGCTTTCCAGATGTGTGGGTGAGAGAGGTCTGCAAAAGCCACTGGGTCTTGCTTGTAGAAGCATGGTTGCCAGGGGCCAAGACGATGTCCATCCTCAAAAGCCTTTCATTCAGAGAAGGCTGTCAATGGAGACAGATAACACAGGTACTGCTGCAGCAGAGGGTTGGTGGCACCACAGTGGGGTGGCTAGGGGAGCCCCAGCATTGTGGTGTCTGGGTAAGGGCTCCAGAAGCCTACCTGTCTGTCCACTGTATCCACTTTGCTGGTCAGCCCCTCCACAAATGGCTCATCCTGCCTGGGATTTTCACTTCCTACCTTGCCAGCATTCCCTTTCCTGCCAAGAGATGATAAATTCATTCTCCTTTTTAACACCTGAGCTCACTTTTTTGTTGGGTTGGGGGGGGAGGTGGGCAGTGTGTCCCCCATTTTTTCTGTCTTGACCACAACAGGAGCTCCTCCCTGCAAGCAGCACTGACCTGCTCAGCAGAACCAAGCCCCCATGCAGGGACGGGGCAACCATGGTATGAGCAGAACCTCAGGCCTAAGCAGGGTTCTTGTTCCTGCAATCAGGTCAGCCTGAATAAGAGCCTCTGCAGCCCTGCACCACCTCCATCAGCACTGAAGCAGTGTTCCCAAGTGCCAGCATGTACAGCAATACAAGGAGGCAGGTAACCTAGGGACTTGGTCCTTCAAAGGCTGCATTTGTTTTCACACCCTTCAACTTGCTTAGGGATCACTTTCCCTGGTGGTCTGAGCCTCTGGCACTGCTCACACTGCTGTTGATAGCTCTGAGTGCTGTAACACAGCACAGCAGCCATGTCCCAAACTTGTCCACACCACTGCAGCATGCAAAGCTGTAGACAGAGACAGCAGAGCTGCCCTTACCTGATGCTTTGTGGCTTTGAACTCTACCAGCAGAGGAGATCTGTGTCTTGTCACAGCTATAGCAGCTTTTTGTGCAAGCAGATAATTAGATTCTGCCTTCTCTATCTCTGAGTTCTGCATTCAGCTGCAGGAGCTACAGCCCACAAACTGACCTGAGGAGCTTCAGAGAGGGGAGAGACACTCACTATGAGGGGGATGTGTGTTCACATGGATGCTGAAGGGCTCAGAAGCTGGGAAGATCATTCAATAAGTGAGGCCAGGAAAGAGGTGGGCTTTTAGATGGTTTGTACTCTGTGTGGGTGGTGATTTGGCAGCAATGATAGGTGTGTCAGCTGGATGCAGAGGTAGGTCGGAGCCTCTAGGGTTATAGCAGCATGCATCAGTGAGAGGAAAAGAGAAAGAATTTCTGTGCACCTGAGGAACTCCAGATGTTTATGAGATATGGGGAGGGAAGAAAGAAGGTGTAGAGACTGTGTGTGCAGGGATAGGTCCAGTTCTCAACACAGCCAGTCATTCACTGTGCTCCAAAACTCACACATCAGAGCTTTCCTCTGATCTAAGACAGTGGTGAGCGATTCCTCATGCCCATGTTTGGGAGAGGGAGAGGCAGGTCACTATCTTCCATCTCTGTCACAAACATTCATTTCCTTGAGGAAAGGCAGACACAGAGATTTGTAATGCTCCTGTGTCTTCAAAATTTGCAATTCTCTGGCAACTGGAGCGTGCTTGGGGTACTCAGCAGGCATGTCAGTGACATGAGCCCCTGGGCTGTGAGTAACACATGATAGGAAGAAATCAATGTTCAGCAAAGGATGTGTAAGGCTGCCAAGAGAGAAAACTCATCCCCAGTCTCGCAAATGGAGTTTACACATTTGTATTCCAAACTCACATGACATGAGGGGGACCATTTCAAAATGTGCACACAGTGATACAGAGATCATTGCAGTGCCATGTGGAGGACAGGTCACCTGAATCTCTCTTTCTCAAAGAGACAACAGATGGGGGAGGTAGTGTAAACTGCTGGCAAGTTAGACATCACCAGTCTCTGTGTGCCACTATGCAGAAGACACCACATATCACAGCCTACTGCAACACTCCGGATCATGAAAGCAGTTCTGGAGGGCTTGCATTTGATCATCACACTATTGGTCTTGATGGCAATGTTGTCCCATTTCCCGTTTCTCCTTGCATCATGGAGATGACGTGTGTACGTGGACAGAGGTGAGATCTGGCAGGGTGAGGGGCAGCGGAGGCCTACAATATGCAGAGGCCTAAAAATGCACAGGCACTGCAAAACACTGTAAGCTAGAGATCAATGCAAGCGTGTGCATGTCAGCAGGCTTGCTGTTCACCAGCAGCTGCAAACAGCAAGGAAAAATTATTTGAGAACTTTCTGGTCTGGACGAGAATACCATTTGAGAAACATGCCCTGTTTCTATCAGAAACAAGCTGGCAGACTACAGCATTAATCATCCTGTTAGAGAGTGTAGTCGGGAAACAAGACAACATTACACAAATCTGAAGCATTTAAAGAAGTGGATTCTTTGTGATGTAATTAATGCTCAAAAATAGCAGTTATTTCAAGAGGGGACTTGGCGACTTGACCTTGGAATGACCATGAGTACTTGTAATGACAGTGAGAGCTGCGCTTTCGATGGGCAGGATCAGATGACGGCCGGGCCTGAGCTGGCTTGGTTTTTAACATTACCACTCTCGGCTGAGATGTGTTTGTAGTAGTGGCCACAACAGCACTTGTGAGAAATAAATGTTTATAATGCTCTAGCTGACAACTGCTTGCAGTTACTTACTGCCCAGACTGAAGCACAAGCAAACACTGCAGGAACAAACATACATCTAATTAAAAAAAGCTGTGGTACATAAGGCAGGGTAACAGCAGTGACTAGACTGACTTGCACTAAAGCGTAGACAATCTCAGCCCAGTGAAACGTTGTCCAGGCACAACAACTCTGCACCGTGCATACTGGAAAACCATTGGAGAAAAATGTTGTTCTCAGCAGAAAGAAATGTAAAATGAATTAACAAAATGTCTCTGAAAGACAAAACCCTGCTGACAGTTTAAATAACTGTTTTGGAACCAGCCTTTACCACAAACTGGTTTGTGACTGAGAGAAAGAAACAAATAAAAAGGCAAAGGAAACATGACAGGGATTGAGCCAAACACAGCTACATCGCAGCAAGCACCTCTTTTGATAAAAATCATTTTCTGAAACAGCCACCAAAGGGGTCCACATGGCAAAACTATGCCTGACACCTTTGCATTACCAGGGCTGATTACAGAAGTACAGTTTGTAGGAGGAAACCTCACCTGGGCCTAGTTTACAGAAAGATGTACCAGTGAAGACACTACTGCTTGACCTGGGATATTACGCAGAGGAACACAGCTCCCTTTGGCACCCACTAAAAGGATCATTTCTTTGTTTTCTCAGAACTCCATTTTTCCTTTTTTTTTTCAATCAACAGAAGTTTATGCATTTTTCCTTTGCTGCATGCCAAGAAAATGCTATTCAATAGAGCATAAACCAAAAACTTAATGAGATTAGTTAAATAGAACCTCTGTGAAAAAGGCAATTGATAAAAATCCAGGAAAGTTTTTACGAATGGAAAAAAAAATCTGCTAAAAACACAGGACTTAAAATAATGGGTACATTAATACTTAAACAAAGCTGCTTTGTTGCAGCTGAGTTGCTGCAACAGTTACTCATATTAAGAAAGGCTGAGAGAGCTGGGACTGCTCTCTCTGGGTAAGAGAAGGCTCAGGGGGATCTCATGAATTTGTACAAATGCCTAAAGGAAGACTGCAGAGAAGATGCAGCCAGGCTCTTTTCAGTGGTGCCCAGAGATAGGACCAGACGCAATGGGTGCAAAGTGAAACACAGGACGTTCCCTCTAAACATTAGGAAACACTTTTTTACTGTGAGGGTGGCTGAGCACTGGCATAGGTTGCCCAGAGAGGCTGCAGGGTCTCCCACCTTGCAGACATTCAAAAACTGTCTGGACAAGGTCATCAGCAACCAGCTCTAGGTTGTCCTGCTTGAGCAACAGGGATTGGAAAAGATGACCTTCAGAGGTCCGTACCTACCTCAGCCCTTCTGTGATTCTGTGAACTGGCAAGAGAAAAAGCTTTGGGGAAATAAAATAAGTTGTCAAAGACCACTTTTTCAAGATTAATAGTCCAAGGTGTTAGCTAGTGTGAGATCACAGAGAACAGGCTGCTGGAAAGGCTGTCAAACTATCGCATCTAGAAAACATCTAAAGACAAATTGACAAAAGGTCCATGGAATTTCTAGAGATTACTGGTTGTCTATGGTCCAGACACTGTTCAGACTGAATGAAATGGGAAAAAATTACTTTCATTGCTGTGAAGCGAACTGTTGCAAAACAAGGAGTGAAGGTAATAAAAGTAAAAAAAAAATAAAATCACAGGATATTTGTGCCAAGAAGTTTTGGGTGCATGCCTAGCAAGTAGGGATTCATCTGTGTGTCTCTCTTGGATGTGTCATTTCAAGCATAGCCATCAACGCAGAGTCAAATAGAGTGAAAGAGAAATCCATACAAAAGACAGAGTACTGGAGAGACAAAGCCCTACCTGATTCAAGTGATCTGTCCTAGCATAGACCAAAATATCTGGCAGCACTTTATGAGATTCGCCATTTCAGAGATTCTTGAACAGGAACTCTGCCATCATCTATGAAGTTTCTGGATCCAAGGTTAATCAATACTGAAGTTGCTACAAAAACCCTATGTGCCAGAAGACACAGCAGACCTCTCGAAAAAGAGGGTCAAACTGTTACTTGCTAGAGAAATGAGAAAGAATTAGATGTGTCATAACCACTAAATGAAACCATGTGGCAAAAGTGACCATGACATGTTTGTATAAAGACAAATTACATCAACAGACTCTGAAATAGAAGTCTGAGCATGAGTCTGGCTTAAAACACAGCCTGCCAGTGAAGAAATCACAGGATGATCAAGAGTCCAAGGGCAGCGCAAATAGATTTCAAAAGGAACTGGAAAGGCTGACTGTTAAAACAACTCTGCCACCTGCATCCAGGTTAGATGTCTGCAATGCCCCTCAGAGGTACCCACCTAAAAGAAACAGATGATTGCACCTCCTTTTCCAGGACACACACAATGTTGCTAATGCTGCTTTGTATCTGCAGAAGTAACTCAGTCTGTCATGGCATGAAACAAGATTCTCCACCTACTGGAAACAGCCTAGTGGCCAAAAGGTCATATTTGGTGAACCAGGAATAGTTTGGTGATCAGAATAAACCCCTTTTACTACTGTATGACTTTTGTTTGCTAGCCTGACTTTATCTTCAGTCCTATTTTTGTTTACGGGCTCAATGTGCTTTTAAGTCTTTTAATAAATTAATAAAATGTCACATTAACAAAGAGGTACTGGAATATGTTTCACTGAGGAGTCACTTGTACTCCTACGTTACAGCGCCTTCTTCTTCAGTGAAAACAGAGATTTTCAGGCACCCAGGTACTTCTCCGTGTTTGAAAACAGCAATGTTGAAGGGTGTGTGTGTCTCAAGGCCCCTCTGCACCCCCTCTACAGGATTAAGAAAAGGTGTGACCTCTCCCCCATCAACTTTGCCTCCTGCACATCCATAGACACCTCACTTTTATAACTGAGGCACTATCTAGGTCACTTGTGTACCTGGCAGATAAAATCAGTCATCAGGCTGGGTCTGTTTGCACTGGGCCTGCTGCAGCTCTCCATGAGCAGACATGCAAACCTGCTTTCGCAGCCTTGCAGCCACAAGGACACAAAAGACTCTGGAAATGGTTCATGTTCCCTCTGTGCCTGTCACAAGAAAAGCAGTGCCTGGGGATGTAATGCCAGGTGACAGTTCCCAGTGAATATTCTTCTCTCCTAGTGTTTCCATTCAGGATGCGTCAGCATTTAACAAAGCAAAGCAGTTGAACTCTAGGTGTAAGAACAGTACAGGACTCCCAGCAAAATATCTAAATCCATCCAAAGAGGAAAACCAGCCCTGGCGCTCACCAGCTGATGACATTTATATCCTTCCAGCAGGATGGATCCCATGTTACTCCCAAGAGCAGGGAATTCCCATGCAGAGCTGCCTCTAGTTGCTAACCCGCTCCATGAGTTTGCTTTTGATTTGGGATTAATTTCCAAGAGCGTCTATGTGGTTTTGCATGGCTGTTTGTCCCTAAAAGTATTCAGCCTGCCCTTCTGAGTTCTGCTTTTCTTCCACTGGAAGACAGAAGCCTCACCAGGGACTGAGTCCCCGCTCAAGTACTTACAGATGTGATGTAGGTGGTTAAAACACACTGAGTTTTTCTGAGAGGCTCACTTTGTGTTTGTACCATGGCACACCTTTGGAGGTGACCTCATCACAGACCAAAGTCCCCGCCTGCTAGATCCTGCACAAACACAGATGAGAGCTAGTCCCTGCCCTATGAAGCCTGCATACCAGACAGGTGAAAAGCTGCTAGCACAGCAAGACTGCCAGAAGCAACACAGCCCACCAGCTGAAGAGGCAGGAGAGCTGTCTTATAGGCTCAGAAAGGAGATCCCCTCTCAAGCCTTGCACCTGTGCCCCAGCAGTTGACCACTCAGCAGCAGGACAGTCTGTGGTTATGGCATACCCACTGCCTAGCCCCTGTCAAGGGCTCATTGAACCATCACAGTAAGAAGTCTGATCCTAGAGAGACTTTTACAGTGAGATGGAAGAGAAAGGTAGCAGACATATTCCCCTACTCCAGCTACCTTTCCTCCCTCTTCATGGCTGACATAATCATGGATGGTCCTTGCTGGGTGGTCCAGCATCCAAGAGTACCCACGGCATCTTCTTGCTAATGTCAACAGTGGCAAATCTCATCACAGACACTGGCTGTCTCTACTCAGGGACTTTGTGGTGAAAAAGCAGTAACAGAGATGTTGTTGTTCATGTGTGCAGCAGTCAGCCTGCTTTAGGTGGCTGCTCATCCACCTCATCTCCACACACCTGAGCAATCCCCCAGAGCAGAGACCCTCCTTCTCCTGCAACTTGCCTTTGCCATAGCCTAAGACACAGCAATGAGAGATGTAATAACCTGAGCCCTACACTATCCATAACTGCATAATCCTCTAGTGTCCTCCTGTCCCTGCCAGAGATTAATTTATGCTTTTAATCATGCTCTTGGTAAATTTCAACCAAGTTCAAACTATTTGTTGGGTCACAGCACTCCTATATAAATGTCTAATCTGTAAATTTACTAGCCCTTGTGCTGGTCTGTGACAGTGGGTTTTGGTCTGGACAGGTGGGAATTGATGAATTTGTTCCTCTCTGAGGGGTGTTTTGAGCAATGAAAACTCAAGCCAGCTGGAGCGATGGGGAGAAGAGCTGTAAGTCTCTCTAAGGGCATTGCCCAGGAGCCTTGCTGTGAATAAATACCTGCCTGATTTTCTACAAAATCTGTTTCATTATATATATTTGATGCATGCAACAAGAGCAAATCCCAAGGACTGATTAATTGCAGGGTGAGAAATATAAGTGCCTTTAATCTATAAAAAGGAAAAGCATGTAGCCTTTAAGACTTCCTCTCTTGTACCAGGCTGACTTGGAGTGTCTGTTGGCCTGTTCTTGATCATTCATCATGTACCTGTTTATTACCTTCACTTTGGTCTCCAGCATCTCTAGTATCTCCATGCATCAGATACTTGCTCATCCCCTGACAGCTCCCCAGCCCCACTTGCTTTGGATCATTTCAATTGCCCTTCACTGGCCCTCTATGATTTCTGCACTCCTCATTAATTACACTGTTCCTTTTTTCCCTCCTCATGTTTATCCTTCTGTTTGTATCGGCACACCTCTGCTTGTTTTACAACCACCTGGCAACACATGATGACAGGGTGTTGAAACAGTTTAGCTGGTAAGGGCTGGATAGCCGTCAAAATGCCATGTTAGTTACACAGGTGCTGCTGACTGAGGAATTGGATCAGACATCCAGTCACCTAGAACAACACACATTCAGATAGCCATATTACTGAGCTGAGGGAGCAGAGAGGCCTGCCTGGCTACAAGCATTACTACCTCCCATTTGTGTGGGTGCGAGCAGAGCAGCAAAAACACTGGGGATGTTAAGGGAAAAGCTACAGCCTCCTTCCCAACAGGATGCATACAGAGGAGGAGACAGGGCTTGGAAGAGATACTTAACGCTGTTTCTACCCAGCACCAGCAATGACATCACCATGGGGCTGTGATCTCAATGCTGTCCACATGCTAAGGAAGCTGACCGTGGAAGCTATTTCTGCACTACACAGCCATAGCGATGAACCCTCCCACCCACTGCTGCCTGATGGCAGAAGCTGCTGTGCCATTGGAAATACCCTCCATCAGCTGAGCGGCAAGTCTAAGCACTGACTGTGCTTGTGATTCTGCTGGCTCAAAATCAAATCCTGTGTGACAGGACACACATGCAGAGACCACTTTACTCACCACTAAAATGCACTAACAGTACAGTCAGTGGTACCCAGGTACTCAGGTTATCTCAGCCTGGTATCAGCGGTGGAAAAAGGATGTACAGAAAAACACATCTAATTGCTCTGGGAAAGCAGCTCAAGCAAACACCACTTTCTGGGCATATGTCTTCTTGCAGTCAAACAAGGCTTCCCTTCACTAGAAAATATTTAACACTATCACTCGCAAAGCAAATGTGCTAACATAAACAGTTTCAGTGTTGACTAGATTAACTACATAGCAGATTGCTGCACTGAGCTGGGCAGAGCACCTTTGCCATGTCTGGGCTGCTCAGTTAATCCACCCTTATGAATGGGCTACAGCAGGCAGTTCACCTGGGTAGGGTTCAAGTAAGAAAACCTGCACAGCAGCCCTTCAGTCAGGCACAAAAACACTTTTTTGGTACTTTTGGGACAGACATTTTCCTCCACATTGTTAATTAGAGAATATGTCTGCAAAGAATAGGTGTCATCTCACAGAATAATGTTTTGCTGATTGCACCTCCTGAACTCAGACATATCCAAATGCATACGCAGTGCTGAGTATGTGGCTGATTACTGAATAAAGAGCAGCATTCAGATAGCTGGTGCGAGGAACACCTTGCAGTAATAAGCAGTCTTTGGGAGGTTTGGATAGGTCAGGGTATTTTCAATATATGGATGTGCAATCTTTCTTTTACATTTTCTTAACAGGATATTATTGCATATAGCCCTATATAGTGCATCACAAAATCAGACAATAATTTAAGCAAAGTGAACTGCAGCTTTTGTTGCTGGAGCAACACAAAAGATAAAGAGAGGTATATAAATAAGTATGCATATATGTATATATAAAGGAGCCACGAGGTATTTAAGAAAAAAAGAACTTGGTGGTTTGAAGCCATAGCTGGGAAAAGATTAAAAAATCCAGGCATACCCATTCAAAATTACAGGTAGAATTTTTAGATAAGGAGAAATTAATTATACAAGCTGAAACTGGGCCAAGACACTGTCCTTTTCTATACTACACAACATTATCATGTTTGAACATGCTTGTAGCTAATTGAGTCAGAGGACATAATGCTAAACACAGCTTTCCTCTGAGAGCAGAAGCAAGCCAGCACAGCCCCCTCCGGGTCACTCTGGTCCTATTGCCATGGGACATCATGCTTTTGAACGCAATTTTACTAGGGCCCCTCTGACCACTAAATCAGTCAAGATCCAGTCTCTGACTGAACACAACCATATTCAAGCACAAGGCATCACTGTCCTTCATGCTCTTGCAGGCATCTGTGTTAATGTTACACCAGCTGAGAAGATGGCTCGCCAAGATTTAGATATGGGAAACACCCCTGTGCAGCTGACACTGCTAAGCAATGCATGGGGACCTGTAAGCCCTCCACATGTACAGTGCTTTATTTACATATCATGTGGCAGAAGATGGGGGAAAGGGAGGGGAAACACAACATAGCAGCTATCTGCCAAGCCTCATTCAGCTTTTTCAGTCCTGACTTAAAGCAGCGAATACTTCTTACACCAACTGGTCTTCCTGTAGAATCCTAGTTTCCCTTGCCCATTAAGACTTCAGCCTATCCAAGGCACCACATTGATGACTTTTGCTTTAGGGTCTTCTAAGAAGCCTTTCTAATTTGAGAATAACAAGACTGAAGGATTCACATGCCACAGGCCAGTCAAGGAAGAGGGCAGCCCAGGATAGGAGTGGTTGAGGAGGACACTCATATATTTTAATTGTTTGCTAAACTTCTGCTTGTTTTCCTCGGACAGAAAGGGGACCGCTTGCTCCATGAATTTCACTGATGGCACGACTGAGTGGTTTCATTCCTCTCACCCTGCACAGGAGAATGTGGCATTTAGCACAGGACCTTTACTGGAGCAACCAGATTTCTGCATACCTTGGGATTAATGTTGAAAAGGTCTGAGTAGATAGTGCTTATGGAGGGCAGTACAGCCAGTCAGACTGAGGGAAGGAGTTGGGAAACCTGCCCACTCCTGGTGGGTTGAGTCCATTTGCCAGTATTTTCTGAGGGAAAGGTGTTGCACCCAGCAGAGTAGAGCTGGTCCCCAAGACAGGCCCAGGAGCAAAGCTCTTTCCCAGCTACAGCTGCACTGACCGTGCTGCGGGCACTGTCAGGAGTTAGGTCCTGAAGGATGCCAGAGTGGCTGTGGTTTGGGACAGACGTGCAGGGATTTCCTTGCTGTATTGAAGGCAGTGCCAGCCACTGTTCTCATAAGTACCTTTGATTCCAACTACATTTTTCCCCCAAACACACATATTATTTTCTGACTCCTTTTGCTGTTTATTGATCTGCCATTGTGTACAGGCTGCCAAAAGATGCCTCAGAAAGTAGAGCTCATTACACTTCATTCTGCTCCCATTTTATATCACTCAGTCCTCAGCTCCTCTGTGCCTGACATGTTTGTCTACCCCACAGCAGAGACCTTGACCCACAAGGGAATCCCAACCCCACCTCTGTCCTCAGGGCCTGGCGCTCAGTGCAGCCCACCTGTGAAGGAGGTATTTATCCCCCAGTCACCCCTGCCACCTTAACTTAAACACAAGCAGTGTTGACCTACCCCTAGCTGTCTTCCAGTGAAGATGTCCATGGGTCAAGACTCACAACAGAGACCTGCCCAGGCAATGAGTTTGGTGGGAGAGGTGTCTCAGCCAAAAGAGGTATCTATCTGGAGATGATGTAAATCCTTCTCTAGAGTCCATTGACTGAGTCTAGATCCTAATTGGTTTCAGTGAAAACCTAAGTATATAGCTGAAATTTCAACCCCTAAAGCTTAGGTGAGTCCCTACACATATGCACACACGCAGGAGACATGCATGCTCATGAACATGCATATATACACCCACCAGTGCCAATCATCTGGGCATTTATCAAGAGAAATGATCATCCAAGGGCAGTTGTGCCCCAGACACTGGTTTTAGGCCAGCATAACTTATGTTTGAGAAATACCTTCTGCTGTGCCATCACCAAGGAAAGAGGCTTGGAGATGTCCCCTGTGATACCTAATGTTAGGAAGGAGCATCCCCACCTACGTGGCAAGGGTAGCAGACCCTGGATGGAGCAGTGAATAGCTCCTTTCCATCATTGTCTCCCCGTGCTGTGTTTAAAAGCTTTTCTGTAAACCTTGGCTCTTCAAAGAACCAAAGGAGTCAGTGAGTGCTGATAACATCAGAATAAACCTATACTTGTCAAACTTAAGTATCATAAGGCTAGTGATAATGTGGTTATTTCCCCCATATTTTTACCCATTTTTTTATAGTTAGTCCTGGTCCACCAGATTTTGGATGAGGTGAAAGTAAAAATAATCTACAGAGGAAAACTAATCACTCTCTTTCCAGTTCCAGCCCATTGTTGTGCATCTGATTCAGAGAGAGAACCTGATTTTTCGGTTGCTATCTCGTTCACTGATAGCATCTCCAGACTTCTTAAAAATCATTCGCTTCAGCTAAAGTGCTGTCAGTTGAGCCGTTTGAAAAGTTCTGGTTGGATTGCATTTCAGTGAAATTTACAGAAATAAAAACCTCCTGAGAAATACTCTTCTACTGTTTGAATACTTTTTAGTCCCTTTTGATTATTATCTTTGCTTTTCACTCACACACTCCATTTAGGTTCCTGTTTGGATTGGTTTTACTCTATTAGCAGTTTTTAAGTATGCAGCTTGGCCAAAAGGTGAGTGTTTTAAAACCTGAAATGAAATTGACAAATATGTCTTTTTTCAAGACAGAACTTGTCAATTAACTACTTCAGTAACAAAAAAGGAGAAAGTGCTATGAATGGTGTTGAAGAGTTGGAAAATCTTCATGTTTGAAAAGGTAAAAGCATGGAACTTTTGAAACTTTCAAAGCGTTCACATTTCCCTTGCACCTGCAACCAAGACTTAGTTCTGGCTAGCAAGCAAAATCTGGTGAAGCACCCCCCTTCCTCTGGCAAACAAACCTAGGGAAAGAGCTAAGTTCGAATGACCTATGCAATATTTCAGCTATGCGTTGGAAGTTAGCCAGTTTTGGTGACAGTGTCCTACATGTGAATGGGAATTAATGCAACTCTGTCCCAGACCTGGAAAATAGATTTGCATTTTCTTAACAAAAAATATCAGGTTTTGTAAGAATTGGTCTTAAGAAAACACATTTCATTTTTGCACTAAGCCACTGTCAAAAAAACCCCAAACAAACAACAAAACCAAACAAACAATTGATTCCCCATCAAAATGGTGCTGTTTTGAACTCAGAAATACAAGGGTGAGCACCTCTGCCTTAGTAGCTAAAGCACATGGGCTGAGACTGAAAAACAAAACCCCAGTATTCACCTTTTTTTTTTTTTTTGCCTTCTGGTATCACTAAGGTCACTATTGCACTGGTAGGTTTTGAGGATGGGAAGAACCACTGTCACAAGATCATCCACACAAGCAGCTGAGTCATTTCACTGCAGCAAACCCAGTGGCCTACAGCTGATAAGAGCACAGGGCAGGTACCACAAGGGATGCAGAGCTGTGACAGTGGAGGCCTGGAGTCGAGGCCTGCCACTGCACCCCTCAGAAAGGTGCCCAGTTGGGTCTCAGATAACGTCCCACTTCCTTTGGTGATAAACGGCGGTGCTGACATTACCCACTGTCTCTCCAGCTTCATATCAAAACTGAGTTATTGAGACTTTCAGTCTCTCCTGTACTGCTCTTGACTTATTTTTCACAATTAGTATTTAACATCTGTTTTTAAGATTCTCAATAAGCATGTATTCATCTGTTTAGGTACATATAATCCTCTTTACCTTTACATCTACTAACCAGGGATTTTCTTTCCCTGGCTCATAATTTTGCTCCCCTTATCAATTATCTGCTTTTACTAATGCTTCATTTCTGTCAGCTGTTATCAGCTTCCTTGACTGAACACTGCTTTTCCTGTTCCGAATCTGCCTTGCTGCATCTGAGTGTTTCTGCTGTGTTCCACCCTTTTAATTGCACCCCACAGGTAGTCTAGCATCCTCTGACTAGCTCCCCTAAAAATAGCTGACTGCCCTCTCACCGTTAAAGGTGACCATCCTGGTTTCAGCTGGGATAGGGTTAATTTTCTTCATGGTAGCTGGAATAGTGCTGTATTTTGGATTTAGTATGAGAATAATGTTGATAATGCACTGATGTTTTTGTTATTACTGAGCAGTGCTTACACAGAGTCGAGGCCTTTTCTACTTCTCACACCACCCCACCAGCCAGCACAAGAAACTGGGAGGGGACGCAGCCGGGAGAGCTGACCCCAGCTGACCAAAGGGATGTTCCATACCATATGATGTCAAGCTCAGCACATAAAGCTGGGGGAAGAAGAAGGAAGGGGGGAACGTTTGGAGTGATGGCGTTTGTCTTCCCAAGTAACCATTACACATGAAAGCTCAACATGAGCGAACAATGTGCTGCTGCAGCCAAGGCAGCCAACAGGATGCTGGGTTGCATCAAAAAGGGCATCGCCAGCAGAGATAAAGAAGTCATCATCCCACTCTACTCAGCGCTTGTCAGGCCACACCTTGAGTACTGTGTACAGGTCTGGTCCCCTCTATACAAAAAGGATGTGGACAGGTTGGAAGGGTGGACCCCTTCCAAGAGAGGGGCCACCAAGATGATCAAAGGACTGGGAAACCTGCCATACGAGGATAGGCTGGGAGAACTGGGTTTGTTCAGCCTTGAGAAAAGGAGGCTTAGAGGGGATCTCATCACCATGTACCAGTACTTAAGGGGTAGCTACCAAGAAGATGGAGACTCCCTTTTTACACGGAGTCCCACAGAGAGGACAAGGGGAAATGGACACAGGTTGCTCTTGGGGAGATTCTGATTGGACATGAGAGGGAAATTTTTCACAGTGAGGACAGTCAACCATTGGAATAATCTCCCCAGGGAAGTGGTTGACTGGGCCACATGGGACACTTGCAAGAGTTGTATGGACAGGGTGCTGGGCCATCTTGTCTAGACTGTGCTCTTCCCAGAAAGGTTGGACTAGATGATCCCTGAGGTCCCTTCCAACCTGTGATTCTGTGACTCTGTGATTCCGTGATTCTGTGATGGAGCCCTGCTTTCCTGGAGATGGCTGAACACCTGCCTGCCGATGGGAAGCAGTGAATGAATTCCTTGTTTTGCTTTGCTTGTGTATGCAACTTTTGTTTTACCTACTAAACTACTTTTATCTCAACCCATGCGTTTTCTCACTTTTACTCTTCTGATTCTCTCCCCCATCCCACGGGGGGGAGTCAGTGAGTGGCTGTGTGGTGCTTAGTTGCCAGCTGGGATTAAACCATCAAAGTGACCCACTGTTCTGTGTCTCCAAAACCTGCCACTTCTTAGCACTTCTTTATAAATAACCCCTTTAGCCTTTTCTGTTTCTTTGGACCAGGGTAACCTCTGCAAAGATCCACTCTTACTTCTTCCCCCCAACTTCCCTATAGTCTTGGGGGTCATGATTAATGGTTGGTGCCAAGATGAACTGACATCACTGCAGACTCCCCTACCATCTTTGCCGCCCTATCCTCCTCTATAGCCTCAAGCTGGCATTTGTTTTATGAAGACTATGTGCCAATGCCTTGTCACTTGCTGGCCTGGCGGGAGGGGTTCAAGACAGCTCAAAAATCCTTCACGTTGTTTAGCAGTGTTATCAGCAGCTTCATGGTGGCCATCAGCACACAGCCCCCAGCCAGTTTCCAGGCAGTGTAAGGGAGATTCAACCCCTGGAGGTAGGCTCCCATCCACACCTCTGCCTCAGTATTTGTTTGTGTTTCTTGACTGTGAAAAGTCTTAGAAGCTATTCCTTCATCCACTCTCACCAGGTAACACCAAGACACCAGGCTCAACACACAGCTACTAGTGAACACCAGGGGAAGAGCACCTCTCAAACTACATTGTATTCCTAACTCCAAATCATCCCGGTTTCAGGCTTTTAAAACATCACAGGTACAGCAAAATTCCCAGGCATTCTCCAAGTTAAGAACAAAATGAACAAAACAACCAAGAAAATGTTCTGATTATGGGTTCCAATTTTTTTTAACCCTGATATTCTGTGGTAGGTTTCTTTATTTTTGAATATAAAGTGACAGAAATAATTTGTTGTTAGAAAAGAGAAAGTATCTTTGACTATTTACAGGTTTTGTACATCACAAAGATTTTCATGTATTTTTGTTGATTTTACTTCTTATTTTTTCCTCCACATCCTTGAAACAATGCTGAACTGGAAATCTCAACAGGTCACAAAAACCCTCTTCCCCAAAAAGCAAACCCCAATGAGAAACAAGAGAAATCAAAGGGGGAAAAAAAATCAACTCCTTTTGTAGTTCTCCAGGAAATCCATTTGCGCTTATATATATATTTATATATTTATATATTATTTTTTCAAGTTCAAACACCAAAATTCAAGAGAGAAAGCAAAAAAACCAAACCAAAACGAGTGTCTTCTCCACCCCCCTCCAGAATCTGTTGATCCCTGCTTGTCCAAAATCAGAAAGTTATTTACAGAAAGAAGAACCGGAGGGGGGTGAGGGTGTAGGGAAGAGGAGGATGGTGACTGGTAGAGGAAAGATAGTAGGATTAGGGCCTCGGAGAGATGAGGCAAGCCTGAGTTCGACCACACTTTCCTTTAGGAAGACACTACACTGGGGAAGTATCCACAGTGGCCCCTTGCTCCCATGTTCAGTGCAAGGGTGATGCCTTTCTGGTCCCCATCTCAGTCCCACACCAGGTGCTCGGTGGTCATCACTGTCCTTCTCCCTGCACCCTCCATGGGTTCTCCCCATGCCAGCCAGCCCTGAATGTCCCCAGACAAAGGTACTACAGGGAGCAGAGCACCTCAAGGGTCTCCGCTGCACCCAGCTGAGCCGCTTCATAAGGATCAGTGTCAACGTAACAAAGCCATGACTGGCAGCAATGTTTTTTGGCCCTTCCCATCCTACTGGCTCCTTTTGCTGCTCACCCGTTTCACGCCAAGCCTAAAGTCACTGAGCATGTAACTAAACTGTGTGTTCACAGAAGCCTGACCCCAGGGCCACAGCATTACATGAAACTCATCCTGTTGCCAGCTATCCTTGGTATCCTCTTCTGTTTCAGACTGTGGGCTATTGGCAAGTAACAGGTGCTAAGGAAAGACTTCTCCGCAGACAATCCACCTTTGATCCCTGTTCCTCCTTCCCTCCCCGCCATATCCTGACTCCAGCTGCAAACTGCTGGAAAAGTTCTGCCAGACAAGTCAAATATTACCTTGCACAAAATGAAGTCTATGTTGCAGATGTGAGCCTGCAATTTACACGTTTTGTGTGTATTATAATGTATTAATCAGGAAACACTATGTAAATGTGTGTAAATGCAAACCATGATCTTAAATCAGTTTTGCATAATACAAGTAAACAAATTAATCTCCCAATGCACTTGTAAATGTTAATAAAAACTTGACATTAACCGTTAAGTTTAGATAATGTTACTGGATGAGAAGGCAGTGTTGTATGTCACATGTGCCCTTGAAATGCAAATGAGTAAAATTTACATGTCCATGACATGCATGCTTTTGAGAACTTAAATTGCTGCTTGCTGCAAGTCATGTAAGCTCTACTTTTTTTCATCAGCAATTTCTTTTAAAACACTGCCTCCACCCTGGAGAGAGTAAATGAACCAAGATTAAATGTACAGAACCCTTGAATATTTGAAGAGTGGCAATGACTTTGTAAGCAGGAATATGCATAATTTAAAGGGATACTGGCAAGACAGACCTAAAATTTTGGAGCAGTTATGAGGCTGGAACTTGAACTAAGCAGAACTGTAACCCTAGGAAAACTGGTTTCATCATCCAGCCTTTTGAAGACAAAAAGGAAGCTAGGTCAGCCTCCGTCCAGTTGCATGTTTGTCCGCACTTCAAAGTCAAAGCATCCTGCAAGGTTTAGAAGCAAAGCCCAAGAAGAAGCTTTCCAGGAAGTTTAGTCACTATTCAAACAGACCAGGATGTCTTGGATGAACTTCATCAAAAGCTGCTAATTTAGATGAACATTTTGCATGGTACAATGAGGTTCTTGATGAAGCCTCTCAGATGTGACAGCCTGAGGTGTTACTGCAAACCGGTGGAACCAAAAAAGGAAATTATTTTCTATACAATGTTTTGACAGCCTCCCTGTAAAAGCTGAAAGTTTGTAGCAGCCTGACAAAAGCAGCAGAGGGATGCTCAAGACTACTTGTGAGGAGTACACTAAGACCTTGATGTGCAAGTTTC
Organism: Phalacrocorax carbo; assembly: GCF_963921805.1. Classification (NCBI taxonomy): domain Eukaryota; kingdom Metazoa; phylum Chordata; class Aves; order Suliformes; family Phalacrocoracidae; genus Phalacrocorax; species Phalacrocorax carbo. The sequence continues at coordinate 54,482,715 of NC_087513.1, forward strand.
CAAGGAAGGGAAATGAGTTGTATTTTGAATCCTAGTAGAGCTTCCATGATCAGCTCAGAGAAGTCAGGCCAGGGTGGCAGCAGAGACTGAGCCCCTTGCACTGCATGCATCCTCAGGACAGCCTGCACAGCCCAGAACCTCTCTGGATCAGGCCCATACATGCACTTCCTCATGCTACCTGTGAAAGTAGAGCTAATTAAAAATGCACAGAGAAAACTACCATAATTTGTGGCTCAGGTTTTTTTTTTGTCCAAGGCTGGGATGAGGTACAGCATTGTCAAGGTTCTGCCTGATGAAAGAAGTGAAATTAAGCTGGAAAACCGGAGCACTGTTGGAATAGCAAGATTTCTCACCAAACCCACCTGACGTGGAAGCTGATTGCCCTGGGAATGGCTTTGTAAATAGCTGTCATCTCTTCATGACCTCCAGAGGGGTAAGAAGAAAAAGAAGACATCCTGCCAGGTACTGTAGTGGTGACAGGCAAGTCTGAGATCTGGTGGCCTGCTCCTGTGTGGGTCACAGACTTGCTTCCTCACTGTTCCCCTGCCTGTGCAGGAAATTCTCATCCCCTTACCAGGTGGGTAAAGCTCAGATAAGTGAGGCTTGCACAGTGCTGCAAAGAGAGGAGTGTTTCTTTCTCAAATCTCAAAAAAATAACAGGCTGAGACCCTGACTGGCCCTTCAAGTTGAGGATTCCCACAGCGCAAATCATGTCCACCAGCACAAGGTTCCTGCATTGCTTCTGACCACATCCCAGAGACATTCCTGCACTGCTTTCTCCAAACAGCAGCCATGAGCACAATATTTTTGTGTATGAAAATGCCAGATGTCCTTTTCCTCTGCCCCTTGGCTTTACCACAATTCATACAACAAGCCACATGAAGTCACCTATCTTATCATATGACTGGATGCCTCAATTATTTCCCCATAAAGTGTACAGGTCTCATTTAATCTCAAGAAAATTAGATGCAAATGCATGCAAAAATTCAAGATATTTGCATAATATATGTAAACTATGGCATCTGTCAATTTACTTGTTAATGTAAATGCTAATATTAACGTATTTCAGTTTAGCATCAAAATTGCTAACTCTTTGAAGTAAGGACTATGGCAGCACGAAGCACTGAACGGACAAATCTTGTTTGAAAACAGGACCTAAATGTTTTTGATCAATTTTATGTCAGCGTTTTGCCCTGCTGGCAAAGCATTTTACTTGACTCGCTGCTTCCCAGATTAAAGACTGATACTGACACGGTCCAACTCTACAGCAATAGTGTTATTGTTAGGAGAGAGGGAGTAATTTTGACCAACACAAAATTATCCCTGAAGCCACCAGTCACTGCTTGTATTCAGTGTGCATCCCCAAGCATCCCTTTCTGATGAAATCCTGCCCAATGTGCTACCTGCTTCCCGCTCTGTGGCATGTGCTATTGAGGAGAGAGCTCCTGCACCTCTGAAGGTAGCTTCACATCCTCAGCTTATCCCAGGGCATCCTCCAGGAGTAGTTGCTAGTTGAAATTACTATCACAATATTTTAGGCTCAGGAGAACTCAACTGGTTTAACTCAGTATTAAATACTACAGCCCCTTCATAAAGAGATTTTTTAAAAAATAAACATTCGTATCTTTTTTAGTGGAAATTTCTAAAAGCACCTGAGCATCTAAGCACTATTGGCTTTCAACGAGATGAGATTTGTTTTAATAACTCTCCCAGGTGCTTCTAAAAATCCTTCCCTACTTGATGCAAGCATGGCACAATAATTAACTAATTATTTCTTCCCAATACTTAGTGCTGCTGGCCCCCAAGCACCCCCAGCTATCCAGGATGTGTAGTAGGGTGACTTGAACAGACCCATGCAAGCAGCAAGTGCCTGAGACCCTGGACTCATGGCTCATCCCTTGAGACCAAGGTGGCAAAGAAGGTGGCTCTGGCCTTTGTAGCAGAAGCTATGATATTCCCTCAGCAAAGGGATGTAGAAACACACCCAGAGCCTGTGCCTGGGCACCAGCCAAAGATCTGTCTTGTTCTGCCACTGCAAAACAATACACAGAGGACAGTAGTCTGAGTTTCAGGAGAGGGAAGAACCTTCCCTCTTCCCTTTTTCAGGAAATTTTCCCTTGGGGAAATAGACAAGGAGAAAACCAACCCCTTCTTTTCTACTTACATACAAGTCTACGCACCAATCTTGAAAGAGCGGCGAGCACGTGGAGTAAGCCACTTAGCATTCCAGTGCGTGTCCCCTCTGGTAACAGCACAGCAGCAACCCACAGCTGAAGGACAATCGCTTACCCAAAGCTTAACCTTGCAGCTGGCAGGTCTCAGTCTCTTGCCTCTTCAGTGAGGATATCTAATGAGAGCGCCACAGAAACAGGTCCAAAACGTCATGCTTCCCCAATTTTAATCTAACACCTCAGATAAGAAATTGGCCATGAAGCCCTTACTCTCTGCATATAAAGGAGGGGAAGGTCAGCAGGGACAGCAAACCAGGCTGCCACTGCAGCACAGAGAGAGCCCTAAAGTGCCTTGAGGAGGAGGGAGAACATCTGAATGGTTAGTCCCCAAGCAATGTGAAGCTGCAAAGCTAGAAGAAGTGGCTGGTTCATTACAACTAGCTCTTTTTGGTCCCAAATGGGATGCTGTCACCTGTATCTTAGCATAGCAAGGTTCAGCTCCCAGACCTAAAAAAGGAGCATCTGTGTGCAGAAAAAGGCCACCAGAACCAGTGGAAATGCATTTATCACTTGGAAAAATCCCTACATGTGGGAAGCCAAAGAGGAGCCCTGAAATTGTTTGCTCCGAGAAGTGAAGAACATCAGCTAATAACCTCCAGGTATGGGATATGCATCTTTGCAGATGCCTTTCCTGTAACTACAATTCTAGTCCCTTTTCAATTATCGAAAAACCACACTGACTAGCTTGTCTCCACTGACAGAATCTTGGCTTACTGATGGATCATGCAAATCAGCTGTGAGGGCAAACAAACCTAGCAGCACTCACATTAACAAAGACACAGGGGTGTTTCAAGGAGAGCATCTGGGGCTTGTGTGCTCAAAAACTCCAGACTCCTGCCCTTGCTGTACATGTGTACTGGAAGGACTTCTGCCCTCCCTCTGGCCTGGTTGAATGTCTACCTTGAAAGACCTGAGATCTGAGCAATGAGGTGCAGAGACATGTTGGGCAAAATGCAAGCTGTTCCACTTCATCATTAGACCCTCTAGGCCTGCCACTTCACTCCAGGGAAGGGAAGGTGAGTGAGTGCGGAGGCTGGAATAGAAAAATGGCCCCTGGATGAACTTCCATCTAGCATAACACATGGCCAAAGCCTTTGTTCCAGACTCTGAGACATTGTGCTTCAAAATCTGACTTTTCAGAGCATTTTCCAAGTTTCTGCTTTGCCTCTTATCCCCTCTACTTCCAGGGAGTTGCTTTCAAAATGTATTCCACCCAGACCCATATTCCCAGGCCATGTTTTTCCTCCTTCTAACACCCTGTGAGGCAAAGTTGTCTATTCTTCCCCACCACACTCATTCTTCTGCAGGTGTTTCCTGAAGAGAGGCAAAGCCCCCAGAGATGAGTTGTTGTGACTTTTCCTTGCCTGCTGCCAGAGGCAGCACTTGTGCTGTCAGGCCAGCAGCCTGGGCTCTGATGTGCACCATGCACTTTCAGCACTGAAGCTGAGGTCCCTGCAGGTGCTCGATCCCTAGCCCTATCCCCTGCCTCACATACTCCATGGGGCACCCTCTGCCCAGAGGAAAAAGAGACCACCTTTCAGATGGAGGAGACAAGAAGACCTGGGGATCATAAAGTCATGATGCTGCTCTCACTTCATGCCACATTCTCTGGATGGCGAGCACACATCATGCATCAGGACTGAATTACATGGTCATCCACACATCGTCCTCTCCGTGATTCCCCTTTTCCTACCCTTCCCTACTGCTACTACCTTGATCCCTGACTCTGCTAAGGGGACACATATAAATAGGAGGCTGCTGGTAGAGCACCAGAGAGTGATTGTCCAGGCTAAAGATAAAAAGCTCCTTGTGATTCTCCTTATTGTCTTGAGGGAGGAAATGCCAGCCAATAACACAAACACAGAGCTAGTCTACAATGGTCAAAGATGTATGATACCATGTTCCTCATAAGGAGGGCAACTGGAATATCCAAGTCACTAGAGGAAAGTAAGTTAAGCAACCCCTAAGCTTTGTGTTATGACTTCTCAGCCCTCATTGTTCACTAAAGGACATGGAACAATGCTAGCTTCCTTCCATAAGGGAGCAAGAGCCCCTCCTCTTAATATGAAAGGACAGAAGGCCACAGAGGCATACTGTTCCTCATAGCGAGACAATCTGGCTGGGAAGATTTGATGGCGAGAGGACAGGACTAGGAGACAAGTGGGAAGAAGGGTAAATAGCCAGATACTGAAGGAACAACCTAGATTTATAACTAATAATGACAGAAGCTTCACAAGGCAGAGGAAAGTCACTCTTCTTCCCTGTAGGAGTCTAAAAGCAAAAACAGATAGTGCATGGGATAGAGATTGGCAACAGGCAGAGACAGGCTAACTCAGACCTAGATAAGTCAAGAAGTTGCTTCAGGATTTGGTCTCTCTTATGCTAAAAGGGTTCTCCCTCTCTTTCCTCCACCAAGAGGTAATGTTCCCATGGATCCTCTTTCATACCTGTATCTGGGGCTCAGCATTCAAAAACCCACCATTTGAGCTGGTCTACACCACCACTGTCTTCAGGTCCTCCTTGTCCACTCCACCCAAGCCTATCCTGACTTGAGCAGAAGACAAGATTTTGACCCAGGGTTCTTTTTCTGCACACTACCAAAGGAGTAGTCTAGGCTGATCTTGAGTCTTTACTGATTTTCATTTTTTCTTGGTCAGTGCTGAACCCAAATTTTGAGCTACATGGTGTGTTATCTGCCTCCTCCCTTTCAACCTATGATGTAGAAGACATTCAGAGAGCAAGGACAGGAGCAACAGAGAAGGTGCCCTGCTAGCTGATGGGGCAGTGTTTCAGTGTTTTAATGATTGTGTGGGAGATGAGAGCATGAGGGAAGGAAGATGAAATTCATATGCAGGAGGTCTGATTCACTCAGGCACAAGTAATATTTTCAAGACAGAACAGCCACAGCAACCTACCAACTTCCCTGGGACAGTTCAGAAACCAGCATCTCCTGTCCTTTGACAATCCAAAGGAGCAACACCTTGATACACAGCAGAATGGGTTGGGTGCTGCCACCTCCTCAAAGGCAATCTAGTGCTTCAGCACCAGTCAGAGCCCCCAAAGGATGCAAAGAGCACTGACACCCCACTTCCTTCATGGGAGCAAAGAATTGCCACCATAATTTCTAAAAGGGACTGGAGTGCTGAGATGACATATTCTTTTGTCTGGAATTGGGAGAGGTAGTCTGCTTCCTTTAAGAAACCTGTAATTTATTTTTTTTTAAAGAAATGGAAAGTGATGCCACTTTATCCTGCAAAAGGACACTACCTTGTTCCCTTACTCAGCAGGAAATGTGAAGAAACCCTGGTTTAACTCCTTTGCCTCACATAAAAAAAACCAGAACCTTGTCAGCCTTTTGTTAATGTCTTACCTCCTTTACACACGCCTCCCCAGAACCGCAGCCTCAACTACTAAAAAATCATAAATCAAACAGAAAAAATTCATGATTGCTGTTAACACTCAAAAGCAATTCATGGCCAGTTCCAATTTCCCTTTTGTTTTTTGAGTCTTTGGGATTAAATCTGTTCTTATTTTCAATATTTTCTCCACAGTAATCAGAGATAAAAACATATTTTCATATAAAATATCAGTTGTGGTTTTTCATTTTTTTTTCCCACATAATCACAAGACTCCAGTTACCAAGATTGAAGAAAAACATCATGTATTGTGAAACTCACAGTAAAAGTGATGGCAGTAGCATCCCTCTCTCATACACCTCTGCTTCTCTCTCCTTTTCCCTCAACAACTAAACAAAAACACCCTCTGCACAGCTTTTATTCTTGATCATTTTATTTTGGTGGTTTTCATGCTACATAAAAATTAGCTTTTATATCAAAAAATTATTCACAATATTTCCAAAATAGTTCAAGTTTTTTTTTCCTTTTTGTGTTTTTTAAATATTTTTAATGTGTTTTTATTTCTTTTTTTTTTTTTACTGCAGCTAGGGTTACAAAACATCCCATTTCCTCTCGCCACCACCAATTCGCTGTCAGTTCCCTTTTACATTTGCATATGTAAAAAAAAAAAACCACCCAAAAAAAAAAGAACAAAACCTTTTTTGTCATTTACTTGAGAAATAAAGAGTCATTTGGCACTCATGTCTCTGTGGCTCTGATTTTCACCAGTGGAGTGGCTGGAGGTGGGCACGTGTGTGTGTGTGTAAGTGTATGTGTATGTGTATGCACGTGCATGTGAGTGCATAAAGGGGATGAGGAGGAGGCAGAATTTAGGCAAAGATGGTCTTAGAAGCAGATAGGATATATCTGCTGTGTGCAACAGCCTGATGGGTGGCCAGGTTCACCGCAAGATACCAACAGCTCAAGAGAAGAGGAGGTAGCAGTGTTGGGCAGTAGAAGACTTACACTAGAGGTGAGTATTTTGAGTATTTCTTTTTCTTTTGGTTGATAGACTGAGCTCATCAAATGTGCTCTCCAAAGTAAATGTACACTAGTTAGAAATCAAATACAGCTGAAGCTGACCTGTGCCAGCTCTAGAGATGCTACCTGCCCCAACCCTAGTAGACATGACAGTCCTCCATTACTGCTCTCAGCCACTCCCAAGTGCCAAAGGATGAAGGTGCTGGGCTTTTCCTTAGGTGTCATGACATTGAGAGCTGGCCAGATCCCCATGCACCACCTTTAACCCCTATTTCATGGTCTGTAAGACTCTGCTCAGCTTTGAATTACGCTGTCCAAGTTGAGGGTCAGCCCTACCTGCAAATAGAGGCAAGGCTGAACCCCTCTGGCCCATTTAGGGTCATTCATTTGTCCCTGTTGTGGACCTACACACCCCGCTCCTGCTCCAGCATGGGAAGGGTTGTCCAGGGGTCAGTAAACCATCTTCCCCTGCCTGCCCTCCAGCCTGACACACAACCTGCACAAGCCAGAGGATGATCTCTCATGGATGCTCATTCCCTTTGGGACAGGACCCTCAGCAGCCAAAAGGATCCTTGTCCCAGGAATGGCTGTGAGAAATGCCTTAAAGGGCTTTTGTCCCTCCTCACCTGGGCAATCTACGTGGCTTCAGGAGGGCAGGACCTGGAAGTCAGACACCCTCCCTGCCTGCTACCTGCCTCACAGCAGCCTTTGGGGCAACAGCCAAAGCTCGCTGGAGAAACATTTTTTTTAAGGAAAAAAAAATAAGAGAAAAAGAAAAATGGAAGGAAAAGAGAGTACCAAAAAAACCCAAAACCAAACCACAAAACCCCAAAACAACTCTAAAACCCACCTGTGCAACAGTTAAATAGTTTGCCTTCTGTGACTCCGCAGGGAAGTCAGTGAAAATCTACTTCCCAAAAGGCTGCTGCCTACTCTATATACCAGCCCTCGCCTCCAATTACAGATGGTGCTTTGGTCACTGGCAAAGAGACGTTTCAAGATAGCCCTGCCATTCAGGAAAAACACATACAAAGGAAAGACCCCAAACACAGCTGAACCATACAAACAATAACTGCACAGAACTGAGGTCTCGGAAAGTTGTATTGCTGAAAACACCTCCCTGCTCCCACTAAAAGGACTGTGTAAACAAACAAACGAAGTAAAGAAATCAACAAATATTTTCTTTTCCACTTTAGAAATTTTGAAAATGCAAAGCTAAAAAGAGCAGTTTGCTGCATTTCTGACCGTGTGAGAGAGAGCCTGCTCCAAAGATAAGAAAAGCAACCAGACAGGCAAAGAGGCCTCCAAAGCTAGCAGCTTTCTGTACTAACCTCCTCACTAACCACTGTCTAGTGGGAAGGCTGTTTCCTACAGCACCTCTTGAAGGCTCCAGCTTGCTAGGAGCTTTTAGGTGTATAGCATGTTGATAATAGTAATAATACTTAAAATACACACACACATGTACACACACTCACACACATATATCTCCTCTTCCATAAAAGACAAGCCTGGCAGAGCACAGGATACAATCTGATGGAGAGAAAAGAGCGGCTGAACATGGAAGAAAGCAGAGGAGGTGGACAGATGTGGCCTGATAGAAGGAGTCACTGATTATTCTGTTACATTTCATATATATATAAATAAAAAGAAACCATCAAAGAGGTCCAGTGACACCAGCACTGAAGGGCTGGTAAAGCAGACTTAACAAAATGTAGACAATGAGGACCCTAGCCCCCAAGTGTTGCTCCTTCCTTATCTATCTGACTAGTCATGGCATCTCTTCATCAGGTCCTGATTGTCTTTTCTGGCTGCTGACAGAGGACAGCAGTGTCTTGTTCAGCAGTTTGGACAGTTAAAGTGCTGTGCTGGTTGGCACTGTAGGGTTCTCTCACCAGGTCATCCTCTCTGGTGTTAGCAGTGTAGCAATCGCTCCTGGAAATGAATGGGATGGAGAATGGCTACAGAAAGTTCACTCCCTCCCACCCTCCCTATGTACTGTCCCCTCTGAAGAAACTGAACCCCTCCAGAACTTGGGATTTGCAAACTCTACCCAGCTCCAAGCAGCAATGGTGAGGTTCTTCCAAATAGCAGGAATGGGAGATCAATCCACCACAGCTCAGCTTTTGCCTGTGTCTATCCTACACGAGAGCGAGAAAGGACAGGCTAGTGCTTTCTTGCAAGTGGAATTCCAGTGCTTGCATTGCTCTAGGAGGCAGTAAAAAGAATAGCAAGGGAGCCTCTTGTTTCAGTCACAGGACAGATTGACCAGATCTCTCCCAAAAGACCTTACCAGTCAGTGCCTGATTGTCTTCCTGCTCCACCTACCAGTTAAGGCTAAAGTAGGTAATGAGTGTGGTACAATAGTCTGAAAACGTGGCACAGCAGATTCAGCACAGAAGTGAATGAACGCATGGAATGGGTTTCTGGTGCTGTATTCAAACCATCTCCAGGAGGAGTCTGTGTCCCAGCCTTGTCACTGATTCAGAGCTGGTCCCCCAGAGTCCAAACAAAGCAGCCATGCCAGGGCCTACCAGGTAAGCAAGAGCAACAACAGGGTTGCCAAGGTACCTACAGGTACTCATCACCTGGCTTTAGCAGCATACAGCATCAAACACTTCTCTCAGCTCAAACACATGCATACAAACACCTAAGCACACATACAGACTGTGGCACCACACATACAAATGTGCGCACGCTGCATAAATATATATATCAATATGAACCCACCCCTGCCCCCCGCAAGTAGACACGTGCAAGAAATACAGACAAGTAGCAACAGGCATGCAACATACACATGGTGATCCCAGGCAGAGGGAACCCCTCTAAGCTACGTTCAAGCATGGTGAGTTTCTGGGAGATGAATCCTGGCAAAATGTATTGCAGGAAGAGGCCCACACAGGCAAGGAAATCCGCAAAAGGCATTCTAGGCATCTAAACCCCTAAGTAACTGTTCTAAAAGCTCCTTGATTTTCATAGCTGCCTGTGTTGATGGATCTGGTTCCAAGGCCTGGAAGGAAAGCAGAGGGAGAAAGCACAAAACTTTCATCTTATTCCCTTGACTGATTTTTGTCTGTTCAGGGACAGGTGTAATCTTTCTCCAGCTAATATGGGACTTAGCAGCCAGTGCCTATGGGCCTAGATAGAAGTCTCATGTGATGGATGTATCCTCTCTGGATGCCTTGCAAATGTTGCAAGTTTGTCATGCTTATGGAACATTGAATAAGCAAAGGAAACACAGCAAGGAGCCTGGTAATGCTCAGAATGGTAACTCACTATTTTGGCCAAAAGGTAATCTATAGGATGTACTCCCAAGGAGATGCCTGCCATACAGACACACATCGCTGGGTTAGCACCAAACAGGCCAGCAGTTTCCAACTTCACTTATTTTTAAAGTTCTGCCAGGAATCACTCAGGTGCACAAACATACACCACTTCCCAGACTGACAAGTATTGGCAGCCATGTATTCAACAAGTACACAGGCCACTGTGGACCATGCTGGGACAGAAATACCAAGGTCATAGGAAGGGTACATGGGAGGGATGTCTACCCTGCTCACGCCTTTGAGCAGAGCTCCATTCCCATGTGGCTGTAGTGGTTTCACCCACCCAGAAATCAGAGATGCAGGCCTGCAATGGCAGGTTGAGCAGGAGTTAGCAGCAGCTGGGAGAACACTGCTGCTCTGGATAACCTCTGTTCATGCTGACCTTTTCCATTGCTCCCTGCGCTGCCCATATGCTTTCACACAGTTCAACTCAAGCCCTCAGAGACCATGGCACATGGCAACACACATGTACATGCGGAGAGGCTGACTGGCCCTTTCTCAGACTGTGACCAGCAGACTCAGGTGTCTTCAGGGATGAGCAGCCAGTGCCATGGCTATGGAGGATGGTGTGTTGATGGATGTTCATAAAAGAACAATGCAGGTTGTCCAAAAGAGAAGGAGGGAGGTATCTTGGCATCTGCCAAGAGCCCCTACCAGTTTTGCAGTGGCTCTGTCTCTGCTTATTCACCACATCACACCTTGTCACTCTCCTCCTGACATGAGACTAGACCACAAACTCTAGGCAGCTAGTGCCACACACCAATTTATATTGACTTGTCAGACAGAAAGGGACCAAATACTACCAGACATTCACCCTCAGGTTTGCAACACAGCAGAACACCATGTAGCTGTTTACAAGCCAATGGCCTCTAGGCAATAAAGGAAGGTAGCGCTGTGTTGCTAAAAGATAGCCTACTTCTCTCCAGCAGCCTTGCTTTATTCAGCCAGAGTTAAAGCAACTCTACTGACCCTGATGTGGGTCAAGCTGGGTGGATAAAAACTGTATCTGCCCCTGCTCTAAATTCACCAGTCAGCCATTGAGGATGGAAATTACGTTCTTCCTCTTGGCTTTCTCAGAAAAGACAATTTTACTGCTTCCTTGCACTGACTAATTTGCCAGACCAATCATTTCTTATTTCTTCAGTGGGCAAGAGCAGAACACCACCTCAGTGAAAGTGTCAGAGAAGCCAAAAATAACTGCCAAATACCATCTTCTAAAAATCTGGTCAGGGCTAGAATTTTCCAGGAGAGGAGAAGTAGAGGCCTGTCCTTCGCTCATCTTCTGCACAGCATTGCACAGCCTGATGAAGACAATGGAGCAACAAGACAGTAATAAGAGTAGCAGAGCAGGCAAACAGCCAGCATAAGTCATTGTGAGGGAAGAGGCGTAGAGATGAAATTGAAGAATCAGTGTGAGTAAGATGAGAAATAAGTAGATAAGAGGCCAGGGAGACGAGGCAGTAAACTGCTGGAGAGATCAAAACACCTGAAAATGAGGTTCTGCTTAGAGGAAGGACAGAGAGGGTCTAAAGGAGAGGAAGCAAAGTGGACAAAAGTGGCACAGGGGATCTGAGACCACGCTGCCTCCCCTCCCTCTGGTACTGGGAAGGCCACAAAGACAGGGAAATGGAAAAGTTGGTCAGGAGATGAAGGCCCAGAGAGAGATCCCTGTAATCCACAGTAACAAATGTACTCTGCTGGTGTCCCAGGGAGAAGACAATGGGGACCAGGGAAGAGAAAATAATCAAAGAGCAAAGCACATAGAGAAGGAAACAGCCCTGTGCCTCACACAAACAGTCCCTAGCAATCAATACGGCTTTTATTACAGGAAATTATTAACACCCTCTGCTACCCACCACCCCTCACCAATCCCAAACCTCCCCCGTTTGGGGACCCTTTCTTGGCACACACATATAACATCCAGATAAACTTTCCGAACCAGCAAAAGCAACCACTGAAACAACTTCAAACACCACAGACCAATAAAACCACAATTTAGAAGTTAACTTTCCCAACCCCCCCCATGCCATTATTTAATAAGGAAATACTGTACAGATATAAAACCCACCCTTTTCCCAACCTGAATATAATTGCTTGAGTTAGTTTCTGTACATATATACACAGATATTTACACAGTAATGCTGCAGTCAAGAAAGCAGATGATGTAAAAGTCACAAAGTGAATACATAAATTAAATAACTACCAGCAGAACATTAGGAAAGGTCACGTCGTTCCTACTTGGCAAAAATGCATTGTGGGACAGAGTCATTAAGCATACTGCAATGTACCGTGCGTGTGTCTGTGTCTCTGTGTGTGCGTACAGGCACGCAAGACTCACAGGTTCCTGCTGTGTCGGGTTTGTTTTTGTGTGTTTCACTTCCCCAGCATGTCTCTCATGTGTGCACGTGCCCAGAGGAACCCTGTCCCACAGCGTGGAATATTTTTCTGACCTGTTGGAGTGTATACCAGTGCTTGCTGTGAACCTTTAATGGCAGGAGGCCAGCAGGATAAGAGATCTGCAACTACTGACACATCACAGAGATTCGCCTTTACCTCAGCACCCAGGGGTCTGAACCATTGACGTCGGCAGACATCAGTCCTGCTCTCTGCGATATGGTTTCACTGCCTTTTTCTATACACAAGCAGAGTCATGCTGTGTCAGTTTTGTTGTCAGCAATGACAGAAGGGTGCCAGAATTCACTCAAATGGTATGGCTAGGAGAGGAATTTGGGAACGCTCAAGAGATGAAGAAAGAGCTCAAAGCCAATTGCAAAGTGGGTTTTGTTGTTGCTGCTGTTGCCATTCTAATGGCAGACACCCAGGTCTGTCTGCAGTCAGCCCCAGGGAGGTCCAGAGAGCCTGTGATGAAGATGAAGCAATAGTATTCGTATTGCCAGTGAGACAGTCAGCGCCCCAGTTTGCCTTTGAGGGGAGGAGGAGGGAGGGAGCCACAGGGAAGTGTAGGTGGGTGAATGCAGCGAGGGGCTATGGCTTGGAAATCTATTTGGCTGCAAATTGAAAGTAAGCCCTTGTGGGGACAACAATCGTGTCCCACTAGTTACTATCTCAATGTGCCCTGCAGCATCCAGCAGCATGGTAGGTGTGTTCCAGGTGGACACGCCAGGTGTGTTCAGCAGCAGGGAAGCACTTATGGAAAAGAGTGGGTGCTGACGGGAATCGTGGCTTGGAGTCCATCCCCATTTGTTTCCAGCAATCCAGTTCCTTCCTTGCACACAGCTCCCAGGGGCTCCTGTGGTTAGCCAGGCACATGCCACGGAGAGGCAGCATAATTGGACCCTACGCTTTGCTAGCCTGGTTTGAGCGGGAAGGGTGAAGTGTAATTCCTTAAAGTGATGGTGCAGAGAGTCAGCACGAAGTCCCTTCATCAACACTCCTCATCTTTTTTCCCTCCCCTTTTTCTTTTCATTTTGGCAACCAAAAATACGTGGGGAAGTGCAACCTCCCACCCTTCTTCATGGGAAGGGCTCATCAAAGGTTGCTTGACTGGAGTGGAGGATGTGTGAAAGGCCTAAGTCTGATCATTGGCGGTGTTCCCAGGCTTGCTTCCATCTGTTGATAAGCAACGGAGGTGGGAGGATATGCCACATTTGATAGAAAGCTCTAAAGCAAAGACTTGCCTATAAAGATCCCTGAGGTATCTCTGATCACTCTAACCTGTCACCACCATCATGTTCATTCTTTGTCTCCCCCTCTCTCTTTTGCTGGCAATGTTGCTGTTAGAAACAACCCTGATTTGAAGGTAGAAAGGGGCTTTATTCAAGATGGATGCTAGTGTCTTCTTGGAGTGAGGAGCTCAACGTTAGCATGCATTGCTGAAGAAGTCAGAAGCAAAGAGGCCCACTGTGGCAACTCTTAACTCCTCCACCAAATCCTTCAGGACATTGCAAAGGAACCTTCCTCCCTCCATGCACTGGAAATTGAAATATCAATTCCCTACAAGCAAAGTTAATTCTTGCATATTGCTGAGCATTTTGAACCCACTGGGGTTCTTGCCTGGAGAGTTCTGACGACACATGCTGGATTTCAGAGAGAATGGGATGTTTTTTTGCTGAGGAGGTGGGGCTGGTGTGCTTCATTGTTTCGACTGACAACAAGTCCTGACTGCAGCTTTTCTTTCCTACTTATGATATGACACGGCAAGTTCTGAAATTGCCCTCACTGGGAGGCATGATGGGAGACAGAGAACTACTACACCAGCCTGTGTTGTGTTGTGTTATGGTAAAAAGCTGGTGTGAATACTCCAAGAAGGTTTATGATGAGGCGGTCCACGGCTGCAAGTTTTACCTGCCAGCTGCTTTCCACTATGCATGGCACATTTCTGATATTTTTTGAATATTTCCTCTGTCTCCTTCACACACATCCTCCTTCAGCTGAGTACATACACTCCAGTACCACTTCAGAAGAACATGGCTCATGAAAATACCTCTCAGAGAGCCATGCCTGAGGCTAGAGTGAGGAGGTAAATGTCAGAAACATTGCCAAAGGCGCCTAATCTTTCCTGGGAGGCTGGCTGCAAATATACAGTAGAGGTCACCAAACTGTAGAGGACACAATGGTTTTTGCTCAGTATTCTTGCGTGCAGAAACCTTCAGAGAGGGGAAATGTTCCCAGCCACTGCCCCAGAAAATACTGGTGTTTCTACGGGAGAGAGAGAGAAATGGCAAGGGAGGGGATGTGGAGTTTTGTCAGGCTCTGGTATGAAATTCCATTCTTTTCTGGACAGGTAATAAACAGCACATGGGTGGTTTTCTAGTATAGACAACACCTGCTGCTAATATTACCTGATCGATTCACTTCAATACTTAGAATGAAAATACACCAAATCTAAAATTCTAAATATATAATCAGAGTTTAATAACATCATCAATTTATTTTCTGGATTATGAATTACACCCTCCCCCCTCCCACCCCCTCCCCTTCATCTCTGTCCCAAAACTTGTTGACCTGTCAGAACTAAAATAAACAAAGCAACCAGAAAAGATCGCTTATAGGAGAAAGGATTAACCTGATGGACTCATGGCCTAATCTATTATGGGAGAAGGCAAAATACCAGGCTCCTGTGGTTAGACCAGTGGTTCAGTCCAGAATTTCCAGTTCTTCTTTTCTGGTTGCCCTAGAGCATTCATTTGAGTGGTTTGTGGCACAGTTAATATTTGCAGAGCACTCGGAGTGTTAACAGTGCTACAACAGTATCAACACTAGATAATGATTTTGGCAAACTATCATTTGCCGATCAGTGGAACAAGGGACAGACCAGTTCGGAGAAAATACGAACCAACTTTCACCCCAGAACACAAAAATCAGAACCTTTAAGAAGAGATTTGAAAAAAGTTCCGTTAACTTCTTTTTGGTTTGTTTTCAGCTTAATTTCCCTGCAGAGCCACCCTCCAGGTTTCCTCGTTCCAGGTGGGGAGGGACAGAAAAGTACCAAGATAACCACCAAAGAGATTAGCTGCCCTTGCCAGCTGTCAAGCTCCCCCCCAAGCCCTTAGGAAATACCAGAAATTATCACGAGCTTTCCCAGGTCCAAGATTTCTAAACCAAAGTAGCATTGGAGAAGTCTCTTAATGTCAAAGTGATGGTCCAACCTGAGCGGCCAACTTGATGGTTCACCCCACCACTATCAAGACAGTGTAGTGCCTTGAGGCCCAAACTCCACAGAGAGATGCTGGTACAGAGAGTTTATATGCAAAAAGGAATTAGGGGTGTTCCCATCAAAACATGAAACCCTGCTGGCAAGGCTTGAAGTGACGTTCCGGCGTCTTCCATTCATGAAGATAAAGGTGACAGGGCAATACGGGGGGCCTCAGGGGAACACAACACACATGGGTTTCTCACTCTCTCTCTCTCTCCCCCTCATTCATACGGCCTCGACCCGCGTAAACCGCTTCCAAAAACGCAGCCTGAAAAGTCGTAGAAAACAAACAGAACGGAAACAAACTTCCCCTCCCTCCCACCCCACGACCTGAATATTCACGAGAAGAGAAACACCAATTTATACAAAAACGCAATAAAAAAGAAATATTTACAAATGAAAGGAACGCCTTC
The DNA here is from genome assembly GCF_963921805.1 of Phalacrocorax carbo. Classification (NCBI taxonomy): domain Eukaryota; kingdom Metazoa; phylum Chordata; class Aves; order Suliformes; family Phalacrocoracidae; genus Phalacrocorax; species Phalacrocorax carbo. Next base: position 54,498,714 of record NC_087513.1, read on the forward strand.
TCAGTGGCTGCTGTCAGAGGTGTCTGACAAGCTGCCATGTGTTCTAGATTGCAGATCGCTCTGTTAATTTGTTTGGTTTCTTTTTTTTTTTCTTTTCCTTTTTGTCCTTGTAATGAGAGGAGAGGGAAAGAATAAGAAGTTCCCTTACAAAGACTCTCCCCCTCTTTGCTCCTTAATTTCCTCAGTGAAATATAAGAAAATATTCCCCTCACCAACCCTGCCCACCCTCCCCTCACACTCTTTGACTCTACAGGCAAATCCCACCCTCCCCTCACCCCAGATTTAAAAAATAAATAAAATAAGTAAGTAAATAAATAAAAGGCCTTCTATTGGCTTAAAAAGAGAAAGATAAGATAAAATCAACCAGAGTGTGGTGAGGGATATGAGAGAGGTGGCTTTCAGCTCCAAGAAATGTGGCTCATAAAGATGGGGCTGCCATCTCCTTTCAGAGTCAGTCCCCAGCAGTGTCCCCATGCCCTCAGCACAGGGCTGTCTCAACACTTCCCCTGATGAGCCACAGTCATTGAGACACTGGGACAGACCCAGGATAAGCAGGAGACACTTTGCCATATCTCTCAGGGCGGGAGAGGTTGGCCCACACCCCCACCTCAGGAGAAAGAAGACATATGAAAGGGGAGTTCAGCTTCTCACTCCTACCATTGCTCCCTTTCCTTTAGTTTAACTTGCATCTAAAATGATACAATGGAAAGAAAAAACCACTCTTATCGATACTAGGTGCACCAGGAAAGCTGTCACTACAACTGCAGGGATGGGAAACCCTAGGCTATTCCAGCTTTGCACCTGTGCTAGTATCTCTCTCACACACAGAGGCACACGTACATGTACACACACATCTCAGCCTTGCAAGTCTTGTCTTCAGCCCTCGGCACAAGTTTCTGTGCTCTCTGGCATTTATTCAAGCACACCCCTTCCCAGGAAGACAAGCCGTGTACTTCCCCTGTACATTCAATAGTAAATATACATATGTATTTCCCATGGGTGCAAACACCCTCCTCCCATTTCCACATGTGCAAGGAGGCATTGAAACAGTCCACCAGCACCACCGTCACCACACACACCCTTCCATGGCATTTTTTTTTCTTCTTCAGCACCATGCCAGCATTGGCAGCGGGCACCCTATTCTTTTTGTTCCAACCTGCTGGCCAAGGGTAGGGAGGGCAGAAGGATGAAAACTCTTTTTTCCCTGCCCTCCTCACTGAAAGGACATGCCAAAACAGGCTTGGTGTACCCTGAAGCGACAGTGACAAAACTCCCCACCTTTCCTTACTTTTTAGCTCTGTTCCACCGTGTGTGTTATCCAGACACCTTATAGGATCGTGGGTTTATTTTGCTTTCTCCACAGACATTTCAAGTATAAAGTTATTGTATATACTCGCGTATAGGCTAACCCATACTATACACTGCTCCCACCCTTGAAGTATGTCACAACTAGTGAGCAATTCACAGCTAATGGACCAACCCTGCACCCCTTTCCCCAGTCTCCTTTCATTTCAGTGCAAACCAGCATCCTCTGTCAGAGATCCCAACAACTTCCCTGACTCCAGAGTTGCTTTACCAAACTCAGAACCCACTTCCTTTCCATCTCTCCCACTGGTCTGCCACAGATTCAACGGCTGTAATAGCCATAGTGAAAACACTAGCCAGACCTGCAGACAAGCCTTCTCTCCCTCCCTCCACAGCCCCAGCAGACAATTCAAAATTTTAGCGTAAAATTTCTCAGCATATACGCAAATATATATATAGATATATTTCAGCCCTAAACCCCCATAGTCTTCACAAAATAATGTAACAAGAACCTCAGTATAGCTAACATGTAAGTGCATCATCAAGTTAGTCGTGTTATTTCCCCCTTCACTTTCTCCACATCTTCAAACACTAATCTTTTCTAGGCAGCTTTAGGAAGAGTTGCCTGAGCAAGCATATTTTCCTGCATGTCCATTACACTGCCTCTGCTGTCTCCTCCTGCCACACACATATGTGTGCACATGCCTTTCTCTGCCAGGAGCCAGCAGAAGTGAAACGCTACAGTCACTGCCGCTCCCCCTCAGCCCACCCCTTCCCTGCCTTTTTCTCCACTTCCTGAAATTACGAGCGAGGATATCCAACTCCGACGTCACTGTAAAGTGCAATGGCCAGGAATGGAGGAGAATGGGAGGAGCGAGAACATGGAAAAAGAGATAAAAGGGGAGGGGTGGGAAAGAGGAGGAGGAAGAGGGGAAACCAAAGAGGTGGCACTTGTCACCAGTGCTGCACTACTCAGAATTCCAGTATCCCACAACATAAGGACGACCCAGGAGAGCAGCAGGTGGGATTGATCCCACCCCACCCTCCCACACTCCACATACACCCCCAGTCCCTCCCCGCGCTCTTCCCCTCTCACTCAAACGTCAGACTCAATACTGGAGAGTTTCTCATAAACATGCCCGTTGCTGGAGCCATTGAAAGCCCTGGGGTTTTTGTTGTTAGGCACACAGGGGTTGGACTGGTTCCCTATACAGATGTCCTTCTGGAAACGGGCTGGCACAGCCCCATGAAGGGCTGAGACCACCGGCTTGTTGGTGGTGACGATGGCTCGGAAGTCTGGCCTGGCTTTGGGCCCTCCTGCCACCACAGGCTGCCTGAAGAAATAAGATTTGCTGCCGTGGAGCAAGCATTGGTCATCCCCAAAAGTAGGGATGAAAGGGTTTTGGGTGACCCGGTCGGGGTAGAGCGACTTGCTGAGCATGTAGCCCCCGCTGCTGCCGGGGTTGTTGTGGTGGTGGTAGCTGGTGGCGGGCACTGAGGACTTGTTGTTGGCAAAGGTGGTCTCACTGGCTGGCATCTCAAACATGTGGGCGTAGGGGCTCCCCTCCAAAAAGCGGCCCTTGTCCTTGAGGCTGACGCTGCGGGGGGCCAGGGCTGAGTCATCCTTCTGCAGGTCCACAAAGGTGTCATAGGAGTGCTGCCGGCGGAGCTTGTTGCGGTTCTTCTTCTGCACCTTGGAGGCAGAATTGGAAGGGCTCTGAGGATATTTGGAGGAGGAGGTGGCGGTGGTGGCCACCGGCACAGGGGCAGGTGGCTGGTCCAGCTCTTGGAGCGAGTTGTCCTCACTGATGTCATACAGGTTGCCCGCTTTCTTGCAGGCCTCGCAGCGGATGCAGGCCTGGCGGGTGGAGTTCTGCCCCACCACTGATGGTGTGTAGTTGTGCATCTTAGAAGGGCAACCACGGCAGAAATTAGCCCCAGGCCGGTCCTCCCAGTCTAGGTTGGTCAGGTTCTTCTCCCATGGCGCTGGGACCCCGCTCACAACACCATGCTTGTGGTCATTGCCTCCACCAAACTCACCCGAGCCATGCTTGTGGTGGGCCCTGTTGGTGCATGATCCACCCCCTCCTCCTCCTGTGTCGCGTTTAAACTCATCTCCCCGTTCTTTGTAGATATCCGTCAGGTCCACGTGTTCCCAGTGGGGTGAGTTCTCCTTGGCCCGAAACTGGTCCAGGTAGAAGTCCCGTAGCCCTTCCTTGTCCCTGAAGTAGCGCTTGTGGTCAGGTGAGCGGGGCGGGCGCCGGCGGTAGGCCAGCTCTATCTCATCAAACTCCCGCCGGGACTTGGCGGAGGCTGGGCGTTTCTTCAGGCTGTCCTTGTACTGCTGCTTCCGCCGCTTGGCTGCATTGCCCTCAATGTTGCCATAGGTGACCGTGTGAGTGGAAATGTCAGAGACGTCTGAGCGGATCAGGTCGTCGTGGGCCCCACTGCCTCCGTAGCGGTCACTCTTGAAGGAGAACTTGCCGTAAAGGTCACCCAGCTGGCTGTGCTTGGCAGGGGGTAACCCCAGGTCCAAGGGCTTCTTCCCGATGGACCGCGACTGGGCATTGAAGGGTGGGTTGTCACAATCATAAAGCCCGTCGATGGAGCTGGTGCTGCCGATGCTGTGGGGGCGGTGGTGGTGGTGGTAGTGGTCCTGATACACATTGCTGTCCTTCAGCTGGAGATTGCCAAAGGTCCTTTCCACCTCACTAATATAGTCACTAAAGAGGTTCTCCTCGCAAGGGGGGTTGTTGTAGGACTTGCAGTCTGAGTGGGTGAAGCTGCGGCGGTGCTCAGAGATATCATAGACAGATGACTCACGGCGGATAAAGTCCAGGGCACTCTGTGGTGAGCCATTGACCCCTGACAGGTTGGCCATGTTCTTGGCTGTCCGAAGCAGGCGGAGAATGTTGGAATGGGTGTTGTTCATAGTTGCCGTGGGGGAGTTCATTGCTGACTGGCGCTCCTCAATGGCCACACCGTGGATGCAGCTGTAGATACCCTGAAATGAGAGAAAGCAGGAAGGTGGGTGGTCCTGCAAAAAATATAGGAAAGGCAACCCGGACTGGGAAGCACTCTGTGCAGCAACAGTGTATTCCTGTAGGAGAGCCTTCCATCATGAAGCAGAATCAAATCAAATAAAATAAAATCAGACCTGCTCTACCAACCCTTGCCCCTCACATTTTTTCCTTCCCCTCTATTGCTCTTCCTCTGCTTTGCTTCATGTCATATCTGTGGGATGCAGGAATACCTGCTTGCCTATGTAAGAGTTACTCAAATCTAGTAGGTGTAACACAGAATTGCAAATGGGGAAAATAATATCCTTGGGAACAAAAGCATCAGGACAAATGATTCTGTGTGGATGAGAGGAAGGAAGTCTGTTTTGGCCCTTGAAATTCATCTGGACACCAGTGAATCAATGAGACAGAAGCTATCTTAGAAAGGGAACAGCTTCATTTGTCATAAACTTAGCTACATTAATCACCAGTACAGATTAGAAAAGGAAACTGAGAAAGAGGAGGACTGCCGAATAGGTATTTAGGTCTTCTGCATCTCGTTGAGTGAAGTACAATAGAATTTTTAATTGCATTCTGTTAAATTTAACAGTGATAACAGGCTCCAAATTGACATCCTGAAAGTGAAAGTCCTCTATTCAACCTCAAATCAGACAGCAGAAGTGCCTGGTTCTTCCACATTCCCCACTAGCTCATTTCGTCTATGACACAGACTTTTTCCAAGGGCTACCCACCCCTAGGAGCAGAAGAAACAGGGCTCATTTATTCTCTGACCTGCCAAATGGTACCTGCTGATTAATGTAAATTGTGAAATGGACACCATCACATCATGTTACCATGATTTCTCAGCAGCTAGCAGATGATTAACACTTTTCAGACTTTTCACCAGCCTGGCCCAGGCCTAACAGAGAACCCCAGAACGAAAGAATCTGTACTTAGCTAAGGATCACCAAACACAATCCCCCATCTCATCTCCAGACTAAACCAGGTTAGAAACAAACAATATAGAAGAAAGGCTGTGCCCCTGCATTCACAAGGCTTTGTCATTTCTCCTCAACAATATCTTATGTAGCAATTATATACTCTTTGCATAATCAAAGTTAATTCCGTAACATTGACGCTGAGGTCAAAAATGCTGAGACTTGACCTCACTGCAGAATGGATCAGGAGAAGGGACCAGTGGCTTGAAAGAAGGAAAAAAGCTCCAAATGGGACACTGCTAGCTACACTAATAGCAGAAAGATGACTCAGAAATGACTAGAATTTGCTTTAAATGTAAATATTCTATCCTAAGGCAGATTTGCATAAAGCAATTGACAAGTTCATATGGTCATCCTCTCTGGAAGGATTTCTGCATGGTTTAGGGCATTGCTTTTGCTTAGGGACTTCCAACTGTCCATGATAGCACACTTCTTGTTAACATAAGGTCAGCTGAACAGCTGTAATATAGAGGACAATGAAAAACTGAATTTCTAATCATGTTATCCACCATTACTTGACTTATTGTCCCCAAATTTGGCCTCCTCACAACACACTTTGGAGGAGCAGACAGTTATGGTTAACTTCTTATACTGCATTTTCATTTCCATGTGAAATTTCCATGACGCTAATCCAGCAGAGACCAGAGATGTCACAGAAAAACATTAGATGCTCTTGCAACATTAACAGTGAAAAGATGCCAGCCTTTATCCTGGCAGACCACCACTCTATGCCACCTGTGCATTAGACGGTCTTTGTGGATTTCCACATCTCCAGTACCTAGGACTGTCTGAATAAATCCTCTGTTCCTCCCTGTTAGCTAATGGCACTCACCCTGCTGATGGAGAAGACCACACCAGGCTTGCCAGAGCAGACACCCATGAAGCAGTGGCGGAATTGCCAGTAGAAGAGATGTTCACAGATGAAGGTGATCAGACTGAGGGCCATGGCTGCTCCCAGCATGTAGAAGACACCTGCCATGTTATCTATATCCAGCTGGCTGCTCATAACCTCATTCTTCTCATTATGACAAATGCCAGTAAGCCACAGCGCTTCCAGTTCCTCCATCTCCCCTAGAAAGACAGAGAGAAGGAAAGGAACAGGTTAGACAGCCCTGCAATGACTAAAGAGCTCAGGTGGGGGCAGACTGAAAGCAAGAAGCTGATCTAAGGTAATTTCCAATGGCTATGCTTTTTCCACTGCTATTATGTCCATGAAATATCCTGACTACCCTTCTGGTAGGGGCAGGTGCAATTTGTCACAGGGAAGGCAACAGGATTTTTCCATGGCCAGGTATTAGCCACAAAAAGCCGTACCACAAGACACAGCTATCACACTTGCCAAACGTCTACAGTGAGATAATGAAAAAATTGTCCACCAGATGACTGAAGACCTGGCCTCACAAACTTCCACTTTCATATTAGGTCAATGAAGTGAAAAATCCGTGACTGATACTGGTAGACAAAAATGAGTCACTTCTGTATGAAAACATTGTATGTTTCCAGCGGAAAACTCAAAATGTTGATCTTTTTAAATCAAAATGTCTGATTCTGAATCTGCTTCCATCATATCCATAGCTTATTAAAACTAAGGGCAATGTTCCCAATAATATTTGTGCATTTTCACCTGGTTTTCTTCCCTTCAATTTTGTCCAAATTCAACACTTCCAGGCCCTTTGACCGATCAAAAATATTACTAATTTGTATCAGCTAGGAACAAATGTTCTGTAGTCTAATTTCATACCCCACTTACTCCCATTATGGTATTTTCAAGAGGGGAGAGACAGAGATAAACACACACACACACATGCATACTGAGACATTCAGAAACAAACTAATTTTGCAGGTTGGCAATTCTTTTCATGCTGTTAGGAAAGTTAGTTTTTCACATTTTCAACCTCCAGTCCAGTGACGGGGGAGGGGGGGATCCATATATTTATGTGGCACCATAGCACAGTCTTTAAAACTTTATGGAGAACTTACGTATTTTTTTCTGAAATAATACATATTAGGCTGTTTAGGAGACAGGACACCCTATCTGTCAGGTGGCCAATTTTCTGCTGAAATATATCACAACTATTTTCTTCCCATATTTATTATACCATATGTTATTTTCAGATTTCAGAAAAAAAGAGAAGTACTTATAAATAAAATAACTGGTGAATTTTATTTATTCTAAAAAAGGACACAGCAAGTTGTAATATGGAATTGAAAGGGAAAGCCAGGAATATATTTTCTAAGCAGGAATTCCTTATCCCACAAAAGATTTTTTTTTAAAATAATAGCGATTTCTCTGTGAAGGATAAGATGAACTAGGTAACTATAATGTTCTGATTAAAAACTCACTCCAAAATATGCTTCTGAGTCTCAAGTCCTTCCCTGTGTTTTGGTTTGGTTTTTTTAAGTTTTGGAAAATCTGAGTTACCTCTTCCATCCAGAAATATTTATTCTTTAATTTTGTAAACTCTGCATGGGTTGCTCCTGTCTAGAACTATAAAGCATGAGATGACCACAGAAAGTCCAGTATAATTAGTGGGTTTGGTCATGGCAAAACCTCAAAGGTAGAGAAAAGTTCACAACAAAAATCTTGTTTTTACAAGGCATTCTTCACACAAGATATTTTTCAAACACACATCTGAGCTGGTTCTGTGAAACCTTTAGTGTTTTTGACATTGCTTTTGATGATACTTCTACCCTGCATCAACAACATAAAATAGGTGACATCCTCACATATTCAGCGTAATGCCTCTAACAAACCCTTGTTAATAATTTCCTGTTCTCAACTCAAATCTGAAGCAACAGAGCTAGGAACTTCTATTTCTTACATGCAAAACCTGGTATCTCTTAGGAAAAATCCAACTCCTCTTTTTCTTGTCACTCACCATCTCCAAAAAGCTGTAGAATGGCAAGATCAACCTGGCGCTTCCAGCCCGAGTCCTTTTGGATGGCAATGCCATAGCCGGTGGAGGCGAACACTTTCCCACTCCCAATTGTCACCAGCTTGCAGCCTTCATCTCTGCCAGCCATGTAGTTTAGCACTGCTGCATCATAAATGAAAGCATCCAACTTCCTGCACAGGTGCAAGAAACAAGAGGGGCATAGTACAGAAAAGATAGAATCTGTATGAGTTCAAAGGTGTTCTCAGGTAATTAAGGCAGAAGCAAATCTCTTTCATATAGACTACAATAGGCTGCACCTTCATCTTCAGAGTTAACTAAAATCTGAGCCTAGAACCTGTTTACAGGTGAAGCTAGATTACAAATGAGGACTATTTCTTTCTCACTCTGTGATAATCATCATTTCTGATCTGAAAGAAAATTTGGAATATAAACATAACGCAAGACAAAGGTGAATTAAGAGCAAGTCAAGGGGATCTACAGTCCTAACAACAGCTTATATTTCTGGACTGCCTTTCATCTCAAAGGAACCTACAATCCTTATAAAATGTATCGATATTAGATAGCAAAGCAGGAGTGGAAGTAAGGAAAAGATTATCTCAGATTCAAACTGCTGGCATGACTTAGCTGAGCAAAATGTAATTATTTTTCAAATTAAATAAGTCAAGACACCATGTTTAACTCCTCAGTTACTGTGAAAAGCACTACTGGACCTTTACCAATGTCAATAGCAGCTTTATGGTTTACCATGCTGAGTAGCTTTTTGGTAAAGAGTGCTTAGCTGAAAACCACAAGAAAAAAATCTGTTTCAACAAAGAGAAATCCCCATTATGGGCTAGGATGGGTAGACAACTCGACAGACTGATGAGAGCCTTTCTCTCACTGCAACAAATTGATTTGGGTGTGGGGGGCAGTCTCAGGGGGCTGCATCTTCCACATAACCAAAGACAGCTGATGAGTAAATCCTCCCACTAGAGCTGAAATGAAGCACTTTTCAATAAAAGACCAAAGACCTTCCACCTTGCACATTCTCACACCTACGCTATCTTTTCAATCCACCTCCTGCACATATATTTCCAGTATGGTGATTATCTCAGTTCAAGTGCGTATCTGTGGGGAAGTCTGTCCAAGGGTGGATATGAAGCCAGGATGACATCTACCACAAGTGATGAGCTCTATTTCGTCCATATATTTCCAGGACAGAACATATTTATTTCCTGGATGATGACTACCCTGGCAAATATACCTTCCCAGGATGGCATCCAACAATGGTACAATCATTTATAATGGGCTGCATGCCTCTGAACCTGGCGAACAGGTTTAGGAATATTCAGTCAATCTAGTAATTAAATTGGCTGAACATCTTCATTCGTGCTTTGGAATGAACTTTCTCATAAGAGTGCAACATGAGTGTAAGCAAGAATGTTTTTTTTCACTGGGGCTAGGCTCTGACAACCAAAATGGTCAGCTCTGGGAGGAGGTCTTTAATTACAAAGGGCAAAGGCCTGCAAAATGGGGTTTAAGTCTGCTGCTTTACAGATTCACTGCTATTAAAATGAGCTTTTCAAACATAGTTTTTGCTAATGATTTTTCCCACATTTCCCAAATTACCCAAGGAAATGCTCCCATTTTATATACTTCCTTATTATTCAAACAACATTTTGTTCAGCCCTTAATACTAAAATATTCCAGAGAGAAGGGCTACTTCCAGACTATTTGCTTCAAGCACACCTTCCGTTACACTATATTAGCTAGTGATACACTGGGGTGGGATTAGTCTGACAAGGATTGTTTCAGCTTCCTGATTAACATAATCTTTTATATTCAGAAGGAGGGAAATCAAAGGGATTTCCAGATGACAATATAAATGCTCTGAAAAAAACTTTGTCCCCAGAGATCTGTGAGCTTTTCAGGTGTATGCATAAGGACCCATCAGCATGAAACATCTTGATGAAGTAAGGTCTTCAGGACTAATATACACAAGGCTAATGTATACAAGGGTACAGGAGATCCTCTGGGTTTTTTTTTTCCGAATAGTCTTATAAACACAGCAAAAGCCAAAACTCTTACACAGATGTCAATAGAATAACCTGGCTAAGAGAATCACAACATTATTCTTCTGTGTTGTGTGTAGCTTTGCTATACTTTTAACCATGGAATGAATACGGAGGCTCATTTTCCAAATCCCACAAAAAATTTCCCAGAGAAGCATGCAAGGAAGTCAGGTTTCTGTGGTGAGTAAGCATGGAAGAAGAAAGCCTCACCCAGTCTTCAGCGAGAACAATGCATCATCCACCCCTCTCTGATTGAACTTCACCATGTAGCTGTGCATTTCAGGATAGTTGTTGCGAATGTTCCTTTCTGTGCTGCCATTGGGAACCGTCCCAAAGCGGAAAGGGGGCGAAAAGTCATTGGGTTTCTGGAACTGTAGAGACAGAAACATAATATTTCTTACAATCTTTCAGCAAGAAGCAGTCATCTGAATGGGAGAACACACTCTCCTCAGAAGGTAGTTCTAATGTTATTTTACTATCAGGTAGAAAACATTATTGAGAAGATATATTTCACTGTTTTCAAACACAAACATCTCCTGTTAGTGCCTAAGAACCAAGAAGTGAATCTGAGCAACCTGGTCTTTCTGTCCACTCTGGATTAAGTGCATAAAATAACCAGTCATCAAAGATTAAAATGAAGTTAGATAAACAGAAAAAGGAAAAGGAAAGGGAAGAAGTAACACTGGCTTTAGAACACAGTCAAGCAAAGATTTTCAGTAAAATCTATATGCATTTTAGCCAAAGTGTCATTTATTTTCTAAGTATCTTTTTCAACTCTGTGGATGCCTTTGCACTTCCTGATTCTGACTGAAGCAGAAACGTAGTTAATGAGGAGAGATGCTTCTCAGAACACCTCACAACCACTTCGCCAAATGAATGATCAGCTTTCAAACTTTTGGGCAAATGTCCCAAATGAAATGCTATTAGTGGTTGCAAGTCACTAGTAACATTTGATGCCCAGAACAGAGCTGGCAGCATACTCTAAAACCTTTGCTGCTCCCAAGAAATACATTCATCATAACATTCCCCTATGGCTGCGAGGCCATGAGATTTTATATGCCACTTGCTTAACTCAAGTCATAATCAATGCTCTCTGGGGTTTTATGAGCAGTAAAATTTAGAATGTCAATTATCAAGACTGCTTAAAACCCCTAGAACCAGCAGATGGGAAGGAACACAGAACTGTAAGCCAGGAACTGAATAAGCAGTAAAGACAAAGATGCAAAGGTAGGCTAGATAGAGGCAAGCCCCTCGTCCCTTGATATATGAAGCAGTAGCTTGCCTGGTGCTAATTCTTGACTCCCAATTGGGACTGTATATTTGGATGATACAGAGAAGCACGCTAGGAACACATTTATGGTCAGATCAAACCCATTTAACAGCAACAGCTCACCTGGTACATGAATATATGCAGTCATGTACTGTCACCTTCTACAGTGGAAATGTGGCTCTGGTCTATAGCTATAGCTTAAAAAAACATGCAGATGAGGCTTGTTCTTGAGTTGTGATCAAAGCCAGTTTGGAACCTGGTCAACCCAGCTGAGGAGGCCAAAGCCACTAAAGCAGTATACCAATCCCATTCACAACATCTCAGCAATAAGGCCAAGCAGGAGCTGTGTTTGTTGGTAGGCGAATACACCATTCACATCACCTGTTTCTGTGTACCAGGAAACTCATCTGGCTGTGCAAGGAATCATCCCCCCAGTTTGGATGGCAAGATGGGCTGGCTTGTATATGCATGCATGAATGTATGAGAGAGAACACATGTCCTACTTCTTCAAGCAAATAGAAAACATCAGGGTTGTTTTTTGAAACACAGGTTGGCACATCACCAAAAAAAACAAAAGAGGTTTCACATAGCATAAAACAGGCAGTAAGGTGGCTCTTAGAACCTTGTCACACCCCCTAGGGATGAAGACAAACTCATAGCTATCAAAACCTGTGATGAAAGCAAACTTTGATGGGAGAAAAATCACTGCAGCATGCTAAAATTATTCTTTTTTACCAAACTGATTATAGCAGCAGCTTAGGGGACCCATCACAAGAATGGTATTGCTATACTAGGCACAAAGGAACACAGTCTCTCCCCTAACATGATAAAATGGGAGTTTGCAAAGTGGGCATCTTGCTTCCTCAGAGGCTGCAGAATCCAGCCTAAGGGGGCAGATGGGGCAGCCCCATCCCCATAGAGCCCTCTAACAGAGTAAAGTCAGCAGGGCAAGCAGCAGGCAGGCCCAACCAACATTGGTGTGACCTCAGCTTCAGCATGCCCTTTGGAGGGGCAGCAGCTGTGACAGCCTCCCTCTGGGCCCAAAGAGCTTTAAGAGAAAAGAAAGCTTCATCCAATGTCCATTTGTCTCCACACTCCATTCCCAGTGACACCATCTCTAGTTTTGTCTGCTTCCATCACTGTGTCTATGAACTGGAGTAAAAAGGATTACAGAGTCAGGGAGGGCTGTCATAAGTGAAACAATCCCACCTCTGAACTATCCTTTGCTCCTGCTGTGTTCCAGGGCCCCTCTTAGCAGCCAGAGGTGAAAGGCTCCATATATAATTTTTAACCTCCTGGGCAATCAGTAAATAAATGAAAACTTTCCTCTTGAAGGAAATTACTGTTTTCAGCAACTGGAAAAGCATGTTTCTAGAGAAGGAAGCCAGGCTGATGGCTTCTACAAAACCATATACTGTCCATTCACTCACCATCCCTTAGCCCTTGCTCATTCCTCAGATCTGCAAATGCAAATTATTCTGCACGCACCTACATGCACACACACACTTCAATCACAGCCTGGTGGACAATGAGACAGGAAACAGTCTGAAAGGATCCATACGGGGCCCACGCCAGAGATCTTTAGTAGGTGGGTACAGCTCGGTCCAGAGATCGAGGGATCTCCAAAGAGCTCTCCAGAGCCAAAACACTGCTGCACCTTTCTGAGCGCACTTCTGCCCCACATAGCTCATACTGAAGGAGCAAGAAGACCTACAAGCCTTCCCAGAAAACATACGGGACAGATGGGGAAGGAATGTGTCCTCTACTGGCAATATGGTGGAAGAATATATGCGGAGGAACTGGAGAAGGTCCACGAGGAAGAAAGTTAATTGACATTGTTGTCAAAGATTTCACTAAGAAAAGCCACTTGTTTGGCTTCTCCCAAGGGCTGGGAGAGTGGGCCTGGATCAGAAGTGTCAGCCCCAGGGAAGTAGGGGACTTTGGCAGGCTGGTCTAGAAGAAGTCTGAGACACATGAGACAGGAGCTGAGACACAATGCAGGGGCCATTACGTGGAGGCAACCCGTGCAGAGGTAATCTCAATGTCTCAGAAAATATTGACAAAAGAATTAACCACAGTTATTGACAGAAAGGGTCAGAATTTAGATTAATGAGAGAGCTCTCCCATCATTTCATGTAAATGTTTCTGTGGCCAGAGCCCAAAGTCACAACTAGACTACCCCAGGCATCTGCAAAGAGGAGCCCTGTGAGGCTCTGGCAAAAAAAAATAACTGATTCTAACAGGGGAGGGGAAGATAAGAAATTTCACTGGTTGCTGAGCAAACCCAGCTGCAGAGAGTCACAGGGAGAGGCAAGCAGGGCTGTTACAGGGTCCACACTTGTAGGAGCCCCACCTCATGCTCATTGCAGCAGGAGCCCTGTCCCACTGCCCAGCTCTACCTACCTTGAGGGGTGACTGCCTGGAAGGGAACCTGCAGGGCTCAGCTGCAGCCCTGCACCTAAAGAGCCCTGGGCGGAGGCGTACCCCACCTGCAGCCTCCCACTTGCCCACCATGGGGCCTTGGTCAGGAGATGCTCCCCTTGTTCCCACGGTGATGTGACACACTGTCACCCATGAGAGAAATCCCGTATGGAGCTGGCTTCACATCAAATGTGGGTAGGAGATGGATGCTAGATATGGGGGTGGGAAGCAAACACCAGGTGTGCCTGAAGGGTTGGGGTGGGCTTGGGACATGAGTTGTTCAAAGCCTAGCAGCTACCCACCTCTTCAGCCCCTCACTCCACAAATTGAAATCACTGAATTAAAGCATTAAGTCCAAATAGGACCATGGCTTTGGGAAAGTAACCTCTCAGAGTCAGAGAGCAGAAATCTTCCTGCTCTGGAGAGCGATAAACACACAGGCTGGGGGCTATTAACACATTCAAAGTGGAGAGCCCCTTTCCTGCTTCCCCCTCCGCAACTTGCCATGAGAGCTGTCGGCAGCAGCAGTAGTGAGAGCAGGTTTGATTTGTCTGGCAGAGCTGTTTCATTAGCAATTTGGAGCCGTGCCGTGCAGAAAGCAGCATTGTTCTCAGATGTTCGAATATCAATCTGCATAATGAAACAGGTGATAGGAGCTCTTCCCATTCAGGCAGCCGAGATTGGAGGGGATTCAGGGATGAGGGGAAGGGGTTATGTCTAATTGGCCACTATTAATTTGATGGGAAATTTTTTCAATATATTGTCTACTACCAAATGGTTCCTACAGAAAAGCACATCTGCACTTATTTATCTGACTGATGTAGGCCCTGTTTACACTGTAAAGTGTTTGCCAATAGCTCTGAAAACAGTTTCCCAAGCTCAGCAATCTCTCACAACAAAAAGGCTCTTTTTTATCAGTTGATCTACTTTTACTCTGCTTTAAAAAAAAAAAAAATTAATCCCCTGCTGGATAACATAATGAGCTAGCAAAAGTTGGTGTGTGTGTGTTTGTACGTGTGTAGTGCCTTACCCTTACTCAGCTTCTCCAGTAGGAGACCTTTCACATTTTAAGGCCCAGACCACCAGTTTAAATTTTCTTCCACAGGATGGCCCACAGCTCTGACCCACCAAAATAAGGTCCAGAGGTTCAGCTCCTCTGTTAGGTGCAAGTCCAAAACAGCTTGAGCCCCTGTTAGATACTCTGGGTTTGGTATATCTGACCAGGTGTTAAGTACCAAGCTGAGATGCCCCAGGGGATTTCTCCCTGGAAGCAGGTCTCTCATAGCCCCTGTGTTAGACTTGGCCAGCACCTGGACGTATTTTCGATACTCTGGTGCACCTAAATTGGCTCTAAACATCTACATTTGCACAACTGAGTCTAGCCACTGGACCATTTGGCCCCCAGGACAGCTTCTCCCACCAAAAGTACAGGGAGCCCGCCACTATGGGTAGCAGAAAGCCCAAAGTGCCCATCACTTTCTTGAACTTGCCCATCAGGGCATCAGTCACAACCTTTTGTACAGGCACCTATAAGCAGCACTCTGCTTGCTCTTTTGGCAGTCGTAAAACCAGCAGATATCTGCTGTGGCACAGGCCAAGTATCTCTAAAAAAGATGGCACTTATTAGTGAGCTGCAAGGTAAGATTTAGTGACAACAGGATAGAAAAGCAAAGTCCATGCTCAAGTGCATAATTTTAGCACAACCTCTCTGCACTGCCCAAACTTCCTTGATTGTCCCATCGTGCTGTGGTTCAGCTGCATGTCACTGCAGTCAGCTTGCGCCTGTCTTCATTGCCTGAGAATCTAGTCAGGCTGTTTGCACAGGAGCTTCACCCAGAAGCTTTTTAAAATTAAAAGGTGGGTTAGTGGTTTTCAGGTCTAACTCCGAGTTAGCTCTATGTCTACACTTAAATCTTGATAGACTACGCATGTCAACAGCAACATGTCTTGCTCTAGGTGCCTTGCTTTTGCATCCTCTGTTTCAGCCAGGAAATTAACTCCTTTGCAGCTAAGGGATGACTCTCAAAGAAAGGAGGCTTGTGCTTTTCATACTCCCAAAATATGTCATTTTTGTCCCCCAAGCTGCACCATGAACAATGCCACAGAATCACAAACCTGGATCTGGCCCTGAGAAGATGTCTCCTCTGCCCCTCTCTCTCCAGTGGGTCTCTCCTAGATGTCACCATTCCTGACAGCTCTTCATTCAGCCTGCTGTGGAAGATGGCTGGTGCTGGAGACTTCCCCATTTCCTGCACAACCTATGCTGGGGCTTTACTATTAGAAAGTTCTTCCAAGTGTCTGAACTAAAGCCTTCCTGCTGCAATCCAGCTGAAATATTTTCTGTTATCTTCACCATGAACAGGGAATCTGAATACTCTCTTTCTGTCTAAAGGTGTATTTATGTTTTTGAGGACCATTGAGCTGTTGTTTCTTCTTGCATTGAGGCTAAAGAGGCCCAGTTTCCTCATCTTTCTTTGCAAACTGTATTATCTAGACCTCCAACCATTCTTGCTGCTGTCCTTTGGCTGTATCCAGTAGGTCCTTCCTTGACTTGCCTTTGTTTGGTGGACATGCTCTCTACCTCCACTGTACCAAGAATAATCTGATCAGGATCCCAAGATGCTGAAAGAACATCGCACAAAAAAAGCTCGCAGCAAGACAATAAAAGCGTTGCTAGTGAGAGTTAATGCCAATTATTACTCTTCTCAGTGCCTCTCTACGTTATATCCTTTTCCCTCTGTCCTTTAGTCTTGTCATCTGCAGCTTGCAAGTTCTTCAAAGCTGTAATTCTGTCCTGAATTTCATTCAGGTGCTGACCAGTTTGTTTCTGGAATGTCAATCATAACTGCCAGCACTATTTTCAGGGTTTTTACTGTATTCTTTTCTGTATCCAGCTTTATTGTGTACATAGGCACATCCACACAACTGTGCCCCATCACCCATCCTGGTAGAAGAAGGTTCTCTACAGAGGATTCTGTAGCTAACCTTCTCTAGAAAGAATTCTCTACAGATTCCCAGTGTGTACTCAGTTGGTATGTTGGTGCAGATGTTGGTGCAGGGCACTTTCACATTGCTACAACAGTATCCCTGCTAGGAGTGTGCCAGCCCAACAGCATAGGGAGAAAATCATACTGCAAATCTCAGTCGTAGCACTGGTATAATAATCTGTGAGGAGAGCAGACTGAAGAGGCAGTGCTGCTCATTCCTCTATTACTCATTAATATCTTGTACAGATACTTCTCAAACTTCACTCCTAAAGCATCCCTCTCCCCTCTGCACAGTCACCTAGCTTTGACATTCCAGACATCTTTTGCTCCCAAGGTGGAACTCGCAGCCATTTCCAAGTGACTACAAGTTTTCAGATCCTGCTTTTACCCTAGCTAAGATTTCTTCTCTTTTTCTGCATTCCCTCACAAATAACACCCTCCACCTCCTCAGCAGTGTCTGGGACTCCTCATAGCTCACAATCCAGTTGCCACATCACCTCTTCCTGATTGTTGGGCCCAGTCACAGAAATCAACCCTAAGACTGTAGTGGCAAAACCCGTTTCTTGTCTTCACCAGTCAAACAATACATGCCTTGATTTATAAACAAAAACAAAAACCCAACCAAACAAAAAACAGAATGAACAGCATGGAATTTAATATAAGTCAGTTTTGGGAGAGCATAAAAATACCTTGTGCTGCCTCAGACTTTGACTTTGCGGTTTATCTTATTATTCAATACCCAGTGATGTTTCAAATTCTCTGGTCTTGCTTTGCATAGTGCTTTCACCCATTAATTCCTCTAGATAAGTCTGAGAAAGGACTTATCTGTTAGTGCCACTGACTGCAGCAAAGTTGGCAAAGAATTAGATTAAAGTAATTTTTAAAGGAAAACATAGGGTGGGTCCGACCCACAAACAAGAAGAAAAATATCTATGAATGTCTGGTGGTCAAAAAGGGACATGTGTGGGTCAGGAAAGGGAACAGAGCAACCTAGGGACAATGCAGAGCTGGGGGGGCAGGTGAAAGCAAAAGAAAGGAGTTCAAATATAGCAACCTTAAAAATAGTTGCCCTTGTAAAATAACTGAGATGAAAGCAGACATCCAATTGGTGGAAGAAGCCACCACCACATGCAGTTATTACCAAAACAATGCACACAGTAAGATTGTGCAACCTCTTTACAAGCTGGAATGCTATGTGTAGACCTGCTCTGTGACACTTCTGCACAGAGCAAAAGACTGCAAACCTCGAGCAGCATAGCGTTGCCCCAAACAGGTGGCATTTCATGGGTCCCATATCTTCCATAGCCAGACTTACATGTGCATGCTGGGACCACACTGATTTTCTGCTGACCCAGGCATTACAGATACACCAGACCTCTGAGGCCACTCCAGGATCAGACCATCACATGTGGACAGAGTCCACCACCCACCACCAACAAACCAGGTGTCTTCTGTGTCTGCCAAGTGTGTGTGTGAGCATTATGCAGACTCTGTGCAGCTTCTCCACCCAAAAGGTAACACTAAGGCTTTAAAACTTCCTCAGGACACAGCTGGCAGACTATAGGCTCCAAGTCAGTCACGCTATTAGGTATCTATCAAGCTTGACCAGAGAACAACATCTGTAGTGGAATAACTGTGCTTCACTACTGAGAGATGAAAGCTCCTTGCCCAGCCCTAATATTAGTAGGTGTGGTATCAGATAAGCACAATCATATCTGTGGCAACTGAGTGAGCTATGTGATCTTAGCCACAGTGTACTTAACTTTTGCTTGCATGTATGTAGAGGATGGATGCGTCTCTTTATCCTAGCATCAAATCATGCCATGTATTCCACCCCGGAAGTCAGCTTCCTTGGAAGCTAAACACAACAGGGCAAAAGGCACCTACTGAATAATCACAGGCAAGCATAAAACAGAAATTAGTGAGGCAGAAAGATGCTGGTTGGTACACTCATGTTAATATCATTGGAAGTGTTCATTAAGAGAGAGAAAATTAACTAATGAAAAAGACCTTGGGAGGAGAGGTGGCAGCTGAGTACTGAGGAGTTTGAAATCTGCTTTGTTTGCACATGAGACTGCTGGTTAACAAATTATGAAACATTCTGAGAAATTCAGGTGATGTGGTTTGGTCGGAAAGTGATTCCACTTCTCATCCATTTTCACTAAGAAAGGCAGATCAAAGCCTCCTGTGTTCTGAGCACTAATAGTAGCGCACCTGCTTCAGCACCTTGTATGTGGGTACCAACCACTGGGCAGTAGGGCAAAACCCTGCACAAGTCTGGCAAACCTCCCAAAGACTTCACTGGGGCCAGAATTTTCATCCAAGTAATTAGAAAATTAGTCATCACATTAGTGAAATATCTTAAGCACCTCTGCAGGCACGGGAGGCAAAGCAAAAAGCAGGGCACTCAAGGCAGGGCAGCTGGGGCATCCCAACACCATCCCAGAAGTGGGAGATAATGTCTTCCTTTAGCCTTCAGCGGAAAGCTGCATCCTATCTGCAAGTGGACGACAGCAGGGGAATGAAAGCCGTATCACTACTTTTTGAGTCCTGCAGCACTGGAGTGGGTACACCTGAAGGAAGCAAGACTTCTGGGCCACCAAGACTCAGGGGAAATTTGACCTTGAATAGCCAAAGTCCTGGGGGAAGCAGGGCCCCTTTACACCAGGTGAAGATAAAATCTGCCAAATATTCATCAAGTATATGTATGTACATATAACTTCAAATGTCACAGACACTAGCCATAAGTAATGAAGGGGCGGAGGGGGGAACAAGACACACCAACTGTTGTATATTTTTAATCCTGTAGGTCACATCCTCCCATCTCCTCCCCACCAGCAATTCGGTCCTGAGCATTCAGATGAAGAAGGCCAGCTCTCATCTCTCAGGCTGCCAAATCCTGGTGGCAGGGCCATTGTCTTTTATTTGACTGCAGAGTGCCAAGTACATTTATGGCATCGTATAAATAATAAATAAAAATATTCATTGCTTCCCTCTCCACTGACTTATACTGACGTGAGAAGCAGGACAATCCTTTGCTCCCCCTCTCCCTCCCCACCTTACGTAACTCTCCAAAGATGGCTTATTCCAGACTGCCAAACAATTAGCACAGAAGTGACCAAATTCGCCCAGAGCTTCCAAAGGGTTAACTCCAAGAGCTGGTTAAAAGGAAGATGAAAAGAAGGAGTCAGCGGTGGCCAAGGCCTGGGGAAGGCCAGGATGGCACAGCAGCAGGAATGCAAAAGCTGCAGGCTAAGGACCATGCCACAACCCCATCGCCGACATCCCTCATTCAGCAACTCCCACCAGCCAGCAGAGCCCAACGGGTTGTGTTTCTCCCTTTTCAGCAAGGATGAATTAAGCCTATGGTCTGACTCTGAGTATCCCCTCCCCTTGTATCTTACTTGCTTAAGTTCCCAATTAAACTGCATTTTAACTGGCACTAATCCTGGAGGGTCCCATTACAAGTTTTTACTGCCATTAAATCCCTCCAGATCAACAGAAAAGAGAGAATCCTGAGAGACTGAGTCAAGGCTAAAGCATACCGCAGCCTCCTTGCTGCTCGGCACTACGCAGCAATGAGCTTGAAAAAAGAGGGAGAATGAGAAAGAAAGCAGGACTGAAGCAGGGGGGGAAAAAGCATGCTTGAAAATCCCCTGACTTTAAACATTTATAGCTTTAAAACTACAGAATCACTTTTTAGCACACAGGCACAGAGGTTTGTTCCAAGGATCTCAGAAAGCATAAAAATCATGACAATCCAAAGAGTGCAGAATGACTAAATCTACAATAAATGTACCCATCTACAACTGTAAAAAATTCTCTGAAATCATATTTATGTACACAATAAATTTAAGTCACTAGTTAGAAAGATCTATTACTAACATACGATATGCTGTAGCTATTTTAATAGCTATTTATTAATATGAAGACTTCAGCATAATATGTAATTACACAGAAATATACTGCACTATATAGTATTTGTAAATAGCTCATATTATACTAACTGATGATTTACAAAGAGGTGCAGAAAAATCATCAGATTTTAAGGCATAAGATTTCAGACTATCAGAGCTCTGAGATTTTCTACACTTCACGATGAACCAATGTTTGTTATATTAAGCACTAGTCAGTGCCACTAATGTTATATATAAAGGTCATATTTAAGCAAAAGCCTGAACACAGTTCAACTTATTTACAGGAAGATGTCCCCCCAGAGAAGCACTGTGGAAAGAACTTGAGCTCTACCCCACAATGCAAGGTTTGGGGGTTTGGAGACTTCATCATTTTTGTTTTGGTTTTTTTTTTTTTTGTCAAGTAAAGTGCATCGGACTCTACACATTTTTAAAAAGGTTCTGATTTATCACAAGAAGACAGAGTTGGAAGTGGCTTGGTCTTACTTCTGTCTAACTCATAACTCCACAAAGGTCTCCTGACAATAAAAATCATACTGCTCTTGAAAGGACTGCGTATTTTCTGCTTTGGACACCGCCACATAAAAATTCCTTTGTATTGTGCAGAAATATGTGAAAGTACCCCAAATGTCTGTTGATAGTAAATGTGCAACCCTGTGGAAGATTTGTACTGCCTCCAAGCCATCCGATTAGACAATCTTCCCCTTACAGACCTTACAAGGTACAAGACTGAGCCCCACTTTTTGTCCCCTTGGAATCATACCCGCAGACATACCCGCTCTGTGTTTTTCCTAGAGTTCTTCAGAACAGTTACTTGTTGTACAAAAGCTGCAAGCTCAGAAAAGCATTTAACTTCAATCATGTGAATAATAGCCCATTGACTTTAATGTCAGCACTCATGAGCGCAAAGTTAAGCACATGCTTAAGTGTTCTGCCTATCTGGGATCCTTGTATAATTTAGATTTAATGTGCCGCAGAGTACAATGTGGGAAATAATTCATTTTTCAGTTTCACGGCCAAGCATCTATTATTGCAGAAATACAGCAGATCCTTTTTTCACAGGTCTTCCAGAGAGACTTTTTGCTTTGTATCAACCTGAAATGTTTCATTCACCTCAGAATAATGTGTGTTGTTTTGTCTTCCAATTATCTCCTTCTGTCCCTTTCCTTTGTTACAGAAAAAAATCTTTATTTTCCTTTTTTTTTAAAATGTAGGTCAATTTTATGAGTAGTGCCATTAGAAAATGACAAGTCAAAAATACATGTCAGAAATATCAAACAAAGTATTTTGTATACTGAAATGAGCTACTTTGGCAAATATCAGAATTTCCCTTTGCCTTCTTATGCTCACCTCAGATTTTCTTTCAGTAAAAATATTGGCCAGTTTTCACTCTCAAACTTAATTTTTTTGAAAAAAAGAGAATATCTGTTGAAAAAAATAGCTGACCTATGCATAGAAACAGGACCTTTGTCTCAACATTTCATTTACATCTTAAAAAGCAAATAAGTCAAATACGTGTGAAATTTCAGCAATCTATATTAATTTGCAGGCATGCAGAAATCCATTTCTCTCCCTTTTAAGTCAATTACAAAATTACCGTTTTGATACTTTATTAGCTTCTTTGGCATTTCCAACTAATTTATAGGCATGGATACTATTTTATTATTATTATTATTAACCTACTGCATTCTAAATTATTTTATTTAAACGCCCTGCTGGCTGTCCACATTTGCTTTTATTCTATTACTACTGTATATGAATGGAAATTATGTATAGCTATTAGATTATTTCACACATTAGTTCATTTTATATAATCTTTCCTTTATTTATTGCCTTCGTTAGGCTGAAATACCGCAGGCACTTGTTTCTCTAATGTGTCTGAAGCTCTCCCGTTATTGGAAATTGGGTTATACCTCCTGATTACAGTCAGATGAAATCCAGACCCGGGAGCTGACTGCAGTATTCTGTGACAGGCTGTCTTACCAGCAGGGCTTTCATAGGGGGTCGAGGCCATAGCAGCCCCCCACATGGACCCCAGACAGCTGCAGCCCAGCAGCACATGCAAGGATGCTCTGTCTGGGCTCACTGTCACTGCCGCTGAAGGGCACAGCTCCGGCCAGGATCCTGACCCAGCCAGCATGGCTCTGCCTCTGCCAGGACCACATCCAGCTGGCTCCATTGAACAAGGTGGGCCAGCAGAGGCAGTGGGTGCTGGCTTGGCATCTGTGCAGCAGCACAGCGGTTCAGCACGCCACGAGCACAGAGAGCTGGAAGGGGGATGCTGTCAGCACAGCTCTTTGCCTGAAGGATGCAAGGGACTAGTGCTGCTCCCAGTGAAGAGCAGGTTTATCCTCCCTCAAACTGCCCATGGCTGCACCAGTGTTAAGAGCTGCCGCTTGATGCATGATTTAGCAGCTGCAAGAGTTAACACTGGGGAATTGACACCCACTGTGAGGTGGGTTCCTGGGTGAGTTCTGGCACCAGTTCTGGGGCAGATGAGCACAAAGGGGTGGCACTCAGCAGAGTGAGAATCACCTGGGCCAGAGAGTGGCAGAGGTCACTAAGCTCAGTACAGGGAGCCTCCAGCCACCCTCAGTCCAACGTACTACCCTGGCACAAAGGTATCTGTTCCAGACCAGCTCAGACAGGCCTGCTCAAGCATCGACACAGCAGAGCAGGGACATGACGTTAGTCACTGTCTTGCATGTCGTTAGGAAGTAAATGCTGGGGCATAGCCAAGACGCCGTCCAAGTCCTTAGCTGGGGTGTTTCAGCCCACTTTTCTGGGGAATTGGCAGGTTGGCAGCCAAAGAAACCTCTCAAAGCAGCTCTTCCCAGGGAAGGCTCAAGGAAGAGGGCCCAAGGAGACCCTCAGGGTGGCTGTTGCAGGGTGTAGCCAGCCTGACCTTGACAAGCATTCCCCAGCCAGGCACGGTAACGGATTTTGTGAGTGCATATGGTATTTTGGCTGCTGTACAGTGCCAGTGGGACACATTCCCTAGGTAGTGCCATGCTACAAAGACGTTTGCAAGCAGATCTGGGTCTAGGCAAGCAGAAACAATATCCCTTAAAATAACTAGCCCTTTGCCTGTCGGCTTGGATTACATCCTCCACTGACTCCTTGTGCTGGACACAGCTGCCCTTGCCAGCTGATGTAGCAGGCCAGGAGGTTGATCTACCTCACTTCTGTTGTGGACACCAGATCACACATTGGAGATAAAAGAGACTGGAAGCCACCTGGAATTGGTCAGTGACCACATCCTTTGAAAGTCTGAACCAGCTAATTTAAGGAGGCAGGAAAAGGAAGGAACAGCCCACCTCCATCTCTCCTGCATGTGGCTGTACCCTGCATCCTGGCCAAGCAGTGCATTGCCAGGGGTGAGTGAATTGCAAGCAGTATGCAGGCTTTAGAAGAGGGAAAAGAGGAGATTCAGAAGACTGAATTGCTCCCAAACCCAGGCATCTTGAAGCAGCACGACAGATGCCTGGATGGCTGCTCTCAAATTCTGTAGGGCTCTCTGTACATCTGGAGAGTGGAAATCGATGAGCCCAGTAGATCAAGCTCATGCACTCACACCTTTTGGATGGAGGTATTCCCACCTGTCTTTATTCTCCAGAGACAGCAGTTGGCCTTCAGTTTTTATCAGCCAATTTTCATCTGATTCCAGACGCTCTGGCACATCACAATTTTATCCAAATGTTGCGTTTGCACCAGGAGCTGTGTTTGAGGCATACCACGACAATCTGACTATGCATTGTAGCCTTTCTCTTCCCCAAGAAACAAAGCATATGTGCTTTAGGATAGCAAAAGCAACTGCAGGTATGTTGGCAAAGAAAAGGAGAAGAAAATGACCTCAATCAAATACACACAGACAGCCCTAAAATGAAATTGACTCAAATACACCCAGAGACCTGTATCCAAAGGCTCTGTGAAGCTCCAGGAATTACTGCTTTCAATTGATATTTCATGCACATATCTCTGCAGGTATGAAGACTATCTTGAAAAACATGAGAATGAAAGTGTGTCTCTCTCCATGAGCCTAGGCACAGCCTGAAACAATAGATCACAGGTATGAACTATCCCATTTAGCTCAGACAGTTGAAAACCTAATGATGACAAACTAATGTTAACGCTGATAGGGCTGGCTGGTTTTGAGCGGTGTCTTTCAGTCTGAGGGAGTCCACAGCTTCTAAGGAGTCTCCTCAGCAACCTCCACCTGGCAGAAAAGCATCCTCCCCGCCACCCCCTCCTCAACACAGCACAATGCAAATGTGGAGACAGCATGAAACATATCAAGGTTGAAATAAAAAAAAATAACAGGAGCACTTCTTCATGGATTGTATTATTCTGTGTCATACATAATTTCAGGAAAAAAACAACAAAAGGGAAAAAAAACCTCTTAAAAATTAATCCACCACAGAATTTCCAGCCTGTTGCACAGGACACTGTATACACAGTGGGGCTGGCCACGATTTATTTCTAGACTATCATGGGAAACACGAAAGACAGTAACTATAACCAGTCTGGCAGTAGCAAACCAACACTTGCAGTCCTCTTCTTGCTGCTATCCCCGATAGCAGTGTGTGCGACCTATTGCTGTTTGGTTGCCCTACAATGGCATGACCCCTTAAGCAGCCTCAGTGGTTGAGTAACAAATTCAGAATGGGCAATCAAGCCTCACAACATTCAATTTCTTGTGAGTAACCTCTCCACAAAACAAAAATAAAGCAGTGTGCAATGCTTCAGACCCTCATGAACCAAAGAGTGCTACCCTGCATGCATGAGCAATCCCCTCAAAATCCTCAGTGTGCAGAGCCAGCAAAAGCAAATGCTCTGTGAGGACAAAATGCAGTGCATGTAAACAAGGCAGGGAAACACACTGAACAGGAAATGATTTCTTGTGCTAAGCTTTCACAGGCCTTGAAAAGTGACAGTATAACTTCAAATGCAAGCAATAGTGAATCATCAAAGCTGCACTGATTTACTCGCATGGGCAAAATTTGTCCCCAGAATAAACTAACAGATCATATCTGCTAGCCTAATGGCCAGTGTTTCCTCACAGACAAATTATTTCATCCTGAAAAAACCAAGTTACCGCCATTATACACAGCATCTCCAAAGCTCCATTAATTCATTTCTTGCTGACAGTCAAGGTGTGGTTTGGGATCATGCAAGCAAGCACAGTTCAGCTCTGTTTCTAATTCATTTCTGAAGTGCTTAAAACATGTAAAAATGCACTGAATACCAATGAAGAGCAGTTGTGTTATTTAAACTAGGGACTAAAGCTATGATGTGACTCTGAAAAAAGCTGAACACTTTCCCATTAAAAGCAAAGAAGAGAAGGTAGAGCAGCCTCTTCTCTTGAAAAGGCTGCTTTGGGGATTTGGTGGATCCATTACCTTTTTGTCGCTCAAGCCAGACACCTGGTCCACGTATTCCTCTTGGATCATGAAGGCAGCCAGGTTGGCAGTGTAGCTAGCCAGAAAGATGACAGCGAAGAAGGCCCACACTGAAACCATGATCTTGCTAGTGGTACCCTTGGGATTCTGCACTGGCACAGAGTTGTTGAACACCAGCCCCCACAGCAACCAGATAGCTTTGCCAATGGTGAAAGAGGGACCTCCTGGCTCTAGAGTGATTGAGAAACATGATTTCACAGTCAGCATCTTAGAGTAAGCGGTCTGCATTTCTATTCACATATGCATCTTGACTTCAGAGTTAAGAGCAGCATCTATTCACACATGTGAGATGAACATCCACAGCTGCGCTCCCCAGTGTTCATGACACCATATCCCAGCAAAGTGTAATGCTGAAAAATGATTTTTCTAAAATGTCCTCAGGCTTCCATATTTATTCTGTCTCAAAGATTTCCGCTAAAGCCTTATACAAGGGCTTTTTTTTTGTGTCTGATTGGAGTATCTAAAAGACCAAACATTCCATTTCAGATCAAGTGTTGTCACCAGAAATAGTTTGCTCAGAAAAACTCTATCCTTGTTGCTAACTATTCAACAGTGATGTTGTCCTTGAACTCCCAGCATACACCTGTGCAAAACGTGGCCTTCACTGTACTTGTACAGGTGCAAGGAAGAGCATCATCTGAAATAACAGGGCTCTACAAATACCTCTGCAAGAGGGTTTCATTACCCAGTCTGTTGAAGACACACAAGCCAGAGAAGAACACAGCTCCCTCTTCCCATATTCTGTTACTAAGGGACATAACAGTGACATATACTCTGGTCTATCTCAGGAAAATCAGCAGTTCTGCCTTAGACAGTCCAGAAGCAGATCCAATGTTTTAAAAGCTACTATTTCCCCTTTATTCACTTTTCAGTGTGGAAGATCACTCATATCCCAAAAGCCATGTGTCCTCATGAAGGTCTGAAAACTTGTGAAATGTTGCTGGTCTCCCAGCAGTCTCAGATCCCCAGCATATGGTGGTTCCATTAGCGGGAATCCAAATCAAAATTTGCTCAGCTTAAGCACAAGAGGAGCTGTCAGGGAGACTGCAGATGCAATTACTCCAAGGATCCTGCTTCAGACACCGAGAAGTCCCTCTTAGGATGAGAGCCCTGTGGCACAGTTCAAGGGTCTGTCACTTTCCCAGTGGTGACAACCTGGCTCTGCAACCTTTTGGGTTAGCATCCCATGTTTTATCTCCTCCTTTGGGTAGGCTGACTGGTGCCTAGTGCTGCTGCCTGTCGTTAAGGTTGGCTCCAGCAAAGGAACAAAAGGGAGGAAAGTTTTGACACCTTATGCCCCTGAGCATGGAATAGCATAGATGTTCTTGAAAACACTGTGTTATTCAAATAAAACTGAAAGGTGCAAGGGACTCATTTTGCACCCTGGGAACTGCACACCAAGTTCAAAGCAGAATCACCATCTGGCAAAACCGGAGCCTTTAGATGCCAGGGAGACAAAGTTGTTATAAGAAACATGGTTTGGCAGTCCTTTTCTTTTTACGTGCAGGAGTGGTAGCTTTATATCCCTCTCTATCTAATGAGCCCTAAGACATGCAGGTGTAATGCCTGAAAAACATCAGTGGGAACTGTAAGGTGTAAGGAAATCTTGAGACATTTCCCCCTAAAGCCTTCCCCTCTCCACTGATCATCCCACATGCTTTCACAGTTACTTTGTCAGCCACAAACCGAGCAATGTGAACCTCCAATCCAAACCAGGGACCCGGAATCCTTCTAAGCTCTCCAACTTTAAGTGCCCCAACAACAACCCAACATCATTTAGGGGTTAGATCAGGGCACGCCCACCTGATCCTGGAGAGAAAATCCTGGTGTCTGTAAACAGAAAATGCAGGTGTGGGAGGCAGGGGTATACTGACACAGACTAGTCTGAATGCAGTCAAAGTAATGTTAGCCAGAGCATTCATTAGCAAACAAGCATTGTAGTCTCTGCAGCTGATTTCTACATCCTCAAGTTACATCTGTCAGGGATAATATCTGCCTGATCATGTAGTACTGTTCATGAGTACTCAGAAATATTGATACTTGCAGCTGCAGTTCAGCTAACTTAACTGGACAACTGCACCCCTGTACTAAGAACTGCTTCCACTTCCACATCTGTGTTAATATGTCTCAGGAGACTCACAGGTTGAATAGTATTTACTTGTGTCCAAAGATCCATGTGTTTATGATCAGTTGCCACAAAGGCCCTCCACAGCTCCATGTTGAGAGAGAAGTTCTACACTTCCCCATATACGTGGTTCTGCCTTCATTCTCATTAACATTTTTTTTTTCACTCCTTTCTAATTTGGTGGCCTAAGTTCACTCAGAGCACTAGATTTGGGAGCAACTGAGTGCATTTTCCAATAACTGTCTCTCTTCCACTATTCTGAAAAGACCAAGAAGCCTAGGAGGATTTGAAGGCCTGATTCATCAGGGGGTGAAAATACAGAGCTGACAGAAGGCTCAACTTGCTAATTGTCTTCATGCCAATAAGGCAAAAAAGGCTGTCTGTCCATCCTCTCTTTAACTCATCAGGCTGTCTTCTGAAGATCA
This sequence comes from Phalacrocorax carbo, assembly GCF_963921805.1. Classification (NCBI taxonomy): domain Eukaryota; kingdom Metazoa; phylum Chordata; class Aves; order Suliformes; family Phalacrocoracidae; genus Phalacrocorax; species Phalacrocorax carbo. The sequence goes on from NC_087513.1 coordinate 54,527,565, forward strand.
GAACCACAGATATCAATCATTCCTGTTGCCCTTGCAAAATAATCCATCACCTACTCCTAAGAAAGTGAGCTTCTCGCTTTCTCAGTTGGCCTTAGCAAGCCAGAGAGCCACGTAGGGGACGCACATGCCCAGGTGAAAAATGTGGAGTCTGGAGGACATAGCACTATGCTGGGGGGCCAGCAGAGCAACTTGCTCTCCAGGGCAACGTGGCACTGAAGGATGAATTGACAGCACTGAGCCCTCTGATTGCCTCAGAGAGCACAGCAGCATAGGCACTGCCAGCACCAGCTACCAGGACCCATTTCCCCTCAATGAGAAATGAGTTGGAGCTGGTGCATTCTTTAGAGATGAAAGGCGATACAGCTCCATCGCCTGAGCCAAGCAAATTATCCATTATACACATCTGCTCTCTTCAGAGCCTTTTTTCCACTTCCATCCCTGCCCTCTTTAGTCTAAATGCACAGCTCAGGGTGGGCTAGATCCGTAGCATGTTCAAGGCAAAGGAAATGCCCCAACAAAGAAGCAGGTACTGGAAGTGAGAGAGGATCATGGCAAGGAGGGACTCCCCTTACCTCTGCCATCAGCAAGGCACCGATTATAGCCCACAGGGCTGAAGTACTCAAAGACGAAGACAGCCACCGCAGAGATGATAAGCAGCATCACAAACATCATCACCCATACGTCAGCACTGAAAGGCTCTGGAGAGAAAGAGAAAACCATGGTGAAAGACCTGATACAACACCTCACCCCTCCCTCACCTCCTTTGCTCTCCAGAGCACCCCAATGAGAGTGTGGGGCAAACTGGGCTAGGGAAAAACAGAAGTTACAACAAAGCCTTTGACCCAGGTTTGGAAAACTTCTTGAATTGGGAGAAGTGTAGTTTCCGTCTCTATAATGTCTGCATTCCTTCTTACTGTTACTTTTGTGACACATGGCTCCATCTGGAACTACAAGCGGCCATTGTTGCATGCATTGATAAAATAAAATGCATTGATAAAAGATTGTTCCCAGGAAGTCCTCCAGCACCATCTGGAGAGAGTGAGGAAAATCAAACAGAACTGGCAGAGTTTCAGATAAGCATCCAACTTTCAAGATGCTATTGAGCCAAAGAGCATCTCCAAATTTCTGAGGTTCAGCCATAATGATAGTAGTTTTTCAGCTATTCCATTCCTGTAGCAATGGGAACACTGGCTCATTCTAGAAATGTTAGTGTTCATATTCCACAAGTGTTTAATCTCTCCTAGGTTTTCTCCTTGTCCAAGCCTGAACAGATAAAGATGGGTCTGAATCAGATCAAAGAAACTTAGAACTTTTCTCTAGACTATAACAAATAATGTTAAATTGCAATTTAAAATTTTGGAGTTAACTTTATCATTTCTTTTACATAGCCCAGCAATATTGGTGGGCTTGGCTAAAGGCAAAAACTCCTGAAGAGTGAGTAGTCATGAAACTCCTACTTAGAGTTGTTTGGAAAAATTTCTTTATTCATATAAAATTGTTTCTGCTTGTAAATGTTCTCAGGATGCTGGCAGAGATTGACAGTAATTATATAACACATATACTGTGTTTGTTGCATCATAAAGCATTTTATAAAGCCCAATAGTAGACTCTAGAAAGGCATGGATGTCTTGGGGAAATGCAGTATCATTTCTGCATGCTCTGATCACCCTCCACCACCAAAGGACAGCAGAAATCACTTTATTGGATGACACTGTCAACACAGAACAGATGGCTCAGCTCTTCTTGAAAAGCTCTATGAGATCTCTAACTTCTACCAGTTGCTCTGTCAAGGGAGGGTCAAGTTAATACCTTCTTTACAAATAATGTCCCTCAAATTGCAACAATTTATTGCTAATTTTTATCACTAACTACTATGGCATACCAGCTATAAGGCTTGAATCAATTTTCTTCTGGCTTACACTCTTTGAACATGCTATTAGTTGAGTCACTGAGAAACCACGAGCTGCAGAGTAGGTGACAACTCTGAGTGAGCCCATTCTTTGCTGGGATTAGGCATACAATTGCTGAGAAATGCCTTGGAACTCCTAGGCAGTGCCTGTTCGAATTTGCCTGGATTTTGCTTGCTTGGGATTTAGAACTAAAGCATCACAGTTTATTTTTATATACCTATCCCTCAGGTACTCCCCAAAAGAGACTTTCAGGCTAAGAATCACAAACAACCTTCACCTAATTTTTTATGAACACTGGGTGAAGTTTTAATTTTAGATTAAAATGATACCTAAGAAGGCAGAAGGTGAGACAGTTCCATTGCTACGTGACACCATGACACTGATTCCCGTCTCAATGAAGGGCACAGAGAAATCCACCACTTCTGAACGCTCCTCATTAATGGTGAGGGATCCCACAGCCATATAGGCCCGTTTGGTGACAACCTAGAGGAAGGAAAGGAAGAGATCACGCACAGACCCAAGGCACCTCTCAAGCACCACAGCCAATCCCCTTCTCAACTTTCTGCCTTCCTACATCATACTTTTACTCCTGTAATCCCATTCCCTGTATTGTTCCTATCATCTCTCCTTTATAATCTTTCATCAGGACACATTCTTCTTTCAGGAAATCTTTAGACATTAATCTTCCCCTCAAAGCTGGTATGTGTATAAAAAATAAATCCACATAGGTCTTAGGATAAACACATCATCCACTAAGAAGATGTCTTATCTCATTTTTCTGTCCTTGCTTTCTCCTCCTTCTAACACTGCAAAGTCTTATTTCATTCTTAATGTACCTTATATATGATCTAAGCATAATCTAGATTGCAGCCTCTCTGGTGCATGGATATTACCGTCCTTCTTTGACTGTGACAGCCAAATTTGTGACACTACAGAGAATAATAATTAATCATCAAGCAGGAAAGGTAGTCATGGTCAGAGTGTCAGAGCAGATTAATTCACCCAGTGCCCAGAAAGGATCCAGGCCAATCATTTCTATAGAGGCACCTCTGTCCCTTCCCCAGAAAGGGATCCAATAATGACGGGAGACCAGACTTCACCTATGCCACCCAGCCCAGGGATAAAGCCCACCATGCCCCCCCTTTGCTACCGACCTCTCCAATCATTCCATTCCATGTCCCATTGATCTTTTTCCCATGCTTGCCATTAGTCACCAAGTAGAGGTCATAGGTGAACTTGACAGACTTTGAGATTTTCTTGAGGATGTCAATGCAGAACCCCTTGCAACATTTCTTCATGTAATCTGGCTCCTCATCAGTTTTGTTCCTGAACCATCACAACAATAATGGGTTAAAAGACTCGGGAAATCTCCCTTAATTCCCTTCTGTTGTCAGTATGCACTCCCCCTCCCAGATGTGGAGAATTTCTCTTGTGCTATCTGTGCTGGAGGGTGAAGGGACACACTACAATGATTTGCCCAAGGGGGCCATGAATGGACACAAGGCAGGCTGAGCAAACAGAGGTGACTTTTCTAAAAATTATTATCAGGGTATGATGGTATTGGCCCAACAGACTGTCTATAATCTGCTAAGAAGGGACAGCCCAATAGGAGGAGAAAAACCTAGGGGTGCATACTCAGTCACTATGCGTTTTTGGCAAGGGACCGTGTTCCTCATGCAGGTGCCACTTAGGGGGTCCACATTCTCCACAATGACAAATGGTGCCTCTTCCAAGGTCACGATACTCAGGTGATCATCCTCACGTTCCTCAGAGTCAGGATACAGCTCAAAGCGGGGCCACACGTAATACTTCATCTGCAACTTTTTTTCCTTCCATTTCCCCACCTGTGGAGACACAAACCACAGAAGATAGACTTCTAGCTGCCCCAACCCTCTACATCAACCACATCTCCCACAGACCTGGGCAGGAGAACCACTCTGGAGTACCCAGGCTCATGGCTCATGTAAGATGAGGACATTTCCGGCTCCGAGTAAGTGGGTTCAAACCATGGTGGAGAGCAAGAAAGATGTTTGAGTTGTCTCATCTCTCTGATGGTCTTACCCTCAGGGACAGTGAGTGGATGACCAGAGAGGTACCATCACCATGGTCAAACAGACATAATGTCTTTCAACTTTCTCAGACAAACAACAGCAACAGAGACTGTCTCTTGAAATGCTGACTTCAGCCTACTAGCCACAATAAAATGGGGTTGTTTCCTGCTAAAAAAAGAGAAGTATATACAAATGCTGAAATAAAATGTCATTGTGAAACAGAAAAATTGAAATAATTCACGTGAAAAAGTCAGAACTTCTTTATTTTTTCAAAATTTTGTCTTCTTTTGTCTTCAGTGCAATTCATCAAATATATAATTCATTTTAACTGAAGTTGATTTTGTCAGCATATAACTCCTTCTTCCAGAAAAAGATTGCCCATTCCTAGTCAGTCAGGACTGAGTTCTTCCAAGAGACCAGCAACTGAAAAGGGAGATGTTCTGCATTTTCAGGAGTGTCTTCACAGGAGAAGAACATAGAGGTACCTGCTAACAGTAGTTCTCACTATACCCTGCTAAAGGCTTACTGAAACACCTGCTCTTGTCCTTTCACATACCCTAGCTGGAAACAAGGAATTGTTCTGTGTTTCTGACACATGAAAAATAAAATCAATGAGCATCTATGATTTTTAATCTTGCTATTTTTCCATAAGGTTATATTGCAATTTTATATCTTTTCATTTTCCATTTCTTAAGCAAACAGAGAACATATCTTCAGTGGCTAGAAAAGAGACCGTTCCTTGCAAAAATTCCAGGAAAAAAAAAACCCTGAACATCTACTACACTTTCAACTATCAAAGTCTCACCTTTGTTTTCAATTTCCCCCATCCCAGTTGATACTAATTAGCACCTTGGCTGGCAGCTGAAGCTGAGAGGGCAAGAAACTAACTGGGCTTTAGAAGGAACTTTCCTGCATGATCCTCAAAGAAAGCCCTCCAGGCCAGGGCTGAGACATGTTGACTTGATGGCAGAGGCAGCGTGGGTGTGTGGGAAGCTTGCATGACTGCTCTTAGCTGTGTACCCGCTTGGTGGGTAAACAGAAAAGCTTCATTCCACTGCAATCCAACACCACCTCCCACCACCCCCAAATTTCAGTCATTTATTTATTTAAATGACAGGACAGGAGGGAGAAGCACTTATTACAGCCTCATTAGGTGTCAGCGGTTATTCTGTGAAACTCAAAGCCCAGCTGGGGTTTGGCATTTGAGAGCAGCTAGAATTCACATAAAACGCTTGTCACCTTGAAAACAAACAAACAAATGCTTCATCTGGACATGAAAGAAAAATCCACTCTGGGGGCTTGTGGAGAGAGAAGAAAGGCAGGAGAAATCACCCAGAAAGAGCAGCCTCCCCATCCATCCCTGCAGCATGAACACAGCACCCCAGTGAGGGCAAAGCAGTAGGTTTTTTAAGAAGGGGGTGAAGTGGCCAGGCAGCTGATCTTACCTTCCCAAGGGTGCTTATGACCAGCAGTTGGCAAAAAATGCCAGGGAGAGCTTGCCCCTAATGTTCCTGCTATCCCTGGAGTCACACTGCTCAGACCAGCAAGCAGGGCACACAACAATTTTTCTTCTTTTCCTCTTCTTTGTTTTTATTTTGTTTTGTGTTCTTTTTTGTTGTTGTTACTGAAGTGGTCAAAGGGGAGTTGTTTTAATTGTTAAATATACTTTGAGCAGCAGATGAAAGCTGGCAGATTGGGATCCCCAGGAACTGGTGGTCCCTTTTGGCCACAAAAGACAGGTAGTGTTGTCTAGGGCAGCATATGGTCTGTAGTCATGCTAATATCTAGGCCTGGATGTGGAGAGTGTATTTCAGAGGGAATAAAGAGCATATACTCACATGCTCACCCAGGGTCTGCTCAGCCCTTGACCTCCTACTCACTGACCAAGCAGGTCAATTTATCATCATCTGAGGTAGATATTTCTGTAGTGCATCTTTAGCCCTCAAATAACTGAGCCCAAATCCCCCAAACCAGTTCAGTGAAGCCACCAGACAGGCAGAATAACTGCACACACGATCCCTCAGTAGGGACCAGTGATTAAGATGCTGCACAGAACAGCCCAGACTTCAGCTCAGTAACATTAACTTATCATAGAAATAAGTGGTTGATGAAAGAGACATCTTGCAGTATCTCAGCAGCACTTAGATATCACAGTAATAGGCATGATATAAACCCCTAAGTGATAAATTAGATCAGATAGGCAAACCCAACCCGTAATTACCCAGAAGTTCTCTGGAACAGAAAGGGGAGTTCATAAGGCTGTGTGCCAGACACGTTTCACAGTGTTGTACTACATGGACAACCTTATGAAATTAGGATAACAATGACAGTCTTGCCACAGCCTCCTGCATGCTGAAGCATCTAACCTGCAAATACAGTTGCACATATCCTTTCCTTATTGTCCCAATAAAATAATTCTAAATTGTCCAAAAAGTAGGGAAAACAGGATGTAAGGGAATGTTCTGACCTAAATTTTCAATTTAACTATGGAGTGTCTCAAAAATACGTGCATATATTACATTTCACTGCTAACCCGAACAATCAGGCATGCCATATACCTGCAGACATGTATAGATACAAATAAGCAAAGAAAAGCTTTGTGAATTAAGAGGAGGCAGACTTCTTTGCATGCTCATGCATGCAAGGGTGAAATGTGTATGGATGTAGTTAAAGAGTGGGCTTAAGCAACATGTGGGCAAGGGTAGTAAGGATAAGAAACACCGTAGGTTCAGAGGATGGAGTCAAAGCAAGACAAAGAAAATACAAATATGCAACGTATGCTAGATAACCTGCCATGAGAGGGAAGGAGCAATTCACTGTGGGGACAGACGTTAGCCACAACAGAATTAAGTGCCACAGATTTGTCCAGGTAATGACGCCTACCCTTAAAGAATATAACCTGCCAAGCCGTGCAGATCAGAGCAAGGCACTTCTGAATTCGCAGGGTATTTGGTATTAACAGCTTGTGAACTGTTATTACTTAGGTTTTGCTCAGTGCTTGCCTCAGCAAAAAGGGGAAAAATAAACCATCCCAGGCATCCTACATATTTGTCACCCTGCAGTTTCAAGACCCACTGGGCGTTCTGCAATCAGAGTCTAGTCATCCAAATTCTCACCAGGAGCCCTGAGGGGTCACAGAATCAGCAAAAGTAAGGTTGATAGTGATCTTTAAAATCCCCTTTCTAATAATATTCTCCAGTCCCTAGGTATGTTCCTGTATGCCAGGGCAGGGCTCCTAAAAGCCAGAATTTCACTTTAAGTTCCCCTTGCTCTCTCTGTACCACATCTGATCTTATCAAGAAAGGAAAGTCAAGAAAGGAAAGTCACTTTGTTTTGGGGATGAATTTGGAGGTGTTGAGGGAGGGGAGGAGCTAACTTTTACCTTAAATATAAGATCCTACTCGGGATAAAAAGCTGTTGGAAATAGAAGTCCAATACATTTGCAAAGAAAGAAAGGGAGAGTTATCGTAGAGCAAAAAGTTGATTATATGCTATAGGTTTGCCTAAGTATATAAGCTATCCCATGCAGACAAAGGATAAGATTGCCTGTGCAAGGGGAAAATAAGTGAGAGCCTTCTGAAAGCCTTCCAGCAGGCTGGCAAATTGCCTCAACCACAGTGTAATGCAGCCAGAATAAAAGTGTTCTGCAGTATGTTAATGCACATCTTTAATGAAAGGTGTATCATATTAGTTCCCTGAAACTAATTCTTAACAGAGGCTCTTCTGTCCTCCCAAGGGAAACTAAGGCTTGTAACAGCCATTTGTGGCAGATGTTTGTCTAACCTGTCCTTACACTGACAGAGAGGCCATGGTCTCCGTGGGCAATCTATTCCAGTACTTAACTATCCTTCCCATTAAAAGGTTGTGGTTTTTTTTTCCTGGTGTCTAACCTAAATATTCTTGCTGCAATTTATACCAGAAGAGTATATTTCCTTATTCTTCTACATGTGCTTTTTTTCAGTGTTATCAGGTCAGTAAGATATTTATAACGCAGAGGAGCTGGTAGTCTCATTCAGCGGATATCTTATCCCATTGGCAATAACAACTCCCTGTTCAAATGACCAGCACCCAGTCTCACCATTTAAAAAACCCTTATCCAGATGGGTAGTACGGACAAGTACAAGTTACTCCCATGAACTCCCAAAACTGTCTGTTCTACCCCGGGCAGAAGCCCATCTCTGAGCTCCTCCTTGTATGCCGAGGCAGGACTTCAAAACACAAAAGCATCTGGAGAAATCTCTAACTAATGTCAACAGATGGAAAACCAAAAACTCCTAGAAATTTGCCTTTCAAGGACTAGGCAGCACAATACAATTCTGGATAAAACCAGAAATGTTCAGATACATTTCTTAAGCAAGATGCTCAGAGGCACTGCATTTGTATTTGGGGTGAAGGTTCAGGGGAAAGCCTGAGCCTTCAGACATTTGTATTTCAACAGGCTGCAGGAGAACTATGCCTGAGCAAAGTCTTTTGATAGTTTTTATTTCATTCAGGCTCCCATTTGCACCGTGTCTTGCACCACTCTCCTTTCCTTTAAAATCTCTCACTTCCTGCCACTCCTGGTATAGAAAAAATACAAAACAAATGAAAGGGATTTGGTTTCATTTACAGAATAAAAGAAAAACCTTTCCAAACTCACTTAGGATTTGAACTACTTTCTGCATTTCCCCAAAAGTTCAATGCTCAATGTTCCCTCCGTTATTATGGTTTTGGTTTGTTTGGTTGGTTTTTTTTCCAGGTGCTGAGGGGCTTATTCATTCCAGTGGGGATGCACTAAGGCAACAACACAGAGCATGGATTAGAAGGCAGAAAGCATGGATTAGAAGGCAAAAATTCCCTATTCCACCAAGGACCTCTGGAAACTGATCTGGACCCTTGTGCCTCCACTGCACATCATATAAAATGGAGATAATGGTATGTTTTCAACTCTGGGGTACACTGGGTACATAAATACAGAAAAGGTCATGAGGCTCGCAAATAGTATGCAAATGAGGAGGCGCGCACATACACACGTGTCTAGAGCTACATAAGGGAACACATACAGGATGTGTCTGTAAATGGTGTGAACGTGAAAACTTCCTGCCTTTTACCTTTGCTACAGATAATTAACTGGGAAAGTTTTATGTAACTCTTACACCTGATTTTAAGACATGGAAAAGGGAAGATCAAATATAGAAAAGGCAAAGGTAGGATGTTGGGCAGCAGGCAGAAAAGATTAGTGCTATAAGTAATATAGGTGACGGAAAAGCATACCTAATCCCTCTGGGAAGCTGGGAGAGTCTAGGGAGAAATAAGGGTCTTGTCAGTACATTTCATACAGATCCTGAATGAGGACATGGGAAAACCAGAACAAGTGGGCAGGACCTGAAAAGGGCTACTGTAGGAATAATAGAAACACCATAGAAATAGCAATTATAACTGGGACACTGCCAATGGAATTATGCACTGCTCAGGATACTTAAAAGTAAGGGTAAACCTGGGGGGTGCTATTGTAATTGTAACCTTAATGCTGCAGTAGACTGTGAAGAAATAAATCTTGCATAAATAAAGTGGAATCATTCCCCATTGAGATAGTTTTTAGAAGGCTGGTGCAAGGTATTCAACCAGAACTGAACTACAGCAATCTACTGTAGTTTCACAGGCTTGGCTTCCAGTCTGGATAGAGATGTCATTACTGTTATTAAAGAGAAATTATATCAGGAACTATGGGAGACTTTAGCTTCATAGAGATAAGGTGGAGAAAAAAATGCAAATTTTAACAGCAGCATCCTGATGTCTTTTTTTCTGGATCTGATAGTTGACACACTCCTTCACCCCAAAATTACTCAACAGGCAATAGGTCATGCTGGTTTACACTCAGTTTGGGCAAAGCAGTGAGGAACCTTACAGAAAAGCTAGTTATCAGCAATAACCTTGGATTGAGCGATTAGGGGAACAGAGAGTCTGCCTTAAAGGAGGAGATTAAAAAGCTTGTTTAACCTAGATAAATGAAAGCCAAGAGGGGATATGACTGCTCTGTATAAATAAAGGGGGGACAGATACACAAGGGAGGAAGAAAAGGGCATTTTAAGCAGAAAAAAAGCGTTGGTACAAGAACAACTGGCTGTGAGGAAATTTTCCTTGAAAATAGGATGGATTTTAACCATCAGAGGAGGGAAGTTCTGGAACAGCTACCTAAAAGGAGCTGCGAAAACAGCTAAAATGGGGTCAAGAAGAAGCACAACTGGTTTATATAGGGTTATATGATGTTGCTGCCTAGAGCAGCATGGATGGGACCACATAAGCCTTCTCAATTCAGGGGCCTTAAATAAGCAGAGACAGGAGGAATTGCTCTGTGGAAAACCTTTTCTCCTCAACTTTCCAGTCTACAGATGTCAAAACTCAGTCTTAACCATTATATCCCTGTCCCCCAACTAACCCACACGAACACAAAGACTCATTACTGATATCTCCACCTGCTATGCTCATACTTCCCTCACTCAGCAGCAAAACCTTCTCTAGTGTCCTAAGGACAGAACATTCCTCTTAGCCTTCACCCAAGCTGGTAAAGTCGTGGCTCTCACACTTACAATGCTGACATCACAGCCATTACCAAATGTATAATTCCTGTGATGCTACAGGTCTGTATCCTCACATAGGCTGGTCTACAGCAGGTGGATAAGAGATGCCACAGAGAGCAAAAATCTCTTGTTTACAGGCACTTAAGGTGATTAATTAGCCACATCAGCCAAAGCAGACAAGAAATGGTTGTGAATGCTCCACATGCAAAATTAATTAACGCAGAAACAACACTCCTTCCTGAACCTCAAGTTCACCTTCCACAACCACCTGGGGAAGGCTACTTTCTTCACTGCACCTGCAGAAGCAGGAATTGCTTCTAATAGCTTTTCAATTAAACATGTAGGCTGCAGGAGATGGTGGAATTTTCTTCCCTCTATATTTATACAGCACCTAGCATATGCTAGAGAGAGGCTTGGCTTAGAATACAGACACGGTGAAGTACTTGCTCTTGCTTTACAACTCATTCTGGGAATAAAAGCTCTTTGCAGAAACACAGTCCTGCAGCTCGCTGAGGTCTGGTATTTACACAGCTCTTGCCATTTTTGCTAAAACATTTCTTTTCTGGTGCATTTATATGCTTTTTGCAGTTGCTGAGGTCCTGTCCCCTTCCATGATTAGCCTGAGAAGGTTAATGAGAGATACTTTGAGCACTTTTGACTTCTGCAAAGTCAGTAAACTATGGAGTTCCACTGGTGTCACTGAGCGGCCAGGGCTGTGAGAATGCCAAAGTGTTTGCCGTGGTAAATCATTCCTCCAAACCAGAAGGTACCAGGAGAGAAGCACTACAGGCACAAAACCAGCCAGGATCACCTGATAGCTCCATCTGGGAGATGGTGTTGCTTTTGGTGGTGGTGCTAACTTGGTAGCCCAGGAAATGGTTCATCCAGGCAAGGCTGGCTCATGCAGGAGCAGCAAGATTTCCAGGGGGACATATTTGTTGCAAGTCCTCAGTGCTACCTGATGTACACATAACCATGATTTATGGAAATGCAGACTGCAATCAACACAGGCATAATTAGGGGACATCAGGGGAGAGACTAGAGGAAGCTGTTCATAGTAGCGTGGACTGTGATCTGAGTAGGCTGGAGGATGTAACTCGGCAAAGCCATAGCTTCTGGGGGGGTCAAATCAGGTATTAGGATTTTGGAATAATTAGAAAAATTTTATATCTTAACAAATGCTGTAGACTGACTGTACTATTCAGCATAACCCACCTCCTGCTAACAGGCAGTGATAGCACCTGACTCAGACTCCTACTTCAATAATGTTGCATCCTTAGAGCCATCGTGCCCTTCTGAAATGACTCTGTGAGGAGAGGGGAGCTTAATACAATGTTCTAAACTCCAGCAACAGCAGTCCATTCTGATTCTAGTCTGAGAAATAAAATCTAAAGCCAGGGAGCTTATACTGCTTCTACCCTTGCTCATCTAAGGTGATAGGAGGTTTCACCTTGAGCATCACTACTGCTCCCTGCTAGAGAACCATGGGGCAGTGGAAAATGTAGCAGGGATATCGGTAAGACTGCATGGGTTTTTTTGTCACAGGCGGCTCAGAAGTCACAGAGATTTAAAGAAAAAAATGTGTTTTCATGTGCATGTGTAGGCATCTAAATGCTTTATGAAAGCATTTCACAGTCTCTACGAATGCATCCGCATTGTGCAGGTGTATGTCTGCATCCAGTACGTGTATAAAGGCATGTAATGCCCTATCTAATGATTTTTCCCCTTGGCTTTCCCTGGGCTTGGGTTTGCATTTTGCTGAGCTATCATTTCTTTCACTCAGACGTTTTTTTCCCCTAAAACGTGTTACACAGAGGGAGGGATGGGTTTGCCAATTCACACTGCAGTCTGGGAGAAGGTTTAGAGCTTCGGCTGGTAAGTGGGCCCTGTACAGCAGTGTACAAAACCCTGACATGTGTCCCCTGTGCAGTGTCACCTACACTTTACACAGAGCGAATGTCTCTCCCAGCATCTCTTGGGACCTGAGGCTGAATGAATGTTTAAAAATGCAGATCCAGAGGAAGGCCGAAAACATCTCCTTGTGCTGAGGAAAGATAAATGTTGAAGCGGGCCCTGGCAGAGGGGTAGAAGAAGAGACAACATGAAGAGAGAGGGGGGTGGGTTGCCTAAATCTCACTTTTTTCTGACCTGTGCAAGCAAGACCGAAAGCACCACTTTGAAAAGCATCTCCGAGAATATCAGAGAGATCCTTTAACTTTCACCAGGGGTGTCGCAGTGGGTCAAACACCTCCTCATCCTGAAAACACCAGCCAGAGCCCCTGCCCTCCTCACGGCAGCCCTGCATTCCCTCAGTGCAGAGATGCACACCCACCGAGAGAGACACGGGCAGGCATGGCCACATGCATGCCCCTCCACAGAGAGACACAGCATGCTCAGCTTTTCTCTCACTGGAGAAAAGGGGAGGAACACGCCTCCTCTAGAGGAATTGCTGCACATGTTGAGAGAATGATTTCAGGGAAGGCAATTACAGAGCTGCACGCCCCTGTTCCTTTCCTCTCCCACCACTGAGAGCTCTGGGCCAGTGACTCCCAGTGCTGTCCCTGCCACACACCCCTTGTCTGGAACCTGGCCCTGGATTCACACTGGCATAGCCACAGCCAGCCCCACTGCCTCCACACATTCAGGGTGCATGTCTGCATGCCCGCCTAGCCTGGCACAAGGCGGGTGCCTCATGCACTGCACCAGTGCCATCCCAGGGAGTAGCCAACAGAGCCACTGCGCCAGGTTGTCACTGGATCTCCAAACAGACTAGAAGCACCAGCTCTTCTCTGCACCCTGGTTCTCTGACAGGTCTCTTCACTCGGCTTTGCAAAGGGGTCAGTTGGGAAGCAAAGCTGTGGGATAGGGTCAACCAGGGACACCCTTGCTGCTTTCCCCCTGCCCTGTGTGTGGTTGAGGGGGCTGCTCTGGCATCTTTGCACCTTTTCTTATCCACAGTCTCCCTTGTCTGTCTCTATGGAGAAGGCATGGAGATAACCTCATGCCCTGACTCAGTTTCTCCCTCCCTCCTTCTTTCTTTTATTCACTCAGGTTCTCCCCAATAAATATAGGGGACAGGGGATAGGGGTGGGGGAAGCAAAGGCACCCACCTCACCTATGTGAGCAGAAAGGAACAGTGGTCCCTTCATGCCCCTGCTCATCAGCACCCCACCTCCTGCCTACCCACAGGCCTGACCCCGCCACTGGTGTGCACCCATGGACACGGTCCCCACTGCACAGATCTGTCTCCTCACCGCTGCTTCCATCATGTTTTCAGTCTGCTGCCCTGCTGCCCCTGTGCCAGGACAGGCTGCAGGAGTGAAACCAGTGCAAGCAGTGGAGAAACCCACAGAGATGGAGAAGTAACTCATGGTGTGATTCCCACATCCATCTCACCTCTCACTGACTTAGAGCTGGGCTGGGTGCTTTGCCCCCATCCCAACAGTGCCCAAAAGATAGTCTCACCTCTGTCCTGAAGTTAAGTGCCAGCCCAAACCACAGCAGTGTCAGTGCTGTCCATCTCCACCGACTGTGACCATTACCAGGGTACTTCTGTCCATGCTGCTGCAGACCAACCTGGCATACAAGGGAGGCTGCCAGGCCAGCCAGGGGCTCCCAGGAGCTGCTGTGGGCTGTACTTTCCAGCTGGAGACTCCTGCCTTAGGAACACATGCTTCAGCCTCTCTGGTGGATGATGGCTCCAGAAAGAGAGCCCACAAGCTGCAGGACCCCCACCTGACACTGCTATAGCCAAGCTCTGGGCTTTGCTTGAAAAACAAGGTGCTCTGCCCTTTTTGGGCAGAGCATTAGACAAGACCCATCAGCTCTACCTACACCCTACAGAGAAGACCTGAACTTTGGATGGAGCCCACCAGGGGGACAGCTGGTTCACTGCACAGGTGTGCATTACCGCCATGCTGACTGGAGCCAGCGAGCACTCTGTGAGCAGCAGGGAGTGGCTCTGCCAAAGATTTTGCCCCTTTCCCATCCCATACACAGGTGCAGATGCACTCACACAGAGACACAGACGCACACAGAGGTACCCCCAGCAGCAGTTATCCTAAACTGATCTGGGCTTGGAGTCTAGGCAGAACTGCCAAGGGCCCAGCTGAGGCCATCTGGGCTGCAAGTCATCTCTGTGCAAAAGGAGTACAATCAGACCTGAATATGGAGAGAGAGAGAAGTAACCTTGAAATCAGCAATTTTGGAAGGAGAGAGGAAGCTATGTATTTGCTAACCCCAGCTAGCAAAGAAGGGTTAAACCAAGGACTGCTTTCTTGGGAGCATGGCCTTAGGAAGATAAAATCCTCCCCTTCTTTCAGCCCTGATGGACCTCAGGTGCACCTATTTTTCAAAGATTTGTCTGTCATTTTGTGCCTAAACATGTCAACACAAAGCACATCTTGTGCCATTCCCTTTCTGCAGCCTAAAAGTAGGAGAACAGGCATGACAGAGGCAATCTTGGAGACGTAAGATGAAGCTAAGGCTCTCAGCAGGTTGCAAAAAGTCTTTCATGGCATATGTAAGTCCACACACGGAATGACCTCTTGCAGTCTGGAATTAGCTGGATGACTTCATATGTGAATTTAAATGTGTGTGTACTGTGTAGTTACCTCTGTTATAAGGGGAGTTAGTAGTAAGCCTGTAATTATGTTCTCTGACACTTTCCATTACAAAAGTCTTCAGGTCGGTTCCCTGAGAAAAGCCACCACCTCCATGTTTTGCAACAGGCATTTGAAAGTCAGCAGGGTAAAAACCCTAAGGCTAAGGACATGATTTTTGCTTTGGCCCATCAAATTTCATTCACTCTTAACTGCATTATAAACTGTTAAATAATCATCATTTCTCTTCTGTCACTTTCTTACAGAAATCCTGGCAGACAGCCCAAATGGCATCTAACCATAAACATTTTAAGACCTAAGCCGGTCAACCCAGTAAATCAGTGGGGACATCCCCACCAGTACCACAGTTAGTACGAGGAACACCTCAGCTTTGGCAAGGAAAGGTAAAAGCCCTATCAGGCTGCCCACAAAATGTGGACAAACCCTCCAGGTTCTCCTCTATCTTTTAAATGCAATCCACTGTGAAAAGGTCGCTTGCACTCCACCATTTAGGATGCAGAAGAAAGGCAAACCAGTTTGAGCTGTCATGACTGTCTGAGTAACAAGTATAGGTTAGTCACTGGGCTGAGCAGTCAGACTCGGTGCTGAAGGCTCAGCATGCATGAGAATGAACAATACATTTCTACAGAAAAGACTTTGGGTTTTTCCCTTAAAAACAAAACAAAATGCACACAAAAGAAACCATAAAGTAAACTACAGTAAAGGAACTTTATTTATGTTGAAATACTAGGAAATGGCAGGTTTACAGTTTCCTTTTCAGCCTTTCTTCCATCCCACTTCTGTGTGGACATTTTGATTCAAGTTTTAATTAATGAGTGCACACAACTCTCTCCATGGGGTCCCTGCCTCAATCTTTGTACGGCAAAGAAACTTGAAGGAGCAGAATTAAGGCGGCCACGGAAACAAGACTGGCATTTCTTAGCCTGACTTCACAAGCTAAAAATGAAATCACTGTTCTTTTATTTTCTGCATGTAGTTGCTTAGACAGCTTGAATGTGCAGGAGCTCTTACAAAACCAATCAATGGGCCAAGAAAGTATCAGTGAAGAGGGAGAAATAGCTATCCATGAATCACCAAGCACTGGCAGAGAGGAGAGGAATAAAGAAACAGAGACGGACAGCAAACCAATCAACCAATGTAGAGATTATGCAATCCCATTTTATGACGAAAGAAGCAGCACTGACCTTGCCAAGGGGTTGAATGGGGCAAAGAAAGTAGAAGCCAAATTGGAAGGGAGCATTGGAAAGAGGTGGAAGAGGGTGAAGCTGGCAGGTGCCTCATGGTCATGGTGCCCAGAAGGTGAGGGGAAAGGAAGGCACTAATAAGGGAGATTATGCTGCAGGCAGGTTTCTTATGGTACAGCAATACGGTTGTACCAGGCTAAGGGAGAGAGAGGGCTGGTCTGCATGGGAGATATGGACAGGACCAAGCTGGTCTAGTCTGTGTAATCTTAGAGTAGAAGCACAGGGCTGGGGGTAGATGACACAGGGACATGAAGCCAGTTATGGTCCAGATGCCGTCCAGCCACATTAGCTTTTCAGGGCTAAGCTGAGAGCCGAGGCAGTTTGCCAGGCTTATACAGCTCTCTTGCATCACACTGTGTTCCTGTGGCGCTGCTCTGCATGGCATGGGTTTACCATCGCAAGCCTGCACCAGCCCAGGCAATGCATAGCTGGGTTGCACAGGGCAAACTTGCCCTAAGCAGCTGCAGCAGCTATGCAGAGCACAGATGCTTTCTCCCCAAATGCCCAGGAGTGAAGGGACCAAAGTGATGGGTGTAATCTTGTCCTGTGCTTATTCTGTGACCTTAAGAAAGCCACTGAAGCTTTCTGAAGCTCAGTTTTCCCCTCTGTAGAAGGCTCTTAAGAATCCATCCTACATTGCAAGGGGGATGAACAGGGATGTAACAGCTGAAAGCAATGACAAAAGTCAGTGTAGTAAGGAGATGCCTCAGCTCATCCACCCTAGAGGAAATTGTACAGGTTAGGGCTGCACCTACCACACCCTCACGCCCCACATCAGAGGAAGGAGACTTGCCATAGAAGGGTGCTAGTTACTGCAGAGTGGCTGTGCACACCATCAGTCAGCAATGGAAATCATGCTGATTAATGACAGAGCAGCAGTACAGCAGGTCAGGCATGTGGATCGACAGCTGTAAAAGGAACAGTGGGATTTTATATGGTACTCGCTAAGAACTAGTTTGGGATCAGGAGATTAACTAAAGCTTGAGAGCACATTCTTGGGTTCCCTCCAGCTGCTCTGGAGGCTGAAGTGGCACAAGCGACCAGGCAGCTGTCTTTCCTGGATCTCTGAAGATACCTTTCCTGGAAGAGGGAGCACAGTGACGCTTGAGCTGGCACAGCAGCACTCAGCCCTGCCCCTTCCAGCCTCTAGGAAGCAGGTCCATCTCACCTCCCATGCTCAACATAAAGCTCAACCTGCTAATTCCCCAAGCTACTGCTCTCCCTGGTGGCTCTGAAGCAGCCTCTCTGCCACCCCAGGACCCCATGCAGCAGGTTTCCTCACACACAGGTGAGATGTGGGTGGGAGGAAGACTGCAACCTCCTCAGAGGGCAGGATCACTTCTCCTATCCTGCCCAACTTGGAGCCCTCCTCCAAGGATGCTCCCCAGCTGTGGCTGAGAGCTGTGGCTCACCAACATGGTGCAGTCTTGCACAAAAAAACAGAGGGAGCCTCCGAGACCTGGGCAGGAGAAACAGCCTTGGTGGAGGACCGGCTGAGCAGCAGTCCTTGGTGACAAGACAGGCACTGTGGTGGGGTGGCCTGCCAGGTGCAGAACAGCCCCATGGCCAGCCTGAGGCACGGACAAGTGCAAATTTGCCTCAGCACCAACTTTAGCCCTGCCTGCTTTTCTGCTGTGTCAAGAATATTCAGTAAGTCAGGCCTTACCCCTCTTGCGACAGAAAAGATCATGCTTACGACTGAACATTTATCCCTTCCAGTCTGCTGATTATTTCACTAGGCAACCTTAACATTCCATTAATATCAGTCTTTGTAGAGCTAAATATATACACTAAGCACATATATAAATACATATAAATATGTCTCTATCTAGCAGAGAATCCAATTAAGTGAATATGTTACGCCTTAGCAATTAATGAATTCAACAAGCCGAGCTGCCTCCTGCATATGATTAAAGTTCAAGCAATATCAATCACAACAGCAAAAAGATTCCAGATTTTCCTATGTGCTATCTACAAAGAGATTGTTAACACTTAAATCAATGGGCAAATTCAAGTGTGTTTGCAAACCTTGGGAAACTCATCTTCCAAAGGCACACAGCCTGTCCTTCAATTCATCATAACCTGTTCTTGCATGCAGCACCTCAGACCATTCTTGCCTTCTTATATACCTTTCTACAGCATTTTCTGGATGGCAGGTTTGTAAAACTGCTGGTGTCCTATGGGTCAAAAGAAAGCAAATTCCAGGACTGAACAGAGCTGGCTCTCTAATCACTTGGCTGGTGCAAATGCTTTCTTTCTCTTTGTGATCAGTTCCCAATTTTTTGGTTGTGTTTATGTGTGTGTAAGTCTGTTTCTGTGCACATGTGCGTGTGTTCTTTTGTACGTTAATCTTCTCCAGTACAAGGCTTTTTCATGCAGTTTCTGCCTCAGCAACAGACCGCTCATTCCCTCCTTCTCTCACAATACACCTCCTCTGCATTCATAAGACATTCCCCAGGGGCAAGTTCCACATAAATAAATATTTAAGTAGCCACAAAACCACAGAAGATGCAGAAAAGTATATGAGGGACTTGGCTGCAGTATTCAGGGCACAGAGGGGAAAGAACGGAGGCTTGGCTTGGAGGGCTGGGAGAAGACAAATGATGATGAGAGTTTGAATTGGAAATACAACTATCCCTTTCTCTTCCCTGACTCAGCCAGCATAGCAGGCTGGTTTTCACTGTGAGACCAGAGCTGATATAATACAGGTCTGTGTTAGTACAGGTGCAAAAATCGAAAACCCAAGAATGTGCCTTATTGGGATGCTAGTAAAGGAAAAAGCCTTTAACTGAGACACCAAAACCACAGCTAAATAACCATACTTCAAATGCTAATTTTTTTTTTATTTTAGCTGCTCCGTTGATCTCCTAGTTTGTTGTCCCACTCCAGGAAGTGGTTTTAAATGCCCAGAAGCAGGTTGGAGGCTATTTCTGGGCACCGGTTGAGTCTGCCACAGACAGAGGCCAGGCCTGAGCCCCAGTCCTGGTTCCTCCTTTGGCCCCCAAGCTAGGTATCAGAAAGGACAGCTGGCCACCCTCATCCTTGCTATATGGCTCAGCAGAGGACAGCTCTGTTACTGTATCAACAGCTCCTTCCAGGCTCACCAGCTTGTGGATCTTATACCCATGCAGAATTATTTGTGTCTACGCCCACAGCACTACAGATTTCACAAGTCTCTATGAGATATCAAAGAATAAAGCTTGGATCTTTCTAGACTACTTGAGAAACACTGGTTTCAAAGTGCATATTATAGGGAATAGGGTATAAAATTGGCCACTTACGTGACCCATGGAAGATGGTAGTCTGAGGGGTAACAGCTGTATAAAATATGCCATACTCCAGGAAACCACACACTATTTGTATGCTTCCCAACATACCCAGAAGAGCTAAAAAGCCCTCAGAAAATCCAGTCAAGAGCCAGCTTCTTGCAGAGCAGCGGGAGCACACTCTGGAATACACACAGAGCCTGCAGGGGACACCGGACTTGAAGGACCACTTGTATGGTCAGTGTAGGACATTTTTTGTGCACTGGCATGCAGCTGTTGGAGGGTGATGCTTCAGAGAGATTTGGACATCTTTCCTTCAGTATGTCCCAGATTATTCACTTCCCCAGAGAGCCAAAAAGGTCAAGGAAGGCCCCCTTTCAGGTTCACTAGTTTTATTTTCTTCTCTAGGTACAAAGATGCTGGCAGCTATTGGATTTGCGGTAGGAAGCAAACCATCAATGAGAGTTTTGGGTCCAAAGTGAATGCAACCAGCCAAAGCCACTTCTTCCCTCTGTTTCAGCAATTTCTGCAGGTTTTCTTCTGCCTCAGCAGGGTATCTTTACCACCATTTTACCCCACTTCACATCAATGTCCTTCGGGGAAGGCAGACACTGGGGAAAAAGCTCCTTATTGATAATGAGGAAATAATGTACCCACTCCGTACACAGACATCAAAAAAACCCAGCCTTTACACATATGCAAACAAGTGTGCTCAACAGGAATGAGAGAGGGGATGGTTTCCTACCTGAAGTCTGTGCAATAAGTATAAAGAAATGTACCTCCTCCCCTAGGCAGCCTTCTTGCATTACAGGGAGAAGCACCCCATCTTTCAGAAATTTGAAGAGTGAGAAGAGCCAGCAGTATCTACCAGAGCAGTAGATGGAAGTGCCCTGTCAGTGTGGGGTGTACCACTGAACACAAGAGACTATCTTATTCCTTCCATCCATTCCCACTTCTCTGTAAGCAGAGTGGAAAATGAAAACACCCTTCCCACAGTCATCCAGATGTCAAAGCATAACCACATTTGCGCAGTTGGGATCCCTTGAGATTTTCACCCCACACAGCCGTCACAGCTGATGATTCCCCAAAGTGGCTGCTGCATTGTCAAGCTCCTTTCAGTTTGCTTTCTCTGTGGCATCACACCCTTTCCACCCATCACCTTCTCCTTGTCTGTGATTACCACTGCCTGTCAGCACTGCAGTAAAGATATGTATGTTTCCGGGTCTCTCATTTATCACTTTACAGAACTCTCTCTCCTAAAAACACAGACTTTCCTATCAGAGCAGACACTAATATAGAGAACAAACAGCAATTTTTCACAGGCTCACCTGCTCCACTCACTATGGATGAAATTACCTGCATCTAAGAACTTTTTTCTGCTTCCTGCAGGAGGTTATTGCATTTCTGCCACTGTGACCTGTTGTCATAGGTGCCTAGGATCTTAGAGGTTAAGAAAAAGTCAGGTCTCATATGAGAGCCAGGCAAGATATTTCCGAAAAACAGAAGTCCGATGGCATACAGGAAGCAGTGCAGTGGGACTGAGTGAAGGAGAGCTCTGTGCTCCAACTCGTGGGTGTAGGAAAACAAACCCTGCTGCTGGACAGACTGGCTTTTTGGAGGGGAACACAGCCAGATTCCTGACTCCACTTTGTCGTGAGTGATGTGGGTCTGAGGTATGGGATTAGGATCCAGGCCTGTTGACCTTCACAGACTGTCACGGTCCTGCTCTCACCCTTACTCTAACATCTTTTCACTTTGGCCATGACAAACGCTTGGCCTTTCAGCCCCCCAGCCCCTGCACATCCGTTCAAAACGCTGTTTCAGAGATCATTTGCCTAGATACCATTTTTCCCCTTTCTTTTCCATCTTCCTTTGCCTCCCATCTCAGCTGCATCAGGTGCCTCTTTTCCAAGCCACTTTATGCCTCTAATCCCTCAGTCAGTATAAAGATGTGAATGCTGATCTGCTCCGCTTTCTTCAGTAGCATTCCAGAGACCCATGTAGCTTTCTTCAGTTTTGGCCACCTTCTTGAGGGAGATCCCATGAATACCAGTGAAGCTATATCATTACATTTCTTCATACCCTGCCCTAAGTCTCTTTTTTTCCCAGATAGCTGCAGATAATTTACAACAGTCAGGCTGCTGATGTTCTAAGCTTATAGTCCACAAAATATACTAATACTCACCTATTTCCCCCTTGTATTCCTCTAGCAGATCAATGCAAAACTGTTCACTGCCGTAAGTGGATAAAAATGCCATCTCTTTACAGACTTTCCCTAAAGTATGCACAGCAAGGATATTTACTACTGTTCTTAACTTGCCTGTGTTCCCTGTGCTTTGACCCTCTCATCTGTCTACGTGACCATGTTTTCTCAGCAGATACTTACACAGTAAGTGTTTAGTGGCTCTGGCCATCACCTTGGTCTCTCTGCAGCTCCCAGCACAATAGGGCACTGGTTAATGGCAAGCCTTTTCAGAGACTAGAGTAATATAAATAATCAAAATAACCATAAGCTTGTTCTGCATGATTCCCGAATCAAACTAACCAGGCTGCTTTTTTGCAAGACAGAGAATGACAGCCTGAGTGCTTACAGTCTTTGTCTTCTAATTACCCCTCCATTTTCACCTGTTTCCTAAACTGCTGGTTAGAATGGCTTTGCACTGCCAAACAGCTGCCACATCTCAAGCCAGGAAGGTATGGCTGTATCTCTACAGAGGGCAGAACAATCTCTGTGAACAGAGCACTTTCACAGAGAGCTCAGGGACCCCCTAGACTAAGGGAAAATAGGAAGTCTGCAGTGTCACAGACTTGCCTCTGCCTTATCATTGCAAGAGATGTGGAAAGTCTGTCCTGGATTTATATAAGTAATTTATATATATTTAATCACAAATTTAAAAATGGCAGAAAATCAAGAAATGGATTTCTGTTTTCTTCCATTCATATCTCAGAAGCCTCTCTCCCCATCCCTCCGTCCCTGTCCCAGCAGAAAACACACCCTTTAAGACACTAGCTGCTCACTCCATGCATTTGACAGACTCTGATTAAACTCCCAGATAATAACCTTGCAAGGCAACGCCAAACTTGCAGCAGTACAGGGTGTTCTCATCGTTGGCTCCCAAAAATAGTTCCTTGCCAACAAAAGTCAATTGGTTCAGGCTTTGCCAACCTGCATTTCTACTGTCCCCACCCCCACCTCAGGGGCTGCTGACACAACTTATCCCCTCCAGAAGGGCTGAGAGTCTCTAAATACAGCCAAGAGTGGGTACCGGTTGCTGAAATACCTCAGGTTTGTAATATTAATGTAAACCAGGCTTCCACAGGTCCTCCCTGTTTCCCTTCTTTGGTATAAGGGAGATATGGGAGTCCTGGACTGCAATAACTGTGAGACACCAATGGTGGGCTTTGATCTACAACACCTTTCACAACCTCCAAACACTTAGTGGCAATAATCATCCTGGAATAGCTATCTTAGCTTTGTCTCAACAGTGCCTGCTGCAAGCACTCAGCACAACTGGCTGCAAAGAGGGAGCAGAGGGTGAGGAGCATGCAGCTTAAGGGAGCATGTGATTGCGACAAGCAGATCTAAAAGAATTTGGAAGGAAGACAACAGGGAGGAGAAAAGAAGGTCCCAGGACAGAAGCAAACAGAAAACGGTGCTCTTAACATGCAAGGAGGGGGTGCAGCACTGTCAACAAGCCAAATAAAGCCCAAGAATGGGTCATTTTCGGGACAGAAACCACTCCATTATGCCTTAGTACTGTTCATTTTGATATCTACATTGCAAAAATTTACTGCTGACGTCAAGCAGTGAACCTACTTTGAAGTCAATGGAATTGCAGCCACTTATACCAGAGGTGAATTTGGCTCTCAAAGGACTTTTCTATGCAATGATTTAGATAATGACCCTTCAAAGCTTATGTTGCAGTCATAGCGTGGCAGTGGGAGAAAAAGGGCCAAAAAAGGGCTGCATCAGAATAGCCATCTGTCATACTCAAGTCTAGAGCTCAGCTAACCCAGGATGGTATATAATAAGGGCAAGAAATACTGGAAGTTAAAAAGCACCCCTGGAGGAAATCTTACCCCAGTCTAACAGTACAAAACAGTACAGATGTGTTAATACAGGTGCCTTCATGCAAACTGCATCCCAGAATATTTGCAAAGTTAAATACAAGACAGCAAATGGCATGCGGCATAAAGAATAGCTGGTGCACTGAGCAATCAAGAGGCAGTACAAATGGCCATATAATTTTGCCTTTTAAAAGCAACGGCATAAAAGCTCATTCATCCATAAAAATGCTGCGTTTCTGTTTTCTGCCTTCCTAGGAGCTTTCTTGCCTGCCCCCTTTATCGCCAACTACAGACTTCAGATCTTCTCAAAAGAGTAATAACAAACACCTGTCCTTCCATGCCCAAATATTGCTTCCACAGTTCAAGGCTGTTTTATATAGCTCCTAAATATTATCAGACAGGACTAGTCCAAGAGTTCACAGGGCCTCAGACTTATAATATATTTTAAAAGTACTGCACATGACAACAGGCTATGAATATACCCAACAGAAAAATGTGGATGTCAAGGCATTATATGGTGAATACATTTGGAATTTGAAAATTAGGAATGAATAGGATATGGTTCCAGATATGGAAGGATAAATTTGTTTCCCAGTTCCTCTGAGAATGCAGAATCTGGCACTCTGGCATTCAATGAAATCTAGACATCATTTTAAATACCATGAGATTCAGCCTTCAAATTCTTTTCAGCCATGACGTCTGTAAGAATTGCCAGCCAGCTTACAGCAGTTAGTCAGAAGCAAGATACAAGCACCATTTGTTATGCTATAATACAGATATCTGGTTTCCTCATTGCCCTCAATATCTTCCACTCTCTCCATATGCATGTTTAGTTTATCTACTTGTAGTGCACACCATCTCCTTTAAACACTTTGAGAGACTGACCTCTGGAAGGTGTTTCTGTGGTGCCTAGTACAACGCACCATAATACTAACATGGAAGATGAGAGAGTTGGGATCTGGAAGTCCAAAGGAATTAAGGTAGCCCAGATGGAAGAGGACAGAAGACATGTACAAGATGTCCGGAAAAGTGGAAGCTGGGGCAGTATCACAGATAGACAAGCTCAATCACTGTGGATGTACAGTGGTGATAGATATGTAGATAGATAGAGAGACATAGACAGGTATATACATACAGAAGATGCAGATGAAAGAAAAAGGCAAGGTCAATGATAAGACCAAGTAAGGCAACAAAGAGCAAAACCTGGCTTAAAGAAAGAAATGGAAGAGATAGTAAGAAGCCTTTATCCCTATTCCAAAGTTACAGATGCTGTGCAGAAAATGACCTGCCATATTTTCACCCTCACTTTGAAGACCTCAGCTGGCATGCAGCACACTTATGAGTGGCTCTAAGAACTCTTGGGCCCAAGTGGCCCCTTGGCCTAGGTGCACCCACTTGTGCCAAGTGAGAGAGGTTTCTCGTGAGCTCTGCTCACTTGCCCTGTTTCCCCTTCTTTCCTGTGACAGCCTCCAGTGCCATTGGGTTGACCATGGTCCAACAGAACTGTTCAAACAAACAGGAACCACCTGAACTTCCAGCCATAAAAACCCCATCGTAGAAAGCCTTCCTCATCAGGGACCAGGTAAGAGCACTGACATAGTCACTGATACTCTCACTTAGTACTGTTAAAGGGATTGCTGCAAATGGGGAAGCTCTGAGATTCAGAGTTCACTGCCTGTTGTCCAGTCTCTCCCCACTTTCTCCCCAGTCCCCTCAATTTACAACTAAACAATCCCAATTCATTAAATCACTGCTTGTATGTCTTATTTTCTACACCCCGATTATTCTCACTGCTTCCCCCGGACGCGTTGCAGTTTGTCCAGATCTTTCTTGAAGTGCTATCCACAGAACTGCACAGAGTTTGCAGCCTTACCATCACCCAGCAGAGCACAGAGATTACATCATGCGCCTTGCAGGCTAAACTCCTATTTATACATCCAAGTACAGCATTTGCCTCTTTCTCAATAGCACACAATCATGTTCAGCTTGTGATCCTCTTTTATCCTTCTCCCAATCCTTTTCTGCAAAACTGTGATCTAGTTGATCTTTCTCTGCACTGTATTTATGTAGTCCATTATTCCTGCTTAGGTACAATAGTTTGTGCTTGTCTCTATTGAATTACATCCCACTTTTTCAGAGTGTATCTCCAATTTGCCAAGATCATTATGAATTCTAACCCTGTTCTCCAACAAATTCGCAGTCCCCCCAGCTTGCTGTCATCTTCAAATTTGATATGCAAATTCTCCGTCCATCACCAAGGCTGTTAAAGAAAACATTGAACTGAACTGAGCACAGGACAGACCCTCACAGAGCCCCAGTCCATGCTCCCTTCCATTTTGACATTCTTATCCATTTTGCATGCATTTGTTATTAGCTTTCCTCGAGACCTTGCTCCTCTAGATTGCTAACAAAGTATGATGAGAGAGATGGTAAAAACCTTACTGAAGTCAAAGCAGATGACACCTTCAGTTTCACCTCTGTCCACAGCGCCTGTTACCCTGTCACAGGAAGATATTAGATTGTTCTGACATGACTTGTTCTCAACAAATTCTGGTGGACTTTTACATGTCTCCTTGTTATTGTTCAGGTGCTGACAAGGAGTTTAGTTGATAATTCATTTCATATTTTTGCTGAAGATCAGGGTTAAGCAACAGTGATTCCATAAATCTGCAACTCCCAAGCTCCTTCCCACTCTGCCCCACCCTCCCTGCTGTTTTTTAAAGACAGGCATTCCATGTTTCTCCAGCTACTACCTGGTTCAGCTTTACAGGTGTTCACAGAACACCCTTTCTGTAAATTTCCTTTAGGAAAAGGGGCAGGTTGGGTATGCAATGTGCTGCTGCGACAGGAGAAGGCAGGTGGTTACATTGTCTTGGGAAACATGTACTCTTGCCCTTGCTCGTCTCCCTTGTCATGCTGACAGCGAATAGAGACTGGTATTGACACACACCAGACCTCCTGTCCCACAGTCCTGGCCTGTGGCACATCTTGCCATTTCAGCCCTTGACAGCAATAAGAAGTTCAGCCAGTGCACCTTAGATCCCATCTGTGGCACTTCAACTATTTTAGTCCCTCCTCCCACTACACACTTAGTTTTGCCAATATTCCTGTGTCCTCCTCAGCAGCATCCCCAGCTACTCCATCATGCTTACCCTATCCAAACCATGTGCTCAGCAGGAACCAGTGTTAAGCTGATGGCCTGCACCTTCCCTGACATGACAGTTCTCAACCGCTCTTCCTCCTCCTCCGTCTCCAGCTCCACTGAGACATTTCAACCCTGACTTCCTGCTCCCTCCTGCACCTGCAGCTGTGTCAGTGCATCTTCCATGCCAATGAAGAGCAGTTAATACCAGGCAGGCAATGAATTATGGAGTGTTTCAGGATGATAGTCCAGGCCATGGAAACCCAGCAGATGACCTAAGGCCTTCTGCACTTGTTTCACTTGTACAGAGGACAGGCTAGACAGCAGTGGTCAGGAAGCAACCCACTGTATGAAGAAGTCTGAACTGTGCTCTGGTGTACCAAGTGGAAGTCAACACCCATATGCTGAGAGCAGGCACAAGCTCTAGGCTGGAAGAAGTCAAGCAGCTGAGACAATTGGAGGAAGGAGGTTCCTCTAAAACTACTGAGAGAACAATTAACAGTATCCTGAGGAAACGGTGTTGTTCCAGGGATGAGCTCCGATGGGCAAAATAGCATTTTCATGTACTAAATACCATGTGCACTCTTCAATGCAGACAAGGACCCAGGTGTTCATCAATTATTGAGGTTGCTTGAAAAGGCATTTAGGAGAGTGCACAAGAGGCCAGTCTGCAGCTCTATCTCAATCCCAGCTGGGCTGCTCTTAGAAACCCAGCCAGTGAGAAGGGAAGAGAAAGAGGAAAAAAAAAAAGTAAGTAAATAGAGATGGAGAGAAAGAGAAAGGGAAGAATCCAGTAGAGCCTTCCCCTTGCCAAAGCAAATCACACATGGTACAGGAGAGGCCTCCTTGCTGCCTTGTAGTATCATTCCTGTAGTATCACCCCCTTCATTTGTACTTTCTGGGATGAAAACAGCATCTCCTTTTTCCTCAGGATGCAGCCCACACCCTCTGAGGCCAATTCCTAGACTGCAGGTAAGACCTTGGATTGGAGACAGGTCAAAGCAAGAACACACTCTTGTCCCGGCAGCACTGTTACAACATCCTAACTGCTCCACTGCCCCAGACCTCAGTGGACTTTACAGCTCTCAAGAGCTGCAATGTTTACCCATTTCAGTGGACTATGAAACATCCTAGGCTCTCTGTGACTACTCCCTGTCCTGTTCTCAGCTGGGACAGAGTTAGTGTTCTTCCTAGTAGCTGGCATAGTGCTGTGTTTTGGATTTAACATGAGAATAATGTGATAACACACTGATGTTTTAGTTGTTGCTAAGCAGTGTTTATACCAAGTCAGGGACTTTTAAGCTTCCCATACTCTGCCAGCGAGGAGGAGCACAAGAAGCTGGGATGAAGCATAGGCAGGACAGCTGACCCAAACTGGCCAGAGGGATATTCCATACCATACAGCATCATGCTCAGTATATAAACTGGGGGGAGTCATCTGCGGGGCAGTGATCATTGCTGGGGGACTGGCTGGGTATTGGTCAGCAGGTGGTGAGTGGTCACATCACTTGTTTGTCCTGGGTTTTGTTTCTCTCTTTCTTTGTTGTTTTCCTTTTCATTACCTTTTTTTTTTTTTTTTTTTAAATTTCAATCATTAAACTGTTCGTATCTCAACCCAGGAGTTTTCTTACTTTTACCCTTCTGATTCCCTCCCCGTTCTCACCAGGCAGGGGAGGGTGAGCAAGTGGCTGTGTGGTGCTTAGTTGCTGGCTCGGGTTAAACCATGACACTCCCATTTAAGGAAAAAGACAGCTGTTACCCAAAACCAGATGCCAACATTCAAACTCTCACCTATCACTTATCCGTCTTCACATGGATCTGCAACAGAAGACTGTCTCCTGAACAGAACAAGCCCATGCATTCACTGCAATTCGCCATGCACATTGGCCATAGACAGCATTTAATCTTCATTATTGCTTTGGAAACGAAGCACAACTCTTCAGAAAGTCATATGTCTAGGTGCAGCTCTCTCAGGAGATCCACAGCTGATGTGCATTCAGAATAAGAAAATGAGAATAAATCTCAGGGAACAGCTGCAATCTCAAGAAATATTCATTCACAATCACTCAGAAATTTTCTATTTGTGAACTAGCTTTCCTTGGATGTAAAAAGTCACTCATGCCATTGAACAAGCATAAAGCTAAACTTTGACCAACAATGGAATTATCCTAGCACCAAAAAAGTGTCTTTATATTAAAAAGAGGTAGGTAGGTTTTTTCTTCACAATAATATAACTTGAAAAATACTTAGTAAGGTCAAATTCTAAGTACTGTTTGTTTGAGATTTTTGTTGTAATTTTGAGCTCTTGAAGAAACTTTGGGTCAAGCACATACCAAAATAAGAGTATTTTGGATTATCGTGATCCCCTAAAAGCAGAACTTTCTAAACTACGAGCTTGTGGAGGACTAGATACAATTACAGCAGACAATACAAGAAGCCTGGAGAGTCAAATTGCTTACAATCCAGGAAAGAAATAAAGTCTCATTTTTTAATCCAAAGCCTTTAAAAAGTAGCTACAAGTTTCTTTTTTTCATTTGTGTATTTCATTTAGGATCATATATACATGCTTTTGGTACCTAGGAAATACTTTTCCACACGCTGGAGATTCAGGTTATGGAACTTGCTGTCATAGTGCAACAGTGAGGGATGTGGCTTGATGTCAACGAGGAAAGGACTGGGCATTCCCAAGATCAGGAACCATTCCCAAAGTTGCAACGGCAATGATGAGAAAGAAGCAAAGACAAAGAAACTTGGCATTATGGAAGTGGTAAAAACTCTTGTGATACAGGTTATAAATTAAGACTGAAAGAAGTGAAGGTGGCATTTGGCAGTGCACATGCATGCATAGAGAAAGAGGCAGTGCTACACACACACTGAAAGGACCAGTATCTCTAACTCACACGTAGAAATACACACAGGACCAGTATGCTTCCACATGTACCCTGTTAAGCACAAGTACCCATATGCAGAGCTTTCTGCAGACACCAAACACCACTCACCTGATGCCCTCACAGAATAACACGTGCAAAGTTTTGTCTGCCCTGCAGGCACTTCACTAAAGTGTGCATCTCCTGGAAACACTGGGGGAATAGGTCTAGATTCCCACCCAGTACCAACCACTGCCTGTTCACAGCCATGCTGAGGTTTGTTTCTGGACTTACATTTGGTTTACTGGGTGCAGCAGCAGGCAAAAGCCAGAGGCTAGCCTGAATGGTGAGAAGCGTCAAGTAGGACACAGGATTGCTGCATCAGAATTTCACACCCGGCATTTTGGATGCCTGAGATGTTTGGCCATTGAACAGAAGTCCCAGACAGCAGCCAAAACAAGATGGTAAAGAGGATGGAAAAAACCATCACCCCAAAACTAAAAACTTGGACTATTTTCCCTAAAGACATAATGCTGATAGGGAGGCTAGCCCATATAATTACGTTTAAGCCATTCTGCAAATAAATCTGCCTCTGCTGACTGTCCTGGCCTAAGGGAAACTCTGAAAGAACAGAGCCTTCAACAAAGAATTCTGCCAGAAAAGTGCTTGTCACTAGCACAAAGTTTTCTTTCTTTTCCTGGGCCCCAGGGGACCACACACTTAAAATATCCAAGGGACAAGGCCTTGCCCTCTTAGTCCAAATCACTGGGCACTTAAATAACTCCACCAGCATTTTTAACTGTTCTCAGCATCTGTGGAGGAGCCTGGAATGACAGCCTAGAGATCAAATTCATGTTGCTCTCCAGAGAGCATAAGCAAAAGCAGTCCTACCTTGTTACTGAGAAAATGGGACATTGTGTCTTGAACCACTCTGAAGTCTCCCACATCATTTACTGCCAATATTAAAACACAATGAACTCATAACCTGCTGTGGAGATGCTACGCTCCTAGCTATGGGCAGAAAAGCCTACAGTATAGAGCAGAGGTTTCTTAGCGGCTGCAGAAAAAAACCCCACAGTTTCTGATCACCAGTGAAAGCACCCTGATGTGTGTTCACCATGAAGTTAAGTGGGAGAGGCATTGGACTGAAGGAGATCTTTAGGATTTAACGTTCTTTCAAAAAGTACTTGTCTCTATCACCCCTTTCTCTTGCCACAGTTTAATTTCAGCTGCTATTTCTCTAAGTACCTCTTTCTCAGCAGCCAAGAAAGCTGGGTTCTGGGCCCCATGTGAAGAGGAGGGAAGGGAAATAGTCACAAGAACAGCTCCACCTCTCCTCCCCTCATTTTCTCATGGGGAGTTTATGCACAGATTAAAGCTGAAGGAGGAATGAACTGGTCTATACCACATGCCACCCATCACAGACTGTAGGGGTACTACCAGGAGGACCTAGAGCAATTGAGCATCACCTTTGCAGAGGCAGCTGCACCTTACAATGTTGCATTAAATACCACTGCTGCAAAACATGTAGTAAGCAAAGGACACTTGTCTAAGGCCATGGGTCAGAAGATCACTGATATTCAGCATGGCTTCAGGACAGAGAATTACAAAATATCAAGACTTTCCTTTTCTCAAGTAAGTAAATTTGCTGGGAATGGGGGTACGGAGAAAATTTTCATTCTTGAACAATAAATCTTGAACTATTGTCAAAAGACTGAGGATGGAAATCAAAGCAAATAAAATTTTGTCTCCTTCAGGTGGATTTAGAAAAAGGATTGTCAAAGAAAGTTTTAGTGAACTGCATCAAAACAGTTTTGGGACTTCCTCTGGATGTGGCAAACTGCAAGAGGTAAGGGACATCATTGTGAGCTTTGGTCTGGACTCTTCTATAGCCATGGCTACACAACTGCAAGTATCTCCAGAAGACCATGATATAAACAGGAAAGAAAGTGTTGTCTCCACAACATGAAGCACCATTTTCCACAATAAATGCTGATTAAAGCAGCCTGTGTAGATCAGACCGTTCACAAGCTAGAAGGTTCCTCTTTCTGCAGCTGTACCAACAGAAAGAGGAAACTTGACCTCATGCACTGCTGCAGCACAAGGGCTTGAGGAGCTCCCCAGGCTGCTGTGCTGCTCCTCCCTTATTGACCAAGTCCCATTTCCTGGGACTTCTCCTGGAACAAGCTGTCCATAGCCCATCAGTCATCTTGCTAAGGAAATTAAAGGCATTGTCCCAGATGAAACCAGATGAAAGCCACTTTTTCTGATTGATCTGATCCTCTTTTGACTTCTTGATTAACAAAGGAGTCAACAAATCCCTCCACTTTGATCTGTCACTTCCTACATTCCAAATTTCACTGTTCCTCATCCCCCTGCATGCTCTCCAGTCAAAGTGTGTCTTCCCTGTTCGCTGCCCTGCCTTCCATTCTTAGCGCTTCTGGTGCTCACTGTGAGGGATCCTGTGAGAACACTTTCTCCAGAAGAAAAGCCAGAGAAAGAAGGACAAATAGTTTATTAGCCAACAAGGAGGCTCCAGGCACCACAGACGTAAGATTTGCCAAACCTCATAAGATCATTGGTTTTATTTATTTTCTATTCTGTATTGTGTATTATTTCAATCTCTCCAAATGCAATAGCAATAAAATTGAAAAGCATCCGTGGAAACACTTCCAATTAACACAAGGTCACAAAATGACACTAGAGACCTCCACAGCCCATAAAGAAGAAATACACCCAACACCTCCCTATACTACCATTCTCCTCAGAAACAGCAAACAGGCAGGCAGTGCAACTTGTCTTAAAGGTCAGCAACCTTCATCTGCATTTTACCAAGGGCATGGAAGAAAGTATCAGTATCTACCACCCTGTGCCAAGATCACAACACTGGTAAACTACATGTACAAATCTACAGATTTTTAGCTCAATTAACCTAGATAATTCCAATCCAGGCTGAAGCATAAAGCTACAAAATACTCAGGATGCAAAGCCACAGAGGGCTGTGGAGAACAAATTCAGTACCTTCAGCTGCATCAGAAACACAAAAGAAGGTAGGCCCACCCCTGAAAATGAGCATTATGCAGTGAAATGGCTTAACCTCACTATGACTTCAGCACAGGACCCTGTACAGTGCTCGGTGGCACCGAGTAGCAAAAGGGATAATGACTGCAGCAAGAAGGGCACAAAACACAACAAATGAAATCAAAACAAAGATGTTTTTAAACAGCTAGGGTGCTATTTCTTGTCCACGTCTAACACAAAATAGATGGGACACCCTGGTACCTGGAGGTCAGCCATCCAGGCTCCTTCTGTAGGCAAATTAGAACATTGTCTAGTGCTTTTCTGAGACCTTGTGGCCTCTTGCAGCCAAGCCTCATCCTCCAAAACTACCAGAAAGATGCCTCTTACACAGAGGCCTTATCCCCCAAATGAAGAGCCCTTGTGTAGATAAGCAATTACCTCAAACTACCCTGTAGCTGAAGGGAGCAGAACAGAGGTGTTAATAGAAGGTGTGTGTCTGACTCAACAACTGAATCCCAGTTACTACAACCTTCACAGCTTCCCAAACCTAGGCTGAAACAGGTGAAGAAAATCAGAGGTCTTCAGATCTGATTCTGCACAGGCAACGCAGCAACAGCCTTTCCCTGCAGCAAAGCCCTCTGACAGGCAGCAAGGTAAAGGGAGAGCTCATCTACTTTGGAAGATAGCTGTTTGCAGCATCTCTTAGAGTTGCTCACAGAAGGCTGGTAATCTGTCTCCTCTTTCTACAGAGGTCAGGGTGATGTCAGAAAATTCTTGAAGCCATTTCCAGTTTCTAGCACTATCTGTTGCAGGTAGATAGCTGTGTGGCAGTATTTGGATCACTGCTCTGTAACATGCTGCAGAATTGGATGACCAGTTACAGCAAAATTCTAAGCAGAAATAACCTTGGTTTAGTCTCTCCCCTAAAATACAAGTTTGTAATCAAGAATGTAGTCAATCTGCTTTCAGCGCAGACCTCACGAGAGTTATTTACCTTCCTTTTACAGTCCCTCCTCAATTTTCTTGCCTATCTTCATGTTCTGGCTTCAATAAGTTTTGCACCACTATCCTGTCCAGCAGTAGCTGGAGAGACAATGTTGGGAGAGCATGAGAAGACTTTCTGGGCATGCACACCTCACCTGAACAACCAGGCAAGGACTGTCATTGCAATGCAACAGAGGACAAAGATGGTGCTCGGGCCCCGTAAGGAGGGGCTGGGTCAGGAGCTGCAGTACCGATTTTACAGCATCAGTATAACTCAGAATAGTCTGGTTTGCAGCAACAGATCAGCTTCTGGAGTAAGGAAGTTGGAGAGAGAGAGGGTGCAAGGCAGAAAGGAAAAGACATGAACTTTGCATGACACTATAGAGGATGGTATCTAGGTGGCCTGTGAGAAAGGCCTTTCAAGAACAAAACACCACTTCTTTGCCTTAATTTTTAGAAACCATCTTGCAAAGTTGTGATGTTGTCTAAATACTTATGATTAATTCTTATACTCCATTCCAATTATGTCTGGGTTTCCTGCCATATAGCTGTGCCCACGTTCACCATACTCTTCATTAGCCTTCAATACAGAAAGAGATCACAGCTTCAGATTTGTCCAGGACCTTGACCTTGAACTGGTATCAATCCCTATCTCTTTCCTTAGAGATGAAGGTTCAGTTATTCCCTCAGCATCTTGTACAGCTTTGCAGAACCTTCTGGAGCAGAGAGACGTGGTAATTTCCTCTGAAGGAGGTACACTGGATAAGAGTAAGTTCTTTTTTTAATACCAGAATCAGCTGGTTTATGTTTCTGGCTTCCTGAAACACACAGAAATATCCATTTGAATATAAATGAGAGGAGGTCCCTGACATCCCTTCTTTTGCTGAAAATTTCAAAATAGTATTCAAAAATTTGAGGAAAAAAAACCAAAATCAATTTGTATCCATTTGTAGCAATAAAATACTCCAAAATGCCTCTTTTCAAACTTCTCAGCCTTCTCACAAAAAGTTGGAGTCTCTCAAGAAAAACAAGCACCTCATATGAAAAATGTATTTTAACTGAAATACTAATTCTCCACCAAAAATCCTTTCAGAGGATTTTCTGTAAGTTAACTCAATATCAGTTGCTTTTGGACAGAGTCACTCAGATAGCTATGTTTGTCTATGTAGGTCTCCTTCCCAAGGCCTACACTTAAGTATTGTAACACATCAGCATCAACAGCTCTTCAGACTACATATCACTGAGACAAGCCCCAATAAGCATGATAGACAAATTAGTCTTAAACAGTGCTACTTCCAGGATAACAGTCACACGATCATAATATGAATATCTTCATTATACCCCTTTCAGTGCATTTCTCTAAATGAAATTATACTAAGAGCTTGCCTTCTGGGGACAATTTACCAGTAGAAGCTATACCAATTGACAAGTCCTCAGCCTGAAGTCTCTTGCTGACCTTCCATCATCCCTTTAGAAAACCTCCACTGCCTTTCACTTCACCTCTGCACAGCTGTAATTGTCTCAGAGCTGGCCACAGAGGTGGGACACAGCACCCAGCACAAGGGCTGGGTATCCTTCTAGGTAGCACGCAACATCTCAGGGTCTTGAGACTTGGGCTTCATCTTCGCCTTGCATCCTTGTCTATCCACTGCAACCCTGTCTGTGTTGCAGGCCAAATCAAACAACAACCCCCTATAACATCCTTTTCCTGCTGTTGGGCTTTACACAAAGACTCAATAGTTCCTAAGGCTCCCTCTCTTGGGTGCCTCCACCCTGATGCTAGAACCAGCATCTAATGTCCCCAAATTCTATTTCTGCCCACTGTTCCCCAGTTCTGCCTTCCATGGTTCTCACTGTGCCCCTTCACATATGCTACTTCATCTATGAGGGCTTCTCCATGTTCTGACCTCCAAACAGGTCATTCTACTTGGACCTTGAGCCTCTTATTAAGGCCCCCCTGCAGTGCCCTGTCCAGTGCAGCAGCCCCAGGGAATGTGCTCACTTGGGGGACAGGTCATCACTGAAGCTGGCTCTGTGCCGCCAGGCGTCTTGGCTGTGGACACACACAGCCTAGGCAGGACCTCCGGACTGCAGTGCCAAGAGAGTGACAGCACTTCTGAAGCAGAGAGGAGACCTTGTTGGGATCCTCACTTAACCTGCTGAGGTTGGTCTTCACAGGCTTCCTCTGTATCAGAGGAAGTGAAGGTGCTTTTGAGCAGAGCTTTTGATGTTTAGCCACTCTGAATTGCCTCCTGGAGTAGTCACTCTTGCCACTGGTCACAGGTCCAACATTATAAATTTCGCCTCCCTTTCCCCTGTGGTCCCAAGCTCTGAGCCTGCTCAGCAGAAGTGGGGCCAAGCAGCACCCCAGCTGCCACTGAGGCTTGCGAGTCTGTGCTTGGAGGTCCTGTCTTCCTTAGCTTCACTGATCATCCTCCACATCCTCCTCCTCCCATAGCCAGTGCACAAAACAGGCAAAGGTTCCCCTTTCTGGAGCAGGACTTGAAAACATCTAATCCTCCACTCACATTTCCTTCATTTCAGATCCTAACTGAAATCACAGGGGAGTTTTTTTCCCAGGGACCTACCCCTCTCACTGCCCTCTGTCAGAATTATTCAGCTCTCTGAAGCATTACCAGATACACTATGTAGGAAAGACACGGCAAAGAAATTAAATAGTATTGTTAGGTATCTATAATTACCCCAAGTCATTTTTTCCACAGTACAGCAATTTCAAATCTCTCACAGCACTCTCTTTGGAAACCAGATGTTGACCATGTCAGCTGTGTGCTAAGAATGCATTTTCATGAGTTGCGTTTCTTGGAGTTTGCAAAGCGATGGTGGTGGCGGAGGGGAATGCTCCTGGAAAATTCCATACACACAGGCACAGGGCGGGCAGCGCAGAGCCCCGCTGGGTTCCTCAGGGTGCGGGAACCTTCTCAGCCCTCTTCCTCTGTCACGGCACAAACTGGGCCCCCTCCCCTCAAGCAGAAGGCAAGAGAAATTTCTTCAGTGCTCCCACTCCTAGGAGGGCAGACAGGGTGGCTGCGGGGAGAGCGTTTCTGGGAGAGGGAGGATTTCCCCCAGGGGTGCTGTGCTTCTTGCCCTCCAGAGCAACACACAGACAGATATGGAACAATGAAAATAAAAAGTTTGGTGGATCCAAATCTGGTCAGTTCCTCTCCGCCTGCCTCCTATTTGGTCTGTCCCACCCCATAGTCAGCAGCCGCAGCAATCAGGCTCGCAGCAGACAACTCTTTTGCATCTTCTAAATGAACATATTGATCCCTGATATTCAATCCAAATGCACTTTTGCTCTACCTCCTGCCTCCCCATTACTCTTTAATTACACTCACTAGGATTGTCCTAAAGAAGTCCTTATTTTCCTTATTGATTATTCCCTTCAAATACTTGCAGAAAATTATCATACTCCCTGTCTGGCAAAAACATATACTTGGGACAAATCTATCCTCAGCAACCAGGCAAGGGTCCAGTAAGACACAGGCTACCCAGAGACTGCAGGTTTTAACTAAAGTTTAAGTAACGTTGCACAGTAAACCCTGGGAATAGTTCAGAGTGTTTATTTGAGATGGGGGACTTCTTAATGGAGAAAGTTCTTAGTGCAGATTGCACTAGACTGTACTCTTTTAATCTTTATTTGTAAGACAGTGTCTCCATTAGTCCCAGACTGGAGCAAGGTGTCTGGGCAATGAGCAGGAAAATATATACACACAAGTACTTATTCTGGGACCAAACACAGGAGATAGAGCACGGATGAGAACAACTGTTCAAATACAGGCACACACAGTTCTCTATAGTTCTGTTCCTCAGCCATCCTAAAAGCCAAGACCTCAAATAGCAGTCACCTGTAAGAAAAAGGACAAGGCATGAAGCTGGTGGAAACTACAAATTCAGGCTGATCTATACATAGGAGAAGCTCAAGAAAAGCAGCTGTCCACAGGTAGCCCCTGTCAGAGGCAGAAAAGCTACAGAAATGAGATGCTGCCGTAATCCCAGCAGTCTTTACAAAGCAAACATAATTAAATGCAGCGATACAAAGAACTCCAGATCTGGTGAAAATAAGCACACATCTAAGAAGGAAAGCAAATAGCTCCCACTAAAAACAACAAAAAGAGCAAAAGTAAAGCACTGGCCTGAAAGAAGTGACCCGAGCAATCCTGAATTCTTAAAACACCCACATGATGCTCGGAGCAAACAGTTACACTTGGCGTGCAGGAGCTGATCTCAGGCAGCAGACAGCAGAAAAAGGGACTCTTTCTATTATTCCCAGATCTCCCAGCTTGGATGGTGAGGCTGTTGTATGACACTGCTTCGACGGGAAAACTTGCAGCACACTGCTGTCCAGTGCAGCACCCAATATAAATTGCTTTACCAGCGAACACTTTTTCTTCTCAAAAACCACAGGATTACATAATAGCAGGGTGAATCTACTGGGAGAACAAAAGGATCTGCAGCACCTATTAACATTGCAGTGTGCACCCTGTGTTATGTGGTGGATGGCACGCTGCCCTGCTGCACAGTTTTCCCAGTCTCCTAAGGGCCAGCCCTGCACCCTCCAACACTGACCAAAATAATGTTCTGATTAAGCTGCACAAAAAATGATTTTTCAAAGCAGGGTCTGAACAATACAGAAAAAAAAAATAATTAAAGGTGTTGCTTCAGTCTAAACCCAGGTTAGTTTGCTTTCTGAATTTTCCATTAATCAAACTCATCCATTCAATACACACACAAAAATCATGTTCTTTATCTGACATTATTAATAAAAGTGATGGAAAATTGGATCCAAACATCTGCAAAGACACTTCGAGTACTCACTGACAAAGAAGTTCCAATTAAAAAAGAAAAATAAATTTTAAAAATCCCAGTCCCAAGGGCTAGACCTCTCTCCTGAGAGGTGACAGAACTGCAATTTAAACCTCCGTTCTGAGTCAGGCAGAAGGGTTTTGAATGCAGTTTTCCCATTGCCTAGGAGTCTGTCCTCACCGTCTGGCTAACAAGACTCTGGGATCTGGGGGAAGATGCTGCCGTTTCCTCCTCCACGTCGCCTCTGTGAATGGTATCTAAAGGCTTTTGTGAGTCTACATGAAAACACCAAAATGTCAGTTTTCATTTACAGCAATAAAACTTCCAAAATCAATCCTCCATATCTGACCAAAATTAATGAATATTTTCATTGATCCCAAACTATGTTTTTTCACAGACTCATTTGTTCCTCCCGCTGTATATCTGAGGTTCTGGCATTATCATCTGGAAAGGGAAGGATACAGGCCTTATCACTTCTGGCTTTAATGATCTATGTCATTTTTGCCAAAAACAGATTTTGGGGACAAAACTGGCCATAGCCCAATTAAAAATTTCTCGCCTCCTTCTGTTTGAGACTCTTCTTTCTTACCCTACACAGCTGTGCAGCACTGTTTTGCAGTATTAAACAGCCTAACCCCATTCCACCACACAAACAGCTGAATATTATTCATAGTGAAATGTTGCCTGTATGTTATTTTTGCAAAGTGCTTAGGATCCTTCTCGAAGGAAGGAACAATAGAAATGTAAGTCATTATCGTGTACAGGAACCGAGGAAATAAACCTAAGGGAAACAAGCACCAGAAACTGTCACACAAAATGCAGACCAAGTCGAAAGCTTAAACAGGAACAAGAAAAAGGCTGTCAAACAATCTTCCAGGCTTGGCATGGTGGGAGATGTTGCAGAATGCAGCTAGCCCAGCAGAAAGAAATTAAATAAGCCTGGCAAACTGCTGAGTCAGCAGAAGACAGCACAACCCCCAGCACATTTTAGAAATAAACCTAGGTCAGTAAATTCCAGAGCCTTTCACAAGGAAGAAAGGCCAAAGGCTAGCGACAGAAACTCAGACACAACTACAAGGCAACGAAAGAGTGAGTGCTGGGATCTAATGTTACCAAAGGCAGTCTGAAAAAATTACAGACTTGGGGAAAACACAGTTCAGGCAGAGGGAAAACAAACGACGCTGAACATATTGTACGCTCAAATCGATGACACTAAACGCATGCCAGAGTTCATGAGCAGTGAGAGTAACTCAAGCACACAGTAGCTCCAGTGATAACCACAGTTTTAACACTGAGGTACCTTTGGAAAGCATTAAAGAAGTTAACACGTAGCAAAGCAGAAAAAAAACCCAGAGGAAAAGACTGTCATGGTCTAGTAAAAATTATGGGCAAGATGCAGGTCAGCATCAAGCCAAGTCAACCATACACAATCAGGATTCAAACCCAAAGCAAGGAGTGTGTGAGAATCGAGCATAGAAATGCTGGCCAGAACCAACACCAGAGGAGAGAAACCAAGCCAAAGACAACAGTGCCTCTTCCAATGGCACTGGGGCAACCTGTGTGGTTTCTGGCTGCCTCAGAGCCCCTGAAGTGATTTCAAGTATGTGGCTGGGGACAAAGCAGGGGAAAGTGAAGTTTGCTGTGCTGGGTATCCATCCACTGTTGTAGGACA
Organism: Phalacrocorax carbo; assembly: GCF_963921805.1. NCBI lineage: Eukaryota > Metazoa > Chordata > Aves > Suliformes > Phalacrocoracidae > Phalacrocorax > Phalacrocorax carbo. Next base: position 54,567,796 of record NC_087513.1, read on the forward strand.
CACAACCTGCCTGTGTCACTCCTCAGTGGAGTCAGCTGGAGCAATTACTGTTGAGCTGATAAATAGTCAGCTCACTTGTAAATGGAGCTTGGGGAAAAAGTCATTCCTGTGCTCAGATTGAAATTAGAGAAGAATTTTTTGTGTGAAGAGAGGGCAAGGGGTTAAAAAAAGGCAATGCACAAAATGAAAGCTTTAGAAAATTTCTTTTTCTCATGACATTTTTCTATCAAAACTGGTCTATGCTTATGTTACAAAATGTTTTTGCTACATTTAAATGACCTGAAATTTTTTTTCAGGTCAGAAAAACATTTTGTGTGGACTCAAAAAGAAATATGAATTTGCTTTCATTCACAAAAAAATACAGAACAACAGCGCTATGTTTCTATCTTTCTTTTCTAACCAAATCAACATCCCCTTCCTGTTTTTTTGAGGATGTTGTGGACTGATCAGGGATGATAGGATGGATCCTTGATACTGCATTGTGATAGGAATATTTAATTATTGTACCCATGCTTGAAAGCTCATCTTCCCACAGCAGCTCAGCTATCACCTGAATTAAGATATGGATGTTTATTGTCAACATGCCGGGATAACACATTCCTGCAGTCAACGAAATGCTCATGATGAATGGGACACAGATACACAGCAGCATCTGACACGCCATGGAAACCTCCAAGCTGGTGGCAAGCAGGAGGGTTTTCAACCAGAAGCAATGTGGCTCTCACACTACCACACCAGCCCTGGACTGAGAGGCAGTGCTGCATTGCAAGATGTAGTCTTACCACAGGTTTTTTTTGGTTCTCTGTAAAGTTAGGATTATCCCCTTGGATGTTAAGATGACTGGAAATTTTCCAGCAGCACTGGGTATTTTTGTGTTGTTGCACCTTCTCAGCCACAGCTCTACAAGCATGCAAAAGCACCTTTATTGCTTTTTCCCATCTGCCCTTCACACTCTTGATGAGGCCCCCATAAGCCTGCACAAAGCCAGTTATAATTCTCCGCTGCCTATCAAAGCCTTCACAAGAGTTAGGCAGTTGGTGTGTAAAGCCTGCTGCCTACCATGCTGACTAATGTTGTCTGATTGTTCCCTTATACTCCCCCGTTGGTCCATCTGTACCCATCTGCTGCCTTTTGTCTTCTAATTAAAGTGTAACCACTTTGGGGTAGGAGCCACCTTTCTGGTTAGCATTCACACGGCTCCCTGTAGGGCAGAGTCCCAAGTCTGTAACTGGGTGCTGGGGACAGCAATGATGACTTGCAAGAGGTGACTGCATGTACATGTGGCAAGGGGGGAATGATGACCCCCTCTCTGGGTGGCATGGGCAAGTCAGCTAGAAGAAAGCCCCAGGCTAAAGCTCTCATCCAGAATGCAAGCAGGACAAGAGCAGTCTTCTCCTGTGGCTGGATGGTGTTACCACCTTAGTACACTGGGCACAGTCCTCCAAGTTGCCCTGTCCAAGGAGTCAGGTTGGCAACCCCAGCAAAGGTCAGATGGTTACCATCACCCTCATCAGCTACACCAGCATGGAAATGGTAGGAGGCATTCTAACTACAGCCTAGGCTTAATAAAGATCTCCAGATTTTCCAATATCTGATTTGCATTAGAGGACAAGGTCTCTCCAAGAAGCTGTCATTGTTTCAATGTAAGAATTCCCTCTGGTAGCCAAGGAGTAGGGCCTGGTGGAGAAGAGCCAGAATATTTTTCTGCAGGCTCATGAATCATACAAATACACTCCAAAATTCAAGCAAACAAAGTCAGGAACCACTTTAGCAAGAGGCAAAGAGAGCAAACAGCTTATACTGACATAATATACGTGGTTAGAAGACACCCAGCTAGTGGCCTCTTTGGTCAAAGAGATGGACTAGCTCATTATTGTAGGACACAGTAATCTAATCTAATGGTCTGATACAATCAGTGAGCAAAGATACCATTTGATCAGCCTGTCCACAAGATTTACGTAGAAGGCTTTTTCAGAAAGATGGTTCCATTTATTGCCTGATAAGGAAAGCTTTGTGGAGCACTTGCATCTGCCCTTTGGAGTCAGTGTAAGATTAACATGGCCATAACTAGCCTCAACTACATACAGTTACATCCTGGACAACTGTGAGAAACCAGGCCAAATCCTGACAGTGGGTGCAGCATAGGTGCACAAATAAAGCCATCTGGTTGTCTGATTGAATCAGGGTCATCAACAAAGCCATCAGATGTGACCTAGATCAGGTATCTAAGGGACACTGACTTGGGAGTAGGGTGCCCATAAAATATGTATTCTTTGATGCAAGTCTGCTGTTATCTAAGGAGAAGCAAGGGATTCAGGAAATTACAGTCTCTTAGAGAAACGCTCAGAAAGAACACTTTGCAAATAAGGGGGGTAATGCATTTACAGACTCCCATTCTAATTTCAGCCATATGTGCTTAAATCCAGAACGGTTCATCTGCCCTAAGTGAAGCTATATCCTTCTAAAAACTGGTTCTATGGGAACAGAATCAGTCACTAACTCTGAGTAGGTTTAAACAAATTCCTATGCCATTTCTCCTCAGGGACAATGAGTCATAAATCCCCATGTACACAGGGAAATTAGCAAAACAAGACTGATTGGCAAAAACAATCCAATCTCGTCTCACCATAAAAGGAGTTGGTGGGATAAAAAACATTTCCTCTCTGAAGTCCCTGGACATGCTGTCAAGGTGCCAAAACTACACACACAGAGCAGAACCTGACCAAAGGCAACAATTTCTACCCCAGGGAGGCAAGCATACCTGTGGATGCATGTGTAAGTGATCAGAAAGGCTTGCTCAGGTGGGCACCAAACAACACAAGGAGGAAACTGTCTCAAATGATCTAGTCATCTTTCCAAAGGCAGGGGAGGGCCTTCAGAGAAAATGCTTGGATTTGTACAGCTGTAGTTTTCACCTCACAACCCTACATTCTTGTTCCTCTCTTATTTTTAAAAAGTCTTCTTCAGAAAATTAAAGAAATCTAAATCATTCTTTCTGCTAGGCAATATAACAGGTACATGATTCATATTGGTTCTTTGTGGAGTGGTCAGTACCACACAGACCTTACTAAAAGCCAAGAATACTGTTCAGATTTTCAGTCCTCTTCCCCCCTCCCCTGTTATTTCTGCCACTGGGACACTGAAGCACACAAAGAAAAGACTCAATATTTCTTTTAATGCACAGAAAGACTTGAGACCAGGCCTGAAGGTTGTGTCATCATCAAAAGCTACAGGCTCTTCAGCATCTCTGTGGCATTTATCAGCCCTCCAAAGTTGCACACTACAGGAGGTGACAAGTGCCTCCATCAAGGGCTTTTGTCTGCAGTCATTCACAGTAGCCTTCCCGCACCAACTGTCTGCTCCTACAAAAGGTACATGGTAGAAGCTTGCAGAAATTATGTCCTCACTGGACCGGGTTTGAACTTTTTGCTGATCAGCTTGTCCATAACCCAGTTTTTTCTTTCCTATCAAATAAGTGGTCTCTTGTGAGACACTCTTCAGGTTCGTCTTCTTCATCTAATCACAGAAATGTTAGCTGGTAGAGAACCACAAGAGATGACTTACTGCATCCACCGGCTCTGAGGTAGGACAAGATAGATTTAGACCCCACGCTGCTGGATATTTTTCTATGTGTCCTCCAGCAAATGAGCCTAACCAGCAAATGAGCCTCACCATATCTCACCATGCTAACAATTAGACAGCTCCCTATGTATCTAACTGAAATCTTTCTGCTTGAAAATTTAGCAAGATGTCGTCTTCTTTCTGTCGCCTTCTACTGTGGACATGAAAAGCAACTGACCATAATGTCCTTTTTTTCAAGAATGATTTAGATGTCCAAAGACTTGTTCCCCTTCCTCTTTTTTAGATAAAACAAACCTTATTTTTCCATTTTTCTTTTTCTAAATCCTTCTTTCCTTTCTGTAGCTCCCTCCAACATCCCAAGGGAACCTTCCCAAGCACAGATGGGCATCACACTGCTCTGTCCCAAGCAGAGGACAGGGTCATACAAGTCCACCTTATGTGGGCTATGCTCCAGGCTGAACAAACCTCTGGAAAGCCCATGCAGCAGTGGGCAGTAGGACTGTTTTTCACCCTATTGCAGCATTAGGAAGTACTGGCAGTCTACAGTCACTGAGGCAGCTGACAGCATGTCACAGCAAATGGCCCCCATTCCCAGGGAGCACTAATGTGCTCAGTGGTGTAGGGGAACAGACTAAGAGCAGCCTGCCTGTGAATTTGTAATCATGGCCACACCAATGGCTAGAGGAAGGAGAACAGATGCTGCTAATTGATTTTTGAGAGTTCAAAAGTCAAACACTGATAATTACAGGAGCAGCAGCAGGCAAACACTTTATCTGCTGAGGGGGGTGAGGGTTGATAGGGGCAGAGGATAGAGCATATGCAGCAGGAAGAATGAATCTTTCAGCATAAATTTCCTGTCTGTTCTCTTCTAAGATGGCTTGTAGTGGCACCCTGACCAAACCCATCACCTGGGGCTTTGCTTTTCCAGCCATAAGCAGGAGTTACTGGAACGTGCATGGTAAAAGATCCCCCAAGGAGCCTGAAAATCAAAGGGCTCTGTGGGATGAGACAAGAGGTTGCTGTCATGAGCCTCATGGAAAGGTGCTCTGAATCCCCAGTGACACACCTAAGGGAAGAGGCAGAGAAGCATAAGCATAAGGGAGAGGCTGAGAGCAACCTAGTGATAGAATTGGTGCAAAACTCACTAGAAATTAAAGTAGAGAAAGAATCCCAAAGAGAGCCTCAGAGATAGTAACATTTGTGTCATTCCCAGGTTTGCTGGGGGAAAGTGAGGCAGCAGACAGGAGGAGCTGGGAGCTAATGGGACAGGACTGCTGCATCCTGCCTCAGCAGAGGAGGTGGATATAAGCAAGAGCTGGACAGCAGCACTTGCCAGCTCTCACAAAGGGATCATGAACCCAGAAATAAGTCCTTATCATATAAGGGATTATAGGAGAGCAGAGGAGAAAGGCAACCAGTAAAGTAAAGGAAAAGCCTGGGAGAAAACTCTTCCCACACAAAACACCACAATCCACATGCACAAAACCTAGTGTAGCACCAAGCCTCTGACTCAGCTTGCGAGATCTCTGGCCCCATCTCATCACTGCACTGAGGCAGGGCCCTTCATGGGGCATAAGGGTGGACCTCCTTCACCACCTCCACCTGCATACCTGCCCATCTACGGTAAATATAACAGGGGCATCTAGGCACTCAAAACACACCTAGGCTGTCTGGCCAGTGAAGAGAAGAGCTCTACTAACTAGCTAATTAAGAGGTAGTGAGGGAAGGCATGCAGCATTCTGCCCTTAAGGAGCAGAGAACACAGAAGTGAATGAAATGCAGCATATTTGCTTATCACAAGAGGAATCTTTACTTGTGGCTACCAGAGCAGAAGAGCTCAGGTTACTGCCCTATTCCGGAAAGTGGTTGTTCTACATATTCTTTCATGATTGTCAGCCCTATGAGGCTTCAGTCTGTCTGAAGGACGCAGGAGAAGATTTATCATCATCAGAGGCTGGGGACAGCTGTAGCTCTTCTGGAAAATGAATTCCTGTTCTGAAATAACTGGTGAGATTTTGAAGGTATTTCTTCCCAAATTGGGATGAAAAATCAAAATCTCAGGAACATTCACAGACCTGAAATCCTGAAACAGTTCAGTCACTGTCTGTACACTTGCTGCTCAGAAAATGGAAGGCGTCGCACCAGTTTTAAAACATTTTTTATATGCATATACCCCATAAGATGTACTCCTCACAATCTATTTGCCATCTTTCAAGAATCAACTGCACCAAGCTGTACAGAGCAGCAAACTGTGTCACTAAATCATGAGGAGACTAATAAAATGATCAGAAGACTAGAAAACATGCCCTACCAGGAGAGACTGAACAAATTCTTGTTTAATCTACAGCAGAGACAACTGGGAGACAACATGATAGAAGCCTTCAAACATACATAGGGAAGATAAAAAGAGGAAGAGAATAAACAATTCTCTATGTCCACTAGGGAGATGCCAAGTAGTAATGGGCTTAAACTGCAGTCAGGGAAATCTAGGTTAGACATTAGAAAAACTTTCCAGGGTAAGGAGAAAGAAGCCATGGAAGAGATTGCCTCAGGATTTCATGGAGTTTCTAGCATGGAAGGACTTTCAGAACAGGTGAGAGAAACATCTGTCAGGAATAATTTCAGTCTAGTTGATCCCTCCCTTGGGCACAGGGAGGGACTAAATGACCTCTTGATATTCCTTCCAGGCATAGCATCTGATTATGGATAAAAGTGTGCAGCAATGTAATTAAAGACTGAGCTGTAGTGAATGCACACAAGTGGACTGAATCAGTGTTTCCCATGCAGCCTTTCATCTCTCATCTCCTACAGCCTGAGTGTTTGACTTGGAAAATCTCCTGCGCTTTGCGCAGTTTCTTCTATATATTGCCTAGAAGTTGCCAGGAGAAAGCACCTTGCTAATTTAGTAAAAATTAGGGAGAGTTTGGATTTTACACTACAAAGCAATGCACTTACAAAGGTATTGGGATTGTGTGCTAATAATATATGAATAATTTATGACTTGTATTGTGGCATTGCCTGGGAGCTGCTGTTAAGGACCAGCACTCTGTTTTGCCTGACTCTTTGCAAACACAGAACAAAATTATGATCTTTCCCACAAAGAGCTCAGTTTCACCCTTATATTTTAATGTTTGCATTTCCACAGAATGGAGAAAATTAACTAAAAGAGGTATGAAAGGTATTTCTCTGTGATCAGAGCATTTTGGAGATGACTTCAGCATTTTCCAGGAAGAACCTGCCAGTAAAATTCAAACAGCTCACCAGTGTAAAACTCAAACACCTCAGAGTTTGATTATAATAATCTGATCTTCCCACTGAGTGAGACACCCACTTCAAGGTAAAACATTTGTGTTCAGGAAGCATTATGGGCTTTTCATACCACTGATACCATAGTTCATCATAGTCTTATTTCAATCCAGCTCCAGCTCCTATGAAATGAATATCTGTTCGGGTTTAATGGATGCCAAGCTGTCCCCACAGACAGCAAGGCTCAGGCAGGTCCCAGGTCTAACCCCAACACTCTAGCTCACCAGCATCCCTTCCACTAATTGCCTGGTTCATCTGAGAGACCACGGAGATGCTGTCAGAGACAGAACAACCCCTCTTGCCACTAATGGAAGCCCCCAAGCCCTCACTGAGAGTGTAACAGGGTAAAGCATGTGAGAAGCAGGATAAAGACAGGACTGTGTTTAGCTGCACCTCCCCAGAGACTGTAAAGCATTCCAGCAAGAGATTCCCCACAGCTAGCCCTGCTAAGAATCCCTACCAGGATTCATGCTGCTACTGCCTTATTTGCCTGCTCTGATGACTGGGTTTTCCTCTGTGAGAACAAATGTGGCACCCACTAGGAACAAATCCTCCTGGACTTTGCCTGGTGGACTTCAGTGAAGCTTTGTGATGGGCAGAGCTTGAAGTGAGGTCTCTGCAGCCCAAGGCTTGCCTGCCCACCCCCTGAGCAGCCAGCCTGCCTCCAAACACATCCAAGGGTTGTCCACACATTCTGATGCCATGCCATACATTTCCTCATGCTCCTGTCCAACTGAGACCTTTGCTGACTCTCCCAGACCATACACTCTCATCTGGCCTGCACAGTGCCAAGACAATGAGGTAGATGGGTGATCCTGGAAACCAGGCACAAGCTGGAGCCTTTCACCCTCCTCTCAAACTCCTGCAACTGCTCAGAGACCTTAGTGCCTGCCAGGCACTAATGAGATGCCTCTTCTGCCTCCTTCAAAAGTTGTTCCTCCAGCCCTCTTCTGAATGCACTTCTGACAGCCCACTATTTCATTCTCATTTCCCCATTAATTTCTTCCTGGCCTTGGTCATGCAGGCCACTTGCAAGTCCATGCAGGGAACAAGCAGCCAAGGAGAGAAAGCTTTCTCTGCCTGGTGGGGCAAAGGGGCATTTTTCTAAGCCATACACATGATCACCACCAGATCAAGTTCCACTTCATATCTAGCAAGTGCTCTGCTGAATTCTCCTTGCTTTTGCTCTGACTTTTCAACCCCATCACTTTTTTATATCTTATTTTCTTAGCCCTCAAACTACCCCCTCTACTTCAATTCAAACCCTTTGAGAGTGCTTTTTCTGAGCCTGGACCACTGACATTTATGTGGGAGGTGAAATGAACCAAAGCTTTGCACTAACACAGGAATCCACACCATTTCTAAAATAGTGCTTTGGCTTACATGCAAATTATTTAGAAATATGCAGATCTGGATCTTTGAACAACTCAATATGATCTCATGTACACATCCTACTTAATGCACCATCCCATTGCAAACCACAGTGGCCAGATATATCAAACACGGTTAACACTGGCATATATTACTAAGAAGTGTGGTTGTAGCTCATTCACAGTCATTTAGCATACAGAACTTCACTGCCTCCAAGCCACACAGAGAAATATTTTCTGTCTTTGCTATTGAAACCCATGGCACAGGACTCTTCTCTGAAAGGCAGGAAAACTTACGTTCAGAGGTTACAGAAGGGAAGCCAATTAATTTTTTATGCACACTAATGGAAGAATGCAATGGCATCCTGCATGGAGAAGACAGCAGCCTGGGTATTGGACATACCAGTGATCCAGGATGCAAGGAGGAGATTGCCAGCCCTTGATAAGAAGTACAGAAAGTTGGGGGGGATTATTCGCCTGGAGCCTTCCTCCATCCTTCTCCTCCCTGACACAGTTTGAGAATTACCAAATGTGTCCTACCCTCTCCCACTTCCTCTCCTTGGTCAGAAGGATGATCACCAGCTTGGGATGCATCTGGTATCCGTCCTCACTGAACGACAAATTCCTGCCTTCAAAAGTGACATTGATCAGGTACCTGCAGGAGAGAGAAAAGAGTGAGGAGAATGTTAATGCTTGGGAACTGAACCCAAAATGAGAGCCTGCACCCCATCCTGTAGCTTACACCAGGATGGTAGGAGCACAGTGCAAACAATGTTATGAAGCTAGGGAGAGCAAAGGAAAATCTAAGAGGAAAGGGATGGGAGAAGCAGGACAATTACTCCAAGAACTGAGACAATCAGGCAAGGCAATTGCCCCTGTTTTGTAACAGGGATAGGGAAGCAATGTCCCACATTGGCTCTCAATGAATTCCCGAAAGTATGACTGAGTCACATGCACACACGTGTGTCCACGGTCCTTGATTTCCCTTACCCCAAAAAGCAAAGGGATTCATAGCAATTATCTGTGTAAACACGCTGCACAGCCTACACTTTGCTCACTTTCCAAAGGGGATTTCACATGTCATTTGAGGACAGCAATGGCCTACAGGTGAAGAAGCAGTGGAGACAGCCTCCCCCCAGCCCAAACACTGAGACAATGATAAAGGAAGCTGCAGAGAGCAGAGAAAGGAGCAGCACACCTGCAAGACACATCGCTATCAGAGCCAGCACACTTTGTGGGGCCCAAAGCAACCCTCTCAAGCAGTTTAGGAATAGGGACAGTGGCTGTTGAGATAGTCCAGTGAAAATCTTTTTCCCTAGGGACAGAGTCATGCCTTATACTCAGCAAGATCAAACTAAAGGGTGGTCAGCCCCGCAAATCCCTGCAGCCAACATTAATGATTCTCTTTGTCTGCAAAGGCCCCGTCACTTCTGTGCAAGGCACCCCCCTTTGGGGCATCTCATGTCAGCTGTACAAATGGACTATTAAACAGTCCGGGTTTCAATCTTATTTATCCTAAGGCCTCTTCACTCAGCTCTGGCAGTGGGGAAGACCTTTAAGTGGACCAAGATTACAGCTACACTCATTTCGAGGCCTTGCTGCAACATGAAAGCATGTTAAAGTAGTGTTGCTGTAAATGAGAATCAGGTCTATTGTTTTCTTAACTGTCAGGCCATCCAGAATGACACTGTGGGGAAGAGGAGGAGGCAAATACACATTTCACAGTTCAGTGGCTTATATGACATCTCCATGGCACTCTGACAGCTTCCCCTGTTCATATATTTCACTTCAATTCACAATCCTGTTGCATGAAGTAGATTTCGCCTCTATACACCTGCTCTGGCACCAGTAGCATCACGTCACTAAGAGAGGCAGAGGTGACCAATCTGCCTGCAGGGCTAGCCCCAGGACTCTGCCCTTCCGTGCTTTGCCCAGTTCTCCTATAAATTACACAAGCAACATTTCCATTGCAGACATGAGAGGCTTTTCTGCTCTATTACACCATGACACCAGGAAACATTTCCTGATATTCAGCTTCAGTTTGGCCCTTCTGAACTTGATTTGAACTAATTTCAAGAAAAAAGAAAAAAAATATCTGTTCTTTCAGTGAGTTCACACTTTCCTACTACTTGCACACCGAGAACTCCCTACTAATTTAATGAAAGCATTAGTAAGAGGGAAACTTCTTCAAACATATAAAAAAGCAGGTCATGATTTTAGCTTATACCTTTTCACAAACTTTTTTGTCCTAACTCCATTAATCAACCAAACTCATCCACTAATTCCCATTACCAAGTGCAATCAGCAATTATTTTTACTTCTAAAGGAAATTCCATACTTGTTCCATGTTGTGACCTTCAGGGGACGTGCACAGCATAGGAAATATAGCCATACGGGAGCCCAGCATGAAACATTTGCAACAGGATGATTTTCAAAGGCAGACTATTGGTTATTTTCCAAAAGCTAGACCCATTTGGCACCCAAACACTGAGAGAACCCCAAAACATCAGCCATGTGGAAAATCTTAGCCATGCAATTGTTTGCAATGATGTAAAAGATTCCATGTCACGACCACACATGCTCTTTTTCTGGCATTTCTTTTCCAGCCATTTGCATTGCTCTGGTACTGAGGAATGCCAGGCACAGACCATTGCCAGGTATGTGCAGCCTACCAGACCTAAGGTTCTGGTGGTGGGAAAGACCTTCCAGTGGACCAAGATTACTGCTACACCCATTTCATGTCTTCTCGTCACTGGGCACCAGAGCAAAGACAAAGCAAGGCTCCAAGAAGATGAGGAAGCCATTAGCCTGATAGGAGTTGCAGCTTTATATGTCAGTAGTTAGAAAACAGTGCCAATATCTAATTAAACAAACAGCAATATTAAATAGTTCTCAGCCCTCTTTCCCCTCCCACCTGAGAATGATGCCACTATGGGAATCTGCCTTGCACAGCCTGACAAGAAGAGGTCACAGAAATCAGCAACAGATATGACACAAGGGGGTATAATTTCTGTTCAATTTCCACCGGAAAGATTAGAACCACTAATAATAATCAAGGACGGATCATCAGCAACTCTGATCCTTGGAGCTACCTTGAGATTTATACTTAAAGTGGCACTAAAATCCCTCGCTTCGCACCTTAATGACTGAAATTAGTCTCCAAATTTGGCACAATAACTATTCAGTTATCTCTTGAACCCATTAACAACATGTTTACTGAAGTTTGCAGGAGTACAGAAGCAGCAGCTCCCCCCCAGCTTTCCAGCCCTCCTGCAGCTTGCTACATCCCAGCACCTACACGGGATGCAGGGTGAGAGCAGCACCCCAGGCACTGTGGGGCTTGCTCAGGGAAGGGAACACCCGCATGACAAAGCATCAGGGCTTGAAGGACTCCCTGGCAGGCCAAGTCAGCAGCATGCTGCAAGGGAGCCACACTCGAGTGGCTCTGCCCTCCATCACTACCACAGCGAGAGTCATCCCCTTCAGCAGCAGCGCTGCCCTGGTACACCAGCAATGCTGCTGCCTGCACTGGCCAGGGGAATTTGTTTCCTCCCTACAGCCTACACACACTCCAGTCCCCAAACAGGCAAACAGGGGGCTGGGAGATGCCTGGCATGCCTGCACTGAACCACCACTGAACCACCATCTGCAACAGTGGCACAACATGAGGGCAGCAGGTTGTGCATGCAGGTGAGGTAATCCAAGATGAAACCGTGCCTGTAAAGGGCTTAATCCATGACTGCCTGGATGTTTTGGACTCAAAGATGGAGAGAGAAAGAGAAAGGGGTCATGGGGGACAGAGACAAGCAATTTAATTTAATTTGCTAGAAACACCTTTCCGCAAAGAATTTTGCTTATGCGGGCATTTCTGGAGCTGCTCAGTGCATGCACGGAAGGGTCAAGCCCTTCCCCAGCCCAGTGGAGATGCAGCAGCCGCAATGCCCAAACTCAGCTGGGTGGGAGCAAAACACACACGACACTGTGGAAACAGGCTGACATTGTAAGCCTCGTGGTACAGACGAGCAGGCAGGAACAAAGAAGGAAGTGATGTGTCCTTGGGCACAAAGCAAGTCAGACCTGGGGGGACCCGACTTCCCATCCTGTGCTCTGACCACTAGGTAACATCACCAACCCTAGATGTGAGGCTGACAGCCCTGCAAGCTAACAGAGAATGTTTCCAAAGCTGGTTGGCATTGGAAATAGGGCATTAAAATCACATCAGATGGCCAATTTAGGACCAGCGGAGAGATGATGACATTTTAAATGGTTTCAGCTAGTGATGGGGAAAGCTTGGAGAGGCAAATGTGTCAAGTGGAGGGGACTTGAGGAGAGTCAGTGAGGGTGTAAACTAAATTTTTCTCTGCCCCAGAGACAGCTCTGAAGGAGATGCATTGAGAATCAGCACTAACCGCTCCTATTTCTGCCTCCAGTGCCTTGCTGGGAATCAGCTCCTCCTGAAGCTGCTGACTGGGTGGGCAAATTTGGACAATACCCTGGTTCATCCCATTGCACTCCCTGCCTCATGTGTGCACACACACTCCCCTGCACCCTGTCAGTGCTTGTTACGCTCCAATGGGACAAGCAGTCTGTCTGAAATGGCATGATTATACTAACATCGACTGCTTCCCTGCATAAGACAGGCCATATAAATGATACAGCCTCTCCATCATCAGCATTGAGGAGTCATCTCAGCAGTCCAGCACACAAGGGAAAAACAGGGTGTAGGTAAAGTGTGGGGAAGGAAAGGTTATGGGATACCTCGGCTGGAGAGGATTTGCAAGGTAAAAGGCAGGTAGAGTTTGATGCCAGATGGGGGGATGGGGAGGCAGACTTTGGAAACTCACTGTAGCATGAAATACTGAGACTGGTTAAGCAGCATAACAGCAGTGAGGTAAAGGCAGTGTAAGGGTTTTACCCCGCAGAATCTGCATGATGAAATAGTCTTTTTCTTTCTCCTAGAGGCAGCATTTAAACCCCACCAGCCAGAGGTACCAGAGACAGGCATAGCTGCCTGCCCAGACCCACTTCATGCCCAGGAAAGTGTGTTACTGCAAGACGTAGACAAGCGCATTACTGCATCTCAGCACAAGTGCCCACAGCTCAAAACCATGTTCCGTCACCCAGCCCCAGCAAGACCTGCCCTGCCTGGGCTGATGCAAACAGCCTTGGCAGAATGCATCAGTCCTGCTCTGCAGCAGGTCCTGCCTGGCCCCACACACCTGCTCCTGGATGAAGATGGACAGACAGAAAGGTGGGTGGACTCAAAGGAGAGCAAAAATTGAGTTTAGGACCAGTGTGTTTATCTACAAATGGGAAATCTGACCTTCAAGTGGCAAGTGATTGACCAATAAAGGTTTAACCAGCACTAACTATGCTGTTAATAGCATCTGCTCTTGTCTGAGAGACTGAAATAGTATAGATTTTCTTTTTAACGAGAATACTACAACTGATCCCTTCGAATTCTGATTTAAGCTTCCATTCTCCAAACCCATGGGAAGCTTGAAATAATACAGATATTTTTTCTCCATACCATTGCTCAACATTTCCATGGCTGCCTGTGCCTCAGAGGACAGCCAATACATGCACAACAGCCATCCAGACCTAGCTGCGAGTCCATGAGGTCTCCTGAGATAAAGCAGTCTCCATGGGATATCAAATCCAATTGCTTACCCCAAAAAAGGTGAGAATTGGCTCTGCTTGGTCCTTAAATCAAACTTTCCCATAGTGGTAATGACCCTGGCTGAGCCTTTCAAAGGCTCTCCCATCCCTCACTGCCCGGTGCTGCCCCAGCCTCCTGCACTGCCTCCCGCTGCTGCAGTGCCGGTGGCTTGTGGAGTTGTGAAAGGCAGGCACATCTGGCTGTGTCTGTGTAACATCTGTCTGGTGTCAGGTAGGATTTACAGCAAAAGGATGCCATGCAAAGGGCACGAGTGCAGCTGATTTTACATAACAAGGGGCATGGTCTCTGTTCTTTCTGCTGTCATGAAGAACAAAAACAAAACAAGATTGGAAAAAATAGAAGCAACCAGGGACATTAAATCTTAAAGAAACAGTATCTCACTCTTCTTCCGCTCCTTTCTCTCTTACTGTCAGTGTTACCACTGAATCTGGGAAGATGCACTGCAAGAAAGCAAGCAAGTGTTGAAAAGAGACCAACCAAATTCGAAACTGTGCGGGCATCCCGCACCAGAAAAACTGTCCAAGCTACAGCCATTTCATACTACTGGGAACCAACCTGACCAGCAGGCTGAGAGAAATGTCCAGACTTCAAGATTGTTTTCACTAAACAAAGAAGGTAGGAGGCCATCTAGATTAGGAAATATCCCTCAGGCCACAATAACAGAGATATAAGAGATGAATTTGGTTTCTCCCTTCTGTCCACACCTTTTTAGCAGACAAGAGGGCAGATACCAGACTGGAATAAATCAGTTATATTCAGGTGGCATCTATGGAGTGATACTGTTTGATCTGCTGAGATTCTGGCCCCCCAACTCTAGGAAGAAGAATTTTCTTGGTGTTTGATCCTGACCTGTGAAATACCCATTTCTGGTGGAAAAGAAATTTCTACTGCTCTGTGCTTGCTGTTTTTCCATCATATTCAGCAAAGTTGTTTTGAAAACAACGTTCAGGTGTGCTGAAACTTCCAAGCAACAGCTCCTATACACAGTAGAAGGATGAATCTTTCCCATCACTTCATCTCTTAATCATAAAAAAAAATTGTACTTCCACTTTATTTCCCATTTCTTCTATTTATCTACCCTGAATTTGTCATTTCAGAAAGACTCTGAGCTGACAGTTCCTGGGGACCGAGAACATATCTATCCTCAGAGTACGTAGGGAGCCAGAGCAACGGCAGGGCTGCTTTCCTACATGCATTGCTTGATCCTAATGAGACGGGACCATTCCTGAGAACAAGAAGTGAAGCTCAGTTTCCACAGCCTGTGTAGTCCCCAGCCTCCCTCCTGAAAATGTAAAAGGAAACTCAAGCATGGCAGCACAGGTTTTGCAGCACAGACAGATGTCTGTCAGGAAGCGGACAGAGGGGGGACTCAGCTGCACAAAGTCACTGAATTACTCATCTCCCCACCTCCACAATGGGGAACATGGGGTCACCTCCAACCTGGAGCAGAAATTACAGTAATGACACATAGGTGAAAGGCTGCTCAGTGAGCTTCAGGGTTTCCACAATAACCATTTTTTCCATGTACCTAATATAATCTAGAACCTGATCTCCCATTTGTTTTTGGTCCTGTACAGTCATTGCCTTTGACAGAAAGGGGAAAAGACGTGCTGCCATTCAGGTCTAGTGGTATTTGACACTCCCTTTGACAGGGTGCTGCTCACAGTACCAGGGCCAGACTGTGAGAGCTAGGTCACTTGTAAGAAACGTAAGTATAAATTAGGATGAGGGGACCTGTTTATGGAAAAAAGGGCAGGATAAATCTTCATTTTGCCCCGTCTGCTATGTGGGTCACAGCAATATCTTGAAAACCCAAGCAAAGCCAATTTTTTATCACACACATCCTGACTGACCTATTTTCACAAATGCCAGAGCCAGGAAAAAATACTTATCAAAACCACTTTTTAAATGGGAAAGGGGGATAAGAATTTGGTAACAATGTTTTCTCACGAGGTGGTCAACATTTTGTCAGAAAGAAAGAGAATCAGAAGATCTGAAAGCTGTAATGATATTGGACAGAAAATGAAGCTTCTGGCATGGTCATGCTCCCATACAGTCTGGTCTGTTGCGTGATACCTTCTGCCCTTTCTTTTATGAACAAGAGCCCCAGTTAAAATACATCTGTAATGTGCCACCCTGAAAGAGTCTCACACAAGGAACAGCATCATCTCAATCAGGGAAGGGATGTCACTGGAGATTTCATCCATCCAGGTTTTATGAAGGAGAAACAGAAGTATAAAATTCCCATGCTCCTAATCACAAGAGACAGCAAATAGGATCTCTATGTCAACATATTCCATTTTAAACCCAAAATATTTTATTTGAAACTTTTATTCCAAAATTGTATTTCTTGCTGGGAAATTGACAGAGTCCTAACTAGCTTGAGAATACACCTCTACACCTCCTGGCCTCACTGGAGATAAAACAGAAACAAGGAAAAGTCTTCTAAGAGCATACTCTGGTTAAAGCTGGAACTATCTATAAATCTCATAGGAAATCAGTCTATTCTTAGAAAGTTTTTTTTTTAATCCAAAAAGCTTTGATAAAAACAAATATAGTTCTGAATTGACTCACCAAACCTTTAAGTAATAGAATTAAAGTCAAAATTCTTACAGTGACTGGATAAAACAAAACCTAAATGTTCAGTCCAAAATTGGACCAAGCTGCAAAGCATTTCTGAGTTAATAAATGCCTGCCAATTACTTTTTTGAAGTATTAATTTTTATTTCTATACCTTTCCATCTTTCCTTATTTATTAGGAGCAGATAACATCACTTTTCTCCAAAGTAAAACAAGTCTTCAAGGTATTTCTCCCATTTGAAAGGACTAAAAGTCTGCTTACATGGGGCAGTAAAAGCACAGAAAATTACATTTGTCAGAACAACTGACAACAGGTCATAATTATGTCTTGGCATCCACCTAACAGGTCACTGATGGAAGCCATACCACTAGGAACAGGCAAATACTGAAAGGTTAAGCAATGTCCTTCAAATCTCTTTATCTGTCTTAGGGCGCAGTCATACAAACGTTGATAGGACAAGCAGTCACAGAACAGAAGTCAAATGAGGCTCTTCACAGTGACTTTTCACCCAGGATAATGCTTTTCAAGGTCTGTCAATTTGCAGAGTCTTAAGAAAATATTCCAATTGAACTACTGTCCCCATACAGCGAACTTAATCCCACTGACAACAGCCTTACTTTGCTTAATTATTTTTGCACATCTGTTAGAAACCTCCTGTGGACCCACATAGCTGTGGACCACAGCTTAAAACAACTGGCCGAGTAGACGTGCATGTCAATAGCCCCTTTGGTCTTTGAAGGTGGCTGGTGTGCTGGGAGTTGGCCATCAGGACATCTCTGTATTTAGCCAGAGCTCATTCTATTTTCTGTCCTGGGACTCAAGACCAGCAAGGAGGTGAGCACACCACTTTTCCTCTAGAGATTTCAAGGCTTTCTTGCTTGTGGAAAATCATTCAAATCTGCCAGAAAGGTCCCTCTCACTGCTGCCACAAGCCAGACAAGGCTGAACTAGCTTTTTTTAGAGAATTTGAAATAAATCCCTTTGTTACATTCTCTGAAACACCAGACTAACTTAACTTTTTCAACACACCAAGAAACCACAAGTGATTTGGGGGCTATTTAACGTTTATCAAGTGTTGAAAGCATTCACACATTTGCAAGGGCAGTGAATTCACAGCGCTCGCAGGAGCAGAGCTATCGCTGGCAGGGAGACTCAGTCAGAGAAGTGTGACTGGATTTTCCTGGGTCTGTAGCGGTTTGGCCAAGATGACACTCTATCACTTTCTTCAATCCCCTATCAAATCTCCATGGGGCAGGTCGTTTAAAACAAACAAACAAACAAACAAACAAACAAACACACACTCCCATCGGTAACTGTGTGGGGGTCTGCAGGCTGCTCCTCTTTTGCCAGAGGAGCTGCTCTCTCTCCACTGCTTCTCCCTCTCCCTTCTCCTTTTTTTCTCTCCCTCCGTGGGTTGATGTTTCCATGGAAACCTGTTCCTTAGTGCTGCTGAAATTACATTGCATTTAAAGCATTAACCCTTCCTTGGGCTGAGGAAGGTCTCAGAACAATTAGGTCTTGGGGTGTTTTTTTTTGTTCCCCCTCCCCTTTAAACTTCCTCGTGATTTTTTTCCTTGCAGCATTATGAAAACCTCATTCTTCCTGAGAAGACCTCCCAGCTAGCATTTGCCTGACAAGGGGCACAGGATGCATCACCAGTGGGGTAGTGTCTAATTCAAGATTTCTTTTTCTTTTCTTTTTTCTACATGAAACAATTAAAGCATTTCTCTCCACACTACATGCAAACAGGGAAAATGCTGCAGTAGCAAAGAAAGTGAAGAGTGAGGTAGGAGATAGAAACAGAAGCAAGCAAGTCATGAGCTGGCACACGTGGACAACACAGCTTCAGTTAATACCAGAACTGACCCTCTTGTAGGCCTGGACTGAGCAGTAGCTTCTTCACTTCAAAATGCCATAATCGCAGACCCCACCGTTCCTCCTTGAGCCTGCCTCCTCTTCCTCTTCACAATCATGTCTGTAATTAGCCACCCTTGTCTTCACTTGCAGTTGTCACTCCAAATGCTACTGTAACACTTGCTGCAGTCAGTACCCTCCTCACCATCAGCATCCTTCCCTGTGCTGCTGCTTCTTCACCCAAACTGCCATTTCTACCATCCTTCCCGTTGGCTCTCTATTGCCAGCTATTGCCTTCGTCAACACTTCCAACAGAGCCATTCCCGGGGCACTGCTGCCAGCTCAACTGCATAACCACTGGCACTTTCTGTGCTCCCACTGTGGGCCAGCAAAGCTCTGAAAGCCAAGACGTACCCATCCAAGTGCTCCCTGAACCCCAGGTTCCAGCTCAGAAAATACTCTGCAAACTCTCAGCCCCCAGCCTTTGCTTATCCCTGCCCTGGTCACAGCCATAAGCCCTCTGTGCTCTTCTTCCACTGACAACATCCCTTTTTCAAACACTGGGAAAATATAAAAGGGAGATAAATACCAAGAATCTCCTTCAAGTCTTTCGCCTGGGTTCCTACACTCACACATGCCTCCTTTCTACCCCAAAGTCCCATGACTCGACAGCTTGCAAACCCCTTTCATTACCTCTACCTGCATAGCTACAAGGTCCATATTATCTTACACCATCTATTTTGAGTTTTCCAACACACACTGAATGCTTCAAACATATCTCACTGTTCTCAACTCTTGCCCCAAAAGTCAGAGTGTGAAGCCTCCTGCTTTGAGCTGGGTGCATATGCAGTGCCATGAGGATGGATCAGCGTGGGAGGAAGATGCTATTCTGAAATGAATGATAAATATGGATAATAAACTCAACCTAAGTCGTTTCTGCCTGTCTCTAGTGGGTTCCCAATATGGGAGATAGAAATATCATGGGTACATTTTGAACACGGCTGGGAACACTGCCAAAGTCCTACTCAGAGTTCACACATTTACATCATTTATATCACATCCGACTTGTGCCTCGTATTATTAACTTTGTAGAGTGTTTTGTGATGTAGTTTGTAGTCCAGGCTCTGTTAAATAAAGTTACATGCCCTCTCTCTCTTCCTTTTGGTAAAAGAGAGAGTGATGTCTGGGGCTACACGAGGTCTTGCTAAGCGTAAGGGGGGCTACTGTATCTGCTGATACAGTCAGTGCACTCCTACATTCTCACACAGTGCTCTGGAAAACCTTTCTGGATCCATCCCTGGGGCCTGAAAAGTGTAAGAAGAAAGGAAATATTTGCCTTCTGGTCAACAGTTCAACTCCTAGCCCAGAATGGTAGTGACTGAAGAGTTTTTCTCTGCTGCTGGATGTTCAGGAGCCTCTGTGAAACATACAGATGGGGTTCATCTGACAGGTGCCCAATATGGCACTCCGATTACTCAGACCTCCTCCTCAGCAGTGTCAGAAAAGGAGTTGAGGACAGAAGGAGATAAACAACCCAGGGCATGGGACTGAAGAAATTATGTTCATCTAGAACAGAAAAAAAAGGCATATCAACAAGGAAAGAGGTAGAGCATTGCTGACAGATCAGGCTTTTTCTTTCTGTGGGACAGACTGCAGTCTGTGGCACCTGAAAATCCATCACCTTCCAGGAATTCATGCAAACGAAGAGGAGCTACAATGACCCAGCACTGTGACTTTATGGTTTTGTAAATCAATAATTTTTCCAACAGCCTGTAAAGACTCCAGGTTATACTCCATCACCTACTCCACATGCCCAATTTAGACTCTGTGATTATTATGGCATCTGAGGCCAGGCGAGCAGCCAGTGACTCAGATGCCTGGTACACACAAACAATGGGGAGAGGTAACCACAATGCGTAGGTTAGGTGTCTGCAGTAGGCCGCCTGAATATAGCTGTCTATATAAAAAAGAAACAAAATGTGCATCCTTAATGTTTCCTGAACAAGAAAAGAGAGAGAAGGAGTCAACTTCAGCCCATGTTGCTGCATCTCCAGTGAAGTAAATGTGCCATTTTACTCTAGAGCTGCATTTGATCTTGAATTACTCCTCTGCTTCTTCTCCAGGAAAAGGTCAGTTTAAAGCAGCCTCAGATGTGATGCTAACATCATGTCCAATAAAAGACTCCCAGGAGGTCTGAAATAAGTACAAGGTCCAAATTTGGGATATATTATCTGAATCCTTTCCCTTCTCCCTCCTGAACAGTCACAGTGGGAAATTTCCCAAGAATATTTATTTGCTCAGGAGGCTTCCAGGACTCCTTCAACCTAGAAATACTGTGAATAAGGTTTTCCAACATATATCTGAGGATCCCAGGCCACAGTGCCCGCAGCGGGGAAACATGAACACAGCACAGATGGAAAAAACAAGCATGCTGGGAGCAAGACCAGAACATTTCCATGGAGAGTGCAGCAGAGTGTTAATTCCCACATCTATTACCATACCACAGCTCCCTCCAGTTCAACCAGCTCTGCTACCCAGAGATGCAAAGCTATCAAAGTAACCCAGTGCTTTTCAGAGTTATCCAGGTGAGTTTATTTAATATGAGCAGAAACTTAATTAATTTTATCTTTAATTGGTGCTTAAGATAACAAACTAAAACGTAACCCACAAACCTCACACACAAATCCTGACAGAGTGTGGACATACGCTGAGAGCTTGGGAATTAGCATGAGGACCAGGTGGGATAATGTGGGCTCTAGTTCTGGTCTCATTCAGTATCTTCGGCTGCATCATTTCCACAGCTCTTGCTGTGCACATATTGTGGTAGCGTATGAGTTGTCTGCACCCTTTACCGTTGGCAGCAGTCACTATAATCACTTCAGAAAAAGCAGCCTCCAGAGGAGGCACCTTTCAGAAATCTCGCACTCCTCCTTTTTCTCCAACATTTCTTGGGTGCTTAAACGTCATAGATTCAGACTGCAGACTCCAAATGACACTGTCCCTTCAAAAAAACAGTTATAACCTCCAGCGTCACGTAAGCACTTCTCAAAGCCATAACCTTGCTGGGGTGTCCATCAGCTGGACCTTCCCTCTGCAGCTTCCCACCACCCTCCCTCTACAAGGACCTACGAGACCAAGACAGAGACTTCCCTCTTGCCCAGGGACAAGGTTTTGAAGAGGCAGATGGAGTCTCCCTTACCCACACATTCAACAGAAAAGCAAACTTTTAAAACAAAAAAAAACCCCACCCAATGGGTGGAGGGGGGATCTGAAATTCTTTGTGCATTATGACTTTTCCATGGCAACATGCTTGAGAAACAGGAGGGCTGAGGAGGGGGGCGAGGAGATGGAGAAGGAGGGAAAGGAAGGCAGAGCACTGAGGAAGGAGTGAGCAGCGCTGGTATATTGCCATGGAAACCCTCTTTCATTGGCAACCAACCGTCAAAGTCAGTCAGAATCCCAGAAATGGGCTTGGAGAGGGGCCTGGGAGGGCCTGAGGAGGTAGGAGCCATCACCTGGCCAGCCCTGAGGGTACCCCATCCCCCACGAACCCCAGCCCCACTCCTCTCCCCCTTCCCCACAAGTCATGAGACTCCTGGTGCCCTCGCCTATGCCAGACAGAACCAAATTTGGCCCAGCTGAAGAGTGGGAGGAAATACGGATCGGCAAATGAAACAACCGGGGCGGGCGGAAAGGAGCGAGGCAGAGAGGGATAATTTTTCTAATAGCCATTGGTTTGCTTTCCACCTTTCTGGATCGATTTGAACCACACAGATGTACTTGCTTTCACACCCCAGATGGTTTTAGAAAGAGGATGTCACTCCTAATCACTGAAATCAAGATGAAAGTGTTACTTCCCTGCAAACTTAGATACTGAGGCAAGAAGAAAGGCTGTGCCTGACTAGAAGCTGCTGGGTCCACCTCTGCATAGGGCCACATTCCTTTCAACAATGTCTATCCCACTCTATACAGCAAATGTTCCAACCTTTCTCTAAGACATGACAGGTGCCACCATGTTGCGGCCAAGTGAAAAATTAGAGGAGATTCTGCTAATGGAAATGAAGCACACTGTGAAAATGAGTTAGTACTGCCTTCTAACCCTCTTCTGCAACACGCGGAGGGCAGGCAGCTCGACGAGATGAACGATCAGCCATTCACACCCCTTTGCACGCTGTATTTCATCAGAAGCCTTTTGCTGCCATAAGAAGCAGTCAAAGACAGATTTTGGAAAAAGAACTTAAAAAGGGCTGGCAACTTCTCTGAACCCTTGCTAGTATTTATAGTTGTACCCCTAGGATGGTAAGGGATGGATGAGTCGTTTCAGGCTGCAGACGGCTGCAGACGGCAGGAAGGAATTGACTCCTACTCCAACCACACAACTGGCTAAGCAAATTGTGGAGGAAGATTCCCTTCTCCTGAAGCATCTGTTATCACCCATCTGATTGCACAATGAATCAGTAGTATAAGGACAGGCTGCTGTGAGGGTGGGGGAAGAGGGAGAGAAAGATTGCAAATCAGAGAGTTATAAAGCAAGGAGATGCCAGTTTCCACTTTGTCACAGGAAAGGACATGGACCAAACAGAAAGGGTCTGGTTTGTATACTTTCAAACTATATGTTTCAATTCTACTGATAGTATAGCACCAATGAAGTAGCTTAACTTTTAATACAACAGTAGCTTGGTTTGCCCACATATCTTTCAGAGCAGGGGATTCCAAAGTGCCTTACATTCTGACCATTCATCTCTCTAAATCATCTGCACTGATAAAACAAAGCAGCCAGTCTCCCCAGGCAATACAACAGCAGAAGCAAAATCCTTACCCCTGTGCTCCATGCACAGATCCCAACCACAGGTCTGCTGGACCACCAAGTGATTCATCTGCATTACTCTGCCTATTACTGAGATTGGAGCCAAAGCCCAGGCCACCAGACCACCTCGAAGATACTCTCACCACTAGTCATGTTACCTGGGATAAAAGGAAAGAGCAAGGACAGTGGCAGAATTTTTCCCAGCTTTCCTGATAAGGGAAAAGCAGCTGACTGATTCTTCTGAGCTCTATAACTTCCTAAGTGTCTGATACAAAGCTACCACAATGATGCCTTCGTGAGCTCAGCATCAGGGTGAAAATCATCGGTTTTGGCCTAGGCTTTTACCTGGACTGTTGGTGGGACCTGAAACCAGTCTGCATTTTGGAGGAAGAAAAATGAAATTATACTAATGACCTGTTATGGACTTAAGTAGTAAACTGGTCAATGTGGAAAAGAGTCAGCCCAGGATTAGTTTTTTCACATGGACAGCAACCAATAAATCAAGTCCAGCTCAGTGGTGATTTCCAGATCTATATTGAGAAGATCCTGGTAAGCCCGTTCAGCTGGGACCACCATCAAACAGGTGAGCTCACAAGGAATGTTTCTATTCAGGCTGGGCTGATTTAAAAGCTTGAAGTAAGGTGATAGGTGTCATTCTGTAGGCCAATATGAGGCAATGTAGTAGGTCTGATTCTGAGCCTGAACAATGTACCATGCCCCATAGGCAGGAGAAAGCTGTGAGGGCTCCCTCTCTGCCCCAGTTCTGACCCGCTAGTTGAGACAACACTGGGATCCCTACCCAAAGTTCCTTTCTCCAGCAAAGCTGCATCTTTGACTTCATCAAAGGTGAGGGCAGTACCCAAAGGACACTGCTCTCCTGAGAGGACAGTTCGCAGCCCTGAGCCCTTCACTGTGCATACAACAACTAACCATGCACCAATAAAAGGAGCCAATCCCAAATATTTTCTTCCATCACAATTACTCTACAGGAGTACTCTGCAACACAGGATGCCCGAGTCAAAAGAGGAAAGACCAGTTTCTTGTGGCCCACAGTCTGGTTCCAGAGACCTTTTACTTCTGAGTTTAGCAAGCACTCCCAGTCAGCCCACCTCCATTTATTTACTGGTCAGAGACAGCACCAAACAGGAGCCTGCCCCTTGAAGCTGGATTTCTGTGGGCTACTTTGTGTCTGGCACTGAACTTTTCTTATCTCTGTATCCCCTGCACCTGCACCTGCCTTCACAGAAATGGATAGGCTATTAAATCTGGACTTGTGTCACACACAAGAGCTTTGCTGGCCCATCTGTGAAATTGTTCTGTGTCACTTGAAGGCATGCGCAAGAGATGTTCTTCCTCGCCCCCCCCCCCCCATCATCCTCCATTGACGGATCAGGTCTGTCAGCTTGTCAGCTCTCATTGGGCACTGTTTGACATCAGTCCACATCAGGGCAGTGAAAATCTGTTTGCAGTCAGCTTTCCAATAGCTCCTGTGGAAGAGGGGAGGCTGACCCACTCCAAAATATGCTGCCTCAGCTGGCTACAAAATGGCCATGGATGATAGTGGTGTTAGAAAACAGCTTGAGTCAGGGTGGCAACACTACAGGTTTCTTTAGAGTCTGTTCAGCAGGGCAGGGGGAAGGCTGAGTGCTGAGATGAGGACCTCATGGTTCCTGGATCCCACGCACAGACATTGCCACCAAAACCAATAGCCAGTGACTGAAGAAGAGGACTTTTGCATGGTGGAGGTTGTGCAGGGATGCAGCTTGGTTGCATGGGTCCTGGAATAATGTTCTGAGCATCCCTGGCCTCTCAAGTTGCAAATGTCATCTGTCAATCCCAGTTTCAGTCCTCCCAGAGCAGTTCTGACAGGGGTAGCTGAGAAGAGACATCAGAGGCTAGCTAGGCCTGCAGTGCCTCCAGAGGGTCAATTGCCATGGTACATCAAGTAGCCAGTCATTCAAAATAGGGGGTTTGGCCCTGCTTTCTTAATGTCTAAAAAAATTACACTGTTTGATACGTGTGAAAATCCTTCTCAGAGACTGTATAGAAAGCCAGAATCAAGGCTACTGTGGCTATCACACTGTCTTTGACAGAAAATGTTAAATTATTAGGAACATTGAAGTTGCCATCATGACCCCCTCATCTCTGATTCATTTTATTCTGATGTGGGAAAAACCATGCGAGAATAGCTGGTTTTCTAGGAAGGGGTTGAGGTGTTATGGTGGGCAGTTCAGAGACTAAGAAGACCAAGTGCAGCTCACAGGAACCATTTTGACAGGGAAAGAGGGAAAATGCTGAAACATTCACCTATGGGTCCAGTTTCAGCCTTACATTTTCACTTCCAGCTGCAAGCCCTCATTTAGCAAACGCTCACTCTGAAAACGTAACGACTTTGACCCCATTTGGCATTGCAGCCCTTGATTGGCAAAACATTTTGCCAGATGAGCTCTTCAAATTGTAATTTTGTGCTCTCCTGCAAAGTAAGATTTGTTTAGGCTGTGAAAGGAGAAACATTTGATTGGATTTCTGTGCCTAGACAACAAGATTCCAGATACTGCCCAGTCCCACCACGCCATGCACTGTGAGACAAGCAAGTAAAAACACAGCTCAGGATGAAAATATCACTACAGCAAACAAGATTTTTAGAATTATAGAAAAATTCAGCTTAAAAGGGTACTCTGGAGGTGACACGGTACAACCCTCCACTCAAAGGAGGGCCAGCTTAGGTAATTTTTTTCACATCCATTTTCTAGTGATATAATCAAACACTGAACTATGACCATTAACTTACTCATCGCCTATTTTTTCATGTCACAGTCACCCATTCTTACACACCTGCACAAAACACACACACAGAGTTTTTTAGCCCTACCTTCAAACAAGTGTGAACAGAAGCAATAGGTCTTTCCAGTTACTTTAACAAATAGCATAATAAAAACAACTAAACAAACAAAAACACTGGTTCACCCTGCAGTCAGGTATGATGGGTAAAGAGTAGGAAGGAAGCTGGACCAAGAAAGGAGAGTAAAGGGCAAAAACTGTGACTGTAGGATGGGGTAGATGGAGAGGCAGAGTGTTTTGGTAAGGGGAACTTCCGGATCTGTTTTAGCAGTAGTAAGAAATATTAAAAACTCGCAAGCAAGGTTTACTTTTTCTGAGTTTCCTAGCCCAGCACTTCAGAGGAAATGGGTATGGACAGCTGAGCTAAGTAGCCATGTTTTAGATACTGAAGGGAGCCTCCTTGCTTTCTTAGCCTCCTTCTCACAGAGCCTCAGTGGGTGCCATGCCCAGCAGGGTCCCTGACCATAGTATCTGCTCTCCCACCACTTCAGTCAGGAGCTGCCCTAGGTGAAGGCAGAGGGACCCAGGGCAGAAACAGCTCAGTTGCACAGCTATAAGGGTGAAAGAAAGCTGATGATGACGTTGGAGAGGGAGCTGCAGTTCCCTTCCTTGCACCAGGACACACAGGAGAAAATAAAGAGGGATGAGAGTCCCAGAGTGAGCAGTGAGCATATGGCCAGGCTGAGTCACTTAAAGATGAGCCTGTTCTCTACCTCACAGCCCTGCCCTGTGCTTCAGTTTCATCATTATCCATAACAATGGTGACAGAGGATTCCCACCCTGGAACAGAGCTATGAGAGCATCTGAAGCTCCCTCCCATCACTGCCCAAATGAACTTCTTCCTGTCTCTGCAGAACTGATGCACGAGCCTTTATTGCTTCTATCAAGCCCTGTGTAATGGCTGGGGGTAGTCCTGCTCAGAAAGCTGGCTAATCCATTCTGGTATTTTTTTAAGCTATATGCCATAATATTCCCTTAAAGTAGCTATTTCCATTCTTTAATTAGACCATGTATTTTTAATTCTTCTCCTTTTTGCCTTTTCCCCTTCATGGATTTTACATTTGCTCTATCTCAACCCCAGGAAATACTATTTGTTCTTGGACTACTGAAGAAGTTATGGGAGGGTCAAGCAAGGAAGTCTCAAGAAATTAGTACTGAGATAGAAGCAAGGTAAGCAAATTCTCTCAAAGGTAAAGGTGGAGGCAGCTGAAGGTCTGGGAAATATGTGTGAAAAACAACACCTTGAGAGTACCCTGCAACAGGTATCATCATGGCAGAGGGGGAATAGGTAAGAGAAAGGATGCATCTCTTGTTGTATGCTCTGGTCAGTGCCACTTGACAGGGAGATATTTTCCCACTGCATCCACGGCAGTCCTGGGCTAGGTTTGGCAGAGGTGTGTCCTTGCCAATTCCCTTTAATAACAAGGCCCTCTTACCCATGAATTTTTGGGAGGTTCTTCTAGAGTCATCAATATGGCAGCTGACTACCTGAAGGAATTTACTATAAACCACAACCCTGAAGAATTTGCTCTTTACTCCTACCTTCCAGTCATTGATGATGTTGAATAAAAGGATCTGGGGTGGGGTAGGAGGGGGCTGTGAGCCCCCATGCACATCACTGCAGGGTACCCCATCTCTGACCGGCTTTTCAGGGGTGTGCAGCATGCCTGAAGAGCCAGCTTGCTATTTCAGACAAGATCTTCAGGTAACAGTGAGCCCTGCAGCAAAGGGCTTGGCACTCACTTGGGACTGAAAACAGAGCACTTCTTATTAAGGAGGCTGATGTAAAGCCCAGAGCAGGGGGGTGGGGGGATGATACGTGAAGGGAAGACATGTGATATTCATTCAGTAAAAGAAAACCAACAGCTAAAGAATGTCCAAGGTTAGTATCATCTGCTTTTCCTGCCCTAGAGCTTCTTGGTGCTTGGAAGCCCAGTTGTCTGGGGTACTTTCTTCACACACACACCAGAAACATGCATGACATACCCCATCAGTCTCAGCCTCCCACAGCTGGAAAGAGGAATGGATATCCAAACGATAGACTAAAGAGAAGAGCTCTGCAGAGAGGAGCGCTTAACACAGAGCAGGACTGGTCCTAGCCCAGAAATCATCACCCCCTCCAACTCCAGGGCTCAGGGCAGCTTTCCTGATGCCAGCCATCTCCAGACCCTGATCAACCATGCAGCCATTCACTGCAAACTGGAGAGGAGCTACAGTCCCCATGGGAAGCACATGCAGGGTGGAAACACCCACATCTTCCCCATATCTATCTCTCTTTGTTACTCCCCCTCTAACCTTCCAGCTTTCCCACTCTTTCAGTGCTAGAGGCTCTCCTACTGTAACAATCTCCATGATTCAAGAGACTGACAGCGTCTAGCTTCCATGCTTCAGCACAGTGACCTCACCTACAGCAAGGGCCAAAAGGAGAACACTTTCCAGGCCAAGATAGCTGCCAATCCCCAGCCTCCATCCTGTGTAGCTCTGGGTCTGGTCACTGCCAGTCCTTTGGCTCCAGCATGCATGCTCAGAGCTATCCCCACTGCTTTCTGCTTGGTTTATACCCCATTTTCCAGATGCTTCTCATCAGAAATTGGTCCTGTTCTGCCTTCCCCCTCTCCTCAAGGCACAGTGCAGCCTTTTGCATGGTGGTACATGGCCCAGAATCCAGGATCACTGCTAACCACATTTGAAAGGAAGAATCAATGGGGGTAATAAGAAAGTCCATTTTAGCTTCAAGTGACAGCCAGGGAGAGCTAACGAAGACAAAGCAGCAAGGGTGGTAAAGTAAGACAGATGGACAGACAAGGAAGATAGTGGAAAATTTATATTTTGTATTACCCAGATGTAAATGGATTTTTTGCCCTGCAGCAATTTACAATAGCTGGAAAAACGGTCCACAAAGCCCCAGAGGGAATTAGGATGCTGTAGCGTCCCAGAGAGCTCAAAGGTTGGATTCAATGCTGAGCTCACCAGGAGTGCTTCTAGATTCACAGCCCAATCAAAATACTGGTCTCAGTATTCTCTTCACACCATGACCAGAAGGACAGAAGAAATCTGCTCCACTGACCACCTTCCTCCCCCCACCTGAGTTAGCCACATGCATAACAGACTAATAATTCAGTCATGCATATTCACCATGCTGTCACTGCAGCCCACATGCTCACCCACCTGCTGCCAGAATAGGCACCCCCTCCATTGCCAGAGTCGGTCAGGCATGTTTCTTCTCCCACTCACACAGTCCCACTCAGCTCCATCCACACCCCGACTCTGTCTGCCTTTAACAATTATCTCCATCTCTGGGAAGGAGCACTGCAGATTTGCATCCCAGCCTTCCCTCTAACTGCTCATTCATTTCATTGTGGAACATGCCCTGAGCTGGAATGAAATTTCACCCTTTGCATATCTTTACTTATTTACAATTGCTGCCCATGCTGGTTGCCTAAGGGATGGGAAGGAAGCAGGAGGGTACTAACAAGCTCTTTAATATGATACCTCTTAGAAATAGAATAGCTGCTGCTATCTGTATCACTAACTTTTGCTTGAGTGAAAATCAGGCAATCGACCCATTCAGGACTCCAGTCCTGGCTATTTTTCTATGCCCATGTGGTGCTATATGCCACGCCAAGAATTGGGGCTTAGCTGCTGGGCCATTGTTTCTAAAAGCTAGTGCTAACACACTAGGGTCAAGTTTTACAAGATGTGAGTTGGAAAGTGGCTTCAAACATTCTTCAGAACTCAAGAGAAGGTGATGCTTCTGTGAAGACAGAGAATTTTACAATTCACATCCACTCTTCCACATGATTATTCACAGGCCTTCGGACGCGCACATCCTTTGCTCTCTCCATTGCCTTCCTCAAGTCAGTTACCAAGATCTTCCTTTACCCTCCAAAGATCCCACTAGTTAAACACAGTAGTTAAAGCACAGGGGTCTCAAGTCCTAAACACCTGACTGCTCAGATAAAGATGTCAACCAAGGTCTCCCTGGGAAAGCCCCCTAAATTTGAAGGTCATTTATACAGATATAGAAGAATTTCTCCAAAACTCTTCTTCTGAAATAATTTTATATCATAGAAAATACTTAGATCTCCTTTGAAGTCTGAGTCTGTTGTACCCAAGCAGAGTACCCTCACAGTGGGGTATAGTGCCAGCCTCAGCCTGGCTAAGGATAGATGTTACTGTACTGATAATGAAATACATGGGCCTACAGTGACTGCTCCTTGAGGTCACAGAAGTATCAGGTAGGATTTCTTTCCTAATCCAAGCATTTTGTGTGCATAAGTGATACCAGTAAGTGGGACCAAATTAATCTTTTCTCTTTCAAGCTCTTCAATCCTTCTCCACTGGTATGTAGCCCAGGCCACACAGGAATGTGAGCAAAAACAAAATGCTCTAACTATTTTTCCATGGATGCTGGTTCATGAGTGTCATGCTGAGGAACCAGAACTTCTTTCACTTATGCCAGCCCACTGAGTTCCCCTCTTCATTGCTAAAGACACAGATCCAGATTTTATAGCAGCTGTGCAGGTAAACCACCATGACTCCACTTAGTTTTCTTCAGCTGCCCAGGTCTGTAGCACTCAGTGTTCCTCATTTTGGACACTCTGGTATTACAGATTTATACCATGACAATTAAGGGTAAAGCCTGAGTCTGTCTCCACTAAGGCAAGTTTGCTGTAAAAGTGTACAGGGAATTGTACTTCATGGGGCAAATAGATTCTGTCTCCCTAAAGGATCCCACCTGAGACGGAAACTGTGCTTCCAATTCATCCAGTTGCTACAGTTAAATGTTCATACCACTCCATTACACACACCTTAATTAATCCGCTGATTGTTCCCATACTCTCCCAGATTAGGATACCCTCTCCTAAAAAACATTAGCTTATTAACCCCAGTCACTCCCCCTAAAGTAGTCCCAGAACAGAACATTGCCTACCCACCAAGGTATTCATAACGTTCTGATTTACCAAGAGGCATTGCAAAATCTCTCAGAAGTATTTGAGTGGAGGAATAACACACAGGCTCTTTCAGAAGCATCATTAAAACCAGACAAACCTTTCAATCCATTTAGCGAAGTGCCTGAAGGTTGCCTTTTCAGAGAGGAGAAACAGGAGTAAATACAGCACGCTGAAATTGAATACACGCAGTGCCACAGGCACCAGCCCTCTTGCACATCATTTGAGATGCTGATGTTTTTTCCCATATCCTCTTTTTCTTCAATCTATACTCAGTACATTTCAGGCTTGTGTGAGGAGGCATCATAATAGCCCTGGAGATTTTTGTTTATCCCTGAGAAAGGTACAAAGTGGCCAGCAGCTGGGGAAGTTCCCTCCACTGTCTGCTGAATGCCAGTCGGAAAGGATCACTTACCTGCCAGGAGAAGGCAGCTCATAATTCAGCCTCCTCCAGCCCCTGCCCTTTCTGCTGCAGATGACTCACGGGAACTATCTGAGAAGCAGACTGGCTTAGGACAGGGATAATATCAGCTCTGAACCAGGCTGAGATATCTTATTTATCTCACAAGTCCCACCACATTTCCATTAGTAGGCAGAAATAGTCAATGTTAGTGGTGAGGTTCAAGGCTGTGCCACCCATTCCCTAGAGCCACAGGGCTTCTGTTTCCGAAATCCCTTCCCAGAGCAAAGAATGCCTGTCCTGGAGTCCACAGAAGTGATGCTTTCCACTGAGCTTTCTCCAAGGTGAAGCCAAGGGAGAATGCATCAAGTATCAGATGATATTTGGCTATTGAAACAAATTGCCAAATCTCTCTCAGCATCCTGACCTCAAACTTGTCCCTCTTCCAGCCTCCCACACTATGTAGCCCATAGCCAGGGCGCTCAGCTGGAGCCTGTAACCTCACCGTGCCACTGGGCTCCTAGAAATTTTGCACAGAAAGTGAGCAAAAGCAGTAACTCTGGCATTGTTTCTTCTCATCAAGGCTTCCCATGTTTGGGGACGATTCATGAGCTGCATGGGTTAATGCGCTTTGGTGAAGGCAGGACTGCAAAATACAGCCCCGTAGCCGAACACCCATGGCTGAAGCAAGGAGGGAGGAAGAGAAGGAGGAGAAAAGAAAGACAGCCTGTGGAGGATTGGATTTTTTTCACTCTTTTGCTTGTTTGTTCTAACTGCTTGGCTGGTTGGTTTTAGTTCCACGCTGGGGACTGGCACTGATTTTCTTTCATTGTGTGACATGCATTTTTAAATTAGTATTAAAGGTGCTGAAAGCCTGCGGTAGGCACTTTTTTTAAGAAACCATGTTTTTAATTCAAACTGAAATAAAACAAATCATTTCTCTGCTTGCTGACTGAGCCCCAGGTTTAAGCCCCTACAAGGACATGTTCAGCCAGTGAGCAGACCTTGCTTGACCTCTGGAAAATGCTCCAGGAAGCCTACAGACAGAGGTGAGATCTGCATTGCTGGGGCTGCTACCACTGTCTCTTCAGGCTGCCCTCTGCTTCCTACTGTAAAGCCTTCCTTACAGATTCCTCTAGCTACACCAAATTTTATCTTTCAGATTGAAATTTTCCATATCAGATCCTTATCCCAGGTTTGATATTTGAGGAAAACCAAAGGAAAAGCGGTCCATCCATTAACAGGCTAAAGGAAAGAAGTTATTTTACCAATGTTAAAAAAAAAAATAGTGACCTTTTTAAAAAGCTCCAGCAAGTTCTCTGCTTTCAAGGGACTTGAATTTTGATGAGAGGGGAAAAAGGTTCCTTTCATGTCACATGCTGATTTTTGCCATACTTGTGAAAACCTAGACAGGTCATAAGCCTTTGGAAAAACTACAATTTACACTTGTTCAACAGAGACTTAATAGAGCTTTAAAAAAAAATTCTAAAACCCTCTCCTCACTGGGCCTTCTGTAGTCTAAGGGATTTTCTCTACACATTAGCTCAAGGAAGGTCTACCTCCGGACTGAGGAAGCAAGAGAAGGAGCATTGCACCTCTTTGGTTTGCATTTCCCCTGATCCTGCCTGCTCCCCACACACAGGGATCACTGGAAAAGGAGGCTGGCTAATTCCAAAGTAGTGGGAAAGAGACAGGAAGGTGATCAGGATACATTGACTTGGGACACTGGGGGAAGTATGGTGCTGAAATGCTGCATGGGAAAAAAAACGGAGTTGTGACACCTGGACCATTTGGGCAAAGAGACTGGGACTTGCTGGGGCTGAGTGGAGGGGAAGATGGGTGGGACAGGAACCAGAATGTGAGAAAGTGGAACTGGATGAAAAGAAGGGGCACAGGGTTCAGAGGTGGAAGTTGCATTTTTCTAGATCCAGGGTCTAGAGCCCAGATGAGACATCTGTGAGGCAGATCCTAGCTTTGCTAGGTAAGAACGGGACTGGGACAAAGAACCAGAAGGGCAGAAGAGACAAGGCAAGGTGGAGGAGGCAAGACAAAAGAGATCAGTGGTAGAGAGAAAAGCTGAAAAGTCTGTGGCCTCTAAACCATGCACTTTGCCAAAGTCTGGGCTTATTCATTATACAAAGCCAAGCACCGCGAAATCGGGAAATGTCAGCATTACAGTTGTTCAAGCAAACTAAATGCAGCTCTTTTTGCATAACCACTACGAATCAGTTCTGAATGACATCATCAACAACAATTTTTCTTGCAGGACCCCTTCCTCATTCAATGCACCAGATGGATTGAACTGGGAATCAAACTTAGCTGTTTGGAAAGTGGGCGGTAATCAAGGGAGAGGCAGAGGATGGCTGGGATAAACAAGACAATCATATGGCTAAGTCAACTGAAAGCTGTACTGCAAGACTGAATTAATCCCTACCTCTGCACAAGGGTCACAGTGATGCCAGTAAAATCTCTTAAACCAGATTCTTTGTAAGCAGTCACTCCTATCTGTGTGCCTCATTTTCTGGATGCTTGACAAAAGCTGAACAAACTCTCCGGCTCCCTTTTTGGTGTGGTGGCAATTCAAAACAATAATAAGTACTGTACTGAGATCCTAATTTTGGCAAATCAGTAAGTATAAAGTTTTGACTCTGTTGAAATAAAACATATAGTGCCGACCACCCTCTTTTGAAATTGAACATTTTTAAACATCATTCTTTGAATAAAAGGAAGAAACACATTGAAATGATAAACTAATTTGAATAAGAAATTAAATGTTTCATCTAAAATATATCGAAAGAAATAAATCAAATTAAAATTTAAAAAGGGAAACAGTTTGGAGGCTGTCTTGTTTTTTCTCCTGGGTTCAAGATGACTTCTGCAAAACAAATAATTAAACAGGATAAAAACAAACAGCCCATATGACTTGCATGTCACCAAGTCTCCATTTTTGCTTTAAAAAAAAAAATTAGTGTAAAATGGTCTTCAGTCCTAATTAAGATTTGGCAGGGGGCAATTCGGGGAGTTGCAGGGTTGAGTCAACGAGAAATTTGCTTTGAACGAAGAAAGCGTCTGTAATGATCAGTACTTTGAATAACGAGATTCTAGGTGTCTCAGATGGGCCATGAAAAACTAATAGACATTTTTGACCTTAATGTTGCTTCACCTCTGTTCTCCATCTATACAATGGATTTACATAAAGCAGTTCTGTCCTCTTATCTCACAAGAGTAGGGTGAAAATCCATGAACTTCATGATGTACTGAGCTACTGCCCTAAGGTGCGCCACAGATAACACCTTGAGATGAAGAATCCTCTCTTCTCAGCATCCTGTGAAAGCAGGCACAATACAAAGCTTAAGGCTACACATTAAACAAGGCGAAGAAAACAAAATACTGAATCACTGCTCAGTCAGGAAATGTCACGCATTCTGCATGTGGAAGGATGCAGGGGTACTGTGTTGAAAGATAGTATGCAGTTTTGAAATGACTGCCCTATAATGCATAGACACAAGAGTGCCAAATTAAGATTGCAGCCTTAATTCTGGCATTTTCTTCCGTTTGAAGTGCTTGCCTTTGCAACCTAAATAATATTCGTTTGACACAGTTGTGCATACGTAATATATGAAAGGCTCTTGGCTCGGGGGCCTTGGACTTCACAGAACATTGCAGCAGTCCCCCTGAGTTTTCCTCCCTGGTTATTTTGCTTCCAGCTTATACCAGTTTTGCAGCACTTTATTAGAGCCTGTCTCTTCCTGTCTCACTGCTTTACCACATGCCCTTCCTCAGACTTGCTTTCTCACCTCCAGCCGCCCACCCAGCCAGCTCCCCTGTGCTGTCACTGCTGCATTGTTAATTATTTGCTTGGGCAATCATGATCGTAGAACTCCAAGCACAGACAGGCGTCTTGCTACGTTAGATGTAAAGCAGCAAATACAATAGTTAGAAGTTTCTTAATTCCAGGATAGAATTTCAATAGTGTGAACATGGCCTTTCTGCATCCTCCCCATATCTGGTCCATGCTGCAGAGGTCCCTGCCTCAATCACTTGCTCCTTTTGACCCTCCACCCAGTAACTGTACTGGTGGGAGGCAGAAAGAAAATCCTTGACTCATCACACTTGTCTCCACTTGCAGTTCTCAGGCTCTGTCTAGCCCCAGATTCCCTAACATTTTCACTGCTATCCAGCTTTCGTGGTCTTGTAGTCTTTATCCATATCTCTTCACCTGAACAGAAGCTGAATCATCCCCTGCTTCTCACCTGAAGAAGACAAAAACTCTGGAAACTTCTGTTGGGGTAAAATCCCCTTCAGAGAACTTCTGGTATGGTTTTGTTCATCCTGCAAAATGTTCCCAAAGCCTTATGTAAAGGCCATGCAGGCCACACATTTGAATCAAATGAAACAAAGTCACTATATTAGGGTGGGAGTAGGTGTTGGTGTTTAAAAAATTTCTATGTATAGGAAAAAATAATTTGGAAATTGCCAAAAAGGAACTACTTGAAAAAAAAGAGTGTAGGGCTTTTTTATTTTTGAACTTTTCTTTTTCTACTAAGAATATGTTTCAGAAGTTGTAAAGATCAAAACAATACAAAAAGACCAACCCAGTCCAAAACATGGATAATCCTCTTCTCCCTGGCATCATGACACCAGTCAGTGCAAGATTCCTCTTCTGCTGACATTCCTTTTCCTGTCCTGTTGTAAATTACTGTCCTCCTCCTTTTTCTTGTTCCCTCTCTCCCTTCCTCCCTCTCTCCCGGCTCTCTCCTCTGGCTCTCCCTGGTGAAGAGCGAGCCGCAAGAAGCATTCCTGGGCTAGAAATTAACATATTAATGAAGAAAGAGCCTTGAAGAAGGGTTGAGAGATGGGGAGAAAACAGAGAGATGAGGCAGGCAGAACAAAATAACAAAGGGAAGATATAATGAAGAAGGGACACAGAGCTAAAGCACAAAGGGAGAAAAAAATGCCTTTCTCAGGAACTTGTGCTACTTCAAACACTACCATGGGAAGAAAAGATGAAAGAGAGGAAAGAAAGGGGGTGGGGGAAATGGGGTGGTTCTTCTGTTTTAAACCAAAATTTAATATTTCTGTAGAAAAGAATCACCTATTGAGGGAAGGATGAGAAAGACGGAGGATGGGAGAAAAGGAAGGACACAGAGACACACAAAGGGGATGTGACTGGTAGCAAGAGCAGTGGGTTCATTCCTGGCTGTTTGCAAATCACCACGTGCATGGAGGCATGGATATATCAGTGCAATCTTAGGGCTTTGCCTATGGGTTATTGCCTCCCCTACACCCCTCCTATTCTCCCCTTCCACAATGTACTCCTGCAAGCCTGCCCAGAAATTATTTTGAAAAAGGAGAAGTCAAT
This sequence comes from Phalacrocorax carbo, assembly GCF_963921805.1. Taxonomy (NCBI): domain Eukaryota; kingdom Metazoa; phylum Chordata; class Aves; order Suliformes; family Phalacrocoracidae; genus Phalacrocorax; species Phalacrocorax carbo. The sequence goes on from NC_087513.1 coordinate 54,604,531, forward strand.
TAGCAAAGACTACTGTTGATCTGGCAAGCTCACAAGAGTCCCACTCCCAACCCCTCTCAGCGTTCTCTCAGGCAAACAGTGAGAAACCCATTAGGATCAGTGGGTTGAGGAGGAAGTAAAAAAAAGGTTAGTTCAAACATCTATGTACTTGTTCAATCATCTGTTCTTCTCCTTGGCTACCCACCATTTACATCCTTGGTTAGATGCACTTCAGCAGAACGTATTCTAAATACTGCAGAATATATTCTAAATTTGCCCTTGCACCCTCTGGCCAGAACAAGCCCACTGTTCCCATGCCTGCTAACAAGACAAGAGGGCAAAAAAGGGATTCCTGGCCTGAAGAAGTAAGATAAAGAAACACCATCTTTAATGGTGAAATACACAGCAGACATTGCAAAACCAAGAGACCCGAGGACTTGACTAGGAAAATAAGCTTTCTGGCATAGGTCTACATGCGTAAAGGTGTGAGCTGTTACCAGAGAGCCATTCCTGTAAAACAGACCTCCCTCAGTTTATCGCCATCTTTCACAGTCCCACCAGCATGTGCCACTGCAGAAGAACTTGTTCCGCAGCTTCCTGGTGGCACCAGACTGTCTCTTTGGCACCTCACCAGACCACTGCTACATTGAGTGCACCCTCAACACCCTGAGTGCTGAGGGCTTGTGGCCTTCTGCAGCAGCCTCCTGGAGGCATAACGATTAAGTAAATAGCAACAGGCACAACCAGCCCCGCATCTCCTTTCTTCTATAATGGTGAGGGTAGAAGGATCGAGTACTGGTTTTTATTCAGCAGTCTCCAAATGAGACCCCTAGGTGCTACCACACAGCTTTCTTTTCTGAGACTTAAAAAAACTTCCAGTGTGAGCCTCTGTCACAAATACGAAAAATACATTGCTGCTTTCCCTTGACTTCTCAGGCAACAACAGAAGGTTGTGGGAATTCACTGGCATAGGAGTCCCCACTGCCTGGCTTCAGCAGAATGGCCATAGCCAAGGTCACAGCATCCATTCAGCTCTCTGGCTTTCAGTGCTGCTGTTCTGACCTGTGGCAACTGAAAAGGTAAGCTATGAACCACATGGAAGAATAAAGGTCAGTGCCACCCACAGCCCTCCCACCTGGGTAACCGGCTGTGTGCCGAGCTCAGCAGTAGCCTGCATGCCCCTCTCAGTGAGTACCGTAAAACCAAGCCCAGTGGTACTCCTTCTGCACCACATCCCCACGGTCCTTCATTGCCTTTCTGTCAGTGCCCTTCTCCAGGGACCTGCTTCCACACTGCCTACTGATGGCTGTGACAAAGGTTTCAGAGCTGCCAAGCACTGAGCACCAAGATGTAGAATTTCTCCTCTGGGCTTTGTTAGGATCTAGAAATGGGGAGCAAAATGGAAGACAAGCAGCAATAGCCCAAATCAGCCTGATCCCCAAAGGAAGGCAGCGGACGTCTCTCACCTGAGCAGCTCTCCACTACCCTGTGGCTAATTCTACTCCTGACTGACTACACACACCCCTTACTGGCTTGCTTACATGGTACTTCCAGTGCCACACACTGTCAGGACTGCCATGCTCTTCTCATTTGGCTCCCTCACTTTGCCAAACTTTCTTGTTAAGCGATTTCATGGAACTATAATAAACTATCCCAAATCGATTTCACAGCATTGCTAAGTTTGTGCCTTCATCAATTCAAACTTGAGCTTTCCATGAAAAATTGCTTGGAGAAAAAAATACAAATCAGTAAATTAAGTAAACTTCTCACTCTAGCCAGGCAAAGTGGGGACTTTCCCAGAACTAACATCTTTCCACTGCCGCCAGAGAAACTGTGACTTGGCACCATCTCCAAGGTACTTGTTTCAACTGACCAGTAGTCTCACATTAGCAAAAAGCAAGACCTCCTCCTCCTCACAGATACATTAAAACCAAAACAGATCTGCAAGTAGAGGTCCCCCAGTATCTCACCTACATGCCTGCAAGGAAAGAAAAGGAAAAGAAAACTAACATGAGGGCAGAAGAACATGCAGAACCTTGAAAGATTGGTCCTGCTGCACCTCCTGGATCTGGGCAAGTCAAATGCTGTAAAGTCCAGCATCCCATGTTTCCCCCTTCACAAGAGCTATTTGACACTAATACATACTAGGCATACTGAAGAGCAGTTGCTAGATGTTCAGATTTATTCAGAGGCTGTAAGCATCTGTACTTCGCACCTCAAAGTCTCCACAGTCCCTTGGTGATGCTGGAGAGCATTTCGTCATGACTTAAGCACCAGCTCTTCTAAGCTCTCACCATGCCACACGTCACCACTCAGATGCAGAAGGGCAGCATCAGCATCTTTGAGAAAAGGGTGAAAAGCATTTCTTGCAGCAGTCTGTGTTTGAGGTACCTCATGTCACTCACAGGGCTTAATCTGCCAGTGACGCATTACTTTAAAGGGGAAGAAAGTGATGAAAAACATCCTTTTGCGGGGACCATCTTTTATTTATGGCATCTATTACCTACATGGCTTCTCCCAGAGCTTCATTGCCATTGACCCTTTTGCTCCCCATCCAGTTCTGGTTATCACTTGTATATATCCAGCTGCAGGTACACAACGGCCTTGTTGGATGTCTCCCTCTGCCCAGGGCTGAGTTTCCAGGGGAAATAAGCAGGTAATCAGTGTAGAATCAAGGTGTATCTGCCCAAAACATGTCATGGTCTTGTGATGAAGGAGGCCTCTGAAAGCAGTTATCATCTGCTGGTGAAGTCTGCACACTGGAAAAGCTGCCAACCACCTTCCTGAAATCACTTCTGGAACTGCTGCCTTCCTGCTTCACATAGGCACACAAGAGGCATGTGTGGCCCTGCTGCTAATCTCTTGTGCTTATTAAACAGCCCCGATGTCTTGGCGAAAATCCACCTCTAGCAATTTCATTTGCCAGCTGAAATTCCTCGTGCAGCTCCAGTGAGGTGCAGTATTCATCTCCGCTTCGTACTATGTGCTGTTAAACAGTAGCTGTATTTCACCCCAGAGATGGCTGAATTTTAGCGGTGAATTAAGCCATCCTTTTCTACTTTGTAAAGTGCTTTGGAATTGCAGATAAAAGATACTACAGCCTGTCATAAATAAGTGTAAGATGCTGACACTGCTACTGGAGGTAGCCATCTTGCTGAAAAATGATTTCATTTGTGACACTAATAATACAGGGAGGAATGCTGGGCAAGACACTGAAAACTCATTTCCATCTTGTTTTAATACAGCTTTGAAAACCAGAAAAAAATTCAGCTTCGAGTCAGCATTTGTGTGTTTTTAACCACTGTCAAGCCACAGAGATTCACAGGTTTTCAGTCCAGTGTGACAGTTCTCTTCCACCCTGGCTACACCATTAGTAGGTGAACTCTTCATCCGATTACCTGCCACCTCGCCAGACCCTCAATAAAGACCAAACCTAAGTTCACAAAATCTGTTTTTCAAGCATTTCTCATGGTGCGTTACTGCAGAGGGGAGCTCTAATCACCTTAAAATCTTTACTCAATCAAGACAGGTGTGGAGACCTGTTCAGTGTGATATAGCAAGCTTAGAAATCTCTCCACAGGGGTGGAAAAGAGCTTGCTTTATAGGAAGACGGCTGGCAACGTTCAGTCTGATTGATCATTTCAAGGGCACTATGGTTAGATTTTAACATTCATTTTATATTAAGGTGCTTGCAGGCTTGAGTAGGGACATTTTTATTACTTAAATCAGGAGAGAATATGCTGCAGGAATGATGGAGAAAGTAGTGGACCGGACAAGCTGACAGGTCTCTGCCATTTCTATTTTCTTTGTTACTATTTCCCTTACATTTAAGTATTTTAAATACCACATTTATAGATTATCTTTCATTCAAATACTTCAATAAATATAGTGCACAGTGGATGTACAATACAAAAAGAAATTACAGTAAGGTACAGTACACCACCTTCAAATGTTCATATTTAATTTAAAATCAAATTTTCTAACCTTAACAAAGCAGGAAACCCTTGCCTAATGCTGCAAACTGATTTCTGAAATTTGAATTGAAGCTAGCTTTGAGTTTTTGTCCACACCAACAGAAACCCCACTGCTGAATAATTATTTGAAAGCAGAACAAATGCATTCATTTCACACTCTCATAACTCAAAATTGGATGAACAGGGTTTTTTTGCCCAGATTTGTCCAAAATGGTCACCTTTGGACTGAGAATGAAAACAAAATTTGCAACATGAAACAAAACATCCTTTAAAAATATAGCTACTTGAAAACAGGCCAGTGGAGAGGTCTGTGAGCTGTAGGGGGAGGTCTGGATTCTGCACAGGTAACAGGTGTTCAAATCCACAGTTCAGCTTGATCCCTTTGAGATATGTATTCAGCTGCCCCACAGATATGCAGATCCACATTTTCCCAAAAAATGGATGCAAGACTCAAGTACACCCTTAAAGCAATAATTTTGAGAGGAATTTCGTGAGCAGCATCCAGTCAGGAGTGCTCTAAGCCTCAATTCAGCAAAGCACTTAACCACGAGCTTAGCTTGAAACATGCACAATGATTTCTTAGATGAAGCATATATGGCAAAGACCACTGAACAGCCGGTTCCTCTGTAAGGGAACAGACCAGCTATTTGAGAGGGCTCAGCTCCATCACAGAAGAGACAGAAATGGGGAAAGAATATCCCTTCGAAAGTTAAACTGCAGGAATGGCATTAAGACTGCAGAATGTAACAAGTAAATCTCATCCCGGATGCACCAGTGCTAATGCTTCGACTCTCTGCCAAGAAGGGCCGTCTGATAATTTTTTTTTTTACCCGGTTAGTCGTGAATTTCTGTCAAGTGAACACTTTCGTGGTCCCGTCGTCATGTCCCGCCCCCCGTGGGAGAGAGCCACTAGGCGGCGAGCTGGGCTGGTGTCTTGTCAAACTGCAAATCCAAATTGCATCGAAGAGAAAGAAAGAGAAGGGGAAGAGAAGAGGAAGAGAAGAGGAAGAGAAGAGGAAGAGAACAGGAAGAGAACAGGAAGAGAAAAGAAAAACTGCTCCAGAGTTGCACAGGGAGCCATAGCAACACGGCAGTTCTTACTATCTTTCAAGTTTTTAAGTCTGAGGGGAGGAAAAAACACCACACAGACACACAAAACCCCCCACGTTTCTATTAGAAAGAAAAAAACCCTACGTGTTCCTCATCGTCTCTAGTGATGAAACCGCATATAGCTAACCATCGATTTGCAGGTGTGCAAGTCAGAAAATATCCACAGCCCCATCAAGCCAGTCCTTGAAGGAAAGAGGTTATTTCTCACCTACCCTCTGCTGATCTGCTAAAGCAGGTTTTCAAATTCCCTGGGGCACTTTAAAACCCACAGGACCCCAACTGCATATTGTGATCGGGGAAGATGGTGCTGTAGCTGACACTAAACCATAGCCAGAGCTGGGTTTGCAGTTTCGCACTGCTTCCTTCAGCAGAAGGATTCAGAGGAAGGATTTTGATTCACTTTTCATGAAGAGCAGAGAGAGCCTGAATGCACAAGTTAAAACATACTGTCACCAGCAAGTGAAGTTGCCACGGTATTAGCACTAATTGGACTTGGCTACGGAGAAGGAGATGTCTCAGAGGGCTGGAAGCAGAACATGGACATTTTCCCATCTGGAAACTGATAGCGCATACCAAAATTCATTCCCAGCTGGTGGATTTTGGAGGCCTTTATGAAAGGGTCTGTCCTCTAATCAAAAGATAACCCTTGCCAAAAACCCATCACTTTACTTGAACCCTCCCATCCTATTTTAGTTCAAAAAGGATTAAAAATCCAGCTGTCCGCACAGAACAAATGCCTCCTCTCCCCCTCAGACAAAGCCCTACTCTGCAGGACCAAGGCATCCTGTGGTGCCAGCTGAGGAACCAATATTTTTGCTGTCTCCCCATCATATACTCCCTTTTAGAAGTCAGGGATCTGCAGTTTCCTACCAGCATGTTGAGTCGATTTGATGTTAGGCCATCCCCTGCAAGACAGCCATGCCTCCCACTGCCCAGGCAGCACTGCTTAAAGGCTGGGCAAAGCCAGGATGACAGCCAGGCACAGACTGTGCCCTTCTGCATCGGGCACCCTTAGCAGCCCACTTGTATGGGGGAGGTTTGGGACAAGAGCATGTTACAAAGCTACCCTCAGCATTCCCCTTCAAAAAAAAAAAGGAGTGAGAGGAAGCCAACACTGCCCCCGAGATTTGGTGGCACATGGAGAAATGCTCCCCCCATATCCACTGCTCACCTCCTGGGCAGGCAGTGTGACTAACCTGTAGCCCCAGAGTAGCGACCCGATCGCCTTTCACCAGCACTGAACCACCATGACAGGGAGGAAAGCAGGCAGGGCAAATGAAATGCAACAGCAAATGCAAGTCAGGGAGGGGAAAAAAAAAAGAAAGCGATGGCAGTATGCAAGCAGCAGATAGCAAGGTGATGTACAGCAAGGGACGCAGGGAGGCAGAGAGACCCCGGTGGAGGCAGGAGGCACGGGCCAGGCCTGGCCTCCAGCTGCTGCTGGAGCGGTGACAGGAACAAGCAGATTTCAGCAGCAGGGATCTCTAATCCGTCAGCAGCGCTCATGCCATGTGCTGCCAGCTAGCACCAGCCTGACGGCAGCTGGACACACCAACCAGCAGGAACATAACGAGCTGCTAACAAGACACTGGCCTAAAGGCTCCAAAAGGTCAAAAGTTACATACACTCCCTCACCCTCCACGTTTCTGAAAAAGGTAATTTCTGCATCTGTGGGAACATGCCATTTATACCTTTTCTCCCCTCCTCCCTGGAGTTAAGAAGAAAGTCCCAGCACTGCACCTCCCACCGCTGGAGCAGCGCTGCGTTTAAGGACAGGAGGAGGGCTTCTCAGCCAGCTGCCAAGCAGGTAGACACAGCCCCACAAAGGCCAGTGAGACCTCAGTGCTGGCCAGTGCTCCTGTCTCTTAGTACAAGGTTAACTTGACAGTCTTATAAATGGAGAAAGAGTGACAGAAATCATCCTTTCTCCGTTCCTGCTCTCAACTCCCTTGCTGCGCTGTGTGAAGGTGTGTGGCTCACTCGGCTGGGAGACAGCCCAGAGTGACTCCGTGGCAGTACCTGCAAATGACATACGATGATCCCTGTGTCTGATGTGGCAGGCAATACCTGCCATGACTGGAGAGGAGAGGACAGGATGGTGGGTTGGGAGAGGCCTGGAAAAGAAGGGAGGGTGCTGTGTGGGCACTGCCCTTGGCACTGACCTGGGGAAAGCAGGTCCAGGATGCTATGGGCATGGTGCTGCTCCTGGGTATGAGGGTGGCACAACACCCTGAAAGGGCACTGCAGCTTTCCAGGGACACACGTAGCCCCTATAGTCTTGAGTCTCCAGGGAAGCAATATATTTGTACAACCCTATTGCAAGTACTTTCTCTGCTCACTGACTCACTGTTCAGCTGTCTAAGCCCCAGCAATTCCTCATTTCCACTAGGCAAATGTGGCCATGTGAGGACAGAGCTTGAACTGGGTATTCCAGCGAAAACAATTTCCAACCATTCATCAATGGCTCTTTTGCATTTCTTAACTGATTGGCATGGAAAGCTCCAGATGAAAGTCAGTATTTCCCCCAAAGTGGAAGTATCATGTCCAAATAATGCTAGCTTGCCAGCTGTTTTCATATTTGAGGAATCTGAGGTGCAGAATTGAACCTACCTTTGTTCCCCTCTCAATGTATTTCTTTGCAAAGGCAGTATAATTCCACATTTGTATTTTCATTCCAAAGCAAATGCTTCACTGCACTTTTTATTAAAATGAAATCTGGTGTGTGCAGCCTGGTGTTAAATGAGAGACTATTAAAGCAAATCAGTGGAGAACTCATTAGTAACCCTACAACAACAAACTAGTAGTTATGGCCCAGCATTTACAAGCAGCCATGACAACCAGTAGGAAGAACCCAGGTCTCATTGAAGGCTGTAATAAAAACACAGCTTATGTAGCCCAATGACTGTGAATAGCCATACGAAACCGCTGAGCTTCTATTCCTCAAATATGTGCCAGAAATCATATTCTTTTCTCATGACTCATCCCTGAATTCCAGTCCCAAGAATGCTCCTGTCATTTAGTTATTTCTTCCCATCTCTAAAATGTAATGAGAAGCACCAATCCTGAGCTCAAGGAAATCTGTCCCATCAATTAAAATAACGAAATAAGCAGAAGGCTGCCTATAAACACATCCACCTCTGCCCACTCACTCTTCAGCAGCCATAGCGAAGGGAGAATAGATGAGCTTTGCAGAATGCCTAGAAGGATAGCAACTCTCCTTGGAAGGGCCAAGAGGGAAGAACTCCACATCTGAGCATCTCTCTAGAGGAAAACTCTGTTAGAAACTCCTTCTCAACCTCTGTAATCTTCTCATCCATTCGAAGGGAGTAGAGAGCACAGTGGTTTGCTGGATGCCCAGGAGACCAGCTATTGAGATAACTACAGACTTGGTAGACTGGGATATTCCAACCAGATTTCTTTCTGGTACAATGAAGGAATAAACAAACAGGTAATTATTACAAACGATACAAAGATTTAAAGAGTGTAATCGGGCTGGAAAACAGCATTTGGATATTTGGATTCCAAATGATCACCTAAGCCTCTTATCAGCATAAATCGAGATAAATCCCTCAACTAGAGGAAAACTTCCTCAAGAATCATTCAAAAAACAAACTAGCAAGGCAGAGGGCTCATTTCTAGGACAAAATCTGCAATGTTCAATGGACATGACCATACTTCTGCAGTTCCAGCCTAACACAAAGGAGAATCTGTTTCAAGACAGACAAGAAACAGTTGCTATGACACCATTATTAATATGAGAAGATGCAGACCAAGCACCTACATTGGCAAGAAATGCCATTTAGATAACGGTTCGTCTTGTTTCTTTTTGTGCTTGCAGCCATACTTCAAACAAAAGTTTGTTTGCCAAGCACTTGCAAAAATGAGCAAGAGTGTCAATGTAAGAAGGGGGAAAGACACGGGGAAACCGAGCTTTCTTTCTAAATTTGAGCAACATTCAGTACATTTCCTCCTTGCTCCATTTTACACCCAGATCAACCACCAAGTGAGACCACATTGAGCAAGACCATTTGATTTTATCTGCATTCAGAACTACTCCACTTTCAGAAAGAAAAAAAAAAGTAAGAAATGGTCAGAGTTCAAAGGCAGATCTTGGGAAATGACTAATTCACAGTCTCACTGTATAATGTGCCCCAGCTGAACTAAATTACACATTTCTTTAGTTGGATGTGTCACTCTCTGAAGAATAAAATGGGAAAACTCCTTTATCGCGTTGCCTCCCAGCTATGGATTTGAAGCAAATTGGACCCCTTTGGATTAGCTTCAAGAGTTTCTGAAAACCAGATACATGGTGATGTATTATCTGAGGTCACATACACTTTGCAGTCTCCCCAGACATGAAGCCCACGTTCATACATTTCTCTTTTCTGTGTAGGCATGCGGAGGGGGAACTGTAAGTTGCAGATGGCTGAATATAGTATTGCCAGGTCCAGGGCAGGACTAAAATTAGTTTTCCAGAACCTTCAGTCCAGTCCAAAGAGAGCCAGACCATGTCCTAGACGTGCAGGTATTGCTGCTGCCTGCTGTGCACAATGCACAAGTGCTGTGGGATCTTAGTAGGTGGAAGAGGTTAGGGAAGGTACAAAACAGCCAGGCCTGCAGAAGCTGTAATAACCAGATAGACAAAGCATTTCAAGAGACATTTAAAGTCTTCAGATAGACAAAGTATATCAGGAGAGGTTTAAAGCTTAGCACACAGTAAATTCCAGCAAGTTCAATGGGACTTGATGGCGTGAACACAGATTACAGCTATTAATTTCTATGGGTTTTGGTTCAGTGATGTGAACTCATATCTTCGTGTCTGATTCTTTCTACTTCTTCTCCCTGTCCTCTATCTTTCCTCCTGCCCAGACTCCAGGCTGTGAGGCTGAACTTGAAGCTATCACATTTCTACTGAACTTTTGGATTTGTAGAAGCAATGGCTTATTTCGGACACCACAAGCTTTTATACAACAAAAGGTGCCCAAAAAGTAATTTCACTTAAGCAGAAAACCAAGGACCCAATTCACTGAAGTCACAATTTTTAACCACCTCACTCGGTACAGACAGGGTAAAGACATTTGGTGGGGGTCAGAACCTCAGACTGGCAGAGCACAGGCCACCACTGTGCTTGGCAAAGTGAATATTTGCACTGTGGTCACAGAAGCAACTGCAACACAGTGTAATTATTTCTAAGCTAGTTCAGGTGCCTGCAGCAATCTAGGCAGTGGCAGAATGAAGCTTAGCATGGACTAATTGACTCTGCTTCTCAGCGACACTGATGTCGTTACCCAAACTAAGCTGGTGATATCTACATGTATATGCAGTCATTCCTGTGAATGCTGTACCAAAAGCAGACAAGGGAGAAGGAACAGCATGATTTGGGCCATGAAGGTGAGAAGAAAGCTAATATCTTCAAAGGTGACAAGAACTGTTTTCATGTGGGGTGCCCAGGCTTCAGGGCATATTCACATGGCACAACAGTACTGTCATATCTAGAGACTCAAGAGTCTCTGAGCTGGCAACTTCTATACAATGCAAAGAAGTGATATGCAGAGAGAGTACTTTGGGTCCTCAAAGCAGCGTAGCTATATGGGCATGATGTCATGCACAGGTTAACAAAGCATCAACAGAACTAATTAGCAGAAGGTCTCTGCAGAACACTGCATCACATAGCAGGGAACAAAGTTTTGTTTTCTGGATAACTGCTGAAAAGACACAGTATAGCTCTCCCCAGAAATCCTTATTCATTTGGAAAGGTAGAACAGCAGCCTGCCTTGATATTTCTTCTGACAACTTTGTATATATATTTTTTCTCTGCTTAATCATTCCAGGAGGGATGACTCAAAAAAGCAGCAGAAAACACCCCTTGCCTCTAAGCCTAGCTGGGAAGGAAACTGATAAAAGCTTTGGGCACCTTTAGTGGTTCAAAAGCTTGCAGACAGCAAAAAGCCAGTATGTAGAAGAGGAAGTAAAGGCAATAAGACCTAGTAATATGCCAGTGGATCATAGAGACAAAGAACAAATACCAGATAGCATTATGGATAATATAACAGGTCGAATAATAGACTTTTCCTTCAGTCCCCAACTTTCACAAAACAGCAAAATCTGCTTTCTTTTCCACCAGTCCCTCTATCTGCCCAGTACAGTTGACAGTGAGGGGTCATAGCACACAAACCAATCCATCACATTTACAGCGTTCCATGGTTCATCATGACAAATGAACAAAGACACTAAGCTCTGTGTGACCACCTTTCCTGATAGCCACTGCCTAGGTTCCCCTTGTCCTACCACAAATGGACCAACCTGCCCAAGGATTTTATATGTAAACCATTGGAGAACAACAGCTGAACAGGTCAGGGGGCATCTGGCTAATTGCAGATAGCACCTCCCCCAGCTCTTCCCATGTCTAATTATCTGGGTTGCTTAGCAACACACTAAAACTCCAGCTGGGACAAAAAGGAAGATATAGTAATCAGAGTGCTGTTCTAGAGGTTGTTCCACCACAGGCTTCCTAGCACTGTTACTTAAGAAAATCTGAATCTGGATCAAAAGAAGATGTTTATCCTAATAGGTTTTCCCTATTTTTAAATACCTTTTTCCATCTAGAAAAACTTCCTGTTCTGATGGACGTGCTTATGCTCTCTACATAATGTGTACCACAGACAATGGGACCCAAAACACCCAGCTGACAATGGTCAACAAGGTGCCAATGAGCAGGGAAGCACAAGTCCTCCTCTTTGAGGTAAGCTGGATACTTAAGACACCCAAGGGCTTTAAAGGCTTCCAGTATAAAGCAGGAGCTGAGCAAAGTTCTTGACTCTAACTCTTTTTGCAGCTCTAGTTCTCCAGATCTCGCTGCACTTCCTTCTCTCCTGTAATTCAGGGCTAATGGATGGAAGAAGGATACTTGGTCCTCATACAACAGGTGCCATGAAACTATTCCAGGTGGGTTACACAGCCATCATCTATAGACACCCATTCACATACAGCTGGTGCCTGGAACAGAACCTGGCACCTTCTAGATTTCAATACAAACATCCCCACTGCTTGCAGAAAGAACCCACCTGAGAGTTACAGACCCATTCATGCAAAGACACCCCAAGAAGTTCAGCACTGCTATAAAAGCAAAATTTTGTCCAAGAAGTTCAATGCATTCGTTGTTCCTTTTCCTGGTGCTGGCTTGCCTCTCGTGTTGTATGGAGGCTTTCTAAGGGGGTGACAGTACTAGCACTCATGACACACAGCAATGCAGGTCACACCATTTGCACGCCTCCCCTTGCCCAGGTTCTGTCCAACACTGCCCACTGCCCCGAAGCACCATGTGCCCTAGCAGAATTATTCTGGTCTCAGAGGTCCTCTCTGATCCCTCTTTTGTAAGGCTCCTTCCCTTACCTGTTGAGCATGTTGGACTGGTAAATCCTTTTCTCCTGGGTGTTGTAACAGCTGCTCTTGGGCTCAGGGATGAAACTGTGTTCAGACAGCATATCAGAAGCAGCCGTGGTGATTATGGCTATTCCATCCCTCACTCTGGCAGGAAGACCGTAGTCCCATTCATCATATGAGACAGAGATGAGCCCAGTGGGGAACTCAGATGGCACTGTGTCTGTATCCCCTGCCACCAGGCTGGGCACAATCCACGTATAACCATAGCCTGTCAGACCCACAGAGTTGGCCACCTCAAAAATGTAGGTGGCCTCTTCCTTTGTGCAGTAGAGGAGGATAACAGGGCTTTGGAGCTTCTTGAGCTGGTTCTGGATCTTTGAGTCCCCATCGTCCAGGGACATGTCCAATAGGAGGACCTCCTCCAGTTCCCAACCCACAAAGCTGTGCTCAATGGTACTGCGGATCTTGTTCACAAAGTCCTGGTAACCAGGGAAGTAAGTGGTAACAATGGAGAAGATGTACCAGTCATATTCTTCCATGATGTTGAGCATGACAGAGGCTTGCTGTTCTATTGATGGGCCAAACTGGAAGAACATGGATGACTCATCCTAGAATAGGAAGTTAAAGAAAGGAAGAGAGAGAGAAAGAAAACAAGAATAGGTCAAAGGAAATAAAGCAGCATTCCAAGTCAACCCATTGAGCATGGAGAGGGAGGCATGTGGTCAGAATTTTACACTTCATGTCTTGGCCAGAGCTTAAGGATTTTTAACTTTTAAAAATTTAAATTTTAAGTGCAGCAAGTGGGAAGGAAGTAAAAGCCTTTTTATGACCAGCTGTCCTTACTTTATTTTTAAAGGCAGGTTGCTGAAATTACTTAAAGGTTTCAAATGTTAGGCATGATTATAACAGACAGGGAACAAGTGGCACACAAGTAAGGACAGAAAAAGAGAGTATGCACAAAATGTTCTGTGGCTGCAGAAATTAAGACCTTTAATCCTGGGATTTTCATAACCTTATATGTAGTATAAACAGGATACACAGCAGCTTTGATACTGATTTAGTTTGGGACAGTCACTCTAGGTTGAGTATCCAGACTGAAGTACAACTAGAGCAGGCAAAACCATTGGACACATATAGCTCTGAGAACCTCCACTGCAAGCTCCTCTCAAAGCAAGCAGTACAACAGAGAGCTACAACTGTGAAGGCTAAGTCTCAGAACAACATAAAGCATACAAAAAATAGAAAAAATAAAATTCTGAACTATCATGTTTTTTGTTTATAGCATGTTTTAGAGAACTATCAGCTCAATATTTCTCTTGGTATTGCTTTCATATCCTTCTACCATACCAAGTTCATCTTTGCAAGAATCGGAATTTGTACCATTCTATAACCTCCAAGATTCCAAGGGAGTTTTGTACAGATCTCAGCTCTCCAACTGCATAGTGTAAGCCTTTTTCTTCTTGGGATTTCACAAGATAGCAGGGTTTCAACTTGTGACAGATCCAGTAAAATCCAAATCCCTGCTTTTGCCCAATTCATGATGGAAATGAATGGAAAAAGCATTTGCCAATGTGCTTTCTTATGGATTGATCGTCTATCTTTTAAAATCAACTGCAGACTCCCACTGACTTGTGTAGAATTAGACCACAAACAAACAAAAAAGGGCAGAATTAAATTATATGTCTCTGCAGAAATTCCCATTACAATAGGAAATTCTTCCAAATCCAATCACCACTTACCACTTTTAGGAATGAGATAGCAGCCCCGCCTTCTTTCAATAAGCCAGAAGAGGTGAACCAGATATCCAAAAGGAGATAGTCAGGAGTATTCAAATGGGGAAATTCATTGTGCAAATGCCTCAAGACATTACCTCAAGATATTCACATTCAGAACAGCTCTCTACCAAATTGACTCTCCTACAGCCTGGCAGGTAAAGCTGTTTTTCAGCAGGGATGCCAGTTAATCAACCATCCATACATACCTCCATCAGTCATGGTTTTGATTACCTATAGCCATTTTCTCTGTTGGCAAAATATGCCATAGCTCAGCAACTGCAGAAAAAAAAAAAGCTCTGATCCTGCATCCAGCTTAAGCTGTTTGTTTCTCTTTTCTGAACTACCTATAGGTCACATCCTATACAAAAGAGTCCTTGCTCCCAGATCCTCACATCTCTTCTAAGAGGTCTGGTGATTAAACTTTGTTCACTTCCTCCACACAGCTCATGACCCACTTGAGAAAGTACTCTTAGGGCTGCTCTTTGCTCTCTGGAAAAATAAATGTACACAAAAAGAAAAAGGAAAAGAAGGCAGCAACAAATTAGAGACAAGTTAAAAAAACAGGAGCAGCAACTGAGCCTCTCAATCTGTGGCAAACAGCTCATACTTTCTATCACTGGAATTCGCCCACTTTGAGAACTCTGCTCAGAAAAATACCTTACTTTTCCAATAAAAAGACACTTTTTTTTTAGCTTTGAAGCTTATGGAGAAAATCAGGAAAGCCAGAGGAAAGATTAAACTATTGTCACAGCATCTGCCAGAGTTTGAAGAAAGCCTGAACAAGCATCTCCAATACCTTTCATTGCACTGTGCCTTTGAAAGCCACTTGTAGCAAACTGAATGCTAGAGTGTGAAGACTCAGCCTTTCTGTAACACAAAAAGGCAAGACAGCTACACTGATGACTAGCATTTACTTTTTTATTAAATTCAACAGAAGGTTTTCTGTACTTATGCATAAGAACCTCTGAACTGACTGCGAATTTCCACAGTTTCTAGCAGAGAGTCTAAGATCTGAAGGACCTGGCTATTGAATTACAGGAATATTCGACACTGCATCTTGAAGTCTTGTCTGAAAAAAATACTGGGTGCTTTTCTCAGTGATAAATAGGGGATGGGAGATGGTAAATCCACTAGTATTTCAAGGCAACACACACACACACAGCACAGCCCAACTGTTGAAGGGCATTCAGCCCCAAAGACTCAGGGAGAAAATTCAGAGCTCCTCACTAACCAGAGTGTATCAGAACATCAAAAATCAATACACCAAATAAATAGCTTTATCGTAACTCAGCTAAACAATTCCTCTCCACCAAGAAACGTAAGCACCCCTCCCTAAATCAAACAGCACCGACCACTTGGTTGTGCATGTAATAATTGCTTTTGAGCAACTGCTTGCATTTTTATTTAGAAACAGCAAGAAGAGGCAACTTCTGTTCAAAATGAGAGCACTAAGGAGGTGCAAGCTAGTCCAGCTTTTGGCTTGTGAAGATGTCTCTTGACACTTGATAACCCCCATACTTGGGCTAGCCAAATGTTCTTCATTCCCTAACCAACTGAGCACTCGGAAAAGAGAGGGGCGAGGGAAGAAGGACAACCAACAGTGTAGAAGTGCCCCTTTCATAATGATTCAGGAGAATTGCTGACAGAGCTGGATGGGAATCTTAGTGAGTGCCTTTTGGGGGACAAAAAGCAAACTAATAAAAATGCCTTAGAGCCACAATTGCCTTCCTTTCCTTATTTTTGACTACACCTGGTGGAAAGCCAGGGGAAAAGAGGAGCTGAACTGACAGACAACCACAAGGCTGTCCAACAGAGAAGGAATTTGACCTCACTGTGGCATTACAGTGAAAGCTTTTAAATTAGGAGGTAGGTCTAAGGGGGGTTTTAAGGGGATTTTCCAGACATTAGAAGCTCCTATTATTCTCCTGCAGAAATTTCACACTCTCCACCTCCCCCTTTCACCTTGGAACAGCCAAAACATTGTTCAGTGTTGCCACTGGGAGACAGATTTAAGTTTGGGATAGGGACAGGTTGAGTTCAAAGCAGTAGTCCTTTACACTGAACATCATCCATACGATCCCCTGACTATGGGAAAAATCTTGTCTTTCTCTTGCAGCCCATTCATCTACAAGCCCAGGCTCCCCATAGCTAACTGCTGCAAGAGACAGCAAGATCCTGCAGGGTGTCCCTCACCCAGTCTGAAAGAGTAGAGGCTCCATTTCAGGATCTCGATGACTCTAAAGATCCTAGTACTCCCCCACTGTCACCCTGCAAGGTCAGGGATCTGTAGTCTGCAGAGCTGAGCTGGAGGTGGAGCCGATCAATTGACACAGCACCACTCCCCAACTGACAGATGGCTTCCCACAGAAAATCTGCTCTGAGTTTACCGCTGCTGGGACAAGTATTGCCTCCCCCTCCTGCACGTTTAACCCCTCACATAAGGAGGCTGGATTGCACACAGTGAAGGTGCAAAAGCACTCACCATGAAGCCTCCTCTTGGAGACTGGTGGCTGGTGAGTTCCTAGGTGGATGTAAGAGCATTTGTGGAGGTGGCACAAGGTTTAGAGAGTAGCCAAGTGTTATTGCCAGCAATTCTGAGTTGACCAGTGACTTCTGTCCCTCAAGGGCAGGCCCATGCAGATATTGCACAAAGGCCAGGTCTGGCCCCCACACCTGGGATGCAGGCCCTTGGCAAGGCTGCAGGTGACTCTCCTGGAACCCTCCTGCAGCTGTACCAGTTGAAACCAATCACTGTCATTTAACGAACCATTTACCTCAGATGTGGCAAGAAAGGTCCCTAGGGTGCTTTTCTCACAAGTTCCTTCCTAACAGCCACTCTGGATTCCCCAGGAAAGCAAAAGCAATAACTGCCTTACAAACAACATCTTACTATCCAGAGCAGAACTGCTTCTCAGCATGGGGCAGACCCAAGAACATCCCTAAAGCAGAGGAACACAGGATCCTCAGAAACAGTTGCAGTGGGGCAGTCATCCTGATGAACTAGAGAGCCTTCCACCAAGCCATAGTGTAACTGCTGACTTGGGGAATGAGAAGATCAGTATTTTATGTTTCCCCAGTGCAGCCTATTTAAATATAATCTGGTTCTGTGTGCCATGCTCTGGTGGCTGGGCTACAAATTGATATTTTGCTACTGGCGGCAAGTTCCTTCAGCTCCAGCCCAAGTGCCAGACCTCACAAAGGCCAGGTTTGTCAAGTTATGCACAAGAAATTTGAGTGAGGAGCAAGTCAAGGGCACGTGTTTGCTTCTTGAATTTAGAGAAATGAACCATGTTTTGCAAAATGCCCTAAGCTGCTATCTCTGCACAGGTGCAGGAGAAATACAATTTGTGCTGCTCTGGGAGTAGCCCCTTTTTATTAGGCTTTGGGGAACATCAGTATATCTAACCCCATTTGCTGCTGCATTAAGCTTCCTGTGCAACCATATTTAACAACAGGGGTTTGCCCTTCCCTTCCTTTCTGGTTTGCAAAGGGCATCCTAGAAGATCCTAATGACTTAGGCCACTATCACTTTCTAGAGCTTTCTTCTCATTTTCCTGATTTAGAAGAAAAGCTGTTCGTGTATCTTTAATACAGTCTTGATTTGCAAAATTCCTCTATGACCTACAGACAAATCACATAGGGCTGCCTCCTGTTTAGACTTTAGCCCTGCCTACCACACATTTTGTGGAGGCAAAAAGGAGCAGGCAAGCACCAAATAACTTCTGGGAAAACGCAGAGCTTAATTTCTCTACCTATGTATTTCTTTTCTTCAAAATTGAGACACCACTGTGTACCTATTTGTGACAGTCCTGGTGGGATACCTGATTCACTGGGAGTTCTGTTGTTCGTGATTGAAAATGCCGCAACAGTTCAAAGTCTTATAGTTAAATTTTCTATATTTCTAAGTCCTGTTTTTTATAACAGAACTGACAGGAAATCAGGATCTTTGTTGCTTAAGTGTTCATTTATTCCTGTTTATTCTTACCACAAATGCATCACTGCCTCAGGCTAGCCTGCAGTCAGAGTCTTCTGCCTATTTGTTTTTTCTCCCCACATTTAATTTATTTATTTAGTTTTCAACAACTCAATACAATAAAACTCTGTTTTTAATATTGCATGCTGCATCACCCTGTGTGAGTCCTTTCCCTGAGTGCTTGCAGTAGGGATTATGAGAACATGGTGACACTACAGACCTAGCAAAATGTCCCCGTGGTGGGACTGGTGTCTAGAATAGCAACTCTGTGTCTCTCACACACATACACGCTCACATTTCCACAAATACACATATGCACAGCAAAACCTACTCAAAGTAAGGTTGGAGCATGTTGGACTGCGTCATTTCTTAATGACTCTTTGCCTAGTTCATACTAAGTAGGATTTCAAAACTTTCCTGTCTTATTGGAACAGGTTCCCTGGGTTATTACTGATTTTGGCTTGCACAGCAGATGGAGCAGATGACCTCCTGCAATCCTTTCCCAACGCTGATTCACTGATGAGTGGATCGTTCTTGATGAAAATCCTCAGAGCTGCCCAGGAACGTGCCGTCAGTGGGAAGTTCAAATTCGTTAGATGCAGAAACGTGGTTTACATAACCATATCATTTATCAGTTCCTTCCCTTGTTGTCATAATAACTACTGAACACACTGGACAGAAATTTGACAGAAAGATACATAGCTCAGAGATGATCACACAGAATCACAGAATGGTAGGTGTTGGAAGGGACTTTTGGAGATCATCTTGTCCAACTACCCCTGCTTGAGCAGGCACACCTAGAGCAGGGGGCACAGGACTGCATCCAGGAGGGTTTTGAATGTCTCCAGGGAAGGAAACTTCACAACTTCTCTGGGCAGCCTGTTCCACTGCTCTCGCACCCTCACAGTAAAGAAGTTTTTTCCCATGTTTAGGTGGAACTTCCTGTGTTCCTGTTGCCCCTTGTCCTGTCGTTGGGCACCACTGAAGAGAGTCTGGCCCCATCCTCTTGACACCTGCCCTTCATATATTTATAAGTATTGATGAGATCCCCCCTCAGTCTTCTCCAGGCTAAAAAAACCCAGGTGTCTCAGCCTTTCCTTGTAAGAGGGATGCTCCAGTCCCCTGATCATTTCTGTAGTTCTTCCCTGTCCTTAAACTGGGGTCCCAAAACTGGACACAATACTCCAGATGTGGCCTCACTAGTGCGGAGTAGAGGGGGAGGATAACCTCCCTCGGTCTGCTGACCACCCTCCTTTTTATGCACTCCAGGGGACTGTTGGCCTTCTTGGCCACAAGGGCACAGTGCTGGCTCGTGGTCAGCTTATTGTCCACCAGCACTCCCAGGTCTTTCTCAACAGAGCCGCTTTCCAGCAGGTGAACCCCCAACATGTACTGGTGCGTGGGGTCGTTCCTCCCCAGGTGCAGGACCTTGCACTTGCTCTTGTTGAATTTCATGAGGTTCCCCTCAGCCCAGCTCTCCAGCCTGTCCAGGTCTCGCTGAATGGCAACACAGCCTTCTGGTATATCAGCCACTCCTCCCAGCTGGGTATCATCAGCGAACTTGCTGAGGTTACACTCTGTCCCTTCATCCAGGTCATCGATGAACATATTGAACAGGGCTGAACCCAGCACAGACCCCTGGGGAACACTGCTAGTTACAGACCTCCAACCAGACCCTGCGCCATTGATCAGAGCCCACTAAGCTCTGTTGTTCAGCCAGTTCTCAATCCACCTCACTGTCCAGTCATCTAACCCACACTTCCTTAGCTTGTCTGTGAGGATCTTATGGGAGACAGTGTCGAACACCTTGCTGAAGTCAAGATAAACAACATCCACTGCTCTCCCTTCATCTACCTAGCCAGTCACGCCATCATAGAAGGTTATTGGGTTGGTCAAGCATGATCTTACCTTGGTGAATCCATGCTGACTACTTCTGATAACCTTCTTTTCCTCTACATGCCTGGAGATGACCTCCAGAATGAGCTGTTCCATTACCTTTCCAGGGATGGAGGTGAGGCTGACTGGCCTATAGTTTCCTGGGTCCTCCTTCTTGCCCTTTTTGAAGATTGGAGTTACATTTACTTTCCTCCAGTCCTCGGGCACCTCTCCTGTCCTCCATGACCTTTCAAAGATGATGGAGAGTCGCTTGGCAAGAACATCTGCCAGCTCCTGATGGTTACAGAAATGTGATTACAGAAGCTGGTGGATGAATGATAGGGAGAGACCCAATTCAGTGTCCCCATTGATGGAAAGGCAGGCAGGATATACTGTGATCCATTGGTGGAAGGCTGTAAGAGCCCTCTCTTACAGGAGAGCATATTGCTGTCCTTCTGATCGCTGCTAAGCAGAACATAGAGGTGGCCAAGAAAGAAGGTCTGTGTCAATGAGGAAAATGGTTGATGGCTCTCTAGGTCTTCTCTGGAAGCCATGATCCCTGGCGACCTCTGATAATAATTGTGATAAGGAATCTAGAGTCGCTAGTGTAGCTGAATTTTATCACCCTGGTAAACGGTAACAAACATACAAAGATTCATATGTATAATGGCATTAACTATACACATCAGTATCATCATATACACAGATCCCAGTCATGGCTTGGACGTTAATCTCTCTGTAGCAGTGGAAACAGATCTGCTGCAGAGCCCTAGCCCAGGAACAACCGTGCAAGTGCTCCAGCACCGAGGATATCCTGAGAGGTGCAATAAAAAAGGTCACCGATTAAAGATGACTCAAGGTCTGAAAACAACCAAGTGATTTCCACTTTCCACTTCAGGGTCTACAGAAATAATTCATTCTAAGCATTTTGCCATGGAGGAAACACAAGATACCCTAGATTCTGAAATCTTGATCTTGGGATTGTTTCACTCCATACCACATGCAATTAATAAAAAAGATGAAAGACAAACACACCAGGGCAATTGTCTGACATATACAATTCAGAGAAAAACCCAAAAGTTGTTTGGCTAAGAATAGGGTGCACCATTTGTGATTTTTATACACAATTACTGGTCAAAGCAGGCTAGTATATGATGGTACACCATACCAGCTTCTCAGAGCATCACATATGGACGCCAGAACTTTTCCACAGAGGGAAAATGGCAGTTAGCAATCTGTGAGGATAAACAGTTTTCACACCAGGTTTGTTGCATTTCCATTTTCACCTCCATAGGCATGTGTTTCCTTTTTTGATGAGCTTACATGGACAGATTAAACCACTGGTCATTCCATGTAGATTCTTCCCACCAGATACCATGTTATACCACACTGGAAATCCGGACAGCCCAGGCCTAGCTCCCCTGTCCCAGCTCAGACAAGCCCACTAGGTTGGCATTGCCAGCCCATATCAGTCAGAGGAAAGTCAGACTGTCCCATTACTCATCATCCATTTACATCATGGTGTTTTCCTGGGGCTTCTTTTCTGGCTGTCTTAACCTCCAGACTAAGGACTGAATTTTGACTGTAAGCTGAACATTGTCATTGGTATAGCCATATGAATCAATAGCAGCCATAAAACTGTCTAGCACTCTTAAAAAAGTGCAATCACAGTATTTGGCAAGATGTCATTGAATAAATTTCTCAAATCAACTATCCAGGGTGAAATGCTATTTCTTTTTATCATTTCTAAATTAACTGCTCTTCCATTTCATCAAGTATGCCTTTGGTCTCTTATTATGAGCAAACCTTATTATGAGCAGAACTTCCAAAGGTGCACAGAGTCTATTTAGATAAGCCCTGGAAGTTCAGCATTGCATCCAAAGACCTCTGAGCCTCTCAGGAGCTGAAGATCTCCTCTCACTGTGGCCCAGTTGTGGACAGGTCAGAGTGTGTCCATGAGGGCCCTTCTGTCTCATGAAGTACTGATATGCCCTTTCACTCAAATTCTGCATTGCTTCTTTAAGTATTAACCTTCTGCAAGCAAGACTGTTAGTTGCTCTGCATCCTGACATGTGGCATCTGCAGTCCTGGTGATGCCAAGGTCTACTTAGCCTTTATGGACAGAGTGAAGTTGGCTGTGGCCATGCTCTGAGCTAGCCAGACCACAGCTGAAGCACAGTAGTCAATTTAAGGTAATGTGCCAGGACTTAATCTTTCCTTAGAGGCTGGCCTTATTAGCCCATTTAGATAATTTTCAATGCATTGATATAGCTTACATACCCTTTGAATCAGAGCTGGCTTGCCTCAGAGTGCAAGTGAGCAAGCAGCTGAAGGCAAAGCCTGTGTAGATGTGCCCAACACTTTCCTTAAGGCAAGGAGCAGTAAAAGGCTTCAGCCTTATCTAGTTTGCCCAGCAGTAAATAGGCAACACTCTTACTCAAAAGAAAAAACTAAAAAAAAAAAACAACAAAACCACTTAAAATGGAAGAGCTCTCTAGCAAGGGGACAAAACCAAGAGGTGAGATTTGACTAGATTATACAAACTCCAGATTTCCCAGTGCCCCATACCTGTCTGCCTCTTCTCTAAGAGGCTCGTAATTGATGCTCTGAGTAGATTAAAAGAAAGGAGGTAAAAAAGAAAAAGAAAAAAAAAGCTCTGGCCCCCACCGCTTTGGTACCAGTTCAGCAGTGGAGTTTCCCTGGCAACCACGCACACGTAATACAGCCATGTAAGCTCCTTACAGCCAGCGCTGGCAGCCATTGCTCCCTGCAGCCCCTTGCTCCCTGCAGCCCTGCACGCAGTACAGTCTAGCCCACCTGTGTTGAGGCTGAAAAGGATGGGGCTGACCGTTGCTATCCTCACCCCAAAGAGGGACTCATCCCCAGCAGCCTGCTAGGACTGCAGAGATGCTCAGGAAGAGGAGGGGGGTCTGACAGAACACCTGCCTGGACCTCTTGTGCCAGGTAATTAGGGGCAGGCAGGAGTCAAGTCAAGATTTCCCCTCATCCTGCCCACCCAGGCCTCCTTCTCCAGGAGGGGTTCCTGACTGCCTCTATGCTCCTCGGCACTGTTTTACTTTGTGGTGTGAGAGGAAGGTGTGAAGCATATGTGCTGTTGTCTTAGCTTCCCAGCCCTCCTGCATAGCTCTTTTGTGGGGATTCAGACCCACAAAACCAGTGAGGTTTATTCAGTTAGCCCGGGTCATTGGCTTCATGCTGTGAGGCAGCCCCAAAATTCAGAAAGAAGTGATCCCACCTTTTCTCCTCCTAAACCTGGGAGTAAGCATTCAGCTATTTCATACTCACAGCTTTCTGAGGCCATGAGGATCCACGCTACCTTTCACTGCACCCTCCAGATCAGATCCTATCACTTTGCAAAGGAGGTGGTGCTTGCTCAGAGTACACCTCCTCCCTGCCCTGAGCTCTCACAAACCTGACTCACCCCAGCTCACTCCAACCTGTGTTTTACAACATGGACTGGGACAGGAGCAATGTCAAACCCTCACTGTGTACCAGGCAAGAAGGCAGCCCAATGTGGTGCATTTTAAGAGGGATTTTTCTACCTTGCTTGTGCTGCCACCAAAGTATAAAAGAGCCTGGGCATAAAATGAAGGAACAGTACCCTGGGCCATTTCTGTTTGGACATGCTACTGGTGAGCAGCTGCCTCATTAACACGTAACATGTATGTGTGCACCAGGCAAAGCAAGGCACAGAAATTGTGAGCTTATCGTAAGGCATTTATGCGTTAACACTGTGTTGAAACTCCAGCTCAGGTCCAGTGGAGCTGCCATGTCAGGAGTGTGAACTAGTTCAAATCCTGGCCTGCACTGCTGTGGTGACATTCCTTCTGGTTTAGATCTAGTTGGGGACTCTCTAAGCTTAAGGAGAAGAACCAGAGGTGGATTTCTGAGCCATTAGACCTGAACTAAGGACAGAGAGGTGGAGACCCTGGACCTAGGACAGGGAGGTGTTTCGAGACAGCCAGCATGGCTTCACCAAGGGCAAGTCATACCTGACCAACCTAGTGGCCTTCTATGATGCAGTGACTACATCAGTGGACAAGGGAAAAGCAACAGGTGTTGACTTCTGTAAGGCCCTTGACACAGTCCCCCACAGCATCCTTCTCTCTAAACTGGAAAGGTATGGATTTGATGAGTGAACTGTTTGGTGGATAAGGAACTGGCTGGATGGTCACATCCAGAGGGTAGTGGCCAATGGCTCGACGTCCAGATGGAGACTGGTGACAAGTGGTGTCCCTCAGGGGTCCATACTGGATCCAGTGCTGTTTAATACCTTCATCAATAACATAGTGGGATCAAGTGCACCCCCAGCAAGTTTGCAGATGATACCAAGCTGAGCAGTGCAGTTGACACGCCAGAAGGACGGGATGTCATCCAAAGAGACCTGGACAAGCTGGAGAGGTGGGCCTGTGAAAACGTCATGAGGTTCAACAAGGCCAAGTGTGAGGTCCTGCACCTGGGTTGGGGCAATCCCTGATATCAGTACAGGCTGGGGAATGAAGGGATCAAGAGCAGCCCTGCAGAGAAGGACTTGAGGGTTCCGGTGGACGAGAAGCTGGACATGAGCCAACAATGTGGACTTGCAGCTCAGAAGGCCAACCGTATCCTGGGCTGCATCAAAAGCAGCATGGCCAGCAGGTCAAAGGAAGTGATTCTGCCCCTCTGCTACACTCTGGTGAGACCCCACCTGGAGTATTGCACCCAGCTCCGGAACCCTCAGCACAAGAAGGACATGGAACTGTTGGAGCAGGTCCAGAGGAGGGCCACAAAGATGATCAGAGGGATGGAGCACCTCTCCTACGAGGACAGGGTGAGAGAGTTGGGGTCATTCAGCCTGGAAGAGAGAAAGCTGCCGGGAGACCTTATTGCAGCCTTCCAGTTCTTAAAGGGGGACTATAGGAAGGATGGGGGCAATCTGTTTAGCAAGGCCTGTTGTGACAGGACAAGGGGCAATGGTTTTAAACTAAAGGAGGGTAGATTTCAACTGGATATAAGGAAAAAAGTTTTTACAATAAGGGTGGTGAAACACTGGAACAGGTTGCCCAGAGAGGTTATGGAGGCCCCATCCCTAGAAACATTCAAGGTCAGGTTGGACGGGGCTCTGAGCAACCTGATCTAGTTGGGGATGTCCCTGCTCAATGCAGGGGGGTTGGACTAGATGACTTTTAAATATCCCTTCCAACCCAAACCATTCTATGATTCTATGACTCTGGATTCAGTCTCTGCTTTCGAAAGTGACTGTATCATTGTGTTACAGGAGTCCTTGGATGGAACAAGCAATAAGGATTTCAATATGCATCCTTATTTGTCATGCTTGAAGGTCTGATCCTCATCAGAGCTGGCTTTGGCCATAGCTAGTTACCGCTTGTGCTCCAGGATGGATGAATGCACGGCAGCACCTACCTCCTCTCTACCCAGCTCTCCTTCCTAATCAACCAGTGAGCAGTGCCTCTGTTAGGAAGCTGTTGTCATGCCTGTCTTGCTTATCTAATTGATTCACAAAGTTTTAAATTATTATTGATTCTCCTCTTCCCCACTGTAGAGACTCTGAGACCAATAAAGCACATGGAATTATTTACACAGATATTAGAAAGGAAAGAAGCTCACTCCTCAAATGTTCTTCTTGAGCTCCCATCTATTAAGTCTCAGAAACTCAATAGGAGGTTTTCTACAGCTTTACAGACAGAAACACTCACAAATATATGAAGTCCCCTGTACGCACGCATGCCCATCCAAACATCTGCAGGATGTTCTGGCAAATCCACACCTGCTGAATTACCACTTCCTATTACTTCGTATTGGGATCATAGCTCTTTAGTTCCTTTTCTTTGCCCTGATGATTAACAGCCATTTGCCATACCCCTTGCTGCAATGAGACTGAGGCAGAAATTGTGTCAAACCTCCTATTCAAGTAAAAGCCATTTCTGAACTCCAATGAATCGGAAGTTGTTCTTGGTAAAAGACTGGACCATAGAGGACTTGCAGAGCTAGAGCTTGCAATCTCCCTGCAGTTCTAGAAACAATTAACTTTAATGGTTGCTACAGTGATTGGTGCTGTAAGGACCATTATATCCACCTCCATAATCTCAGCTCATGAACATTTACACTCCTCAGGGTTTGATGAAGAGGATTTGCGAGAGGGAATCAGCCCATCCAACTTTGCAGTAAGGGTGCTATGAGTTTCAGTTCTGTACTTCTTTGGTTGGGTGATGAAAGTCAGCTAGCCCATTCCTAGTCAGCTTAACTTTGTGCCAGAGCACACACAATTGAATTCACTGTTTTTCCTATACTTACCTGCACATTAATAGAAGGTGCCATCTATATATTCAATATGCCTTTGACATAACTTAAAAGCAGCAGCATAATAAATAAGATGCTCTTTTTGTACTTGAATTCAACTTTTTCTCTCTATATTAGGCTTTGTACTTTTTTAAACAAAACCCAAGGCTGGGACTGAACTGCCATATCTTTTTCAAGATCACACACGCACATGAGGCACTGAGATTTCTGTCGAGGATCGGCACAGCAGAGAAAGGGATTGATGGAGCAGCCAAACGATTTGCCTCTGCTGGCCATCAATAATAAGAGTAACAAAAGCATCTGGGAGAATAAAAGCCAGGGTGAGGCATGTAAGGTATAGAAATAGCTCTTTGACTGGCTCAAAGGCAAAGCTGATGCATCTTGTTTTCCTGCATCTCCCATTGTCTGTCCTCTTTCTTAACCATACACTCTGTCACGACGGGGGAGTGGGAAATAGATGGAAGCATCAGCAGGAGCTACAGCAAGCCAGGGAGAAACAAGCTATACAGTCAGAACATTGCCTGGCCAGGCCCCATGACAAAAGATGAACAAATAAGAATATGAGAGGGGAAAGAAAAAGCCATGTCCAGGACTGCACCTCCTGCAAGGAAAGAGCCGTTGGCTGTAATGCTTTGTCTTTCCCTTCCACTTTGTATCACTCTCTCATTATTTCTTGTCTTCCTGCGCACAGGTCCCTCCAGGTTCTTCAGTGCATGCAGGTGTGTATATATATACACACACATATGCAGGATGGCTCATGATAGGCCTCATCTCCAATATGCCAATTCCACTCCAATTCAGCCTGGCAGCACCTGAAGTGGATTAGCATCTGACAACAATCCTTACGAAATGAGGTGATGGTGCAGTCCAGCCTTACTGAAGATTAGTGTCTACATCACAACACATGCATTCAGAGCTAATTAAGCCTCTGGTTAGTGCTCTTAGAGAGAAGCCAAGGATTACACAGGCTGCTTCACTACACAGCCCTGGCCACAGCCCAGAGGAAGAGAGCTTGCATGCCTTCAAATTGTGGGTGAAAGCACTGGAGACATGTTTTTAACATACTTTATTCTTCCTGACAAAGTACAGTCCTTCAAGACTCATCTTTCATGGAGGGAAGTAGTCATCTAATTAACATACACCAAGACGATCTGGTTTAAAAAAAAAACAACAACCAAACAAACAAAAAACCCTGTCCTTCCCTTAGGCAGGTCAGAAGCTGCAATACTTGTGGGAAGGGAATAGCCACAGAAAGGTTTATTTCAGGGTGCAGGTAAGTAATTCTGGAAGGTGAGACAAAGTCATCGCTCTGGTCATCTAGCTTCAGGAATCTTTTTTTCACTAGTAGGAAGAAGTGCCTTTTCTCCTTTTCATGCAAAACCTCTGAATAACTGCCTTCTGAGAAGTACTGAGCTGAAAAACCTTTCCTTCAAGTCTGGTGGTTAGTGCAAGAAGCTCGACCTTTTCATTATCTCAATGGATGCAGAATGTGTACATTCCTATACTATGCATCAATCTGCACTGCGTAGGAGCCTGCAGCAGTCGCTATGCACCCCTTATCTCAGAGGACATTCTCTGTGCTAAGAGTAGAAGAAACAGAATTTAAGAACTATGTATGTTCATCATCTTGGTATCAGTGCCCTTCAAGGCATGCAGCCTTGCAGAGTGTGCATGCCTGGTGAATGAAAACACACTGTATGGAGATATCAAACCAGCGCTCTACAGCTCATTTGGTGTCCAGCTGCTCTTGTTATGTTACCCAGTAATTTCTAAGGACTGATAGCAGATCTCTTTCTCCTTTCACTCATCAGGCTAATCCCATTAACTTCAAAGTAACACCATAGTCTCTAGGTGGAAGCGAGAATGTGGTCAGAATCCTTGTGCATTCAGCAGTAAGCTATGGACACAACCTCTCTATTCATCAGTGGGAAAACACAGCCTTTACAGATATCCCTCACTGGCCTTCCTTCCTATGGAATCTCTCTTTATAATGTAGCTCTAGGATACCCAAGGAAGGAAAAGCATGCAATATTTTTGCATTTTTCATGTTTTAAAATGTACATACTCCACCCATACATAAAGGGTTGAGGGTCCTAAATCCACTTTTTTTTTTTACAGGGAGCTTTCTGAGGGCCCTGAGTTCCCCTTCAGTTGTCTGGTGTGGAGGACTTTGTACAGCCCATTGATAATTCCCCTATTTCATTGCTATGCAACAAGAAAATTGCTGGGTCCCCAGAAGATTTCTACTTCACTCCATAAGCACCAGCATGTCTGTTTCAGCAGATTAAACAAGTCCTCCTGGCCTCGGACTTGACCATTCTAAAGGTTGCAGGTTCTACAAGGTGGTGTTGTGCCTTGTGGCCTTACTAGGTTGTCCTCCTATAAACAGGGCAGTTTACCTCCTTATACAAGGTAAATTGCGTGTCTTGGACTTTGATGAAGGAAGCCACCAGTCCTCTGGGCACACTGACAGCAACATTTTAACAGTGCATAGCGATACTGCCCAACGGTTTACAGTCTAAACTAAAATGAAAAGCATTTCAGATGGAAGCAGCACGAGGAGTTTAAGCAGGCTAGTTATAATCCCTTCTGCCGGGATGTGGACAGTAGACATAAACTGGTCCCATTCCTGGTGAGTCTTGGTAAGGGATTTTTCAGGACTGCAAGTGGGCAACACCTTCCGTCCTACAGCTTACTCCAAACCACCTCTTCAGAGTTTAACAGCATCTTGCAGTCTTCATGGACTCAGAAGAGAGATTACTCCCTCTTGAAGGGCCAAGAGCTTTTGCTACAGCTTCTAGGTTTTCCCTGAAGTGCTCCCCTCCAGGTATTGAATGGGTTAGGCATCACAACTGAAAAGATTTTCATTTAGAAAATTTTTTCTTCTCAGCTGATGTACTCAGGGCAGAGGGAATATGACAGACGAGATCTCTTTGCTCACCCATGTCTGCATAAGCTTGTTTTAAGCACATTGTATGATTGCTTCAACTTCCCAACAGCAGCCTCCTCACACCTCCAGGCCTCTCAGAACCATGCCTGGATTGTGCAATGCCACAGCTCCACATCAGAGATGCCAGAGAGAACTTGGACAACCCAGTAAGCCTGCAAGGCACAACAATACCTTGAAGTATTAGCTTGGATCCCTGAAGCTGAAGGTTGGTTGCAGTGCAGTCCCCAAGCTAAATTTTTAGTGTCATGATTGTACCAACCCTGGAGCTAACCTGCTGGGTGATACCTAAAGGTCTACAAACTGTGCCATGCAGCTATGACCTCCCAGAGACTCACTCACTTCCTGCAGTAGCTGGGCACCCCAATATCTCAGGGTGCTTCCTACCGCAGCTGCCACGGGAGACTTACCCTTGCTGTCTGCTCCTCAGGCTCCCCTTGCCCCAAGAGCAGATGTTGTTCTCTGCTCCCCAGGGCCAAAGAAACATCTTAAACCTTTTCTCTCAGGCCCATCTTGGACCTTTCTCCTGCACACCCCCAGCTCCACAGGGTTCTTCCATATTGCCTCCCCTCCCACCCACTGGGCTCAGGGCAGCAATGACTGTGCTGGGACTGGGGCAGCAGGAGGTAAGGCCAAAATGACAGCAGACGGTGGGTTCACGTCCACATACACGCGCATCCCGATTAAGGATCCAGCTTTGTTTCCATGGCAACATGCAGAGCCGCGGCAGCACGGTCCCTTCCCACGCGGCAGCAGCAGCCGCGCTCTGCACCGCTAAATCCTCCTGTCGCTCCCAGCCACTGCCAGGGGCTGCCGGCAGTGACCCTTTATGCGCTTTCCAAAGCCCAGCAGATTAGGGCTCACAGATTTCCCGCTCGTGATGTGCCATCCAGAAACAGGCAAAAAAGGATGTGTTGACTAATAACAGAAACAGAAATAACACCATCCATCGCAGTCAAGCTGTAAACCCCTTAGAACGGCATTACAGAGAATGGCATTTTCTTTCCTGGAAGCTGGCAATGATAATCAACAGAGTGAGGTTCAGGGAATTAAAAGAAGATGCTTTTTCATATGCACAGGTAGCTTCTTAGCACACAGCCAAGCAGCCAGCACTCCCCTGGATCTACTGCCAAATCCACTTTCAAGCAAGGCTAAGTCCACCTTTCTTGACAGGTTGTCCCACACAGCCCACCTTCCCGTGGGACAGTACTAAGAGCCCTTCCAAACAAGGATAAACCCGGTCTGTTTGGCCACTTTGCCCTGCCCACACAGTAGGAAGGTGAAACACAAGAGGACAGCCGAGACACTGGGTCTGGGAGCTTGCACCCTTCTCAGCACCTCTCCAGGGACAGGCATGTTAGATGTGGCCAGATATTTCTTCAGGACATCTGCAGTCAGTAAATCTACTTGCCAGCTTAGAACTGAATCACAAGCTGGACTGAAGTGCTCATGATTTGTTGGCCATTTCTACTACATGTCTTAAGGGTTGTTTGCTGAGGAATGATTGGGAAAATTAATCCAAATTAACTAAAGTTGTGAGTTTAGCATGAATTCATTAAATCACATTAGCCTCGAATGGACACAGTTCTTCCAAATTAAAGCAACCCTTAGAAGAAAATTGAACTAAACTGAATTAAGGTCCTTTTAATTCTGAAGAACAGAGCGCCTACATGGGGTTTGATGTAATTAAGGAAACAGCAGTCTGGAAGGGATGTCCCAGCCCTGGTCTCCCAGACAGCCTCTCTGTATTTGCCTTTTCAGGAAACTATCATGCTTGCACAGATGAGGGGTTAGGCTTCTTGCTTTCCCTGTGTGGTTTAGAAGCTGGGGCAGAATCTCACTATACTGATGACTTTCTGCTGAAGCCTGTTCCTGGCCAGTTAATACCTAGTTTCTCTTTACCTTGATGAGCTCTCCTTCTGCCAGGGTATTTTCCTCTCATTCTTACTTTAATGGAGGGGAGCCTTTTATATTCTCTCAGCCTGCATTTTGCCAGGTTAAATAAGCTACACTGTCTTAGTCTCCTCTTGTAAAATGTGTTCTCTCCTCTCTCTACCAACCAGATACTTTTTAAAGTCCATTTTGCTTTAATTGGAATAACTGGAATTATACACAGAATTGTGCACAGAAGAAATTACAGTAAAGCCTTTTACAATGATACTGATACTTCCCTGCCTTGGCAGGGAATATCCTGCCTGGCACCTAAGAACATAATTGCCTTTTATGCTGATGTCTCATATCGAAGGCTCAGTCATCACATCAGTAAATAATACTCCCACTTTTTCTTTCTTTCATTTGCTTCTAACTGATAATCCCATTGTTTTTAGGATCAATTAGTAGGAGTAGCAAAGAATCTTCCCATACAGGCCAGCAGACGGTGCAAAGTCAGCCAGACCAGCTAGAAGAAATAGAAATATGTTAGTGCTGCATTCTCCAAACAATTTCTGCTGCTCAAGTCCTTCAGATCTAGTGTAGATTCTACCACGTGGCTCCAAACCAGGCACCATAGACCTGTCTATCTGCACGTCTCTGGACTTCACACCAGTGCATTTCACCCTCTTTCTATACTGTAGTCCTCAAGACTGTCCAGTTCTTCCTGCTTGTTCCCTATTCCACTCTGTGTTGATCATGCTACTCCTGAGTGTGCACAAACGTCCTCATGAACACAATCCCTCACACTCCTACACCACAAACCAGTGCCTCACATTTGGAAACATTTACAATTCTGTGTTTTAGAAAGTTTCAGATCAGCCACACTGCATTCCTTCTCATTTCGGATGTGGGAGGAGGGAGTGAGCGAGACAGGTTAAAAATGGATAACTAATGGAAGCGAGACAGTCGGGTCTCCCATTCAGACAAGCACTACCCCTTGCAGGACATGAGCACATTTATAGCATCACATGAATACAGCCAGTTAAAAAAAACAGAAAACTATCTTCATAAAATATATATCCAAGCTGGGGACTATATTACTACAAGAAATCATTGTACTGAGCAGTAGAAAGAGGCAAAGAGGTAAATTATTAGGTTCTGATTCAAACGCCATTATTGCCATTCAGGATGCCATTTACCAAGGACCAGGTTACTTCATTGTAAAATTAGACATTCTCTTGGTAATTTAGGTCCTTTAAAAACATTCATTCACATTTTTTATGCAAAATTGCTTAGACCTGGCTTGCCTGTGTTTGTTTGCTGTCAGTGCTCATGTATATAGCTGCATATTCATGTATGGAAATGTGCAAAACACTTGCAGAAGTGTACATCTTCTGTGTTCATATGCAAGTATTCAAGCCAGAAGTGCTTGTGTGCTCGTTCAACAAGGGAATAGAAACAATACCGAATAGATCTCTCTGACCAACCATAATTAAGTAATGCAGCCTGTATCAATCCATAGAGTAAATATTTTCCAAGAAGTTCACTGAACAAATTCAAATAAATTTGAGGAAATTATGATCCACACAATTGATATTCCATGAGCAGAAAAAGAAGCTAAATTCACTGAATAAATTATGTGTTGTGAATTAGTCCCCCAGCTCTACCAATTACTATGGCTGGATTATTAAAATGCATGGATAATTTAGCATCAATATACTATTTTTTGTTCTGGGTACCCAGATAATAATACTCAGGTTTTCTATAGCATTGTTCAAAATAAATTAAATGACAGTGTGTCCTCCCCTCCCCCCCATTTTTTTTCTTTTACAGAGGAGGAAAATAAAGTAGAGAAACAACCTTCCTGCATGTACCAAACTTCCCGCTATGTACCAGCTCAGCAGACTGGAGGAAATACAACCCTCATTCCTGAACAGCCAGCTAGATCATCCCTCCAACAACAGCACAAGAACTAGTTAGGACATGATCCCTCACGCACATCTCTCAACCCTCTGTATGAGAAGTTGGCTGCATTTGGGATGCAGGAAGGGTAGGGATCCTATTAGCCTAAAGCAACAGGCAACAGTTATTGTTTGAAAGCATCTCACCACATTTAATGGGCTAGCAAGCACTAGATCTGCCCTTTCAGAACAGCTCCTTTGGGAAAATCCATTATTAATTGTGATCTCTTCTGTAGAGCCACCAAACTATGATGTTCAGCATACTCCAGTCTGCAGCATAAACTAGTTATTTGGAGAGCTAGAAATGAGACTGAAATCAGCCCATTACCAAAAATTAATTTGGGAAGTAATCTGCAGGATCTTTGCCTAGCTCCCCATTGATCTCTCTGAAACACCTCCTTCAGCATGATGTGCACAACCGCTACCCTGTTGCGGGAAGGCGAAGGGTGGAGGAGGTCTGAGCTGCCCACTGTCTCCCAGGGGGGCTTTGCTGGAGCAGGGGCAAGAGACTAGCCCAAACCAGGGGCAATGGGAAGGCTGCTGCAGGGCAGCCTTCTGTCGTGCTGTACCTGGGATGACAACTAAGAGTTTCATGCTGCAGAAATCATCAGTTTGGCACCTTGCACTAGCCTTAGAGCTATGCTGGTTAAAAGAAACAATGCAATTGCCTGATAATTTCACTAAAAAGAAAATCCTGAGTCCTCCGGTCCTGATGTAAAGCCATGGGTTAGTGCTTGTCCATTCCTCCCTTCCCCAGGTGCTGTGCTGCTGCCACACGCGAGATTAACAAGGAGGTTATATTTAAACTTCCAAGAGGAGCTGCTGTGTGATTATGGGTCTATTTAAAAATCCTCCGGGCAGCTGCAGTACATAATAACAAGTCAGCGGGAGGGAGAGAGAGAGGGGAAGGAAGAGAGGGAAAGGAGGGGGTTTAGGAGCGTCACAAATTGTCTCCGAAAAATTGATTGCCAGAAGATAGCAGGGGATGCAGTCAAGTTAAAGATGCCCCCCAGGGAGAGTGAAAGGGACGGAGGGGGGGACATGCAAGAGAGGTGCGAGCACTGGAGGAGCACACTGATGGCAGGGGGATTGGAGAGGCCGGCATGGAAAGCTGCCAGACCTGAAACCTCACTGCCTCAGGCAAGGACGTCATTCCCTTAAACCCAGTCAGCTCGCTCCGGAGGGCTCTGTCACACGCCACTGGGTGCCTGTCCAGGCTTCCTCAGATCAGGGGCATTTCAATGAGTAAATAGCTATTATTAGACATCCTCTCCAGCCCGCCCACACACACCCCCCTCACCCTCAGGACAGCACAAAATTACCCCCAAGAAAACACCCTCCCAGGTCTTCACCCAGTCCTAAGCTTTGCTATATCCCTTGGGAATCTGTTACCCCGTCTAAATTGCAACTAAAGAAGAAGGGTTTCCTCACAAGCCCAGAGCAAGGACACAGCTTTTCCTGCCTCACCATAAATCCCATTTTCTGGGTTTTTTCCCAACCCTCTCACCAGCTGCCTCCACCATCCTGTCACCAGGGAAGGGACAAGATGGGCTGAGGCTCCCTAGGTGCTCACCAACAAATGTTCTCAGCTCACCGTGACATCAGAGCTCAGTGACATCATGTCTGGCAACGTCCGTGGGTGACCCTGGGGCAGGTGAGGCGGCAGCAGCAGTAGCGGCTGTGTAGGTGGAGGAGAGCTGGGTCCCAACACTGCAGGAGGCTGTGCCAGAGGTACTAGCCCTGGCTGAGCTGAGGAAGGGGCCCTCTACACATCACTAAAGGATGAAGGATAATTCTTTCTTAATTGCAGGAGTGAGACCTTTCAGCCACAGGTGTGTTTCAGATTAAGTCCCACCCCATCACACAGGCTTTCATCTAATCATTTCTCTGGTGGTATCTTAGCCTCCAGCCTGCCTGCCCCCTCCTAAAGAGTCAAATTTCCATGTCCTTTCAAAGATTTGCTGAGATCCAGCCAAGATGACTGAATTTCAGTGCTGACTGGAGCCTTTGTGATGCAGTCTATAAAACACTTTGGGAGCTTTCCAGAGGAAAGATACTCAAGAAACATCAGTCATAGCAGTCCACACACCTTCTCTGATACTGTCCTTTGTGACCCTTTCTTACTCCTCTCTTCTTCCTTCCACAATCCTCCCATCCCTACAAAACCATTTTCAGTACCAGAGAGTGGTGCTACCAGACAGGGAAGGAGTGTCTCTATAGAATGAGATTTCCCTCAATTTCCATCAGCAACAGAGAAGAGGGGAAAAAAATGTCCAAATTAAGAGGCTTGATTACTGAAATTAATCTTGTCACTTAGCATCCCTGTTCCACAGAACGGGGTCTTTGATTAGCCTCCTTGTTTCAGAATATTACAAGCAGACATTTATTAAGCAGAAGGCAATTCCTCTGCAGGGGGAAAGGGGCAGCTGATTCCCAAGGGAAGGCTGCTTTCAGGATAAGAAATGCCCCCAGCTTCACCCACATCCATGACAACCAAGGGGATGCTGCTCTGACAACACAGCCAGGGTCCCCCAAGGATTCTCCAAGATCCTCCCCCCAACATATGACTAAGGCCCATCCTGTTGTTACTGTCATAGGTTTGGTATTTAAAAGGCTGACAGCTCTTGCAGCAAGTTATCACTTATTATTACTGTCATCCTGACAGCTCTCAATGGTTGTGATGTGCCATGTCCCCCCTGCCTGTCTCTCCCTGAGCACTAAGGAAATGCAGCCAGATGGGGAGCACTCCCCAAGGCAACTGGAGGACCAGAGGACCTGCACATGGGACCTTTGGCACCCACAATTCCGTCCCTGCTTCCTCTCCAGCTCTGCGCAGCATCACAAATGACACGGCTGTGACTGCGTGTCCATGCCATCGCAGGCAGCTGTGTGCTTTTCCACTCCATAGGAGACACACTCAGAAACCAGTGCTTCACTGTAGGTGTGGACTGCACTCATTGACCCAATGCAGTGTGCCATACTTGCTGGGATGGCTGAAGGGAGAGCTCGGAGTGGGTGGTGGGATACCCCAGGGATGCTCTCACAGCACCCAGAGAATTTCAGAGCCCACCTTCCCCTAGGAGGTGTCATCCAGAAGCTCCAGAGCCCAAAACTGTCACTGCTGGTACAGAAGTGGGACAAGAGAGAGTAGAAGGTTGCCTCCTATGGCCTCTTCTGACTCTGGTCCCCCTAGCCAAAGGGTGCTTGGACATGGTTACTGCCATAGGCACATATTCACCAGCATCCCAGGCAAATCACTGGCAAATTTTAAGTAGGCTAAAATGATTGCTGGGTTTCAAGCTACATTGGTCAAAGTCAGACAGCATTGAAAGGTTGTAAAATCAAAGATCAACCTTTACACTATCTTCCTTTTCCTTCCTATGCAAGGGATGTTTTTGGTACTGCAGGCCTAATGCTCCCAGTGTTGCTACTAAACCGACAGTATTCCAGTCTCTGTGTGCTACCACATCATAGTGCCAGTACTCAGTCCTTCAAGAGAAATACAGATCGAGGGGAACATAAGGGTGAAGCCTGTATAAGCTTTAAGTGCAACACGTTACAGGCTATTGATCTGGAAGCTGGCAAAATCTGGCAGTTTTCTAACCACTTTCATCAGAGCGCCTCAAACTACTCTCCAAACATTAATTAAATAAGTTCACAGTAGCCCAAACCCTCCAAGTACTTGCTTGCACTCACTAGTCCAGTCAAACTTGCCCAGCCTACAGGGAGGTATTATCATCTCTGTTCTACAGGTGGAGAAATTGATGCACGGGGAATCCAAGTGATTCAGAAAAGGTCTTGCGAACGAGCCAAGAGCAGAAGAGAGCTTTTCTTGCTTTGGGTCTTCCTTAGCCCTCTGCATACTCGCTACTTGCAATACAACCACTCAGCTCCATACTGCATTCAGAAGGCCACATATAACAGCAGATCAAAGATCCTAGAGCTGACCAAACTTATTTGAACCTCCAAAACAATTCTGAGGGGACCAGATGGGGACAGGAACACAGGTGTGTAACAAGCTCTAATTTCAGCTGATTTGGGCTTGCTCACCCTTTCCTCCCCCAGGGTGGGGGGCAGGGCATACAGGCTGAATGAGAAACCATGGTCCAATGAGACATCTACAATTCTGGTGCGGTTTTGTTTGTGGGTTTGCTATTTCTTGGGTACCAGGGCTGCATGAAGCATTGAAATTCCACCCTGAGCACCAGTGAGCGGCAGAACCTGGTTTCCATAGCACTGCCATGGAAACCGCACTCTGCGAATCTGTGCCTTCGGGCCTCTCTGCGGCTGAAACATCTCTCTGCTCCTCCCCAGCACCCACCTCCACACTACAAGCCCCCAAAACTCCTTGTATGTCTCAGATGATTAAAGGGTGCGGTACATAAGAAAAGCAGGACCCTGTTTGGCTCCTCCCTGGTTCATAATGTGTAATGGTGTCCTTTGAAGAAAAATACTAATAGCATACTTCCTTCCCCCCTTTCCATATATATAAAAGTAGAAAATTCCTTAACTTGAAATTGCATGAGTAAAATTTTGCCTGGTAATATATTAAGGTGCAAACCCAATAATCTCATGCAAAGGGTTCTTTTATTTTCCTTTGTCTGCCTGGAACACCAGCTTCCAGAAGTGAAGGATTTAATTAACTGTTAGAAAGTAGAACAGGCTCCCCTTAATCTTCTTTTCTGGTTATATGTTGGTTTTCTGGGTTTGGGTTTTTGGTGGTTTTTTTTTTTGCTTCCCATCCCATGGCTCATACTGAAAAAAAAGCTCATGGCAAAGGCTCCATAAAATGGAGGGAGAACTCAGACAACGGGTATATGCAAGACCTGTATTATTTTCTCCCTGCATCCGCTGACTGCTTGGGGAAGTGCACACTACAATACACATGGAGCTAACATTTTAACATCCCAAAAAGATACAGCCTATGAGCATTAGCAAGGCATCACCACTGGCTGGAAGGCCACATGTCCACCCAGCAGCTTGATAGGTAAGACCATAATAGCCTTGGTCATCATGAGGAGTTTGGGTTGTAGTGCTTAGACCCTCTACCCCAGGAGTGGGACAGGAAAATTAAGGTCTAAATTTCAGAGGGGTAGCACTAGAGAAGCAAGTGAGAATCAAGACCTAACTGACAGAGAGCAAAAACCAAAAGTTTCTTCTTATGACACTCCGCCCCAGACCTTGAGGGAAGAACCATATCTAGAGTAAGAGAGAAATCTAGTGTCTCTGCTTTACCAACACCCTGGTCACTGGTACAATCATGGAAAAGAATATTGTTTTACCAGGTTAGGCTAGAAAATTTTGTTCCAAGTGGGCTAGAAATCACCCACAGCTGATGAGCTTCTTCATGTACTGTCAAAAATGGCAGCCCTCATCTGACATGCATGGAGCAAAGTGAGCCCCTGGATGGGAGAGGGACCAGTTCTAACTGGCTTAGGTCAGAGTCCATCAAGGGCACAGACCCTCACATCTTCCTTTCTCAAGTAAGTGTCAGAATAACAGCAATCAACAAATATCAACATAATACCAAAATTTGCATATTTATAACCTGTCCACAGCCTACTCAATCAAGCACATTGAGTTACTCTTTGAGGCGACCCATGCTGTCACATGAACCAGCTTTTCTCCATGTGCGAGGCAGCGTTGAGTCTATCAGTCACATCGTGACCAGGGCCACATCTCTCTCACCTGCTGTGGCTGTAACACATCTGAAGCCTTGCTGAGCAAAATGACTGATTCATTGCATTCCCTTGTGGAGTGTGAAGAAGGTCACCTGTCTTCCATCATATGCATCCACCTGACCTGACAGTTTCCTACAACAAGAGAGTATTTTCTTGTGTTGTCAGGCCCACCTCTAGCTTTTCTTCTTCAGCATATATGTGCATAATATTTCATGAAGAAAGGAAGCTTCTCAGACCCCAAATGCTTTGAGCTTTCTGGTTTGCCTTACTTTTCCCTCCATGTAACTAACTACAAATCCCAAGTGACTTTGACCCCAGTTCTGGACTGTAGATTTCTGTTGAACAAAAAGCCTGCAGGAGGCAATTCTCACTCCGTTGATGTCATGCTGTGATTTAAAAGAGCTTAATACAGATCAAACTATAACCCCCACCCTTTTCACTCTGTTCTTTATTATTTTAATGAGGTTTTCAACCCATCTGTTAAATCATGGATGAAGAAAACTAGCAGTTACATGTCAAAATCCATGCAAACTACTTAAAATTCATGCCTACTAAGCTGGCCTATAGTCAGATATTACTAAGTTAGGTGTACCATGACTGGAAAAACAAATTTGGTATGCATGATCACCTACTTAGCTGGAGTGTCTTCTAATAACGTTAACTCGAAGAAGTGAGAATAATAGCTTAGGACAAGTACATACTGAATTGTTTTATTTTTGTGTTGATTTTTTTTTTCCAGGCAGCAAGATCAGTGGCTGCTTTGCTGCAAGGGGCCAGTTTTCCTTGTACCACTAACTTTTTCGCTTGACATGGCCTACATTTTTGGTATGTGTGTGAAAAGCTTTGACAGCCTCTTCAACATCACTGCTCTTCTGAGCTCAGGATAAAACCTCTTTGGCCCCTCTCAAGTTCCTTTTAAATCCCTAAATTACCTTCATATACTCTTCAGTTTCTCATCTTGTATTCACTGGACATCTTTGCACAGAAGTGCTGTCAAGACCAGGGCTGCTGAAACTAAATGAAGTACTGATTTTTCTTACAAAGATCGTGGTATTTTTCCCTTGTCTGTGGGGCAGTATTGGTGATACTGTAATCCACCTGCATTAACAAATCTTCAGAGTATGTCATTTACACTATATTGGTACTGGTCCCTCACAAAGCTTCTCAGATCATCTAATAATAGCTTTATGGAGTTTTAATGCAGCTCAAAATCTCCACTATCTACACATTCATGCCCTTGATGTCAGAATTCCTCCCCTTGCAGTAGCAGGAACTGATCTATTTTTAAACATTTATTTACTCTTTTAGATCCTGTGTCCAGCTTTACATACTTCATCACCTGATGATTTCCAGAGGAATAAACTCTTTGATTTACTCTAATCTCCACTTATACCAAAAGCAAATTTTCTAGGGTCATGAATCATGGGCTGACTTGACCCCTACCACTCTACCCTATAGCCAGACAGCTTCCTTCACCCCAGGAA
Organism: Phalacrocorax carbo; assembly: GCF_963921805.1. Lineage (NCBI taxonomy): Eukaryota > Metazoa > Chordata > Aves > Suliformes > Phalacrocoracidae > Phalacrocorax > Phalacrocorax carbo. The sequence continues at coordinate 54,644,866 of NC_087513.1, forward strand.
AATATCCTCTAATAGTACCTTGAGGAGACCTTGGCTTAGCTGATCTTGAACTTTACAATGATAGTGTTACAGATCATTCTTTCTCAAGGTTGTTGGGCTTTTAGCCATACTTTTAATTCAGCCACTTCCCTGCAAAAGAACAACTCACCCCCATACATCCTGAATTTCCCTACTTTATCACTTCCTTCCATTAGTCTTTCTTTCAAGGCTACTGTCATTTTTTTCTGGCATCAGACTAACATACTCGTATGCAATTTCACTTCAAGAAGTATCCCACTTACTTTGACGTTGACAACAAAATCATCTGCTATTGCAAAATTGTCCTTTGCAGCTACAAAGAGCTGCCCAGTTTTAATGATGATGTTGGCATCTTCTTTAACTATATTGGGAATGCATTTGCAAAGTAAAGCACAGCACTGCAGTTCTTACACCCTTTTCTCAAATGTCGGCACTGTGTTGGTTATTGCTGTTTGCTGCAGCATCAGTAGTTCCCTGTGTCATTCCTGGTGGACACTGACTTTGAAGGAGAAAGGTGGCCAAAGCACTTTTTGCGGATTTCTCCTTTTGCAGCATATCAGATTTCTCACCAAATCCAGGCCCTCTCTGTACTCAGTGATTCCTCCCCTCAGGAAATTCAGAGTACTCTTCCAAGGTTTACCATGGAAAGTCCTGTGCTCATGTTTTCTCTCCAGCCATCTTCACTGAGTTTTGTCCCCTCCTACCACCATCCAGTCCTTTATTAGGGACTGGTTTAACCTCTCAGAAGTGCCAGACGTCTTCATCCTCTCTGCTTTTACAAGCCCTCTCAAGATTTCTGTCTTCTGTTTAATACTTTGGTTCAAACCACAGGTTGAATTTGCACTGACTGCAGGATCGCTCCATTTATATGCTCCTATTCCAAAGGAAACCTCATATGGCTGAAATCCCCTGAGAACACCCCATGCTCCCCACTACCCACACTTTTCATTTTGCTTGCAGGTTTAGGGTTGGTTACCATGCAAGTGTTCCTTTGCATCACCTGCATTTCCAGAGGAACTCAGCTCTGGCAAGGCTTCTGTCTGCTCTGTTCTTCTACTCAGCATGTTTTCTTAGCTCATTTTACTCCTGGTGCCGTGTGTTTTCCAGCAGTTGCTTAGAGCCAAAAAGCCAGCTTCATTCAGCACCAATTCACAGGCTGCTCCAGAGGAGTAAGGGGAGCATCCCTGTAACACAACAACTGGCTACAGCTGGCTCCTGCCAAAGCATCTTAAAGTTGCATGTCCCCAGAAGCCCTGGAGAACATGTCCTCTGTGCAAGGGCTTGCTCAGGCAGCTCAGAAATGACTAGTCAAAAGCCACTCAAAATGAAGCACACATTACAAATCAATATTGCCCTTATATGTGGGATTTGCCCATGTGTAGCCTGTTTTAGAATACATCTTTGGTGATGGCTGAACCTTCCTTGGAAAGGCCTGGTGATTGCTCCATTTTCCAAGGGCTTCTGGTCATGCAGGAACACAAGCAGATGCTATTGGTGAGTGATTGGCCATCCTCGTTACAAACTTTGGAAGCAGATGCAGTCACCCAGGCACAGCTGCAGAACAGAATCCCTCTAACAGGCATGTCTGGCTCAGTTATTTTACGAGCCATGCCCCTCACAGAGCTGTAATTTCTGCACCCCCATATTCCCTGGATATTATCCACAGCAATGTCATTTGGAGTGACATTGCTTTGCAGGATGACCAAGAAGATCCACAAAGGTCACCCTGCTCACAGTCACACAATGCATCAAATTGCAGGTAAGTCCAATTGCAGAAAGTAAAATTATAAGCATCCTGGACAGTCACCATACAGAGTCCAAGGAAAGAACTTCTCTAACCCACTGTGCTACTCGTCAGGACTTGGAGAGAGGAACACAGACCCATGTGGGAAAAGGGTAGAACTCTTTCATAGGTGCAGTTTAGATATACTGGGGTGTGGTTTAGATACACAAGGCCCAGGCAGCAGCATGCCATAGAAAAGTCAAAAAGCATCCTTTTTTTCATTTAGACTCTTCCAAAGATATATTTGCAGACACAGTATGCAGACATGACATCTTGGACCCACACAAGCTCCCACTGAATGCCGCAGAATAAGATGTTACACAAGACATCAGCACTGAGTGCCGAACACAGCCCCTCTCCAACATACTGCGCCTGTGTCCTCAGAACAGAAATCTCTTGCTTCTCTGCCCATCCTGTTCCCCCAACCCATCTACCTTCCCCAGATCTCTGACAGCTTCAGATTGAAGTCCCCTTACTGCCCTTAGCAAACACAGCCTCTGTCTCCCCAGTATCGCTGTCATAGACTGTATCATCCTGCACTTACAAATCCCCACTGCCACGTCTCCTGCCCTCTCTCCCTGCTACAAGATCCACGGGTCACCACTGCACCTCAGAAGAAAGGATATGGGTCCTCAGACCAAAGTGGGGACTCCCAGCAGAGAAAGAAGCACCAGGGAACCATTCATAGTACTTTTCTGCCACTCTCCTCCACCCCCCATGCTTTTTCTAGGTAGCCAGCTCTTCCCCTTTGCCCAACCTACCCTATACTCTGCACCTAAATATGTCTTCAGGATGGGGAAGCATCTGTGTAGTGGGTGGTAATGGTAGGTGAGGCTGAAAAGGCTGCAGACTACCAGGATCAAGAGAGAGTTTCAATAGCAACGGGCCTTACGTCTCTTGGGCTTTTGCTGATGAGAAAGGCACCAGAGCAGTTTGAGGGGCATTCCAGCAGTGGACTTTCTCTGAAGGGGCACACGTGGGGGTAATTTCACTGCATTTCTTGAGCTGGCAAGAAAAAAAGAACTGCCATTTTGTCTGCAGTCAGAGGACAAAGACTTCTCCCATTACCATATGCAAAAAGTAAAATATTTGACATAGTTTACAAAAGAGAAATACCTGAAAAACTCAATTTCAGGATATCACAAAAAAGATTTTGTTTTGTTTTGTTTTTAGGCTGTCATCTACTCAGCTGGCAGGCAAGGGATCTGGAAAAGCCACATGGCCTTTCCGCAGACCGACCAACCTGCCTCATTTCCATCCACAGTTGTGACAGGCCTGACACATTCCCAGGGGACTTTTCAATACTGTAGAATTAACATTTTCAAGCAGAAAATTGTTCCACTGCAAAACCTTTCAGGCAGCTCTACTATACATTTAGAAATGTTTCAAATACGCCAGTACACTGAGCATATATTCATACACTATTCACGCTATAATCTCCAGATTAGGGTCTCAGACCAAAGTGCCTGTCTCCAAAGAAAGAACAAAGTAGAATATGCCCCTTAAAATGCCGATAACAGTTAAAATGACAAATGACCAGCCCAAGCTTTTGCAACAGGAACTCATAAGTAGACTCTAATTTTCATTCTTTCCCATCATCTCCATCCAAAGGCTCTGGTTCCCTCCTCAGTCTTAGTTAGCAGCATTTAGCTGCTTTGGGCTCTGATCCTACTGCAGACTGCATAGCGATTTCTGCCATGCCTGTGAAGAGCCTCACTGGAGTCCATAAGACTCTGCCAAGGAGCTGGAGACACACGCATTATATCATCATATCAGCACGCAGAATCTAAGTGTGCTGTCCCTGTACGTTTTCTGTTGCACAGAAGCATGTGGATATTGCATACACATATTGGATTGCGTCTCAACTTCATCTTTTTTTGAAAGCTCTCCTCATCCCCACAAGCTCTCTCCTATGGGACTCCATGGCTGGGAAAATTAAAATTTTGTTTCCTTCAAATGCTACGTCTCTGTTTTTCCTAGAGGCGGCTACAATTCTTTCTCTGTGATCTGAAATTGCAGCAATAATTATATTTCCTATTTTGTTCACTGTAGTTGACTGTTTTGGCAGTCATCCTGTAGCAGTAATCCACACATAAAGAGTCATCTTGCATTTTTCAATCCAATTTAAAGGGAATTGTTTCTCAAGGAAAGCAAGGGGGTGAAAATGTTCCCCTCTGGCAAAAACTTTAAGTATTTGGGTATTACATGCAAGAATTTTACCTTCCTGTCTTATTCATCATTGCATTTTACAAGCACTGATTTAAATTCTTTGCACTTCTAGGGAGGTCTGAGAGTTTCTTCATGGTGCTTTTCCTCTAGCCCTCCCTCAATTCTCCCAGCCACTCAGAGACAGAACTTCCGTTCCTTCTTTCCAGATGATGCTCAGAGCACCGAGTGCTCTTGTTTTGTTCTTGTTTTGTTCTGGGGCTATTTGTTTTTTCTAGACAAGGGAAAAGGATGCAGTAGAAATTAAGGCAGGGATGCACTAGAGGGCAAGGGAATAATTATTCATTCTTGCCATCAGCTCATTCTCTTAGTTTGATTTACACAAGTTGCCCCAAACTTTTCCTTCTAATTATTTTTGCTGAAATACCCAGAAGCCTTTAATAATGGCATTTACATGTATAACATAGCATTCTTAATGTTAAACAAAGCCTTTGAAATTCCCTCCATTCTGCAGGTCCCATACCCTTTCAGAACAAATTATTTTTACAGTAACCTCTCCCAGACACACACACACCCCACCACTATTTTGCTAAGTCCAGATACTTTTTCCTGTTCTCCATTCATCTGCACTCTTAATATTCTCTAAGTTGTGAAGATACAGAAGTAGCACAACAGTGAAGGTGCTGGGGACAGAAACAGTAAGGGTCAGGGCAGACATAAAATAAGGTGACTAAAAATTCATCCTTTAAATCCTGCCCATTCCAACTGCTGAAGCTACCTTTGCATTCCAGACAGGGCAAGCACCTGAAATAATAGCATTACAAAAAAGACAAGTTTCAGGATATCTCAGGAACAACTAGAAGAAGAAAGTACTGAAAGTTTAGGAAGCAGAATTGGCATTTGGGAAGCATCCCACCCCCCACAACCCAGCACATCTAAGTTTTCAGCCATCTTTCTAGCTTGCACCACCAAACCCTACCGATCACCTGAGGAAGCTTCAGATACACCTGTTGCAATTAAGGTAGTCTTAGGAACTTTTTTCTTTTCAATTGTTGTTTTAATTGGCTTTTCCCTCTCTCAGGCATGCAATGGTTCAGATGTCAGTTGTTTCTGTAAGATCTTTGCTGCATCCCCCCTGTGACCCAGCTGCTGCTCTGCTCGGCAAACCAAGCTCACTCCAAGCCATGACCCACACCTTGCTCTCTGCTAGTGGGGGTCTGCTTGAGCATCCCTATGCAGCTGGGCAGGCAGTGCTGGTGTGCCACAGACAGAAGGCTGACAGTAACATCAGGACACTTCTACAGCAGCTATTCAGCATGTTGCAGCTTCCCAGGGATACAGGATCCGCTCCTGGCTCAGAGAGTGCTAAACACCTTCCTGCTCAGCATCACAGGCCAAAAGCTTGCAGTGAGCTTGCTAGAGGGACACAGCAAAGGGACAAAAATCTAGTAGATCAATGCCAATATAAACTGAAATCACAGTAAAAAAGAGTCAGAAAGAGTTTTTATACCATAAAGGTAATTCTAGAAAGTTTCTGCACCTCAGACTCACATATCACTTCTGTAGCATCTTAATGCCACTTCACAGCATCACAGAAACAGTGGCAGGACAGGGCCTTGAAGGATCCCCTCACAAAGAGACCATCACCAACACTAGATCCAATCAGCTGTGGCTGAACTTATGGCCCTTGTTCCAGCATTGCTCTACCCACTTACTGAAAAACTTTTTCCTGGTGTCCAAGGAGCTACCATGGCCTCTCATAACACTGTCTGGCAGTACCAAGAACAGTTTGGCTCCACTGTCTTTGTACCTGCCCTTCAAACAGTGATGGGCACCTACACCTCTTACCCACATCTCAGATGGCTGAGCCAAAAACAATCCCTTGGGACAGCACAAGTAATGTTGTATCTGTGACAGGGCCAGCCCAGTTAGATGCTGCAAGTAATACCCATGGTCTACAGATCTCCCTTGTTTTCACTGGAGAGTTTCTGTTTAATTCCTCCCACAAAGGAATGCAGAAGAGGCAAAAAAAGGTATGAGGATGGATGACACAACTGGAAAGGTCTTCCTGAGAATCAACTAAATACATTACAATTCTTCTGCAGAAAAGCAACAGCTAAGCGGGAATATGGTAAGGACACTTAAGCTCAGGGGCTTGATAGAGAAGGTGAAGAGGGAATAACTGTTGGCTACTTTTTTCCAGTAAAAGAATGAGGGGATATCAAACAAGAATGCCAAGTGGCAAGTTTCCAAGAAAGAAGAACTTTTTCTCCCGATGAGCAGTTAAATGGTGAAACTCCTTGTCTCTTGGATGCTAAAAATGTGCATGGGTTCACAAATGCCAAGAATTTGCATGCAACTAAGTGTATGGAAGAAAAACCTATGCAGTGCTACTAAATACAAAGATACACTGACTAGCTTAGAAAGTACTGAGCCATAACTCACGGGATGCTTGGAGAATATTCTGAGGAAATATCACTAACTGATCCTTTGTTGGTTGCTGTTGGATGCAGAATACTGGGCTAAATCAGCTTTTGATCTAAACCAGTTCACACATCATTACAAAAAGCTTTCTAAATTAACATTTAGTGGACAACTTTAAGTCTACTGGGACAGTATAGCAAAGTGCCTACCACTATGGGTCAACCCAATTTACAAGTCCACCCACCTCTTTTTATTTAAACACTGCGTCATTAAACAGAATCAAGACTTTTGGCTTTTTGGAGAGGAGTGTGTCTGATCACCCCATCAGTGCAGTGGGACATTACTGCCGTCCCATGGCAGCCAAAGGTGCAGAGCACCTGGGATTGAGCCCAAGGACTTCAGCCATGGCACATCACTCTGCTATGCTCTTCACTTCACAGCCAACTGCCCCCAGCTCCAGAGCATGTTTTATGAAAAACAGCAACACCGTGCCATGGCCAGGACAGAACATGCTTTGAGGCCAACCATCTTCTCAAACAAAATCTGTAGCTTCATCTTCACTCCAAACATTCACAATCCATTATTTTTGCCCTCCCATGATTTTCTGCCCTCTGCTATACATGCAAGTCCCAAAATCTACCACAAGGTTGGAAACTGTTCTTGGGCTAGTAGCTCATTTGGTCAGGGGAAGAAGGAGTGAGGAAACATCATCAACTCACATAACCTTTTCATTTCTGCCTGATGGGTAGAAAATGCTGTATCGTACTGCTCTGCCACGCATCACCTCACACTGTCGTGAGGACAGTGGATCTGCTCCCAGTCCCTGACATTACTCAGACACGTGGACTTGCCCACTACGGGCATGACTCCATCTCTGTGAGCTCCTAGTGCTGCCTGTGCCAACTGCTTTCTCTTCCTACTCCCTTCGATTGGAGGCATAGCCCAGGGAAGACAGTTTGGCTAAGGGCATCCCTGTGTCAGACTAATCCCAGCTGCCACGGGGGCCCTGGGAGTCTGCCAGCAGCCAGAATAAACTGAGGTGGGTCTGACTCAGGCCAAATCCCAACCCGCAAGGGGAATATACAGGTGCAGAAGTGGTGCAAAGCCACTTGTCTCCTTTAGCACACTGACATGTACCAGGCACAGATCAGCATATCCAGGGGACAAGGCCCAGCAGCACAATGCCCCAAAGAGACAGATGACTCCTATGGCCTCCCTGCAGGTGCCTGCCCCATAGAGGATGGGACCTTAGGGAGCCACAGCTGTCTGACAGATTTGTGCAAGCCAGCATATTTATGATTGCCCCAGGTTTATTTCACTAGCTTTTCTAGTCCTAAGATATATTTTAAGCTAAGCAGCTCTCACCCCAGCACCAAGCTCCAAACAGCCCTGGCAGCACCCAGGAAGAGATGAGGCAATGGTGTACTGAGCAGGGAATAAGCACACCACAATTACACTCTGCCATCCCCTGCTAACCTCACCACCTTTATACCTCTCCTACCCCTCCTCACCCTGACCCTGTGGCGGGTTCATTGAGGATCACAAAGCTGGTCCTCATAAAGCCAGCACACACCAAGCTGGCACGGGCTTCAGAGGAATTAATTCAGACGGGCAAAGTCTGATCCCTTTCAGGGAGTGTGCGAGAGAGGAGGCAGCGCTCAACACTTCAGACATCAAGGGAGAGTAAGAGAAAAAGAGATGAGAGGAAGCCTCTCGTAGAAAAGGCAGCAGGAAAAATGTCCTAATTTGGAGAGACAGGCCTCATTGCTATGGCAACCCAGAATCGCCCCAGAGAGGCCAGATCCGACTTTGTATGTGGTGTTAAATGATCCAACCATTAAGGGAAAATACTAAGGGGAAAAAAATAATGGGGCTGTGGAAGGGAAAGTATTTGGCAACAAAGAGTTTTCCTCTGGGGTTACTCAGGCAACTGAAGTAAATCTTTTGAGTCTTAAGTTGTATACTTTTCCCCATCTTTAGGTGCAGACACATTTTTGTGCATTTGCTTTGTTTCTGAAGAATGAGTCACCCCGTCATCACTGCACTGCCTTCCCTCCCCAGCTTGATGCTCACCAGCAGTGGGGCCAGATCCTGCCTCCTGGGTAACAAGGGGAAAAAGGCACCTAGAACCCCCTTTCCTTTCTTTAAAGCCCTCTACAAAGACCTCCCAGGTAAAGGCAGAAACTCGGAACACATGCCAAACCACATGGGGACAGTGCATGTGGCAGCACATGTCACCAAGGAGGTCTCAACAGGGTACAGAGTGACAGTAGCCACCAGCAGCTCCAGCCTCTTGTCTGTGTCCTTGAGAAGGCACATACGGGGTATTTGCAAGAGAGCTGAGGGCTGCTGAGCACATCTGGCCATGGGTAAGTGAGAGAAGTGGGAGAGGTATGCTCACTAGAAATCACACAATGCATGTATTGCTGGCTGAGGGAGGAAGATGTATCCCTGCAGTCATAAGTTAATTATCTGATCTCACCCTGAGCCCTTTCTGTCTGCTTTAGTCTATGAATTACTCTGAACATCATGTCAAACCTCCTTTTGCCACACCCTCACCTCCTTCCACCCTCACTCTTGGGGTACCCTAAGCCCTTCCTCCACAACGCTGCCTCTTGTTGAACACCCCCATTTGGCAGATCTCCCCATCTTTTTCTTACCCCTAGCACAGATCTGCCACCTTTTCTCAGCCGCCATGAGAAGTCCCACCCATTCTGCAGGGGCTACCCTTCAAAGGGTGCTAGCACATGGAGGTGGACCAGTACAAAGAATAATAAGGCCAGGTGAGCAGCAAGGAAGGAATATCAGAATAGACTTTATCATCTGGAGGTTCCCTCCTTGTAACTGAAGGAACAAATCCCAGGAGATGAGTTCCCAGAGGACCATCCCCTACAGATTCCTAAGTGCAAAGAGGTAAATTGATTGTCACAACAAGATCCTTGTCACCTCATAAGTGTCTAACCTACTTGTGTCAGCTTATTTTCCTATCCAATTTATTCATCAAACAGCAGCAAAATGTTTGGCCAAAAGGATACCTTGATAGCAGGGGTGCATGCAGCACGGAGGGGACAGGACATGCTTCTGCACAGGCACAGTTACACAGAGGCACAGCCACATGACTTCCCCATGCTGTTACCCATTCCCATACAAAATCACTTCTACCTTGCCACAGAAACCCAAACACGCCAAGCAAGAAAAGCCTTTTCCAAGTATTGCAGTCTAGACTAGACCAGGAGAGGGGGAAACAGAAAAGCTAAACTCGCTCCTCTACTACCAAAATAAAAGCCAGCAATATATGATTCAAGAGATTTGTGTATTTTATAGCCGCGGCACGGCAGGAGCTGCTGGCTGGCTACCGGCACTCTGGAAGCACAAAATGCTTCCCCACAGCTTGTATTGTATATTACTGAGTATTATAACAGGCATGTCTCAAGACATAGAGCAACACTCTGCTGGATCAGTACCATGACCAGTGAGCAATACTGTCGGACAGAAATGTGGCCCTAAGCACAGCAGGAAACTAATACCACTCACAACCTCTGTTTCTCCTCCCGTTGGTCAGTATCACAGCATGTTTTTGCCAAACTGTTTTGCCTCTGGTGAGAAAGCTGCCAGCCACAACTTCAGTTTATAACAATTACGCAGATGAAACTTAAAATCCGCATGAACACATAAAATCTTCCAAGGGAGTTCAGGCGAAGGCAGAGGGATCAGACAGAGAGAACGGCTGGGACAAGCCCTGGTGAAGATGAGCCCCGTGGCCTCACGCCAGGACACAGAGACAGCGAAGGTTAACAGCAGCATGGCTCATTGGAGGAGAATGGACCATGGGCACGAGGAACATCACAGCCCAGTGAGGTCTCCAGCCATTCCCTAAATGAAGCTGTTCCACCATCTGCAGGCAAACACACTTTGGCATTAAACATTTTGCATGAAGGCCTAATTAATGGAGCACAAAGTGACTTATTAAATGTAAATTAAGGAACCAACTGACTAGCAAAAAAGGTTACATCTCTGGCCAGGTAATGGCTGTATCAATCATTTGGATGTGCCCAAAGCCCAGCAAAACTCACCTGGCAGATTCCAAATAAGCTGAAGTTTACCAAAAGATAATCAGAGACTTTTAAAACAGAAGAGAGGGAGGCCATATAAGTTTGGAGAGACTGTCAGATGACCAAAACTAGCAGAAATAGAAGGCTGGCTGGTTCATCTTCTGCCCAGTTCCTCCCTATCTCCTTCCACCCCAGCAGTGTTGTCTCCTGAAGGCATGCACATACTCCAAAATTTTGTCAGTCCTATTATAAATTAATTTGGTGTTCAGACTGCAACTGCAAGAGATTTGCCCATAGATCCAAGGAGGATGCGCTGCTCAAAGACAGGTCCAAAGTTTGCTGTGCACTTCCCTGCCCCACATTTCATCTCACTACACCTTTTGGACCTTCCCGTCTCTCTCCTTTGCAGGGGTTCAGCCCTTTCAGCACACCACCTCCTCTAGATGAAGGGATACGTACTCCCTTATTTTAACCTTCAGGCTGGCTTCTCCTCAGCCCACCCAAGGCACCTGCTGGTTAGAGCATGCCCTGATCTCCTTCAGTGCCACTTGAGGAACACAAATCACCACAGTTTGCTGTAGCCTTGCCACAAGGCTAAGAATAAGGCTAGACAGAAAGCTCAGCCAGCCCAAAGGCAGAAAAAAGTGGGGCAGAAAACAGATGTCTGCTTGTCAGTTATGAAAAAAAAACCAAGGTGCAATTCACATTTTAAGTGTAATTTTTAAGCCTCTGCATTAAAAATATAGTTAAAGACACATGCCCTCCTCTTCCACAGAGAATACTAATGGTATAATCCAATCACTACTGCTGTCATCAGGCTAATTTTTTTTCTCAAGAGGTCTGGTTTTGGATAGAAATATTAAATTTTCCAAGCCTTGTGCCATGTTCTTCTTCAAAAGTTAACCGATAGGAGCACACGACACTGAGCAACTGCCTGTTCATGACTATGTCTCTTTTGCTGCTGCGATCCAAGCCACCACGGTGCAGTAGCGTGAGTCACAGAGTACACACATGTGCACTGAGCATAAGTGTGAAGTGAACGTCCAACCCCGAGAGACAGCACCGCTCACATTACATGGTCTATGCGAGTCACAGAGCAGGACCGTGCAGGAGTGAATCAGAGTGAGTCACCGTGGGAGCACGTGGCAGGGAGGACGAGCACGTTTGGGACACACTGTGCATGGGTCACTTGTGCAGAAATCACAGCTCCCGAGACACTCCAACGCAGGTCTTTGCCCACCTTCTGTGTGCATTTTTAGCTTGTTTTCTTTAGGAAACAAGGCTCTTGCAAACCTGGCGTGTGTGTTTGTGTGTACAAATGAGTCAGGCTTCCCAGTAACTCTTGAACCTCCTGGCCAATTTCCACCTGATTTGACAAAGGGGAAGAGGACTCACAGAGAATTAAATTCTTACAGTGCTGCACAAGATACAGCCTGCAATGGCACACAGTCCCAAAGCCTTTGTCTGGCCCCACAGCAGTGTGCATGATTCACCCGCTCACAGTCAAAGGCTCACTGGGCAATCAAATAAACTTTATCCTGACCTGGCAGCATGCCTGTAGTGGGCAGCCCCTGTACGCACAGCTCCCAGGCACCACAGTAGTACATATCTCTTTTGCCCAGCCAGCGGGCATAAAATACATAGTGGAAGCTGGGAGAAATGCAATAGGAGACCTGGAGAAATGGGATTCTTGTAGAGAGGAGGTGTAGCCAGTTCCTGAAAAATTGAAGCTGCTATGGGCATACCCACTTATTTTGACTGGACATCTAGTTGAAATAGGGCAGTGGGTGGAGAAATTGGGTCCTTTTAATGACCCCAGTCCTCACCACTGGGGGAAGGATGTGTTCAGCTCATCTGAAATCTCTTCACCCAGCTCAGGTTCTTGCCTCTGTGGATTCTCTGGTGTCTACTAAGGGCTGAGCTCACATTACAGTCTTAATATATAATTTGCTTAAAGAGTCAATTAACCATGAGATGTGAATCCAATGAAAACAGGATTCATTCATTTGGGAGCTGACAAAATTACTTGTTCCATTGCCCTTCCACGTACTCTGTCTTCTCAACAAGCTGTTCCAACGTCAGGTCATAAAATTCACTTTCAAGCATGCCAGATGGCTGGGGAGGGGAGGGGGGAGAGGGTGGCAGGATGGGGGAGAGAAAAATAAAAGCCTCTAGTGTGGACTTGCAAAAGTGATGAGGGACTCTGGGTGTCCATTCAGAGATACAATATGAAAGGCCCAACTTTCAGAAGGTGGAGATGCCCTGCATTTTTTCAAATTTGGGCTGCCTTAACATGCCTCATGTTGGATGTCAGAAAAGGCACCTATAATACTCTTCACACTCAAAACACTTTAGCCTACTTCTTCGATTACCATCACTTTTAGAAAGAGCCCATCCAGATACCAAGCACCCTGAGTCTGGCAGCTTGGCAGGCAGTGCCTCGTGGAAAAGGCGTTCCACTCCACCAGCCACAATGCCACCTGTTCCCAACCCTCCCACCGCCCACCCAGCCCTGCCACGCCAAGGAACAGGCTGAGCCTGGCCCACAGCCCGGCCACGAAGGAGCCTAAATGGAGCCAGGCAACTTGGAGACAAGGAAGCCAGGCACTTCTGAGAGATGATCTCTCCACACACCGTCATCTGACAAATGCACCATTATCCAACAAGAGCCTCTCTCTCCAGTTCCTGAGTGACTGTCTCTTTGTTAAGAATCTATTGACCCCTCCTTTTTATCTACAGTACATTCAGAAGAGGATTGTCTTCCTTACGTTTCTCCTGAGCTCACTAGGTGATTGGGGGGTGGAGGGGGGGTGTTAGCAGTTTAACTGTCTCTAGTAGAAAACTAAAAGGTATTGGTAACCATGGGCTCAGAGCATCTCTGAATGAAAATGCATACTCCCCTCTCTCAATGTCCTTCCATACTGCACTAGAAATGGGAGATTCCCTGCTCCCCACAAGCCTTTATGAAGTGGAGGTGATGGAAACACTGTATTTCCAATGGGGGAGTCTCAGCAAGAGGACGCCATCCCCTTCAGAGGGAAAACTCATTTATTTCAAGAGGGTCAGAGCTACATGCGGTCATTTGCAAAAAGGAACAGTTCTAGCGATAGTAATTTTACATCACACTCAGCCCCATGCAGGGTGTATGAACCCTATGATTTGGTAGGCTTAAATAGAATTTAAGACAATAAATCCCTCCCAGAACTCTGACCTTGGCTAAATGTGAAGAGATGGTTAATGCAACACACCAAACACTGAAACTTCAGCTCAAGCAGTTTTGTGTCGGAGGGAGGACTCGTCAGCTGGGAGCCACGAACCCTCACTACACACCACATCCTCACGGGCAGCTCTGCCCCAGCTGAGATGGCACCACACATCGCCTCTGGCCAGGTCCCCATGGGCTCAGCAACCTTGTCCCTTAGCCCAAGGGGAGTAATCAGCGATGTGCAAGGCTGTCACAAACCTTTCCCCAAGCTTCGCCTCCCCTTACTCATTCGTCCATGACGTGATATAGACAATGTTAGACTGTGTTCAGCTGCAGTTAGGGGATCACCAGCTTGACAAGCTGGTGATGTGGAGAACGGTATTAACTGAGTAATTAAATCTTTTCTGTAATTACTCTTACACAGCTATAAATAATGTAAGCCCACACGTTCTCTCTGGAAGCCACAATAGCGAGAGAAGAGAGGGTGAGGGATGCAAATGAAAAATAAGAAATAATAACAATAATAAAAATATTTAACATTTATACAGTACACTGCATTTTCAAGGCACAGTGCAAACAATAATTAAGAAATGGGTAGAGTGACAGACAGGAGAGGGTGAGAGGAAGCGAAGCGAGGGAAGCGAGAGGAGAGGAAGGGGGGAAGGCATGGAGCAGGATTTGAGAACCAGAAAGGCTGGCAGCCTGGTGGACACACTGCCCAGCCCTATGGCAAGGCCATGCCGTGTGGCTCTTCAGCCCACCTCTCCATACTGCTGCAGCAAGCCAGGGGGTAAGGACACAGCTCTGCCTTCACAGAAAGCGAGCAGATCCCGAGCGGGAGCTGCGACAAAGCACGACGCTGCATGAGCACACACCTGGAGGAGACAGCAGCTCCATCACAGAGCATCTTCTTAACAGCTTCCGTCTGCCATCTCCAGTGCAGAGGCTTGGCAGTGGCTACACTGGACCCAAGCCAGGCAGCTGGCAGCCAGTGAACGCTGAGGGGGGCTCACCCCCTCCTCCCAGGAGCTTTTCCCTGTCCCCATCAGGGCTGGGGCCCCAGCACAGGGCATGCTGGCTAAGGGAGGGTGCAGCTGAGCCAGCCCCAGGCATGCTTTGGGAGACCACTGGCCTTTCCCCGGGGGGAGCACTGATGCCAGTATCCCCATCCCCGACCCCAGAAGCCATTTCTGATTTCCTTTGTGGATCAGTGCACAGTGGGGAGGGAATAATTCTGTCTGACTGGAGGGGGAGACAGCACTCGGAGGGAAAGGACTGCTGCCCAATCCCATTGCCCTGTGCCCTGCCTCAGCCCAGGCCCACTCTCCTCACCTGGTTTCCACCCGTTTCACACCCCACATTCTGTTTGCTCAGCGGTTCTGTCACCCCCCCACTCCCCAGCTCTTGCTCCTGTGGCAAGCCAGGCAGCATCACCTGGGCAGGTATGTCTCTTCCTCTTTCCTCTCCCCCTCTGCCTTTTCCTACTTCCCATTTCCTGCTTCCCACCTTTTTCCAGCCCCCCTTCCCTTCTCCTTCTTTCAGGATCTCTTCCTTCTCCACAGTGGTTCATCACAGCCTCTGCACCCCCCCCACCCCACACAGAACCCCTGCTGCACAGCACATTTCTCTTAGCTGGATCCTTACTGGGACCCCACAGAAGAGCCATGGCCCCAGCACAGCCTGTGCAGCCCCCAGGTCCAAGTGCAGTTTTGAAGCACGGCTTGCAAGGACAAGACCTCTTTGAAAGATATGTGGTAAACACCTAAAAAGACTCTGCTACCATATGCAGTTTCTCACGCTTCTAATAAGGCCAAACTTGGGGCAACCTATGCAGTGGTACCAAAAGCACATTTCTGGTTAATAGTCCTCCCCTGCAAGATACCCTCTCCAGACCTGGGCCCTTGCTCTGAGGACCACTGGTGGTCAGGCAGAACCTTCAAAGGAAAACATGCCAGCACTTGCAACACGGGTAAATCACGTATTGTCCTGTGCCACCTTTTCAGAGTGCATTGTTTTATTTTCCAAATAAATAGCAAAATAAATCAATCAGCTTGAGGCATACACCTGGCATAGGAAACTTTGCTCAAACAGTCATAGTCTGGCAAAGTTACAGGAAACCCCCAAGAGACTTTATAATGGGGAATGCTGGGCAAGCTTACAATAGATGGTACTATCAGCCCTGCATACAATAAGCTCTCCTGCATGCCGCAGCTATTCAGCCACCTCTAATGGGGGTTACAGCTTCTCCTCCCAGAGTACAGATCTTCATATCAAGCATTGTATTTACTTCAGCTAGAAAAATCCATTAATTGCTCCCTAGCAATTAGGCAGCCTTTGCTTTTTGTAGAGCTCAAGGTACTTTACAAAAACATTGTTACAGTCTTCTTGCAAAGGGCAAATTGCTGTAGACACAAGTTGAGCAACTGTCTGAAAGTCCTCTTTTAGAGCAGAGCTGCAATGAGTTCTCTAGTCTACCAGACCTGCTCGATTCTGCTGGCACCCTGTACATCAGTCCTTGCTGTATGCGCCTGCTTTTTTTGATTTTTTTCTTGCCCACCTTTAGAGTCTCCACCTCCTTCATTCTTTGTTCCCTCTTTCCTCTGAAACGTACTTTTTTTGTTATTATCAGGAACCTCATAAATACACAGCTAGAAGCTATTGCCAAAGCACAGAGAAAATTTGCCTCAACAGAGTCTTTAGGGTATCATTTTTCCAGTCACTCTCAGAACTTCAATCAAATCCTCTCTTCCCCTCCCCCGCCTTTTTTTTCCTTCACAATCCTAGTTTCAGGGGAAGTTTTCCTGTCTTTCATCTTGTTCATCCTCTTCCTCCTCCTCTCTAGCTATATAACACATTCTCCAGCACTTAGCTCAGTCCTGGTTGGAAACAGCTGAAGCAACATAGTTTCCACACTCTTCCCTAAGGAGACTAGAGCACATCCTAATAAAACTCAGCATCTGAACTTTTTTCTTAATACAAATATATATCATGTAATATTATCATTTAACATATTACCATATATCGTTCAATATATTTTCTCAACATTATCCCGTCGCTCCTACTTTTACTTCTGGCAGCAACACCAAGCATTATTTTCTCGAATCTTAGTCTACCTCTAAGCACTGCATATATATATATATCATACCCTGATCAATCTACAATACACATGTATAGCTGTTTCAGCCTTTCTTCATATACCAGTTCTTCCAGGCTCTTAAGAGTCACAGACTACAATTATATCTTTTTCTGTACCCTGCTTTTTTCCAGCCTGTGTCTATGTAATTCCCTTAACTTCCTTCTGTGCTGGTTTTGGTTGGGATAGAGTTAATCTTCTTTATAGTAGCTAACATGGGGCTATGTTTTGGATTTGTGCTGAAAACAGCATTGATAATACAGGGATATTTTTGTTATTGCTGAGCGGGGCTTACACAGAGTCAAGGCCTTTTCTGCCTCTCACCCCACCCCACCCGCCTGTAGGCTGGGGGTGCACAAGAAGCTGGGAGGGGACACAGCCGGGACAGCTGACCCCAACTGACCAAAGGGATATTCCACATGATATGACGTCATGCTCAGCCATATGAAAGCTGGGGGAAGAAGGAAGAAAGGAGGGACATGTGGAGTGTTGGTGTTTGTCTTCCCAAGAAACCTTTACATGTGAAGGAGCCCTGCTTTCCTGGAGATGGCTGAACACCCGCCTGCCAATGGGAAGTTATGAGTTAATTTCTTGTTTTGCTTTATCTATTAAACTCTTGTTATCTCAATCCATGAGTTTTCTCACTTTTACCCTTCTGACTCTCTCCCCCATCCCACTGGCAGGAAGCGAGCAAGCAGCTGTGTGGTGCTTAGTTGCTGACTGGGGTTAAGCCATGACACCTTCATAATCCTTCCCCTCCAAACTTGGTTAATGAGGCAAATAAAAGGCAAAGAGAATAAGAGATTCCCTGTAAAAAAAAAATGTTTCTCTCTGTCCTGCGGTTACTGGGGAATGACACGCAGATCTAAAGCAGCAGCATCGGGCAATTTCACACTCCATGTTTTCAATTTCATTTTGAGGCCAGTTTAGGGTAGGGACAAATTTGAGTGTAATTAATTTAGATTTTGTGAGACAAGTAACCGCTTGGGGTTGTAATAAAGGACTGCCTGCTCCAGAATGAAGAAACTAATCTCCTTGTCCGGTTGGGGATGGCACAAATTGATTTAGTACTTTTGTTGGGGTTTTTTTTTCTGAAGAAAGGGGTTATAATAATGATTATAAATAACTGTGGGCCAGATCTCATCAAGCTCACAGATTTCCTTTAGATAAGTGCTCACAGATTCGGAGATCTACCTAAACATCTTCAGCGTGAAAATCAAGGTTAGAAATCTAGCAAGAAAGAACTTCACAAAAACCCTATTGTTTGCCAGGTCCAAGCTGGGTGAAAAATCATCCTTTTCCTCACAGATTTTTCAATACTCCTACCTCCAGGTAGACAATAGCAACACCACATTTAAACATTAGTAGGAAAGAGGTTAATTCAGCTTCTCTTTCCCTCAGGTAGGTTGCAGTGGTTGCATTCAGAGCTAGGCAAGGAAAGGTCTTCTGTCACTCGAAAGAAAACATCACTGTAACAACAGAAGAAAACTAACACTCACTACTCCTGGAAGAAAAATTCTATGACCCAAAATAAAGCAGCTTATAAATAGCTACAAAAGGCTGATGTAAAGGAATCAGACTTCAGTTTTGCTTGGCCTTTGTTGTCTGGGACAACTTCTGCCGAGGGGAGGCATCCAGGCAATTATTGGGGGGGGGGGGGGGGGGGGGGGGGGGGGGCGGGAAGTGAGGGATATTTCAAGCAAAGTTACATTTCAATAAGATTTTTTAAAGGGGATTTCTTCTTGCTCTTTAAGTGGCCAAAAAAAAAAAAAAAAAAAAAAAATCAAACTCCATGTTTTTTTCTTGTGAGTCTTGAAAAAAATATACCCAAAAAAGTGAAGGCTTGAAATGGAGTTCTTCCCAAGCAAATGGGAGATAAAGTGGAAGGAAATGTTAAAAATTTTAAAAAGCAGACTATTTTAATAGGATATTTAATAAAAGAAACAATACATTTATTTGAAAAGTCGTTTTTTCATTGAAATAATTTTGACAATAGTACTTGATCTCTTGTTTAGAAAATGAAAGTGAACATTGAAGGATTTAATGGCCCTGGGGAGAAGTTAAAGCTCTTAAAAGTTCATTTCCAGGTTTCCTAATATCTGAGGGATTTTAAGTGCTGTAATTTATTTGTAAAGTAATAAAAATTGTTCTAGGGAAATTCTTAGATGTTAATTAAACTCCACAGAAGTATGTTACCAATATTCCCTCTCTTTATATGAAAAAATTTAATTTTGTATGGACAGATTAGACGCAGATGTAAACGTAAATTATGGCTCCACCTGGCCTGTTATTACATGTGTATTCTCAAGGGAAAAACAACATTGGCATACAATACTGACTTTTATTCTCTCTCTCTCTCTGTGACCTACCTTTCTTCTCCCTCCCCAACTTTTGCAGCAGACTTGTAGTTTGAGTACACACGATATCCAGTTCATTATTTGTGAGCCACACAGAGCTTTCGTTTGGCAGCAAAAGGAAATGAAGTACCAAAAGCAAAAGAAGTGTATTAATCATGTCCTCAATGAAATTATTAAAAGCTTGAAGGGAAACTGCTAGGGTTTTTATTTTATTTTTTAAAATCAAATTCATCTTTGCTGATCCACTAGAGTAGTCTAAGAAACATTTAAATTATTACTATCATCAAATGCAGTTTCATAGAAATGAAAATGCTTTGTGAAATTACATGAACTGCATATAATTTTGCTTTGGAGGGAAAAAAAGGATAGAAATCTTCTAACAACATTGAACCATACTCCTTCAATGCTTGCAGATCAAAATGCATCTTTTTTTTTTTCCTGCTTCTAAGCAGCATTTTTTTGGAATTTATTTCTCTTCCGTTTATATAACCCATTCAAAGATAACTTTTTCTGTTGGTTTGTTGTTTTTTATATATATATACTGAATTTCCTTCACACAAGGGCTCTAAAAATTTCAGTTGTCATCCCCAATGGAAATGAAACAAGTTTACATCCAAAATATGAGGTTTGCATTGCCCATGCATCTCTATTATTTACCATTTGGAAACCTGAGAGTGAAAGTGCTTTCCTTTTAATTACAGATGTTCTGCTTTTAGCAGCACTGTCCCAGTGTCTTTGACTTTGTCCTGGTTTCAGTGTGTATCTAGGTGCTCAGCTTATCCAGCTAGTTTTGGCTTCCCTGTACCTGCAGTATCATTCTGCTCCTCTCTGACTGGCAGCTAAGCTTTCTTCTCTTGTGCTTTACACCTATTGTCCAAGTGTGGACTTGCTCCCCACCGAAATACTGAAGAATATCATTGCTACAGCACCATGGCCCAGGCATGCAGCAATCACAGCAACCTTCAGTATTGAAAGAGAAAGAGACAACATGCCTTGGAAACCTTGACACAAAACAAAAAGAAAGGGGACAGGGATTTATGAAGTGGCGATGGAAAGGCAGAGGAGAAATTTCAGCTTTGGTGTAAATGCGAAAAAAAGAGCATAGTAATGGAGGGAATAGCAGAGAAGTCAGGTCTGTGCTGTGCAAAAAAGGGAAGGAGAATCTGGCCTAGAAAGTATCACAGATTTTAGATTTCACATTAGTTTCATGCAGCTTTTATACAGATTTTGATATCGGCACAGCCCAATTTAATAGATCATTCTTTCCTATTATCTTATTTCCATCATTATGGCTACCCTCCATAGGCAAGCCCTGGAGAAAATAGCAAGGGATGCACAGGCAGAAAAGAATGATTTTCAGCTGGGAAAACATAATCATCCTTCCTCTTCCTTGGGTGCTGCCTGTGCACCATTGTGTTACTATAAAGCTGCACAGGACAAGAAGCTTTGGCAAAAGAATGTGACCATGGAGAAATAGCAAGGGACAGTTCCACCAGAAATGATGGTCACCAGCTGTGCTGTAAGAGAACCCAAGGCATTTTCTGCTCTTACCTTTTCTGCTTTTGTTATTATCAAGTTGACTTTTTCTGTTATTTTTTAAAAAAATAAATAGTCTACATTACAAAACAGACCATTCAGCCAAACAGTGTGGTCATTTTTTTAGGCAAGTAGCTAAATCTTTTCCAACACAGTAAGTGTGCTAAATCTGAACAACAATTCCCTCTGCTCAAGATACCTATAAATGTACACTGTTATTGGTTTTTTCCTTTTCTGTCACTGCTCCTTTACCTCCTAGTTCTGGGAAGAAGTAATAGAGGTAATATTGAAAATATAATGAAGAAAAGCCCAGCCCAGATTTCCAATCTCAGATCCGCAAACACAAGATACAGGTTTGTGTGCTTATCTGAACTGAAGCTTGGTTTGCAGCCTTGAAGGTTTCCTTCCACCATCAGGCTCCTAACATAGAGCATCCTCATCCATCAGGTATTTCCACACCATGGTAGGATTTAACTTCTGCTTTCAAATCAACTAGGGGAAAAGGAGAAATTATTTTAAACACTGGAACGGGAGCAGATATGCTCACCGGTCACGAGCGTACAGCAGTCCTCTGGACAATGCAAACTAATGCTTAAGATCAGGCAACACAAAGCTATAAGAAGAAAGGTCAGTGCAGCAACTTCAGGCAAACTAAAGAGACCAGGGAGTTTCAACAAGCAGAATTCTTGGATCACAAGAACCTAGCATCGGCAGTGGTGCACACTTCTCTCCTCTCCGTCTCATCTATCCCAGGTTAAATACCCATGATCCGTTGTATTCCCTTTCTCATCAGGGGTCCAAGTGAGATGATGTTATGGTCCTAGTCTTTTTCAAGGTGTCAGCATGAAAACAAGGACCAGGGACTTCCTTGTATGGCTGAAGCAGTGCAGCTGCTCTCCTACCCTGCCCCACAGCTGCAGGGCTTGCTCCTCTGAGAGGAGCTAATTCAGGTCCAATAGCCCTATTGGTCCCCCTCAGACATCACTCCCAGGCCCCCCAGCCCTGAGGAAATGACTGCTGCAGTTTCTGCTGTTTGGCATCACTGCTGGCACACTTATCAGAGACTAAGAGGACTGAACTGGCTATGACAAGGCTCTCCCTCAGCAAAGAGATCTCTCCAGAGCTCGAGTGAGGTGTATCGTGTGTCTGTGCTTCAGTGTTTTCCTGCAACTAAACCCAGATCGCAGTGTGCACATATATCATCTGGTCATTTTCTTCCAATGTCAAATTAGGCAGAGATTACATGTAACACTTTGTAACAGCTAAACAGGTGAGATTAGAGACATGAGCACTGAGGAGAGAAACACCAAAAACATATGCAAATGACTACACTTATTTTTCAGAGGAAAGAGACAAAACATGGGGAAAACAAGAAGATATAAACATTAACTACAAAATCTAATCAAATACAATATTAAAGAGCATGAGTTTGAACAAAACAATCAGGAAATCCAGATGTTACATTTTCAGCAACGTACCTCCACCTGCTATGTTACACTTAGGGCAGGATCCATGGCATTTAACTTGAGGCATCACAAGCAAGTCAGGGTACAGCCTTCTTCAGTAATCAGTGGGGAGACACAGGACTATGCCATGAGCATTTCACTGCACCCCAAGATGGGTGAGGTTAACTGTCCTCCGGTGGTGCCTGCTACCCCACTGATTGTAACGGTGCCTAGGACCTCCAGCTGGCAGGTAGCAAACTTCCAGATGCATGTAACTGAGATGAAGCCAGCCTATGGTGCACATTATAAAATATTTCTGTGTATACATGCAGGGGAGAAAAAACTCAGGCTTGAAATCCTCTTTTCTTTTTTTTAACTTTTACCTGCCCTTTCGTGTCTCAATTTACAAGCTTCACAGTATATTACAAAGCCCTTTTTACACACGGACCCAAGTTTCCTCCCAGACACACTTATTAAACCCTCATTAAGGGTGAAACAGAATTTCACATGGTACTCCAGTGAAGGTGGTTTGACTGTGGGGTTTTTTTTGCATTAACCTCCAGAGAAAAGGGGCTTATCTGTCACACCAAGGCATTAGTGGTTTGGAGTGTTCTTTAGGTTTGCGTTGGCACTACTGATCACAAACACACAGGGAGCATAACAAAGCTGTAAGTGCAGGTCTGAACCTGTGAAATGCTGAGCAAGTTCAATCACAGCTGACTGCTGTGGGTGTTGAGGGGATGCTGAAAGAAGCAATCCATGCTTGCAAGATCAAACCCCAGCCACACAACTCATCTGCAAAGAACATGACTAAGAATCATTAAAAGCAAAGCCCCTGTCAAGGACCTCTGTGGCAAATAGATTGTTTAAGGACTTACCAGGCTGACTTCAGTATTTTTAGCAGAATATCAATGTATTTACTCTCTACCATATTTTAATTCAATTCATCAAATAAATATTATCCATTAAAGATTACACACCTGTGAATCAGAAGCTGTAAAGGTCAGCCTTTTTCAATTTATGTTTAAAAGAAACCTTGGCCTTTCCTAAAACTGCAGATCTTTGTATGTAACCTACTTCTCCTGTCTGCAAAACAAAAAAAAAGGGGAAGTTTCATAAAACAGAGGTCTCCATTCATAAGGCTTCCACCTTTGAGCTCCCTGTGGGCTGCCTGCCCACCAGAACGCTTTTTAGAAGCAAGCCAGTGGGGTACATAGGGCAGTCACGACAGATGCTGCCTTCCCAAGGAGAGACTAGAGATAGGCAGAAAGAAAAATCTTTGCAAAGTTCAATAGGCCAAATTGTTCTTTGAATTACAGCAGCCAAAATCTGATCTAATCCTGCCAAAGGCAATGGGGCTATGCTGGATTTACACTGCAGGAGTCTGAAATCAGAATTTGGCCTGCCACGTTCAAAGTCACAAGGACCTTTTCCCAGTGCTTAGGAGGTCTGGTATCAGTAACACTTACGCTTGTTCAAAGAGAATGTAGAATGCCACTGTAAGTGTGAAATGCAGCACTCAAGTAATGCTTCAGACCTGTTTTACACAGACATCCATAATCGTGCAATGCAGCAGGCAGGAGAACATCAAGATGCAGCATCGTTGCCTGACTGTCCTCCAAGACAGAAAAGCTTCACTGTGCATGGAATGGGGCAGAATGACTTAATCACATGTGCAATTATTCAAGTAGAGAGAGAAAAGAATGCTTGTGATTATTTTATTCAATAGCTACTTTAGTTCAAACGTTGATACAAGAAAATGACACTGCATGTTAACTTTATGTTATTTGGCAACTGAAACGTTGGTGAAAAAGTGAGAAAATAATTTGTGATTAATTTATTCCCACCTACTCGCCTATGATACCCTGCACTGGGTTATTTATTTACAAAGTAAATAAAACAGAAAGTGCCTGGATTTCTCAGCCCACTAGATCTCTCTCTGAAGAAAAGCTGCCACAGTGGCCAGCTTAAATCTCCCCCTTCATTCAGTTAGACCTGATTCTGCTTAAATTCCTCAGACTTGCTTGAGTGACCTGTAAAAGAAAAAGGCTGTTGGCCTGCGTCCCTGTTTACTTCTTTGCAACGCACAAAGTGCCGTTAAGAGGGTCTTCTCAATAAAGGGATTGTCCCCAACTCTGCCTGGCACTGAGCCTGCAGGGGAAAGGGCAGCTCACTTCTCTCTAATATTTCCACTGGCCCACAGCAGCCCAGAGGCCACTGTTAGCCACACTGGCTGGCCAAATGCACACTCAGGCATGAATTGCTGGGTCCTGCTCAATCAGGTCTAGCTGCACCTCATGGAGGCTCCCCTAAACTGAGGGTATTCAGCTGGCTAAAGATGCTGCTTTGTCTGTACTTTGTCCTGTTCATAAGCAGTGGTAGGAAGGCTTGTTTGTGTAGTAAATCCCCAGAAAACTGTCTGGGGTCTGGGAAAACAGCAAAATGTCAGTGATATGAAGGAATAAAGTAGTGCAGTAGAAACAAAGATGACTTAGCTGGACTGGTTCAGACTGGTTAGTTGCTTTAGCTAACACCTATTTAACTTCAGGGGCTAATGAACACTTCTGAGAGAGGATGGCTTTATTAAAGATTCAATTATTTTCCAATTAAGATGTAAGAGCTGTATTAAATGTCCCTGAAAATACCACAATGTCCTCCAGCTCCGTGCAGGAAAAACCCAAGCTAGCATCTTGGCTCTTCTAAGGTAAAACACAGGGAAAAAAAAAAAAAAAAAAAAAATCACAACTGTTAGGGGCTCTTTACCCTTCCTAAGGATGAAGGAAAGGGCTGATTCTTTTGCAGCTCTCTTCTACCTACTCCTTTCCCTCCTTGGTTTTTCTCTGTTGCAGATAATTCCACATGATTAATAGGCTCTTCTCAGCAGTGCTACACACAGTTAGCTCTTTTAATCTCTCTTTGAATCTTAGACTCTCTAATCCCCCAACCCTTCAGCCCCATGAGACTACACCTGAGGATCACAGAGTAAGGTATTTCTTTCTGTTTTAAGTTTCCGTCTGCAGGTCTGCAATAGAAGGAAGCTCAAATTTACCTTATCTGCCATGATCATAGAGGAACCTCCATGGATGCCCAAGATGGGAGTGAGGGTCTGGGCAGAGATGAAGTCCAGGATCTGGGCAATGGCTTCCTGGTCTGTGTCATCAGCAAATACCACCCCTTGAATCTTCCGATCTGACATGAGGTCACAGATGCGGGTGATGATGCTCTTGGGATCTGTCTCATTCATGGCCACCAGCTCCACCCGAGGCACCACTGAAAGGTGGTGGAAGTCATCTTTCTCGTGGGCATCTTTGATGGCCACTTCGTCTGAGGTCCCCACCAGGATGACCGCAATGCCAATGCTCGGGTGGCTTTTCTGGGCATGGGCCCCGCTCCCTGTTGTCGCGAGGACTGCCAGCACCAGCCAAAACCTTGGAGAGTAGCACTCCACCCTGGGCCTCATCTTCAGCTCTTACACTCCCTGAGTGAGGAAGAAGGAGGAAGAAAGGGGGAAAGTAAGAGAAATGGAAAGTGATTAATTGCAAGACAATCATGCACTCAGCCTTCAAGGCACATCCACTGATATTTCTCAGCCACTGGCCCTCCTCCCACCAGTCCTTCTTGCCTGATGCCCAGCCCTTCAACTACATTCAGGGCTCCGTTAAAGCCAGGGGCAGGATCAGACCAGTCCAGCCTCTACTTCAGAGTTTGAAGTCACTTCAGAGAACAGCTGTCAGCAGAAGATGGGATCATGTCATGTCTCAGGACCCAAGTCAAAAGTGATCGAGAATTGTCCTTTGACAGCTGATCGGCTGTCTTTGTGAAACTAATTGCTTATGTCAAGCCCATGTCTAAGTGCTCACCCTCAACACAAAGGAATTACTGGTGCTTGTAATCAGTTTGGCCTTCTGCTGGAGGCAGGGAGGCTGAAGGGACCCAGCAGATAAGGACTGCCTTTTACTTTCTCCAGCACAATCCCTCCAGAATAAAGTGAGGACAAATAAGCAAGGCCATTGAATGTATATGTATGTATCTATTGCATATAACCTTCCTACCATGAGGACACACATAGCTCCATTCTGCAGTACAGCCAGCCATATGCCTTTCACCCATACAAGGTTAATTTCTCTTTAAAAAAAACAGGAATACAAAATTTCCCGGTGGTCATGGCCAAAACTGGATCAGTGTAGTGTGGGGAAGACATACCCTCCAATCCATACAACAGCTATTTTTGCCCAGAAGCAGAAAAACCCACAGAGCTTACAAAAGTTCACCCTCAGCTACTAGAGCCAGGGATGTTATATCTTTTCCCTGAACATGTCGACTTTATTTTATAATCATAACAGTAGAAATGGAAAAACACGATGAGGTCATCTCTCCAACCCCTTCCTGAGCAGGACTGTTCCCTGTGGGATTGTTCCTAGCTCTTTCTTTATTCAGTCTCGTTGTAATAATAGTTTGCATTTCCACAGCACTTTTCAACCTCAAAGCATTTTACAGACATTATCAAATTAATCCTTGCAGCACCTATGAAGTGGAAATATCAGAACCCTCCCTGGTCTGGGGACAAAAAAAGAGTAGCATCCCCACAGCTGCCCACCACCCTTGTGGGAGGCAGCACTGCATGGTGTGCCCACCCAGGGCCATGCTGCTGTCCTGAAAAGATTTCAGGCGTTTCAAACTAAAGACTGTCCCTTAGTGCAAAATGTCCTGCTCAGCTATTCATGCCCATAACTCTGTTCTTCAGCATCTAGGCACCCTTGGAATAAATATACCAACCCTTTGCTGCTTTGCACTACACCTCTGCTCTTGGGGATCCAGAAACTGGACCCTTCCATACTGTTCACTCCATCCAACAGCCCTACCTAACACCAGTCACCCCTGGGGAAAGGGCTCAAGGGGCCCCATCTTGCCCAGCCCAGGAGAACATGTAGGCTCAGCACCTGCTCCCTCAGTGCCATGCTAAGCAGAGAGAACATATCCTGCATTGACATTACCAGATAAATAAGCAGATAATAAAATAGATAATAAATATGCACCAGAGGAACCAAATCCACTTAGGAGGCTGAAAGGGACTGCAGGTGTGAAGCGCCAATCGATTCTAAACTCTGACGGATCCACTTTCTGAGAGATGCTCACAAGGAGAACCAAGAGACTTTGAGAGTTTGGCAAAATGAACAGCTAACTTCATTCCAGCAGGACTGTTATCCTCCAATTACGAGTCACTAAATTAGATTCCTTCACAGTGAAATGCAGTCCCCACTCCTGCAATGCTTTATTAACTTTAATGCACTCTATACGCTCTCTGTCTCTCACTCTCTTGCTCACTCACTTTAATGCTATATTTGTTCTCTTTAAAATATGTCTCCTGAGATCTCTCTGCATAGTCTCACACAGTGTATTACGCTTGGTTAGGCAGTGGCTAGCTGTGATGCCCAGGCAGCAGAGTGTAGGTTTTTCCCAGCTGCTCTCCCACCAGGAACACTTTACAGGGCCTTCCAACCCAGGGCTCAGATAGCAGCGATGCAGGAGCCATGCAAGCAATCGTGGCAGCTGTCTGCTTTCACACCCAAACACAGACTTCTCCCACTGGGAAAAATGCCGGCCAAGAAACCCATTTTCTTCTCTTCATCTGCATCAAAGCCAATAAATCTCTACCATCTACCTCCAAGGAGCAGAAAAGAGCCCATATCGTGAAGAGCACTTAGGTGCCAATCTGCTGGGTGTCTAGCTTATGCCCCCAAGGGAGATATTTCCATTCAACACAAGAGATGGAGATCCCTGTACAGTTCCAGATCCTCAGGCTTTGGCCAGATATGCAGGGAGCAGCCAGGGCTAGGAAGAGGCTAATGCAAAAAGGAGGTCATCAGTGCCTCCATAGCCAGCCTGACATCTCCAAATTGGATCCTCAGCCATGAGCTGGTTCAGGCAGAACAATGCTTATGTAGCCTGTGTTGTAGTGCCCAAGACACCTCTCGCTCACACATAACACTTCTGTCATACTCACAATGTGTTTCAGGTGCTCCATGGGCAGTCTGCATGCCAGGGACCAGTGTCCTTCTGAGGGAATAAGGAGGAACCGGGTCCAGGCTGGGTTCCCTGGTAGGATGGGACCCAGGAACGTGATATGGCAGGGGAACTCCATTAAATCACACCCAACCCAAGGCTGGTGGCACCCCGTTAGCTGAGGGGTGGCCTCTACTATTCAGCCCTAGCACACTCCCACAAGGCAACTGCAAGTTCACAGTGCAGAGCTGAGGTGCTCAAAGACTGCAACAGGGGTACTCATGGTGCTTACAGTCCCTTCTCTATCCTCCTTGGGGGTGACTTCTGTTCACAAGCAGTAGCCACTATCCACACTCCTGCTCACATGCAAGTGCTGGCTGGTTGAGAAAGGGACAGATCCCGGCATCAACCCCACCTCTCTTTCCTCCTTTGGTCTGGCTCACTACAATCCTCATTTGAATGTGTGCTAGTAGAGGAGAGGCAGGGGTGAACAAGCACAGATTTATTATCAGATTACAGTGACCCCAGAACTACTGTGAAAATATGCTTTTGCATACACAGCAGCAAGTCTTATCCATTAATTTCTACACTGTTCAAATGCAAAAGTTTGAGGCACCCAATCAAGGAAGCACTGGAGGCAGCATGTGGACCTCCTCCTGAGTGGAGTTTTTGTTTTCAGTGAATACTTGCAAATATACATTGAGAAATTCACAGGCACCTGAAAAGGCTACAGTTGTGAAACAGGGCATTTTCCCTTAGCTGTTTCAAGTAACTTTAATATAGCTAGAGTCTAATTTCACCACTCAAGAATGATTTTAAAAACATGTCAGTATATTTTATTATGAAGTGTTTTACATGAGCAGGTTTTTCCCTTGGTAGTGGTGTGGGGCAACACAGCATTTGGAGTTTTTTTCTGTGATTTTGCCACTCCAAAACAATTTAGCAAATCCCAAACTCCAGTCTGGCAAGTAAAATCCTTTATACGTTATTCCACATTATTATATTGTCCCTTACTCCCTGGAAAATAATATACAACAGGGCCATTAGATAAAGTAGTTTGAGAGACATATCTATATTTATGTATAAACATGCCTGTAAAACCATTATAACTTTATATAATCTCATTTTACTTACCGATAAAACATATCCACTGTTGTAGAGGAATGCAGCATCTACTTAGTGCTGCAGAGCAATGTTATACAATCACCGTTAAAATGGGAAGGGAAAGCTAACTTCTCCAATTGAAAATGCAAGAGGAATGTAGGTAGACAGACAGTAATTATTCAGATTGGAATTTGGCCAGGACCAAAGGTTAGATTGCTTAAAAATATCGTAAGAACCTTATTTGACACTGCATTTTTATGTGGATCAGATCTAGGTAAGTATTAATAGAAAACTATTAGGCTGCACAGGCAAAATACAGCTCAGCATTTAAAGATATTTCTGGACGATATTTCAAAATACAGAAAGTACACAAATAGGTCACTGTGCGTTCAACCAGGCTAACTGTAAATAAAGTACTACTCAGGCAGTGGACAGCAAAACTAGGCAATCTTCAGGTCAGATAAAACTGAGGTAGAACACAGGCTGGTCTAAGGAGTTTGGGAGCAGTTCTGTCATGTGCTGATGCTGGTACCTCCTTCTACTGCAATTGCACCAGTTGGTCAGCCTTGCACAATAGCCCCTTGGGATGGTATTTGCAGGCCCCCAAAACCCTATCTCCAAGCTCAAGACAGCAAGAGGAAATGAAGTCCTGTAATACTGCAGTCCCAGACAAAAAGCTGTCTTGAAAGCAGCTTTCCTAATTAGGAGGAAGACAACGTTTGGGACAGGAGGCTGAACAGTATGTACTAGCCACCAGCAAAGGGAACTTAGCAGGGACATTGGTTCCATTCTGGAGGAAGAAGAGCATAACCTACCTCCAGCCTCCCTCTCTTTTACTCCCCTGGAGGGCCATGGGAAAGTTCACATCCCAGTGTTTTCTGGACTTTGCTCACTGGGAGCTCCGGTGAGGTCCCACCACTGGTTAGAGGACTTCAAGACACAGAATCTGAACTCAACAGGTAATTTTGCATCTGCACCAACTGCAATGCTAATTCCCAGCCCTACTTTCATCCCTGATCACTAGTCCAATTCCAGGACTCGCAATCACCCTCAGTCTCACTACTACCTAGAGGCAGATGTCCTGCCAGCCCCAGTGTTAGACATCAGTGTTACTGTGCTCTTCAGTATTTGCTTATCTTTGACAGCATCTTAATTCACACTGGCTTCATTTCTCAGACAGTTTGAGCAGTATCAGGCAATGAATCCAAAAGCAATCCTCATGTTTCAGGCCCTAGTTGGGGGTAGGAAGAAATCCACCTCACCTGTGAGATACTCTACAAACCTGGAACGTGCTTTGTGCCTGGTATCCAACACACCACCAGGGAATAGCAAGTACACTAGAAGAAGCTGTAGGGAAGTTAACATTGCAGTAGACATTCTGGCAAGGAAATAGCTGCATGTCCAGACCAAAGAAGAATACTATTTCTGTGTTTGCCAACTGCAGAAGACATTTAATCTTTTTACCTACCACCTGCCTTACAGGGAAACTGCAGGAGCTAAGAAGACCCATGCAAAGAAAGGGGCAGGACTGACTGAAACCCCCTAAACTGTTACTCGTAAGAGCTGGGGCTTAAAGCTGTAAATCATTACATAATTTACACCCAAGTTTCTCCAGCTCCCTGATTTTTGGCAACCCAATTTCAGCTTAGGACATCCTCCCATTCTCTAATGTTACTACCATCTCCCCAGTCCAGACACAGTACATATTGTAGACATCTGAAGAAGCATTCATCATGTTCTAACACTGCTTTAACCATTGTTCTACCACACCTTCAGCACAGGCTATTCGTACGCAGACAACTCTTGCACTGCTGTTCCCCATATTACTGCTTACCAGGTAGGTGACATAAGGGCCCATAAATCATCTTCTGGCTCACAGCCCTGTTGTTCCAGGAATTTTTTTACACAAAGAAGAGGGGGGTGAATCTGGGGCACAATGGATGTGTCTCGGAAGCACCTGCACGCCTCAGGTGCTGATAAACAGAAAGAATGATGCTGCAGGAGAATCTCCAAACATTCAGAGCAGGAAGATGGCAGAGGCTATAGATATCAGAAAGTGTCATGCAGTGTGATGAATGCAAGAGCAACCCAGTACCTAGACCAAAATGGTTCATTATGGTGACTCCTAGTAAACACATACACCGCCCCAAGGACATTTCAGTAGTTTTAAATGAAAACTGGTGCAGTTTAGTTTATTTTAACTAGCTTTTAACATCACTTCTTTTCTCATTCTAGTATATAAATGTTCCTATGACAGTGGTAGAAACATTTCTCCGAGGCCTTTTGGGCAGGTCTTCTTTCTGCTCTTCACAGCCACTCCCTCTCCAACATGTACCTTTGTCCATACGTCTAATGTCCTACAGACTCATTTCTATCTAACTTACAAAATGCTTCTTTTCCCTTATTCCTCCCAAGGCAGCCTTTTTCTTTTGGGAAATGTATCACATACCCCCAGCCAAAGCCTTCAAAGCCCTTGGAGCTCCCTCATTACCTCGCTATTAGCTTTCAGTCCATGGGCATTGGGAGGAAAGTAGCATATATGTTTAGTGTTATTCTCTATTTTCTTTCAAGCGTATCTTTCTTTACTAAACCAGGTACAAACTCCTCCCTGGCTTGGGCAGTGTCAGATTTATCACTCAGATTTATCCTATATATCACTCTACTCATTCTTCCCCGTCTCTGATGTCTAGTTTGCCTCTGTCTGTCCAACAGGTCTATCCAAGGATAACGTGAAAAAGTGCTGTCCCTTTTTCTGCCCCATGCAAAGGAGAAGAGCAATTCTCTCCCTACACTTAAGGCGGTACAAAGAATGCTTTGATCATCAATTAGACCCATATCATTCCCAACAGATGAAGAACTATGTCTCATTATTGTAAGCTTGCCCAAGGGTAAGTTCCCACTGTCCTTCCCACTTCCTCCCACCCACATATTTTACATATCACGGGCGATAGCTGATAGAGCCACAGCCTGCAAGCTTCTGTTGAGACCAACACCAAGTGATTCATGAAAATTAAAAATTAAAATCCTCTGCTTAATAGTCTTGCCCTTCCCCCAGACACTTCAGGATTGCTGTCTACGCATCTGCTTTAGCACACTACCTTCTTTGAAACAACTCAAACAATAGGATTACCACTGCTAGGAGATGGATCCAAGGCTCACATTTAGAAATATTTCCCTAAACTGAGCCTAAATTTTCACTTTGCTCAGCTATCCTGTTACTTTAATAATATCTCCTTCATTCAGCCTAAACAACTTCTCCCTCTTAACTCACCGCTTCCACCCTGAAAATGCTTGTAGATGGTTATCTGATCACCCCTTGGGACTTCCCTGTGCTGCAGCAGAAGTTCAGCTGTGTTCATCCCTCCTCATAAATTGAGTCCCCTCAGGTCCTCAGCAGGATGAGCGAGGGAGGATGAAGGTAACAGCTGGGCAAGGGAAAGCAAGAGCAAATCTGACCTGCTTACCCAGGCTGGCACACACGTGCAGAGCTGCGGGAGTCAGTGTCACACACACAAAAGCCATTAAGTGAGACAGCAGGTCAGTCTGGCATTGCCCAGTGCCAGCTTCTAAATGCCAGGGCATAAAGGCTTGGCATGGCCATCGCTCTCTGTGAGCCTGGCTTGCAGAGCCAGGCTGGAGCCACTGTTCCCCTGCCAGGATCTCACACCCCCCCCAGCATCCCACTTGGACAAGTTAGAGGGATGAGACAGGCCCTCCCTGCCAGGGACTGAAATATCCTCACCACCTGGAGGGTTCAGTTGCCACAGCTGTCACTCTGTGCATGCTCCATTTGAAACAAGGGTTTCAAAGCTTACGAGACGTGCCCTGTTTCCCACTTCTGACTGTCGTCTGCCCCATCTCAGAACAGGATCCAGGCTCAGAGGGAGATCATCCAAAGCAAGGGATGTGTCACTGTGTGCATGTGGCCCCTCCAAAGGGATTTCAGTATGGCTGAAAGCAGCTTTGCCTCCTGAAGTGCAAGACTCAGTTTAACAGGCAGCAGAACGCTGCACCAGAGCAACACCAGTTTTGCCAATTAAATAAAACTGGAATAATTTGGTAATTCATCCTGCAATCACTTATTTTCTTTCTAATTCTCCACTTCCAGGTTTCATGTCCAAGCAGGAATCACCAGCATGTTAATAACATGATGGCTTTAAAGGCTGTGATTTCCAAAAACCAGGGATTTAAATGCCTAAAATCCATTAATATCCATGAGAAATACACATTTAACTTCAGTTGGATGGTTTGGGGAAGCACATCCTCTGCATTTCTCATAATTTACTGTATTAATTTGAGGTTTTCTATTAAACCTTAATCAACTCTGCATTTTGTGTATTGGCAGATTATTATACTGAATTTCAAAATTTTAAAAATTAGAAGAATTTTTGTTTCCAAAGACTTTCCCATTACCTAGACTCTCTCATGCACCCCCTCAGTACCTGTTCATTCCCCGCATCATTTCCTTAAAGGGAAAACAGAGCAGGCAGACAAAAACTGCACTGTCTCCTGAAGGCAGCTGCCAAACACCATGTCAGTGCTGAAATCCCATGGGTTACTCGAAGTCTCACATCAAGAGACAGTCTTAAGATCTTTGGATGCCAGATGTAAACACTGTAAAAGCCAAATCACAAATGTTTCTTAAAACATACCATAAGTGGGAAAGAAAATATGATTTTTATTCTTATAGGCAGAAATTGAGTGATTCCTCCTTCTACAATACTGAGGATCCCAAAAAGGACATCTGAACCAAAGGGAGAAAGCATTAAACTACATTGGTGCTTTGGATACAGCCATCCAGTTTGCTGTCAGTCTCCTCAGATATAATGTATGACATGGGATAAAGCTTTAAAATATAAATCTGCCCATCCCTTAGGAAAGTTCTTCATGGGTGTGTATTTTAGTCTTGCAGTCCATGCAGCAAGAGTAAGCTAGAAAATACTCACAGAATCACAGGTTGGAAGGGACCTCAGGGATCATCTAGTCCAACCTTTCTAGGAAGAGCACAGTTGAGACAAGATGGCCCAGCACCCTGTCCAGACGACTCTTGAAAGTGTCCAATGTGGCCAAAACAACCACTTCCCTGAAGAGATTATTCCAATGGTTGACTGTCCTCAATGTGAAAAATTTCCCTCTCATGTCCAATCAGAATCTCCCCAAGAGCAACCTGTGTCCATTTCCCCTTGTCCTCTCTGTGGGACTCCTTGTAAAAAGGGAGTCTCCACCTTCCTGGTAGCTACCCCTTAAGTACTGGTACATGGGGATGAGATCCCCTCTAAGCCTCCTTTTCTCAAGGCTGAACAAACCCAGTTCTCCCAGCCTATCCTCATATGGCTGCTTCCCAGTCCTTTGATCATCTTGGTGGCCCCTCTCTGGACCCCTTCCAGTCTGCCCACATCTTTTTTGTGTATAGCGGGGACCAGAACTGCACACCGTACTCAAGGTGTGGCCTGACAAGCACTGAGTAGAGTGGGATAATCACTTTTTTATCTCTGCTGGTGATGCCCTTTTTGATACAACCCAGCATCCTATTGGCCTTTTTGGCTGCAGCAGCCACTGTTCGCTCACATTGAACTTCCTGTCCACCAGGACCCCCACGTCCCTCTCCACAGAGCTGCTCTCCAGCCAGGTGCATCCCAGCCTGTGCTGCACTCCCACATTATGTTTTCCCAGGTGCAAGACCTTACACCTGTCCTTGCTGAACTTCATAAGGTTCTTCTTGGCCCACTCTTCCAGCCTATCCAGATCTTCCTCCAGAGCACCTCTCCCTTCTGGAGTGTCTACTTCCCCACTCAGTTTGGTGTCATCTGCAAACTTCATCAGGCTACACTTGATCCCGTTATCCAGATCACTTATAAAGATGTTGAATAATACTGGGTGCAATATCAACACCTGGGGGACTCCACTTGTGACAGCTTGCCACTTTGAAAAAGAGCTATTTACCACCACCCTATGGGTGCGGCCTGTCAGCCGATTCCCCACCCACTGCACAGACCACTTGTCTAGGCCATAATGCATTAATTGCTCCAGGAGGAGGCCATGGGGAGCCGTATCAAAAGCCTTGGGGTAGTCCAGGTAGACCATGTCCACTGCCCACCCCATGTCAACCAGATGAGTCACTTTGTCTTAGAAAACCACCAGGTTTGTCAAGCACAATCTGCCCTCAGTGAAGCCATGTTGGCTTTTCCCAATCATGTGCTTCATTTGACTTGTGACGGCCCCCAGGAGGATTCGTTCCATAACCTTCCCAGGGATTGAAGTAAGACTGATGCGCCTATAATTACCCGGATCCTCCCTCAAGCCTTTCTTGTAGATAGGGGTAACATTTGCCTTCCTCCAGTCCTCTGCGACATCTCCCATTCTCCACAACTTCTCTAAGATTATGGAGAGTGGCCTCGCAATGACGGCAGCCAGCTCTCTCAATGCCCTTGGGTGGATGGCATCAGGGCCCATCGATTTGTAGGGTCGAGCTCCTGTAATAATTCATGTGTTACCTCTTCCTTCATTGATGGTGGGTCAGTGTTTGGATCAACTGGCAATTTCATTCCCAAAGCCTGGGACCCGACAGTGTTGGTAAAGACAGAGGTGAAGAAAGTGTTGACCCTCCTATTCTGTTTAACAGTGGGCCTGTGTTTTCATTCTTTTTCTGCTTGTGGTTGACATACCTGAAGAAACCTTTCTTGTTATTTTTGACATCTACAGCCAGTTTCAATTTGAGCTGGGCTTTTGCTTTTCTAACTGCATCTCTGCACCTTCTGCCAATGCCCTTTTAGCTCTCAACAGATAATCCTCCACTCCTCCATCTCTGGTATGCATCCCTTTTGGATCTCAGTAGACCCAGGAGGTCATGGTTGAGCCAAGGGAGCCTCTTGCTCCACTTACTTCCCTTTCTTTTATAGGGGATAAACTGGTTTTGTGCTTCCAATAGAGAGTTCTTGAAGAACTCCCAGCACTCACTAGCATCTGTCTTCCTTAGAAGCATCCCATGGAATCCCTCCCAACTGAGCCTTGAGTGAACTGAAGTTTGCTCTTCTGAAATCCAGAACCCTTATTTTAGAACTGACCTTCAGCAGGCTCAGCAGGATCCTGAACTCCACAATATTATGATCACTGCAGCCAAGGCTACCACTAACCGAGATATTACAAAGCTGGTTTTGTCGGTTTGTGAATAGCAAGTCCAGCAGTGCCTTCTTCCTGGTTGGCACATCTAAAATTTGTATGAGGAAGCAGTCCTCTACGCATTCCAGGAACTTGGTGGATGACATGCGAGCTGCCGTACTGTTCTTCCAGTAGATGTCTGGGTAGTTGAAGTCACCCAGAAGGGCCAGGTCCTGTTGGCCAGAAGTTTCCTTTAAAGCCCCAAGCATCACTTTGTTGGCATTGTCATCATGATTAGGAGGTCGGTAGCAGATGCCCACTGTGAGGTCCTGTTTGGAGATGACCCCTTTGACTTTAACCCAGAGGCATTTGATAGAGCAGTTGCAATCACCATAGCTGACTTTGATACATTCAAGGTTTTCCTTAATGTAGAGTGCAACTTCTCCTCCTCTTCTACCTTGCTTGTCTTTACAAAAGAGCCTATAACTGTCCATTGCAATCCCCCAGTCATTTGAATTGTCCCACCATGTTTCAGCTACTCCTATGACATCATAACCTTCTGAGTGGGCACAGAGCTCCAGTTCCTCCTGTTTGTTTCCTAGACTGCATACATTCATACAATACACCTGAGGTGATTATTCTTCTGTTTCACATCTTGGGAGACAGCTACAGAATATTTGTCACCACACTGCTTGGCCTCACTTACTCCCCCGTTGGGCATGGTGGCATGAGCATTTCTGCAGTGGATCCCACCCCTCACGTCCTCCAGTTTAAAGCCCGCCTCATCAAGTCAGCCAGCCTACTGCTGAATATTCCCTTACCCTTTTGGACAGGTGGATTCCATCCCTCCCTAGCATGTTGTAGTCATTGAAGAACACCCTACTGTCATAAAAGCCAAACCCCTCATGGTGGCACCAGCCATGTAGCCAGGAGTTGATATACATTATGCGCCTGTTTCTGGCTGCTCCCTTCCCTTGAACTGGCAAAATGGAAGAGAAGACAGCTTGGGCACCAATGTTTTTCACTTGCTCCCCCAGGGCTCGAAAGTATCCCTTGATTTTACCCAGGTTACAGCTCTCAGTGTCATTCATGCCTACGTGAAATAGTAGCAGTGGTTAGTAGTCCATTCTCTTGATGAGTTGTGGCCTCCTCTCGGCCACGTCTCGAACCTTGGCTCCTGGAAGGCAGCATACCTCATTGCACTGCCTCTGCTCATTATGGGACCACTATAGCAAATTTTGAAAAACCCCAAGCAGAGTACCCAGAGCTCACCAGACCTGGTCAAGCCCTCATAAAAGAGTTACAGATGGCAGAAATGGCAGAGTAGAAGGCTTGATGCCCAAACCACCAAGATGTGAGGGCAGCACTGGAGCTGCTAAGTAGAAGCAGCAGGGTGGGGAGAGGGACGTACATCCTATAAGCTGGTCCAGGGCAAAGCTTCAGTGCTACAGATACTGATGGACCACTGTTTGCAAACTGCGAGCATCCCTCAGGAGCCTCGTGACCTCTTGATTTCCACTGCAGCATTCTGGAAAATGGGGTTTAGACACCAAAGGACCCCACCAGAATGCCAGCCCTGCTCACAAAATGAGACAGGGAATTAATCTGGAAGTGAGAGGGACAAAGAGGTGTTTTTAGCAGGGACAAAAAGGCATGCCACAGCCATCGGAGCCAAGACGGATCAAAAGCTGGCTCTGGTCAGGCCACTAGAAAGGATGGATGAATACCCAGAAAACCTTGTAATTGCCTGTCCCTTGTCTTTTCCCTTTCCCCACTCTGAGCCTCAGTAAAGGACTTTTACGTTCCTATTATCACTACTTATAGAAAAACCAACCAAAATGTACCTAGAAGAAGTAACAAGAGAAACTCAATATGTGACACCAAAAATCCATTCGAGATGTTTGGAGTTGTACACTCCCAAACTAGAAGAATCCCAAAAAACACTCATCCCTTTAGAAAAACTTTATCTTTACAATTAATACTAAAGCCAGGATGAAGGGAGAATTGACAGCTGCCAATTAGGAGGTATTTTGGTGGTCTAATTTTTCTTCTCCTTTCTCTCTTTACTGTCCCCACCCAACACCCTCCCCTTTCCCTATTTTTCTCTTCCCGAGTTCAATGACCAGTATGGCACCAGCCATCAAGCTGCTGGATACAATATGTTTTCACAGTACATTACTGCTGTGCACCAGACCATGCTGTGTCTGCGATTGTATGACAGGTCAGGGCTGATTCGTCTTACCAAGACCTTTAATCAATAGCGTCCAGAAAGCTTTCCCAGCTGGAGGGACCCAGCCCAGCAGTCACTGACCTCTCCCTCCGCTCAGCACTCGATCATATTTATAGAGTTGCAATGATGGAAACACACAGGCAAAGCCACATTTGGACCATGGCTAGTCACTGGCTGTTGATGCTTCAGGGACAGGAAGGCCCAATCCAGCACAAGCAAACAGATTAGATTTGGCTCAGCTGAATGCCATTTCCATGCATTTTTTTCCTCTGCTCTCTGTTTTCTCCAGCCCCTCAAATTCATTCATGCTGGCTGCTTCAGCCACCTTTCTCGGTAGCTCACCTGGCTATTAATTCCTCATGTGCTGGCCAATGCATACAAGGACATACAAGCCCATGCCTCCTCCCAGACCAGGTCCACCACTGGCTTCCTCAGGGGGCAGCTCAGCCCCCTTGGGTCACACCTCATTTACACAAAAGTCACTACATCTTACATTTTCAGCAAGGGAAAAAAAGCATTAGCAGCAAGAATAAGAAAGAACAACCACCAAAACCAGTCAATTGTCACAATAAAAACCTTTATTACGGACAAAGTGTAGCCTGAGTTACTTATGCTTTAAAGTCAGTTTACACTTTTAAAACAGCATGAGAGGACTTACTGTAAAAGAAAATCCAGAATTTTAATATTCCCTATGAACCTCCTTCAAACTACAATATATGCCCTAATCCACTGTCCTTCTCAGCTTTATCCATCCATCCAACAATTTTTTGTCCTCCATGGCTCCCACAGTCATTCCATTCCTCACTTTAAGCACTGTTATATTTTTGGTCCATCCTTGATACCTCATAGCTCACTTGATTCACACTGTTAGGTATTGGGTTTCAAACCTTGAAACCATGGAGTGAGTGAGCTACAAGTGAAGCCTTGTTCTAATCCCTTATACCATCATCTAAAATCAATAAGCATTTTTTGAAAGTGTAAACACCATTGTTTTCTTCCTCACCCTTTGCCTTATTCTCCTCATCAGAAAGATGGAGATGCATCTTCTCTGCTTCCTAGAGTTAGACAGTTTAATTATTTATGGTATTTAAAGTATGTTTGGCTCTCAAGTGATAGAAGCTACAGGAGCTGAGATTATTATTATTGCTTTCCATTGCACTTCCCTGAAGGCAGCAAAGTCTTCTTGTGAGATCATACCCAACATTACTCACGGGATCCCGAGAGAATGTATTAAAACCTCTATGTCCAAGATCTTCAGGACAATAAATCCTAGTTTAGCTAGGAGCAGAGAGAAAGGAATTGCTGTAATACCATAAATAGTTGTCGGTTTCCAAGCAAAATCCCTGATATTCAGTATCGACTTTGCCACATTGACTCAAACTGCAAAATACTGCTGGTCAGTAGTTTCTGATGAAACAACATGTTGTCAGCAAATGCCAGTTTGTTAAGCCTATTCTCATGAAAATATCTCAACTTGCGACACATTTTCACCCACTCCAAAGCAGCTTCCTTGCTGGCAAGGAAGAGCAAGAGCAATGCAGAGCTTTGGAGAGTGAGGCAGAGCTGCAGTGGGCAGCCAGCCTCTATGATCTAGGCTGAAGGTGGAGCTCTTCTGAGTACCCCATCTGGCAATTTTATTCCAGACCTGGAAATCTGTTTCACCAAGAGATCCACCCTGTGGGTCTGCCATGGAGCCAGGGATTCTGGTTCCAGCAGCTCTTGGACAGTAGAAATGTAAAGTCCAGCTCCATCTTAATTCACTTGCAGAAACTCAAAATACAAGATCTGCTTGACATAGCTATCAGCAGTAGAGACCCTCAGACACTGGATTTAAACAAATCTGGGGAAGGTTGCCAGGTCAGAGTCACCAGGCTTTTATAACATGGCCAGAAAGTCCTGGGAGCTCAGGTTACCTCCTAAAAGACATCTTAGTCTTATACCAGGGAGCCTGGAGACCCCGAGAGTCCTGGCTGGGACTCTCTACAGTGTCAGAGGTGCCAGAAATCTGGGGTTCATAGACAAGTCCTCAGATGTAGTTCTGAGGGCCTATGGCCTTGGGTCAGGCCATTAGTGAAAGCGGCCCACAGCTGCAAACCCTACAAGCCCGGGGTATAAAATAATAGCTTTGACAGTTTCACCACAGTTTCCTTTTATCAGTTCCTCTGAATTTGTAGTTTCCCAGTATTTGCAGGTAGAAGGAGGGAATTTTGCCATGAAGTTCAAACTAAAACTATGTTTCTACCTCTGAACATCCCCCTGCTTGGAAGACCTGCTTGCAGCCTGTTGCCCTGTGATTCTGCCAGACTTCACAAACTACACTGCACTGCACCTGCTGAGCACCTGAATGAGACCTCTTAAGAAACACAAGGGGTTTCGAGGGGTGCTGGCACCCACAGGGTATTTGTTGTCATTGACAAGTTTACAGAGATCAACTGCTCTGCTTTGGGGAATTTTTTTATTGACAAGAGACAGTCAGTAAAGACTGGAGTAGTCCTGGAGTCAAGCAAAAAGATGTTGTAATCCACCCCAACCCAAATTCTTCTTCCATTTACCATCATTTCCTGGGTTACACTGCCACAGAGCAGTGCTAAAAGACTGTATTTAATTCTGGAGTGGGGACACCCTAAAGTAAAATGAGGGTGTGCATATGTGTTTTTATATAGATACCCACAGACTATATATAGTATATATAATTTTGTATTTATTATTGCTGATTATTTTTAGATATATAAAATTATTATATACACCCTCCATCTCATCTTGGACCAGCAGACAGGGATGCATTTCTCTGAACAAGGAAATCGGGTGGGAGAGGGAGCTCTTTGCAGGATGGCCAGTTATCCCTTTCTGCCAGATCTGAAATGCCACCAGTTCCTAAAGGGATTAAATTCCTGTATTCCTGAAAACACAAAAACTCAAAAACAGCAGGGGGTGGGGGAAGAAGGAAAACAAAAGCCCACAAGAGAGAAACAACAAAAAAAAAAAGGCAGAGTCAACATTCAAGTTGTATCCCTTTTACATCCAGGCTGGTCCTTGTAGGAAATCAGCTTCCGAGATAGGAACCCAAAACTTGCTGCCATGCCAGGGGTCAGACCCTGGCACAGAGCAGCTGCTCTCCCTCCTGAGACTTGTTCCTGGTGTCGTCAAGGCTGTTTTCACACTGCCCATCCTGAAGTGCTAAAGCAGCACTGAGATGCCAGTCCTGTTTAGTGAAGGACTTTTGTACAATCCTGAAGTTACAGTGCCATATAACCATCCAGTTAAAGCATTCAGTTAGCAACAGGCTGCAGTCTTTAGCTAGGTCTCACCCTTGTTTGTATATGACAGTACCAATATTGACATCCTGAACAGCCAAAGATTATGTGCTGCAAATATCACCCAACCCCTAAAATGAAGTAGAGAAAGCAAACCAAGTTGCCTATATGAACTGTCTCTCCAAACTTTGCCTCAAGCACACCACTCGTCTGCCTGGAGCGTCCTGGGGCTACGCTCACTTTGGGGTTTCCTTGTTTCTCCTTCTCATTGCTGCTTTGACACTTCTCCAGGCCAGGTCCAGGCCACAGGGCTGAACCACAGCCCCACATGGTCACCAGTTTCTATTAAAAAAATAGAAATCAATCCTTAGATGCCATGCATGGCTTTGCCATGCCTGCAAAGCCTCTCTGACACAGCTTCTGCTTTGGTGTCCTGTCAGGATGACACTGTGACAGGGCCTCATTTCCAAGCCAGGAGACATTTTTGCATGCAGCTGCACTGATTATTACATATATGAATTTGTACAATTACAGTAGAGTTTCTGGAGACCTTTGCACCATGAGTTTCCACAACCCCTGTGCCAGAGGGTTGTAAAGCTCCTCTGATCTGATGTGCAGCATTTTAAACCTGCTTTGCACAGGTGTTAATGCCTTTGTGAGGCACTGGATGCCATGGGAGGGGGCTCATGATCTATAAACATAGCACACATCCAGAGAGCAGCCTCTTGCCATGCTCCCTGTGATATTTGTCTCAGGAGAGGGAAAAGATGGAAGAAACAAGTCATGTATGCATTATCACCTGACTACCTTGCCTCAGTATTGCTCTGGGATCCCCTTCCTCTTGTTTGTACTTCAACTTCTGAGCCTGCAAAGCTTCAGGGACCCTAAACCACTTCCCTAACCATATTCCTAGCACAGCCCTGTCACTGCCCCATCCAGAAGCCAGGGATACTTCAGCAAGGCTAAAAGCAATACCCATTTATCACTTCTCCTTTCCTAATTAAAGAGATCAGAGAATGTATCAGACCACAACTGAGCTCCTGGCCCTGGAGCTGAGGTAAGTTGGTGGGCAAGCTGTGCAGCCCCTCTGGCTGATTCATTTGCCTGGGCTGGCCTGGCATGTGGCTAAGGGACTGTCCTCTCCAGAGCCATCTGCCTTACATCTTCCCCCACTGCTAAAATTTAATTTATTTACAAAGGGCAATTGCCTAAAAGTATACAAAAAAAATTTTAAAAATCAGGTGCCTTGACATTAGGGAAAGAAAAAGCACTCAGGCAGTGCACAAAATCCCCAAGAGAGGTGCTCAGGCGTGAGTTACTGCCAAGATGACATCTGTAGGGAAATAAGCCACCAGATGCAGGGAAATGGAGTGGAGGGGCCCAGAGCAATGCAGGGCAAAGGCTGGGGGGAGGGAAAAAAAAAAAAAAAAAAGAGAGAGGAATAAAACAAGAAATAAAGCAGGCTGGTCTGCTCATCACTAGTTATTATGCTCTACAGAGTTTACAGGTGTCTTTCATTCCTTATCTCTGCTGAAGCAGCTTCCCTAATGTCCCTGTACCTGCTTCAAACCATCTGGCCTGCCATACCCCATCTCAGCAGACTCCCAGGCTTCAGGGCCTATTGCAGCAGAACAAGAGCCATTTCTCTAGCCACTGTGACCTGACTCTCCCCTCCACCTAAAGGGCCCCCACTTCTCTCATAAGTAAAAATAACCTCATGCACAAGGACACATATCCCAGCTTTCAAAGCAATGCACCTCCCCAACTATCCCTTTGTCAGCCACCATGAGGAAACAGTCCTGCCTCCCTCACATCCTCAAGCCCACACTGGTGTAACAGCAGCGGTGATGTGAACAGAGGATATGTCCCATGCCAACAGAAATGTGAAATGAAGAGGATGATGCTTCATCAGATGACTTTGGACTTGTCAAAACAGGGG
Organism: Phalacrocorax carbo; assembly: GCF_963921805.1. Taxonomy (NCBI): domain Eukaryota; kingdom Metazoa; phylum Chordata; class Aves; order Suliformes; family Phalacrocoracidae; genus Phalacrocorax; species Phalacrocorax carbo. Next base: position 54,688,613 of record NC_087513.1, read on the forward strand.
GAGAAACCCACTTGGAAAACCTGGCCCTGGCACTAATCAACCTCCTAGACTGGTATTGCAGGACTGCTGGAGCAATTGGGGCTGAGTACAAAATGTGAGACAACTGGAATGCAGAGCAGCAGTCACACAGGGTGAACATGGAAACACTGAGAACCATGAGCTTCCTCTGGGACTGCAACAACATGTTCAGGCAGGCAGCACACTTGGAGCAAGAGCAGAGGAAAACATGCAAGTACCAAACAGTCAAGAGGGCACAGTCATGAAGAGTCAAACCATCTGACCACAGCTTATAACAATCATCATCAAATAATTTCAAAGAATGGGTGAAAGGAGAAGAACAAGCTCTAGAGAAAGCTCTGCAGCCCAAAACATGCAGTGCACCAGCCTGCCTACAGACCTCACTAGCCCAGGAGACTTTACCCTCCCCAAACCAGTATCAGCCCAGAACAACCACCAGTGCAAGTGATCATTCTTGTTTGCACAGCCCCTCTGAAGGGCCACCTCCTTAGACATCATGCCTGATAACTCAGATGATCACCAGAGAACTGTACTTTGTACAAGTGAAACCTGCTGTTGTTCAGCATGCTGAAGGAAGTGGAGCAAGGTCCTTGCCCCTTGTGCACTGCTTGCTGTCCCAGGAAACAACCTTCTGCTAGTACAGTAAATACCACCACATATCAAAACCTTGCCTAGAGATACACCTTTTTTCCACTTCATTAGATTTTTGATTTTGATGGGCCTCATCCCAGCACTGGAGTTATCAGCCAGTTGTGTATGACGCATAGCTGGCACAGACATCTGCTGCAAGCCCACCAACTGGTGGGACAAGGGGACCCCATGGGGACGGATGTGACCATGCTTCCAGTTGGATGACTGAGCCCATGCACTATTCTCCTATAAAGGTTTTGGCCAGAAAGGGACTAAAAGGAAAAAGGCTGCCCTGTAGTGACAGTCCCAGAGCAGCTGTTGCATGTGCCAAGAGCAAGACAGATAGTGCCTGCAGACAGATGAGCTGCATCATGAAGATGGATGATAGAGGTGCTTTCCCTTTCTTTGTCCTCAGGCTGTTTCCCTGAGTCAAGGGGTACCCACTCCCCAAGACCATCAGCCTGCACCCTCCTCTAGTTGTGTGCACTTTTCTGAGGAGGTAGGAACACTCAGATGCAGTCAGTGCCTCTACTCCTCAATCACAGGCTGACATCCATTCCAGGTCAGGTGCAACGTACGTAAACACACACCAGTGAACAATTATTAAAGAAAGAGGGGAAAAGCTAAGGGGAAGGAAGCAGCAGGGCAGAGAAAGTAAGGACAAGAAAAGAAGTGAAAAGTGAGAGGGACTGTGAAAAGTGGAGATGGGAGGATGGGAGAGCGAGCAGAGAGTTACTTTGCAAGCGGTAGCTAAAAATTTCCCAACGTTTACAGCAAATGATGCATGAAATACACTCTCAGGAATGTGAAGCCCAGAACCTATTGCTGCTAAATATTTAATCTGATTGGCAGGGAGCTGTTAAAACCTCAGTGTCTGGATCTCAGGCTTCTACAGTGCAACAGGTAAAGTAAATATATCAACATGTAGTGATTCACCTGAGGTGCCATCAGCCTTTACAACCTGCAGCATTGCACAGAAAAAAAAAAGCTGCCAGTGGATATTAACAACAGCAGAAATGGACTACAGGAAAGACACAGCTAATGTACCTTGGCTCCCACTGCAAGCTAGAGGCAAGTGGAAGGTGGATGTGCTGTCATCTTCAGAAATGACACCAAACTGCTGCAACAATCTCATATGATGCAGTTCATGCCTCTCAAGCACCATAAAGTCACACAGAACTGTGGCACATCAAGGCTGCAGCTCTAATAGCTCACACTTCCCTGCATGTAATCCCTGAAGCCAATCTGTGAGCAGACCAAACGCTGCCTCCAGCAATCAGCTTCTACCGTCTGTCAAGCATGAAGCAGGTCAGAATGTCCTATATAGGTACCTCCTAATGCCAGCACATGAGAGCACAGCAGGGCTGGCTGGGTGCATGCAGGTATGCAGCCCTTTGGGGCAGGAAACCTCATTAGTCAGTGCTGCAGCAATAGTGAGGGGACAACAGGACAGCCAACAGGGGCATAAACATGCACACGTTTGCACATCCAGTGCAGACTCCCGCTTTGCTAACTCTACCCATGCAACTTGCAGAGTGACTGCAGTCTGTGTCAGCTCTAGTGTTCGTTAGCCGGCATCTGAGCTGAGTCTGTGCTCCCAAACAGCCACTTCTTGGAGCTTTGCAAAGGAGGAGGATTATGTTTGGGCAAAGCTTTTGCAGTTTCAAACTACAACTCCATTCTGACTCAAAGGCAAACCTGGCCACTCAGAGATACTCTGGGGAAAGTCTTTCTTCTTAACCATTTTGTATTGTTCAAAACAACTCATTTCTAGAATGAAGGTGTTTAGGGGTTTTATTTCTTTAGGTATACTGTAACATTTTAAATTTTCCAAAGCTAACTTAAAGGTAGAAATATTCTGCTCTCCTGTAGGGAACTCCAGACCAAGTTCCTCACCATCATCCAATACACCAGCAACAGGAGTGCAGTTCTTCCCAAGGACTCTGCAGGTCCAGGCCACGGGGTTGACTTACTGCACCAGCACTGACAAGTCATAAACTGCATGAGCCCATTGGCTGACTTCCAAAAATGAATAAATAGAAAGGTAAATAAATACATAAGAAGTGGAAAGTCATGACAAATGCAGGGAAAAGCAACATGCACCATACTTTTATTCACAGAGGACATGGGATTTTACTGTATCCAAAATCCCGTATCATGCCAGATATCTGCAAATCCAACACTGGCTGCGGAGTCTTGGAAGTCTGGGACAAGGGCTTTGCAGGTAACATAGCACTGAGCGGCGAAATCTTCTCTAGGCATAGATCTTGCAGGACTGGGGCTCAATCAAACTGGTATTCACCAGTGTAAATCTCCCATCATAGTCCCCTTTCTGTATTTCTGGCTGCTTCCCTGTCCCTGTCACAGCTGTTCAAGGAACTGACTTCATCAGAGCATGCTTTGTGAAGTGCTTTTCTGCTCTGTATGATGCTTTTGCTTTATTTCTTTCAGTAATTGCCAAATCACTGAAGAATTCCAAGGATAGAGCTCTGAAAGTCAAGACCAAGTAAAGAGTAAGTATTTTAGTATGGCATCATCAGCTGAAAAGTCTCAGGGTACCTCACAAACACAAAAGAAAGTGTGACTTTTGAATACAGCTGTATGGTGTGTGTGTCCATCATCCCAGCTCACAGATGAACAGGTATGCTGAGCAACTTGCTCATGAGCTCTGACAAACCCTGCTACTGTTTAAGGCTTGGCCAACCCCAGCTTGCCATGCTCTTGAGAAGGTGCTGCCTGTAGTCAGCAAGGCAGGAGTCGTGTGTTTACATTTCAGCCATTCCAGCTGACAGCCTGACACACTATCCTCAAACAGCAACGAATGTGGGTTTGCCAGACCACTGAACTGCTGCAGGAACGAGAAACAACTTTATTGACCACAGCTAGCCATTAACTGAATAAGAGCCAATGCATGGAAAAGTCAGTTATGGGACCCTATGACCTGCCTCCTATCTTTACAAGACTAGCCTTTGCTGTAGCCCAGGACACCACAGCCCCACTTGCCTGCAGTGCTTTAGCCTTTGCCTTGAAAGGTGCTCTTCTGAGTTTACAGCAAGAACCTGTTTCTCTGATCCTGGGCTCCTGTCACTCTTTGAACTCCTCCTTAAAATTGCCCAGGAGCTAGCTGTGTCACTGGGACACAGTCACTGCCATACAGGGAACTAAGCTGAAGCATTTGTTTTACAAATAACCCTCCAAACAGTTATCACGAAAGAATAAATTTAGGATACTCTTCACATCAGGCTCGACCGAGCCATTTACCCAGAGTGACTGGAGCCACCAGCTGAGACACTGCACAGGTGCATAGCTTTGTTTCTTATCCTCCCCTCTTCATTTTGCTTGGAAATGTGCTCAGTCTTAGAAGCAGATCAGGAAATTAATATTTCCAGGTACAGAATATCCTACCATCTGAAAATGGAATTTATATGAAAAATGTGCAAGATTTCTTAAGTACAACTGGATGAGAAACACTGTGATAAGAGTTCTTGCTTCATGATATTTTCCTGTTCCTGTCAAAACAAGGAGATATAGTACTGCACAAAGACTCTTTTTCTAAAGCTAATTAAGCTATTTCATACCTCAGAAAAGATTCACACCGAAGGGGCAAAAAAGAACTCCAGCTAATCCACACTTTGCTGGAACTAGCTCCTCATTGCATTTTTTATTCTTATAAAAATGTTCATGATGAAATGAACACTTCTCAGTGTGCATTTCATCTCTAGTCCCTTAGTTGCTAAAGGCACCATTCAAACAGATCCATAATCAAAGAAGAAATCATAATTAAACAGAAACATTAACAAACACGTCCCTAACAAATAACCTGCAAGGAAAAAGCACTACAGCACTGACTCATTTACAAATTCTGCAACCTTTTAAAGACTATGAAATCATACAAAATCTTGCTGAAACAAGATCCATTTCCTGGTGCTTGTGTCGTCCCCTGATAAGTGGGCGTCTAATGTCATCCCTGGGTATCTATACTCATGGCAATTCCCCTACTCCCTCCTAGCCTCCTTGTCACCCGACACTTAGGCTTCTCCTTCATACAGATCCTGATTTTCCCAGCTTCAGCTGAGGGCCCGCTTTCTTCCAGATCTGCCCTTAGAGACCAAAGAGAATAATTGGCCCCTTTTCTCTCTTTATAACAGTCCTTTACAGATTTGCAGACAGTTAGGTTTCCACCCACAGTTATCTTTCCTCTAGACTGAACATGCCTGGCTCTTAGAATTTCTTATTTTCTACTGTCACCTACCCCCACCCCCTTGCTTGGTCCCCCTCCAGCCTGCAAATTGTCTTTTTACAAACACCACATCCCAACATGGATGCAACACCACACAATCACAGCCAAAAGGATGGGGAAGAAATGATCTACGAGTCCTGCAAATTGGAGTGGGAGGACTCCTGTGGGAACACCACATCCTTCCCCTCCTCTCCTGGAGGATTTTAGACATTCCTTGTAGCAAAGCTCCCAGGGCTACTTTTGTTCAGAGACTGCCATCGCTTCCCTGGGAATGGTACTTACGTTTCTGCCATGCTTCACAGAACAAACTGTGCTGTCTATGCCATGCTTCCTTTTGTTCGGTTTGCTGCTATTGTTTGGTTACAGCTACTTCTTCTTCAGTTCTGGTTAGGGTCCTACACAATTCCCCTAGCAGTGCAGACCAGGGCATCTAACCAACTGCCACTCCAACAGCACTAAACAATTCCTCACTGTCTTTCTCTCCTCTGAGTGTTTACATTCTTAAGCACACACTTTGAAGCAGTCATCACATCTTTCTTTTAATTGTCATTTGGCCAAGCTAAATGTAATTAGTTACTTTAATCTTCAGTCCCTCCAGCATCTTAATCATTTTTGTTCCTCCACTGAATTTGTTCTAATTTGCTGCCATCTTTGGGCCACTGAGTTCTCCGGAAATGAACTCAATAGCCTAGGTACACTCAGATCAGGCACATCATGAAAACATGACTAGAAACACATAGAAAACATTTCCTTGCTCCAAGACACAATAGTTCTGTTTATGCAATAGAGAAATCACATCAACTTCTTCGCTGCTGCATTGTATTGTGAGCCCATATCTCATTTGCTTGCCAGCGTAACCCCAGTGTCATTTCTGGCATTACTGCTTTCCAGGGGTGTAGCTCTCATCTCTGCTTTCTTTCTGACTGCAGTCTGATTTTAACTCCTACTATTCAATTTATTATCCACTCTGCTAATCCCCAAATCCTATTCTGAGGTATGACTGCTTAGGTAGCTATATATCTCAAATCTCTTTGATTTCCAATGGAAATACTCTCACAAAGCAAAAGGCACAGGGTTTGTCATCAGAGTAAAGTCAAGGCACATCCCTAAATTCACAAGACAATATGGATTTTTCACACACCTGTCCCCAGCATCAGTCCCTCACTGAAAATTGCCAAAGGCTTTGCAAACGCTGCGGTTTGGCTTTGGTGGCATACCAACATTGTGTTGCTGTGTGATGGCTTTGCATCAGGCCCTGTTGCTCTCAGAGAAAGCAGTGGCCCCTGGATGCCCATGCATGGCCCTGTGAGAACAACTGGGAGCACCGGGCAAGTGCCAGTTAAGTATCACCCAAATGTACACTGCTGGGGGAGTGAGGGATGCTTCTTCACAGCCTTTCTGTGAGACATCACATTGGTACAAAGCACCCCAGACACTGCCTGAGCACCTGGAAGTCACAGATGCAGGACCTTGGTGCAAAGGTTTTTTAGGATGCAGAAGAAAAACACCCTTCTCCAAAACTTGTCCCTCTGAAATCTCCTCCAAAACTCTTTCCCTGCCCACTCACCCACCCCATCTCCTCTAAAGACACCAGAGCCTCCAACAGCTCCCGGACTAGTTCAAAGGCACTGAGACAAGGTGGCTTTGCCCCCCTTCTCCTGCCACACCCATTGCCTACAGGGCTCACCTGACCCTGAGCTGGGGGTGATGTTGTGAAGTCCAGTTGGGCTTTTTCAGCCTGGAGGAGAGGGGAAGAAGGTGGGGTGCGACAGGGTTGGGGGTGGATGGAGAGCTAGCCCTGGCCAGCATAGATGCATTGCTTCCATGGTTGTTCAACTCCCTCTCTGCTCTGGGCCTCAGGTGAAGGGGGGTACATCTACCCACACCCAGTAGGGTGTAGCACCAGTTTCCCTCCCTCCAGAAAACAAGGGAAAATAAAGCACTGGCTACTCCCTCCCACCCTCTCCCGTGCATATGTACTGCTAGTGCAGGTAAATTTATGAGTCAGCGCTCTCAGTCCCTCATGGTCCAGGCTTTCTCAAGACCAGAATGCAATTTACTGCCAGTGAGAGTCCAACAAGGTGTATAAATCTGCCCTCCTGCCACCACCTATTCTCATGACCCATGTCAACCCACTTCCTCCTCACTATCAGCAGGAGAAGGTCTTTTGCTTAACTTTCCAATCCCATGTGCCAACAGAAAGAAATGAGAGAAAAGGCTTTGCACAACTCAAGTCACTTCAAAAGCTGCAATGTGTGCAAATTGCCTGGATTTATGACAGCATTTAGCACCACCACAAAGATCCTTGCTACGAGTAACAGGATCAGTTCAAGCAGAGGGAAAACAAAGTGGACTGAATAAAAGTACAAAACTGCAGAGTACCCATCCTTTGGATGTTCAAAAAATGTGACATGCAACATTTTCAGATGCACATATACACCTCTCCTACTGCTACAATTTGCACTTAATTGAAGCCCATGGGTCCTCCTTGCAGGAGGCTAGTCCATAAGATCTTGGGATGCTTTTAGCCTGAATAGAAAGACCAGAGCTATGCATACATCTAGAGGAGAGGAACGCCAGCCAAAACACCTGACCATATCTCCTGGCACAGACCAAGGATGGACGTTTTCGTCCAAATGTTGATCAGCATATACTAGACCGGCTCAGCCAGGATGGAGAAGGTCAGCTTGGCTTCAGCCAACTGGGACCGGACTATGGCCAAGAAAAATCTTAGTGTGACTCTTACCATCTTGGTCTAGCAAGCAATGAGACAATTCTCAATTGCATCTTCTCCAAGCCCTCCAGTTTTGCACCAAGGAACACCACCCTTTCAGCGCACTGCGAGTGGTGCGCAAGGTTGTATGGCTTGTTCTTTTATTTACTGGTATGAACATATAATCTTTCATTTCCAGTTATATTAGGAGGCACAGCTTAACTTGCTGCTTTTAAGTGAAATTTTCCTTCTCTTTACATTGCTATGCTGATCTTTCATTGAGCAGACTATCTCCGGATGCTTTTACCCAAGTTCTGTATTTCTTTAGCTGGTGTAATAAATGTGGCATTTCAGTAAATCCAAGGTTCAAGTTAATGCTTTTGCATATGAACTCCTGTAAACCCCAGGCTTCAGCTAAAGAACGTGTAGGTTCGTTATATCCAGGAGGAACATTGGATGAAGCACTGTCTTTCTGCCATCTCCTTTTAAGTTCACTAAATATTTAGACCTATTATAATAAAAGAAATTAACGGTTTTAAAGGGAATTTAGGTCTTTGACTCTTTCTTTCTCTCCTTCTAGATCTCTGACAGTAAAATCGAGTTCTACGATTTTCCATCAAGTTTTGTGCTGCAACTCTTAAACCATTGTTTTATATTACTCTTCCAAAGTCATTCAGATTATGAGAAAATACTGTTAAGTTGCTTTAAAAGTCTCAAATTCTGTTCAAATGGAAATTTCAGCTATGCCAAATACAGCCATTTTAAGCAGTTCTTACCAAAGAGTCATTGATTTTTCTCCTCCAGGCAGAGTCCATGAGGATTTGGGGGAGGAAACTCAACACAACTTAACCTGATCCCAAACCTGAACGTCAACCAGATTCTATACTTATTGCTGTTTTAGGTATTGCTTTTCCTGCAGTATTAGCCCATCAAGAAAACACCTGAAAACTTCTACAGCAAAAGAAATGTTGATGAATCTATTGGTATCCTTAAAATCACACCATGTATTGCTTGAAAAACAAAGAAATCATCAAATACAAAGACAAAAAAATAACACCTATTGTATGTAGCTGCTAACATTAAGGATTTATGCAACATTCATTGCAGGCATCAAAATAGCAACCTTGACAGTAAAGTGAAGTAGTTTATAAACAATAATACTTTTAAATGATGCTCATTCAAAGAAATATTGCAAGCCCTTGCATCTCATACTATAGAGCAGACATCCAAAGTTGATCCAGTCCTCATCACAGCCAATCCCAAGGTTCTGCCTGACTTCAAAGGGACAGTGGATGTAGCCTCTGGGCTGCAGCTGAACCCTTGTGTGGCTACACATCGCCATTTGTCCTGCCACAGATGCCAAACTATGGTATCACAGAAGACTGTCATGTCAGAGTAGATACACGGACTTCTGTATTACCCTGTGCACTTAAAAAGACACAGTTAGACCGACAGGGCAAAGCTTCTCTCTAATTTTCTGTTGTGTTCGATTTTTATGCTTCATCATGCAAGCAACATTTTCTTATGAAACATCTTCCTTGGCGGAAATGGGCAATGCTTGTAAATGTATGCAGGCAAAGATGTACAAGGACATATAATTAAATGTCATTCATACACCAACTCCCTCCTGGGACACAGTGGTTATAGAAAAAGCAAGCCCTGGCCATCTCTTCTTAGCCTTCCTACAGCATCCTGAGGGACAGTCTGCTGTGGCGTGCCAAGGACAAGCCCTATGATACCTGCTCATGTCAAGGTACCTCTTACGCCACTTTGCCACTCTCTGGCTTGAAATTAAGGTTTGAGAAATCCAGAGATCATGAATGTGCTGTGTGGACTGAATCAGCTATATGGACATTGATGCTTCTTGCAAATTCAAATCAAGTTCAGGAAACATGTACATCCAATCCAGACTAAGGGATCTCCAGGCCTTCATGTTCAAAAAGAGATGGACTATCAGATAGCCAGCTTTGTTACAGTGGAAAAATACAAGACAGAAGACCAAGGATTAGGAGGCCCTGGAACACATCCATGAGGCTCCTGCTCTACGCTGCCCTTCGAAGGACCCCCTCATTCTCCACCGATTCCCTGGAGATCCTCTGGAAACAAGTCTCCCACAGCTAGCATTAGCTTTTGGAAACACTTCCCTTTCCATATAAAGCCAAGCATCTCACCAAGATTATGAAAGCAAATGTATAATGAACAACAAGAGGGGATATATGAAGGGATATGAACTGCAGGAATGAAAATCCCAAGTGATTTTAAAGATCTGGAGACAACTTTAAAGAGCTACCTGCACTGTTTAGGAAATGATAAAAATTTGCATTGAAGCAACAACTCCGGTTTCTTGTTACAGAGTCTCTGTAGTTCTCATCCCTCATCCTTTGTTTAAGAGCATTTGCTTGAGGAGCAGGTCTGTTCCTTGGGAATTGGCCGCCTCCTGTCACTTTTTCTCCCACCTGGAGTCAACACTGGAGCTGGATGCTAAACGAAACATTTTGTTGTCACTGGGAAATACAAATGCATCCAAAGCAGAATAAGAACAAACCCACACTGCCTAATTTGGCGAGAAAATTAGCTCCTCTGTCTCCCGCATCTGAGAAGACTCCATAGCCTCTGAGCTATGGAGCCTGCTTCTCCATTTCTTTAGAACTGGAGTCATTTACCTTTATACAAGTAATTACTTTATACTGGGCCAAAGAAAAAAACTACCTCCTCAGCCCAGTCGTTAGAGCACTCTCTCTCCAGCACAATGAATAGGCATTTATATAAAAGTAGAACAGCTCCAACTGGAAAAGCTCCAACTGAGAAAGCATTACTGCAGAGGACCCAGTAGTCTGGGCCTTCACGTTGGCTAGGACAGCCTCAGGGACAAGTCCCCACTCCAAAGTATGCAGAATTGGAATGCGTCACCCAAAACCCAGTTACTTTTCTGCTTACCAGGCTGCTAGCTATTCTGGGCTTTTCTCTGCTTTTTCAGGAAAACACATCAAATGCTCTAATTAATTGCATTGCAGAACTAGCGAAACCTATGAAATTAATTTTTTTTTTTGTGGGGCAGTAAAGCCATTTCCTGCCACATTCACTCCATTACAAACCTCTCCCATCAAAAACCTTAATCACCATTCTCTAACGTCAAAAGCTGAAGTCGGGGATCTCCCTGACAAGCTGTGAGCAAGGAACATGATTTCACTTCAATGTCCTAACAAAAAAAAATAATTTATAAGAGTATTAAGACAAGGTATGTCGTTAACCAAGAAACATCTTCGATTGTGTGTCACCTGGTTTCTGAAAGTTATTCCTCCCTCCAGTAAAAAAAAAAAAACAACAGTTCACAGAAAGGGTTGCTCATGTAAGATACCCACTGTGGGCATCCAGCTTCTGCTTCAGAGAATATAGAGGCACAAGCACTCAGCTCCTGCAAAGTTCTCTGAGCCTTGAAGTTCAGACAGCCTTTTAGCCCCTTTGGTCCCTATTGAAATGGTGCAAATTAAAAGTGGATAAAGCATGATCTTTACAGCTCTCTTTGAATCCCTGGTTTGAAAGTTTGCAAACTTTCAAACCAGGGATTCAAAGGGAACTTTCTGTAAGAGTCACTATGTCTTTCAAGGCAGCCATCCCACAACTCTCCTATTTCTCTAAGCCTCTTAGTTTTTATCTCCTCCTACTTAGAGTACAGGCCTTCCATCATGTAATGAAACAATGGCAATGCCTTTTCTGAGATTCCATTTATGCTTTTGTGGCATTTTCCGCTTTGTTACTTCCAGATGGAGTCTCAAAAGCAGATACTCGAATACGTGGTACCTCAGACCACATCCAAGCTGCTTTTATAGTTTGACTTTTAATATTTCAGGTTGCTATCTTTGCAATTTCAATTATATATAATATTCATTTTTTTCAGAAATAAATTAGAGGGCAATTTCAAGTTGCACCGAAAACGTGGAGACCTGAAGAGGAGAGACTACGAGAACAGATTATGTCATTCTGCCGCTTTCATTAGACTCTCCCTTGGGGACTGTCAGCCTCTGATGTTTCATCTTGCCTCCACTGAAATACGTCTGACACAAGGGAATCTCCCCCGAGATGCTTAGGCCGCTGACTACAGCGGCCAGCAATACCAGAGAATTATAGAAGAGGAGAGAAAAGGGTGCAGGTTTATGCAAATCCCTCCTGCATGCAAGTGTGTGCCTATGTGCAAATATCCCCAAACTAGTGCATTTTTGTGCATTTCCTCTGCCACAATGCATTTCAAATGCATTTATCAGCAGAGTCCCATGACAGAAATTCCCCAGCAATCCAGTCACATGCAATTAACATCCCACTTTACCTGGGTCAAAGAGATTCACAGTAGCAACCCTTTCTCCATCCTCCTCCTGCAGTGGCCGGCAGCATCTCTACACCTTTCCATGCAGCAGTGGAGCCATTCTTCTCACTGCACAGGCTTCAAAACCACCTACCCCCAATGCTGTGAAGATTTATGAGTGCCCTTAGAATCAGAGCCGGCTTTAGGCTTTAAATCTTCTGCAATTTATTTCCAGGTGGTATTGATTTAGGGCCTTCATTTTTCACATTCCAAACATCCACTGTGTATTCCCAGGACCTCATTCCCAGCTGGGGATGCTGGAGTAGCAGAGGTCCCAGGTGGAAGAGGAAAACCACGACCCCTTGTTATGACAGACTACAACCCTTCACCTACCCATATCCCCCTGTGTCCTGTTCACAGCCCACAGCCAGAGGCAATGCACAGCCACTGCTGTCTTCAGCTATCATTAGACTATTATGCCTATCACCTGAAAACAATTTTCTGTTCATTAGGCAATCAGCTGTGATGTAGGACATGGCATTTGTGCTAGTAAATTATCAGCAGGTTCATGACACCAAATCTTATCTGTCTCAGCTGGGTCCCAGTAACCATCTCAACTCCTAGTCTGTTTTGAAATAGTGAACTTAAGTTTTACATTTGTTTCCTTTTGCAAAATCCTCCAAATTCTTCAGACGTCATACATGCAAGAAACAATACACCCACAAGAAGGAGTTGTGTATATGCATGTGCCAGTGCACAGCAACCCTAACAAAGAGATTAGAAGAAGAGGTGAAATAAAAATGCTAAATCCAAGTACAATGAAAAAGTAGAGCTTAACATGTCATTTCCTCCATTTGAGTTTGAGTTTGTGCTGGACACCTGTATAGAAAATTTCTGGTTCTTCTGAAAAACACCAGAGGTCAGGATTACATGCTTGTTGCTCGGCTAAAAAACAGTGTAATCCACCAGCAAGGTTGTACCGTGGTCCCCCCTTCTGCTGATGCACAGGGGGCTATAAACTGGCATAGTTCATACACACAGTACGTTCCCAATGCTGGCCAAACTCAGTCTCAAAATGGCACTTTCAGCCCTCTCAGCTACCGGCAGGGGAATCTCTACTGAGTCAAAGGAGGGAGACCCTTCTCTGAACCCATTAATAAAGCCACCTATCTAAACCCCAACCATGCACAGGAAGCTCCTCTAACTCAGGGCAGGGAGAGGTGCGACTGCAAAGGCTGGCTAGTGAAGCGATGATTTTCAGAAACCACAATGCTCGTGGCTCCCTAAATCCCATTTTATCTTCTGGAAGCAGCAAAGATGAGTAAAAATAAAGCACCTTTAAACTGTAGCTCATCTTGCAAGACAAAAGAATGACATCATGAAATAGCAAGGCATGTATTTTCACATCATTCAATATGTGATGATATACATCACCTCCCCTTGCAGTATCAGGTTTTGGCACACTAGCTGTTCAGATGCTGTGATAGTATAAAAGCTTGAAAGCAATGGCTAGAGATGGGTGAGGCTTCCTAAAGAAACGGACATCATCTCAATCTAGAACAGCCCAGCTTATCCCATGGTTCAAGAACTGCCCCTGCACATGTTAAAGGATCATTCACATGAGGCTGATTTTTAAGTCTTTTCTGCACAGATCTCTATACTGAAGCCCTAGCCATCCCGCAGGACAGGACATGCTGTCACAATGTACCAGAGGTTTTAAAAACCAGATATCTTTGGGGATTTCTCTCTATATGCTCAAGCTGCAGCACCAGTCAGCACCATCTTGTTGACTCCGTATGAGAGTTGGAGCACAGGGCCAAACACACTCAGGTGGGAAGGGTTTCTTCCAATGGGACAGTCAGTCCCTCCCTCCTACAAACAGAACAGGTCAACCTCAATATCTTTCTTCCGAAGTTGTTTGGTTAGGCGTGCAAATATCATGATCTATGGTTCACTGGAGATGGACTTTATTAGATACAAAATCCTGATAGTTCAGCACCTGTATCTAGCTTTAAATATCTTCAGTCACAGCCGTACTGCCACGTTTATAAGCATCTTCTGCTGTCACTAAACCATTATTGCAGTAAACATTTAATTTTATGTTTAATCTGTATTCTCTCTGCTTCATCTTAAACTCATTTATTTTCTGATCTGTCTTCGGTGACTAATGAAAATAATTGGCCCCTGTGCTCTTTCTGAAACGGTCTTTTATGCATTTGCAGACAGTTAGGTATCCACCCACAGTTGCCTTTTCTCCAGACTGAACTTGCCCAGCTCTCCCAACCTTTCTTTATAGGTCTTGTTTTCTCCGATCTGTGATCATTGTCTTTTTTCGCTCCCCTACACTCTCCCCAGTCCTTCCCTCTCTTGGAATTGGAACCCCCAAACAGAACGCAGTTATCTAAGCAGGGTTTAACCACATCTGTAAATAGGTGTTAGACATATCATTTCACCATTTCGAACAAACAGGGATTGCATACAGAGCTCACACACTGGCTGGACAGGAGGTCCAGTAGAGGATGGTGGTAGCTAGAATGATTAAAATCTTTGTGAATGGTTCAAGTCTTGACTAGGAGTGCAGTAAGTGAGAATTGTTCCCTTCTCACAACTAGATAGCTACACATAGATGAAGCAGTGTAGGCTGACTGCTACCTTGAGAAGTAACTTATGAGTCTGTACATGCAGAGTTAACTGGATGTGAGCTCCTATGTTTCTGGTAGTAGAGGTGAGTCGGAGCAACAGAACAATGTCCCATGGATTATTCAGGTCAGATAAACTGGTGGCCCCACACCTGCTTTGGTGGATGAGCAATCGGCAGAGACAAGCCACCAAACAGACCATGAAGACCAAATCCCCGTTTTCCCCCTCAAAGTGTTTCTTCCTTATAAATGTTTCAGCACCACAGCCATGCACACCAATATTAATGACACTGTATATGCTCTGAGAACACAGAAACATCTACAGTATTCAGAGCTGGCAACTTAATGCTTTATCTGAGCCATTTTCAGTTTTGAATCTTCCTTGTGGATGGGGTTAGAGGCATGTGAAGGCTACAGAGGTCTCAGCTTAGTATCCCTTTCACTTTGAGCCAGTAACCCCTCTCTCATTTGTAAGTTCTGTTTTTCCCCATATACTTAATCAATCCATCTATATTGGTGGCTCTGAAACACAGTTATTGATTGCTTGTGTTAGAAAGGAAAGAGAGCCACCCAGAATACTTTACAGTCTGCAAATACCCTCTGTATTAGGAAGTATCAGCTGACAGTGAGTCTCAGAACACATACTCTTTCGCTCTCCCCTTTTTTAGCGGTCCTGAGTACAGAAAAAAACCCAATATTTTTATTCCCCTCACATTACGTATATTCAGCATATGTGTAAAAATTAAAGAAAGAAAAGTCAGTCCCTCCTCCTACCCAGAGCTGTCATTCTCTCCTGTTTCTAAGAAAACCAAAACACTAAACAAAAAGCAGCCTTGCCTTGAGAAGTCCCAATTAGCCGTGGTTTGAATTGACTTGATCGCAGCACAGTTTGCACACTGCTCTGTGCCACGCATTTGTTTCTGAGCACATAAAGAGGTTTTTTTTCTCTTCAGTTGACCTCAGGCACATGGAGGTATGCTGCCTGGTCTCCACAGATCACCACCGTGCACTTGGTTGACTTTTACACACACACCAGTTCACACACCAATGCACAATTCTAGCTGGCAGCTGGTGGTTTGCTGCTTAAGGAAACCATGAGCTCTGGAACTATAAAGGGTGGGTTTATTTGGATTTTTTGTCCCCAACATGAAAGGGTAGCTTTGACATTTGACCTGTCTGGGTGAGTCTCCTGTTTCCCGGGCAGTTAGCAACATGCCACTAATTTTGCTAGAGCATGCGCCAGTCCATACCTGCCAGGAACCTCCTCTCCTGTCTTCAGATGAACAGACAAGCAAGATGGATAAGTCAGAGGGATGGTGGAGCCCCCTTCGTGGCTGGAGAAATTGCCTTTTTAGTTGCCGTTATGACGCACTTAGCTGAAGCAGAAACAAAAGGCTCAGAGGAAGGAACAAGGCAATGGTAGCAGAAGGGCCGTGCTTAGCTTTAAATATCTTATTTTCCTCTGGTTCCCCTTCCACATATTTCAGTGCTGCGATCTTCAAACTGCCATTTCATCTTATGCAGTGAGGTACCCAGGGCAGTAGCTAGTCCATCTGACTGCGGCGAAGCAACAAAATGAATAGTTGATTCATTGTGGTTTAAAGAATTCTTCTGGATGGATGGGTGGGTGGAGGATGGATCAGGGTAATAGCAGATAACTTATCAGCCATGTTTCTTCCAACCATTCCCTGCTTTTCTATCAGGTATAAATATATCTCCATGAAGGTTAATCACAGAATTGCAAAAAAGTCCAGCAGTCCTAGAGCCCTGATGTCAGGCAGAGCGGATACTACTAGCATCCCATTGTAGATTAGGCGATCATGGTACATGGAGGCATCTCTCTCGAAAGATCATCTAGTCCATCTCTCCCATTAACTAAGCCATTTCTTTGTGATAAATTGCGGCTTACACAAAGAGAAGAAAAAAAATTAAAAACCCTCTGCATATTCTCCAGCTGCAAGATAACTCTCCCCAGTGTCCACCAAGCCATGCTGAGAAGTAGAGTACAGGCAGAGTAGAGCTGTGGCCCCCCTAAAGGCCAAGCAGATTAAACCTTTAGGTACCAGCTCTCAGTCTGGACTATTCTCACAGGCAGCTTTTGAACATCTTAAGGAGCAAAAGACGGGAGCAGGGAATGGAGCCCATTGCAGAGACAAGCAGCACTGTCTGTACAGCACTCCCATCCTCTGCCAGCTTGGAGGAATGAGAAAACAGCACTAAGAATCAAATCCAGGCCTCCCACATGGTACTGCAGAGACACCGATTCCTGGTGCCAGCCCAGGCAATGCGAGTCCAGCATGGGAATCCAAGCACAGCTCCATGCACTAGCACAGAAAGGCTCCAGCACTGGAGCCAGAGTCCACCTGCCCCTTCCAAACCAAGCACAAGGAAAAGCCTCAGCTGAGCTCCAACAGTAGATGAAATGCAGAAATTAGTGCCACCACCTTTTCCCCCTGTAGGCGAGGGTTTAGGGATGGGTTCATAGGTTGATAGGGGTTGTATACAAGAGCAGCTGGTAATCCAAAAGGAGGATAAACCAAATCAAAACCTAAATTAGTAGATGGGGATAAAAGGCTGGGATTTTTGCCCCTGCTCTGTATTTTCCATCTCCTCGTGACCTCTTTGTACTCTTGATGCAGAGGTACAATGTAAAACTCAGCCATCAACGCAGGTATCCTGAGAACCCTGCCCAGCCCAGGATGGCTGGGGGCTGCTCCAGACACCTTCCTTTGCCCAGCTGTGGTCTCACTGACAAGGGATCGCAAGAGGCACCAGGACTGGCGCAGGCTGAGATGGGTTGGTGTGGCAGGTGTGTGTCACCAGGCCAGAGCTCAGGGTCCCCAGCAAGAGGTGTAGTGGCTTTGACCATGCTTCTTCCCTTTTCCCTGATGAGATCTGCCTCTGCATACCAAAGGCAGAGCCAAGGGGAAGCTGAAGTGTGTCTCATTGCCCCCAGTCTGCCCTCAACCTGCCTCATCCTGTCCCAACCCTCTGAGACCCACACACAGGACTGGGAGATGAGCTGGTATGGTGGGGGACCAGAGAAAACCAGGATATGCGGAGGCAACACGAGCTGCTGCTCTCGGGTGGTGTGGGTGAGTGCTTGAAAATCGCCCATACACACACCTCCTCTCTTACAGAGCACCCCACACCCACGTATGCACTGCCGCTCTCCCCAAAGCTACAGTTGGGCACACCAGGTCACCCCACACTCTGGGGTGCCAGCCCTCTGCTCTGCTCCCCAAGGGCTTGGGCAGTGGGGCAGCACGAAGGGCCCCATGAGTGGGGGATGCTGCATACCTAGCCCTCCCTGCCTGCCCAAGGGGCAGCTCAGGAGGACAAGCTGCCCCCTCTGCACTGCTTGCAAGGCTTGAGGTGGCTGTGCTTGATGGTGTGGGGCAATATTAGAGGGCATCTCCTTTTGCCTATGTTGGAACCAGCAGGAAAGGTGAGACGTCCTAGGTAAAGGTAACAGCAAGAGGGACTGGGAGGTAAAGGAGGGATGAGGATGAGGGCCCATAGTCCCTGCCCCCACGGCTGAGCATCAAAACTGCAAGACCCCTCCCCAACTCCCACCCACCCTGCTCTATCTCTGCCGAAACCTGGTCCAGGTCGCGGCTGGGAAAGGCCATGTCAGGGATGCGGCACCCACTTGGGCCCGGTGCCCTGCAGGCAGGGCTGGTGGCTGTGATGGGCGCCGGGTGGGCAGCACTGGGCACCCTTCTCCAGGGGAGTGCAGACCCCAGCCCAGCTGCCAGAGGCCGCTGCCCTTGCCGGACATCGGAGGCAACTTCCCCCCCTTTCCCTCCGATCTGCCTGCAAAACCCGGGCCGGAGGGCTGAGGGGCAGGGGCTGAGCTGGGCTCACCCAACACCTGCTCTCCACTCCCCTTGCCCTGGTCTTTGAGGGGTGGGCGTCCATCCCCCCCCGCACCCTGCTGGCATCCCCCCAGGGACTTGTGCTTTTAGGGGCTCTCACCGGGCAATGAGACTCGAGGGAGGGGGCTACAACCCCCCCAACCCCGGGCGGTGCTGGGGTCCCGGGTGGATCCGGCGGGAGCTGCGGGGCCTGCGGAATTCCTCCCGAAAACGGGAGAAAGGCTCCCACACGCCCTCTTCTCCGCACAGGTAAACTTTCTACTCCCACTTGCGGAGGGAGCGGGAGGGAGGGAGTGCTTGGAAAGGGAGGATCCAGGCGCGGATAAACCCTGGGAAGCCTTAGATATTTATAGAAGCACAGCCAGAATATGGCAGGAAAGGTGGCTGTCAACCCCTCGACGGGGAACCGCTCCTGGTTTTTAACAATAGCACGATGAAACCCCCTCAGAAATGTGGGAAAGAGGCACTGAAAGGACCAAGGCGAGGGAGGGGGTGGGAGAGGCACGCCCCCGCCGCAGGATGCTCCGGCTGCCTCAAGGGTTCGGGGCCACCGCCCCGGCCCCCCGGCTCGCGTGGCGGCAGGGCTGGGGGGCCGCCCCCCTCCCTTCTCCTCCTCCTCCAGCTGTGGGGTGAGCCCACTGCTGTATATTACCAGGCCTACGGTTTGCTGGAGGGACGAGAGGCAGGAGGAGGCGGGTCGGGGGTTGACGGTGAGGGTAAGAGTGGTGGGGGTCCGCCCCGGGGTGGGGATGTGGGTTGCAGCAGCTCTCCCCTT
Source organism: Phalacrocorax carbo (assembly GCF_963921805.1). Lineage (NCBI taxonomy): Eukaryota > Metazoa > Chordata > Aves > Suliformes > Phalacrocoracidae > Phalacrocorax > Phalacrocorax carbo. Next base: position 54,707,806 of record NC_087513.1, read on the forward strand.
CCCCACCCCCGCCTCTCTCTCGGCGTCGGGGCGCGCAGCCCCACGCGTGCCGGGCACAGCCTGAGGCTTAAAATAACCCCGACACGTTCAACACCTTGTGCCCGGCGCTCCCGGCGGGGCGCGGCGGCCGCGGGCTCCCGCACCCCCCGGCGCTCCGCTCCCTTTGTCTTGCCACCATCTTACGGAAAGACTCACATGTCACGTTACGGTCCGGATGCACCGGTGTCTCTCACGTATCCACAGCCGAGCGGCACGATAGCCATTTTGCATCCCTCCCAAGTGGGCTGGGGAAGGGGCTGCCTGCGTGGGGACGCGGGGTGCAAGGCGCGGGGGGGGGGGGGGGTTGGGGGGGGTGGAGAGGGGCCACGATGCCCGCTGACGGCACCAGGGGGACGGAAATAAATTAAAACCCGTGAAGTTGCCTGAATAGAGCGCCTCGTAGGTTCAGGTTAAGTCTCTTGACGTGCTTGGACTTAAAATAGCCCTTCACCTCCACGCAAGCAGGCGCACTCGCCCCGGCGCTGGGCGGGCTCCTGCCGCGGTGCCAGGGGCGGCCCCGGCCCCCCCCGGGCCCCCGGCCCCGGCCCCCGCGTTAGGCCGCTCACGATCGGGAGGCCAGCGTGGGTTTTAAGTAATGCACCACCCTCCTCGGCAACAAGCAGGTTTCTACGTACTGTTATCCCTAATGAGCTCTATTTTCACATCAAAGCGTGACAAGGAGCCGCTGGACCAGTGAAAAGAAAGAGGCAATTTGTGGGTGGATGGATGGATGGATGGGTATGGATGGATGGAAATTATCTTAGTTTTCACCCCTTTCCAAAGCTGTGTTCCTCTTCCCGTGTCTCCCATGACCCCACCTGCCCACCCCGAAAAAAAATCAGAAGGGACTTTCCCCCGATCCACGGTGCCGTATGTAACTCAAAGCATCCCTCTCGCCTTCTCTCCATGTCCTATTTGATAAGCCAAGAAGGGAATCAACATGTCTGGTGAACGTTTTCTCCTTTTTTTTTTTTTTTTTTTTTCCTTTTTTGTGCTGTATCTGCTTCCAAGAGCAGCATCACTAAACGTTTTGTTCTACCGTGAGTGGTCTTCCCTGGGCAAACCCGTGTACCAAAATGAGCTGCCAGCAAAACCACAGAAACAGGAATTTCCCTACCTTGGTTTGTAGAAGCAGAACCTCTAGACGGACAGATCAAGGGAGAGAGCATGTTGGGAATGTCCAGTCTCCTCTTCTTGCTTGCATATCCACATAAGAATAATAAGGGTCGGGGGCAAACGTGGGAGAATGAGTTAAAAAAAAAAATCCTATTTGGCTGTAAAAAAAATATACAGGATTCTTTGTGGCAATCTTGCGTCTTGAAGCAGTGCAAATTGAAAAGCCGGAGAGAATCACTTCAGAGGATATTCAGCGCGAGTGGTGAGGATCGTCAAATGCAGGTTCCAGAGTAAGCATTCCTTTCGCCTTTTTAATGATTATTCTTATAATTATTCTTTTTTTTTTTTTTTTTTCCTGGAGCCCTAGTGGAGGAGGTTGAGTTTAAAGCAACTGGAGGTCGGTGCCGTTCTTCTGTGAAGCATGATTATCCTCAAAGCGTCCCCTTCCTGAAGGGAAAAATAAGCATCAATTTTGTATTAGAGGGGTCTGAAGGGGATAAAAACCGCTCCCCCACAAAGACATTAATATATTGAGAAGAAAGGGAGGCAAAACGCATTTCCCAACGGTGCACACAAGCGGAATAAAAAAAAAAAAATTGGGGAGAAAAAACCCCAGCTGGCACGAGTCTATAAATAATTCAGATACGGGCTGACTACACCATTCCCGGGATAGGCATGCATACGAGACGGGAAAGCGGGCGCGATGTGAATCGCGGAGAGAAAGCGAGCCGCCCCCCCCCCCAGCCCCGCGGCCCCCTCCCCACGCACGCACAGCATTTCGCCCACCCCCGGGCCCGGCCCCCGGAGGGCTGGCGAGGGCCGTGCCCACCCCTCTGCAGTGCTGCCGGCGCCGCTGCCCGCCGCGCTCGGCTCCGTGGGCAGCGTGGGGCGCGCTCCGCGCAGCCGGGCGCACACACACGCAGAGCCACGGCGCGGAGGGGGGTGGGGGGGGCCACGACACGGGACACACAGGGACTGTTTCACCTGCGACGTGGCCGCTTTGCACTACGTGCCCCCCACCCACCACCCCATCCTGCCCCCCCCCTCCCCGCCCGGAACACAACCCTCGGCTCCTTGGGTTGGGGTTTTTTTTTCCTCCTAGGGGTGGGTAAATGGCTGGGGGTCTCCCACACACACACACGCACCAACCTCCAGCACGCGCGGACAGGGCTTTACAGCTATGCAGGCATTTATTTAATGAACTCGCAGGTATTTTTTCTTCCTCTCCCCTCCCATCTCGCACGGAAAACAATTCACACTTCGAGCTGTCATAAAATACAGACCCACATACATACCAGCAAATCCTGCTTCAAGCACTCGGGCTGCTCTGAGCAGCTACTGCCCCCCTCTCTCCCTGCAAGGCTGATCCACCTCAGACATGCTCAACTTCTTCAGCCTCTTCTCTGATACTGCCAGGGTAGGAGATATGGGGCGGGGAGGGGGAAGTGTTCAGAGCATCACCCTAAAAATACATTTAAAAAAAAAAATATTCTGCAATATAAAAGCTCCGAGAATGCTTCCCGGAGGTGGAGAAAGCACGGGAAGGTGAACTAATAAAGCAGTTTAATGATTAATAATAATAAAATATACCCGCGGAAAATGGTGGGGAGTGGGCTCGGGGGGGGGGGGGTGGTGCGGGGGAAGCGGGGGCTGTGCGACTGAGCAGGGGGGAAATGGGGGGAGAGGAGGAGGAGGAGGACCGACCATGCCGGGGACGGGAGATCGACCCCTCCCCGCCGCCGGAGGGGGCAGGTCTCAGCCTCCGGCGGCCGCCGGGGGCGAACGGGGAGCCCCTGCCCGGGCGCCGAGCGGCTCCATGGGTCCGGCCCCCCGGGACGGCGACCCGCGTGGCTGGAAGCGACCGAGAGAAGGAATGCTTTCAATATATATATATTTTTTTTAATCAATAACCAGAAGATAGTAATAATAAGAAGAAAGGAACAGGCGCCCAGCCAGCAGGCAGGCAGCGCAATTGGATCTGAACAAAAAGAAAGGAGCGAGAGCGGAGATAACGCTAATATCCAAATTGGATACTCCACAATTAAGCCCGATGCTTTAATTGCTATTCTCAGAGCTCCCTGGAAGCTAAGCAACGTGAAATCAGTCTGAATGGAAAGCAACGTGCATTTGCACACTCCTGCTTGCCTGCACTGCCCTGCCCACGGGTGTCTGAACCCTTGCTACCTAGGGTGCTCTCAGCCTCACCCCTGCAGTGCGATCTGCTCTGTGGTCATGGATCCATCCTTGTCCCCTCCCATGCCTGGGTTTAGCTCTGGGTGGCCCAAGCAGAGCAGAATGCACCCACCTGCCCTCCACAGCACTGCAAAGCAGCCCTGCGGGGAAGCGTGCCCCAAACCGGGGCAAGCTGGAGAGGAAACCAAGGCAGAGCCCCTCCAAGTGGATGTGCCAAGTGCACCCTTCAGGTCACGTAGTCCCTCTAGGGTCACAAACGTCTACCCTGCCACTGGCTGGGTCTTGGTACAAGGTTTGGAAGGGCTCAGCCAGGCCTTGGTGACCCCCAGCTACACTTGTCCTGCAGGAAATCAGACCCCAGGCTGAACACCGCATGCTTTGCTTTGGTGCTGATGCAGGCTGCATTGTCCAGCTTTTGCACCCCTCTCACCAGAAGCACCCTCCAAGGAAAACACAGTAGCTTCTACCTACCTAGGCATGTTCTGCATCCAGGAGCGGTGAGGAAGGTAGCCCTCAACAGACAGGTAAGGAGGGCTGGATCCTATATGCCAAAGGGTTGTGCTCCAGCGATCAGCCAAGCACTTTCTGACTCAGTGCTGGCCCTTTGTTGCAGGTATGTATCTGCAGGGCAAAACATGGATAAGGCAAATGTCCACACTAATACAGCCAAGGTTCCTGAGGCAGAAAAGCCTCCTGAAAGCACCACAGCAAGCTCAGTCCCCAGGCCCTGCCAGTTTGTACCTCAGAGTCCATCCACATGGTTCAAACAGGGTTTGCTGTTCTGTAGGGGAGGTTATGGATGGCAACGTGGCTGTAGCATTGTGTGCATGTATCAACATGACATCTGGATCTTGAATGAGTTGCTGTGTCTACGTACACTGGGTGTACTTGTTGTAGCTGCAGTGACCACAAGCAATACCAATCTGTGCTTGAGCTTCTTGCCAAAAGCAGACACCAAGATTTTAATTTTGACAGCCAGGATCTTCCTGAGGGTGCTGGTAAGGTCTGTTCTGTTAGAAAGATTTTCCTAACATTTTTAGGCATGCTTTAAAAAAGTAACTATGATCTTTTTCATTCTAATTTCAGTAAAAATGGAAGACATATTAGCCAAAGCCTGAAGTAATCTGAAATTATCTCAGCACAGTTGGAGGAAAGAAATATAGAGTGATACTTACATACAGAAGTTGCTAATAGCTGAAGAGATTAGTCATTTGACTTTCCCATTCCTTTCACTGATAATAATGATACAAGAATAGCATGTAGGATTTGGCCAAGGGATGTTTTTCCTTTCCGCATGGCAAGAAGGGATAAGCTAGACTGTGCAGATCCTCCTGCATTCTTCTGGACGAAACAAGTGGAGAAGGAGCTTGACAAAAAAGAAAGGGAATGGTTTTTCATCCAGAATATTACTTAGAAACACAAAATGGAAGGTTAAGAAGTATCTTAGGAACAATTTCTGAAAAGGGGCCTCTCAATCAGAAGAGATCAGCTGCAATTATTTTAAGCAAGTCAGCAATATTTAAGATTATCATGCTCTGTGGCCTTAAGACAAAGGAATTCATCAACCACACATTTTCTTTCTAAAAGTACACAACTCCACAGTTACATGGCACATGGCAGCCTGTGTTATTGCTCGCTTTTGAGGATAAGGCTAGTTGCCTTTCTACTTAATAGATGTATATGTACATCTTATATAACCATTATAAATACATATATGTATCATTCTGTCTTAAATAAACCATAAGGGCCAAGATCTCTATAGTGATTAGGGGCCCGAGTGTCCAATTTGATACTGTTTTCAGAGAAAGGGGTCCATTCTCCCTGACCAAAGACATCAGGCTCACAAGTTTGAAATTGGGCACACAAAAATGCCAGTTGCTTCAGAATTATCTTCTTATCAAGATTCTGCACAGCATCTAACCCCCAAATTACTTTTACATCGAGATGCAATATGTATTGTAAATAATGGGCATGGAGGTAGGCTCCAAATAAAAATTGTTACAAAATCTCCAGCAGCATGTTACTAGGACAGGGTTTACTCTCACTAGCTGGGCTTGGCTTTTATTTTTTCTCCAATCAACTAAGATGAATGAACTGCATAAAATGAAACAAATAGCATCTCTGATGGGAAATTGGTTTTTCAAACATCTCTTCAATTCAAAAACACTTAAATGTTATTTGTAAGACAAATTGAGGGATTTATTTTAAATGTGTCCATGCTTACTATAAATTAAGGGTCATATTATCCTTGTCCTGCCTAAGATAAAAGAATGTGGATGAAAGTTCTTATATCAAAAGCAACCAGAGCTGGATGTGGCAGTGACAGTGTTGGGAAGGATGTGGAGCAGCAGAGCCATTCTGTCACCACAGAACAGCATCAGCCAGCACTGACAGGGACTGGAGGCCCTACAGTATCTTTAACCCTTAGTAAACACCCTGCTGACTTCATAAAATCAGAGCCCACTTCCAGTGCAGTATGTCCCTAGATAAATGGGTTCTGCAGCAAAGGGAAAAGACTGGCAATTCATGGTCATTTGCACAAACACAGATGCAGTTGCATCAGTATAAGAAAAGCCATGTCTATGAAGAGCAATTCCTTATAATCAATGAAATGGATCGACTGCTCTGGATAATTCACACCATGAAAAGGTTTTTTGTAATGGCATTCCTCTGAGTATTTGCATATGGGCTGCAGAGCATGGTAACCAATTCTCCAGCTGCTTTTATACAGTGCTCTGTGCCCTGCTCCACTGAGGCAACCTGATTATGAAGTGGCCAAATATCTCTATGCTAATCCCAGATCTTTCCACTGCCTGAAACACTGTGGGAAGTCCTGGTGTTCAGGTACTAGGCCTATGACATTTTTGGAAGATGACCATAACATTGGACACACAAGTCCACAAGCAAGCAAGGATGGCATGTCATGCTGCATAAAGAACAGCATGAAGAAATTTTATTGGATAATTAAAGGGAAAGCAAACAGAGAAATAAGCACACAAACCTGACAGTGTCACAACCACCTGCCTGAAGGACTCAGCTGAATTCAGGCATGAAACCTTTAATCCCTTCTTTTGCACGTGGCTCAGGACCAAGAGATGCTAGAGGAGGACTGAGCCAGGAGCCACTGAGCGGGGGTTCCAGTCAGTCTCTTGCAAAGACACCTGGGCACAACAAGACAGCTCACTTTGTTTGCTATCTCGGAGGACACTCATCCTGCCAGCAGCCCTGCAGAAGAGAATCGTGAGTGCTGTTGCATTTGCTTTGAAATGATATACATGTTCTCTCAGCTGTCATACCAGGACACTTAGCTGAGCTCTCATCATTTTACATCGCAATAATTGCAGCATCCCCTACTGTCTTTGCCATGGTCAGTCTGTCCCCAGAAATCCTAAACAACTAACAGACTGGGGTTTTGTCACGCAGAATCAAAAGAAGTGTGAAGTAGAATAAAGGAAAAATAGTTTCTTCTGTGTCTTTATAGACTTGTTTTATTCTTTGAGTATGGAACGTCAGGCTCACTGGAATTGGTTTTCCCGGATGGTCATTTATATGTGAAATACATACACATTAAACTAAGAAACTGTGGAGTTCGTTCTTTCAAATGGAAATGTGTTATTTTTAAACTGCAAAAGCACAGACAAGATTTCAAACTGACGCTTTCACTTTTTTAAGATTATATATGGCCTTTCTACCTATAGCATACCCAGACTGAAGAACCTGTCAAAAGCCATCCCATTTAATAATAAATAGTAATTATCATCAGACGCCGTATTGTATATCATCAGTGCACTGTACAAACATTAGCTATATGTGCCATCCCTTTTCACATGCCATTCAGAAGCATGAAGGAAAAGTCAAAGCACTGCTTTGCACCACTCTGAGAAAGAAGCCTTTCTCCTCCACCTCTGGGGTGCAAAGATCATTCCAGTGGCTGGCGATTTTGTCCCACCTCACTGGTCTTAACAAGGCACAGTTTCCTGGCACACTTGAGTGAATGGGAAACCATAGCTCTCCAAGCAGTCACCTCCATCCTGTTCCAACCTTAATGAGACAAACAGATTATCTGGGTTTTTTTTCTAAAATCAACTTTCTGCTTGATGAAAACCATATTGGTTCTCTCCAGATTTAAGTGATCACACTGTTTCTTCTCTTTACTGGAGGAGCTGCAAAATGGATTAGGCAGATTGCCTTCATGGTTTAAAGGAAACTGGTAGCTTTTGCCAGCCTATCATGATGAAAAGCTAGAAAGGAGTATCTTCAGGAAAGTGCCTGCATTTACCTGTTCTCCACACAGGGCACAGAGCAGCCAGGAAAATCACCGTTATGGCTGAAAGCCGTCTTCAACGTTCTAGCAGAGGATCCATCAGAGCATTCAAAACTAAATTAAAATCCCAAGGAGGAATAGGAGATTTAATTCTAGGATTAAGCTTTGAAGTTGCTCCCAGGAAATAAATTATTATTGGATGAGAACCAACACACCAATTATCTAGTTTACAGCTCATGCTACTGAGAGCTGCTGTGCACACCCTGAGGGATCGGATACTGAGATTCTACCTAGCCAGTCTCCCCTTTAACACAATACCCACATAAAGGCAAAAGCTCAGCCAGTCACATTCCAAGAAACTTAGCTTCTCAGCTGCCAATATTAACAGGGAAACTGCCCACTACAAAAATATACAGTAATAAGGTTCAGTCACTTAAACTCCCTGCTTTTCACCTTTCATCTTGCTGTGTTGTAGATAATAGAATAGTTAATAACATGCCACTTCTTTGCTCTGAATGTTATAGCTGGGTCAAAGTACTACAGTATCAGCTACCATAAATAAGCGCATTTATTTTTCTTACACAGAAGGCTACACACTAGTTAAGTAGCAGGCAACCCCTACTCCATTCAAATAGACAAAGCAGTGGGACATATCCAGCTTTTCGCTTGCTATTCCACAGATTTCTTCAGGCTACCCAGAATACCTCACCTTCACTTACGCAGCCTCAAATCCTTAATGCTTGTTCAATGGGACATTGCTACAACATGAACCACCTCCTGTGGAAGCAATAAGTTAAATAGCTCCAAGACTGATAAAAGTGTCTGGAGCAAAGAGGAGTACAGACATCAGAGCTGAGGTTTCACTCAAGCTAAACGCTACCAGTTAATCAGTGCTATTATAAACTCACTCAGAACATTAAGTTACTGCAGGTAAAAAATAAAGCTTTCCCTCTGAAAAATATATGTCACTACTGAGGCAAAAGCTTTCAGCAGCAGTGTACACAAATATTTGGTTTTCTCCCAAATAATGTATTCTTCGTTTAAACACCTTATGACCTAAAAATACTGCCATCAAAGCATCACTACTTTTTTCCTCCCAGAAACATGGTTCATATCTTTTCTCCATAGATTCCTTTCAGTCCTTAACAAAAGGAAACGATGTACACAAAGAAAAGATGAAATCCCACCGACCTCCCATGTCCTACTTCAACTGCAAGCTCTGTCAGAACTTTTGATACCATTTAATACACACACGTACATATGGAGTGGGACATATCCAGCAAGTGGATTCACTTTAATGGCAATGTGGCAAAGTGGAGGCACTGGTTAGTGTCACCAGCTGGGCTCCCTGCCAGTTCAGCAGTTCTGAAAAGCCCCTCACGACCTCCTAACAGACCCAGCTTTTTTTCAGAGAAGTTCACAGTCGATAACAACGCTGAGTCTCTCTGTTCCTCTCATTCCTCCTTCAGGTGAAGCAGATGGTATTGCAAATAACTCGCCGAGCGGGTGCGGGGGGAGAAATGGTAGTGAAGGAAAATATTATTCATACTGACAAGGATCCTGAACAAGGAACTACATGACGTTAGAAAAGCAGATCACTTCTCTACCACAAAGATGTGGGTCTGAAAGCATTCTTCAGAACAGAAGTATGAATGATTTCACCAGCAAGCCAAGAGCCTGTGAGCTGGGAACGATCCCACAGGGTTTGGGTTAGGTGCTCACTCCAGCATGTATTGTACATTTGTATCAACCATCTAATTTAAGACAAATATTTTCTCTAGACACATTTCAAAGTGAAAAATTAACTCAGTATGCAGCTGTAGTCCCCAAGATAGCTCCATGCCCAGGGGCAAACAAAAGAGAGGTGTTAATGAGGTGTCGTGGTTTAGCCCCAGTCAGCAACCAAGCACCACACAACCACTCGCTCACTCCCCCCTGGTGGGACAGGGGAGAGAATCAGAAGAGTAGAAGTGAGGCAACTCATGGGTTGAGATAAAAACAGTTTAACAGGTAAAGCAAAAGCTGCACACAGAAGCAAAGCAAAACAAGGAATTCATTCGCTACTTCCCATGGGCGGACAGGCAGGTGTTCAGCCATCCCCAGGAAAGCAGGGCTCCATCACGCATAGCAGTTACTTGGGAAGACAAACGCCATTGCTCCAAACGCCCCCCACTTCCTCCTTCTTCCGCCCGCTTATATACTGAGCATGACGTCATATGGTATGGAATATCCCACCGGTCAGTTGGGGTCAGCTGTCCCAGCTGTGTCCCCTCCCAGCTTCTTGTGCGCCCAGCAGAACATGGGTAGCTGAAAAAGTCCTTGACCAGTGTAAGTGCTACTTAGCAACAACTAAAACATCTCCACATTATCACCACTGTTTCCAGCAAAAATCCAAAACGTAGCCCCATACTAGCTACTACAAAGAAATTTAACTCTATCCCAGCTGAAACCAGGACATGAGGTTAAAAGTAGCTCTGAAAACCACTGTGCCCATGGTCAGTCAAAAGCCAGCAGGACCAGGGTCACCTGCTCCTATACCTGTTTATTTAGTAGTCTCATTAATTGAAAAGGTGGAAAAGCATGTGCTAAACCTGAATATTTACAGAGCAGGGAGAGAATATCTACCCCCAGCAACCCAGGTTATCATGCTCCCCGATCACCACCACACCTTTCTGAAAAAAAGATACCTACCCTTGGCAAATTACTTTATGCCAATGGAGACAGATTTCCTTTGCCTGAACTGTTTCCAAGTGAGCCAGCTGACTCAATAGTTCAGCCCTCTGGCTGGAAGAAGCATTAAGATTTCTGTCAGATTGCTCTCTATTCTAAAGAAAACTGCCACCTTCTTCTCTCCTTTTCTTAGTCATCCCCTTACTTAGACATCTAGGAAGAGGCAAGAAGCAAAATACCTCTGGTACACCTCAGCTGCCTCTTAATCTACCATCAAATTGAAATGGAGGACATTTACCTCAACTGCTTTGAAGCCCAGCAGTCCATTTTTACTCTCATGTTAGGCTGACTCAAACACAAGTCTCAACATCTTGATTGCATGCATTACCCACAAACTGTCTCATGCTCTGGCTACATTTTTTTTTTTTGCCATACATCAGCTGTAAACCTGATCCCAAGACCAGGCCTTATTCAAATGAGAGTTCTCTTTCATATCCGTAGTGATTATGAACTCAACAGAGAGAGGTCTGACTTCAGCTCCACCAGTTTCTGGTCAGCCTCCATCCTCCAGCAAGCCCACAAGTTCAACCTCCCCCAACACATTAGTGCCAGGACCCAAGTGCTGGTTGTATTTCTATGGCCTGGCAGTGAGAAAATGGGAAGTATGAACCCTTCCCATGCATGGGGTATGCCTTTTCCTCATCTGTTACCAAGCACTGAATTCAGAAAGGCACACACTGTTCTGTCCCTCTCCCTTCATCGTCTTTAGAAAATGTCCACCTAGAGCTTTGGCCACACTCTGGCAAATTTCCCAGTCCAAGGACAGAGGCCAGGCACTAAAGCAAGGCAACATTTATTTGGAAGGACAGCTCAAAGTGGCTCACAGTGAAAATTCGGCTTCCTCTGGTCCTTGTAAAGAGGTTTGCCTGAGAAGGGGGAAATCTGTGATTATACTCTGTACTCTTTTCATGCCATTCCCCCATATTTATGCTGTTGTTATTTGGTTTTACAAGGCCATTTGTCCTTTGTTGTGCCTTTTAGACCCAAGTACATAAAGCCCCTGTGGAGCTGTGGCTTGTTCCCCTGGCAAAAGAACATCTGGGCATCTCTGCTTCAGCCCGTGTCGGTCAGGAGTCAGTACTCTGGGCTTTCCGTGCTACCAGGCTTTCTCATGCTGACAAAGAGTGAGCCTGTAGGCTGTTGTGTCCTTGCTGGTCACGTCTTTCTTTATTCTAGGTCAAGGATGACCATGTGCTTTCACACTACCTGAAGGAATTGTACATTTTTTCTTGTAAACTGATCTGTGTCTCTCAATGACTCAACTTCCATAGGCCCCCATCTTCTTGCCTTTGCCAGCTACAGCTTTGTCAGATCGGAGCACAGCCTCTGCAGAAGACACTGTCTCAGTGGCACAGAGGACACAAGGGACACTCCACGGCCTAATGAAGGGAAAGCACAGGAAAAAGGGGATATCACTAATGCTGCTTTTCCCACATATTTTTTATATTCAGAACCATCAGAGGACAACTGTCTCTCAGTTACAATGTTCCCTGGTGGCACCTCAAGGGATGCAGAGAGAGGAAGAGAGATGCTGGGACAGGGTAATGAGAATGGCAGCAGGGAGCAGTACTTGGCAAAGCCATGAATTGTTAATTATAACTGAATTATGTTACAGAATCACAGAATCACAGGTTGGAAGGGACCTCAGGGATCATCTAGTCCAACCTTTCTAGGAAGAGCACAGTCGAGACAAGACGGCCCAGCACCCTGTCCAGACGACTCTTGAAAGTGTCCAATGTGGCCGAGTCAACCACTTCCCTGGAGAGATTATTCCAATGGTTGACTGTCCTCAGTGTGAAAAATTTCCCTCTTCTGCCATGGACACATACATTATCAAGAGGGATCTTTCCCTACCAGAAGTCACCCAGTGCTGGCTTTGTTGGGCTAAGCAAAGACAGATTTGACTCCAGCAAATAGAGTGTTGATGGAATGTCTCCTTATTGGCCTCGCTGTCTTGTGTTACCCACAACAGGTTAGAGAAATGTCAGCAAACCTTAGGAAGCTGTTACAGGTAGCTGGCTGAACATACATATTATGGCAATTCAGCAGAGGCTGAAGGCCTTGTTCAATATCTGCAAAGTCCAGGGATGTTCGTAAAGACATGTAAGAATTAAAGTAAGCTGCATCATCTGAAACACAGGTTGTTGGTAGTGTGCTACAGAAGTTTCTGTCCACAGGCAGAAAAAAGCCTGACCTGGCCGTGATGACAAAGACTTCGGAAGATGCAGGCATCCAACGTACATACAACATTGCCTGTGTTAATGCCCATGAAGTGGGCCAAACATCCTACTCAACCATCCATCAGTCCCTATGTTATAATGGCATAGGGCCCCTTTTTATTCATTTGGTGAGCCGTCACCTCAGGCTGACAATTTGCAGAGCCACAGCTCCCAGCAGCTGGAAAACCCATTTTGAGTAAAACTGTTAATGCTCCCTCTAGGACACTACAAGTTGTGCAGTGCCATTGGGTACATGATGAAGGGATAAAAAGTCTACACCATGACAGTGCCTACTGCTCCTATAACCTCAGCGATGAACTTTGCTTCAAACTAGTCTACTACCCACTGACAGAAGCTGATGGCTGTCCCTCTGCACCCTTTGTCTTAAAAGGCATATGCTGACAGTCTGAAATGTTTGCAAGTTCACAGCATGGCATGCAGAAGATCTTCACATGTATACAAGACCCCTGTACCTGCCGCTACTGACCTTCCCAGAGGCAGAAAACAGCATGGTCCCATGGACTGTTGGTCCCTGTCTCCCAGAAATTATGCTTTACATCAGAGAGGCAGGGATAAGGCACTTGGTTAGTCATGCAAAAATCTAAATAGCTCCCCAAAAACGATGGGGCCAGAACTGCTTTTTCTCATTTCCAGATATACAGGGTCCTGGAGTTAAGGATAGATATGACTCTGGAAAAGTCCTTGCTCCTGATCCAGGTCCTCACCGCAAGAATACCAGCAGCCCACACACATAGGATCCCTGAGAAAAAGCATGCAAAAGGAGATGATGATGGGCGTCATAGAAGGCCTTGGTGCGGGCATGCATGCAATGCAAAGTTAGTAGATGGGTTCAAGCTCTTCTCTCTTCCTCAGGTGATCCCCACTGTCTCCCTCAACCTTTATCACCCAAAAATGCAAACTGAGCATTTTTTCCTCCCCAAGCATACTAAGGAAAGACAAAGGGACCATAGCTGCCACAGAGCAAGTTTGGCTTCAGCTACCATTGTTCATAGAATCACAGGTTGGAAGGGACCTCAGGGATCATCTAGTCCAACATTTCTGGGAAGAGCACAGTCTAGACAAGATGGCCCAGCACCCTGTCCAGACGACTCTTGAAAGTGTCCAATGTGGCCAAGTCAACCACTTCCCTGGAGAGATTATTCCAATGGTTGACTGTCCTCAATGTGAAAAAATTTCCCTCTCGTGTCCAATCAGAATCTCTCCAAGAGCAACCTGTGTCCATTTCCCCTTGTCCTCTCTGTGGGATTCCTTGTAAAAAGGGAGTCTCCACCTTCCTGGTAGCTACCCCTTAAGTACTGGTACATGGGGATGAGATCCCCTCTAAGCCTCCTTTTCTCAAGGCTGAACAAACCCAGTTCTCCCAGCCTATCCTCATATGGCTGCTTCCCAGTCCTTTGATCATCTTGGTGGCCCCTCTCTGGACTCCTTCCAGTCTGCCCACGTCTTTTTTGTGTATAGCAGGGACCAGAACTGTACACCGTACTCAAGGTGTGGCCTGACAAGCACTGAGTAGAGTGGGATAATCACTTTTTTATCTCTGCTGGTGATGCCCTTTTTGATACAACCCAGCATCCTATTGGCCTTTTTGGCTGCAGCAGCCACTGTTCGCTCACATTGAGCTTCCTGTCCACCAGGACCCCCACGTCCCTCTCCACAGAGCTGCTCTCCAGCCAGGTGCATCCCAGCCTGTGCTGCACTCCCACATTATGTTTTCCCAGGTGCAAGACCTTACACTTGTCCTTGCTGAACTTCATAAGGTTCTTCTTGGCCCACTCTTCCAGCCTATCCAGATCTTCCTCCAGAGCACCTCTCCCTTCTGGAGTGTCTACTTCCCCACTCAGTTTGGTGTCATCTGCAAACTTCATCAGGCTACACTTGATCCCATTATCCAGATCACTTATAAAGATGTTGAATAATACTGGGTGCAATATCAACACCTGGGGGACTCCACTTGTGACAGCTTGCCACTTTGAAAAAGAGCTATTTACCACCACCCTTTGGGTGCGGCCTGTCAGCCGATTCCCCACCCACTGCACAGACCACTTGCTTAGGCCATAATGCATTAATTGCTCCAGGAGGAGGCCATGGGGAGCCGTATCAAAAGCCTTGGGGTAGTCCAGGTAGACCATGTCCACTGCCCACCCCATGTCAACCAGATGAGTCACTTTGTCTTAGAAAACCACCAGGTTTGTCAAGCACAATCTGCCCTCAGTGAAGCCATGTTGGCTTTTCCCAGTCATGTGCTTCATTTGACTTGTGACGGCCCCCAGGAGGATTCGTTCCATAACCTTCCCAGGGATTGAAGTAAGACTGATGCGCCTATAATTACCCGGATCCTCCCTCAAGCCTTTCTCGTAGATAGGGGTAACACACCTCCAAAGAAACAATTAGAAGGACTGCAAAAGTGGCTGCATGAATCCTCATCTGAAATGGCCATATTTGGCACAGAGCACTACACCCAAGTGGGCCATTCTAGTCACGAGGAGCTGGAGGCAGGCTAGTGTTGAGTAGGTCTCCACTACACATGATACCACCACTTTGTAACCTGGTGTTCTGAAAGGGCAGCTTTTCCAAGAGGCACTGGTGCACTTGAACATGACACCAACATGGAACAGAATTAGGTATCTTCTGGATTCAGGGCTGACTGGTAAGGCAGTCATGGAAATTGTGAGCAAGGAAACTGGTTATTATCATGTATCTCTACAGTACTCAGGGAAACAAGTCCTTAGGTACACCAGCTGTAAATAAATGGGCTCATACAAAATATACACTGAGTCATAAAAGCATTTCTTTGCTTAGCAAAACAGCCTGGCAAGACCACTGATACCTCCTGGGCCACAGAACAGCAACACCCCAGGCAGGTGACACCTCTGTCTCCCCCAGACTGTCACCAGGATCTGCTTACTCTTCTGTGTAGCTACCAGCAGCTGTAGCTCAGCTGAATAGAATTGAAATAACTAATCACACAATCTCAGGTAATAATGGTAGGCTTCAAGCTCTATGATTGCAAGCATCTAGCATATGTAGAGATGATAAATGTCCCCTAGAGTTACTGCTCAAAAGACCAATTTCAGAGTTTTCATCAGAAAGGACTGCCTTCTTAAAAATCTGTTCTGTCTTTTGAAGTCCGACAGAGGTCAGAATTGCTTGGTGTCTCAGTGTGGCATAATGAAGGGAGTGTAATCCCCTTCAAGGGGGGGAATAGGAACAATTGGATTCATTATTAACTGCATGTCTGACTGTCATTACACCTGTGATGTTCTTATTTTAAAACTTGTCTTGATGGATGCAAGGGTTGGAAACTGCAGAGGTGCTGTATTGACCTGAAGTGCTTGGCTCTGTGGGCATCTTAGAGCACAGTGATGGAGGAACAGCAGTCCCATGACTTCCTGACCATCGACCATCAGGAAGTCATAGAATCATAGGATAATTCAGGTTGGGAGGGATCTCAGAAGGCTCTAGTCCAACCTTCTGCTTGAAACAGGGTCAGATGTGAGATCGGTTTGCTCAGGGCTTTTTAACCGGTGGGATCTTGACAATATCCAAGGATGAAGATTGCACAGCCACTCTGGGCAACCTGTCCATTGCCTTCCTGTCCTCAGTCTAGTCCTGCAGAAGTATAGAAGTACGCTCTGCAAGGTCTTTGAGCCTGACTTTCTGAGAAAGCCCATATTGGCTAGACAGACTATAGCCCCCATGTTTACCAGCATACTCCAGGGTCCCCACTCCCTCACAGCCCATATATGTCTTCAAAACCCAGGTCAGTATCAAGACAGGGTGCCCAGCCTCCTCATCAACTGCTCTCCCCACATCCCTGTACCACATCCAGGTACTAAGGGAACCAACGAGGAAAGGCACCTTCCTCGATTTGTTACTTAAGGGAGAGGGCCTTGTGGGTGTAGTGGAGATTGGTGGATGCCTTGGCTACAGCGACCATGAAGCAGTCAAGTTTAAAATCTGTGGTAACGGGACGAAAACTGCCAGCAAGGCTTCAACTCTGGATATCAAGAGAGCAGATTTCAGGTTGCTCAGGGAACTACTTAGTAAGGTCCCCTGGGAAAAAGCTTTTGAAGGTGCTGGGGTCCATCAGTGCTGGTCACTTTTTAAGTACCACCTCCTAAAAGCACAGGAGCAGGCAAATCCAAAGTGTAGGAAGTCAAGCAGGCAAGGCAAAAGGCTGGCTTGGCTGACCAGAGATACTATTCTAGAAATAGGGAGAAAAAAGAAAGTATATGGTCAGTGGAAGTATAGGCAGGTGACATGGAAAGTCTACAGAGATGTGGTTCGCCACTGCAGGGAGGAAATACATGTGGCCGAAGGTCAATTAGAGATGAAGCTGACCAGCACCATGAGGGTCAATAAAAAGGGCTTTTTAAAATATGTTAATGGCAAAAGGCAGGCCAGAAATAACATTGGCCCATTGCTTGATAAGCATGGTCACCTCACAAACAGGGACATAGAGCAGAGGCGTTTAATGCTTTCTTCACCTCAGTCTTCAACACCAATGGTGGGCTCTGGGCTACAGAACCATGACTGTGGGAATGCTAAACTCCCAATCAACTCCAAACTTGTGCAGGACTTGCTGCTCCAGCTAGATCCCCATAAGTCAATGGCGCCTGATGGGATTCATCAAAGGGTACTTACAAAGCTGGCTGATCTCATAGCAAGACCTCTCTTAATTATTTTTCAATGCTCTTGGGAACCTGGAGAGGTCCCAGTTGACCAGAAGCTGGCATATGTTGTCCCAATCTTCAAGAAGGGCAACAGGGAGAACCCTGGTGAGTACAGGCCTGTCAGTCTCACTTCTGTGCCTGGTAAAATTATGGAGAAGCTTTTTCTGGGAGTTACTGAAAAAAATACCTGAAAGACAATGCGGTCTTTGGTCCCAGCCAGTATAGGTTCACGAGGGGAAAGTCCTGCTTAACGAACTTAATTTCTTTCTACGACAAGGTTACCCTTACCCACTTAGTTGACCAAGGGAAGCCAGTGATGTAATCTTTTTGGATTTCAGTAAAGCTTTCAATACTGTCTCTCACAGTATTCTCCTGGACAAAATGTCCAGCACAGAGCTGGATAAACACATGATGCAACAGCTGAGCAATAGGCTTAGGAGCTGTTGACACTCTCGAGGGCAGAGAGGCCCAGCAAAGAGATCTAGACAAACTGGAGAGCTGGGCAATCACCAACTGTATGAAGTTTAATAAGGGCAAGTGCTGGATTTTGCATGTGGGGCATGACAACCCTGGATGTACATACAGACTGGGGAACAAGAGGCTGGAGAGCAGCTCCATGGAGAGGCACCTGAGGGTTCTGGTTGACAGCAAGTTGAACATGAGCCAGCGGTGTGCCTTGGCAGCCAAGAGGGCCAACCATGTCCTGGGTGCATCAAGCACTGCACTGTAGCAGGTCAAGGGAAGTGATTGTCCTGCTCTACTCTGCACTGGTGCAGCCTCACCTTGAGTACTGTGCACAGTTTTGGGCGCCGCAGTATATTAAGGATACAAAGCTACTAGAGAGAGTCCAGAGGAGGACCACAAACTTGATGAAGTGTTTAGAGGGGAAACCATATGAGGAGCAGCTAAAGACACTTGGTTTATTCAGCCTGGAGGAGACTGAGGGGAGACCTCATTACGGTCTCCAGCTTCCTCACAAGGGGAGAAGGAGGGGCAGGCGCTCATCTCTTCTCTCTGGTGACCAAGGACAGGAGCCAAGGGAATGGCAGGAAGATGGGTCAGGGGAGGTTTATGTTGGATATTAGAAAAAGGTTCTTCACCCAGAAGAACATGTTCCCTATGGAGGTAGTCATGGCACCAAGCCTGTCGATATTCAAGAAGCACTTGGACAACATCCTCAGAGATACTGTGTAAATTTGGGGTCATCCTGTGTGGGGGCAGGAGTTGGACTTGATGATCCTTGCATGTCCCTTCCAACTCAAGACATTCTATGATCTCTTCAAAACCCAGGTCGGTATCAAGACAAGGTGCCCAGGCCCCTTAACTGCTCTGTCCACATCCCTGTACAGCATCAAGATGCTCACCAGCTCCCTTTCCCCACCAAACCCACAAGGGACTACACACACAGCCATAACCAGACCCAGTACTTGCTCTTCCACACAGCCCTGAGCAAAGCACAACCAGTGTGGACCACCGTGGTTACTGTACTTACCCTCCTCCCCTGGCTCCCCCTTCCCTTCCCAATAACAGTGTCCTCCAAAGTGCCCCCTCCTCCAGTATTGCCAGCTGAACCGTGACAATAGGGTTGCCAAGCAACACAGATCCTCCAAGTAACCAACCACTGTGGATCTCAGCAACCCATTGCAGATCAACTTGAAAGCTGGTGGGCCTGCCACCATTTTGTCTCTCTCAGCAGCTCTTCTATCCAGCCGTAGCTAGGATCTACTCAGCTCCATCCTCTTCTCTTCCCTCATTGTCGAAAAGCATTAGCCCTGGCACTCATGCCATTGTCAAGCAGTCAATATGCCCAGAACTAGTCAACATATACACACAGCACACAAAAGCACAGAGACCAAGGAAGTCCAGCTAGGAATGGCTTTCATACAGGCAACCAGGCACTTCCCTATTTGCATGGTCTGTCTTACCCCTTGTCTCTTCTCCCTAGCCTTGGTGGTCACACACTGCAGGTGGTCAGGACACTGCTCCACATCATTCACACAGAGCTGTCCCATCTCCAGATGGCGTGCTGACCAGCCTGGTCTGCACGCATGCAGAATACCAGTGAGGGTAACTTGGGATAGCATCCATATCTGCCTTACACTCATGTACCCACCCCTACCTCCACCTATCCCCCATTCAAACCCCAGCTTCTCCACATTCTAACAGCTGCCACAGGCTGTCCTCCTGTGTCTCCAGAGCCAGGGCTGAGACTTGAGGAAGAGGCGTTAGCACTGCTCTCAGCCTAGCCCCATCTCTCTGCCCTTCCCATAATCATGTTACATACCAGGGTTCAACTCCCCCATGTCAAAGAAATTATCCAAGTGCCCACCACCTGCCTTATGTTTTTCTTCCCCTCAACAGGGATGTTGCAACACACAGAGTATTTCCTCCAGCCTCACCTCAGTCTTTCAAAAGAAGACAAAATGTTTTTATCTGCCTTTGGAAACATACCTGGTCCTTGCAGGCCCTCAGCAGCTGCAATAGCATGATCATCCTGTAGAGGAGGGTGGTTCAACCAGACACCCCAAACAGAGGACAGGCAGTGCCCAGTTTCTCTTGGGCACTTTTGGAACAAGGTCCCCAGGGGATGAAGACCATGACAGCAGGAGGCAAACACACAGCAGCAACATCCATAAGTGACTATTTGCTGCTGCCCCTCCCTGCTCTTTCTTCTGTCTGTGTCTTCTGCTTTCCTTAAGGAGGCAGTCACAGCACCTCCTGGAACCAGCATCAGTGACTGCCAAACACCAAATTCCTTGTCTCGCCATCACTTAGCTTCCTATACAAGAGAGGTGGATGCAGAAGGTCCTGTCTGTGCTTCACTGTCCTGGAGTTTTTAAGCAAATACCATGAGCAAGTGGGAGGCAGTAAACTCTTGGAGGGCATTCATGGCACTCAGGAGAAACTGAAGGCTTGGCCTGGCTGCCTGCAATCAGCTGGATTCAGAGGACATAGAGATCTCAGGGTGAGCTGAGTGCTGTCTGTACTCAGCACAGCCCAAGGAAGAGGCTCCCCAGGCTGCCTTAGGCAATCTCAGAAACCACCCCAGGAAAAGACTGAGCTCAGGGGCTCACATGCTAGAACCATCTGTCTCATATGAATGGCACTCAAGGGCAGCCCAGACAGCTAAAGGACTCTTCAGACACACTGATTTTACCAGATGTATCACCATTAGGGACCAGGATCACCCCCATGATTTGCTCCAACTTGACTATCTAAGCACAGAAGGCCTTAGAGGAAGGCTCTGTCCTGTTCAATGCCACAAGCTGAACACCAGACACAGTTTTAAAAAGAGCTTTCCAGGAGGGCCATGGCAGAACTTTCTTCTCTTGAAGTTGTGTTTTGCTTCATGTCACATCACACATAGCCCAAATTCCAGGCCCCACTAGGAAGACAAAGATTTCCCTGTCACAAGCATTGAGCAGCACCTGCACAAGCAGGGAGGGCAATGAGGAAACAAGGTTGCAGAGACCCATTCTTTGCCCACATGAGTAATGAGAGCAAAAGTGTTTCAGCCTAAGCAAGGGGTTGCTTCTTTCCAGTGTGTGTTGCCTTATATCCCAACTGAGGGACTTGGGGAAGGGCCTTGGTCCCCAAAGCAAGTGACAGGCTTGACAGGGCATGTCTACACTATTCCATGATATAGTACACTGACATTTAAAAAGTCCTAACTGGGATGTATGATGATGTTAATGTGGTATTGCCCTGCCACTGATCAGCCCAGGTGCAGTAGCCTGCTGACATGAATTCTGGATTTGGTCTGTCCAGACCTAGCTTATATATATCTACCTCCATTAGCTGTACAAACATCCCCTTATACAGATTCTTTTTAACCAAAGACAACTGAAAGGGTTCAGATTAAGTAAATCAATTTCTCCGCATAAAGGGGCTACATAGACTTAATTAAATTGATATCTGGTCCAACCTGGATTAAAGTAGTGCAAATTTGGGTATAGACAATTCTTTATTTTTCTTATTAAAATCATTAATCAACTTTTGATTGGCATTAACTGCCTAGGAACAAATGTGATCCTCAGTCCAGCCTTCTACTGTCTTTGTCTCCATCTAGCATCAAATATGACACATGGAAGAGTTGGGCACACTCCTTATCCTGCCCTCAGAATTCATATTTAGTAAGTTCTTTCCTTGAAACCCAAAGGGCCCAGTAAGAATGATGCTTTTTCCGTAGAAAATTACTTTATGGAAGTATCTATACAACCATTCCTCACAGAGGAATCTGGGCAATGTTCACTCAGAGAGACGCTATAATTTCTGAAGATGCAGCAGTTAACCAGATCATTCTGTTCCAGCATCTCATCTATGGGCCCTGTATAGGGATGACAGTATTATCCTATTTTTCCTTCTCAGCTAGTTAATAGGAAATCCCCTTTCAAAGGCAATTTCCATTTTAAATCACCCACATTAAGAGAGACATGTTTAATACCAATAAATCCACTTTCTTAAGAGAGACAGAGAAGGCAGGCTCATCAGCTGACTAAATCCTCTCCCCCCACCCCCATTCCTGCCTTGCAATCTGTAGATCTTGCAGAAGGGCAATCCAAGACAGCTGTAGTTAGCTAGCTACACTTCTGAGCACTAAGCTGCTCCTCGCCAAACTAAGGTCAGAGATGCGAGGAGCTGAAAGACTTTTTCTCACTATAAGGGAGTGGGAGTCTCAACCAGAGATGCTCCAAGGCTGGATTTCCACACACCTCCCATGGGAGCCTCTCCCTACACCAGTCTCCCAGTGTAAGTCAGTGTGGGGTCAGTGCTATAAGGGCTCTGCAGGTGAAATTGCTTTCTCTCCTCAAAGCTTTTTGTAGCACACATAGAAGAACTAGCCACTGACTCCTAGAGGGGTCCCTGTGATCAAAACACACGTCTCAAGGGCTGCTCCTCTGCTGTGGGGACCCCATTCTATCCTCCCCATCCCTATTTCCCCTCTCCAGTGGGATTTCTAACCTCATGGCTCTTGCAGACAGTTTTACCACACCTTTAGCAGAGAAGTGGGTGGCAGCCTTCCCAAGACTCTCTTGAGTACCTAAAGAAGCAGCCAGCAGTGTGGGCAATGCTAAGGCAACGCTCCATCAGAAGCCAGAGGGTGGCCTCAAAGGACCCCCAAAGGTTGGGACTGCACCAGCACTGGGGTAGTGACACCTCCCTGACAGGAAGAGACACAGCTTACTAAGGGAGCTGTGAACCTGAATAAACCCCCTCCTAGTTCCTACTGCTGTGACAAGTATCAGGAGAAAAAAAAAAAACTACAGACAAAGTAAGATAAGGCTTAGGAAAAGAAAAAAAACCCACACACAGTATAACAGAAAACCCTGGCCTAGCTGCCCTTGGTGCTGCCAAGAACAGACCCCAAGTCACCCATGTGATATCCCCCTGCTTCATCATGCAGCTCCAGTAGCCAGACCTTCTGCTGGCAAGTACAGTGCCCTGTCCTTGCAATGGTCTCTTCTGGGAGAGAACAGCCAGCTCCCTTCATTGAGAAGAGATTGTGACACAGGGGTAGGAATCCTGAAAATTACTTGGAAACCCTTGATCTGAAGCATATGTTGGAGATGGAATGGAAATGAGTCCATTTGCTCTGGATACATCCCTGTTCCCCACCAAATATGCAGACTCCAGCTCTGCAAGCACCCCTATAGGTAAGTATAGCTATGCAAATGCATGCCAGAAAGAGCACAGCCATCAGCAAGTACTGTGCCCAATTACCTAGGAGGTCCCTTTAGCGGTGTCGCAACCCTGCAGCAGGACCCACTCAAGCAGATCCTTCCATTCCAGGACCACTGCTCAGACAAAGCCTGTTGACAGAGGAACATTTCAAAAGCAGCTTCTTTAAGGAGCATAAAGGCAAAACACATGAGTCTTATTAGATACCTATTATTTTTTCTTTATTGTTTGAAGAACCTTGGCCTCACTTTGCTCCACAAGTCTATGGCTCACTTGGCACCACTCTGCAGCAAGGACAGCTCTTCCACTGTGGGAAACCGCCCTGCCTTTACTGGAGCAGGAAGCCATCCTCCTCCTCCCTCACAGCACTCTTTCCAGTCTAGATAGCATGGATAATTATATCTGTTTCCATGCTCTGCTTAGCTGAAGTGGTATTTCTTAAACAATTCCATAAACACAGACAAAAGCACTTATCTTTCAATCTTACACTTATTTCACACCTGATACTAAGATCTGTTTCTTGATTTGAGAGTGAATAATCCTTTAAAAAAATTGTAATCCTGTAGTCAATAGCAAGGAAGAGGAAAGAGAAATTAATAGGTTGGGAAGCTTCGTGGCTTATTGCTCTCCAACTTGTCATAACAGGTCATAGCAGTTGGGTTATCATAGGTGTTGTGTAGTAATATAAGTAGACCAGGGTAAAGCATACAAAGATTAATATAAAACTGGTACAACAACTTATTCTAAATACCGCTGCTACAAAAATACCCCACAAGTTAGGGGAAATAACACTGGGAGGGAAAGAATGATCCTCATTTTCTGGTATTCTGAGATCTTTTCAACCTGTTCAGCGGACAATACATGTCACTTGATGAAAATCTTTTTGCTTTAAAAAAAAAAGATGAATTAGTATCCTAAGTAACTTCTGCCGTGCCCCAGGGTGGAGTTAGGTGCATGCTAGAATGTTCCTATATGTCTGTATCTGCACTGAACTGTTAAGCAGATGCTCACTGAGGAGAAAATAGACTGCAATAAACTGGCACTGACACAGATCTGTATCTCTGGAACTGCCAGAGAGATAAAATTCATTTAAGAAATGTGGTTTCCATTTCCATTTTCTTTTAATAAAAAGCTATTGAAACATTAAAAATATCTACTATTTCAAACAGCACACTATACACATAAGTAAGAGACAGAACAGAGACTTCATTTTACTGACATAAGGTCTGAATACATCACAATACTGGACCTCATGGAAGAGCCAAATTAAAGTCCCTTTTCATAGAAAGGAACAGGTCCTGTCCTCATGTGCACAGCTGACCAGCACTCAAGGTCTGGTCCATTTTAGAAGCCACAGTTAAGGTATGAGACCCCCCCCATGGTCCCCAACAGGAGAGCCACACATGAGACCAAAGAGAACATAGAGTGCAACGCACCTAAGTGGAGATCTCTACACTAAGCTGATAGTGAACTGCCCTTCACTTGCTCAATTAATCTACTCAGTCTTACTCCCAGCACTCTAGCCCAGCCACTATGCAATGTGAGCCCATATATTCTAGCCACTTTAGCACTGCTTTTCCCAGAGTGGGGCAAGACCCTAAAGCAGCATATTCTTCAACCCTGGTGCAAATCCCTTCCAGTTCTGCCCAGGCTGCTTTGGCAGCATGTAACAAGCTCCTGTCCTGTGCAATGAGTAGTCATGACAAAGCCCTAAAATTACATGTATAAATTGGTTTCTCCTCTCATGATCCTGTGAAGAGCTCAAGCAATTACTCTGCCGAATTAACCTGCCCCCAAATCAAGTCTTCGATCCTGCACTCCAGAAGGTTTAAGAGCATGAATTTGAAGTACCCTTAGTACTTGGATGAGATCAGAAGCAGGAGTGGAAAGCTATAATGAAGAGCTATATGCCCCTGCATCCTCTCCAACAACCTCTGCAAGCCAGACTGACAGCTCTAGAGCTGGCACTTAGTTGTCACACCAGCCTTCTAGAGATGTGTCAAACCTGGACAGATCCAGCGCTCTAAATGTCTGACATTACCTACCAAGAGTAAAATTGCCATGCTAGCCTAATTGGTTATCAGGTCTTCCTTAACAATGTGAATGAAGATCACCATGGATACAATAAGTTACTGCATACTTTGAACTCTAAAGTAAAACAAGGAAAATCTGAAGAGAGTTTTAAATTCCGTTTTTCCTGGCTATGATTCTCCCACATTCTGCCTTGTATATTTCTTCTGGAAACATTCAGCATCAGTGTCCTAAGTCCCATCTCTTCATACTTTCCTGTACCCACTATGACAGGGTAAGTGAGATGCCTTGCACGACCCTGTTGTAGGAAGAACATGGTTCAAGGTGGAATCTTATCCATGTTGCTGCAGAACTTTTTCAGGTCGCTAGCATAAAAGGACAGCAATCCAGAATTAGCAAGAACATCAGGGTTACCAGAAAAATAGTAGGAGGCTCATAGCTATACTGAGTTTTTGGTCTCCGGGAAGCAGCCTTTTCCAAGTAACCACATTCTGATACATGAATGTACTTGCACTGACTTAAGGAAAGCTAAAGAAGTACCAGTGCTACTTCCAATAATACCTAGAAAGTACCTGTGATGAAGAAAAGGCAACTGAAGCATTTCAGGGAGATTCGTGAGACAAGACCCAAGCATCCTCCAAGACCTCTACTTTCCTTCAGGCTCTCAAGGAGCAGGAGGTACAGGCAACTCTACAAGGAAAACCAAGAAAGGATGAGGAACTGCAGGTCCATGCTGCCACCAACACAGGCACAGCCCCTGTCCAAGGCCAGTGGAGCAATCATCCAACAACCACAAATGAAGTCCAAAGTCAGTCCAGGAAGCCCAGCCAGATGCATTATAGCTGAGAGTAGATCTGTTCACTACACAGCTCAGGCACAAGGTAAGCCTAAGGCTATATAGTGCTCCCAAGCCAATAAGCAGAGTGGGTGAGTGGCCAGGGGTCCCAGGTGGTGCTGCCCAGGGCAATTACAGCCCATCAGGGCAGTCAAGGCTCGACAGTGGCTCACTTTAGGCACTAAGCAATACTTAGTGTCTCCATTTCCCATGTATGGGCCATGAGTCAGCTTCCATGGCTGCTGCTCTGAGTTTTTCACCTAGCAACAAGAGAGACGGATGGATGGGGGGGTGTTGGGAGAGACGTTGAAGCAAAATGAGATGAGAAAGACAGAAACTAAATTGTCAGGGAGAATAAGAGGTGGGTGTGGTGAGTTTCCAAAGGACAAAGACCAGTTTGCGGATAGCAGAGTCCCTTCTGCACTTTAGCCTTCCTGGGACACCAGGACCAACTCTCATGGGGTAAGGGACACATCCAGCTGTCCCTTGAGCCATACTGCAGATCTGCTACATAGATACTGTAGATTTGACCTGTGCATCAGAAGCTCTGCACTGGCTCAGCTGGGACCAAAAGGTTTTACCATTTGCTGTGCATGAGCTCACCCCAAGCCTGCTTCTTACAAGGCAGCACAAAGTGCTCTGTCAAAGAGTAGCCATGAGGCAGTCCTCGCCATGCCCACTGAGGTACAGCAAGTGACACTGCCATAGCTGATTTTCAGCTGGTTGAACTGAAGCCACTGGGAGGACTGGAAGGTGTGACTCCAAATGCTTTCTAGGGGACAATCCCCCTCAGGGGCCAGAGCCCTGCACCCTCTCCCAGGACACACTATGCTGCAGCCATTGCTGCTGGTGGCAGGCTCAGGATCAGGGGGAACAGCCAGGCTGCCCCACCACCTCTTCCCAGAGGAGAAGATGCTTTCAGAGACTCAGGGGGTCAGCACTAGGGAAGGCTGTGCCTCCTCAAGCTCTAAAAAAAGGACTTTGTTCCTGCTCAGCATTTTTTTTCCCATCTGGGCTAAATCCACTCTTAGAAAGAGATAACTCTATCTCCAGGGAAACAGGCTCTCTGCGCTCGCAGGGACTCAGCCAGCTCCCCCTTCCTTTTGCCATGGGGTCACTCAGGAGCGAGGCTGTGGCACGCAGTCACCATGGGGCGTTGGGCTCATGGGCCACCCCAGGCCAGGAGCACTGCAAGAGCAGGATGCTCTGAGCCAACATATGTTGGTCTCCATGCTGGAGCCAGGGCCACCACAGGACCTTCCCCCGTCTCATGAGCCTGCCTATGCTTGGAGAGCTCACACAGGAGTGATTACAGAGATTGACTGAGCTCAGAAGCCTCTCATTACTGAGACTGACTTGTGCAGTCTGCTTTGAATCTTTCTCTTTTCTGCTCAAAATAGCTCCATGTTCTCAGCATCAGTTTTCTTTGCAAACTTGCTCACTGCCCCCCTCCCACCACAGAGAGCCAGACATGTCCTGCTCACAGAAGTCCTCCCCAGCTGCACTACAGCACCACCATCCCCCCACACACTCCCCCTCCAGCCTCTCCCTAGCTGGGCACTGCAAGTCTACAGGATGCTCTGGGCAAGCTGGGGGCCAAAACAGCTCAGGGGGAGAGGGGGTGACATGACAATAGGCTGAGCTCATTGCAGAGCCCCACAGGCACCTTTTCGAGCTTGCTCTGGCCAGTTATCACCTCCTATCCCACCTGCCCGACCTCTGGGAAAGCAATTCATGTCATGGTGGAAGAATGTTTCACCCAGCAGTTTCTGTATTTCCCATCTCTACGTTCCATCCTCAAATCTGAGCCCCAGGGAAATTCCCACAGCAGCTACATTTTGGGGTGGTTCTTTATTCCCACAAGCCCATCTCCGTTTGAGAGAGCTGCTCGGCATTGGCATCTGAGCTGGAAAGGAAACCAGCCTGCAAGGGTCTTCTGGGCTAGAGTCCCTCACCCATAGATGGCCTTGAGACCTCTCTTATAGACACCATCACAGGTAGCCCAGCCCTTTCCTGCTTTGGGGACCTGCTCCCAAACCTGTGACCACCATTCCTGGGTGCCTCTTTCATGCTTAGAGGCAGAGACATCCAATGCACACCACATCGTGTTGCAGGAGAGTTATACCCGGATTTTCACACAGCCCTGCCAGCAGGTCTGCCCTGCTGGGACCCCAGTCAAAGAAGAACACACATCAGCAGTGGGCACGCACCTCTTTCTGCCTTCCTGCACCCAGAATTTTGTGCACAGCATGGTGCAGAAGCCCAGCCCTGACACAATGCCCGCACAGAGTTCGTTGCAGGATTTGTGCCTTATCTTGCCTCAGCATCTGAAAGCAGACTTTGGCTAAGTCCTACATGCTGCTATTTAAAGTAAGCCAATTTGTATTCATTCTGCTTGCTACATTCACCAGTTGTTCTGAATTGTGTTTGAAGCTGAAGGGAAGAGGAAATGTACAACAAGAAAAAATTATACACTGGTAAATTTTGTTCTAATCCCTTCTACTCCCATTATTGCTTCCCCTTTTTTGGGTTTCTTTTTTGTTTTCTGTGTTTTATGTATTATTAGCTTTAGCATAATTTTGAGTGAGAAAATATGTAGCTGATAGGATGGACTAATTACACTACCTAGAAGAATTAATTACACCATCTGTGACTGACAGTGGAGCCTGACTCGTTGCTTCCTGGTAGATGGAGCTACAACACCAGCTGCCCCAAATCTTTCCCTGTAGAAGGCAAAAGAGGAATTACTGTAGGAAGCATCATTTAAAAGCCATTACTTTGCTTTTTGAGCAATTTAACATCATCGGGTGACCTAGCCTGACTGGCCAAGTCAGGGACAAGGCTCATCTGCCTTCCCTTGTGATCTAGAAAGGAAATATTTCTACACCTATCCTGGCCCTCTGCTGCTATCAATCAGCTGCCTCAGTCAATCCTAGGAGCTAAAATGGACTGGGCCCCATTTTCAAGGCAAGTGGCACAGTATGGCTCATGTCTCTCATATCTCTTCTTCTACCCCTCCATACCTCCTGGGAACAGTCCCTGGACAAAATCGCCCCTGAGCAGGAGCCAGGCTTTGTCTGTGAGTTGGCAAGAGCTTAATCTGTGCTGGGGGCCGTACTAACAATGTGATGGTCAGGATGATCCCAGGACAGCCAGTGCCCTGCCCATGCCCAGTCTACTCACAGAGACTCCCAAGATCAGCATTTGCTGTCGTTCCCCAAGTCCAGCACAGGTGGAAGGGTAGGCTGCTCTCTCAGCACCCACCATGGATTGACAAGAAACCACAAGGTGGGGGAAGCAGGGGGGTTGAAGGCAATGAGGTTTTGCCTTGCTGGAAAGACTGCATCTCTTATAGATTCACCCACCAAGTCCCATCAGCCTGCTGCTGGCATGTTGTCATCAGTGGGCTCTGGCAGCAGCCCTGGAGGGAGGGTGGCAGCTTTGGTCTCTGCAGCCAGCTGAAAATCTGTCCTGGTTTCTGTCCTGGCTTACAGTGGACCTGCTGAAGGTTGTTGTGGCTAAATGTGGGTGATCGAAGGTCTGTTCAGATGCACAGCCTTTAATGTGTGTTTTCAGCTATGGGAGGGGAGCGGTGCCCATATGGGTCAGGAAACTTTAAATAGTCATGCTTTAAGGTAGCTGTTCCTGCCCTTTTTGCCTCCAGCTTTGCAGTTCTTTTCCTCCCACTCCTCTTTTAAGCCCACTCAACTTACACAGGATAGCTGTTGTAGTTATGATGTTAGAGCAAACCTCTTGACTGCATAAACACACATCTAACTAAAATTCAATACCCCAAGCATACAGCTGTATGTTGCTGTTGTTTGTCAGATGTACATTACATCGACCAAAAAAACTGGACTCCCCAGCCCTTGATCCCTAGTTTAGATCAGGGATCTGGTTTCTCTCAGTGCTGAACAACCCAACGCAGTGATCCTTAACCTAAGAAACCTGAATCCTTCTCTAGATAACCAAGGAAGAGCACAAGATATCTACTGAGACCTGATGTTTGCCTGTCTCAGTTTTTGCCCCAGGTCTTGAACAGCATCCAAACTGTATTTTGGTTAAGCCTCTAGGAAACACACACTAGCTGGACATGGACAGATCCTGGGGAATTCCCTGGCACTCACAGGGTAGGCAAGCTTTATTTTGGACTGGATATTGGGACTGTCAATGCACAAAGATGCTCTGGCCTCATCCTGTAGGCAGGGTGCCGAGAGCAGCCCACAAGTCTCTAAAGGGTTTTTTTTACATCATGAAACTCCTTGGTGGGGCTGAAGTACCAAAGTACTAGTCCTGCACTGCCAGAGCAAGGACTCATATC
Source organism: Phalacrocorax carbo (assembly GCF_963921805.1). Taxonomy (NCBI): domain Eukaryota; kingdom Metazoa; phylum Chordata; class Aves; order Suliformes; family Phalacrocoracidae; genus Phalacrocorax; species Phalacrocorax carbo. The sequence goes on from NC_087513.1 coordinate 54,737,927, forward strand.
TGGCTCATGGCAAATATTTGCATTGATGCATTTCACATGGGAGAAACTTCCTGAAATCCTCCTCTTCTGGAAAGGCAAGGAGCTACGGAAAGCAACAAACATTTGGTGTGTCTTCTTTCTTCCTCCCCAGGTAATCCTTGTGCCTCTTATTCTCATCAAAAGAGATTCTCCACCTCCAACTTGGGAAGCCCTTTTCACTTGCAGCCTATAACCACTCCCAGCTGCAAGGACACATCACCAGTTTCTCTTGGAATTACCATTTTTTGCAGCTTGCCAAGTTCTGTATATGCAGGTGAAGGGTGGAAGAAGAGTGGGCTGGAGGAGACTTAGAGAGCAGAAAGGAGATGTGGCAGTGAAGAAAGAGGAAGAAGAAGCCAAAGAGAGTCTAAGGGAAGTATGTCTATATGAAGTAAAAGGACATCTGATGAAGGGGAACAGAGTCACTGGGGGACAATAGGAAAAATTTGGGGAACAATGACAGAGATGCAATGAGTGAGCAAAATGAGAGAGGAAAAGCGGAGCAGATGCACAGAGAAAAGACAGGGAGACGCCAGTCTGCTGTTTGCAATACTGGAAACAGTGATGGGGTGAAGGATTTGGATCTGGTACAGGATATTCATGCATGCATTTTTCAAGAAGCTGTTCCTGCATTTTCAGCTGGGTATTTCTGCGACCTTGAAATGTCACTTTATTTCTTTATGCCATAGCTTACTTACCTGTCATTTGGAGGTAGTGATAATAATTCCATCACAAGAGCATAGGTATGCTGAAATAAAAAGCTTCTAAGTCACAGGCAGAAATGCAAAGTATTGTCACATTTAGTTGGATTTCACATATACACACTTATAGACATGCTCAGATGACCACATGTATCGGTAACTACACATATGTAGATATAAATACATTACGAGGATGCATATCCCTTTTTTATTTATTTAGGCCAAGCTGACATTTCATGGTTGCTTAGTTACCAGAGAACAATAATGAGAATCTGTTTAGTATATATTGCATGAAGAAGGGAAGGGAGAGGGCAGCTGGGTATCATGTCAGACACAACCACTTGTCGGGCAGATTAGCCCTTTTGGTGGGAAACTTGGAGAAAGGCAAAAGAGATCAAAGCTGAAAGGAGTTCAGACAGGGAGGCAATGAGCTGGGGCGTATGGTGCATGTAGTTCTTGGTGTTCCCATGGCACCTCCATAAGCGCGAATCAAAGCTCAGGTCATCAGGAGTCATGAAGTGTTCATTACTTTTGTGACATATGCCAGCTCTCAAGTTAAACGGACTCTAGGAACATCATAAGTGGTTACAAAATCTGCCTCTATACCACACCTCTACTCTCCTGCTTCCCATCCACACCAACACGGGCACCCTTGTTTCAAAACAAATGCCTTTGCTAACTGTAAGGAAGGAAGAAGTTTTGCTGGTCAGAACAAAAACCACCATAGTAATCAAAAGCACCAAAAAAGCACATTACACCCTCCCAACTACATTCATTCTCTCTAGTTTTTGCCTCCACTGCAGCTCCCAACGATTTCAAAATTTGCTTGGTCTGATTTTGTAAACTCATGGAAGAGCCTTACAGTTCAGGCACTCATCAAACTGTTTCACCTCATACTAAAGGTGGTCTGGGTAAATTCTGTAGATGGAAACTGGAAGCTTTTCCAGATCAACATCTTCTGTTGCCAGCTCTCACACAAGCCCAGAAAGCTTAATGAGGGAGCTTGAATTTGTCCCAGGCCAGCATGAGAGGGGTTTATGGTTCAACGTTCCCTTGGGAATAGAGCTTCTGGGGTTCAACCTTCCCTGGAGGCACTTCTAACAGCAGACAAGGAGGTTAAGATAAAATTAAAGCTTTAGTGTATTTGCTGCAATTCATATATTAAAAATAGAATTACTAAGCTTAGAGACAGGCATACAACAATTAAAGAAAACCAGATTTTTGCTACAGTTGAGCTGCCAGAAGTTCACTCCCTGCTTTATTCAGTTAAAAGGATCTGAGAACACAGTTCTTGTATCAGGGATCCAAATTTCAGGCAAGACCCTTGTCCTGGGTATTGCTCAGACACATACTGGATATGTTACTTATCTCAAATACATAGCTCCCTCACAGGGTTCCACTGAGAGCTAAGCCTTCTTCCCATTCTCCCCAATCTCCAAGAACTTGCTATGACTCATAACATTAATATTTAATTAAGGTATGTTAACATTTCTTTCTTTCAAATTATTAGTGACTGTCCTAACTTTAGAGATGCTGCTGTTGTCCTTTGATCACATCTAGGAAGAACTCCCGACAAGATAGTGAAAAAACCTCTCTGCTGATGAAGTTAAACACCAATGTTTAACTTGACTCCAAACAAGCTGTTTGGATGTTCTTAAAGAAATATTGCTAAGACTGCAAAAGCATATGTCTGGTACTAGACCCAAAGGACCACCCAGCCCAGTGCTCTGACTGCAACAGGAACCAGCAAAGGCTTAGGCAAAGAGAGCACAAATATACAGTGATCCTTCTCCCACTGTATTCTCCCAGCAGCCAGCTATCCACAGCTGAGAGATTTCCTGAGCCAAAGATCACATCTGCGTCAATGTGTTTAGTAGATCTTAATAGCATTTTTCTTTTCCATAAATGTGTCAAGATGCTTTTAGAACTATTTATAATTTTGCCCTCCATACCATCCAGTGAATTCCACAGTTTAAGCATACACCAGATGAAAAAAGTGCCTCTTGTTGGGTTTGACTGATAAATCTACTGGGGATTCCTACTTTTCATATTAGGATAAAACAGCCATTTCCTAACCCCCTTCTGTGATCCTCCTAGACCTCTGTCATTTCCTACTCAGACATCTCTCTTCCAAGCCGAAAAGTCCTAACACCCTAGCAAATAAAAGGGAGGGTTCAAATCTTGCTGCCTTATGAGCTGAAACATCGAAAAGTCTGTAGAAGTGTAGAAAATTATACAGATGTGGTATGAAGTAGATATCCATTATACAAACATATTAATGCAAATAGCATGTGCAGTCCATTACCAGCTCTTGATGAAGACTGGGCAGGATAACAACCAACCAACCTTGGGGAGAACAATGTGCTTGGGGCAAACCGTGCCTGCCCCTCTATTGAAGGATGTTGTTACATCAGAGCAATAAAAGCAAACATTTGTTCATAATTCAAACTGGTTTCAGCTCAGCTAAACTGATCCCAGAGTCAGCTGCACTGCCACAGAGATCAGATGTCTGCTGTATTTCTATCAAGCACATTACAAAGCCTCCTCCACGTGGCGCTGAAACCCATTCAGCAAAAGCAGCTCTGACTGCCTGAAATCTGATCTAAGTTACAGCTCCAGCAAGGCTTAGATCTTAGATCAAGCTTAATTGAGGAGGTTTTTAAACTACCTTGAATTTCGGAGGCATATTCTCCAAGTATGGAGTTTGGGGTTTTCTGTACTCCTGCACCCAGGTAAGTACAAAATATTGCCTTTTTAATCCCCTCTGCAGGACACAAGTCCTCTTACTGCCTCACCAACCTACCTTCTGGGCTGTTCCATAAATCATGCTGGCGGCAAAGTGTATGACATATAGGAGCTAAAGAAACTACAAAAGAAAGGCAAAGTCCTGAAAACATCCACCTGTAAATTACAACCCAACTATATTCTGCAGCCTAAACCCTCAAAGACTGTGGTACCTAGAGCTGGGTGCTTGTGAGAGATATTGAACTGACCCTTGACTATTACACTGCCTACATACTTAGCAAGACTTATTTATTTCATTTTCATCATGCAATCTGAAATCATCCAATAACAAGTATTCTAAAAAAGCCAACCACATTTTCATATTTAATATACATACTGTAGCTAAATAAAACCACTTTTGAGGGGTAAATAATTGCAGAGGAAGAGAAAAATTCAAGAGCGTAGGCTATGAAGATGCACTTTCAGCTGAAATGTTTTAAAAAGTGATTAGTTGAGGCAGAAAGGCAGGAAAGCTGTTTTTATATGTCTAAATCAACACTAGAGGAGGGTTTCACACTAACTGTGGTAGATAAGTAGAAGAAAGCAAGGCAATACACATGAAGGAAAGGATGGGAAGCAGGTTATAGTCTAGCAGATATAATAGACAAGAGCAAGGAACCTCAATCAGAAACTTGCCTCACACTGGGTCTAGGGGCAAGTCCCTTAATCTTTTCTGTCTGACAGCTTTTCTGTTTGTACCAGGGCAGGGACAGTGGTGGATCTTACAAATGGCGTACTGCGAGGATTAATAGTGGAAAGAGACTTAGGAATATAAGTCCAGTACAGCCAGCCGCAAGGAGTGAAACAAAAAAACAGGAGCTGGACTCCATAAAGGTCTTAATATTTTTTTCTTCTGGAAATGCTTCTCTGTTTGAACTGCCTTTGGAGCACCCTGTTCCCAGCCCCACAATGTGTAACGTTCACAAAGTCACCAGCATTCCCAAAAGCAGATGGTGACTTTGGATCATCTCTGCAGTGACTCTGCCTGGACACTCTAGCAATCCAGAAAATCCAGCTCCTCTCCACAAGTGTCGATGATTTCCCCACTACACGCCTCCCCATCTGCAAGACCAATAGTGAATCATTCACTTCTCAGCCCCACCTCTCCCACCGTTGTCCCATCTTACAGGATTTACTTCCCACGTCTCCCCTTTACTCCTTGGCACACCTCTGCTGAGATTCTTCTTTGCTCTCCTACCCCTTGCGTGACGTACCATGTAGGTTGTGGTGAAACATGGTGGAATAGGATGGGGTAAAACAACACAACCACAGCCGTGTTCAACCATTCCTGCTTCTTTCTTGCCCAGGGAACAAAAGAGTTTGGAATCTCCCTTTTAATCTTTTCCAAGACTGGTACTACAACGTTAAAAGTGAGTGGAGCAAAACGAAGTCAACCTGCTTTCTCTGAAGGTGGCAAGGGAGGTGCATGGCACAGAACATCTGCTCCCTCCACTGTCCGCTGACAGGTCGGCTGTCCTTTCTCCCAGGTTAACACCCGAGGTTTTCCAGTGTTTTTCAGAATCTACAAAAAAACCAGTAGCCATCTGCTCAGTAAAACAAGGGTCATGGTTCGGGGCCATGACCTGGCCAGACATGTAAGGCATCACAGGCCCAGACCACAGAGAAGTAGCATGAGGTGATGCGGAGACCTTTTCCAAATAGACCTGCCCAGGTGGGCAGGCTAGGCAAGGCCAGGAAAGGGTGAGAAATAAGGAGAGCATGCAAAAAACAGCTCCAGAATTACATGGGAGTTGCTCTGTTGGAGAGAAAGAGAGAGCAAACCTGGAGAAAGTTGTTGCAATGGACAAAGAGGATCTGAACTAAAAACAAGGGCTTTTCTGGAGGTAGAATTAAGTCAACGGCATATGGAGGTCACACACAGTACCCTACCTGTAATGAACAAAACCTCAGGGTTTGTTCCCACAGAAACAGCCCAGCCTAGATTTGGCCAGCAGTGGGATGAGCAGCATGAGGAGATGAAGCAGGAGCTGTGTTGGTGGCTCTGCAGACAGCGCTCTGCCACCGGAGACAGCTCAGGATCTGGATGAGCACCTCCCTGTAAGACTGTAGCTGAAGAGGCTGTCTGCCAGATGGCCCTGAATCCTTCCCAAAGCTTTGAAGTTTGTCGTGATTTCCTCCTTTTTTAGGGCTATGATGTCCTGCCTCATGCAAAATGAGGCTTCATCTGCTTTAAGCAGTAGTGAAGCAGACGGCTCAGAGAGCTCTCAGCATGGGAGACTGCTGTTTCTCCCCAGCATTCGCAGGTAGCAGTAACACTGCTCACACCAAAGGCAGCTACCACGCACCGTTGTTTCCAGTGGGGACGAAGCAAAAAGAAATTTTCCAGATGCGCTGTGAGGAGCAGGCTGGGTCAGGAAAACGTTCCGTTCAGCAAAAGAGACTAGAGAGCAAGGAGGGGTGGTTTGTAAAGTCAAAGCGGACTAGGACCATGTCTGATCTCAGGTGAAGGGGCCACCACCAAAGCACCATGATGTGCAGGAGACCAGAAGCAGTGAAAGAGAAAGAGATCAAGTGGGAAAAGGAGGATGCTGCAGGGCAGAAAAAGCCAGCAGATGAAATGGGAGAATGCAAGCTGGATAAACACTATTCTATCCCCCCTCCTTACTGTGCAAAAGCACTTTGAAAATAAGTCATTATTATTATGAACATAAAGAAATAATCCCAGTTTTGCTCTATCATCTGTCTGTTTGGTTGAGAAATGTCAGATGCTCGGGGAGGGGAGAAGGAAAGGTTGACATCAGACAACATCCATTTGTAAAATTGTATCTGCCAGTTTCCCAGCAGCTGTGATCTCCAGTTAATATCAGGAGTGAATGTGAGAGGCTAGACAGAGGGGAGCTGGGGGTGGAGGAATTATGATTTTCAGTTCTCCCAAGCAATACTTGGCACTAGAGCCAGCACTTGATAACAAATTGACTCAGTCACTAACTCACAGAGGCTCCCTCTCTAGTAATGGACTCCTCTCTCATTAGCAAATACAATTGATGGTAAAAATAAACACACTTGCACCCTCCCCCTCTTGTGCTGCTGACACAGCCCTGATTGACGGATCTCACAAGTACATCAATGAAAGGAGAGGACAGTTGCTGTTATCAGTTGGCTTGAACACAGGACGGAGCTAATAATAATATCTTACGTTTACACAGTGTCTTTCAGTCACGATCCAAAGCACCGCAGAGCACAGGGAGCGATTTAGCAGTCTCTGAATGGTTTGCAGTAAGTAAATTTGAGAAAGGGCTCTCATTCTAAACTTCTCTGTTCAGTTGCTCAAAGGACCAATATTTTAAGTTTATTAATTTTCTACTAGCGCTGACAGTGAACAATACCCAGAGCTAACAGCCTAGAAAAGAGAACAATAGAAAGCACCGGGGCTTTGTTTTGTTTGCAAAGTGAACAAAGTACCAAACAGTTCCTTTGGTTCTGAAGCATGACTGCAGATACCTGTGCCTCATCCCAGTGATGAAGTATTCTGGCAAGCCTCAGGAAAAAACTGCAAAGATGTTATGCTTGAGTTATTCAAGGAGCATGGAGGAGAGAGAGAGAAGAAAGCATATTTGCTGCCTTTAAACAAATAATTAATCAGATATTTTTGCACTGAAGTGTAAGTAGTTGAGACTAACACTTTGGTGAGGAATTGCCTTTACACCAGATCTTAATGAAGGAAAAATCTTCATCATTTCAGAAATCTATCTAGGCATTAGCAATGTACACATGCAGTAACACCAGAACATTATGCACAGAACATGCCCAGCAGTCTGCAGTGGCAGATGCAGTTTTGTGCAGAAGCAAAGCCTCTACCTCCCATCAAAGATTATATATTACAAAAACTTCAGCAAAGAGCCATTATGCACATACTCCACAGTCTATGTCTGAAGACACTATTTTGAGCAACAGCCGTATGTAAGTCTTCCAGCACACAGTGTTCTGCATGCATTATCCCACTTCACGTTACTCACTGCACATATCTTCCTGCCTGAACTGTCAGCTGCAATCTCACCGAAAAGGGCAACAGAGTTGAACCCATTCCCCTAGTGTTTAATATCGTGGAGTCCATTCGCTTTTCTGGGATTCAGTTTCTCTCCTGGGTGGGAGGGTTTCTGGCAAGGCCCCACGTTTTTCACAGCAGCAGAATTTCCTATGGAATACATGTTATGCCAGAGAATTTCTTCTTAAATTGCATGACTGCATTCTTCAGGGAATAAGATTCTACTTTGTGCTTGTAGAGAAACCTTAAAATACCAAACAGATATAATCTGATGCCATGCTGTCCTCCTGAATCCATGGTCAGCATGGAAGCAGCCTCTTCCATTCTCTTCCAGGGAGGTTTTATGCCTGAGCTAGCTCTGTGGCATTTCAGCGCTTGTGAGAAAGGCATAAAACCTTCCCTTTTCCTTACTGGTATCTAATCTTAATTTAAAGAAAAATATTAGCTCTATTATGTTCATCTTAGTGGAGAAAACACATAAATGAACCCAAGGTTCCTTAGCCCCAGTACAGACAGTGGCTGATCTACCAAACCCCAGGTTACCATCTCTTCTCTCATTGCCTTCCCCATCAGCTGGTTCAATAGTGAATAGTAACCAGTGCAAAAACTCATTCCATGTTGAAAGCAAAGGTGTTATGCAAAACAAATTCAATGCAACCTCAATATTCTTAATGAAAAGCACACAATATTAACCAGAACATTACAAATTTATATGTAAAAACACCTTTTTTTTTTAGAATTCCTCTACAAATTGCACATGCTGGTGGAAAGTAGGGAGTTTTCCAGAAGCATTAAGCCCCAGCCAATGAAAAAGCTATGAGTTTTGTTTCTAGCAGCTGGGTGGCAAAGCCATCTCAGACCTGGTTCTGCAAAGAATCCAGCCTGGCTAGTTCTTCCCCAGTCACTTCTCTCTTCTGCTTACCAGGCACACCCCATCTACTGGCATACATTCTTCACCAATGCTTCTAGACAGGAGTTGTGGACATTAGCTTGTGGACTGCAAGAAAAGGGCATCAAACTCAGATCAGCTAAACTGGCAGTAGCGAGTAGCATTCGAGGCTGGAGTTTGCCAAAATCTCAGTCCCTTGGAGGCTGGAGGTAGGATTTTCTGCATGGACAACGGTCCTAGGGGAAGTAGAGAAAAAGTGAAAAGGTTTCTTTAGGAAGGAGGAAGAAGAGAAAGGAGACACTATCTTATCCGCACCACTCAATTCAAACCATCAAGAATACATCTATTCATCCTGAATGCTCTGAGGCTGAGATGGAAAGCCATCATTTTTCCTTCCCAGTCTAACTGTGGTACCATGTTTTGCACAAAAACCCATCTGTTGTTGACGTTCAGTGTGCTCGACAGTTCTCTGTTCCCCTCCACCACAAGCTGTTGCTGTAGGGTTCAGTTCTCCTTATCCCAAATCTCGTTTGCTTTCTGCAGCCAACAAGCTGCAGCTCTGAATGACTCCTAAAGAGAACAGAAGACATGCAGCTTCTGATCTCGCTGATGGAAGTATTTGCTTTGTAACCCTTATCTCTTCCTGCTAGCATACAGGAATTCGTCTGTGTACAAAGACCCCTTTATTTTTGTACCCACCTGCCCCAGATTTTTGCTCCTCCAGCCTCCTGCATTGCACTCAGCACATCCTGCCTCCTGGGCCAGACCCTTCTGATAACATCAGGTGAATAGAATAGGAGCAGCTCTATAATAGCAAATTACGGTTGTTTTAAATCTATATTTGTCATGCCAGTGTGCAACAGAGAAGATTTAATTAGCCAGTGAAGCTCGCCTTTGGTATGTTTTCATGAATACAGTAAGAGTTTTGATGCATGACTTCAGGCTACTGCAACAAACAAAGAAAACACACCATGAAATTAAGTAACATAATAATATACAAGTGAAGACACTGGGCTGCTGTTACACATTTCACCAAGAAATGGGCCACCACCAAACCTGGATCAAGCTGCCTAAATCTAGGAACATTTTTTAATTCAGATCCAGTCTCAGTTAAATGCTGGAAAGAAGTTAATGAGATGACTGCATGGGACCCTGTGCAGAAATGATGAGAGAGAAGAAAGCATGGGTTACTAAATGAATGTCCCCGATGTGACACATTAACAAAACCCCAAGGTTGTTTTGCATTGTTTTGATGGCAAGGGCTGCAAAAAGACGGCTGTGCCAACCAGGACAGCCCCAGACCACAGAATGACCCTGCCTGTATTTCTGCCATGCTCCTTATTACGGGTCTGTACAACTCTGAAGTGAACCCACCTAGCTACACAAGCGCTCACACAGCTCTTCAGAGCACAGGTATGTCCTGCTGGTGCCGGTGATGTAGTGCTGATGAGTAATATTAAGAGTCAGCACCAAGAGTCAAAGCTGGACTTTCCATTAGCCTCTTCTAAGCAGCTGCAAAATGGCATCCTTGGGGTAGCCGGGCCACATCTCAGTGAAGGAGGTCTTCAGGTCTGCCCAGGTATACCTTTGTTCCAGTCCTAACTCTGTCACACGTGTCTCGCCTGACCTTCTCTGATGAGCAGAAGTTAAATGATACATTTGACTTGGCAGTTGTGTTGTAAGGATTCATTATTTAACATTTATACTTCCCTACGTGCACTGCTGTGTGATGCCATTTATTATCCTTCAGTCCTCCATTCATGTTAAGAGAAATCAAACACAGACCTAGTTTCAGATCACCAAGAGGAAAACTATCCAGCCCCAATTTCTAGCAACTGCTTTCAATTTTATCTACTATGATTTCTAGCTGATAGACTTTCTCTCCCAGGTTTCAGAAATGCTGGTAACCTGCAACCTGAAGGAGAAGCACTACATCAGCAAGCTTTACCAGGCACAGTTCTGCCTGCAGATTCCTTACAGCTTTACTGTGCTTGCAGCACCCATTAATGCATGTCTATCTTTGCTGCTACTATTTCCACATAGCACAACATGTGAAAGAAGATAGCACCTGTACACAGACACCTGGGGTTTGCTTCCAGGTGTGAGCAGCTGGGGCTTTTTCATATGACTTCAGGTTACAAGCCATGCTTGGAGCACATGGATGAGGAGCAGTGTGGGAAGGTCTTACCAAAACTGGCTCTGTCACTCCAGGGCTGAAGAGAAGATTTCATTCTCCAAGAGCTGCCAATCTAGTACTTTTTTGCTAGTGATAATATTTTCTAAGTTTAAAAATAAACTTAGTGAAGTATGTGCTACCTAACAATGTATGTCTCTTCAGTCTCAGGGAAAGAAAAAAAAAAACCAGACTGAATATCAAGCACTGCAAACCAGTATTGGGTATAACCAAATTATAGTTTAATATGTTTCAGGTATCCCATTTAGAGCTTCAGATCTTTCAAGGAAATAGGTTTTCCCCACTGAGAAATGTATATGCAGTGAAATTAAAGCAACTTTAGCCCCATGTGAACCAAAAGTAGGTTGGATATCTATTTTAAATAATCACCCAAATGTTAATTTTTCATGATGGAAGAAAGACCTGAGAGGAGAGGAACACTCCCCACTTCTAACCCTCCAAACTACTGTCTTAGCTACTCAAGCCTGGGGTGTAATACAGCACATGGTTAAATATGTAAAACCCTGCTTTCGTTGCTATTTGCCATCTTTAAAGACAGGGCAGGGAACCAGTGGCCTGGAGAGCCCTCTTTGAATATCTGGGGCACCACCCAGGTGTGACCTAACATGAGAGGTGAGCAAGACGCCAGGGTGAAGGGGAGACTGTAGTCGTACATCCAAGCATTGATGCCCAAACCCTTCTTCCGTCTGACATTCATCCTCCTTCTCCCCTTCCTCATTTGCAGCTTTGCTGGCAGCCCGAGTGGCCGTGGGGCAGGGAGCTGGGCCCCGGCTGCATGTGGGGCTCCTCCGGTTCCCCCCACACTGCCCCTCCACGCACAAGAGGGAAAAAAAATCCGCAGGCAAAGGAGGAAGGCAAGTGCTGCTAAGTGGCTCATTGGTTTCTATGGCAACTGGCTCCGCTCTACTCCAGCTGCTTACCCCACAGTCCCTCTGTCACCCTATTTTTAGCTGAAAAACCAAGGAAAGAGGAAAAGTGGTGGGGGTTTGGGGAGGAGACAGTTGGGAGACCTTCTTGGTTTTTGCAAAGAGAAGGTTAATGTGGATGCAATCTCGTCATGCTTTCAATCACAAGTCAGATCCTCACTGCAGAGGCTTCCTACGGGATTCCTCGGACTTGATGCACAGGCAGGTCCCATATTTGCCAAGACCATGAAGCAGCATGCGAGCAAGGCAGCCCAGCCATCCCCCTGTGCAGCTGGGCTGTGAATTTGACCTTGGCATCAAAATTGGAAAGAGCAAGAAGACTTTTCCATACTTGGGGGAAAAAAACCTCTCCCTTCCCACAACCCAACACAATGAAGGGATGGATGTCAGCACACCAACGTTTTTTTAACTCTTTGGTCTGAAAAGTTATTTTTTTTAAAAAAAGTTGAGTCTGTCCATGATCTCTCTGTCCTGCATGGTGCAAGAAAAACCTTGCAATGGATGCGACATGTTTTACCAGATATCTCATCTGTGGAAGACCCAGAACTAAATCTACCTGGGCTGTACCAAGGCTGTACTTTAGTTAATGGATTTCGGTACTGGGGACTTTGGTTTTGGTACTGGGGACTTTGGTTGTTGAGCTGCAATAGATCTGCTGGTAAACCTAGAGCAAAGATATTGTAGCCTGCAGTTTTAGTATGGATAGGAGTGTGCGTTCACAAAAGCCTAGGTCCCTTAGTCTCTTCTGACTACTTGCCTTTCTGAAATGGATGTACCCAAACACTGTGAGATATTTCTAGCTTCATTCCTCTCCCTCCCTCCAGAAATTCTAGAAATTTTGTAACAAAACATTGCAATTATCCTCAAAATAATAATCTTCAAGCTCCAAACTAAGGCAGATTGATGTCATAAACATCTATATTCACTTCTCATTTCAACTGCCATGACATTTGATGCTTGCCTCCAAAATTGATGCTAACAGGGTTGAGGAAGCCTACCTTTGTACAACTCATTTTCATTTGGTGCCATGAGAAGGGATATTGATCTGTGTATCTGCTCACACAGCAAGGCTTCCCATTTTGGAGCTGTGATATTGTCGGACTAAGAGGACAAGGAAAAGATCAATGATTTCTAACAATGATCACTTTTAAGAGGAAGTGCATTGGTAAAATGACTGACTAGTCCAAGTATCGCATTTGCAAACTCTGCAACCAGTTCTATACCCTGGCAGGCATTAACACTCTTGCTGGAGGTAAAAACAGTATATTTGGAGGGAATTGTCCATTTTAAAAATGTTATTGGCTGTGGCATGTGATGGTATAGACTGTACAGGGCTTAAGAGAAACCACACAAATGGAGCAGGATGCAGCCAACAGTCTAGCAGTGCCCACAACAAACAGTGTAAGAACTGTTAGCGCACCAGCAGGGCTGGGGACTCCCCAAGAACATCCCACCACTTTAGCCAGGGAGCAGGTCAGCTGGGGACACTGGGAGCAGCCCCAGCCCTGGGCATCAGGGCTGGTGTTATTCACCTGGTGCAGCAGGGCCTGTGTCTGGTCAAGGCAGGGCTGTGGGGAGTTGGAGATCAGCTGTGCTGCAGCATTGCTGGGGACTGAAATTGGGTCCTCGGACCTGGATGGGGTGGAAGGAGCCCCAGGAGATGCTGGACAGGGACAGTGAGGGGATAGTGGTACCCTCAGAGCCCTGAAAAGAGGTTGTAGAAGGAGGCTCAAGAACCATTTTAATTCCTAGGAATTTTGAAACGGGCTCACTCTGTAGAGCCACTGGGATTTTTCACTTTAGTTTGTGGCCTCCAGAACACCCAGTGGCAACACGTGTCCTGGTTTAATTACCACTGTATGAAGTACTTGAGTACTGCGTTTGCCAGTTTGTCCCTGAATGGCCCTTTGTTTGTTTCCCAGTAGGGGAAACTAGGTAGGAGAGGTACCGAATACCCAAGCACACAGTCAGGCCTGCTCTGCAAGGGAACTTGCTGCTAGAGGCCTCTGGCCAGCCCAGGAGATGCAAGGGAGAAGAGATCCTTTGCAGTGTGGGGCACCAAAGGCAGGAGAGGTGACCTGAAGGGAAGCTGCAAGGCACACCTTGCAAGGCAAGGGGGAAGGGAGACAGAGAGAAAATACACGCCAGTAAGCACACATGCACAGTCAGGATGGGCCCATACTGGGTAGTGTTGGATAACCTCATGCCCTGAGCAGTAAATGAAAGGGTGAGTGACTCCTTTTAAAAGGGGCAGTCAAGGATGGAAGAGAAAATAGTCAAATGTGCATCCTCACTTGCCTCTGCAGGCAGAGGTGGAAACTCTGTGACTACCAGACAAGCGACTTTCCTGAGGAACTGTGTCCCATTTCCAAAACTGGAGGCTACGATCCTGACTTGCCCTGTAGACCATTTTCCTCTGTACAGATGGAAAGCACCAGCTCTAGGTGGTGGTTCTGATAGTTAATTATTCTGCTTTCTGACACAAGGAGTGCACGAGCATTTCCAGATGAAGTGTGTGTGCACATTTAATATTAATTTATGGCAAGTAGTCATGTGCAGCCTTGACATTTGTTTTCCATGTACACTAGCAAGAGGAAACTTGAGCCTTTGAATGTTTATAAGAAATGAGCACACATGCAAACAATGCTGACAGAAGATTGCCTTCTTTAAAACCTGCCTATTTTCACTTCTTTTGCATTTCTCATTTGTCCTTATTCAGCACATTTTAACCTGCAAACGTTATCCTCAGAAGGTCATAGGAAACTCAGATTTTCAAATAAAGTTGAGGAACTGCAAAGATGGTACTTAGTAATACATGCAGACTGAGACTGATAGAAATACATGGAGAGAAATCTTAAAGAGGTCTGACCACAGTGTAGGGTCTGATAAAAGAATCCTCCACTCCTCAGTGGGGACCCTCAGCTCTACCTCCACCATAAACAGAAGATCAAGTTAAAAAGAGAAAGCCATAACAACTATCAAATATGAACCAGCCCCATGGAACAGCTTCTTGTATCTGTACCTCCACATAGTCCACGGCAGCAAGGTGATACAAAACTTCAGTCTGGGTGACACAACCTAAAACTCAGGACTGACTCCTTTATTGAAGTACCAGGGCTGTCACCAAGCACATGTAGAGCAGCTACAAGACATCAAAGTCTATTTGTTCTGCAGAGCTCTTGGATAAATCCCTCCTGCTAGTGGCCCTCGGGATGACTGCGCCACAAAGCTGGTGGGTACTATGGACCACGCCAACACATGCTGTGTCTCTAATGATCTTAAATCCCCCACCCTCAGAGGGAAGCAAGATAAATCTAAAACACAGACAGAAAGGAGGAGACTCTCCTGGAAAAAGAAATAAGCTCTTTGGAGTGTCCCATCCAGCAGTTCTTGTCCATGGGAGATACTCAGGGGAAGAAAGGAGAAAGTCAGATGAATACCCTTTGCTCCTTCTTTGTAAGGGCTCCTAAGCTATTTTGCATCAGAGAGATGTTCCTTTGTCAAGGATAACTCCATGGCCATCAGATCTCTTTTAGTAATGTCATGCATGGACATTTATCACCTGCTTTGTTAGACCTTGTCAGAGCTTGATCCCCTTAATATCAAGCAAGAGTGACTTGTAGCGTCTAGTCTGGGCATTATGCCATTTGTGTGCTCTGAGTTCTGGGCACAGAAACACAGAGGCACTGAATCTCAAGGCTGTTTCCTCATCAGTTGCTTTAATGAAGCAGAATAATTCCACTACTCTATACAGAGAGGACAGGCAGTCTATCTTGCCCTTCTGAGGTATGTTTGCTTGTTCATAATTTGCAGTGGTGATCTCGAAAAAGCTGGTATAGTTTACAATAAGGCACTTTTTGGAAAGGCGATACATCACTGAGAAATACTTGCTTAAGCAGGCCACTCTCCCCATCACCCAGTGCAAAAGGCCTGTAAGCTAATTTCCACTCCACCTGGTACCCTAAGTCTGTGTCAGTCTGATGTTTGCACTAAAGGAGTTCAATCAGTTTATTTGCATCCTTAAAATTCCAGCTACACCTTGGTATCCAGCGACCCTGGTTGCCTTGGCTGCAAAGAGATGGC
The DNA here is from genome assembly GCF_963921805.1 of Phalacrocorax carbo. NCBI lineage: Eukaryota > Metazoa > Chordata > Aves > Suliformes > Phalacrocoracidae > Phalacrocorax > Phalacrocorax carbo. Next base: position 54,753,528 of record NC_087513.1, read on the forward strand.
AGGGGCATTTCAGGACCTTGTGCCAGCAAAAGCAGCAACATCAGAAGGAAACAGGGAGGAGGATGCTGTGTTATACAAGACATCCAGGAAAAAAAATTATGCAGGACACTAGCAACATCCTGCAAGACAAGCAAACTTCTAGGTATTGTTTCAGATACTTTCAGATACAGGCGGTGTCTGAAACATCACAGGATGATGATGCTGTGACTGCTTTTGTGCCTCAGCATTTCTGCCAGAAGACAGATCACAAGGTGCTTACACTGAAAAGCAGGGAACAGCTGGCTGCAAGTTAGGATTTCACAGCAGCAACGGTCCATGATCCAACCACCAGGCACAAGTATGCACTGGAAGAGTTTGAAGCACATGTCTTACGAGCAACTGTGGCTTATGGCTCAAAATAGTCTTGTAATTGGATCAATGAAGACTCAGTTCAGAGAAGTGATGGGGTAACATATATCCTGCTGAGTTTGTCAGACACTAGGCTTCTTTGAGGTTATTGCTGCTCCTTGATCTGTCTCTCCTGCCCCATCCTGCACAGGTACATCTTTTTTTCCCTAAGACCTACGTTGATGGATCCTCAAGGACTCTTCTCTCTGGTGTACTGCTTCAAGACACCTTTGCAGCAAATTACATGGCATCATTCAGCAAGAGACAAAGGTCAGACAACCAGCTTGGGAGTGGGCTAGTAACATCATACTGCATGATTCCTAAAAAAGGTTCTAATAATGGGGATAATGTAAGGGACTGCCGTAACAGCAAGCTGACAATTTAGTGTTGCTATGCAACTTGAGTTGTGAACAGACTTTTGCAGTTGCTTCATGTTTGTCCATTGAATGCTCAGTGACAGTGTCTGGCAACCTTCCCCCTCATCACTTTACCTAAAGCAGCAAAAATTCATGTGCAGGTTTTGTGCCAAGGTGCCCTCTTCCAGCCACTACTCTGAGCAAACTGAGAGGCAGACACCTACAATGCTTTTTCCAATCTGAATGAGATTATTCTTGTGCCACACACACACATAAATGGCTACATACATTCACACACATTTTTCTTTTCCTCTGATTTGTTGCACACCTTCCCCTTTTTCCTCCTTTCCTACCTAAGGTCATCATGCTGTCAAAGAAGAGCACTGGCTTTGAAAATTTTCCCTTGCCATGTCCAAGGTCTAGTCATGTCAGTTCACACTTATTTCAAACTTAGTACATGAGGTTCCTTCAGACCTTTTTATCTTTCTCCCAACTATTTTCTCAGACTCATACAAAGTGGGGATAGACATGGCTATTTGCTCCATCTTCTTTTATCCATCTTGTTTTTCACCTGTCCTGACACTGCCTTGTGCTGTCTTGAAACTTTGACCAGTTTTAAAAGCCTCAAGCAATGATGCCTGCAGCCCTTTCCTTGGGACTCTGACAGTCTGACAATACTCCGTCATTACAGAAGCTGGCCTGCCCATCTCCCTGGCTGAAGCCTGACTACTTCTAGTGACACCTCTTTGTGCCACCCTCAAAAGCTCTCCCTCGCATGCTGGTACCACCTGAATATCAGGGTGGTGGCTATTCTGCATCACTGTAACCACTAGTCTTCCCCTATAATCCTCTGATATCACTTCCCAGACAACCCTTGCAGCCCTCACTCAATTTGTTCCTTTTCTCTGAATTCCTTTGCTTTCCACAATCTGTTTTGTGGTGTTGCTTGTGTGATGCTTAATAGCCGCAGCTCAGAGTTGGCTGCATTTCAGTGGTAGGAGGTGGAACACAGTGAACTGTGAACTGAAACTCCATGTAATGTTGCTAGAGATGAGAACAAGTAAAGGAGGGCTTGCTATGCACAGTGTCTTCAGAAAAACATCTTTGCAAATATGTATCTGTGCAGGCATTGTGAAGATAGGGATTACGTTATGCAGAGGGGAAGAGGAGCTGACTGACAGTAGAGATTTGCAGTCCATATTGATGTTTCACAATTGTGCATCTGTCTGCAGAACAGCCATGGCGCTCTTGAAGTCATTGCACTAAAAAGAAAAAAATAAGGAAAGATAAATCGATAACTTCAGTCACCCTTTTACCACAGCTCAGAGGGTGGAGGAGGAGAGTGTCATAACAGCTCACACTAGTGAGAAAATTTTAATCGAAACAGTCTTCAACCAGAAAATACTATTTTGATAAAATCAACATTTTTCACAAAATCGTAAGTACAAATGAATAATCCCTATGGAAAACGAAGCTCAAACAACATTTCTATATTGGAAAGTTAGCCTTAGGGAAAAAAATGCCAGATTTTCTTTCAAATTAAAACACTAACTTTGAAAGCAACTTTATATTTTCATATCATATTGCACTGCTTGTATCATTTTTACATTCTTCAGTTAGTAAGGAGACACACTGATGTGTTCAATACCCTGCCATTAGCCTGGAACCAGGTTTCTAGGCTATTAAAAACAATTGGTCCCTAACTAGTACCCAGCACATTTCTTCTTCATAGTGTAAAAAATTAAATTGTTTCATTCAGCACAGACTGTTAAAGCTGGTACCGCTTTTGATAGAAAACTCATTACTTGGTAGAAAAATCACTTGTTTTAAAAATATCACTTGTTTTGAAAATAAGATATCACCTGTACTAAATTATATAACAGAATATTTAATTATGGTATTCATGGTATGCTATGTTACTGGTAGGACTGCATAACATGCCCTCATATGAGACTTGATTTGTCATAACCTAACTTTGCATTATAACTGATGTGTGAAGTGGCACCAAAATTTAATTAATGTAATTAATTTTCAAAACAAAACATCAGTTATTTTTGTAAAAGTATATAATTGAAATGTTCATAATTCTCAGTTCTTAGGAATACACTGAAAACACAGTATTTCTATCACTAAAAGTAACAAGAAGCTTCGAAATCATAAACTTTGAAATTTCTCTCAAAATGAACATTTCAAGTTCCATCTGGCTCTCACTTAACCTGTGATTCATTCTTTGTACTAACTCTAAATCTCCGTACTTGGAATAGTTTTAAGATCGGAGGCCTTGTCGAAAGCAATAGTCATAAATACAGCATGCACTTCATCTTAGCTGGTTCTACCAGCATTTGTTGCTAGATAAATCAGTTCATCAGTACTCACTTTCATCTCAGTTTTAATACTTTTTATATGCATTCATGAGAATCTTAAAATCATCCCCATCAGGTTATATAAATGAGGATAAAATAAATCAGGATAAATTAAATCAATCTTGCAACCCAACCACACCCAAGAACTAGGAAGGCTTCAACCCTCCCAACCACAGCCCTGCTCACATAATCCTGTTGCAGGGAGGACCTGGGATGGGACAGACACTTCTCCTCCATTCCTCCACTCATCCCATTCCGCACCTGGAGAGCTTGGACTTTCCTTTCTAGCATGTGAGAGCAGCAAGAAAAGAAAAAGATCTCCCTTCTGCAAGCACAAGTTCTCTTCAATTTCTGCCGTCAGCAACTGCGGTGAAACCGCAGCCCAAGGCCTCCACCTAGCGTCTGCTGGCGAGCTCGGCACACCTCCCCGGCTGAAAACGTGGGATGCCAGTGGGTGCCCTGAACCTTACAGATACGGAGCAAAGGCTTGGTTTATTTTCGAGATGGGAAATATTTTCCTTACAATACAAAAACGAGTCTCAGCTCATTATGAACCACCCAAGCCTCGTTTGCCATCACTTAGAACTCAAACACTAGATTCTGGTTTACCTGTGGCGAATAAGATTGTCTTTTTTTTTTCCCCATCATACAGACCATGATAAAATCCAAGGCTTTAGGAGGATGCAACACAAAAATGGAGAAGAGAAACTTGTTGAATTAGGCAGGACTGCTCTCCCACACCCAATGGTGCTGCCTTCACTCCATGGTCAGCCCCCGAGAAAACTGAAGGACTTTCTAATATTTCAATCCTTACTGACAGACACTTAAAAATTAGGCCTAGCCTCTAGAACAGATACATGATATACAGGCATTTTCTTTCCACTTGTGTTTGACTCCCTCCTTCACCTCCATTTCACAGACTTTGTGGGACTTCAGGCAGAAAAAAGAATCAAGGGCCCTAGCACCAATTGTTTCTGCTTACCCCTTTCTCCATTCCAAGAACGACAGTGTATTTGCTGGGGGGTTTTTATTTCCTCAAGGGCAGCTGAAGCAGTACGATCTTGGCAGCTGCCAAAGCAGCACCCTTTCTGTTCATTGTCACCCTCATATACTGGCCTGATATGAAACTGTCCTTTACTTTGTCTGGTTAAGTCCATGTTTTAAAAACCTCTAGTGCAGGTGTTTCCAAGACCTTTCGCAAAAGGCTGTTCATTCCTGGTTTTAAAATGCCTCTCTTAATCTCTTTCCTTCAGCTACCTTGGAGCAAGGCTCCTTATGCCTCCTCCTTGCACTTTGGTTTATGGAGGCTAGTGGCCAGGCCATGTTCTCCCTCCAACATCTGTTATTAGTCATTTGTGCAAGTGGGTGTGTATATGTACCTAGATATACATACACCCGTTCACAAGAAAACTCTGCTAAGGAGCTCAAAGATTACAACATGGCCCCAGAGCTTTTAAGAATCGAGTCACACTTTTAAACTGGAGTCACTGAAAGCCATGAAAACTCTCCAAGTCATGAAACCTAATGCAGCTGCCCCAGTGTCCCACTACCCCACACCTCTTACCTGCAAAAGCCCATCTTCCTTCAGCTTCCCAGCTGCCTAATCTTTTGATATGTACGTGAAATTCAGGATATGTTCTATGGGGTTTAAAGCCCATGCTAGCTGAACCTATCTGTGTGCAATGTAAAGGTAAAAGGGAAAGGAGAAGCCATTGATGGAAGAAATGGCTGGCGCAGATGCACAGACATTGCCCCTTGGGGATGATGAAGGCATTGTGCAATACAGACACTTCAGCAACCTGCTAGCATAAGACCACCAGACTCCTCTGTGGGAGCTCAACCACTGTACTGGCAGAAGCTATAGGGTAAAGACAGAGAGTATATTTTATTGACGTCACTAGCCAGCATTACTTAGAACAGGGCTAAGCACAATTGCAAAAAGAACTGCCTCCAAGCTATTCTATTTATATTCCTACCGGAGCTACCATTGGTACAGTCATCCTGCTGCTGAAATCCTGACCCTGTCGTTGCCAGTGTAGCCACAGACCTGACAAGATCATTTGGGATCGTTTCAGAATTTGGCATGTCTTAATACCAGCAAAAGCAGCATTGGCAGGGGGTGGAGTGTGCTATTTGCACAGGACCTGCGTCAGGATTGGCATTCAGTGAATAGCAAGACATATGAAGGCATTTTATCCCAATATAGAGGATAACGCATCTTCCTCTGCATTGCTTGTGGTAACTTTGGCAGTCCAAGGAACAATGGTAATTGCTTGTTACTGTGGAAACAAGACCTCCAGAAATAACACTAATGAGCCAGCAGGGTCGTGGGAGAAACACAAGCATACTGCCTCCTGCAAACACACATGATTTGACTGCACACAAGAGATGAGTCTCTGGGGAAAGGATCAATTTATTTGAATGCAACAGGCACCCAGCACAACTTCCGCTCAACCCCCATGCCAGTCTAAGCCTGCAAACAATTTAAGTGACTTGAAAAAAGTTCTGATAACTTTGGAAATCATTGCTTTTCACCTCCCTGCCTGCCTTAAATTTTGAGGGAGTCGACTGGGAGATGCTCCCTTTGGAGGGAGCCATTTTGTAGTTTGTGTAATATGCCGGATAGGCAGGTGTTTCCACAAATCTCTGGGGGAAAAACCACATTCTTACAAATTTCCCTACCCAGTTCTGCAGATGCAAGGGATTAGTAATCTGGGAGATATGTCTATAAGTGTCTGAATAGCAAGGTCCTTTTCCTAATAATAGTCTCTTGGTGATCCACCATTCCACTCAAAACAAGATGAAAGGAGGGAAGCGTACAGAAGAGGGGAAAAGGGGTAGGAGACACCAGAGAGCTTATTGCAGCCACAGCACACCATGTCTTTTTCCCATTTCATGCTGTGTTGCCCTTGACAAAGAGAGAAGATGGTGTAAAGGAAGCAAGATGGTGGATGGCAACCTGTGAACACAGCTATTTCGTGCTCCACATTCTTCTGCCTTGCAAAGCCCCCAAAATGCTGCTCTCTGTTCCCAGGCCCTACTGGCACAGCAGTGTAGTGGGTGGGTGCATATTTATAGTCAGCTCAGCCTCATGTGCTAGGTGCCAAGAAGTGGACCGAGCACTCAAACTGCCCTGAAGGAGATTTTGCTCTGCCTGCCAATGGCTCTGAGGCCTTTAAAGTTTTTGCCAAACTCTATAAATGTTCTACCATTAAGAAAAGCAGGTAGGAGCTAGCAGCAGAAAAGAGTACATGTGCCACCTAATGTTATAGCATCGCTGTTGCATTTGGGGTAGCTTTGCAGTAGCCCCACTGCTCACTGAACACTCCTTGATAGATCACAAGACAAATTATGTTCATCCACAGCTCTCTTCAACAGCTATTTCATCTATGTCAGGCATGTCATGGGGCAAAACACAAGCTAAGAACCACTGAGAAAGGAATTGCTGGTGTATGCAAGTCCCCTCTCAGGGCTTTACCTCTATTAGGAAGCCACATTCAGATGTACTTCCAGTCTACTCAAATATACACCCTAACCAAGAGCTGATGGGGCCTTCTCAGAAAGTATAAACTAGCTGCTTCATTGTTTTCTAAAAAAAAAAAAAAAAATCTTCTTATAAGTGATATTGTAGCACAGGTCAGCTCCTTGGAGTAACTACTGATTCACAAGCTCTTACCCCAGGATGAATCGAAGGTGGTTTTGCTCTTCTTAGTTAAGGGTGAAGTACTTCAGGTTAGCAGACAGCTACCAAGGAGCAAAGACAGGCACAAAAGCCAGAGCTGGCCATGGCCAGACAACACTTGAAATCATACCCTGCCTTAATATGAAGGAATGTTTTTTATTGCCCCCACCCTACAGGGGAAAGAAAAGGTGTAAATGTCACAAGGGGAAGAAATAAGTGGGTGTACTCAGGTGACAGGGGTTTATTTGCTGATAGCTCCTGTGGTGGGCCAGGACCAAATGGCAATAGCAAACGTGGAGGGCCAAAAAGCAAACAGATAGGTAGGGTCACCACTTTGCTTACTATTGCACTTCCTCAAATGTTTTTTATTTACTATTTATTTATCAGCTACACCAAGAAGCTTCAGATAAAATCAAGGCACTACCGCACAGATTAACACCAGCACTTACCACACTATATGCTGACACAAAAAGCAAAAGGACAAGAAGAAAGACCATGTGTTGTCTACAGACTAGGACCTCAGGCAGAAAGACGTACTATGACTCAACCATGGCTATCGCAGGAGTTAGTGGCAAAGCCAGTAGTTCACTAAGAGCAACTTCAGTCTACACAGCCTTTGTCCACACCTTTAATCATAAACTCCTACTTTTTTCTGCAACCTAAAAGCCAGAAAGAGTACAGAGGCAAGCAGTGGGAAGCAAACTGATACATAAAATGGGAAATAAAAATCAGAAGTTAAATGATCAAGACGGTAACATGTCTTTCAAACATGTTGCATTGACAGAACATTGTGAGGGAGCGTTTTCTAAGGTTTTAATCATTTTATTTTCTGAAGTCTTAATACACATTTGTCAGGTTTTTTCCCTTCAAAAAGACAAAAAACAAAACCAGCCAAAAACCAACTTGTTTAAGGCCCCAAGTTACTCTCAGAAATGTATATCAAGCAAACCAAAATAGGACTATGTGTATATTGAAGCCAGTAAATGAACAGCATACTCTCCAGTGCGAAGCTGCTGGGACCCCAGTTCAGGATTTCTGCATTTCCCCAGCAACAGCGGGTGACGCTGCAGGCACTGGAGCAGAGCTTGGTCCGGCAGCTCCCAGAGAGCCAAGCTGGCTTGGAGCTGCAGCCAGGGAAGGATGGAGCCACTTGAATAAGGCAGAAAATTGCCCCAAACACTGCTTGTTTCAAAGAAATAAAACAAGAGTTTAAATCCATATGGCCTCCCTCTGATCTGGTTACGTGAGCAACTGCCCAGTGTGTAAGAACCTCATAGATGTTAAAGAAAGAGGAGAAATGAAACCCAATTTGGGTAACGATTTCTGAGGTTGCGGCCACATATTTTCCTAGAGCACCCCGCCCCTCCAAATCCAGAAGGTTACCATGGTGACAAATTTCAGCTGTAGGTAAGAAGAAAATGTTTCTGTACGAAAGCCATTTTGTAGAAACATAAAAAACCTAATATTAAGCCCCATTGCACCGTTTATAATCTTTGTTGCCATATATTCACAACTAGATGAGCTTTCTCATCTCAGGAATGGTTAATCACAATGCAAATAAGCTGCTTTTGTTTTAATTCATGTGTTCTGCTAATGGAGCTCATCTCCATCCAGTAAAAAGTGCTCTCAAAATTTACCAAAAAAAGGGGGCATTTGCTTCCAAACTGCGTCTATGGGAGTTATTAATACTTTTGATTCTCAGAAGATAGATCTATTCCATTGCCTGACTGTGAATTAGAAGAAAATCACCTTAAATCATGTTTGGATCTGATTCATAGCATCTAAAGCATGGAGAGTCCCCAGTGCAGCCCGCATCACGAAGGCACAGTGGGGAGGCAAGCACAGCTCCTACTATAGACTTCCTCTCAGCAACTCAGGGGAAGGTTACAGCCCAATGCTCACGCATTCACTGAGCCTAAATCCTATATCAGCTCATGAAAGCCACTGTAGTAAACTCCCTCTGCTCCCATCCTGGGATCCCCAGGTAATTAGTGTGTATTGGGCTGCCATTTCCCCAGTTGCCCCAGGCTGAGCAGCTCTGCTCCCGCTGGTTTAATTTCTCTCAGACTTAGCACAGCAGCAGGCGTAGGCAGTTGCACAGCCTTGGACCACACCATAGCATCACCTGGGAGCCAGGGGCAGAGTGCCAGCTGCTAGAAGCTCCTGTAAGATTACTGACCTTAATACCACGGAGGATCTGGCTTTGTGGCATTCAACAATGCCTTTGTCTGCAAACTCTTCCTTGCCTGCTGAGTCTCATATAGACATCAACAACATGCATGCGGCTGTAAAACTGTTCCTCACAGCCACGAGCACAGCTAAGTCACACTCTGGCTTTAGTAGGGTCAAATGAGCAGCAAGACAGCACCCATGCTGAGGAATAAGACCATATTTTAAACAACCTATCCCTTTTACAGGAATTAAAGAAAAAAAATGGTGTGGGGTTCTCACTCCCCACTACTGAGCGCAGGTCCATGATGTGATCGGCAATGCATTCCCATTTTCTTTGCCTCCAGCCCAGGAAAAAAGGCTTGATCTTTCCTTCTCCCCATGAGTCCATGCAGCTATGTACTTCTTGACCATCCCCTGTCAGCACACACAGCCACATCACAAGCATTGCAGAGCACTGCAGGTATTCTCCGTTTGCCTCAAATCCTTTAAAAAGACCTACCATCTGAAAGCTCAACATCCTGCTTTATTTAGTCTTCAAATTGCCTTTCAGTAGTCACTGAAATGTAGAGATTACAATCTATTTATTGTGTAAGGATTTACAGTGAACTATGCCACAGTGAACTGCGCCAGGTTAATTGTGCACTGAGCTCCACAGATACACAACCAAAGTTCAGCCCCTGCCCAGCTAAGACAGGTGCTCTCTGGATAATTTATTATGTCCTCTAGCCATGGGAGAGAAGAGGGGGCAATCACTAGCCAGTAAAACCTGCAGCATTTTGAGTCTTTATCACATGGCAATGTGATGTGCCATTGCGGTTTGTGATGGGGTAAAGATCCTTGCTGCTCGCCTTTCTTCAAAAGATTCTCATAGGTCTATGAGTAATGTTTGTACTGAAGAGTCCAAGTTAAGCAAAGGTCTGGTCTGGTCAGAGTTCAGAGGGGAGCAGGACTGTGTAAGCAGTCATTTCATCCACTTCAGTAGGACCAGGTGTTAAAACCTGCCTCCAGACATCTCCACTCCCTGCATCCTCAGCCAGGACCAACACTGGCTGTGCTCAGTTACTGTCTGACCAGGTTCAAGCCCAGAAGTCTCTGCTTGCAGAAATCTCTGCCCCACTTCTCGAACTGACACATATTATCCTGGCAGCCCAAGATAGCAATTCTCCTTGGGAAAATCATATGGGAGATGGAGGGACATTCTCTTGGGAATCCGACTTTTCCTGGTGCCGGCAGTTGTCCTCTCTGGATGAAATAAAAAGCCAAGGTTCTTCCTCTTAATAGTCATCAAATAACTTTTATCTTTTTTTCCTAGTACCATTTCAGTATTTTGATCAAGTTCCAGCTTGGTTTAATTGCATACTTTCTATCTGAATTCCTGCCCAAGCTTCATTTAGAGAAATTATTCATTTCCCATCTTCAACATTATTATTGTGCTTATTTGCACGATGTGCTCAGCATTCATTGTACACATCTTCAGTGCTCTGATGGGCTCATCAGAGTGGTGCTGATGGGATGGAACAGACGAGCACTCCTCATCTGCCACCCTGAAAAATCAGCCTTCATCCCCATCACATACGGGCAATTTTGCACTGCTGCAGATTAGGGAGTGCTCACAGTCACATCTGAGGCATCACAAAAATATTACCAATTCCTCCTCAGGACACACCTGAATGCTGAACAGTAACATTATTTAGAAACAAAATCTTTATCTGATTGCAAATAACAAGTCAAAGGGAAAAATATTCATTTCAGACTACTGCGTTTTCCAGGACATGCCTTCCAACAGTGAAGAAGGCAAAGAGAAGTTGGGTGGGACTGGACAAAACACATGCCTTGGGAACACTTTTCCTGTTTCCTTGCAAGGATAAAAGATTTGAGCAGTCTTCGTCTCACATGACCATCTTGTGTGAATCTCATGAATGTGTGGTTTTCTCTCAGATGGTAGTGGATGCATTCAGAGAATTTCAGTTCATGAAACTTAGTCATGTTGAAAGTGATGTTTCCCTTGCCCCGGTGATTTGTTTTCTACCCAGCTGTTTTCAGCAGCTTTTAGACTTCACTCCTCTTCTCGATACCTCTCCTGTAGCCCCCTGAGTTTTACCATACAGGATCAGAGAAGAGCACTTTTTCCTTCTTCCCATCTCAGCCAGGGACTTAGTTTGAAAACTCATGGAGACTGGCAGAGACATCAACAAGACAGCAATTTTGCTGGCTCACTGACAGAAGGACAGGAGCAGGACAGCCAGAATGGAGGAGTGCATAACCCCATACATGCACACACAGAGCTGTGATCATTCCCAGCACATGTGGTCAGGCAAGTCTTATTTAAAATCATAATGAATATAAAATGGATGATCTAACACCAAATGCATTATATACTTTTGTTGGGTAATAATATCCCCAGTACAAGAGAGAGCCTTGCATAAACGTCAGAAATGGAGCAAACATCCAGACAGCCTACTTTAACATATCCACTGCACTCCAGCTCTTGGGGTTTGTTTGCTTTTTGAAGTGGATTAGGATCTAATTCCAAACACAGGGCATCAAAATCAAAGCAGCAGCAGCAGCATCCGGACAGGGAGCCCTGTATGAGACAGCTCCATCTGTATCTAATTGTGGATAGACACAGAGCAGTGATGGCGCAAAAGATGACATGTCACTATCCAGTTGGAAATCAGCCTCCTTCCCAATGCTGAGATAAAACGCAGAACAGTTTCAGTGGCTCAGCCCCAGTCTGAAGGGCACTCCTTTCACTGAGGCAACACCTGATCCTCTGCTTCTCACACACACTCCTTGCTGTGCTACAGGTTACTGCAATCTCTCTTCAGAAAGCAGAAAGCCCCTTAGAGGCAGGAACTTTCAGTGTCTGTAATATCAAGCCACATCACCAGCACCTTTCCAGCCTTGCCTTGGGTTAGACGATGTTTATTCTACAGAGAATGGGAAGTGATTTAAGACATTAGCATTCCTCAGATGCATGTCATGCCCGATCTCCTCTCTCCTCTCAGTAGGATCCTCACTCCCACTGCCAGGGGGACAGAAGGTGCAACCATTCACTAATCTGCTGTTGTTCAGAGCCCATTATTTGAGCTTAAACTGCTGGGGAGGGTGATCTGACATTGTACTGCAGCACCCTTCCCAACACACCAGCTCAGCTAGGGAGGCAGAAGTCTCCAGCACTGGAGGAAGCTGAACAATTGGGGATAGGAACATCTTTAACTACCTTACCTAGACCCAGAAAAGAAAGCCTGTCCACATCCTGAAACATCTTGCATGTCTTCTCAACTCACTCAAGGCTTATCTTCTACTCAACATATGTGAACAGGTATATGTCCCACCCTGGCATTCAAATTGGTTCCTCATGGCACACAGGTGTGAATCTCCCTGGTTACACAGTCCCGAGTAGTCACACTCAGCACAATCCTTGTGATACCTCATAACTTTGTGAGCATTGCAGAGGCTATAATCAGTTAATTAGCCTAGAGTCTGAGATTTTTTTTTTTTAAACACATTTCTAGCTTTCATGACAACGTGACAAACTTGCAAGCAGACAATGAATGTTCCAACACCAGACAGCAAATAAAAATAATCCAAAATGTATTGCTTTAAGTTGTTGGTGGTAGTGGTTTAATCTTGCAATTTTAATGGCAATCTCATTTTGGAAGGGAGGCTTGGCACATGATTTCTGTACGTTTGGGTTGGCAGCATTGTTTCCAATAAGCAAACATTCTGCCATAATAAACATGTACATGTTCAGGGACCGGCTTGTTATGGGTATGTTTATGAAACACATTTCTGGTAGTCAAAAGCTCATGCTGGCCCATAGTACACCATGTAGACATACCTGCGATTCCCTGAGGAAAGAGGCCTTTGCTTCACTCTCTTTACTTGCTACTGCAGACACTATCCCAGCTCTCAGTACAGTTTGAGAACTAATTTGTCTGTGGTTTGCTCTGAACATGTTTGGTATTAAAGTGTCACTCCTCCACCAAGCCATTTGCTACTAGGGCCATCCTCTTTCCTGCCTCCCATGACTTCAGGGTTGTAGAAAGATGAGTCAATGACATTTTAAAACAAAAAAATGCACTTTGTTTTCCCAGTATATTCTTTCCTCTGTCAATACGTTGTTAAGACTGAAGAATCTAGTTCTATTCTTAATTCTCAGTGCAGTTACCTTTAGTTTGCCCGAGCCATGATGCTGCCCACACCCTGCTTAACTTTCTAGTTCCCTAAAAAAGGTCCTATCTAGTTTGGAGCTCATTATGGTCCTGGTTGTACTGAGCATCCTATGTACAAGCAGTAAACGCTCCCTGCACTGATGGCAGTTCCTCCCCTTTGTGTAGCCCTGTCTTTGACATCATGGAGGTTTCCCATGTGGAAATGAGGGAAATTTTTCGTAATTTGACATAACATGGCTACGTCAGCAGGATTTCACAGCCAAGACATAGCATCACTCAATGCTCTTGCATAGAAATTCCAACTTGGCCTTGGGATGTTTAGACTATGTACTTTTTTTTTTTTTTAATGTTACATATTTGCTTTATTTAATTTAAGGCCTTATTCAATCCTATTAATATTGGCTTTATGAAGCATTCCCCTTTTGGGCTGGTTTTATTTGTTAAGCCCAAATCCTACCTTTGTGTCTTATGCAAAAGACAGCCATGCTCTGCTAAGGGTGTGGTAACACGTTGGTCAAAACTAAGGAGACTCCAAGTGGGGGATGCAAAAAGGAGTACTAGTAAGTAGCATGGTCACCATCAAAGTTTCCATAAAACAAAGAAACTATATAACTGAAATAAAGACCTCACAAAGAAGACCCAGATTTACTCCAGACATACAAAGAGAAAAGGGAAGAAGATACATTAAAGAAGACTATGCAGATACTTACAGTTTAAAAAGTGACCAACCACTATCCCAACCAAAAGCCCAGAAACAGAAAGAAACTTCTCCTTTACAGGAAGCCAAAACTCAGTTTCTGGAGGGGTCCCAAAAGCGATGGAAGAATTCCACATCATTTCTGGGGTGGGGACCCAGGTCAAAAGTCAGCAAAAGGTATGCTGTGAACACTGGAGGGGGAAATCACACTGTGTTCTTCAAATGGGACCAGGTGTATTCCAAAGCAGGAAAAGGATGAGGCACACAAAAAAAAGAATAGCAGGAAAAATGCTTAAAAAGTAAAAATGGGATTTCTGTGATACATGTGATTGCTAAAAATCTCAGTGCAGAGGAGACAGAATGCCTGTGGAGAGGAAGGAAGCACAGGGACTAGAATGGCAGTTGAATCCAATCCTGCAGAAGGCGGGACAGGGTTTGGTGGTTGGTGAAGGAGATAAAAGGGCATTTCTAGAAAAAGGAAGACAATTACAAGACACAGAGCTGAAACACAGTTGCTTCTTACAAAGAGAACAGCTAATGGGTAAGAGAAGCCAGATAAAATGCTGCTGCAGAAAGGTCACTATCAGTTCACATAGTTCGTTGCAAACACTGCATGCCCTTCCTCAGTATAAAAGCAGTAGAGAGACTGAAAGTCGATAATGCAACCAGGTGAGAAAGGAAAAACAAGTTTGGTTAGTAAATTCTGCAGAGGTACCTGCAAAAATCAGCTGAGGAGCTGGATGGGAGCTTCAGTGAAAAGCCATCCTAAAACAAAAGGAAATAAGAAAGAGCATGTGGGAGCTGCTGTTTAAAAGCAGCAGCAAGCAGAAAAGGAATAAAAAGCTACCAGGATTCCCTCTAGAGCTCCCTAGAAAGCTCATCCATTTTATTAAACCACAAGATCTCATGAAACCAAAGCAGCCTTGGCTCTACCTGCTGTTTCACACACACCATTTTTTTACTCTCCTTGTTCTCTCCCAAACAAACCAGCCAAAGAAAGTGTTTCATTTCTAAAGAGCCCTTAATCAATACCACCATTATCCTGTTCCCAAAGCGTGGTGATGCAAAAGCCAAGAGGCCACTGGGACCTGCTAAATAAGAAGCGCTAACATACACAGAGGCAGCAGTATACAGCCAGATATCAGTGTACGATGACAGAAAGACCCAGGATGCTATTCTGCAGCAGATCTCAGGACAACAGGACACTCAGGGCTACAGCATGTGCATTCAGAGAATCAGGGTGGGAGACAGCCGTTGACCACTACTTTAGCCTGTACAAATGCAAATCTTAGCCATGGCCTCAGAAGTATTACCCTAAAGCCCATCCCAGTCTTTGAAAGCTCCACCTCTTGTCCAAACGCAAGTGGCCCACTTCACATTTCTCCAGAAAGCTTCAGCTTCTCAAAAGCAGCAGAAGGATCTGGACAGACTGGAGAGCTGTGCAATCACCAGACGTATGAAGTTGAACAAGGGCAAGCACCAGATTTTGCATGTGGGGCATGACAACCCTGGATGTACATACAGACTGGGGAACAAGAGGCTGGAGAGCAGCTCCATGGAGAGGCACCTGAGGGTTCTGGTCGACAGCAAGTTGAACATGAGCCAGCGGTGTGCCTTGGCAGCCAAGAGGGCCAACCATGTCCTGGGGTGCATCAAGCACTGTATTACTTGCTGGTTGAGGGAGGTGATTGTCCCACTCTACTCTGCACTGGTGCAGCCTCACCCTGAGTATTGTGCACAGTTTTGGGCGCCACAGTATATTAAGGATACAAAGCTACTAGAGAGGGTCCAGAGGAGGACCACAAACTCGATGAAGTGTTTAGAGGGGAAACCATATGAGGAGCGGCTAAAGACTCTTGGTTTATTCAGCCTGGAGAAGAGGAGAATGAGGGGAGACCTCATCGTGGTCTACAGCTTCCTCACAAGGGGAGAAGGAGGGGCAGGCGCTGATCTCTTCTCTCTGGTGACCAAGGACAGGAGCCAAGGGAATGGCAGGAAGATGGGTCAGGGGAGGTTTTGGTTGGATATTAGGAAAAGGTTCTTCACCCAGAGGGTGGTAGAGCACTGGAACAGGCTACCCAGGGAGGCAGTCATGGCGCCAAGCCTGACAATATTCAAGAAGCACTTGGACTTCTTGAGATATTGTGTAAATTTGGGGCTGTCCTGGCCAGGGACAGGAGTTGGACTTGATGATCCATGCAGATCCCTTCCAACTCAGGACTTTCTATGATTCTATGAAAAGCACTGTTTTTCAGGCATATTTCTAAACATATACAATCTCTCCTCCACTGCTGCTCCTCCCATTCCAAAATAAATGTGTGTAGCAGCAGGATTTCATTTGGGGAAGAAGAGAAAAGCAATTTCGAACAAGACGCATCTTTAAAACACTTCTCAGATCTGATTGCCAAGCCTCTGGCAACCAGCACAGTTGTCTAGGGCTCTGATATTAGGCCATAAATTACCTAGCCAAGAGCACTACAAGTGGAAATAGTCAAAGAAAAATAGTAATAAAAAAATGAATGTGAAAATAAAAACAGTTGTGTCCCTAAAATGCCAGAGTAGCAAGTTACAGAATTACATTACAGTAGGGTTTTCTAAGGGGACAGATGTCAAACTGTGTTACAGATCCAAACATTTCTGAGTTGTCAGTTCTGTTCCAGTACACATCAGTATTCTATAACACATAACTTTTGAGCAGTATGGGAAATCTCAGACCAGTTCTCACGAAAACAGTATCCTCATTGGAAATGTACTTCCTCATACTATAAGGATGAGAGGGAAACCAGCAGAAGTCCAAATGAAAATTGGCATTTTATTGTTTTTTTTTATTTTAAAAGGATTTTTAAAAGCATTTCTGGAAGCAACTAGGCTGGCATAATTGTCTTTACGTACCAAATGCAGTTGCCAAGACAGGGACTATAATCACACCAGCTTGTTTCAATCTCTCCAGGACAGAGTATATTTAGAAACAAGGACAAAGTTCATTTTCAACTGGCTGCAGAGATTAGATTTGTTGAGAAATGTTACCTTCCATTCAAATTAATATCTAACCATATTAATTTTCAAGATAGTTCAGAACATAACTAAAACTAAGTTATTTTTTTTTTAATTCAGAAATAATGTCAGTAGGGTTCTACAGAAATATTCTGTCTCAATAATTTCAAACTGATACCTTCAGATTTCAGTGTTTTTCATGTACACTAGCTTAAAAACAACTGTCATTTTAACACAAAATCTTAAACTTCCATATTTTAAAATACTGATAAATTGGGGGGGGAGGCTAACCTTTCTGTAAAGCTTCAGGAAAATATAAGCCTATTGGAATCCATCCTTTTCCATTAATTCATTCAGGTATCAGAAGCTGGTATCTTCCAGTGACAAACTTTCTAGCCAAAGGGAAAAAAAAAAACACCACTAGAATCTCCACACAGAATTATAACTTGGAATCAACATTTTGGATTGCCCACTGGAAACTAAGCTAAGGCCCTATTTTATAGAAACTCCACAGCAACATTGCTTAGTATAAGGGAGGGGGTTTTCAACTTCCATGAACTCAGAAAAAAAAAAAAATGTAGACTCTACTCTCATCACAGCTTCCAGTCATAAAAGAGACCTTTTAAGAGTTCACAAAGCACAAAGCATAGACTACTACTGGACAGAGCTGTTGTTTTGATTCCTTTCACCTCTCTGTTTCGCAGTGTTGATTTTTAATTTGAATGACAACAATTCAGAACAACCTCAAAGTTTCTGTGACCCAGTCAAGGAAGTTATTAAAAATATAAAAGCCCGAAAGTAGCCTTTATTGAGGTAAATGCAGCTATGTGTTTAAAGAGTTTATTTACACAAAAGTTGAGAGTCTTTAGGGAAAAAAAATTATGTCATTTGTTAACTCCGGGGTTTGGAGTTTTTGCTCGGGATTTTGCTTTTAAGAATCCGACCACACACTCCCCATGAATTTTTAAGGATGGCAGTACCAAACAAGATCAAGAGATGGCAGCATTGGTAAAGCATCTCACCGCTCCACCTCGATCCCTTCTCTGTACTGGACCAGGCTTGTCCAATATATTGTTTCATCGGTGCTAAAACCCCAACCTCAAAACACGTTCTGATTAAGCATTCCCTGAATTGTTGTCGGTTTGCAGATCTTGTTTGTATGTGGTCTGGCAAAAAAGAAGTAGTACAAAAGAGGGAGTAAGTACTCTTCTTACTGGAACACTGGCCAGCTCTCAAAGACTGGAACTGCCAGGCATGTTACTGCTCTGTGTATAATTAAGATTAGTAATTGTTTGCCTTATGGTAGGACCCCAATGTTCCAATCAGAACTATACCTAATTGTAGTGTTGCTGCAAAAGCATGTATTACAAGGCAGTCCCTGCCAAAGAAATTTACAATGTAGATTAGTACACACAGAATGAAAACCCACTAAATCACTGAAAATGAGAGCAGAAGGAGTGCAAAGATAACATAGAAAAATCATTCTACATATTATAGTCCGCCCACATACATATGACTTGAAGCAACATGAAGATATGCAGTAAAAAAATTAAGAATAATAATCGTATTTTATTAAAAAATACCTCTAGTTATCCCTTCAGTGTGTCCCGCAGTTTTTTTAAATCTAGCCATCTGAGTCCTATTCAGATCCAGGAAAATGGTTGCACAGTGCAAGCTAGCCTTTTTTATTTCAGTAGGACTTCAGCCTACCTTTAAATGAAAACATTTGTTTGGGCTGTGCCTTGGAAGATGACCTCAGGTTCAATCTGAAAGATATACAATGATAGTGAAGCACTTAGAACACATGAGAGCTAGACCTGAAGAAAATCAAGCACATTTGCACAACTTTCACCCCACTACATAAACACCTGTGTGCTTCTCAGGTGACTGAGGTCACCATGATAAACATTATCGTGAAAACCTTTTTCTGGTACGCAGTGTATTCATGACCAGAGTTAGAAATTTAGTTAAAGAAATAGCTTTGAGGGACTTACAGTCATCCAGCTAATGCTGTGGCCACACAAGTTAGGTATAT
This sequence comes from Phalacrocorax carbo, assembly GCF_963921805.1. NCBI lineage: Eukaryota > Metazoa > Chordata > Aves > Suliformes > Phalacrocoracidae > Phalacrocorax > Phalacrocorax carbo. The sequence goes on from NC_087513.1 coordinate 54,772,392, forward strand.
TGTCTTTGACCTCGTCACTTAAGTGCAACACAGGTGCCCAGTCAGAGAGGCTGGAAAGTCCCTTCAGACATGCTGTTTGCGCCCATGATCCATGGACAGGCACTAGGAAGGGCAACCAGTGGTCCCACTGCAGGGGAGCCCAGGCATGTACCCACATGGGGCTAGAGGGAGAGATCAGGGGACCAGGAGCCTAGGCTGCAGAGCAGAAAGGGGTGCTCTTCCTCTGCAACTCTCAAGTTGAGACTTCGTGAGCCATCTCAGCTAGTCCAAGAGCTTGCTGCCTCCAAAGAGGAACTCCACTCCCACCCTTCAAGTAACATCAGCCACAACTCTATGCTAGTGATGATATAAATTTTAGCAGACCCATCAACCCACTTAGACTCACAATCTCACAGTAGACTTACAATCTTATGGTACAAAAATCTTCATTCCAAATATTTCTGTCCTTCTTTACATGTTCAGAAACGCTACAGACTGCTTTTCCTTTGTATGAAGGGCATTATCATATACCCATGATATAGTGTTTTAACAGAATGATTGGTTTGTTTTTATCAACCCCATCTAACTACATCAAATCATCTTAACAAATTATCTAACTACATCAAATTAAGATTATGCTATGCATTCTGCACACTATTATATACCATCCTTTCAAAACAAGATTCATACATTCATCTTCAGAGAGAAATCTCAGAGATTCATCGAGAGGTAGCTAGTAAGCAGCCTTTGTGAGGTATCTCAGTGCAGGCTAAGTAAATTAAAATAACATAATAAATATAATAAGTCAGTGCCCACTTTTCAAGCCTGTATTTCCCACAACTTCAGCAGAAAGAAAGCTAACAGCTGACGGTTCACCTTTTACAACACAATCCACAGAAGGAACATATTCAGGTCATCAGCAAACAAATTGAACATGAAATTTTACAGCTATGCTGTTTTGCACATGTCTCTGTCTTTCATTTTGTAAACAGTTTCCTAATCTTCGACTAGAAAGTTAGGTTTATTGTTTTTCAAAATGACTTGCTCAGAAAATCCCAAGGATGATTTCTTAAATGGTAGGGGTAAGAAACATCTTTCTGAATTTTGTTTGGATTTGGGTTTTGTATAATCTGTAAAATACTAACCCTGCACTTACCTGATTGCTATAGATGACATTCTAAACTAAGAGGGAAAATTTTAAAAATATCATGTGCAGTTATCTCTGGCAAAAAGATTGCTAGGCTCATGCAAAGTTCCTTGAAATTATGAAATCCTAATCACTCATGGCGTGTGACTAGAGCTTTTAGATTAGCCGCTTTCTCCACAGAAGACACAAACTTTGTTAATAACAAAACAACCAGTGCTGGCTGTTCATTTCAAACTACTCTGACATCCTAATTCCAAGGCACTCTGCACATTTTATAATGGTATTCTCAACACCTCAGGGTATTTCTAGTTGTAATTATAAATAACTACCCCAAGAATGCATGCTATATAGACCTGACTTGTCTTGATCAATGGCATTAAAGCAGTTTTAATACACAAACTTGATAACCCATAACCCACATCACATTGGATTAACTCCAGAACAACAAAGGAACTGTTGACTGTCCCTTCTTCCATATTTCTGTTCTCCTGGAATTGCATGAGCCTTTTAAATGATGAAAAGGCTTTTGACAGTGTGGAGTGGCCCCATAGCTGAAATACTGAAGGGAATTTTCTTTAAGAGAGTCTACTTTAATTGTCTGAACTACTTTGCAGAAAAGCCCAAATGTTTGTGAACCTTGATCAGATTATAAAACCTGTATTATTTTTTTTAAGAGAGATAGAGAGAACATGTTTCCTCTATTATAAAACAGTTTGAATAATCAGCAGTTGCTCTAAAAATAGCTGGTTTTATTCACATAGTGATAAACAGATAACATTGGCCTTTACATAAATATTCTCTCGCATATAAACAGTGGAGAGGCGCTCTACCTCAATGCTGGTGAAAATACAGATTTGCTTCTTCTACAACCCAAAAATATAACTTGTGCAGAGTGTTACTGTTGAATAATTAAAAAAAAAGGTTTTCCACTTCTTTCAGAAGATTCTTCACTGGTTTTATAAGACTTGAAATTGAAATTAATACTGGTGCATCTTTTTCTTTACTTTATTTTTACAAAAATAATTTCTTTACCTATATAAATTTTGCAGCTACAGAAAGATAAGAATCTGCTTCACAGAAATTGAGACATACTTATGTGATGAGATATTTTTCCCTAGCGAAACATCCTTTGGCCTCACAGAAAAGCGGTTGAACACATTCTGAAAGCCGGAAGATGAACATAGATTAAATTAACATGAAACACAGTGCAAAATGTTATCTATCAGATAAATTAGCCATAGAAACAATGTTTCTAGAGATATTTGTTGAAATCCTTAATTCAAGATGAATATTATTTTGAAACTGTAAGCAGAAACTACTGAGCTTGATTTTAAAAAGCATTGAGGGCAGATCTACAGTCTCCTGAAGCAGAAGGTCAGAGGTACGTTGCTTTCACATCTAGACTTAAATCATATTATGATACATATAATTCTCAAGATTACATATCTTATTTTCTTAACTTAGTCATTTCACCAGCAGTCATGGAGAGTAGCATGTTTTTCCTTTCGCTTGTTGTTCCGCTGCTATGCTTCAGCAGCACAGTCTTGTAAATAGAGGGATATACAACATCATTAGGCAATCTCCTTCAATAGCTTATGCGTGCCAGAACATCCCTGTCCCACTACACAGACAGCAGAAAATATACCCAAAAATACCAAATTCCTGCACTGTATCCCATGTTCATTTGTAATACAGGAAAGGAGGGCATTAATCACAAAGCTAATATAAATGCAGGTGCTGATGGTCAAAATTCTCAGGAGCACACAGGCCCTCGCCTTTTCATGCAGGTGGACAAGGTTTCAGCCTTCAAAGTCCTCTGGCAATTATTTCTGCAATTATTCAAATAAGCAGTGTTTAAAGTCAAGTATTTTCAAAAGGGCATAATTAATCTCAGGTGACCTGGGCCAACCAAAACTGCATTAGCAGGAGAAGATACGGCCTCAAAAACACATCAGCTATGATGCTTCCAAGAAAGATGGTGAGGGCATAGGAGACACTTGCAGACTCAGAAATTTGTGCTATAAATAACAGCCTGCTATCCCCCACTCAAATTTATCTCCTTTGACTTGTTAGACTAGTTATATTACAGCTGTTAGCCATAAGAAGAGAACTCTGCATTGCTAAATGGAGTTTCTTTATACTACAAGGACATAACCTCCACTCCAGTATGTTGTTATGCTACATGTCAATGGAGATTTTTCCTATTCCCACTCATCTACTGCCTTGTCCTGGTTTCAGCTGGGATAGAGTTAAGTTTCTTCGTAGTAGCTAGTATGGGGCTGTGTTTTGGATTTTTGCTGAAAACAGCGGTGATAATGTGGAGATGTTTTAGTTGTTGCTAAGTAGCACTTACACTGGTCAAGGACTTTTTCAGCTCCCCGTGCTCTGCTGGGCGCACAAGAAGCTGGGAGGGGACACAGCGGGACAGCTGACCCAAACTGACCAGTGGGATATTCCATACCATATGACGTCATGCTCAGTATATAAAGCTGGGGAAGAAGGAAGGGGGGACATTGGGAGTGATGGTGGCTGTCTTCCCAAGTAACTGCTACGCGTGATGGAGCCCTGCTTTCCTGGGGATGGCTGAACACCTGCCTGCCCATGGGAAGCAGTGAATGAATTCCTTGTTTTGCTTTGCTTCTGTGTGCAGCTTTTGCTTTACCTGTTAAACTGTCTTTATCTCAAACCATGAGTTACCTCGCTTTTACTCTTCCGATTCTCTCCCCCGTCCCACCAGGGGGGAGTGAGCAAGCTGCTGCGTGGTGCTTGGTTGCTGACTGGGGCTAAACCACGACATGCCTCTTAGTCGTTAGTCCAATCAATGGTTGTTAGACTAATCCTGGCCACAGATGTCTCAAGAACAACTCAATTCTTGCTCCATCTAAATATTTTCATTTTCATAATATCAAAATCAGGATGTAAAATTCTTGTATCACATCCCTCTCCCCAAGAGAGACAACACTGTCTGCAAAAGTACAGGATGTTTTCAAACTCTCACCCTTTTCAATAAAGTTTTTAATTCGAGAATTAAGTCAATAAAAGCACTGTCGTGGAGGGCAGCCTAACAAATAGTCTGTAGCATGTAGGTCTCCCACACATCTTCACAGAAGGCAGCATAAGGGGTCCCTGTACAAAGTGAACTCTTCTCTTCACAGAGAGGAAAAGCAGCTGCCTGAATTCAATTAGATAAATAATAAATATAAATAAATAAGTCATCAGATAAAATCACAAATAATTACCTCCTTCCACAGTGCGAGGTGCACTGCATGGTCTTCTATACCAACTGTAGCTATGGATACCCAGATATCAGAGGTTTCTGACAAACAGATGCAACAGAGGGCAAGTGCAACTTTACCTGGAAGAGATGTCCCCCTCACAAGCAGCTAACTCCTAACAACTTCAGCACTTCTTGCAAGAAAACCTTTGGGTGGCTTCAGGCAACAATAAACCATTAATAAATGCTACTGGTACCCCACATCTCTCTACAAGACACTGCAAGTAACATGCAGCCTTTCCAAGCATGTACATTTCAAGCTTCCCTCATGACAGTGAAATTTTATGTGACATTTAAGCTATTCAAAATTATCAGATAACTCTACTCATAGAGACACTCGCTACAGAAAATGTTAATGCAGCATGTTGAACCATGCTGAAAAGGAAAATACCGCTTTCTACATAACGATGAGGACTGCAGGTACCAAAGCAAAAGCTGTATGTACTGAACTAGACCTGCCTGCAGTAAAAGCCCGACTCCTTCAGTGTGAGAACACCTATCGATAAAGACATCTACATTTACATTTGATGAAGTGAGGACATTGGATACTGTTCAGCAGAGAAGAAGCACTTCAACAAACTCTACAAGAGCTGTACACGCTGCTTTGCCTCACTACAAATGGCAGCAAGTCATGGAGATGCTATGACACAACGATTTCTGTCTATTTCAGATTAGATCACTATAATCCATCTTTTACCCTGTTCCAGCCTTACAGAGTGAAGAAAAGCAAATGAGGGCCTTGTCTGAAGCAACTAAGCAAGTTCCTAAAGCCAGTATGGTCTCCAGATATTCCCATTTTACCATTTTCAGATAATTCCTATGTTATGCAAATAATGGTTATTGTTTTCTTCTGGCTATTTAGTGCTTCTTCTTGAATGTGTTCCCAGGCTCTCTTTAGTGTTGTGACATACAAAGTTTTAGGAAGAAAGAAATTAACTTCCACTTAATCCTCTTTCTTCAAGGTTTTTACAGAGCAAGCTTAAACAAAGATTACTTTGACACAGTTTGGATTCAAAATCAACATGATCTCAGAGAAGTTAATTATAAGTCTGCACTATGGATAAGCTTGTGGTGTAAAACTTGTGGTGTACAAGTTTACAATCATTATGGATATGGAAGTAATAAAAAAGCTTCAAGGTGGAGTCCACTGAAAAGGCAATGTCATCCCACAGTGACTCAGGTCACCACTTCTTCTTTTGACCACGCAGTCAGTGTGTCACCTTCATTGGTCATAAGTAACAAAGAAAATAACATTTCCTGTTTTGGTAGTCAATGTCCAACACAGACAAGATGAACACCAAAACTATGAAGCAGAAGATGAGTGGCTCCTGCATTCAGCAACATAAACCAATCTGGTGGGCAAATGATTTACAACCTTGCACATAAGAACATCAATAAAGTGCCCTTAAGGCGCTCCCTGGACTCTCAGACTGAAGATGCCAGGTAACCTCGCAAGCCTAGGTACAGTCTCTGTTGTATGTCTTCCCACCTCCCCCTGCTCACCAAGATGCTTGGAAAGACAGAGAGCACAGTCTGCACTCCTGCGGTTACCAAAGCAATAAATCAGGGCAGGGGTCAGTAAAGCAGACAGCAATTGAGGCAGAGACACTCCATCAGCTGACTGACAAGCCTTACTGGATACACAGGATACAACTATAAAAAGCTAAGCAATGACACACAGTTCTGTTAACAAGACCTTGCTAATCCTAGGTATCAGATAGCCCAGCAGCCTTGGGAACCTGGAGATGGTATACTGCAGAGATCCATGCAAATGCAGCTCCTTTATATTCACTGTTCACGGGTCCTTTCTTCTTGTCACTTTTTTTTTTTTCTCCAGTTCTTTTGAGTCTTCCAATGCCTTCGCCTACTTCAGCACTTGTTTTTCCTGCCTCTTTTCTATATCCTTACAATGACACTTTCCTTGGTTTCTTCATCTCCTTCCATCCTGCTTACAAGCTTTGAAATCACACAACAGCAGCTATTTTGCTTTCTGGTTTATTTTGCTGGTCCAGTTCTGGGTTACTTAAGCCAACTATTGCGGAGGCCAACTAGAGGCGGCACTGCCTATATTAGAGCCGCATGTGTAATGATTCTCTGTCTTGATTAACCTAGTATTAAACTTTGGGATACTGCTGTCTCCCTAGCTGTCATGCAGAACACCAATCTTATTTCTGTAACCAAGTCGGAAATTAACACGAAGGAAATGTCAGGGAGCACGAAAAGTCAACACATAGCATGTATTTGACTCATGCAAAGCCCTTAATCTAATTCCCTGAAAAACAAGTGAAACATGAACTCCGGTTTCACAGGAGCTTGACTGTGAATGTAAAACAACATGCAAGCAGAAAGGTTATAATATTTTCATCAAGCTCAGGAAAAAGGAGTGATATGCAATATGTCAATTTTAGGACAGGAAAGCAGAATGACTTTCCAAGAACTTATTTTGTTTTTAATAGAAAAAATCCCAATCTCTCCAGATTTAGGAACTGTTGTGCTCTTTTCTGAAAGCAGAGTCAAGCTATACATAGAAAAGTATAGGACCAACATTATTACTCCTATATAAGCAGCTGTATGGGAACATGCCAGGGAGCATTATTGTACTGCCAGCAACTCGCAAGCGTATTCAGCTCTCAGCAAGCATCCTTTGTCAGAGATCTGCAGGCTTTATCACTTGCCAAGAGAAAATTTCAAACCCTATTTTTCCCATTCCTTACCTCCTGTTCATTCACCTTCTCATCTCTCCTGCATCTCAACTCCACATCCCCTCTCAACTCTTAGCTCCCTTGCAGATTATTTTGCACCACCTGATCAATCTGTTCCACTTTCAGGTTGCCCACACTTCTCTGTCCTCAAGCCTCCTGAATATAACTGAACACTTTCTTGAGAAAGTTTATCAGAAGAAATTCAGTAAATTAGACCTTCTATTTTTTTTTCAGTACTCACTCCTACATTTTTATCCACATTTTTGTGACAAAATTAGATTTATGAATAAAATTCATTGTTTCTTTCACCTGAAATATAGTGCTGCAAAAATGCTTTTGCAACACTGTATCTGCTTCTGCATATATTTTTCAGCTGAAATTACACTGACCACCTTGAGGATTTTAAAGTATTTCAAGATGTTTGAGGATGACAGTATCACTCTTAGGAATCTATAGAGAGATGATGCAGAAAAATCCCATGCTGACTTCTAGCTATCCTCTACACTTAGGTTTCCAGGAGTATTATCAGGTTTTCCTGTAGTGATTCAAACGCCTGTTCTACTTCAAATCCTGTGCTAATTTCTATAGTCATGGCAGATGCCAGTGAATTCTCAAAGCCAGGTGAAATAAATCATAGGGATAAAGAACAAAGGCAAATTCACGTATCTGTATTAAAACAAAATTTGACATGAACTCACACGTGAATTCTGAACTAGCAGTCTTTCTTATTTAAGTATTGATTTCAATTCCATTATTTTTAAATGTACTAATACATTTCATAGTTTCTTATTCACTTAATTATACATTTGTTATACACATACTAATTAAACCTTTGGCAACTACATGGAACAATTTGAGGCCAAAGTGGCAGAGGTGCAGCTGGCCACAAGAATCTCCTGTAGATTCTGCTGAAACTAATTTGATCTATAGCTGTGGCCAGCTCTCTCAGCCAGCAGCCAAAGCTTTAGGTCTTGCGGATCGCTAACAGATCAAGACACTTCTGAAGCCTGCAGGCACAGTCTACCTGGATTCCACTAGATCCTGAGAGGCTTGACAAGATTATATACCCAGCAGCTGTAACGATTACTGAATTTATCCAAAGCGAAGCAGTGTGTTTCTCAGGCAACTGGTCTTTTGCTGGAAAACTAAAGGCGTGTGGGTGCAAAAAGCAGAGTAATTAATTCTGTTGAAAATCAGTTTTCTATCAAGTTATCAATACTTTGTTCAAAACAGCAGTAGTACCTCCAATGCCAGCACATAATAACTTTTGGAATTCCTGCTTATATTAAATTGACTATTAAATGACTACTGAAGAATAATCCTGGTCACCTCCCTGCCTGGCTCAGACACTTTTCCTGTTACTGTCATTGGGCTGGCGTTACTGTTTGTACTCCTCGCAGTGAGGAAAACTAGGCTAGCAAAATAAAAATTAGCTTTCGACCAGAGTGGCTCCCTGAAGCAACTCATTGCACAGCCACAGGCATATGAGTGGCACGAGGGAAGTGGTGGGAAGAAGTGGCACGAGACAATGGGAAAAGGAAACCGGCTCGCTCTTCACAACAGCAGCCTGTACTTCTGCCAGATTAAAACAGCAGTGTAATGACAGCTTAAATGACTCTGAACAAAGAATGGAGGCCACTTTCAGGCACATTTTTTTTCTTTAAAATTTCCATAGTAGAACATTTGTTTGCTAAAGGGAAAGCATTCAATGATGACAAATTATGGAAAAAGCAACACGTTAAAAAAATGTCACAGTTATGTAAGAGTAAGAGATCCGAGTGAGTGTAATGAGCCAAAAAGTTTGAAGAGTTATCACAAGACAATCCAGGATAATAAAAAAAATTATTTGACAAATGGCTTTCCTAAAGGACTCTAACTAATTTACCAATACACTTGAATCTTCCGACACTACATATTCTGCACTCAAACACTGGTGTACTCTTCATTAAAAATACAGTTGCTTAATGCTTATTTTGCTTGTTAAACTGAAACATAGGAATGGAGTTGTTTGAACTTTTAGTATGTTTCTTCTACACTTTATTCTGTGAAGTGATTTTTCAAAGCTTTTTTATATTGACTCTGTTTTTCCTTTTGCCTTCTAAATACAAAAATAATCCACGCGGCTACTTTCTTAGAACTCAGACTCCGGCGCTCCTTGCTCACCTCTAGAGTTCTGCCCTTTTCTCTCCTGAATGCATCAATACTAATTGCAAAAATGTCACAAATAAATAAATAAAAAGGAGGGCAGATTTGCAGTTGAAGGACAGGTTTCTCCTTAAGTCTAGAAGACTATTCTGAAACAAGCCTGTACTTAGTTTCCATTTTTAAAAAATGGGAAAAGGAGATGGTGGAAGGGTGGCAGGAAGACAACATAGCTGCTCCACAAGTGAATACAGCTTAGTGACACACTGCAATATGTAATTACTTGGATATTTAACTACTTGGAATCTTCTGGGCTACAGGATACTCACATTATTCTGTAGCTCATAAATGAAATTAAATTGGAACGTCTGTTTGTCTCAGTCTAAATAACACATTTTATCTATAAGAACTACATAACTAGACACAATTAGCTGTCCCATCCATGGAAAATCCCTGACTGGACTCTCAGGGTGCTGAGGGTGAAGACTCCAGAGTCCAGAGAGAGGTCTGTGGAAGTCTGGACTTAAATAGCAGTTTCCATGGACCATGGCTGAGTTGGATTTCAAAGCCAGAAAGGGAAGGGAGTGAAACAGTGGCTAAAGTTTCAGGAAGCTATAAGGATGCAGAAGAAGCAGGTTTGGCACTGTGTGGTAGGCCAGGAACACAACTGAGGTGAGTTACCAAAACTGGGACCGTTGGGTAGCCCTTGAATAGATACTGCATTCAGGGCGTAAAGGGTACTGTCAGAACCAGAACAGGAACATTACGTATTATCTGAGTACCCTTCAGTCTATTCCCAGGCTCTTCATTATACACAGTGATAAATTCATTCTGTCTCTTTGTTTTTACACACATTTTATTTATATGACTCATTAAAGCAACAGGTAAAAATTGGCAGCCTGCAGTGAATTATGTCAATACTAAGCCTTTAAAAGCCAGAAGAATTCAATTTACTGTACCAAAACTGTCAGATCCCCTTAAACTGACTGACTCCAGCTCTTCTCCCTGTCACCACCTCTTCAGAAATGCAGCCACCTCTCGGCTGCACTATTCCTGGCATCTTTCCAGCACGCCAAACTTGACTGAAAGTGAGCACTCTTGTTAGCAGATTTCCCCTGGCTCATTTTCAGAGACATGGCAAGATTTATGTTTTCATTTCAAGACCACAGAGGTGAATTTTTAAGTAGGTAAATATTTATTTAACCCTTCAATACACCGGAACAAGTATGTACGCATAAAATCTATTTTGCTCAGCCACGTATTCACTTTGAGATGTGTATGGACAAAAGCCAAACAAACACTTCCCTACCCAAAACCCCACAAAATCTGGGGCGGGGGGGGGAAATAATAACCGCCATTGGCCAGGAGAGGGAGACAAATGAGAACAGCCAAAATCGGGACTGTTGGTGCTCATCCTAAATGAGGCATAATATATTACAAGGAATTTTTTCAAATCCTGTTTCAAGGTGGGTGGGACATGCCCATTACAAAATAATCTGTATTCAGTTCCAATGTAAACTGGTTTTCTGGTTGCCTAAATTCCTGAAGGTTTCTACTTTTGTTCTCTCTCATCCCTGCAGTTACAGACAAAAATCCAAACTCATTCCCTAGAGTATTTCAGAGACTGTCTGACCTGCCTCTTCTAAGGAAATCAGGGAGAGAGACCAAGGGAGCAAGACAGGCAGGTAGGGCAGAGACTTTCCCTTTGTCAGAGTGGCCTCCCAGCACCAGAGCCACATGTGCCAACTTTTGAAAGTTATAACGTGTGAAAATGAAGGGATACTTTTGACTCTACTGAAAAATGTGAGAATGTAAGTATTTTCCCTTGGCATGAGGGTTGGAGGCAATGGATGGGGTGGGGGAAGGGGAAGCTGTGCTTTATATAAAGGGGCTAGTCTCTCTTAGCGGAGACAGTTGTTCACAGACAGCCTCCTGTGAGATGAGAGTGAGACTTTTTTTTCCCTATCCTCTTAAAACTTCTCTGTTTTAAGACTAGGCAGGAACTACCTGTTTTGAAAAGCAGCATTCTTCTACTCCTGGAGCAGCGGGTCTTTGAAATGGATACCTAAAATGCAGCATAACTGCAAACCACCACAGTGTAATGAATTCCACTGAATACACTTTGTTCAGATTTTACTTGTAGTGTGTGTGTGCACACGCGTGTTTGTACACGTACATAGATTTCCCCCAAGGTCGCTGCTGCTTTTACTTCAGAGGAAAGCAGAGAGTATGTGTGTTTCCTTCAGCAGGCAGCGAGAATGGTGTGTGAACACCCTTCTGTAAAACGCTCTGCAGCTGGTGAAGGGAGTGCACACGCCATGCACAGAAAACTGGAGGGGGAGAGGTCAACACACTGGACGGCTGGGCTGCTGCTCAGCAGCAGTCCCAACAAACTGGAAAAACAGGTCAACAGAAACCTCATAAAGTTAAACAAAAGCAAATGCAAAATCTTATACCTGGAACAGAACTACCTCACTGATCTCTACAGCTTAGGGAATCAACTAGAAAGCAGCTTTCCAAAAGAGAACCTGCAGCTCCTGGTAGGCAAGAAGTTAAACATGGCTCCGCAGTGCACTTTTGCAGAAATCACAGCCAGCTACTGAGCTGCATTAGCCAGAAGCACAGCCAGCAGGCTCAAGGGAATTGTTATTTCCCTCTATTCAGCATGTGCAAAATTGCACCACTCCAGAGCGCTGTGTCCTGGTTTGGGCTCCTCAGTGCTAGAAAGGTATTTGCAAGCTAGAGCAAGCCCACCGGAGGGCCACCAAGATGGTTTTTGGCCTGAATTAGGTAAGGTAGGCAAAAAAATAGAAAATGTGGGAAATAATATTGCAATATTGTAGCATTTTGTACACTAGGCAAATGAACCCACTTTTCATGGTAACACCAGTGCTTTTGTCCTCTTCAAGACATCTGGCTTTCGTTAAACTGGAAAGGTGGCCATGGGGGAATCAAAATTGATGCCTTGTATTACCTATTGGTAGTTACAAAGTAAACAGAACTGGAGTGTTCCTGGGGGAAATCTTAAGTAAAACGAAGGAAAAAAAATCTTCACAGCACTGACACTCAAAATACTGGGATAAGTTGTCTAGAGAGGATGCAGAATCACTGTCTCCGGAGACATCAAAAATTTGCCTGGGCAACGCTGGGAGCAACCTGTTCAATCTGCAAAACTGGCCTTTCTGGTGGGAGGAGGGCGGAGGAGGGTGGCTGCAGATGACCTCCAAAGGTCCCTTTCAACTTAATTTATTCTGTGATTCCATAACTCTGACTCCTGTACTGGGTGCAGATGTCAGGGTGTTGGCAGTGTGGGGCTGCAGGGGTGGATTCTGTAAGAAAAAGCCACTGAACTGGACACAGCCAGTTCCAGCTGGCTCCAAAAGAGGAGGAAGAGGAGGAGGAGGAGGTGTTCCATGGCAGAGCAGGTACTCCCTGCAACCCATGAGGACCTATGCCAGATCAGATGAAAAGTGTGAGACGAAAGGAGTATCAGAGGGAAACTGCTATGTACTGTCCATAACACTCCCCCTTGTCCCACTCTTCCTCACTAAAGGGACTGAGTGTGACCTGTGGTGGTAAGAAGCTGGTAGGACAGGCATCTGGAGAGGAGTGAAGTGAGCCTGGGAAACAGGAGGAAAGGAGTTTTCTCATGTGTTTTAATGTTTGTTGTTTTGTTTCGCAATACCCAAATCAGTAATTTTTTAATATATCTGCATATATATATTTTAAAAATTGGCAATAAATTAATTTCCCCAAGGTGAGTCTGTTTTGCCTGCAATGGTAATCAGTAAGTGATCTCCCCAACTTTATCTCGACCCAGGAGCGTCCTCATTCCTGTTCTTCCTATTCTCTCCACCATCCTGCTGTGGATGGGGGGTGAATGAGCAGCTGTGTAAGACCCTGACTGCCAGCCAGGGCCAACCCACCACAACTTCTTTATCGTAGTTTAAGCCCCGCCAGCAACTAAGCACCATACAGCAACTCACTCACTCCCCCCCAGTGGGATGGGGCAGAGAATCAGAAGAGTAAAAGTGAGAAAACTCATGGGTTGAGATAAGAACAGTTTAATAATGGAAATAAAATAAAGTAAAACAGTAGTAATGGAAATAATAATAATATACAAAGCAAGTGATGCACGATGCAATTGGTCACCGCACACCAACTGTTGTCCACCCCATCCCCAAGCAGCAATCGCTGCCCCCTGGCCAACTTCCCCCAGCTTACATCCTAAGTATGACATCATATGGTACGGAATATCCCTTTGGCAGTTTGGGTCAGCTGTCCCAGCTGTGCTCCCTCCCAGCTTCTTGTGCACCTTCTTGCTGGCAGAGCATGGGAAGCTGAAAAGCGTAAGCATTTTTCAGGATGATACACTAGTCGTCCTTGACTTGTGTAAGCATTACTTAGCAACAACTAAACCATCAGTGTGTTATCAACATTATTCTCATACTAAATCCAAAACACAGCTCTACACCAGCAACTAGGAGGAAAATTAACTCTATTCCAGCCAAAGCCAGGACAATCTTTTACATGAGGACGGCCAACCAGATGCATGTGTATGAACTTTTCTTCCTGCTTTCCTTGGGGAAGCTCTATATTTTGAAGTATTTGTCACAACATATGAAGCAGACGACTTGTGCCTGTTGTCTGTGCCATCCTCAAAACCAATAGGAGTTGTACACATATTTTTACTTCCAGATGCAGATGTGAATAGCATGCACTTATGGGAGAAGTCTTTACACCTATAGCACTTATATTCCTAAGGATAACGAATGACTTCCAGAGATGTGTGGAGGTACACATCATCACATGTGGTTGCCTCTCCTCACTAAGGAGGTACAGTTCAGGAACAGCTTGACAGTATCAGTGAGACAAATAAACAGCTTGCTGCCACAGAAGGGGTTGTTTACTCCTTTGCCACACCCCACTTCTGTAGCAGACCTACTCTAGAGCTGGCTGCAGCATTTGCTGGACTCGTTGGTGAGCCAGCTCAACTCACGGATCTGGCAGAACATTACTCTTGGAGGATGGGAGTAGCATCTACCACATTAGTAAACTAAATTGGCCTAGTGTGGTGTCTGACAAATGCCAGAGCTAGCACAGGTGAAAGGAGGGAACTCCTTCAGCAGCCAGCTGCTAAGTCTACTCAGATGAATCATCAAACCAAAGCCAGGGAAGACAGTGGCAGACATATACCTATCCTCTCCCTTTGAGGTTGTGGGAAACATCCCCCTGAGGCGTGTAGGGTTGCTACCTCAATTCCTTCAGAAGCACGCAGGTCTGAAAACAAAGTTTTCACCAAAACTACCAAAAGTGCAGCAGAGCTGGCTAAAGCCCAGGCATACGTCTGTTCAGTTTGGTACAAAGCCGTGCCTGACAAAACCACTCAGCCACAGAGAAGTCATGCCAGCCACTGGCTCCAAACGGCAAAGAGGCATCCCACAGCGCCCGCAGGACAAGGCGTGCTCTTTCCCTCCTGCTCCAGATGCTGCTGACAGAAATTGCTCCACAGAGGGAATTCAAACCTCGGAGCAGTATCCTCTCCAAAATGGAGTCAGGCTGGTTTCCTTTAAGCTGTAGGAATGGGGGATGGGTTTAAAAAAAAAAAAAAAAGAAGATGCAGTGTGTTCAGTGCTTATGGGATGACAAAGCCAGGGTGTGCTTATCTTCCTGGCCACTGTGTGGGGCAGAAGGGAAAGGCTATCACCCAGGTTTCTTTGTCTCTTGTACTGGCAGGGGATGACCGGCAACTGGGGGCAGATGGGGAGGTGCAGGGGTGCCTTTCCCTGCCATGGTGGTGGTAGGCAACAGAGCTGCATTGCTCCTTGCAGGGCTGCAACAAGACGGGACAGAGCACCCGGGGTCCCACATCTTTAGGGAGGCGTACATGTGCCGGGTGAGCAAGAAGCCGAGTCCAAGCATGAGCACAGGCAGAGAAGGAGAGCAGCACCTCTGAGCTGCACACAACTGGGAGGGCAGGGGACCATGAGGGGCCCAGGTGCAGCCTTATCCACTGCATTGGTGGCTTTGACCGAGAACGGCAGAGCTTGTGTTGTGCCCATCTCTTCCCTCAGTGGAAGAAAAAAATAATCTGCAAAACGCAGTGTTTCTCTGATTGTGTAGGAGGGGGAACATGGTTAGGGAGCCAGGGCAGAAGGACAACACGCCGGTGAGATTCAGGCGCAGCAGCAGCGCCCACAGGCGCGGGGCCATAGCGGCGGGCCGTGCCCTGGCTGTGGGGAAGTCGCAGAGCGGGGGCCGAGGGAGTACAGTTTCACCGTGCGGCAGTGAGGGAGGCCAGGGAACTCGGGGAGAGGAGGGGGAGGAGGCCGGGAGGAGGACGGGAGGGGGGTGAGGGGCGCGGCTCCGCGGCCAGCAGATCCGGCCTGGACCAGTTCGAGCCGGTTGGGGCCGGTTGGGGCCCTGGAAGGAGACAGCAGCTGCTGAGGACACCGCCTGCATCCGGGCGGGCGCTACTCTCCGGACTGGATTCCGGAGAGCCCTCGGAGCGGGGTTCTGCGCGACGCCGGCCCGTGCGGCCTCCGCCGACAGCCACAGGATGGCCCGGCCTGGCCCCGCCGCAGCCCGGAGCTGGAGCCGCCTCCAGGCGGGAATCCAGTTCTGTGTTTCCACCTCGCCTGGCGCGGCCCCAGGCCGCCGGAGGGGCCGGGGGGCCCCCGGTGTCGGGTTTCAGCCGGAGCGGCTGGTTCTGCGGCCGGTGGAGGAGGGGAGTGGTGGGGGGAGTGGGGCCGCCTCAGGGCCGGGCCCGAGGTGCCTCCCGCCGCGGGGAGGGACACCCCCACCACCCACCCCCGCGGGCCCAGCGGGGCGAGGCCGCCCCGGGCGGCCCTGGCTGTCGTTACCCCTCAGACGGCCGAGGCACCCCCCGGGGAGCTGCGCCACAGCCCCGGTGCGGGCTCCCGCCGCGCACGGCCTGCTGCCGCCCACCGCAAGCCTGCCACGCAGCGAGAAAACTGGCTGGCTCAGCGCCGGGGTCTTGCCAGCAAGCTGTTGGGGGGCTAGGGCTGAGGGGCAGTGGTCTGAAGGAGCCTGGGGTGGGAAGCTGTGGTCTGACTGGCCATGCGTGGGGAAAGGAGCGTGTTTTTTCCCCCCAATAACCCTTAAGCATGAGTTTTTGGACTTGGTAGAATCTCCCTTGAAATGCCTGACAAACCACGCCTGGTTTTTGTGTTCCTTTTGCATTGTATTTGCAAATATAAAAACACGATATTTGATCTGCCATGGTAGCATTTGAAGTACAAAAAGGCATCTGAACCCTTCTGCAGGAGAGGTGGCAATCTCCCGTGAAAGACCATTGCTGTTTTTCCCTTGCATGGCCGATACAATCTTGTTATTGAAGTGTCACTGGAGCACGGAGCCACAGGCTCCTGGCTTTCTTTGCGAAATGATTGCAGACTTTAATACCTAACCTAGTAGAAAGCACTTTATCGTTCTTCAGCTTAAATTATTGTTCTGTTACATTGTACTTTCTAGATCAGTTTTCAGTGGCCACTGACAGCATAGTAAATCAATCAACTTTTCACAAATGGTATACTTTTCACCTTTAGATTACTTGAGATCTGCAATTGCAACAGATGCGATTCCTGGTCTTCATGTTCTTTTGTTCTTTCTGTCAGGTGAGGCTGGTAACAGCAATGTAAACTGGCCCGTGGTGTTTCAGCCTAAAAGCTAACTCAATCATATCATCATACTGAATAGCAAAAGAAAAGCCTTGTCTCCTTCTCCTTATATTGAGTCAGATCTCTCCATGTGTCTTTAATCTCCTCATAAGCATTTGATGTGCTTCCAGTTTGTCTTTCATGTCTGCCTCTTATTGGGTTATATTCTCCAGATAACCCCAATACATGGAGGAGGCTCCCTGAACATCTATCCATTGTCAACAGTGTTTTTGCTTTTTTCCCCTCTCTTTTTGGCCCTCAGGGCATAACCATATGTCACTTTTTCCCCATTGGCACAGCTTTGGGAGTGCTGGAATAGTGGTGCAGACAAGGTGCTCCATTGCTTAGTTATCTCACCCATTTAGAGAGGGTATTGATAAAAATGTTTGTGGCTGCACAGATTTTTGCCTTCAGCAGTATTCTCACATGTCTTATCAGAAGAGGAGCAGCTCTGATAACTCCAAAGCAGTCACAGGATATTATCTAACTCAGGTAAAACCTAAAGGTATAGGAAGAGAGAGGAGCTTTATTATGCTTTTCAAAAGCTTAAAGGCATCGGCATATGTCAGTGCAGCTAGAACTGCTGGACCAGATGTGTTTGTGTTTCAGCTCAGTATGCTGACTACTTCAGTAAGAGAAATGCATCAGTTGCTCACATTCTTACTTCCTTCCAAGGAGATATGCAAGTAAATAGCAGTTGTTCTTTCTCCTTGACATGAAGGATAATGAAGCAAGAGAGCTACTTGGTGTTTATGTTGGTTGCTGCAGCGCAGCCGTCTCTGGTTGAGTACGCCAGTTGTGCTGCACTCTTCTGATACTCTGTATTGCTGAAGGATGGGGATGGGTCCCATCCTGTACTGTGAAATTAAAATTATATTGAAATGCATGGGACAATTTATCCTCACAGTATTAGCTCTTCTAAATAGGGATTTTTTCCTATTATAATAATAAAACATGTACCTGTGTCCCATCAGACTAAGAAAAAGACAACGCCAACATTTCTGTCCTTCAGTTCTGTAGATGTTGCATCTTGAAATATTTCTACAACTGAGAAAGTCAGACCTGATTATCTGTGGCACCAATGCAGGAACTGTGAACTCTTGTTACAGGCAGATTTTTTTACCCATACTTACTTGAGAAGTGTGACTTGATGAGCAAGCAGTTTCTTGGAAAGCATGTGTAGAGACACATGCTAAATATTGGTGAATATGTGTTGCTTCAGTCAGAGTTGCTATGTTAAGCTTGTCACACTTGAAGTGTATTGCATTTTTATAAGAAAAAAAAGAGTACGTTTCTAAATTATGAAACAGCATTTTTCTCTCCTTTTCTCCCAAATGCCTCCTCCCCAGTATGTTTATTTGTTGTAACATTCTGGTGTTCCAGGGAGACACTCAGAACTGTAAGAGTGCATGTGAGATATTATGAGTCAAATGTTAAGCAGATTATTTTAGTCATTTGCATATTTCAGACATCTTGGTTAATACATTGCATGGTAAGCTTATATTCTTGCACTTCTAAGAAACAGCATCACATCGCCTGTGTCAGAGATCCTTTTATAGGGTAGGCATGAAAAAAACTTGTTCGCACAAGCATGAGAATGAGGTTAAGAGAGTTGCTGGAGGTTACTGCAAGTCAAGTCAAGCAGAGGACATTGATCATCTGACAGCTAACCACTAGACTATACCACTCTTCTCAAATTACTGGGGTTTACATTTTTAAATAAAATTGAATTGCCACCCATCGTTCACCTATCTGCAAAGCTTAGAATTGAGGATTGCCTGTCTGTAGGAACAACTGAGAATACTACAGGCATCTAAAGCAATGTAGGATGTTGAGTGAAATATTTTGCTCTCCTTGCTTTTATCCACTGTTTCCTAGGCAACAATGAACTTTGAATATGGGTCCTGACAGATAAATGAAAGAGGAACACAGTCTTTTTGGCATAAACACTACATATACAAGCATACTGTAAACAGTTGCTTAGTATAATTGAACAATATAAATGAAATTTGTTGGTTTAGTCCTTGATTTGCCAGATGTTTTTAATGGAATATGAAACTGGAGGACTAACAAGGTGTTCTTCCAGAATATCTTGGAGTATCTTCTTTCTTGTCGCTGGAATGGCTGTTTGAACCTAATGTGTCAATCAAACTCCGATTTGTGTCATTAGGTTTGGTCAGTTTGAGATTCCTCTTGCCTACCCTAAGCTGTTGTGTTCTGTTATACACCTTGTGTATGCAGAATTACAGAGATACTTTGTTCTGCCACAGACCTGGCTGAATATTGGCCATGCGGACAGACCTCTCTGGGATAACCGAAGGTGACTATCCCATTCTCTCCTTTTTATAGCAGAGGAAAAAAAGCAAAGTGCATATGTCCATCCTCTCAGAAGGTCTGCTTCCCTCAGCTTCCCATTTTCTTTTTCTGCTGACGGCCAAGACAGAGGATGTGAAAACTCAAGAGATCCTTGACCATATAAAAAGTAGCATATATGGTGGCAGCAGGATGTTCAAGATGTGTGAAGCCCTTTCAAATTATCAAACCTGCCTAAGGCTAATCTACCTAACATGAGTTGCTGTTCCTCAAACATTTTATTATAGGGGCTGTATCTGTTTTGCACATCAGGGTAGAAACATCTTCTGGTCTTATGCCTCAGAATGCACCTTATTGGTAGAATATAAGCTCAAAATATGCAACAGCGAGGTACAAACAAAAGTGTGTAGTTAAGCTTTGCATTAACAGTGATGGCAGTAAGATTCTGAGGAGGCCATAGGTAAAACGGAGTTAAGGCAGAGAAGTTTGGTTCCTACACTTTATACCTGAGGATACCTGGACACAAATACCAAAAGGAAGACATGAAGTAAAGCCACCAAACATTGTAGAGGTATATACCTTAGCATGGTTTCAGCTAATGCAATTTTTGACTTGCTTTGCTTTGGATATGTTCCAGCAAAATATATTAGGAAAAATATCTTCACTGAAAGGGTTGTCAAGCCCTGGAACAGGCTGCCCAGGGAAGTGGTTGAGTCACCACCCTTGGAGGTATTTAAAAGATGTGTAGATGTGGTGCTCAGGGATGTGGTTTAGGGGTGGACTTGGCTGTGCTAGGTTAACAGTTGGACTTGATGACCTTAACGGTCTTTTCCAACCTAAATGATTTTCTGATTCATGCTCATTCTCCACACAGCTGTGCATATGCACACAGCTTCCCCCCCCAGCACCCTCCCCAAGACAAAAACACCTATTAGATGTGGATGTTGGGTGTAATACTGCATTGTGCTGAGAGAGAGGATTAGTTCAGGAGTGTGTTGTGGAAGGCTGCGGATTTAAGATCATCTTACTCAAAAAAAATTTTAAGGACTAATAGCAGGGATGAAGGAACGGAAGTTGAAAATGTCTTTAAGAAATCCACTAAACTGAGACCTGAAGATTGGAACTGGATGTGTCTGCCAACAAATCTATACCTATAGTATGGGAAGTAATGAACAACAAAATCTTACTTTTTCTAGAAAATAAGAGTTTTCTTTGTGTGGGTGATTCTATCTTATAGGAAGGACTTAAGAGCACCACCTGTTATTAAAGTTGACTGCACTTCTAATGGTAAACCCATTTCCAATTGCAAAAACTGTCACAAAATATTAACCATGTAGGCTAAAACTTTCTGGCCATATGTCTCCTGTTCGTATTTTGATTGATTATATTTTAATTTATTTAGAAAATTGCAGTCAGGAACATTCCTCTATTTGCGAGAAATAGGAAAAAGAAGAGACTATTTGCCTCTGTCAAGAAATTCTGATGTCCCTTACATGAGGAAGCTCTAGAGTAACTTGACATTTTGTAGAGAAATGGCCTTTATGCTGGGGTTGTGCTTTTTGCTGTTCTTGTGAAGCTCTGCACACATGTGGTAAGTTAAAGGCCTTTTAAAAAACATAGGCTGTTCGTGCTTTCAGCAGGCATCCTAATTTTTTTAGCGTCATGAACATCATAATCTCATCTAGCTCTCACTCTGAACCAAAATCCCACTGTGCTACGCTTCGTACGGACACCACAACTCCAAGGCAGTCCTTGCCTCAGAAATGTGCTGATCAGGATGCACGGAGCAGAACAGCAGATGGATATAGACAGGCTGGTGAAAGAGTTAAGGAGCAGAGAGTTAATGAACTGCTGCAGATCAGTGAGATAAATAGTAGTCTCAGCACACCAATATATCTGTCACATTTCTTGCACCCACATC
Source organism: Phalacrocorax carbo (assembly GCF_963921805.1). Taxonomy (NCBI): domain Eukaryota; kingdom Metazoa; phylum Chordata; class Aves; order Suliformes; family Phalacrocoracidae; genus Phalacrocorax; species Phalacrocorax carbo. Next base: position 54,793,549 of record NC_087513.1, read on the forward strand.
AGGCATACTGCAGCCGAGGACTGAGCGTGGTCTTTGGTTGTAGCCCTGATGCATTTGTGGGCTGGACTATGGCCAAAAAACAGGACTAAAACCAAAATGCCTGTCTCAGTTACTCTCTACCCCATTGATTTCTAAGCAGTGCAAAGAGGGGACCTAATTTAAATGGAAAAAGGGCAAGACATAGATATGGGAGGTAGAAAGTCACGTGAGTCCCAGGGGTACAAGTAGGAGAGCAGAAGGAACTAGAGAAAACAGAGACTGTGATTTAATATGGAAGTACAGCAGACTGGCTGGTCAAGGAAATTAGGTGGAGAATTGGGGAAGACGTAGTCTGGGGGTTGTTGAGCTGTTGGGCCTAGCTTAGCAGAGGGATAATATATGCTATGAAAGTAAAAGGAGTATTAAATAATCTGTCATGGATCTTGGAGAAGACTGGAACCATCCTCAGAGGAAAATGGTAGAAATTTCCATGCGCTGGGCAAGAAAGTATGGGCTAGAAATAGAAGTAAGAGAGAACAAGGATTTGGGAGTCAATATGGAAAGACCAAAGCAGAAAGGATCAGTTTTGAGGGAAACAGGCAGAGGAGCTTAAGAGGAGCTACTAGATTTCTTTTTCAGGTCTGGAATAAAACTCATGACTTCTCAATTTCCCCAGTCCTCAGATGTAAGCAAATAGCAGTGAAAACCACTCACAAGGGCATGGCATTCTGCATAGTGGATGAAAACATGCTACCTCCATTGTTTCTGACTGATTATTTCCCTGACTAATAGCTTTTGTTGGTTTTAATTGTAAACAAGGCTGATTCCTGCTTTTGGTGTTTGGTCTTACCTTTTAACTTACCAGTGATACAAAAAAATGTGGTCTCTTTAATGGTTCTTTCCTTTACAGCATCTGAACAGTACATCGTCCTTCTTTCTTTGGGGACATATTGATCCTGGCTGGTCACCACTTGTTTGACATTTTCTTTGCTTCCTCCATCTTCTTAAGCTTTCAGCAAAGTTTCCTCATTTTTATTAGGCGTACAAAATAAACCAAATTCTTTGTTGTTGTAGCATTTAGGAAAAGCTTTGTTTATTGTTAGTGTTGACGATTGAAATACAGACAATAGGATAGACAATGGGATGAGTAATTGCTTATTTTGTTTATTCTGTTTTCATTTTCTATTGCAATGTATAGATAAAAACCACTGTTAAAACTTTGCATATAATTCTTTGGTTCTAGTCTAGCTTTCTCCAACAGCTAGGGTAGAAAGATTTTCACTTATTCCCTTGCTTTAGGGAATTCTAATTACCTCTTACTGGAAAAGGAAGTGTAATGACGTTCAGGATAAGGGAGACCAGTAGTCTGGGTTCAGAGCAAGTTTACTGTTGCTTTAAAATTCTCTAAATCTTTGAGAGCAAGAGAGATTGCTCTCCACTTTGGGTTCTTGACCACAGCAATTAGAACCCTGGCAAATAATATATTTAGAGAATAAAATGCTTTCTTCTCCCCTCCTGGTAAGTCAAACAGAAAAACAAAACAAAACAAAAAACCCAGATGAATTAATTTCGCTTAGAGCATTTCAAAATACCTTCCAGCTGAGATTAAACATGGAAAATTCTAAAGGCTTAATGTGGAAAGCTTAAACACACAAGCACTTAAAAAAGTCCCATGTATAAAAAGTTGTTAGAACAATTTTGAACCCTCAATTATGACACACTAGCTAGTGTCTACTGTAATACAAGTAATCATAACTAATGAATAATGGAGACTTGCAAGAAATGAATTTTAAAAGTAAGGATTTGGGTTTTTCTCCAGCGGTGCCATGCTCTAAAACGCCCATTAATGTTTTCTGAGTTGTGGTTATTGACAACAGGATAAGAATTACTGGAGAGGCTTAGGGGATCAGTAGTCTCCTCTTTTAACTGTGTAGCCTGCAGCTGGTATCGGCTGGTGGCCTCTCTTGGTTACTTGAGAGGGAGGGAACCTGAGATGCTGCACAAGCACCTAATTAACTCACATTGTTATCCCAAAGAGCAGGTTCATTTACGCGGTGTGCAAAACTGCAAACTACACACAGAGCAGAGGTATTTTATTCAAGTCATTTTTATGCAAAGATTGGTGCTAGGTGGTAGCCCACAAAGCTAGCACACTGAACCGGGACACTACAAGGCATTTATACAGTCAGACATGTCAGTGACAGCCAATGTTCACACGCCTCAGCTAATAATTGGTTAATTTCTTTCTCACTTCAATGTAAAGGTACAGCTCCCTTTTAATTTACCAGGCATGCTCATAGATTAAGGGACTTACCAGAGAGGGGCAGTTCGTGGCCAACGGGCCTGATTTTTAGTATTATAATGAGGATAGTTCCCCTACTGGGCACTTCGTTTTGGTTCTTATCTACATCCCAATTAGTTGTTCTCTTTGACTATACAATTTATCACCCCGTTCTCAGCAGCTTCTGAGACAATGTTTGCTTTGATCAGTCTCTCAGCTCTCCTCAAGGATATAGTAGTAAAACAAGTGCTCCCCTGTCTCTCAGTTGTCTCTGGCCCTCAACTTCTGTTTTGCCAGGCTCGCATAGTTCATTGTTATGTCTTTAGCAGACAGTTCCAAAAATTCTATTTTCTCAGGGATATCAACATCATGGCCACATCCAGCCCTGAGCACCTCTGAAAAACTGCTTGAAGAAGGTCAGAGACAAATCAAGAACTCCCTCTCTGTGGATTTCCTGATGAAGAGTTTACATTAGCAAGGCATTCCACATCTCCATAATTTTAAATGGCAGCATGGTCATGATTGAAAGTTTTTTTAGTCTTAAGTATAGTCTTTGGTATAGTGCAGCTTAGAGTTCATATGCAGCACAAAAAATGATGCACCTTTGTACAGTTTTTATGAAGGCAGTTTTCTGATTTTTGTAGTTTACCCAGGGGTGGTGGTGGCGGGTGTTTTAATGAATGTGCTCTGTAATACTTCCTTTCCTGAACTGGACTAAGAAACATTCAGCATTAATTTTCCATTAGGGTGGAAGAGTATCTCCCTTCAATTAAGCAACAACTACCTCATTCCAACTAAGATGAGGAAAGTTTGTGCTCCATTATAGTGCCAGAGAATGGTCTCTTTCACCAACCATATGCATGTATTGGCAAACAAAACAGGCAAATGTCAAACCTGTAGGAGAGAAACATTTGGTGGCAATTTTCTAAGAAAGTGTCTCCTGTTACTAGGTTCGTGCTGATTTCAGGCAATATTATTGTGTAGAGTCTTTCTGAAGAAATGGAATTGATCAAAGAACCTCCTGTTTCCACTGTCATTTTTAACCTACTAAAAGTAATTCACAGTTCCCCTAGTTTGAGCAACAACTTTTGTAATTATATAAGCTATCCTACCAGTTCTGGATCACACGTTGCCCCATATTTGTGTTGTATATCCCTTCTCTAGAAATAAGGAATATATGTGCTTAAATGCCACGGATTTCACATGCGTACTTTTTAACAGTGTCTCTTATCACAGCAATTAACCTGTTAAAACAAGTTATTTTTTGTTTTTCTCCATTGTGAGTTCTTTAACGCTTGGATTTCACAGTGTTTAGTGTTTGACAGCATAGAGACTAAACTCTCCAAATTTCAGCAGAGTTGTGTAAAAACCTGTTTCCTAGGATGAGAGAAAAAATGCTGAGACACTGCAGAAGGATTTGAAATAGCGCTAATTTATGTCTAGCTGATGGGTGTATATCATAGTTCCAATGTTTTCTTAATGTAATTTGAGCAGGACACATATTTTCAAGCAAACTGCACATCCATATGTAAAACGAAAAGGCAGAAGCACTTTGAAGTCTTACCGTGAAATGCTCAATGCAATCAGGACAATGAAACCAGTGAAATATAACAAAAAGTGTTTATCTTCCTTTACGCTTACATTAAGATTGCTAAAAGAGGGGGGAAGGGAGAGGAGAGAGAATTTTTCTTATTGATCTGTCGAATAACCCACAACTGAATAATACTGCTCTAACCAAAAGCCTGTGTCTGGAATGGAAATCCTCTCCCACATCCTTCCAGTCTGACCTTCCCTCCCCCCATCTACCGTAGCTCATATTTCAGAGCTGAGCTGGTCGCCAGCAGACTGTAAGCTGCCAGGAGGAACGCATTATTTGCTCAGAAGAAAAGCAGAGGTGCAAAGACATATTTCTACATGAGAGATGAACTTGCTATTCCTCATAGATAGAGCAAATCTCTCAAAAAACATCACATGTGCCCACCTACATGAGGGCTTTACTGTGATCGAGAGGCTGCATCTCCTCCCAGAAAGCTAAGTAGGTCATGGCAGCTGACCTGTCCCAGTGTTCTCATGTGATTGAGTCCTAGAGCCAAATCCAGATTGCTGTTCTCATGTGATTTAGGCAATCTGCTCATCTCTGGTAGGCAAAGACATGGATCAATAAAAGCAAAGTTTATAAAAGGACATTAAGATTACGCTGTTGCTGTAGGGCATAGGACATTTTAACAGTAGGTCTTGCCTCTGCTAAGAAATGTTTATTAAGATAGTTACATGTTTGTACCAGCAGATTTTGCAAGTGGGCATGCATCAGTAGCTGAGTCTCTTTTCACCATCTGAACAAAAACAAATTGGCAGCAGCGCCCCTTGCACTATAGTTGCATCCATTCTTAGAATTTTTGGCTCTGTGGCTCCGTTAGTCATGGAGACTGGGAGGGCTGGATTTTCTTTAGATTTGTCAGTCAAACTTTCAGAAATTGGGAAGAACGGTGTAGAAGTCTTAAAAAATGCTCCAATTTTACAAAATTCTTATAAAAGCCAAGAATATTATTGCTTCTCTCTTTTTTTTTTTTCAATAAATATTCACTCATTACTCATCATCAACCATAATTACAGCATCTGTGTCAATGTGTGCACACTGTGCTTGGAATGTATTTTGATTCCCAGATAGATTTTACTTTTAACTGCAGGAGGACCTTTCCATGGAATTAGGTGTGGTGAGGTGTCATGGTTTAACCCCAGCTGGCAACTAAGCACCACGCAGCCAAGGGAAATGACACAGAAAATGGCTGGACATAGTGAGATGATAGCAATATAACAAACTAAACATTAAACATTCATAAATAGATTAAGTAATTAAGCCCAATGGCATTGGCTCCTATACAGGAATTTTTATTCAAATACCCATTCAAATATGTTTTTTCCCCTGAAATATATTTGTCCAATAAACATTTTTTACATCATGTCATCACAGAGAGTGTGCAACGGAAAGAGTTCTCCCTACCAAAGCTAGGTATTTTAGGGTGACACAGCAAAAAAAAAAAAACAAAAAACAAACCAGAACAAAACAAAAAAAAACCCACAAAAACTGTCAAGGGCTGCCTGTGTAAATGAAATCTTGTGAAAGAAGTTGGGGTGTGAATTTAAGAGCACAACAGCTATTCTCACCCCTTCTTAACTAACATGAAGAGCACTTATTCTGTCTTCAGTTTTGTGTTATATTGATGGGTAGACAAGCTCTCAAAAATACGCTTGTTTGAACAGCACTTCGAAGTTAATGTGAGCTGGGGAGGCAATGAATTCAAAAGTGCAATGGCTGCTGTAACTGCGCATGGATATCCTTATTCACAACAAAAGTACCCACACATGGACTTAATCGGGAAACGCTTCATGTGTAAATGAGTCTTAAAAGTATTTACTTAGAGGCTAAATGACAAAACTTGATAGTTAAAGGGTGGTGGTTTATTCATTCTACTTAGAAGCTATAAAGCTGAATCTAAGCAAGGCTTTTGGATGAGAAACTGGACCAGACTGTTTGTCAGTGCAGTTAGAGCATTAGGTGGGCAAGGTGTCTGAGAGGAGGTCTGCAAGCTATCTTTTTTCTCCTGCCTCTGGACCCAGTTTAAAGCCAGACCCACCCATTTTGTGACTGAAAGAAGTCTGAGGGTACAGTTAACCATGGAGGAGTGATCTTCTAGGCATCAAATAGCCAGGGATCCTGAAGCGCAGTTCACACATGTTGACAAAGCCTGGGTCCAGAAGTATTGAGTCACAAATGTCTTTGGCTTCATGTGCTTGAGAATATTCAGTGTCAGTGCTGCCTCCCAGCCTCAGCAGATGAAAACAGTTTTAGAGAGGACACAAGTCTGAGCTTGTATGTACAGGTTTCCCATTGCCTTTATCTTTTTTGTTCTTTATTGCTAGGAGGGAGTGACTCCAGCACATGGGGAGGGACAATCCCATGCACAAATTGTTGTATGGGAAGGCATACAGTGGAGCCTTCTGACTCTCCTGTGTCTTTTCTCCAGGTGGGGAGGAAGACATTGTCAGTTCACAATTGCCAGGAGGTGATGGCTACTGGGCCAGAAATACCGACAGCTCCAGGGGTGTTGTGTCTCAGGCAGCTAAACCTGCAAAACAAGTATAGCAGCTCCCACACATTACCATGCTCCAGAGCTCCTCTGGAGGCCTCCTATCTTAGCTCTGCAGGAATGCCTCTGCACAGTACTGCGTGTGGCCTGTCCCTCCAAAAGTGCATGGCAGAAGTCATTAAATTTTTGTTTCTGATTTCAGGTTTCAATGCCAAGGAATGGGGGGGAGTGGTTCTTTATCAATAGAAACGCCTCTAACTACTCCTTGTGGCTTAAGCTCATGCAATCTCATATTTTAAATGAAACCACATTACTATTACAGCTACCAATGAAGGAATGGGTTGAAGGCATAGAACTTCATCCCCTAGTATCAGCAGCCAATTAGCTTAACATGGACCTTGTGCTTACAAGCTCTTGGAAGAGGCTCCACCCTCATCAAACCAGTCCCATCTAGATGCTTGCCGAGACCAGCTACTGCCCTCCCCCACAAGAGGTGACTGGCAGTGGAGTGTGAACCTTTGACACCACCTTTTCCAGCCAGGATGACTAATGTTGTCTGCATGACAGTACCATGGAAACAGCTGTTAGGAAAACAACAGAGTTGCTGGCTGGTGTGGTGCGCCAGGCACAGAGCATTTCAGGACCTCAAAGCCTTGTCTGATGCAGCTTCTCCCAGTGCTCACACAAACAGCCAGCCCTTCAGAGGTGACCCAAAGCCATCCCTCCAAATAATGTTTTATCAGCATTAGATCCCGACCCTCATGATACTTATTCCCCCTACTGCTTCTCTCTTGCTAATGCAATTTATCCCTCCTCAGTGAACCAGTACAACAGTGTGTGGAACTGCATTGTTAGTTAGGTCATTGAAGAGGTGGGGAAAAAATATCCCCAACATATTCTCCCCCCATGAAGTTACATTTCAAACTGATAATTTCTGTGATCTGGTGTAAAGTACATCTCCATAAAGGCAGAGGCGGACAGCTGGGGGTAGGAGCAATCAGTTGACCTTTGTGGCCCTGTGAAGCTGATTTCAGCCCCAAAGCCAGCCTGTGGTGTGATGGTACCAGCTGGTGTCCTCCCTGTACAGCTGACTGTTAATATAAGGTACTTTTTCCTGCAGGTGTTTTCAAAAGAGAACCTTCTGCCTTGAACGGAACACTGGCAGTGAAAATCTTTGTCTATCGTCGGAAGAGATGAGTTGTGGGTAGTAGCATCTGAACTTTTACACCCAGCATACTTCTTCCTTCCCCTTGTGGTTCTTCTCTGAGCCCACAAGACCACTACTAAAGCAAAAAGCAGTTTAGTTTCCATGCTCTTGCTGTAATAGGCGTTCTAGCCAACACAAAGACTTGATTAGTACCTTATAAAACAGAGGGATGTTAATACTATTTCCTCAGAAAATAACCATCAGCTCATTTTGTACAGGCTGCTGAGAGCCACCAAGCAACCATCCATTTCAGTCACTCCTAGCCTGAGAACAGTTGGAAAAATCTGGGTGACATATTTTGTTTCATTGATCCTTTTAGTTTAGTTTTTTAACATCTGTGAAATGCTTATCCTGCCTTTTCACAGTAAGAGCATGAGCAAATCCCTTCACTGCTCCTTTTACCTCTTGCTATCCTCCATGCTCTATTTGTTTTTCTTAGCCAGCTGGGTCCCATTTCTTCCCTGTGCTGTTCTTCACCTTCTTTCCTCCCTTCCCCCACATCTCAATTACCATGTACTTCCCTCTGCATTTTTTTCTGTTCCTGTCAAAAATGACAGTAAAAACAAACAAAAACCCCTGAATTTTGAGAACACTGAAAACACTATGTAATTTCATTTGCCCACCCACAGTCCCTAGAGAAAAAATGATCTTGCCTATAAGACAGAAAAACACTTTGACAGAAACAAACCAGAAAGCATCAGGAAAAGTTGGGGTCTAGTAAGGTGTTTCTCTGGGCATTCTACAGCAAGGAAAGCATTACTTTGGTAGATTAGAGTGGTTTAATCTAGTATGCTGTCTCCTATAGTATTCACTGTTAGTTGCTTCAGGGGAAGGTACAAGATGCAGACGAACTCACACAGAAAAACTCTCTTTTAGCACTTCCCATCCTCCCAGCAGTTTGTCTTCACCTGACTTTACCTCAAGTTAACTAATGGCCATTTAACTTGAGGCACCCGATATTTGTAAAGGTTAAAGTGCGCGCTCTTCACACAACTGATCCAGGTTCTAAAAGTTTATTCTTTAACTTAAGGCTGTATCTTCATAGATAAAAAGGGGTTGTGCATGTGTGTATTCATAAAATTTCTCACTGTGAAACTCTAGGGAGACAAACACATGGACATTATCTACTTTGCTACAGCTAGACAAGGTCAACATTTCTGCTCTAATACAGTCTTTCCACTCAGGCTAGTTGTAGCATAATAAAAGCTACAAGGCTCTGACTTTCCTGGGATTTCCTAGCAAGATGGTTACTAAAAAGGAAAAAAAAAACCCTGTAATTCTGCCTGTTAAAACCACAGGCTGCTACTTGCTTTTCCCTGGAATCTGGTCGGGTTTTTTTTTCTTCCTTTTCCTCCTATTTAAATACCATTCTTGAGTGATGACTCATGGCAGGAAACAGAGCTGCCTTGTGTCCTTGCGCAAGAGCCAGGAGGCATATGTAGGTCAACAGAGCACGTAGGAAATGTCCTGCAAACTTGCATGCAATGCACTACCCATTGTAAGTGCTTACACTCACAAGCATTCACCAGTGCTAAGAGTACTGGTGAAACATCGTGTCGGAAAAAAATAAAAGGGAAATCCGGTAGCAAAGAATGGCATCTGCTAGGAAAGATCTGGAACCATCATTTTTCAGATTGTTTCTGATTACTGTTTGCTAAGTTGTCTAGAGATGCACAAACTAGAGAGCACCATGAAGTTAGGTGATGTGCAAATTCTGATTAAAAATAAAAAAATGCTAAACCTGAGCGGTGAACCAAATAACTTTTTCAACTGTCCAGCTCCTTCTGTTGCCTTGTACGCCTTCGTTGTGTGGCAGATAATTATCTCTGATTCGTATAGAGTAACAACCTGTATGTGTTGAGAGGTTCTGTCCAGACACTAGTCAGAAGCATCTTCCAACAGCATCAGCCATGATTCACATGGAAAAGAACATGAACCCTAACCACGAGGATAAAATATTTTAAGAGTTGTTCAGATCCATAGAGCCCAAACAATATAATCTGGTTTGCTATTTCACTTCCAAAAAGCCCTGAAATCCACTTCATGCTACAATCCCTGCATGGGGAACTTAAATAGACTTCTGAGGACTTTACAGATAGCTGACATTGGGCTGATGTAAAGCTGGTTACTACTTTAAAGCAACACAGAAAAATTGACATCTTTGCAGCCAATCTCAAAGTTGTTTTTTCCAAGTACTAATCCTACACATGACTCTACTATGTCAGTTATTGCAGCTTTTTACAATCAAATTTTCCTGTTTCTCAAATTGTCTTTTCATCAGTACAATAGTACAAAAATACAAATTAGGGAAACTGTGATTCTGACTGTGAATAAAATGGTAAGTTCACAAGTTAAAAATATATAATCTCTCTCCGTCGAGCTGGTGTCATGGTTTAGCCCCAGCTGGCAACTAAGCCCCACACAGCTGCTCACTCGCTCCCCCCGCCGTGGCATGGGGGAGAGAATCAGAAGGCTAAAAGTGAGATTGAGATAGTGCCATGTAATAGGTAAAGGAAAAGCCGCGCACACAAGCAAAACAAACCAAGGAATTCACTTACTACTTCCCATGGGCAGGCAGGTGTTCAGCCATCTCCAGGAAAGCAGCACTCCATCAAGTGTAATAGTTACTTGGAAAGACAAACGCCATAACTTCAAATGTCCCTGCCTTCCTTCTTCCCCCAGCTTTATATGCTGAGTATGATTTCATATGGTATGGAATATCCTTTGGTCAGTTTGGATCAGCTGTCTTGTCTGTGCCCCCTCCCCTCCCAGCTTCTTGTGTACCTGGTAGGGCATGGGAAGCTGAAAGAGTACTAAACTAGTGTAAGTACTACTTAGCAAAAAGTAAAACATCTCTGCATTATCAATACTGTTTTTAGCATGAATCCAAAACACAGCCCCATACTGGCTACCATGAAGAAAATTAACTTTATCCCAGCCAAAACCAGGACAGTAGGGAATAAATATAATACCACTTAATTATGGTGATCCTATGCTTCAGTCTCCCAGCTAAGCTCTCCTGGGACCATTTAGGAAAAATTCTACCCTTTCTACTATGTATTCAGCCCTGCAGTGCCAGCAAATATAGCTACTTTGGAACTGTGAACACTGGTTGTCAGAAATAATTTCTAATCAGAGGGAAGTATGTTTTTAAACAACCCTTATGCTGCAAGGAAGCAAAATCTTATCTGCCGTTCCTCTTGATAACAAAACTACAAAAAAATTGCTGGATAAATACTGGATCTTGAATTTTTCCATGGTGTCCTGGTTTCAGCTGGGATAGAGTTAATTTTCTTCCTAGTCGCTGGTACAGAAGAGCTGTTATGGATTTAGTATGAGGATAATGTTGATAATACACTGATGTTTTAGTTGTTGCTAAGTAATGCTTACACTAGTCAAGGACTTTTCAGTTAGTTTCCCATGCTCTGCCAGCGAGGAGGTGCACAAGAAGCTGGGAGGGAGCATAGCCAGGATAGCTGACCTAAACTGGCCAAAGGGATATTCCATACCATATACGTCATGCTCAGGATATAAACTGGAAGAAGTTGGCTGGAGGACAGCGATTGCTGCTCAGGGACCGGCTGGGTGTCGGTCAGTGAGCAGTTGCATCACTTGTTTTTCCTGACTTTTGTTTCTCTCTCTTTTTGTTATCTTCCTTTTCATTACACCACGAGTTTTCTCGCACGCCGAAGTTCAAGGAGCTTTGTGCTACTGAAATTCTTCACACTGCTCCATGTGGTGATGGGTACAATAAACCACACTTGAAGTGTTTCTACACAAATGCATGCAGCATGAGGAACAAGCAAGAGGAGCTAGAAGCCTTGGCCCAGAGATATGACATCATTGGCATAAGTGAAACCTGATGGGATGAGTCCTGTGACTGGTGTGCCATGATGGATGGTTACAGGCTTTTCAGGAGGGATGGGCAGGCAGGTGAGGCAAGGGGGTGGCATTGTATGTCATGAAGGACCTGGAATTCATGGAGCTTGCAGTTGGTGATGGCACAGTTGAGAGCCTCTGGGTACAGGTTAAGGTACAGACAAAGTGGCTGTTGTCGTGAAAGTCTACTATAGGCCAGGATGACACTGATGAGTTATTCTTTAAGGAACTAAGGGATGCTTCTTAGTTATCTGTCTTTGTCCTTATGGGGGACTTAAACTTGCCAGATGGCAACTGGGAATACAACAGAGCTGGTACAAACAGGTCCAGAAGATTCCTAAACCATCTGGACGGTAAGTTCTTGGTTCCGGTACTAAGGGAACTGACCAGGAAAGGCACCTTCCTCGATTTGTTGCTTTTCAACAGAGAGGGTCTCATGGGTGAAGTGGAGATCGGTGGCTGCCTTGGCCACAGCAACCATGAAGCAGTCAAGTTTAAAATCTGTGGTAATGAGATGAAAACTGCCAGCAAGATCTCAACTCTGGATATCAAGAGAGCAGATTTCAGGTTGCTCAGGGAACTACTTAGTAAGGTCCCCTGGGAAAAAGCTTTTGAAGGTGCTGGGGTCCATCAGTGCTGGTCACTTTTTAAGTACCACCTCCTACGAGCACAGGAGTGGGCAATTCCAAAGTGTAGGAAGTCAAGCAGGCAAGGCAGAAGGCCAGGTTGGCTAAGCAGGGGTCTTCTAGAAATAAGGTGAAAAACTAAAGTATATGGCCAGTGGAAGTATAGGCAGGTGACATGGGAGGACTATATGGATGCTGCTCGCCACTGTAGGGAGGAAATTCATGTGGCCAAAGCTCAGTTAGAGATGAAGCTGGCCAGTACTGTGAAGGTCAAAAAAAAGGGCTTTTAAAAATATGTTAATGTAAAAGTCAGGCCAAAAATAACATTGGCCATTACTTGATAAGCATGGTCACCTCACAAACAAGGACATAGACAAAGCAGAGGCATTTAATGCTTTCTTCGCCTCAGTCTTCAACACCAATGGTGGGCTCTGAGACCCCCAGAGCTAGAGACACCCCCCCCGGGCTACGGAACCATGACTGTGGGAATGCTAAACTCCCAATCAACTCCAAACTTGTGCAGGACTTGCTGCTCCAGCTAGATCCCCATAAGTCAATGGCGCCTGATGGGATTCATCAAAGGGTACTTACAAAGCTGGCTGATCTCATAGCAAGACCTCTCTCAATTATTTTTCAATGCTCTTGGGAACCTGGAGAGGTCCCAGTTGACCGGAAGCTGGCATATGTTGTCCCAATCTTCAAGAAGGGCAACAGGGAGAACCCTGGTGAGTACAGGCCTGTCAGTCTCACTTCTGTGCCTGGTAAAATTATGGAGAAGCTTTTTCTGGGAGTTACTGAAAAAAATACCTGAAAGACAATGCGGTCTTTGGTCCCAGCCAGTATAGGTTCACGAGGGGAAAGTCCTGCTTAACGAACTTAATTTCTTTCTATGACAAGGTTACCCTTACCCACTTAGTTGACCAAGGGAAGCCAGTGATGTAATCTTTTTGGATTTCAGTAAAGCTTTCAGTACTGTCTCTCACAGTATCTCCCAGACAAAACATCCAGCATAGAGCTGGATAAACACGTAATGCGGTGGGTGAGCAATTGGCTGATTGGTCGGGCTTAAAGGGTTATAGTAAATGGGGTTACACTGGGCTGGCAGCTGGTCACTAGCAGGGTTCCACAGGAATCCTGTGGATTCTTGGGGCTGGTACTCTTTAATGGGGCTGGTACTCTTTAATGTCTTCATAAATGACCTGGATGCAGGACTGGAAGGAATACTAATTCAGTTCACTGATGACACAAAATTGGAAGGAGCTGTTGACACTCTTAAGGGTAGAGAGGCCCTGCAGAGAGATCTGGACGAACTAGAGAGCTGGTCAGTCACCAGCCGTATGAAGTTTAACAAGGGCAAGCACCAGATTTTGCATGTGGGGCATGACAACCCTGGATGTACATACAGACTGGGGAACAAGAGGCTGGAGAGCAGCTCCATGGAGAGGCACCTGAGGGTTCTGGTCAACAGCAAGTTGAACATGAGCCAGCGGTGTGCCTTGGCAGCCAAGAGGGCCAACCATGTCCTGGGGTGCATCAAGCACTGTATTACTTGCTGGTTGAGGGAGGTGATTGTCCCACTCTACTCTGCACCGGTGCAGCCTCACCCTGAGTATTGTGTACAGTTTTGGGCGCCACAGTATATTAAGGATACAAAGCTACTAGAGAGGGTCCAGAGGAGGACCACAAACTCGATGAAGTGTTTAGAGGGGAAACCATATGAGGAGCAGCTAAAGACTCTTGGTTTATTCAGCCTGGAGAAGAGGAGACTGAGGGGAGACCTCATCGTGGTCTACAGCTTCCTCACATAGGGAGGAGGAGGGGCAGTGTGCTGGTTTCAGCTGGGATAAAGTTAATTTTCTTACTGTAACTGGTATAGCCTGTTTTGGATTTGGTGTGAGAATAGTGTGGATGGCACATTGATGTTTTACTTGTTGTTAAGTAGCGGCTAAGTGTCCCTAAGTAGTCAAAGACTCTCTCAGCTTCCCATGCCCTACCAGGTGCACAAGAAGCTGGGAGGGGAGGGGGCACAGACAAGACAGCTGATCCAAACTGACCAAAGGATATTCCATACCATATGATGTCATACTCAGCATATAAAGCTGGGGGAAGAAGAAGGAAGGCAGGGACATTTGAAGTTATGGCGTTTGTCTTTCCAAGTAACTATTACACTTGATGGAGTGCTGCTTTCCTGGAGATGGCTGAACACCTGCCTGCCCATGGGAAGTAGTAAGTGAATTCCTTGGTTTGTTTTGCTTGTGTGCACAGTTTTTCCTTTTCCTTATGTTATTATTGTTATTGTTACTATTACTGTTTTGGTTTACCTATTAAACTGTCTTTATCTCAACCCTAGATTTTTCTCACTTTTACCCTTCTGATTCTCTCCCCCATCCTGCCGGAGGGGAGTGAGCAAGTGGCTGTGTAGCGCTTAGTTGCTAGCTGTGGCTAAACCACAACAGGCAGATGCTGATGTCTTCTCTCTGGTGACCGATGACAGGACCTGAGGGAATGGCAGGGAGATGTGCCAGACGAGGTTTATGTTGGATATTAGGAAAAGGTTCTTCACCCAGAGGGTGGCAGAGCACTGGAACAGGCTCCCCAGGGAGGTAGTCATGGCGTCAAGCCTGACAGTATTCAAGAAGCAATTGGACAATGCCCTCAGAGATCTGGTGTGAATATGGGGTTGTCCTGTGCAGGGAAAGGTGTTGGACTTGATGATCCTTGCGTATCCCTTCCAACTCAGGACATTCTATGATTCTGCGACTCTCACTTTTACTCTTCTAATTCTCTTCCTCATCCCAATGCAGAGGGGAATGAGCAAGCAGCTGTGTGGTGCTTAGTTGCTGGCTGGGGTAAAACCACAACACATGGTGAGACAAGATGGAAGGCCATCCTGTAACTATGGAGGGCCTCCATTGCCATGATGGGGAGTGTAAGTGTGCCTATGTGCACATGTAGCACATGAAGAGTATGAGGCTGAACAGACAATGGAGAGATGGAGCTTCTTTTTTCCCCACAAAAATCAACAGGTTTGTAGCTGTTGTGCTTCAGTCTACAAGATTAAAGGAAGTAAAGTTGGAAATGCTAGGAAGAGATAAAGTCTGACTTAACTTTGCTCTTTTATATGTCAGTCACTGAGAGAGAAAGGTCCAGATTAAAATAATGATGCAGGTTCTTGTTCAACATATTCAGTATATATCCCTTGCAGTAGCATTGAAAATGTGTCTGTGTTAGAAAATGCCAGTTATCAAGGGCACACAATGTCTCTAGGAAACGTAAGTCACATCCAAAGGTCAGGAGACCTCGATTTAGGCTGCAGATTTTACCTTTCTCGTCTGAGGAGATAGGACTGTTTGCTTTGGACTGAAGTCACGCAGAGAAGGGTTTGAAGAGGGTCAAATGAACTATGCAGAGACTGAAATGAGCTCTGTACTACAAAGAAAAGGTTTCAGCTGAGGTCCTTGGAGGAAATTATCCGTCACAGCTCCTTTGGCTTCACCCAGTTAGGCTTCTTGTTCATCAGCCCTGTCAAAGAGAGGTATCAGATCAGTGAATTCCTTTCAGCTGTGTCTTTTTCTTACCGCAGCCTCATCCTCTGCAGGTTGTGCTTGTGCTGGATTTGGAACAGATTTCATTGCATTGTGTGATGGAAAAGGCTTTCATCTGTTTTTTATACTGTGAGTTTTGATTTCTATGTAATTACTTTAGTGCAGGTTTTAAAATAGATCCATACAGCTTTGCAATAGATTTCAACTGCTAGGCACCATTTCTCCCATGCTGTTAGGTCGCCACAGAATTTGCATTAGCTGGGTATCTCAGGCAAGGACATCTTGAAATTGTAGCATGCTGTTTACTTGTCATGTTCTAGTGTGGAGTGAACATGAGCTGTTCATATTTAGCATTGCCAGTTGAGGACCTGAACATCCTAAGAAATTGTGTAGGTTTTAGTTTTGACGATTTCTTACTTGTCCTGATAGGTAATCTCCATTGGTTAGTCTCCTGACTGCCTTCAGATACTGTTAACAGTTTGGAAACCAGTATGTACCCCAGCATTCAGCTGCAATAACACAAATTTCTCCCCTTCAGGCCTCTGCTGACAGCAAAATTTTGGGGAACGAGAGGCAAGAGGTTTGAATGCTGGATGTTCAAGAATGGATATAATTTATTTTCTTCAGAACTCTCTGTATTTAGGAGAGGCTCATCATAACACCATTTCTATCATAACAATACACAAAACCAATTCTCTGCTCTGTAAATCTGCCAGCCAGTGTTCCAGATCCTGGGGTGGGGTGTGTTTAAGATTACAAAGTAGTCTGATTTTAAACTTATCCATAGTAAGTTTAAATAGCAGTTAGTTGTCAAAGGCAGATTTTCAAAATAACTAAAGTTATGCAAAGTAGCTGAATAAATGACCAGATCATCAGGGTTGCAGGATGCTGGAGACACTGAGTGACTTTGGAACTGTGGCCAGTTGTGACCAGAAATAATTATCATCAGAGAGTTGTTTATTACCCTGTGGTAAACAAGTTAGGGACTGTAGGTTCCAATGGTTAGATGACTGCCTCCCACTAGCCACCACTGTTGCCAGTTTTTAGCTGACTGAATTGAAACTGAGAATCAAAAGGCTTAAACTCTCTCCTGTTGTCAGAAACCGGGAGTTTGCAGTACTAATAGTTGGTTTTTGTTAGTGGACAAATATACAGACACAATACATATGGCAACTTAGATTTCAGTGTACCGTCCACTTCCTATGGGTGAAACTGTCAGCTTTTTACAGATCTTATGGAAAGTTAAGAAGTTGCTTGGCAACAAACTAATAATCTGCTGAGCAACAGCACAATACATCTACAAACCTGCTGGGCAGGTAGAGGGCCTTTTGATCAGGTGGTAATTCCTGAGCAGTATCTTCTTTGGGAGACAGGTTGTTACTGTGTTTTGCTCAGTAACAGTGGCAGAGATACCAGCCTGTGACCAGGAGATAAAGGTGGAGAGACTTTCTGGATCTATTGAATAGCCAGTTTTGTGGGGTTTGTGTGGCAAGGTTTTGGTAGCAGGGGGACTGCAGGCGTGGCTTCTGTGAGAAGATGCCAGAAGCTTCCCCTATATACGATAGATCCAATGCCAGCTGGCTTCAAGATGGACCTGCTACTGGCCAAGGCCAAGCCCATCAGGGACGATGGTAGTGCCTCTGAGATAATGTATATAAGAAGAGGAAAAAGCTGCTGTGCGACAGCATTTGGAGAGGGAAGTAAGAATATGTGAAAGCAACAACTCTGCAGACCTCAAGGTCAGTGAAGAAGGAGGGGGAGGAGGTGCTCCAGACATTGGAGCAGAAGTTCCCCTGCAGCCCATGATGAAGACCATGGTGAGGCAGGCTGTCCCTATGGAGGTCCATGGTGGAGTAGATATCCACATGCAGCCCATGGATGACCCCACGCCAGAGCAGGCGGATGTCCAAAGGAGGCTGTGACCCCATGGAAAGCCCACACTGGAGCAGGCTCCTGGCAGGACCTGTGGCTCCATGGAGAGAGGAGCCCAGGCTGGAGCAGATTTGCTGGCAGGACTTGTGACCCCGTGGAGAACCCATGCTGGAGCAGTCTGTTCCTGAAGGACTGCACCCCGTGGAAAGGACCCATGCTGGAGGAGTTTGTGAAGAACTGTAGCCTGTGGGAAGGACTCACGTTGGAGCAGTTTGTGGAGGACTGTCTCCCATGGGTGGGACCCTATGCTGGAGCAGGGGAAGAGTGTGAGGAGGAGGGAGCAGCAGAGACAACATGTGATGAACTGATCCCAACCCCCATTCCCTATCCCCCAGTGCTGCTTGGGGAAAGGAGGTAGAGAAGCTGGGAGTGAAGTTGAGCCCGGGAAGAAGGGAGGGGTGGGGGAAGGGTGCTTTAATGTTTGTTTTTATTTCTCATTTTCCTACTCTTGATTTTAGATTGACAATAAATTAAATTAATTTCCATGAGTGGAGTCTGTTTTGCCTGTGACAGTAATTGGTGAGTGATCTCTCCCTGTCCTTATCTCGACCCACAAGCCTCTCGTCATATTTTCTCCCTGCTCTCCAGTTGACGAGAGGGAGTGATAGAGCAGCTTTGGTGGGTACCTGGTGTCCAGCCAGGGTCAACCCACCGCACCTGTGAGAATGGATATGTACAATTTCTGCCTGTTTAATTATGCGCTTACTATTCTTGATCAGAGATGAGGTGTGAGCAATGGGAAAAAAAGGTATTTATACCAAGGAAACTGAAAAAATTATTTTGAAATACTATATAAATTGATGTTATCGGGGGAAACTGTATGTCAGTGAACACCAAATAAAATTCCTAAGATAGATTTTACTTAATAAAAATATTATTTATTCAACATAAGAATAACCATTTTAAGTGAATAGGGTACAATGACAGAATTTCCTTTCACTTTACAACAAGTGAAAAGCTTGCTAAAAATCTTTGCTATAAAATAGTAGGTCCAGATATGGACACTACACTCCAAGCAAATATACATGTCAGCTGGAGAAAAACTGAAGTTGAGTAACAAAAACTATAAGAAATCTAGAAAACTTAATCCAGGGTTGGAGTAGCTGGATGTGTTTAGTCTAGTGAAGAATGAGGGGAAATGTGGTCACAATTTAAATGTTGAAAAAGTTGCTGCAAAAAGGAGCAGAATTATGCTTGCACATCTTGGAATTTCAGAAGCTGCTCAGCTAGGATTGGATGTGATCCTCTCTCAAGAGAACCCGGGTCTATCCAGGAGAACCTGAGAGGGCTACACTGAAGCACAGAAGGAGAGAAAAGTTTGGCCACTCTAAGGAGATCTCTACACTTTTCTGCATGTACTTGTTTACAAGTTTTACTTATAAACACTTGTACTGCCTGGTGCACTCATGTTTAGAACAGGAAGATGACATGAGGTCAAGATGATTTGAGGACAGGAGAAAGTTGTACACAAGTATACAGAGAAGCTGATCCAGGTGCGGAGGGATGCTGGATGGAGAGCAATAGGCAGCAGAATGGCATATTTGAAACATATACGGATTCAGTGTGACTCTGTTTCCTGCAGGGCTCTCATTTGTGGAGCAGTGAAACAGGTGAGATGACTCAGTGATAGCTTCGTGGATATATTCGTCAGTGCTGCTGTGGGAAGCAAGAAACCAGCAGGAAGGTTACACAGGTCTTTTCTGTGTTGGTCTTCAGAAGCAATGAGGTCATTCCTTCTATTCTTGATATAATCTGGCAATGCATATATGACCATTTCCTGAAACTATGTGCGTTGTATTGACTTATTACTCTTCCTTTGGTTTTCTTTATAAAGAATGAGTGGGTTCTAAGGTGAAGAATAAATACTCTTGAGGCTACTGTACTTTCATTTTGGCTTACTGGTCTGTTTTTAAATGTCTCCCAAGTCTTTCCTTTGTTAGCCATATTAATTTAAAAGGAGTCCATTTATGTTACATCCTGGGCATCGTTACTACCACTGCCTCCAGAATTGGGTTTGTTTTCTGTTTTGTTTGTGGTTTTTTTTTTCTTGTCATGTACATTCAATGATTTCAATGTCTTTTTTTTTTTTAAATGGAAAAAAAAATTCTAAAAGAAGTGACTTGGATTCAGGTACAGATGCTGATAGTGTCACTATATTTCTAGGTCTTTAAACAGCTCTTGCTTCCTAAGCACTTACTCTTTTTGGCGCGTACAGTATGGCGGCCTCAAAAATATCTTGTCATCTGTTTGACTGTTTAAGATCAGAAGGCAAATGTAATAGCCAGTGATCAACAGGTAAGATACCCCAGCATTAACATGGTGCAATTTGTCTTTTCATTCCATTTTCCCTCTTCTCTGCCTCTTGATGTTGGATATTTATAAAAGTGAGCTGTTCATATTTCAGGATCTTATGCTGGGTTTCAAGTTAATCAGTTCGCACCAGCTAGCATGCCTATACAGGAGACCGCCAAGGAGAGCCAATTTGCTTCAGTAAAAAGACTAGATTTTATTTTCCTGTGCCTTTCATTTTAATAAGTTTGATAAAAAAGGACCTTTAAGTACTTTAAAAGAGGGAACAATTATGCACCGTTCCACCATTCCACCTCAGACATGGTTCTATTTCAGAATGAGAGTTTTCCTGCACTAGAAGTTATGCACTGCAGTCATTAGTCTGTGGAGGAAATGAGTTGTTATACACTTGTTGTAACATTCCTCAGTTGTCTACGTTGTTCATACCAATAACATTACATATTTATGTATGCCATCATGAAACAGACCCACCTGTGCAATAATTATTACCACATGAATACGAAAGACTTACTGAAGGTCCACTTAGGAACATACAGGTCTGTTCGTGCATGTATATATGGTGGTGTAATGGTCATAAATATTGCTAAGCCTGGGTTGGGTCAGGTACTCCAAAGATACATGTATTAATACATATATTAACCTGGCCTTATTGCATGCAGGTAAGGTGAGCACAATAGTACTTAGGCTGAGAAGTTAATTGACTGACTAAGCTTGGTAGCTTACAAAGTGAGTCTTCTTGAGAAGTCACTAATGACAGTCTCATTCCAAGTATTGAATATCACTTTGCCATATTGCTGTGCAGGCAGGCAGCTGTGGAAGAGATTTGAATATATAACCCTCTGCTTACAGATGCAATGGTATAATGCAGGAGAGTATGTAGTGTGCAAGGTTGCATTAGCATTCTTATCACTAAAGAGAGGAAGTTAGATGAATGTGCTGTTAAAACTGAACTATCATGACCGGTGGGATTTCACAACAGAGATGATGTTGCAAAGGCATCCTGAATGGTAAATGCATATCTTGGCTTACTTAGCCACACATTTCTACTTTAATTACCAAATGTGCAGAAGTAGAATTACAGGGACATTGGCAAATAAGTCCTTTTCATCTGCATTCTGTTTTCAGCTATAGTTTAGCCTTGCTGTAGGACAAAAATCATTATTTCACTCTTCATCATTCAGTGATGTAGTTCCCATGCAGTCATCTTCCTCCTCACCATCATTCAGTGTTTATATGAGCCAAGGGGAAGGATTAAAAATTTCCTGTAAGGACTCCACCAGAGTTTGGTGTTGGCAGACATAGTCACAGAAGCAATTTCAGTGGGCTCACTGACAATGTCATTCCAGAGTACTCTTTGTTCTTAACTCTCCTGACCCTGTCTGATGGATTGTTTCCCGTATGGCTCTCACTTCCTTCTTTCATCAATATTGCACTTCCTGCCTCCAATGGTCCCTATCAGCCTCTTGTTCTCTTTGTGTTTCCTGCCACCAATCCCTTCTGGTTTCCTGCCATATAATGCAGAGAGACAAAACCACACCCCAAAACTGAAAAAATAAGATAGCAATCATGGAACCAAAAAGATCACCACTACTATTTTGCTCTACCTTTGTCTTTTTTCTCCTCACATCTGTCTTACTCTTTAGATTATATGCATTCATTACACTCTATAGTGGAAGTGTTAGCATGCTGTAAAAACTTAAATATTTTCAACAATTTCTTATGAAAGCTAATGTGAAATGTTCCAATAATAATATGGAACATTTAATATCTTAGTCTTTCTAATAGCTTCAAACTGTAGTGACTGCTCAGTATTTCTTAGAGAAAACTAATACTACAAACCTAAAATTCTACATCTTACCTACTTGTGAATTATAAAAGCATCAAAACCAAGTTTGGAATAATTTCATTGTACTCAATCCAATGATTAAATAATTTTTTTAATGTGGCATTTCAACACATGCACATTATAAACAATTGCAAGTAACTGAGAATAAACTCACTCTGTCAGCTTTTAAAATGATGTGCAATTGAGAGAAATGTTTTGTGTTAAGCATACGGGATATCAACATAATCAGACAGCAATTAATTACAGTGTAGTTTCACTCTAAAGTTCAGCTATAGTTGATACCTGGTTACAGTAAGGACATGCTTTTTAATGATTAACTGATGCCAACACAACTATGAAGTAACTATACCGGTATTCCAGTTGTTCCCATTCTACACAACATGTGTTTGTGTATTCTACGTCTGAATTCTACATCCATGTATAGACAGACACACAATCACATCTCTATATACATGTGTATATGTATGTGTACCTATGTATAGGTACATATATATACACATATACATGTACATATATATATATGTACATGTATGTATCTCAGATGTACATTGTGTTCACACAAAAATTATTCCCAGCCGTGCTCTTTATGGTTACATGAATTAGTGGTAATTGTAGGATAAAAATTTGCTGGTGTAACTATGCTATAATTTCAGTGTAATTACAGTGATTGTGTTATGAATTTTAACCTGTACTCTTTCAAAACAGAACATTTAAGTGCAACCATTGCATAAAAAATTTTGAAACTTATTTAATTTTCAGAAAGTTTCCTATTTCTTTCCCACACTAATGCATTTCTTAGGTTTTTTTAATAATTAAAAAGAAGAATCTGGGGGCAACTGAAAAACTCATATATATGAAACATGCTTGGCAGAAAAAAATATGGAAAATTAGCCTTTTCCTTCTATTGCAGAGTTGAGAATTATTAAATCCTAACTCTGTATTTTTTTCTGAAGAGATTTACAGTAAGTCCAACACTTCTTGTAACACATCTTTATAAAATACGATAATAAGATGTTTATCCCTTTGGATCTTACTTTTAATCAGTATAATCACACAGAATCACAGAAGGTAGGGGTTGGAAGGGACCTCTGGAGATCACCTTGTCCAACCTCCCTGCTTGAGCAGGGACACCTGGAGCAGAGGGCACAGGAACGCATCCAGGTGGGTTTGGAATGTCTCCAGGGAAGGAGACTCCACACCTCTCTGGGCAGCCTGTTCCACTGCTCTGTCACCCTCACAGGAAAGAAGTTTTTTCTCATGTTTAGGTGGAATTCCTGTGTTCCAATTTGTGCCCATTGCCCCTTGTCCTGTCATTGGGCACCACTGAAAAGACTCTGGCCCCATCCTCCTGACACCTACCCTTTAGATATTTACAGGCATTGATAAGATCCCCCTTCAGTCTTCTCCAGGCTAAACAAACCCAGACCTCTCAGCCTTTCCTCATAAGAGAGATGCTGAGAAGATCATCTTTGTAGGTCTCCGCTGACTCTCTCCATTAGTTCCCTGTCTTTCTTGAACTGGGGAGCCCAGAACTGGACACAATACTCCATATGTGGCCTCTCTAGGGTGGAGTAAAGGGGGAGGATAACCTCCCTTGACCTGTTTCTGGCCACACTCCTTTTAATGCAACCCAGGATACCATTGGCCTTCTTGGCCACAAGGGCCACAGTGCTGGCTCATGGTCAACTTGCTGTCCACCAGCACTCCCAGGTCCTTCTCAGTAGAGATACTTTCCAGCAGGTCAACCCCCAACCTATACTGGTGCATGGGGTCGTTCCTCCCCAGGTGGAGGACTTTACACTTCTCTTGCTGAATTTCATGAGGCTCCCCTCAGCCCAGCTCTCCAGCCCGTACATGTCTCATTGGATGGCAACACAGCCTCTGGTGTATCAGCCACTCCTCTCAGTTTTGTATCATCAGCAAAATTGCTCAGGGTACACTCTGTCTCTTCATCCAGGTCATTGATGAATATATTGAACAGGGCTGAACCCAGCACAGACCCTGGGGAATACCACTAGTTACAGGCCTCGAACCAGACTCTGTGCTGTTGATCATGACCCTCTGAGCTCTGCTGTTCAGCCAGTTCTCAATCCACCTCACTGTCCAGTCATGTAACCCACACTTCCTAAGCTTGTCTGTGAGGATGTTATGGGAGACAGTGTAAAATGCCTTGCTGAAGTTGAGATAAACAACATCCACTGCTCTCCCTTCATCTACCCAGCCAGTCATGCCATCACAGAAGGTTATCAGGTTGGTCAAGCATGATGTTCCCATGGTGAATTCATGTTGACTACTTCTGATAGCCTTCTTTTCCTCTACATGCCTGGAGATGACCTCCAGAATGAACTGTTCCATCACCTTGCTGGGGATGGAGGTGATGCTGACTGGCCTATAGTTTCCTGGGACCTCCTTCTTGCCCTTTTTGAAGACTGGAGTGACATTGGCTACCCTCCAGTCCTCAGGCAGTTCTCCTGTCCAACATGACCTATCAAAGATAATGGAGAATGCCTTAGGGACAGCACCCATCAGTTCCCTCACCAGTCATGGGTGCATCCCATAGGGGACCATTGATTTGTGAAGATCCAGTTTGCCTAAATGATCTCTATCATCCTCAAACGGAGAGGAACCAATCCTCCTCAACCAAGGAGAAGTCTTCCTTTCTCCAGTTCTCCTCTCGCCTCTGGGGGCTGGGATGCCTGAGGGCTAGCCTTAGCAGTAAAACTGAGAGGAAATGGCCTCAAGTTGTGTCAGTGGAGGTTTAGACTGGATATTAGGAAAAATTTCTTTACTGAAGGAGTGGTCAGGCATTGGAAGGGGCTGCCCAGAGAGGTGGTGGAGTCATCATTCCTGGAGGTGTTACAAAAAGATGTAGATGTGGCACTTCAGGGCGTGGTTTAGTAGTTATGGTAATGTTGGGTTGACAGTTGAATTTGATGTTCCTCGAAGTCTTTTCCAACCGCAATGATTCTATGATTCTATAAAGACTGAAGCAAAGGTGGCATTCAGTAACTCTGCCTTCTGTGCATCCTGCATCACCAAGGCACCCATCTTGTTCAGCAGTGGGCCCACAGTTTCCCCAGTCTTTCTTTTACTAGTGATGTATTTGAAAAAGCCCTTCTTGTTATCCTTGGCATCCCTTGCCAGATTTAGTTCCAAGTGTCTTTAGTCTTGGCCTTCCTCTTTGCATCTCTGCATAGCCTGACAGCATTCCTATATTCCTCCCAAGTGGCCAGTCCCTTTTTCCACATACTCCACATAAACCTCCTTCTTCCATTTGAGTTTTTCTAGAAGCTCTTTGCACATCCATGTGGGTCCCCTGGCTTCTCTGCTTGACTTCTTCTTCATAGGGATGCACCATTTTTGAGCTTGGAAGAAGTGGTACTTGAATATTGACTAGCTCTCTAATAATAATTCTAGTATTTATTATTTCCATCTGTCACTTTACTGAAGATGTATGCAAGTCACATTCCACCTTGAAACTGAAACTGAACGAGAGAATAAGGAAGATCTCTACATTGGTGTTGGTCACAAAACTGGGCCCAACACCTTTGCACTTGAAAAAATACAATTAGATCATTAATCAGTATAAACAGGGAGGACTGTTGCTTTTCACATGAAAGAAAGGAAGTTACTTTAGTTATGCGTCCCTAAGAAATGGCCCATTAATTTTGCAGCCAAACAGCAAAAATAGCTTTTAATTCCTGAAGTATAACAACCCAGCCTAGGATGATCAGGAGCTAGAGCATCACTGGTAATTGTCTTAGTGCACAGCATGGCAGCTATAGTTTAAACCCCCAGCAGCTGACTGTTTTCCTCAAGTATGTGCTTCTCAGCTTCTACAGACCAGCTGTAATAAACCCTGTGGTTCAAAGGACACATTTTGCCCCATGCCAAGTTCCCCTAGATAGGCACATCACAGGCTGTAGGTGAGGAATATGCTTTTGGGAAGAACAGCACACTGTGAAACATGAGCCATGGACACAGCCATTACAGGCTTTCTCCCACTCCTCATTCACCACATGCCATGCAGAGCTGATAAGCAAGATCTTGGGTGCTGGAGTGAGAGGAGGCAGCAGCACTGTACCACCAGTGCATGAGCTATGGGTGATGTAAAATGAGATGAGAAGCTTTTGTGTAAACCTGAAGCTGCCTGAATCAGGGATCCATAGCCTTTTTATTCCTAAAATGTTTTATTGTTAGTGCAAAGGTCAGATAACAGTGTAAATATCTACAAGCCTGCTTCCTCACTACCCTCAAGCTTATGACATAATTTAGAAAATCAGAGTTATATCTTAACAAATCAGCGTATCCATACACATGGTAAAGTGTGGGGCAGAGGAAACCCACACCTTCATATATAGCTGTTTAGCACTGTTAAATAGTAAAAGAGGACATACGCAAAAGTTGGGTATAAAATAAAATATGGTGCTTTCAATAGAACAGTTGACTATAAAAATGTTACTGTTCTATGCTTGATATTAAATGGGTTTTCAGTTTAAACTCAAAGTGAATGTAAAACAAGGTCTCTTTACAGATGGAATTATTCTCTTCCATATATCTTATAAAGAATAGCATACGCTCTTTTCTAATGCAGCAGACCATAATTTGACCAACTGGTGCTGGTGCTAGTGATAAAAAGGGAGATAGAAAGCCAAGGAAGTTTATCACGTCAACTAGAAACCAGGAATAAAAATCTACACTTTAGAAATGCTATTAAGTGTGCTCATGACTCATAAAAAGAACTTACAGCCACAGTGATTTTTACATTACAGTAAAACTCTGATGTCTGAAGAATTTGGGATAGTTTGTGCTTTTTTTGCAGCAAATGAACTGGGAGGTGAGGGGGCACTCAATCTGGGACTTCACAAATTTGCTTTTAGCACCATGGCAGTGAGGCTGCCTAGGTACTTGCTTCTAGCTTGGCCTCTCATCACCCACTTCAAAGTTAGGAAAGTTTATACAAAAATGGCAGTTCCACAATGCTAAACAGAAGACTTGTCGAATAGGTCTAGTACCAGGAATTCAGATTGCTGTATAGGGATTTTAACAAAACACTTAGAAAATTCTTTCCCATTGCACAGTTTGACATCAGTGTCAACAGCTCAGAATTAATTTCTCTTGTGGATGCAGGAGACGCAAGTTTAACACCTGGAGTAGAACTAAACTCAAGAAGATCAGAAGTGGATATATTTTTATTTGAGATATCGTAGAATATAGAATCATAGAATGGTTTGGGTTGGAAAGGACCTTTAGAGGTCATCTAGTCCAACCCCCCTGCAGTGAGCAGGGACACCTTCAACTAGATCAGGTTGCTCAGAGCCCCATCCAGCCTGACCTTGAATGTTTCCAGGGATGGGGCCTCCACAACCTCTCTGGGCAACCTGTTCCAGTGTTAAACCACTAGTCTAGAAGTCTAGATCTCAGCAAGTCTCTGTAAACACGTTCTATTTTAGGGAATTTTGTTTGACCTATCAGGATTACTAATGTTCTGAAAAAAATTGAAAAGTACTGCCCCAGTAGCTTAATTTTAGAAAAAAACCAAGAAAGTTAATTTTAAATTGCTTTAAGAAGAAAGCAACTCCGCTGCATGACAGCAATGCGTTCAATGAGCTCTGCTCTCAGTCTCCTCCAAGATAACGAACATTGGGGCAGGGACCTTCCATAACGCCCTTTTACATCCCCCACGCGCTCCCTGCCTTGCCCTGGCCGTACTCCCCAGCAGGAGCGACAAGGGGAGCACACGACAGATCCATATGGCAAGTGTCGCCTGCGGGGAGGAGGGCCGCAGCCAGGCCCCGCGGCGCCAGGCCCACGCTGTCCCACCAACACCCGTCGTGCCTCTCCCACCTCAGCCCGGTTTCAGGCCCCTTTTCTAGGCAGATTCCAGCTTCCTCCCCTCACCCACGACAGCTCCCTTCCCCTCCCCCCACCTCCAACGGCCCGTGCTCCGAACTCTCGAGAGGATCCTCGTGCCCGGAGCCCCGGTTGCTAGGCAACACCGCTTAGCTCACGCGCGTTGCTACGGTGACGGTTCCTTGCGCGCCCTTCCCCGCTCAACGGGCCGTCATGGCGGCCCCTCTCCAGAAGGCCCCTCTGGGGCCCCGCGCGGGTGGCTGGGACGCCCCGCACCTCCTGGGCTGGCTGGCAGCCGCGGGGCGTCCCCAGGCCGCCCTCCCCTCTGCCGTCTGGCCAGAGGCACCAAGCCCCGGCAGCAGTCCCAGCTCTGCCTTACACTGTTTCAGGCCCACCGCCTGCTCCATGGCTCTGAAAAGAAACGTGAAAAAATGTTGTTCGCTAAAAGCAGAGGCCAGGAATCCAGGCAGGCTGTGAGCGACCCTTCACAGGCTACACTGCGGGCACAGTTAGGCTAATGTGCAGATATGTTATGTTTTACTACCATACATGCCATATGGTGGTGGAAGTAGGTTTCTCCAAAGCTGCCTGAGGGAGTCGAAGAGTGTGCATGGCCGGAGCAGAGCCATCATGATGGGATCATCTTGAGTGGGAGACAAAACCCAAAAAATGTCAAGTTTCTTATTCTAGAGAGCCACTCCTACATCTCTTCTGGTGAACTAGTAAGTATCTAGTAAGTAAAACCATGGTTCTAATTCTTAGCAAGAAGCAGAATGGTATAGTGAAAAACCACAACCTCTCTAGAAAAAGAAACATTACTTTTGAGTAACTGGAAGAAGCCACTTTTAAAGTAGAGGGAGCAAGGCCGTGAAAAAGAGTAAAAACTGCAAACCAGAAGAAAATTACTTGTCCAAGCAAAACTTGAAATCAGGCAAACATTTTAACCCTTTGTAACAGGTAGGTGGCTTTCCTGGTTAAAGAGTGTTGACTCCTTTTGAGAAGTATTGTATAATAATGCCAATCCTTACAGTTATGATGCATATATACAAAACAATTTTGGTTTCTGCTGTTGCTCCAGTACTGTAGCTTACTGTTTTGCCAATTGGTAGCTATGTAGTTGCCCATTGGTTTTGCCATTGGGTGACTAAAAATGTGAGCGACCCTGCTCTTTTCTGAACTGATTCGAGAAGCCCTGAACAGTTTCATGTGTCAGGAAGAAGTGAAAGCCACAGACAGGCTGGGAAAGGGTAAAGCAAAAGAGATATCAGAGCCTGGAGCAACTGGAACAGCACATGCCCTCTGGACACGTCTCAGGAGTAAATGGGCTGGACATTAGCATAAGACAAGTACAAAAGGCAGAACTTCACAGGAGACTGGAGAGACTTGCACCTAAAAACCTCAGTGATTTGAAAGGACTTGACTATTCATCTGAGGATTTAATGTCTTTTGTTCAGAGCTTTGTCACTTGACAGTGAGACTCCTGACCAGATTCCAATACAATTCCAAAACACATTTTTGTGGGTCAAATTTTGAGGACAGGGATGGAAGAGTGATTGTGGAGAGGAGGATGTAAAGAAAGAAAAGATACTTGGTTAAATTTCAGAAGCAGGTTTTAATGGATATGTTCTTTCAAAATGTATCAAACATTCAAGTGATATTTCTGACAATTATTTCCGTTGTTGGACAGGTCTGTTGTTAATCAAATACTGTGTAGAAAGTGTGTTAAGTGTTGTGAAAGATTCACTTCTCTGTCATTTATCACACAAAAAGGTGTATTTTGTTAGCTGACAGTGTTACTGTCAGATACACTAAAAATGATGCATTCCTCTTACTTCAGGAAACTCAGCGTTAGCATCATAAGGGTGGACTATTTAACTCTGCATAGTATGTTGAGTTCTAGAGATCCCTCTATTTTTCCTTTAGAGACACAAGACCAGGATAAGCTGAGGTCACACAATGAGTATTTATAAATTTAAAATGTCTGAATTTTCAATCAAATATATTTTTTGTAGTTTCAACATTTCATTAAGCAGTATTATTAATATAATACAGCTTAATATAAAACATGTTTTTATTTCAGATTAAATCTTAAAGAGTTATTGATATCTGAAAGTTGGGCTAATGTGAAAATGCAAAATAAAGACTGAATTTGCTCGAAGATGTTATAAGCAATTATAACATGCTGTTGATTGACAGCATAACTTCTTCCACGTATCTATGGATTTTCTGCATCATCTATTTCTCTTCCTCCTGCTCCAGGAGGGGTATTTTTGCCCGATCCTAATGAAGAAGCCAAGTGTGATGAGATAATGTATTGGTTAGAATTTTTTTAAGTTGTTCACTTCCTTTTGAAACAAATGAGGTACATGTGAAAAGGTGGTTTTGTTAATAATTTGATGTATACAGTAAGCTACATCAAGAAAATATTAAACTGTCAACTTGTAAGACTACAGCAGAATAACACAAAGCAAGAATCAGTAGCATCTTGTGGTAAAAGGAACTAATTTCAGCATTTTTTTCAAAAAGCAAAGACTAAAGGAAAATATATTATTTATTACACAACAGGAACTTTGGGCTCCTTTTGGTTTGAGGCAGGGGAGGGGGGGAAGGTGGTGTTTTAATTTTTATTTCTCACTACCCAAATCTATTTTAACTGGAAATAAATTAATGTTCCCCTAGTCAAGTCAGTTTTGCCAGTGGCCATAACTGGTAAGTGATTTCACTGTCTATCTTGACTATCCTAAGCTTGTCCATCCTGTTTTTTCCACCTGTCCTGTTGAAGAGTGGGAGTGAGAGAGCAGCTGGGTGGACAACTGACTGCTAGACAAGGCTAAGCCACCACAGTTCTTTTTCATGTCCAACATGGGGCTCAAGGAATTTGAGATAGTGACAATAGGGAGGGGTAATCAGTAAAACTCAGACTGGACATTGTCAGGGAGTGGAATAATATTGGGGAGGTTTGATACTGGTGTTTGGAATTTTTCCTGTGGTGAAGGGATAAGTGATGGAGTTTTATGTGTTTGTATATTGTCCACACTTGTCAGTGTTGTGGTGATGTTACTTTAATTTTGATGTGGAGAATGTTTTGTTGATGTTGTAAGTGAAGTTTGTGGAGAGTGTGTGATGAGTGTATATTTTAATGACAAAAATGTGTTTCACAAAGGCAAGGGGAGGAATGTATTGTGTGTGGGTGGCAAAGTTTTGGTAGCAGAGGTGCTGCAAGGGTGGCGTGTGAAAAGAGGTCAGGGACTGCCCTGTGCTGGACAGATGGTCCCAGCTGGCTTCACAACAGACCCACTGCAGGACACACCTGAGCCCATTAGCCAACCTGGCAGCAGCTCTGGGAGAACATACTTATGAAAGGGTAAAACACTGTACAGCAGTAGGAGTGAGGAAAAAAAAGTGTGAGAAACAATCATGTGAACACCAAGGTCGGAGAAAGAGGGGGAGGAGGTGCTCCAGGCGCTAGAGTGGAGATTCCTCTGCAGCCCGTGGAGACTATGGTGGAGCAGGTATTTCCTGCAGCCTGTGGAGAGGACCACAGTGGAGCAGATATTCCCTGGAAGCCTGTGGGAGAGACCATGGTGGAGCAGGTATCCACGCTGCAGCCCACAAAGGACCCCACACTGGAGCAGGTGGATATATCCTGAAGGAACTGTGGTCCACGGAGGAACCATGCTGGTGCAGGTTTATCCTGAAGGACTGCAGCCCATGGAAGGACCTACCCAGGAGCAGGGGAAAAGTGTGAGGAGGAAAGAGCAGCAGAGAGGAACTGTTTTGTAGGGACCATAATCCCCCATCCCCCCTGCACCACTGGGCAGAGCTCATAGGATTTGGGAGTGAAGGAGTGAAGTTGAGCCTGGGAAAGGAGGGAGGGGGAAGTGGTGTTTTAATTTTTGGTTTTGTCTCTCACAACGCAAATCTACATTAAATGGCAATAAATTAAATTAATTTTCCTGAAGTCAAGCCTGTTTTGCCTGTGACAGTAACTGGAAAGCAATTCCCATCTTTATCTTGACCCATGAGCTTTTCCAAGCAATTCTCTCCCCCTGTCCTGTTAAGGGGGGGGAGTGAGAGCACAGCTGGGTGGGCAACTGTCTGCTGGTCTCAGCTAACCCACCACAGTCAAGTAGCTAGGGCATTCATTTCTTGGAGTCCAGGACTAAGATTTTTAAGTACTTTCATAAAGGCTCACTATTAATAATTCTGTTTTGATTTTAATACCATATGCTATTGGAAATTACAGAAAACATAATTTTTATGTATATATTTTAGATTGGTTATATTGAATAAAACAGCTGCTCTATCTGTTCTGTGGTGACCATATTCTTACCACAGCTTCAAATCAGGCTTCAGTGGTTCCTTTTGTAAATAAAATCTTAAGACACTTTTGCAGGATAGTAGGGTAGAAATAACATGATATATTTTCAGCTTTAAGTTTGTCCAGTGCCATTTCTGATGAATGGAAACTAGGAATCTGAATAACACACCCATAACCATGGAAGGGATAAAACCAGTCCACAGCAACTCAGTTGCACAAGCAACTGATGAATAGCTCAGAATACCCTTTCCATTCTGCTCATTATAGTTTAGCCACAAGGAATGGAGTATACAGTTGTAGAGCAGGTACATTTCATAGCTGTTGTCAAAACAAAATGAAAGTTTTTGATTAATAGTTGATATAATGAATCCTGTCCCCTGAACATTGGAACTGATTGGGGTCAAAGGAAAACAAGCTTTAGTAACACTTGATTCCAGGCTTACAAGACATGCAGCCCCTGAATATGAACTGGTAATAGTACTTGCAGATTCTTACAATCTTAGCACAGTTGAGGAACAAAGGCATGCAGAAGACTGCTGGAAGAGGCGAAAGATTAGAGGATGGAGAAGTGGAAAGAGTGGAAGGAGGGTAGGCTGCAGCTGTGGCAGAGGATGAGGACATTAAGGGATGGGGTAAATGGAATGGATGGAGAAGATAAATGCTTGGCAGCTCTGCATTCAGTCTTAGTATTTGTTGTAGACAACTGGTCTCCTTCCTTTT